>NC_142460.1:46124385-47374385 GCF_049115385.1 Moschus berezovskii | reverse complement strand
TTATCTTGTGAATAGCCTGTCCAGATGTTTTAGTCCCAATTGAACTCAAATAATTACTGGTCACACTTTCAATTTTCAAGGAAATAAATACAAATACAACCATCTACTTGAGTAAACTTAATTTATATGGCCAGCATTCTTCTATTAAAAAGGTAACTGACTTTTTCTGTTGAAAATTGAAAAGACCTAAAACAGTAAAATAGAAAGCAATAAAGCACAATTACTATCTATCACAGTAAAAGTAAACAGAATAATCAGGGTAGCATGCTGTTGTAGGTCTTTTGGTGTTTTAAACATACATATATAGTTGCATATTCCTGGTTCTTGGAGCAAAAATAAATAAGTAGATGGCAAATAGATAGACAGATAGGTAAAGGAAGTAGGTGATAATCTCTTGCAAGTATCTCATACACAAATTCTTCAAGGCAAACTCAGAATATCTTAAACTCGTGTATCATGTTAATTATTTTTTAAATTTATTTTTTATTTGAAGGATATTATGTTACTTATTTACTTTAACTCCAATTTTTATGGAAAAGTCTGCATGAGTGAGTATACCATGTATTGTTTATCCATTCACCTATTAATGGAGAGCTGGCCCTGCCACTTGAAATCTATAATTCTATATTTTGAAATCTATCTTAAGAAAGCCATAATACATAGATACAAAGTTTTTTTATATAAAACATTGATGACATTTTTATTAACATGTATTTATTGTCTACTATGCCAAAACCTACATTAGGCACTGAAATTAGCACAGTGAATGGTACTAACAGATCTCTAAGAATATAAATTTATATATATATATGTGTGTGTGTGTGTATGTGTGTGGGCTTCCCTGGTGGCTCAGATGGTAAAGAATCTGCCTGCAGTTCAAGAGACCCAAATTCCTTCCTTGGGTTGGAAAGGTCCCCTGGAGAAGGAAACGGCTACCCACTCCCAGTATTCTGGCCTGGAAAATTCCATGGACAGAGGAGCCTGACAGACTACAGTCGATGGAGTTGCAAAGAGTCGGACACCACTGAGAGACTTTCACTTTTATATTCATGTGTGTGTATGTTTGTGTGTGTGTGTGTATATATACATATACATTGTAATGTCAATGTTTTGAACACGAGCATTGCATATAATATACACAAACATACCAATATACTCTATAAGGAAAGTGAATCTATAAAGTAAAAAAAAAAAACCTCAAAATTATTATGCTGAGTAAAAGAAGTCTGAAGGTCAAAGAAAATATACTGTGCAGTATAATGTTTTAATTATAGAAAATATGATTTAATTTATAGAGGTAAGAAAGAGAGCAGAAATTGTCTTTGGCTGGAGAGGAAAGAACTCATAGACTCCAAAAGATACAAGAAAACTGCTGTTTTCCCTATTATACAATATACTAAATGAAACTGTATGCAAATTGCTTTCTTTTTCTTTCCTTTCTTTTGATTATTGACAAAGATGAAAACATTTATTATCTGTTATAATTCATAAATTATCTTTGTCCATATTTTTGTTCTTTTTTATCAATTGAGTTGTTGACTATTTTCTTATTAATTTGCAAACATCATCAGATTTAAAAAATAAATTCTTATAATACATATTGCAAATATTTTATTAAACTATCTTTTGTTTTTTATATTATTAAAATCTTATTGAATCAAGACATTTTACATTTATAGATAATCAACTTAATTCAATTCAATTTTTTCATTCACTTGACAAATATTTATGAAGTACCTGCTGGAGATTGAATGAATACATTATTATCTTTTTCAAAATATCTCAGTCCTGTTCAAAGATAAATGAGAGTACATTTAAAGATTTAAAAGTTTATTTGAGCAAAAATCAAATCCCATAGGGTAGCACCAAACCAAAGTGAATAGAAGTAAGCTCTGCTGGTAGGAGCTAGGGGCAAGACTTTTGTAGAGAAGATGAGGAGCCAAAGCAAGGGATATTGATTAGCTGTAGCTTAAGCAGTTGCCTTATTTGAGAAAGTCTAGCCAGATGTTTGTGATTCATTGTCCTTAGGTTTTTGTTTATTTACCTTGAAGCATTTATAGGCTTAGGTTTGGATTTGCTTACATAGGCTGCTAAGGTATTAAAATCACTTCAGCTTAATGGCCTCCTTGTTTAATTAATTTACCAGTTCCAAAGGATACTGTCTAGACTTAAAAAAAAAAAAAGAATATGGATTCTGATTATAGACAGTATTATGTATTTAGGGGTTTTTGAAAAACCCAAGAAAGATTCTCTGATAGTCTATTCAGGAAGGCAGGGGGAAATAAATGAAGGGTATGGTTCATTTGGAAAAAAAGTTATGACCAACCTTGATAGTATATTAAAAAGCAGAGACAATACTTTGCAAACCAAGGTCCGTCTAGTCAAGGCTATGGTTTTTCCCGTGGTCATGTATGGATGTGAGAGTTGGATTGTGAAGAAAGCTGATCGCTGAAGAATTGATGCTTTTGAACTGTGGTGTTGGAGAAGACTCTTGAGAGTCCCTTGTACCGCAAGGAGATCCAACCAGTCCATTCTAAGGGAGATCGATCCTGGGTGTTCTTTGGAAGGACTGATGCTAAAGCTGAAACTGCAATACTTTGGCCACCTCATGCGACGAGTTGACTCACTGGAAGAGACTCTGATGCTGGGAAAGGTTGGGGGCGGGAGGAAAAGGGGATGACAGAGAATGAGATGGCTGGATGGCATCACCGACTCTGTGGACATGAGTTTGAGTGAACTCCGGGAGTTGTTGATGGACAGGGAGGCCTGGCGTGCTGTGATTCATGGGGTCGCAGAGAGTCCGACACGACTGAGCGACTGAACTGAACTGAACTGAACTGATGGTTCATTTCAAGCACCAAAAGTAATCACACTAGCTGTCAAACTATTATAATCTTTGGAATAAATATCTTTGTTATTGTACTTTTAAAAAGTAATAGTTTTCACCCAACTTTTTGTTCTGCCTAGGAGTCATGCTGCTCTTTAAATTCTCATTTACACTTTTATAAAAAGTGAAAAGTATATAATTGGATCCTACTGAAAGTTACTAACTCCAGAGTTCCATTTTGAATTACTTAAGAAATGTTAGAGTGCACAATGGTTTGTGAGTAGCTGTATTGCCTTTAGAGTGCTCACTTGCCTAAGAATGAGGAAATTTGTAAGTAAATGAACAATCATCTCTCTGTAAATTACTCCTGTGTTCCACCAGCTGAGTGACCAAGCAGAATCAATTTGTAGCTGACGGATTGTTCTTGGTTTCCCAGCAAAAACAGATGGCAATATTTGAACAAATTCACCAGATTATAAAGAGCGCTTGCTACAATTCTAACCTCCACTTGTCAATCAACAACTGTATATTCTACTCACTCAAATTTCAAAATTTATCATCTGTTTTTATGATGTTAAAATAGAACAAATATGCTTAGGATGTTACCATGCAAAGAGAATGAGATCAAACTTGGCTCGGCATCAAATTTGACACTTGAAATTGAACGCTAGATTCACAGATACCCATAAACACAATAATCAATAATGGCAAAGTCTAAAATAATTAATGTGAATTAGTTGTGCTTCCTAGATTAACTTTCATCATTTTTCTTTTTGTCAGGTTAAAAAATGTGCTCACTTTCCCATGTTCATCACTTATTATAGCATTTGCTACTAAATTATGGCAGAGACAGATAAACTTTAATTTTGAATACAAAAGATGTTATCAAACATGAATCTACAGTTTCTTGTGCAATATGTTGATTTCACAATGTAGTGGCTATGTAATGTTTTAACCTCTTTCAACTTTTCATTTTTGGAGCCCTAATAATAAGTACCTTCTAATACACTCACACACATGAAAAATGTTGTATTCATCTATTAAAATGAATACAACAAATTAGCTTAGGGAAGCATGAGTTATACATCATCATCAAAAATTTTCCTTTGTATAATTTGGAGGAGTAAAAGCTTTGGGCTGAATAAATCAGATGAGGCAAAATTGCTACTGTTTAGAAAATATTAGTGTAAAGAGTTCATGTGAAAAATAGGAATAGAGAAATTCTATTTCTATTAAGTGACATTTTAATAGAATTGTTTTATTGATACTAAGTGACATCTTTTTAAAAATCTTATATTCATTCAAAGTATGATTTTTAAACATCTGTTTTTTAATTGTCATGTTCTCTATTAATATCTATACTTTGCAATATAATAACCACAAGCGACATGTAATGATAGGGCACTTGAAATATAGGTGGTACAATTAATCTGTGTTTAATTTTAAGTAATTTAATTTAAATTTAAGACCGATGCTCTATTCAATTATTGAAAACCTTTTAAGTATGTCTGGAACATATTGAATAGGTGAATCTAATTTTTCATCTAGATTTTATGAAATCTGAATACAGATGACTTATTTCTTAATGAAAATTTAAGATACAAAAAAAAAAAAATCCCATAAAATGTCATGATGATATTTTACTGAGTAAATACTAAAATACCAAGTAGGATTTTTGTTTAAGTAAAATATATTCTTAGAACTAATGTCACCAGTTTTCTTTTTACATTTTTTAAGTGGACACAAGAAACTGTAAAAAGAGGAGAATTGATGATGGTAAAAAGTTAATAATTTCCTTCACATAGTTAACTCATTAATATTCATCAATTTCAAAAGGATCAATCAAATATCATAAGCGAAAATGGCATTTTCTCTTAAAATTTGAAGGTTACCAGTGAAAAATCTGCTTAAATGTATCACCTTATTATGACCTATTCTGGGACATAAATTTATTTTTTAGTAATGCTTTTAGATGAGATCATGGATCTCCTATCAAAATACACACCCAGAACCAATGTATCAATTTTTTTTCAAACTCCACTAAGAGAGCAGTTTCTAGATGCATTTCCTGTGTTGCCTTCCTTAATTCTTACAGCAAGTCAATGCAGTAGAAGTCATTAATAACTCCAGTACAAAGAGAAAGCAATTAACATGCCCAACCAACACAGGTACAGTCATTCAACATCTTCTTAGTACTTCCCTAGTGTTTGGGCTGCTCAAGGCATATGCTTATCACCAATGGATAAAATCAACTAAGACCCTTGTGCTTCTGGAATTTATTTTGTAGGTAGTAAATAGAGACTTAAAGCTATATGTGCTTTATTAAAATTCTCTGTCTTCATTGCATTATACTATTGACAATAGTTTGCTGACTTTAGGCTTGTTACTTAATCCCTCTGATTTTTAGTGACTTTGTGTCTAGGAAAGGATTAGTGTCAAAAATAATAGAAAACAAATACTACCATGCAGTATTTGTGCTGAATAAAATATCACATGTGAACACTGCTTTATTAACTATTTATATATCTCCTATATATTTTATTTTTTTAAGATATTCATGCTATTTTGTATTATTTACTATATATCATAGCATGTTTTTCAAAACATTGACAGTCAACTTCTCTGAACTTTATATTTTAAGATAAGTACATAATCAATATTAAAAATTAGCACAATGAGTATATTTGAGCATATTATTGATTGTTTTGTAACTTTAACATGAAATATCTCTTTGTCATTTTCTCCCAGTTGTACCTCTTCTAGTCATGTTTCATCAGGGTTTTTGATTAGAATGAAATAGTGTTATCCTAAATAAATATTAAAAACTTTAGAATATCCTGGACAATCTGAGAGGTAAAATACCATGTTTTTCACATAATATATATATATATGTATATATATATACTGGGGGGGAAATGTGTATTCAATTTGAATCATTTGAAGTGAAATTCAACAAGTTCATTTGCAGATATTGTTTCAACTTTTTACTAGAAATGTTTACTTATCCCAGTATATGAGTATAGTCATACTGTAGCAGATATATTTGTAAGAAGATTTTAATTATACAAAACTTCAAGTACTGATACTGCAAAATGTCTGAGTATAGAAGGAAATCACACATTTTGTAACATATGAAAGATAATATGGAAAGCAGTATTAATTTTAACAGCTAAAATATTAAAAGTTACATCATAAAATTCAGAATCTTTAATTTTAACTTATAAATTCTAAAGTACATTAATTAATTTGTTCTCACATGTAATCTAAGAGAAGAAGCCTTTGGATTTGTATTAAATGAGACATCAAACAAAGGTATATCGATACATTTGAGGGAGAACAGACTTTAGACAGCCTTCATATTTCATATCTATTTTATTTTCTTAGTCATATCTTCATCCTATTGAAATACATGCGTATTCAAAAATCTAAAATAATGTTTCTTTCCTGCAGTCTTATTTGCAGAAGTAAAAGTATCATGAGAACCTAGAACTAAATGTTCTTAGGGCATTTTAAATTGCTAGTACTTAGGGTAACTTTTTAATAAGATCATTGCATTATTCAAAAGATTCATGATTTTAATTGAGAAGCTAAAACTGTATTTTAAAATATGTTAAAGAATGACTCCTTATGAAGCTTACAAGTGAAAATTTTAATAACGATCTTTGAAATTTGAAGATTACCTTACCATTTAAATAGTAACTGCCAAGTCATTAAATAGCTTAACAACATAAACTGAACATGGAATAAGTGTTTTTATTAAGTAAAAATTGTGAGTTTTGGCCTAGTTACTGACTGAAATATGTGATGGGCAGAAATCACCCAGAATTTGTAACACTGTAGAAAATAAACTTGAGAACTAGTGATTCATAATACCTTCCACAAATGACTCATAGAATTATAATTCAAAAATGAGATAGGTTGTTTTGTCTATTACTTAAATTCTTTGGTTTATTTACCCTGTTCTTATTTGGCCAAAAAGGTGTGTGCAAGATCTATGATTAAAATGAAAACAAGGATGACTCTACAGGTAAATGTTATCACTTCAGGCAGTGAATGGTGATAATTTGTAAAAGAGAAAGAACAGAAAAACGTTGCTTTAAGGGTTTTGATATTTCATTGAAACTGATGTTTGTTTGTTTGTTTTTAAAGAACAAAAGACAAGGGAATGATCCATTAAAAATTGCTACCAGTTATTACACAGAGATTTGCTTTGCACACAATTATACACTGATAGCAGGCTTCTTTGATGGCTCAATGGTAAAGAATCCGCAGCAGACGGTTTCAATCTCCGGATCAAGAAGATTCCCTGAATAAGGAAATGGCCACCCACTCCAGTATTCTTGCCTGGAAAATCCCATGGACAGAGGAGCCTGTGAGGCGATAGTACATAGGGTAACAAAAGAGTCAGACAAGACTGAGCAACTGAACAACATACACTGATATTAAAAAATGTTACTAAAATCTCTGGGACTTTTTCATCAGAATCTTAGTGAAAAAGATGTCTCTACAAACCAAATTTTCTATCCTACTACAAGTTAAATGTTGAATAGTAAAATTTTTCATTAGATGAACTAAGTCTTAAGTTTTAGCATATCAGCTACGGTGGACTACACAAAATAATAGAAAAAATAGCAAAAGGAAGAATAAAAGGAAAACTTTCTTCATTTCTGTAGAGAATAAAATGCTTCCATTCAAACAAAATCAAAACCCACTATCTATAAACACCTGATAGTTGTACAGGCAAAACACATTTTATTGTGCTTAATTTTTATTGCTATTCACAGATACTGAGATTTTTACAAATTGAAAGATTATGGCAACTATATTGAGGAAGTCTGTCAGTGCCATTTTTCCAATAGCATTTGTCTCAGCCACATTTTTGTTATTATTGCTATATTTCAAACTTGTATTATTGTTATATTTGTTATGGTGGTCTGTGGTCAGTGACCTTGAATGTTGCTTGGATGTTGAAAACTATTATGACTCACTGAAAGCTCAGAAGATTGTTACTATTTCTTTAATAAAAAAAATATTTTTAACTTAAGGTATTGCATTGTTTTTTTAAACATATTATTGTACTTTTAATAAATTACAGTATAATATAGGCATAACTTTATATGCACTGGGAAACCAAAAAATTGTGTGACTCTAATGCAATATTTACTTTTTGCAGTGGTCTGGGGCCCAAAGTATCTCTAATGCAGATGTGCCTGTAATAAAAGAAAGCTTATTTTGTTAAAAACAAGCCTTCTAAGGGTTATTAAAATCAGTGCTCATCTTTGATAAATATATATTGCACTGTGAAAATTAAGCATTTGCTGATTGGAGTGTTCATATTTCCCCAACTGCTGGATTAATTTCTAGGTAGTTAGGTTTCCCTGGTGGCTCAGATGGTAAAGAATCTGCCTGCAATGTGGGAGACCCGGGTTCGATCCCTGGGTTGAGAAGATCCCCTGGAGAAGGACATGGCAACCCACTCCAGTATCCTTGCCTGGAGAATCCCAGGGATGGGGGAGTCTGGTGGACTGCCGTCTATGAGGTTGCACAGTGTCGGACACGACTGAGGCGACTTAGAAGCAGCAGCAGCAGTACATAGTCAAGAAAGAAAAAGATACTCTGACTTTCAGTTATCACAATATGCAGTAATTTAGGATATGCATATCTCTTACTTAGTTGTGGAATTTCTAAGGAAATTGGATATGTGTTTTTGCTATTCATACCATCTGGCATAGCACATTTGAAATGGACTTCAGTTCAGTTCATTTCAGTCGCTCAGTTGTGTCCGACTCTTTGCGACCCCATGAATCACAGCACACCAGGCCTCCCTGTCATGTCCATAGAGTCGGTGATGCCATCCAGCCATCTCATTCTCTATCATCCCCATCTGCTCCCACCCCCAATCCTTCCTAGCATCAGAGTCTTTTCCAGTGAGTCAACTCGTGGCATGAGGTGGCCAAAGTATTGGAGTTTCAGCTTTAGCGTCAGTCCTTCTAATGAACACCCAGGATTGATCTCCTTTAGAATGGGCTGGTTGGATCTCCTTGCAGTCCAAGGGACTCTCAAGAGTCTTTTCCAGCACCACAGTTCAAAAGCATCAATTCTTCGATGATCAGCTTTCTTCACAGTCCAACTCTCATATCCATATATGACCACGGGAAAAACCATAGCCTTTACTAGACGGACCTTTGTTGGCAAAGTAATGTCTCTGCTTTTTAATATGCTATCTAGGTTGGTCATAACTTTCCTTCCAAGGAGTAAGCGTCTTTTAATTTCATGGCTGCAATCAGCATCTGCAGTGATTTTGGAGCCCCCAAAAATAAAGTCTGAAATGGACTAGGTGCTCAATAAACATAAAGAAAGTATTAAAAAATGGTCAGAAATTCTGCAGCTAAAATTTAAAAAATATAGCTGAAAAACACGTAGAAAGTGTCTTTATTTTTACGGAGTCCAATACCTGGACTTAAGTAAGATGAATTTATTGTTAAAATCCACTAATCAGACCATTCTAATAAACATAAGGCAAAAATTGTACTGTGTGTGCTCAGTCACTCAGTTGTAGCCAACTCTTTGTGATCCCATGGACTCTAGCCCACCAAGCTCCTCTGTCCATGAGACTTTCCAGGCCAGAATACTGGAGTGCCATTTCCTCCTCCAGGGGATCTTTCAGATTGAAGGGATTGAGCCCACATCTGTGTCTCCTAATTGTAGGCAGAATCTTTACCACTGAGCAACCGGGGAAGCCCAAAGTAAAAGTTGACTTGTACTGAAAGCTTGAACTATGAAATGAATTTATTTTCAAAGTTTCTAGTGCCTTTTCCCCAAAACCAGCATCAATATACTTTATTGCTTTTAATTCCTTTATGCCTGAAGAACAGATAGAAAAGCATCTAGATGCATGATGCCTAGAAACTTGAGATGCTGAGAATTATAATCTCTTTCTGTACTTGATCTATAATATGAGGTTTTTTTGCTTTATTTCTCTCTTCTGACATTTTGTGTACTTTTTCTTTAATTTATGGAGTATCTTATTTCATCTTATGACTGATATTTTTATATTCCTTCTTGCTAGCAAATGACAAATGGTCTTTATGAGGATGATAGTTTTGGGATCAAAATATTGATTAATAGCATAATTATGTCAAAATATGGGACTGCTTCCTCTAATGTTAAGAAAAAAATCAACTGATCAATATAAATAATTATCTTCAGAGATATCTTAGTACCTGCCTGCTTTTAATAACATCTATTGTTAAGAATTATTACATATAGGTACATTTTACTCTTTGCAATTATTATTTTTGATGCTATTATTTAGTAAAAAAAAATCAGCATTAATTGCAAATGCCAAATGCCAGGTGAATTTTAATTGCTCATTTCCAGTTACCATCTCTGTTTTCAATTCTAAATCAAAATTTACCTGTCAGTTTGTATTCAACATGCATTAGAATCCATACTGGCATTCGAGATCCTTCTTTATTCCTCTCTCTTTTAAAAAAAAATTTAAAAACATTTTTATTTCAAAAATAAATTTCAAACATATACAAAAGTGGGAGGAGTAGTACAATAAATTCACATAAGTCCATCAGTTAGTTTCAAGGATTATCAACACATTACCAGTCTCATTTCATCTATATCATTCTCTTGTCCCCTAATGATTTTTTTTAATGAAGTAAAAAAATTCGGTTATTTATTTTAAACACAGCAGTGTGGACATGTTAGTCCCAAACTTCCACTGTTATCTCTTCACACTCTCCTGTTTTCACAACTAAGAGGTCTACTGACTTCGGTCAAATGTGCTTTGTTTTAAATTACCTTTTACTGTTATCAAATCAGATTAAGCAACATAAATGGTTAAAATATATTTTTTCAGAATAAAAATTCTCACTCATATGATGAACAGCATTGTAAACTTAAAGCAAAAGCAGAATAAAGTACCTTGTTAAATCTTAAGGTAATGTCTTTACATGGCTTTTCTTTTTTTGTTTTTAACCTCCAGTTTTATTTGAATAACAACTGTACATCACTAACAATATAATATCAAAGAATATTAACGCTGACAAAAAGAATTCATTCTGCCATGGATGCAAGCATAAAATATTACCACACATATAGTAAATTCTGTTTAAGAGCTACTATGGGTAATCAGTAAGGAAAGATTCGAGGAATGAATTCCTAATTTGATTTGAAAAGGTTAGAAAAACAGTCACAGAGATGACAGCTGAGGTTGTGAATTAGAAGTAGAGGTTTGACTAGAATACAAGACACTGGAAGTTAGAAATTTCAGGATCAAATAGTCATTGTCAAGTTTAGGAGTTATAAAAATGCATGGTGTGTTTTTGAAATTACAAGGTATTCCACTCAACTTGATTGTCACCTCTTTTGTGTAGCCTTCCCTGCTCAGTTAAGCTAGAATAAATCTTTCTTCTGAATATCTTCTTGTTAACATTCATGTGGTGTGTGGTTTAATTTCTGTCTTATGATTACATATGGAATGTGTTTTATGAAGATATAGATTAAGGTAACTGAGTTAAAAAATATAAATTCATAAAACAGTTACTTAGAATTACAAAACAGAAGGAAAGGAAAAAATTAATTTATTTTTTAGACCAGTGATATCATTGAATAGTAAAGCCCTTCTCTGATCATCTTATTGTAGATTGATTAGTGTAAATTAAGAAAAAGAATACACTATAATGTAATATTAATTTTAAAGATGCACATATACATTAAAAATTTTATTGCACACAAATGTATATGCTAGTAATTCTTTCTGATTCCTATTATATGTGGGAGTTTCCATTACTGCAGAGATTTTTCTCTCTTTTCAAATATCACTTCTACCTTTTCCTTGTAAGATTCTTTTGTTGTGGGAGAAAGAATACTCTATGAATCAAGGCACTAATATTGAAAAGGTCAATTTTTTTCCATGAAGACGTTCAGTCACTGTGTTCTTTATTCCTCAGATTCTTCTTCTGAGCAACAATTAATTCAATTAAACCAACTTTAAAGCTCTGAATCATCACAGATCATAACCTTTCAAAGTGTCTTTGTATTCCTCCTCAGATTTACCTTGGTTAGCATATTTTAATAGTATCACACAAAGGGATACTATTAAGTATTCTTGGTGTTAAAAAAAATGCTATGCTCCTGTCAACTGCATTACAAAGAGGTTGAGAAAAATGGTATTTCCAGACAGGCAGACATCAGCACAGTGAATCATATACAAAAGATCAAGAACGATAGGGATAAATACACAAAGTGACATATTAACCTTAAACATTTATTATGTTGGCATCACAGTTCACCTTTCTCTCTTTAGTTATATTCATAATGAAAGGAATATTGAGTGGAAAAATCTAAATGCTATTTAGCTAATGCAAAGATGATTTAGAAATAGTTTAAGTTTTTCCCGTTTATAATGGGAAAATTCCATTAGTAAATTGCTTTGCACTGATATATGCTATTCCTGCTCTCTGCAAGGAAAGATCATCTTTATTTAGGGTACATTTTGTTTCATTAAATATACTGCTAGAATATCCAAAATAACTGGTTCCAAAGCAAGAAGAAATATTATAAATACAGTGTTATTTCTCGAAGGATTTAGTAATTTATTTCAAATATACTATTTACAACAAATATTTATACAGAAACTGCATTTTTGCAATTTTTTGGTTATAAAATTTTTATACCTGTAAAATTTCTAACTGAACATATTTCTTTTTCCTAACCATGTAAATAATAATAAAATGCTATAGAAATTTTGGAAATGTCAATAAAAAGAAACATATTATTCATGATTTTCAGGTAAAATAAAAATTGTAGTCCTGTCATTATCTAAATTTACCCATACTTTTATGTTTTGATATGCAAAGTAAAGCAAGTGTCTTATATTTACTAAAGCATACCCTTATTTCAGATTGTTTCTGTTTTTACACTGTGATAAAACTCAGCAATAAGCATATTTATTCTTTTTGCATTTTCCCATATTTTTGCATTTTCCCATATTTTGAATTATTTACTTAGAATTGAGTCTCAGAAGTAAAATTTGATGTGAGCTGCCGTAAGAGGGGCACACTGAAAGAGGGAACATTTTTTTTTTCTGTTGATCCTGATGTGATATATTGATATATATGTGATGACATTTGATTTATTAAGTTTTTGCTATTTATCCATTTATTTTGCCCATCAGACTAGAAGTAAGAGATAGTGTCCATATCATCATCCTTTTTATTTAGCACAACACCTGAAATATAGCTCTCAATAACTGTTAAATAAATGAAAGTTCTGATTAACAAAATGATGTAGAAACCAATGAAACCACTCAATCTTTTTAGCTTTGGATTGGTAAAGTAGAAATGTTTACTTCTTTACTTATTAAGTGTTTCCTTATTTAAATAATACTAGCTAGTGTTAATGAATCCCTTAAAAGTAATGTTGATTACTTTGAATAAAATGAATGAGTCAATTTACTATTCAGAAGCACTCTAACTCCTACATATTTACCATCTTTGTAAACAGGTGGAGACTGAGCTGTTTCTAACAGATTGTTGTTGCTTAATTCCAAATAACTAGCCACATTCTATTCTATAAAGAGAAATAACTTTATAAAGAGGGTTACATGGATTGATTGTATACCTTCAAAGATATGTTGAAGTCTTAATTCTCAGTACATCATAACGTGACCTTATAGGTAACACTTGAACAATGTGGAACTGAGGGCACCTACCCTCTGTGCAGCCAAAAATCCACACATAACTTTACAGTCAGCTGTCTGTATCTGTGTTTACACATCCAGTGGTTCAACCAGTTGTGAAGAGTATAGTACTGCAGGTGAGAAATAAATCTGCATGTAAGTGGATCCTCACATTTCATACTTGTGTTGTTCAGTTGTACTTGGAATAGGGCCATTGAAGATGTAATTATATAAGAGAGTCATATTGGAGGAAGGTAGTACACTTATAAGGAGAAGATATACAGAGACAGACACACAAAGGGAGAACATCATGTTGTGTCATATAGAAGAGATTGAAATGTTGCAGCTGCAAGCCTAGAAATGCTGAAGATACCCAGCAAACCCCAGGAGCCAAGAAGGACAACACTGCAGTTTTCAGAGGGAACGTGGCCCTCTCTACACCTTGATTTCAGACTTCCGAGTTCAGATTTTCAGACTCTGGAATTCTTATATGTTTCTGCTGTTTTACTTAATTATCTAGTTTGTGGTACTTTGTTATGGTAGCTGCTATTGTCTAAATTGTGTGTCCCCTCAAAATTCATATTCAGAGACCTAATCCCCAAGGTGAGGGTATTAGGATGTGGAGCCTTTCAGAAAGGATTAAGTAATGAGGGCTGATCCTTCATGAATGGGATTAATGATCTTATAGAAGTGGCCTGAGAAAGCTCCCTGGTCACATCTGTCAGGTGAGGTTACAGCAAATAGATGGTCATCCGTGAACCAAGAAGCATGTGCCCTCAACAGGCACAGAGCTCAAACATGTTGGCAACTTAATCTTTAATTTCCAGCCTCCAGAACTGTGGCAAATAAATTTCTTTTCTCTATAAGCTAGCCAGGCTATGGTATTTTGTTTTAGCAGCCTGAATGGACTAAGGCAGTAGATCTATGAAACTAATATAAAGGTAATCAGTTTTAGCAAATAAAAAATACAGTTAAATTTGAGTTTCACAGAAACAATGAATATATTTTAACTAGAGCTACACCTGAAGTATCACTTGTATATTGTAACCGTATTTATAAAGATGTCTAAGACTTAAGACTAAAAATGCCTGCAGATAGTGTGGTCAGATTTTAAGAATCTTGATATCTTAAGATCAGTAATGTAAGAAGGTAAAAGTGTGTCCTATTTTCCTTTCCAAGTCCCCCTATATCCTGTTAAGCAAAAATAAAACATTAAGTTTTTAATTGACATGTTACAGAGAATTTATCACAGATCTGAAACCATGGCATATCTCAGAGATATTGTGGGTTTGGTACCACACCTCTGCATTCAAGTGAGTCACATGAATTTTATGTACTAGTTTCCCATTACATATAAAGGTCAGTTTATACTAGGCCTTAATCTATTAACTGTACAAAAGCATTGTGTCTAAAAAAATAATGTATATACCTTCATGAAAAAGTGCTTTATTGCTAAAAAAAAAATGCTAACCATCATCCAAGCCTATGTCTAGTCATAATCTTGTTGCAATAGTGACTTCCATGATCACAGATTACAGAGCACCATAATAAATATGCTAATTATGAAAAAGTTTGCAGTATTCCCAAAATTACCAAAATGTGACACAAAGACATGAAGTGAGAAAGTGCTAATGGGAAAATAGTGCAGACAGACTTGTTCAAAGTAGAGTTTCACGAATCTTTAATTTAAAATAAAAATGCAGTATCTGTAAATTTGCTTAATCAAGTCAAGGAGAAAAATCAAGCAAAATTTATTTTATGAAAAAGGTGTAAAAATCTGAATTTTTGAATTCAAAAAGTATTTCAATATCAACAGTTTATAAATGAGAAGTTAGAAGACCAGAATAGGTTTCCAGTTATCATCTACTATACACAAAAATTAAATAGAGGAATGGGTTCAATGATAAATTACCTATTTCCTCCTTGCCCAGGAAAAATTAGTTTTGTTTTCATTCTAGGCTTATCTGCTTTAGTGTTAGGGTTCATCATTATTTTGTAACTTTGCACTGTAAACATATATATAAGCCAAATGAAAGGCAGTGACACAACTCACTTTGATTCCTGTGAATGTTTTCTTGAGTTTGAATTCTTGAAGTAAAATATATTTTAACCTTAGGCATCATCAGATCACAGTTTAAGCATCTTGAATTTACATTTAGATGATTTGCTTATTGGTCTTGGACATGTATATTCCATGAAGTGTATTAGGTGATATGTATAGAGTAAATTGTCAGGAAAGAGGGAACTTATATAATGGCAAGTTGAAACAGATCATTTAGCATGGTGACAGTATTTGTAAATGCAGAGCCTTGTGTGTGATGCTTTTGTCATGCACATGTCTGATGCTGTTCTGGAGCACATGAACATGATTGGTGAACCAGCCACATCCCCTGTGTTTGCAGAGTAGTGAAGCATGACTGCTCATGTGCTATCTTAGCCTTTTCCTGTTATCCTTGATGACAGCATCTAATAGAATCTCTGGTTTCTCCCATTCCCCTGCAGTAAGGCTGAATTGTTGCGCTGTTTTTACATTTTCCCACCAAATAATTCTCTGGAAACTTGACTTTTATTAACCCCAAAATTCCCTTCATTTGTTTAGTTTTCCCAAACTGTATCCAACTTTCAAAATTCAACAAGACTGATGGCACGTAGTCCTATACAATACATTTCTTTGTAAGATTCCTTTAAAAGCTTCAGCACTTAAGGAAAATCAATAGCACTTGATGTGGTTTTGTGGCTTTCAGTCTCTTGAACACTGAATTCAACTTGATCCATTGCTATTAGTGGCTTAAAGTGGTAGTTCAGCCATCTAGAAAGGTGAGGATCTTTGGCCCATACTCTGCTATAGATTCACTCAACGTTGACAAAGTGAATGTGTCAAATTCATATATTTCCCTTACAAATAAATGACAAATATAAAAAATAATGTTCTATTCAATGTAAACACAAAATCATGAGGTAGAAAGATGGTTTTGATGTATCATTAAGCCATTTATTTTCTGACTTCCAGTTTGAATATAAGTGAATTTAAACAAGCCTAGACATATATGGAGAAGGAAATGGCAGCCCACTCCAGTGTTCTTGCCTGGAGAATCCCAGGGATGGGGGAGCCTGGTGGGCTGCTGTCTATGGGGTCACACAGAGTCAGACATGACTGAAGCGACTTAGCAGCAGCAGCAGCAGCAGACATATATGGAAAATTTGTGTCATGGGCTCAACCATTAGTGTATCTTATGGAAACTGAAGTCTTCCCTGAAAGTGAAATCAAGCTCAGAGGCAGACATTGCTGGCTATATTCTGTGAAACATACCCCAAAGAAGTCATTTGGCATAGGACCGGGAGGCTATTATAAAAACCAATTATTCTAAGGTGAGGCAACATGAGGAATGATTTTGTTGTTGTTGCTTAGTCACTGACTTAGTTGTTTCTGATTCTTTTGTGACCCTATGGACTGTAGCCCACCAGACTCCTGGCCATGGAATTTCCCAGGCAAGAGTACTGGAGTAGATTGCCATTTCCATTTCTAGGGGATCTTACCAATCCAAGGATCAAACCTCCTGCTCTTGCCATGTCTCCTGCATTGGTGGGTGGATTCTTTACCACTGAACCATGCGGGCATCCAGGAATGATTACCTTAGTTCATAAATTAAGCCCTTAGTACATTTTTCTTTAGGGAGCGCTAAAGCTTCTGAGTAAAATGCATTGGACATATGCCTAGACTCTAAAGAGAAAGGTTTATTTTCAGGAAACTGGTCCCCAAACTCAATCTCAACCTCATATACTGAATGTTATAAAAGAACCTGAAATAAGGAACTAATTTCTCAATAGTGTTATTATGGACATCTAACTTTGAAATCCACCACAATAATCTTCAGGAGATTTCTTTTTTTTTTTTATTTTACAATATTATATTGGTTGGTTTTGCCATACATTGATATGAATTTGCCCCGGGTTTACATAAGTTCCCCCGCCTGAACCCCCCTCCCACCTCCCTCCTCCCTTTATCCTCCCTCTGGGTCATCCCCACATGCCAGCCCCGAGCATCCTATAACATGCATTGACCCTGAACTAGTGATTCATTTCACATATGACAACATACGTGTTTCAATGCCATTCTCCCAAATCATCCCACCCTCACCCTCTCCCATAGAGTCCCAAAGACTGTTCTATACATCTGTGTCTCTTTTGCTGTCTCGTATACAGGGTTATCATTTGCATCTTTCTAAATTCCATATATATGTGTTAGTATACTGTATTGGTGTTTTTCTTTCTGGCTTACTTCACTCTGTATAATAGGCTCCAGTTTCATCCACCTCATTAGAACTGATTCAAATGTATTCTTTTTAATGGCTGAATAATACTCCATTGTGTATATGTACCAAAGCTTTCTTATCCATTCGTCTGCAGATGGACATCTAGGTTGCTTCCATGTCCTGGCTATTATAAACAGTGCTTCAATGAACATTGGAGTACACGTGTCTCTTTCAATTCTGGTTTCCTCGGTGTGTATGCCCAGGAGTGCGATTGCTGGATCATATGGCAGTTCTATTTCCAATTTTTTGAGGAATCTCCACACTGTTCTCCATAGTGGCTGTACTAGTTTGCATTCCCACCAACAGTGTAAGAGGGTTCCTTTCTCTCCACATCCTCTCAAAAGCCTATATTATTATCTAAGCCTCTGTTGCTTAAGAAGATAAAACTTGCACATATATTCACTGAGAGTATCACTGCCTTGGGCTCCTTTTAGGTGATATTTCTGCGAAAAGAAAACATCTCTCCAAGTTTATTACTGACTATGCAAACTCCTTGAGAGCCTACCCTGTACATCTGTAGGCCCAGAAGAATTGATGGAGAGGCAGTACCATGCAGAACAGATGCAAGACCCAGCCAGAGAATGTTGGTTCCTCATCCCCAGGGTGCAGCAGGAATAAACTCATTAATGGACATATAATTGCCATTCAGTGAATGTTTGTATTTATCTTTCAGATATTTAATATAAATAATACATGTTAATGTACATATAGAAAATTTACTGTTCTTAATTTATTTACAGTCAAAGGACTTCAACAAGATACCCAAAGACACCCACATATCCTAAGAAACAGAAAAAGTCAAGGACAAGGACCCAGAATTCTATTCTATTGCTTTTAATTCATGATTGCCATGGTAAAGACTAAATGAATCACATATCAAAAATCAATGTAAACTATAATGCAAACCATAGGGCTATAGTACATGTTATTTAGTCTCATTTTTGCTATAACATTCCTTGAGCCGATACTGTTAATATAGTTCATATAAAAAATGTGGTCAATAGTAAAAATTTTATTAAAACTTACTTTTCAGAAAACTTAGAAATAGCTAAATTCTTAAAAACTGCACTTCTAAATTCTCTGAACCATAAATTTTAGAACGTTCTGGAACTGTTCAAGTAAAACATAATTCTATTTTATTTTGAAAAAAAAATTGTACAGTAAATGACTTAATAGTTCCTTGACTTTGCCAAACATTTTGAAATTTGGCTTTCAGCTAGATTTAAACTTTAGCCTCTTTAGACTTATTAACTTATTCAACCCTCACAAAAATCCAGTATTGTAAGTATAATTTATTCTTTCAACTTATGGATGAGAAACCTAAGCCTCAAAGGTATTGCAGAATAAGCAAATGTCCAGTTTATTATTTTCAGAAACAACAGCTCCCAGATTCAATCTCACTTATTTTCTTAAACATTATGAAGTCATTCAAGGAGGAACTGATTTCTCAGCAATACCCTCAGTTGCTAAATCATGTTTGACACTTTTACAACCCCATGGACTTCAGCATGCCAGGCTTCGCTGTCCTTCACCGTTTCCTGGAGTTTGCTCAAACTTATGTCCATTGGGTTGGTGATGCCATCCAATCATCTCGTCCTCTTCTCCTGCCTTCAGTCTTTCCCGGCATCGGGGTCTTTCCCAATGAGTCAGCACTTCTCATCACATGGCCAAAGTATTGGAGCTTCAGCTTCAGCGTCAGTCTTTCACTATTTCCTGGAGTTTGCTCAAACTCCTGTCCTTGATTTGGTGATGTCACTCCCTTCTCCTCCTACCCTTAATCTTACCCAGCATCAGGGTCTTTTCCAGTGAATCGGTTCTTTGCATCAGGTGGCCAAAGTATTGGAGCTTTAGCATCAGTCCTTCCAATGAATATTCAGGACTGATCTCCTTTAGGATGGATTAGTTGGATCTCCTTGGAGTCCAAGGGGGCTCTCAAGCCTCTTCTCTAGCACCACAATTCAAAAGCACCAATTCTTCAGTGCACAGCTTTTTTTATGATCTAACTCTCACATTCATACATGAATACTAAAAAAAATATATAACTTTGTCTATGGATATTTCTTGGCAAAGTGATGTCTCTGCTTTTTAATACAGCCTCATAGATATATGACTTTAAATACTCTAAAAATATTTTAAGAGTTCTTTCTTTTAAAAATAAACCTTAAATTATTACCCAAGCTATTAAAAAAAAATAAACTATTTTTAAATAGATTTACTGACAACCTAGTAGGAAGACACTAGACTATACATGAAAGGATGAAATACAAGTAACAAGTTGCTCACATTCTCCTGAAGTGTACAAACTCATGATCATTACTATTTTTAGTCAGGATTTCCTGTCAGTTTCTCAAGACATTTAGGGTAATGCTATAAACTGTGTATATTATTATTTTTATTGTTTTCAAAGTATCATTATGAAAATCTAATCCTTTTACAGTTTTTCTAATTTATTTTTTCCACTTATTTGTAGTATAACTTTAAGAAGTTTATAAAAATAGCCTACTGATCAGAAATTCTAATACAACAATAATTATTACTCTCTTTAATCAACTTTCTTAATTTTATAAAAAATGAAAAATGAACATTAATAGATGTTATTTTAAAAATAAACAATATAATTTAAGTCATTGAATGTATAAAATTAAGAAAAAATTAAAACAGAGGAAATAATTTCATTTTTGCTTTTAAAAAATTAATTTCAGTAATGAATATCAGATCCTATTTCCTCAGTTCTAGTCTGTTTTATGGAGAAGGAAATGGCAACCCACTCCAGTGTTCTTGCCTGGAGAATCCCAGGGATGGGGGACCATGGTGGGCTTCTGTCTATGGGGTCACACAGAGTCGGACACGACTGAAGTGACGCAGCAGCAGCAGCAGCAGCAGTCTGTTTTAAAGAAACTAAACTTAAAAAAAAATCGCTAAGAAAATAGAAAGTGAAGAGGAACTAAAGAGTCTCTTCATGAAAGTGGAAAAAGGAGAGAGAAAAAGCCATCTTACAACTCAACATTTAAAGTTAAGAGCATGACATCCGGTCCAATCACTTCATGGCAAATGGGGAAACAATGGAAAGAGTGACAGAATTTGTTGTCTTGGGCTCCAAAATCACTGCAGATGGTGATTGCAGCCATGAAATTAAAAGACACTTGCTCCTTGGAAAAAAGCTATGACAAACCTAGATAGCATACGCAAAAGCAGAGACATTACTTTGCTGACATAGGTCTATCTAGTCAAAGCTATGGTTTTTTCCAGCATTCATGTATGGATGTAAGAGTTAGACTATAAAGGAAGCTGAGAGCCAAAACGATGTTTTTGAACTGTGGTGTTGGAGAAGACTCTTGAGAGTCCCTTGGACTGCAAGAAAGATTGAAGGCTGGAGGAGAAGGGGACAACAGAAGATGAGATGGTTGGATGGCATCAGTGACTCAATGGACATACATTTGAGCAAGTTCCAGGAGTTGGTGATGGATAGGGAAGGCTGGAGTGCGGCAGTCCATGGGGTCCCAAAGATTTGGAGCTGACTGAATGACTGAACTGAACTGATTCCATTTATATGAATGGTTCAGATTTTTCAGAAAATGGATGATTATCAGACAATCTACATGTCTCTAGGTATACAAAGTATCTTAAAATCTGAAACCCTTTTACGCCAACGTATATTTATTTTTCTTAATACAAATATGGCCTTCTGCTTAATAATGTATTTTCACATTTTTCTATCCCTTTAGCCTGATTCATTTATACATCTTAGCATAAAATTTAAAATTATCATTTTGGTGCTGTTATCAAGAAAAAACAGAAAAATGCTACTCGGCAAGTAAAGGAGGAAATATACAAATATATACTTACTGTACTGACTTACTATGACTGCATTAGAATTACTGCATTATAGCATTTTGTTCACCCTTAAGTTTTTCTTTACTTGCTATTTTATTAAATCTCTTTTTAAATATATATTATTTTATAAGTATAAATGTAGATTTCTTGTTCAAACATATGAATCAATCAGATTTGAACACTTTCTCACATGTTTCATGTAATATACCCTATAAAAAGACAAGTTTAAAGAAGGAAATGAACTAGTATTCTACTGCTGAAATGCAAATCTAAGTAATCTTAATAAGGATGAAAATTTTAATAATTACCTTTATGCATAAATCACACAATAATTAAACACTGACTCTAAGTTTTAAACACTATTTCTGAACTAGATATTTAGCATTTTTACTACAAAGGAAATTTGAATCACCTATAACTGCACCTTATACAATTATACAGAATGACTTTAAATATTTTCTACTCATCTCTTTATGGACCACATATATTCCAGGAAGAATACAAATAGAAAGTAACTACCAAACATTAGAAGAAGTGTTTTTGATAAGCTCACTTATCCTTTATACAAATGCCCAAAACTACTGTGATGGAAATCATTTTTCAGATTTCTTAAAAATGACTTGTCTGTGAAAGAATGACAATGTTTTTCATCCAGTCCCTAAACTTGGAAAGAAAATTAAGTCAAATATTCACAAGTGCCAACTACAAAGCAAATTTGCCATGGTAACCGTACCTCAAAAGCCTGTGGTTGCAGATTTTTGCCAATTAGCAACTCCAAAGGGTGCTATTAGTTCCTTCAAAAACATAAGAGACATGGTTTTCATCTGTGATTGCTATTCCTCTTTTACAACATGCCGTGACAAAAGATGGAATACACAGTTATACACCCTTTAGCTCTTACTTATAATCATAAAACTGCTTCATAAAAAGAACAATGCCTATTACGTTATAGTAGTTTTCAATAGAATAATTACCCTTGCTAAATCATAATCATAATCATTAACTCTTTCATTTAAGCAGACTGATGTATCAACAGCAAAATCTATACCATATTTAATGTCTAGACTATATATTCTTTTTATAATTTTTATCTTCTAGGTTGTGAGCTATAGATGACAGATACATAATGAGAAGCTTTATTACTATGAATATGGCATCTGGGAATAGTCTCAGACTATTCTTCACAATTAAACATCAACTACATATTTGGATTGCCATTCCAAAAATATTTCCAACATACATTTCATTCCTAATACTTTTCCTGAACTCGTATTAGACATTCTCTTCTACCAATGATGCTCTGTATTAATAAAATAAACCAAAATTAATTGGTTAATTAAAGTTATTATTATCTTGATACATTAGTAGAGATGATTTTATGGAGCTGCAGTCAAGCATAATGAAGCATTTACTGTAATGGTTAAGTAAGCATTGATAATATTAATGTTTATTAAAATGATAGCTTATTACAATGCAGCTCAAATGTAAATAATTCTTATGTATTGAATATTGCAGATAATCAAACTATTTGAGGAGAAAAAAATTGTCAAATAATTTCATTTAAAATTTCCTTTGAAAATTAAACCTCTAATCTTTAACCAAATTTGTTGTTTTTAACTGTTCTGTAAAGTTATATAGATAAGCTGGACTGAATACAAGTTTTGAAGAAATTCTCGTAATATGAGCTGTCGATCTAAGAAACTGTCACAAACAAAATATTGGAAAATGTCTGTTCATTTTCAAATTCTGTTTTAATTAAGGCAAAAGTAGCATTTTGGTAACATGCAAGATAAGTATAAAAATTCATAAGTAGCATTTTTAATTAATACTTTTAGTATTTTATACTAATTATATACATATGTGTAATTAGCTATTTCAATTGTATTCAAAGACTGTAGTATAAATTACATGTAAATTATTTTCTTAGTTTAGCACTGCATACACATATATAAGAGAAAACACATGAAAACCTCTCAACAAAAACAAGTGAAACGATGTTAAAAGGATAACAAAAACTTTTTAAAATTTTTCTAAGAAATAACAGGTGTCAAAAGGAAAAGTGATGATGATGATGATAACAGGAAATTTTATTACTCTGGAATAACTATTGTTGAGGATGCAGAACATAAGATATATGTTTTTATTTAAAAAAATAAATTTTATATTTAAACATTGGGTCCTTTGAAAGTTTTCTTTGTTGTGTCTCACAAGTTTTTTCAAGGTGAAAAAGAAATTCTTAACAGAGTACCTCTTTTGGAAGATAATAGAAGTCAATATATATAAAAAATATACTAGAATCTGCCACTAACAGATCCCTATATGTCTCCTTGGATAAGAAAAATGGTTAACTATTTTTTATATAGTAAATAAGAATAGACTTTTCAATGGTGGACATTTTTCTGCCTCATTTTTGCTATATATTTAGTTTACTGTTTGGTACGTTGGTTTCTGCAAATTATAAAAATGACTTTAAAAAAATGCTTTTTTTTTCTTTAAATCTAGATTGACTAGTGTGTAGTTTGGGAAAGTAGCAGTTGCATTCGGAGAAGGCAATGGCAAGCCACTCCAGTACTATTGCCTAGAAAATCCCATGGATGGAGGAGCCTGGTAGGCTGCAGTCCGTGGGGTCGCTAAGGGTCAGACACGACTGAGCGACTTCACTTTCACTTTTCACTTTCACACATTGGAGAAGGAAATGGCAACCCACTCCAGTGATCTTGCCTGGAGAATCCCAGGGATGGGGGATCCTAGTGGGCTTCCGTCTATGGGGTCACACAGAGTCGGACACGACTGAAGTGACTTAGCAGCAGCAGCAGTAGCAGCAGCAGTTGCGTTTAAGATTTCTTTTTGAAAATCAGCTTTTAAATCTTCTGAACTGCTTATATTTGGTGAAGAAAAAAGAAGCTGAGTAGAAACATTAAATATCCTAACACCTTAGGCTTGATTCTATTGTGATGATTATTTATTTTCTGAAAAAGTTCCTATTTTATTTTTTTAAGAGGAAGAAAGGAATTGTGAGAAAGAACAGTGGCAGATTTTAGAAGAGACGAAGTTTTCTTTTTCTATTTAAGAATATTGGGAAGGTAATACAAACTTTATTTTAAAATTATTGAGCAGATTTGTTGTTGTTCAGTTACTTAATTGTGTCTGTTTTCAACTCATGGACTGCGGCAAGCCAGGCTTTCCTGTCCTTCACCATCTCTTGGAACTTGCTCAAACTCATGTCCATCAAGTTGGTGATGCCATCCAACCAACTCATCCTCTGTCGTCCCCTTCTCCTCCTGCCTTCAGTCTTTCACAGAATCAGGGTCCTTTCCAGTGAGTCAACTCTTCGCATCAGGTTGCCAAAATACTGGAGCTTCAGCATCAGTCTTTCCAATGAATATTCAGAATTGATTTCCTTTAGGATTGACTGTTTTAATCTCCTTGAAGTCCAAGGGACTCTCAAGAGTTGAGCAGATTAACTCAATTTAATTTTCAGAACAGTTCATACTGTTTTTTAATATATGTACTTTATATATATCATTTAGGGTAGGCTTTGAAAAGAACCCTCAAATGAGCATTTTTTTCCTTAGGTTATTTAGTCTTCCTGACCATCTAATCATAGTGCACTGAACATTTATGATTATTATTTTTCCCTGAATGCTCTGCTCTATCTTATTTTGATATGTTTAAAATATTTAATTTTGTGAATATAATGTTAGGATACCTAAGCATGAAAAAGAGAATGTAGAGTAAACTCAAGCAGAAGACCTACTGACAAATCTGTAGCTGCTTCAGGGGTGCCTTCCTTTTCCCTTTTGACTACTAGTAGTTACTTATCTTGACAGTCACAATGATTTTCTTCTGTTATTAATGACTATAGCAAATAAATTGTCTATGGGCAGAATTGCTTATTTATTCATTCCAAAGAACATAACAATGTGTACCCAGAGTTTTGAAGAAACTATGCTAAACAATAGTTCTTCCTTTGATAAGCACTTGCAGTTCTTGGCACCTCCTATTTCGGACACTTTGTAATTACACTTTTACATATTTTCATCTAAATGGATAATACTCTCCATGGGGAGAAAATATCATTTCTATTATGTGCTAGATGAAATCCTTGATAAAACATTGCTTAATAAAAGGATTCTTTGGAAACTAAACTATTAAGGACCAGGATATAATTTTCCAATGATAAAAGTCATACGTGTTTTTTTTTTTTTGAACTCTCATGTGTGTCAGACATGGCACCAGCATACCACATGCGTTGTCTCTAATCTTTCTGACAGCCTGTAAAATAGGTGTTATTATCACCTTCTCTACAGTTAGTAGGTGGGGGTGGAACTGTCACATCTTTTCCATTAAACCCAGCAATTTTAAACTTGATGCATGGATTAGCTCTATAAAATGAGTGACCAGCATACTCCTCAGCTTGCTGTATTAAAATGTTGATGATCTCAGTGAGGCTTTGGAGAGAAACTGGACAAGCAGTTCAAGGTTCAGCTCACTGGTGATTGTCCAGGGTTTACATACTCTCCTTGGATTGAATGGAGTTTCTATAATTTTTTTTCTGTTTTTATTTATTTAATTTTTTATAAATATTTAATAAATGGTACAAAGCACAATGCCATAAACATTAACAGTTAAAATTTCACCAAATGAAAAAAATACTATAGAATACACAGTTTCAAAAAGCTACATTAAGTTATTTTACAACTGCCTCAAGCTGCAAAAAGAAAAAAAACCCAATGCCATACCTAAGTTACCCCTCTCTCAAAATAATGCCATTTATATTATAAACCACGAGCTCCCCATCAAAAGACGGGAACTGTTTTTGCTAATTCATTATATATATATATATATATGACTGTATCACTTTGCTATACACCTGAAACAAACATAACACTGTAAATAAAATACAGTACAATATAAAATAAAAATAAGTAACAGACCTTTGGGGCTTTACACTGAGTTAAAGTTCCTATCAGATGGATGACAGCATCACAGCTGCACTGGATCCTCATGAAGGAGGCACACGAATGACTGGGTTACAGAAAGTGCCTCAGAATTCTTACAATACCAACTTTCTCGTGGTTCTGGTTAAATTACATATATCAATTTATAACAATGGCAAAATCTGTAACTCTGTTCAAAGTTTTAAAAGATGAGTTAAGAATAGTTTCTTGTATTTCTATGCCACCTTTATAGTTCTGGTTTCTCATTTCTTAATTAGCAAATTCAGCGTGCAGGTTCTAGCCCAGGCGAATTTATACACTTCCAGAAGAAACGGCCTCTTAAATCCACAGAGTGTTGAGGTGGGGAGCCCCCAACCACGTCAGATTCGTTTCACATATGATAATATACATGTTTCAATCCATTTTCCCAAATTATCCCACCCTTGCCCTCTCCCACAGAATCCAAAAGACTGCTCCACACATCCAAGTCTCTGCTGTTGTCTCGGATACAGGGTTATCTTTATCCTCTTGCTATATTCCATACATATGTGTTAATATACTGTATTGGTGTTTTTGTTTCTGGCTTACTTCACTTTGTATAATAGGCTCCAGTTTCGTTCACCTCATTAGAACTAATTCAAATGTATTCTTTTTAATCGCTGAGTAGTACTCCGTTGTGTAAATATACAAAAGCTATCTTATCCATTCGTCTGCGGATTGAAATCTAGGTTGCTTCCATGTCCTGGCTATAAAAACAGTGCTGCGATGAACACTGGGGTACATGTGTCTCTTTCAATTCTGGTTTCCTCGGTGTGGATGCCCAGGAGTGGGATTGCTGGGTCATATGGCAGTTCTATTTTCAGTTTTTTAAGGAATCTCCACACTGTTCTCCATAGTGGCTGTATTAGTTTGCATTCCCACCAACAGTGTAAGAGGGTTCCCTTTTCTCCACACCCTCTCCAGCATTTATTGCTTGTAGACTTTTGGATAGCAGCCATTCTGACTGGAGGAAATGGTTCCTCATTGTGGTTTTAATTTGCATTTCTCTAATTATGAGTGATGTTGAGCATCTTTTCATGTGTTTGATAGCCAGCTGTATGTCTTCTTTGGAGAAATGTCTGTTTAGGTCTTTGGCCCATTTTTTGTTTGGGTCTTTTATTTTTCTGGAATTGAGCTGCAGGAGTTGCTTGTATATTCTTGAGATTAATCCTTTATCAGTTGCTTCATTTGCTATTATTTTCTCCCATTCTGAAGGCTGTCTTCTAACCTTGCTTATAGTTTCCTTTGCTGTGCAGAAGCTTTTGATTTTAATTAGGTCACATTGGCTTATTTTTGCTTTTATTTCCAGTATTCTGGGAGGTAGGTCATGGAGGATCCTGCTGTGACTTATGTCGGAGAGTGTTTTGCCTATGTTCTCATCTAGGAGTTTTATAGTTTCTGGTCTTACATTTAGATCTTTAATCCATTTTGAGTTTATTTTTGTGTATGGTGTTAGGGAGTGTTCTAGTTTCATTCTTTTACAAGTGGTTGACCAGTTTTCCCAGCACCACTTGTTAAAGAGATTGTCTTTTCTCCATTGAATATTCTTGCCTGCCTTGTCAAAGATAAGGTGTCCATAGGTGCATGGATTTATCTCTGGGCTTTCTATTTTGTTCCATTGATCTATATTTCTGTCTTTATGCCAGTACCATACTGTCTTGATGACTGTGACTTTGTAGTAGAGTCTGAAGTCCAGCAGGTTAATTCCCCCAGTTCCATTCTTCTTTCTCAAGATTGCTTTGGCTATGCGAGGCTTTTTGTATTTCCATACAAATTGTGAAATTATTTGTTCTAGTTCTGTGAAAAACACTGTTGGTAGGTTGAAAGGAATTGCATTGAACTTATAAATTACTTTAGGTAATATATTCATTTTCACAATATTTATTCTTCCAATTCATGAACATGGTATGTTTCTCCAACTATTACTGTCTTCTCTGATTTCTTTCATCAATGTTTTATAGTTTTCTATATATAGGTCTTTTGTTTCTTTAGGTAGATATATTCCTAAGTATTTTATTCTTTTCGCTGCAACGGTGAATGGAATTATTTCCTTAATTTCTCTATTTTCTCATTATTAGTGTTTAGGAATGCAAGGGATTTCTGAGTGTTGATTTATATCCTGCAACTTTACTGTATTCATTGATTAACTCTAGTCATTTTCTGGTAGAGTCTTAGGGTTTTCTGTGTAGAGGATCATGTCATCTGCAAACAGTGAGAATTTTACTTCTTTTCCCATTTGAATTCCTTTTATGTCTTTTTCTGCTCTGATTGCTGTGGCCAAAACTTCCAAAACTATGTTGAATAGTAGTGGTGAGAGTGGGCACCCTTGTCTTGTTCCTGACTTTAGGGGAAACACTTTCAATTATTCACTATTGAGGATAATTTTTGCTGTGGGTTTATCATATATAGATTTTATTATGTTGAGGAATGTTCCTTCTATTCCCGCCTTCTGGAGGGTTTTGATCATATATGGATGTTGAATTTTGTCAAAGGCTTTCTCTGTATCTATTGAAATAATCATATGGTTTTTATTTTTCAATTTGTTAATATGGTGTATTACATTGATTGATTTGCGAATATTGAAGAATCCTTGCATTCCTGGGATAAAGCCCACTTGGTCATGATGTATGATCTTTTTAATGTGTTGCTGGATTCTGATTGCTAGAATTTTGTTAAGGATATTTGCATCTATGTTCATCAGTGATATTGGCCTGTAGTTCTCTTTTTTTGTGGCATCTTTGTCAGGTTTTGGGATTAGGGTGATGGTGGCCTCATAAAATGAGTTAGGAAGTTTCCCTTCCTCAGCAATTTTCTGGAAGAGTTTGAGTAGGATAGGTGTTAGCTCTTCTCTAAATTTTTGGTAGAATTCACCTGTGAAGCCATCTGGACCTGGGCTTTTGTTTGCTGGAAGATTTCTGATTACAGTTTCAATTTCCATGCTTGTGATGGGTCTGTTAATATTTTCTATATCTTCCTGGTTAAGTTTTGGAAAGTTGTACTTATCTAAGAATTTGTCCATTTCTTGCAAGTTGTCCATTTTATTGGCATATAATTGCTGATAATAGTCTCTTATGATCCTTTGTATTTCTGTATTGTCTGTTGTGATCTCTCCCTTTTCATTTCTAATTTTATTGATTTGGTTTTTCTCCCTTTGTTTCTTGATGAGTCTGGCTCGTGGTTTGTCAATTTTATTTACCCTCTCAAAGATCCAGCTTTTGGCTTTGTTGATTTTTGCTATGGTCTCTTTTGTTTCTTTTGTATTTATTTCTGCCCTAATTTTTATAATCTCTTTCCTTCTACTGACCCTAGGGTTCTTCATTTTTTCCTTTTCTAGTTGTTTTAGGTGTAGAATTAGCTTATTTAGTTGGCTTTTTTCTTGTTTCTTGAGGTATGCCTGTATTGCTATGAACCTTCCCCTTAGCACTGCTTTTACAGTGTCCCAGAGGTTTTGGGTTGTTGTGTTTTCATTTTCATTCATTTCTATGCATATTTTGATTTCTTTTTTGATTTCGTCAATGATTTGTTTGTTATTCAGCAGCATGTTGTTCAGTCTCCATATGTTGGACATTTTAATGGTTTTTCTCCTGTAATTGAGATCCAGTCTTACTGCATTGTGGTCAGAAAAGATGCTGGGAATGATTTCAATTTTTTTGAATTTACCAAGTCTAGATTTATGGCCCAAGATGTGATCTATCCTGGAGAAGGTTCCGTGTGCATTTGAGAAGAAGGTGAAATTCATTATTTTGGGGTGATATGTCCTATAGATATCTATTAGGTCTAACTGGTCTATTGTATCATTTAACTTTCATGTTTCCTTGTTAATTTTCTGTTTAGTTGTCTATCCATAGGTGTGAGTGGGGTGTTAGAGTCTCCCACTATTATTGTGTTATTGTTGATTTCCCCTTTCATACTTGGTAGTATTAGTCTCACATATTGTGGTACTCCTATGTTGGGTGCATATATATTTATAATTGTTATATCTTCTTCTTGGATTGAGCCTTTGATCATTATGTATTGTCCTTCATTGTCTCTTTTCACAGCCTTTGTCTTAAAGTCTATTTTATCTGATATGAGTATTGCTACTCCTGCTTTCTTTTGATCTCTGTTTGCATGGATTCCAGCCCTTTTCTTTCAATCTGTATTTGTCCCTCATTTTGAGGTGTGTCTCTTGGAGACAACATATATAGGGGTCTTGTTTTTGTATTCATTCAGCCAGTCTTTGTCTTTTGGTTGGGGCGTTCAACTCATTTACATTTAAGGTAATTATTGATAAGTATGATCCTGTTGCCATTTTCTTTATTGTTTTGGGTTCGAGGTTATACACTCATTCTGTGTTTCCTGTCTAGAGAAGGTCTTTTAGCATTTGTTGGAGAACTGGTTTGGTAATGCTGAATTCTCTCAGCTTTTGCCTGTCTGTAAAGCTTTTGATTTCGCCTTCATACTTGAATGAGATCCTTGCTGGGTACAGTAATCTGGGCTGTAGTTTATTTTCTTTCATCACTTTAAGCATGCCCTGCCATTCTCTCCTGGCCTGAAGAGTTTCTCTTGAAAGGTCAACTGTTATCCTTATGGGGATCCCCTTGTGTGTTATTTGTTGCTTTTCCCTTGCTGCTTTTAATATTTGTTCTTGGTGTTTGATCTTTGTTAATTTGATTAATATGTTTCTTGGGATATTTCGCCTTGGGTTTATCCTGATTGGGACTCTCTGGGATTCTTGGACTTGGGTGATTATTTCCTTCCCCATTTCAGGGAAATTTTCAACTATTATCTCCTCAAGTATTTTCTCATGGTCTTTCTTCTTGTCTTCTTCTTCTAAGACTCCTATGATTCGGATATTGGGGAGTTTAAAATTGTCCCAGAGGTCTCTGAGATTGTCCTCATTTCTTTTAATTCCTTTTTCATTTTTCCTCTCTGCTTCATTTATTACTACCATTCTATCTTCTAACTCACTTGTTCTATCTTCTGCCTCCGTGATTGTACTATTGGTTCCCTCCAGAGTGTTTTTTATCTCATCTATTGCATTATTCATTGAATATTAACTCTTTTTTATTTCTTCTAGATCTTATTAAACCTTTCTTGCATCTTCTCAATCCTCGTCTCCAGATTATTTATCTGTAACTCCAATTTGCTTTCAAGATTTTGGATCAATTTCACTTTCATTATTTGGAATTCTTTATCTGGTAGATTCCTTATCTCTTCCTCTTTTGTTTGGGTTGGTGGGCATTTATCCTGTTCCTTTATTTGCTGGGTATTTTTCTGCCTCTTCATCTTGCTTATATTGCTGTGTTTGGGGTGGGCTTTCCGTCTTCTGGCAGTTTATGGAGTTCTGTTTATTGTGGAATTTCCTTGCTATGGGTGAGGTTGGACGGATGGCTTGTCAAGGTTCCCTGGTTAGGGAAGCTTGTGTCCGTGTTCTGATGGGTGGAGCTGCATTTCTTCTCTCTGGAGTGTAATTTTTTTTAACTTATCTTACTCATGTTTTCTGCACCATTTGATAATATGGACAATACTTTCTAGGACAGAATAAAACAAGCAAATCATATTTAATGAAAATTTTCACACTGTCTTCTTTTTTAAAGAAAAAGCGATTATTAAAATCTCTGCTTTATAACATTCTGCTCATAATTACTTAGATTTTCTCTAAGAAGATTGAGGCTTTCTCTGTGGTTCTCCTCTTAACTTTCTGAGTCCTTACCAGAGTTGCCTTCAAATGTCCATCCATGGCAATCTGATCTTTTTCTAGCATGCACCTCAAAACTCTTACTGCCTCTACCCATTATCCACTTTCAAAACTAGATATTTCTGGATATTTCCTACAGTAGCACCTCTCCACTTACCTACCAGTACCAGTTGTTATAACACAATACTATAAATTGAGCTGCTTATGAAAAACAGAGTTTATTTCTCATAGTTATGGAGGCTGGTAAATCCAAGATCAAGTTATTGACAGATTTGTTATTTTGTGAGAAACTGCTTCCTGGTTCATAGAGGGCTATCTTCTCCCTCTATTGTAGAAGGGGATGGGGGAGAAGTTTTATTGAGGTTTCTTTTTAAGGGCACAAATCCCATTTATGAGGGCTCTATCTTCATGCTCTTATCACCTCCTAAAGTTCTTACTTCCAAATTCTATCACATTGAAGATTTGTCTTAAAATATAAATTTGGGGGAAACACAAGCATTCAGTTTTGAGGGAACACAATCATTCCTTTCTGTTTCTTCTTAGGTACTTTGTCTATAACTCAGATTATTTAACCCCTTCAATAAACACAAAGCCATATTTGAGTCTTTTTTTTTTTTATAGACCACTTGAAACTATATGTAAGTTTAAAGTTTTATTTTGTACTTCAGCAAACTGAACATCATCACAGTCTGCTGCTGCTGCTGCTGCTGCTGCTGCTAAGTCGCTTCGATAGTGTCCAACTCTGTGCGACCCCATAGACGGCAACCTACCAGGCTTCCCCGTTCCTGTGATTCTCCAGGCAAGAACACTGGAGTGGGTTGCCATTCCCTTCTCCAATGCATGAAAGGGAAAAGTGAAAGTGAAGTCGTTCAGTCATATCTGACTCTTAGCAACCCCATGAACTATAGCCTACCAGGCTCCTCCATCCATGAGACTTTCCAGGCAAGAGTACTGGAATGGGGTGCCATTGCTTTCTCCACATCATAGTCTACTTGTATACTTAAAATGACTTCTGAGAGGGCACCTCATCTCTGCATATCACCTTTTATACAGCATGATAGTTCTTATTTCCAGGGGATGTGCAGTTAATTCCAGTACTGGGTTTTTAAACAGGTAGCATTGCTGTTATGTGCTGTAAGAGTATTCTTTAAAATTGCAGAAGGACTCACCAATATGAAGTAGATATGACTATCAATCCATCAGAGTGTAAGGAATGTAGCTTTTATGTTTTTCAAAGACAAAACTTGGTTTCTCTTTGCAACTTTTTCCACCAAATGGCCCAAAATTAATCCAGTGAATTCAAGGTATTCTTCCACAAAGCAAGCTCTGTTCTGTACAAATTTTTTCCCAGTGAAGGGAAAGAAGCAAACGGTCTTTAGTAACATTCTGTCTCCATTGCTTTCAGTGAGTGTCAGTACCACTTCTAAGCAATGATTGCTGTATCTACCTCTTTACAAAGTGGTAGGGAACTTTAAGAAACTTCTAAATAAGACTTGTCCAACATCACCTTTTCCCAAATTCACATTTTAGCAGATGTGGCCATACTACACTTCCCTATCTCCTGTATGGGTTTTCAGAATATGTAGGCACTCCACCAATTTCCCTTTCAATTTCTCATGTCCTAACTCTACCCCTCCTTTCTCATTTCTTGCTGTTCTGAGGAGCTTTTTATAAAGCCATGAGCCTGCACAACACAGGAGACAGAATCCCATGATTATTGAGTTTCCAAGAAGTTGTAATCAACAAATGAGGAACAGGAGTTAGTGTTCCACATTCCACAAAGAGAGAATGCCACAGCCTCCAGCCTTTCAGAAAGTCAATTCTGGGACAAGGTTCTTCAGGGTGTTTCTAGTGGGATGAGTTCCAAGAGCAGTAACCAAATCAATGACTCAGCATTTATTGGCTTTTCATCTTACCTTCAAATCCCTAATCTTTCAAACCCCTCACTTCTGCTTCCAGGAATATTTTACCAAAGCAACCACTTGGTCAGAAGTCCTTGTCTCAGGCATTTTTTTTTAAGGGAAATACAAATTAAAACTGTCTACTAGCACTGGCCCTAGAAAATAGACCCTTTGAGTAGGATACTATAACTGGATAACTCACCTGATATGACAAGTCCCTACTGCTGAGGACTAGATAGGGAAGGAGTGAGACGCTAAAAGCTGAGTTGGCAGCTTACAGGAGAAATACCCCAAATCTTCCAAACTGGAAAAAGCCACTCCTTCACTCTTTTAAATAATATAAGGTTCTGCTTTCTTGGAGCTCATGGAAGATTTCAACTAATTTGGATATCTTGCAAGATGATATGATGTATTCTCAAATTCACCCATATCTCCCCTCATGACCTCTAAAAATAACTTTGGTCAGGGTTCAACATAGCCCAAACAGGAAACTATGGTCCTTAATATTAGAAGAAAAAAGTGCTAACTAATTGGAAAAGTCCCTGATTCTAGAAAAGATTGAAGGCAAAAGGTGAAGGGGGCAGCAGAGAATAAGATGGTTTGACAGCATCACTGATTCGATGACATGAATTTGAGCAAATTCTGGAAGAAAGCAGAGGAGAGAGTAGCCTAGCATGCTGCATTCATGGGGTTTCAGAGTCAGACATGACTTAGCATCTGAACAACAACAATATTAGAGAAAATATTTTGCAGAATATTACAGAACGTGTATCAGTAAAAACTGGAATGAATTTTAAGAAAATAGGATCAAGGGGTGGAAAAAACACAGCTGGGGATGCCATCAATCTAGAAATACCATTCAAGAATTCAACATTAAATGTCTTAGCAATGATGCTTTGCAAGGACTCTAAAGATGATGAAGCCTTGAATGACTCCTTGAAACTTGTATGTAACATTTCTCTATTGAATATGCTGCTTACATTTCACCTCAAATATCTTCTGTATCTTTCACTTTTCAGTCTCATGGCTTTCCTCAGAAGCCATGAAATCCAGCTCAGATAGATGAAAGACAGCCTTGGTGCAAACATGAACTCCCTCCATTGGACAACCTTCAACCAAGAAGTGACTAAACACTACTTTTCATCCTTCAAAGGGATCACCCTGAAACACATTGTACAGATTTCTCAGAGGGTCCCACAGAACTGACCAGATAAACATGTCCTTCACTAACTTTCCCTCATTTCCACTTTCACTTCCCGCTTTGAGGGGTTATCTTTCAAAGAAAATATTTGTAACAAAGTCCTTAAATTAACCCCTGTCTTGTGAGAAACCAAACTAAGATGCATGATCCAAGGAATTAAATATGTCTAAAATAAACTTGTCTCTATGTGAGTGCTGTTCAGTATAACAAAACAAATGAAAAACAGAGCAAATCAAACAGACAATAAAAGGTCTGCTGTAAAACGTAGCAGACAAATCTTTTTAAAACTTTCATGTGAACTGATGATATTTTTCCCTTATTTTCTTCATTTTTTTTTTTTGCAAAATCATCATAATCCAAATTGTAGTAAGGAGATGAATCATGTTGTAGGATCAAATATATATCTGCTGAATGGTCATTGGAGATTTTATTGGGGTAATGAAATTTTCTGCATCTGGATTATAATGATGGTTGCACAATTCAAAATTCCCTAAATATCTTTGAATTGTACCTTAAAATTGAAGAATCCTATGGAATGTAAATTGTGTCACAATAAAGTATAGCTGAAACCTAAATAAAAACTCATAAGGAGGAAAAAACTGTATCAGGTTTAGCATCCAAATAGAGGTCTCCTTGATTTTTTTAGGACTCTTGTCACATTAGATCAGGATTTCTTAAACTAGAGAGAATGTCAGGGATCTTTTGACATATCTGTCCTGAGGTATAATAGAATTAAGCTTTGGGGTAGTTTCTTCATCATCTCTATTGTTTGACCTGTCAGGAAAAATTAATAATAATAATAAAAGGAAACCTTCTGTATCTGACCTTAGGCAGTGAAGCATGATATAACACAGAAACTCAGTTGTGGCAACCCTTGTTCCTTGAATTGTGGAAATCACATCCCAGTCAAGGAGAATACGTAAGTTTCCAGGTTCAGATAGAGGGCTGGATACAGAACCTGAAAGAATCAGATGTGATATGAGAACCAGTAAAACTCTTGGTAAGAGTTCTAAAGTTTGGTCTTCTAGCATTTCTTTCTCATTGTGATTAAAAGCATTAAATCTACTGGGTTCCAGAGAGAAAAGTCATCCTAAATCTGAGGCAAATACCATAGGCACATTAAATTCATGTACATTGGAATTTCATTGTACATAGAATATAATACAATTTATATTGCAATTTAAGTTTGGAAAAAATAAAACTGTGCTGTATACATCATGGTATAAGTGTCACAGTAATTAATACTACATGCTTCAGTAATCTTTCATATTTCAGGAACTTCGTATAGTAAAACTTTATTTTTCACTCCCTGAGGCCCATTGGCTTTAACCAAAGTAACGATTCAAGGATTAGAACTCTTTTCATGCCATCTTCAAAATGCAATTTAAAATTTGCCTGGCATCATCCGTTTAACAGATGGAAAAGAGAAAAATTAAGGACCATACAGGATGTTTGAGGCATTGGTAGCAGAAATGGCAAATATTTCTATAAAGCAAGTTCCATTGCTCTAAACTTTATCACAGATTCCTACCTCACTGCTGAGGAGGTAGGAAAATATAGCTGACCTCTGCATCGAGGATGAAAATGAAAAAAGTTTGCCAATTGCCTGCAATCCTCTCTAACACAGCCCATTACCTTGTACAGCTCACTCTATGGTCACTACATTTCCCCAGAGAATCCCTCAGGGTGAAAGTCCTAAGGGGAGGTATTCAGATGAATACAGCACACTCTTCCCCATGCTCACAGCTGACTGGACAGGACTGCACAGGGACTCCTATTTTTGAAGTATCTGCAGCTGCTGCCTTGAGTCCACAATGGCTTCTGGTAATTGTTCTGTAAAGTCCTCTTGGAATTTTCTTAGATGCTCATTTGAATGCATATTTTTATAGTGAAGACACACAAAGTGAAGTAGATTGAATGAATTCTCATTTTTTGTTAAAATTTTGAGTTACAACAATTTTATATCAGTCCTCATTTCTCCCATTGGATGTTATTGTTTGTTAGTCACTAAATTGTATCTGACTCTTTGTGACTCCAAGGACTGTAGTCTGCCAGTTTACTTTGTCTATGGGATTTCCCAGGCAAGAATACTAGAATGGGTTGCCTTTTTCTTCTCTAGGGATTGAATCCATGTCTTCTGCATCATCCAGTGGATTCTTACCACTGAGCCACCAGGGAAACCCCTAGCACATATCTTTACATTCATCACATATTCCTCCCATTTCTATTCATCTCAGTCAAATCATTCCTTCTTAAACTTTTCCTTCATGATAAATACTGAGCTAAAATATCCTTAATTATGACACATATTATATAAATAATACAGTATATTGTATCAAATATGAAAAATGAAGAGAAAAATGAAGTATGGTTAAATCCAGGATGTCCAATATCTGCATCATTTGAAGGTATATAAGAAAATTTTCAGAAATTTCACCATTTTGTTTAATTATGCTCTCTTTGGATTATCGGCATTCATTTATTATTATTACTTTATTTGTGTTGACTTGTGATTTTTCTGCTTAATTACTTGTTTGGCAACAGTGTTCACCCACTGTTTGGTTGTATGTGTGAATCACTTAGGAGTCACTGTCTTTTAATAATAAATATGCTTTGACAGATGAACCTGAAAAACTGCCATCTGAAAAAAAAAGCATTGTAAATTTAAAACAATTTACAAATAAATGTTGGAAAAATATTATTTCATGTGTGTAGGTGAGAGGAGTGTTGAGAGATAAACAGAAGCATATTGAAAATTTCAGGAGTGTATTTGACTGAAAATCAATTCAAATGAGGCAGCATTAAACCAGAAGTCTCTAGGGGACTTGGTGAGAGGAACCAGTGGAAAGACACACAGAGAAGATGAGGCTATAATTGGGAATAACTGTGAGTCTATGGTTGTTTCAAAGTAAAATGTAAAAAAAAAATAAAGCCTTTTATGAAGCAATTGTATTATTCCCAATAATTTTTAGTATCAATTGTTATGAAATATTTCTATATGTACACCATAAAAGCCCATGATCTGAAGAGTGTTCAAAAATGAAGAATAACAGATAATTTAGTAAAAAGAAAGGGAGATGATCAGCTGATAATGACTTTTTCAGTTGACTTATTTCTTGCATCATCTCCTTCCTGTTCCAAAGCTGTATATACTGAGGTCATTTTTGACAGGGCTGCTGAACTATTGGAGATCAAGCCAGATTTGAAGACAGAAATGCCATTTTCTTTCCTCCTATTCCTCCCACCCATGCCACACATAATTCACCTCCCCCATTTGAAACAGAGGTTGCATACTGTGAAACTACAAGGGAAAATGACCCTAAGGATGAATTACAGTATGTCCTCAGATACCTTGGTACTCAGCTCGAATACTCCTCCAGGTCCAAAGTGATGCATTTTCTGTCATTTCAGCTGTTACTAATGCTGCTGGACTTCACTTTTCACATATTGAAAGATGGACATACTAGAAACAGGGGAGCTATAGCTAAATATTAAAATGCACATTCATACTGGCAAATAAAATTGAATATAAAATTGATTTATAGAGGGTAAAACACCCTGTTGATCTTAGAAGCTTTAATCATGCATGGCTTATACAGGGCTCCCAGCAACAGATGTAACATCTTGCTAACATTCCTTCTGAGATGTAAAAACTCTTAACTGTCACACTATAAAGCATAAATTTTAAAATATATATATTTTTTAAATAGAGAAAGTAAGGGAGCAGTAGAAATGAGAAATTAATTTTGATTGTTTAGGACCTATTTTGAAAAAAAAATGGCCTATTTGTTTCATAATGATTGTTCCCAATGGGCGCTTGTCATATATTCTTGACTGGAAAATCCCATGGATAAAAGAGCATAGCAGACTATGGTCCACAGGGTCACAGAAGAGTTGGACAGAACTTAGCAACTAAACAATAGCAACAACATAAGAATAATAGGCAGGCTTGGACCTGTAGTACAAAATGAAGCAGGGCAAAACTTAACAGAGTTTTGTCAAGAGAACACGCTTGTCATAACAGACACCCTTTTCCAACAATCGAAAAGACAACGCTGTAGATGGACTTTACCAGATGATCCATACTGAAATCAGGTTGATTATGTTCTTTGTAGCCAAAGATGGAGAAGTTCTATATAGTCAGCAAAAGCAAGAACTTGACTGGCTCAGACCATGAGCTCCTTATTGCAAAGGAGCTTAAATTGAAGAAAGTAGGGAAAACCACTAAGCAATTCAGATTTGACCTAAATCAAATCCCTTATGATTATACGAAGGAGGTGACAAGTAGATTCAAGGAACTAGGTCTGGTAGACAGAGTGCCTGAAGTATCATGAACAGAAGTTTATAATACTGTACAGGAGGCAGTGATCAAAACCATCCCTAAGAAAAAGAAATGCAAAAAGGCAAAATGGTTGTCTGAGGAATCTTTCCAAATAGCCAAGGAAAAAGAACTGAAAGGCAAGGGAAAACAGAAAAGATATTCCCAACTGAATGCAGAGCTCCAGAGACTCTTCAAGGAGAGATAAGAAGGCCTCCTTAAATGAGCAATGCAGAGAAATAGAGGAAAGCAATAGAAAGACTAGAGATCTCTTCAAGAAAATTGGAGATATCAAGGGAACATTTCGTGTAAGCACAAGCATGATAAAGGATAGAAAGTTAACAACCTAACAGAAGCAGCAAAGATTAAGAAAAGGTGGCAAGAATACACAGAACTATACAAAAAAGGTCTTCATGACCCAAATAACCATGATGGTGTGGCCACTCATCTAGAGCCGGACATCCTGGAGTGTAAAAAGTCAAAGAAGCATAACTAAGAACAAAACTAGCAGAGGCAATGCAATTCCAGCTGAGCTATTTCATATCTTAAAAGATGATGCTGTGAAAGTGCTGCACGCAATATGTCAGCCAATCTGGAAAACTCAACAGTGGCAACAGGACTGAAAAGGGTCAGTTTTATTCCAATCCCCAAAAAGGACAATGCCAAAGAATGTTCATATTACTGTGCAACTGCACTCATTTCAAATGTTGGTGAGGTTATACAACAAATCCTTTAAGCTAAGCTTCAGCACTGCATCAACTGAGAACTTCCAGAGGGTGAAGCACAGGCTGAGTTTTCCAAGAGGCAGAGGAACCAGAGATCCAATTATCAATATTCATTGGATCATGCAGAAAGCAAGGGTGTTCTAAAAAAACATCTACTTCTGCTTCATTGACTATACTAAAGCCTTTGAATGTGTGGATCACAACAAATTGTGAAAAACTGTTGAAGCTATAGGAATATAGACGACCTTACCTGTCTCCTGAGAAACCTGTATGCGGGTAAAGAAGCAATGTTAGAATGGGACATGGAACAACTGACTGGTTCCAAATTGGGAAAGGAGTACAATAAGGCTGTGTATTGTCACACTGCTTATTTAACTTCTGTGCAGAGTAGATCATGTGAAATGCAGGGCTGGATAAAGCACAAGCTAGAATCAAGATGTCTAGGAGAAATATTAACAATCTCAGTTATGCAAATGATACACTCTAATGGTAGAAAGAGAAGAAAAAGTAAAGAACCTCTTGATAAGGGTAAAAGAGGAGATTGAAAAAGCTGGCTTGAAACTCAACATTAACAAAAGAAGATAATTGCATCTGGTCCCATCACTGCATCAACTAGAAGAGGTAAAGTGGAAACAGTGACATTTTATTTTCTTGGGCTCTAAAATCACTACAGACAGTGACTGCAGCCCTGAAATTAAAAGATACTTGCTCCTTGGAAGAAAACCAATGACAAACCTAGACTGTGTATTAAAAAGCAGAGACATCACTTCACCAACAAAGGGCTGTATTATAAAAACTTTGGTTTTTCCAGTATTCATGTACAGATGTGAGAGTTGGACCATAAAGAAGGCTAAGCCCTGAAGAACTTATGATTTTTGAATTATGGTGCTGGAGAAGATTCTTGAGACTCCCTTGGACTGCAAGGAGATCAAACCAGTCAATCCTAAAGGAAATCAACCCTGTATATTCAATGGAAGGACAGATGCGGAAGCTGAAGTTCCAATACTTTGACCACCTGATGGGAAGAGCTGACTCATTGGAAAACATCCTAATGCTGGGAAATGTTGAAGGCAAAAGCAGGAGGCAGAAGAAGATGAGATGTTTAGATAGCATCACTGACTCAATGAACATGAATTTGAGCAAACTCCTTGAGATAGTGTTATACAGAGGAGCCTAGCATGCTGCAGTGCACAGGGTCTCAGAGTCAGACATGACTTAGCCACTGAACAACAGATAAGAAATAATAGTAGTTATGGCTCCTGAATGCGTGTATGCTAAGTCGCTTCAGTCTTGTCCGATGCTTTGTGACCCCATGGACTGTAGCCCACCAGGCTCCTCTATCCATGGAATTCTCCAGGCAAGAATACTGGAGTGGGTTGCCATACCTTTCTAAACAAGATCTTCCTGACCTAGGGATTGAACTTGTGTCTCCTGTAGCTCCTGCATTGCAGGAATATTACTGCTGAGCCACCGGGGAATCCCCAGTTATGGTTCTGCTGCTGCTGCTGCTAAGTCGCGTCAGTCGTGTCCGACTCTGTGCGACCTCATAGACAAGAGCCTACCAGGCTCCCCCGTCCCTGGGATTCTCCAGGCAAGAACACTGGAGTGGGTTGCCATTTCCTTCTCCCATGCATGAAAGTGAAAAGGGAAAGTGAAGTCGCTCAATCATTAGTGACCCCATGGACTGCATCCTACCAAGCTCCTTCACCCATGGGATTTTCCAGGCAGCAGTATTGGAGTGGGTTGCCATTGCCTTCTCCACAGTTATGGTTCAGATGCCACTAATTATATCCCCTAAATGGTATTGTATTTATCACTTGCCTTAATAATCTCACAGTTTTCTCACATTTAAAGTGGAGGCTATCCCCTCTTCAGGAGGATGGCTTAATTAACATTATCAGGAGGATACCTTTGTGTTAGTCTTTGCACTATTAGGTTAGAAAATGATATTAGCTAAATGTTTAATAATGAGCCTTAATGCATTTACTCTTGAGCATACTCTCTACTATTCAGGGTCTTCAGTGAATGACAACTCTTTTGAATTCTCGACAGCCATCCGCAGTGATAATGCTCATTTAGTGCTGCTATGTTGGAATATTGGACTCCTTATCATAAATCCAAGTATAGAACTAACCCTGGAGAAAAATCATGGAGGAATATGTGAGCTATTGAACATGTGAGCTCCATCTCTGAAGTGACCTTTCTCTCTCTCGTTCTTCTTTTATTATTTACTTGCTTTTTAGACATGATAACTGAGACTTATGCTTTAGCTGTGGCAATATTAGATCATTTTTCATGTAACAAATTCACCTGCCTTAGGGAGTGTGCCCTCAAAAGCCTTTATTCAAACCTAGAAAAAGAGAGATCAAGTTAAAGGAATTGATAGATACTCATTAAAGACTGCTTAGAGTGGTTGTATTATTACTAATTGAGGTACTTGGATACAGTAAAGACGCCATCAGTTCTACATTTTTTGTTGTTTTTGTTTGGGATCTTGAATAAATAAGAACTGACTGCCTTCATAATAAGTGTATCTAATGCACTATATGTAGAAAATTCAATATATATTCAACATTATGATCAGAGAATTTATGTTTGTGTGAATTTCTACTTTACAAGCATCACTTTGGGGGAAATGTTCTGATTGATACTTATGAATGCTAACTACATGTTTTTTTTTAATTTGAGTTCTAATTAAATATTAATAGATTCCAAGTTGATTATATTTTAAACTTTAAAGTCTAATTAGCATAATGGGGGTTATTCATGAAATAAATGCATACTTTCAATTGTTAATGTTTAGTTCAAATTAGAAAATGTACCATCACTTAACCCTAAAAAATTTTTAAGCAGGTTATGGTAGTGGATTATACTATACCTTATTTCTTAATCTATCCTAGGTAGTGTCATAAGAGCTAATCATTTAACATCTATTGTTTTCAGGCACTCTCTAAGCATCTTGTGTGTGTGTTGTCACAAAAACTTGATGAAATTGATGCTATTACACATTACTAGAGAGAAAGATCTGGGAATAAGTGATTTGCCCAGGGTTATTCAGCTAGTAAAGGACAAACTGGGGCTTTCATCTAGACAGGTGGATCCAGGATATGTGTAATTACCTTTTTTGTGTGTGTGTTAGTCGCTCAGTCGTGCTCAACTCTTTGTGACCACATGGACTGCAGCCTGCCAAGCTCCTCTCTGTGCGGGATTGTCCAGGCAAAGATACTGGAGTGGTTTGCCACTTCCTTCTCCAGGGGATCTTCCTGACCCAGGGATAGAACTCAGGTCTTCTGCATTGCAGGCAGGTTCTTTACCTACTGAGCTACCAGGGAAGCCTAATTACCTTTATAGCTGATATTTACTGAGAAATTACTAAATATAGACGAATAATTGCTCAGAAGTGTGTGCAGATTTTCTCACTTCATCCTCACTAGAAATTGATAAAGTGCATTCAGTTATTAAACTCATTTCACAGTTAGGCAAATTGAAGATAATTTAGATTATGTAATTTGCAAAAGGTCTCACCACCCTTAATCACTAACTTTACTGTGTGATATTTATCTATACTTAGGCCCCCAATGCAGGAGACCCAGGTTCAATCCCTGGGTCAGGAAGATCCCCTGGAGAAGGAAATGGCAATCCACTCCAGTATTCTTGCCTGGAGAATCCCAGGGACTGAGGAGCCTGGTAGGCTACAGTCCACGGGGTCCCAAAGAGTCAGACAGGACGGAGTGACTTCACTTTCACGTTTCAGACTACCAACAATGCTATGATACTCCATAAAATCATATATTAGTTCACTAATTCAGCCAGCCTATGTTATATATATGTCAAATGATGAGAATATAATAGTGAATGAAGGTGAATCCCTGGTGCAGATGTGCATTAATCTTCTCAGTCCCTACCTTTTTATAATTAGTGCTCTATAGAAATAAATGTGCTATGGGAGAATAAAGGAAGGAGTGTTTTTTATTCTGTTGAAAGGCTCAGGTAGTTCCCCTTTGAGAGATAACAGCTGATCTGGAGTTCATATTATGGATTTCATGAGTGAAATGATGGACTTAGTGATAATTGGCTGTGCAGGGAGTGAGAGGTTGTGAGCTTGGGCCAGAAAATGACAGTGCATGGTGTGTTGGGATGATAAACAGTAGTTCTATGATGTTACCATAAACAGTGAGAAGACATGTGATGGGAATAAAGCTAGAAAGGGAGACTGGAGCCAAGCTGAGCATAACATTTCAACTATGATAAGCAATAAAGAGTTGTATCTGATAGGTAGTAATAAAACAGCAAAAGCATTTTTTTTTTTTTGTTAAATTTTGGTAGAGTAGAGTAATTCAATTCCAATTGTCAAATCATTGTTAGTCAGTCAGTTCAGTTGCTCAGTCCTGTCCGACTCTGCGATCCCATGGACCGCAGCACACCAGGTTTCCCTGTCCATCACCAACTCCCAGAGTTTACTCAAATTCATCTTCATTGAGTCTGTGATGCCATCCAATCACTCATCTTCTGTCATCCCCTTCTCCTGCCTCCAGTCTTTCCTAGCATCAGGGTCTTTTCAAATGAGTCAGTTCTTCACATCAGGTGGCCAGAGTATTGGAGTTTCAGCTTCAGCATCAGTCCTTCCGATAAATATTCAGGACAGATTTGTCAGTCTTAGAGACAAATTTATAAAACATCATGGGATCAGTCCAAAGGGGAATAAAATGAGTTATGTTGAGATCAGATTGTCCTTGTAAACATAAACTGGCACAGAGATATAGAATTGTTCATGGGGATTTTTTCCTATTATGGATTTGTTTTGGATTTTATTAAAGTATGATAATTATTACTTAGAAAATCTATAACCTAGAAATGACATGCCAAATTTTAACACAATCAATGTTCTCAGTTGAAAATAATAAGGGAAAGGAAATAGGAAAAAATGGCTGGGTAGAAATCAAAAATTAGCGATCAAAGGGAAAAAAAAACAACATATCTACATAAATGTTTGTTTCTGTAAGTTAACATGAGACTTTATCTGATATACACAAATCCACTTGTCACTAATCTCTCCATATACATTTTTCATTGGTCAGTAATTCAACTAGCTGAGGTTCTTCTCCTGGTGGAGTAAAGAATTTGAAAACTTAATGACCTTACCTCCATCCAGTTGTGATAGGCTTTCTTTGATGTTTACTACCGAATTGAAAATTTTAAGAGAAACCCTGAGAAAATTCTATGAACTAAACATGGGCTTCCTTGTTATCTTAAGTAGTAAAACCCTGATTTTCCATTATAATCAGGATCAATTATGCCATGAATTATCTTCTTTACCTCATGTTTCAGTAGTGTGAAAAGACTTAAGTGACCAGGTGGCAGTCTTTACTTGCAGTTCAAGCAAACAACTGTTCAAAATGCAAACTTGTGGAAATTTGATATGAGAAGGAAAAAAAAAAAAAACAGTTCCACTGAATCCTGTTCTCTTCTGTACCAATATATTCTGGCTCAGGTGAAATAGCATGAAATAAGAACATTTCCTATATACCAGTGCCCTAACTGTAATAAATAATAAACTTCCAGTAGGTGATTTCAGCATTTTATCAAGCCAACTGCTTTTGGTTAGTAAGGCACATGGTAAGAATCAAAAAATTCCATTGGCTTTACTTTTTTGATCACTTTGTTGCTATAAAATGAATTATTTGATATGGAAAAATGTAGTTTACCTTACTGTGGTCATGGATAAGGAATACTACATCCTCAAGTAATTCAATGAGGATGAAGAAGAAAAAGAATTTGCATGAGAAAATAGAAAATTCATATCCTGAATTAGTTTGTTAAATTGAGAATACACTGATGCCTCCTTTTTGATTAAGATGTTCTGCCATAATTTGCCTGCCAACTATTTGCCCAAATAATGGTACCATATTAATGGTTCAGTAAGGCTTCTGCTGGGCTTTCCAGATAGCTCAGTTGGTAAAGAATACACCTGCAATGCAGGAGACCCTGGTTTGATTCCTGGATCAGGAGAACCCAATGGAGAAGGGACAGGCTATCGATTCCAGAATTCTTGGGCTTCCCTGGTGGCTCAGCTGTTAAAGAATTTGCCTGCAATGTGGGAGACCTGGGTTTGATCCCTGGGTTGGGAAGATGCCCTGGAGAAGGGAAAGACTACATGTTCCATTATTTTAGCGTGGAGAATTACATGGACTACATAATCCATGTAGTCACAAATAGTCAGACTTGACTGAGCGACTTTCACTTTCACTTTCAAAGGCTTCTGCTATTTGCCCTTTGAGTACTTAATACCTCTGAAATCAAACAAGTTGTGTTGAGGAATTATGTCATAGGCATACTTTTACCTATGCCACCCTGACTGATGTTCATATGAGCACTTTGACCAAACACTGCAGTCTGGATGAAGGGGACTAGGTGGTATTTTGGCAAGATGTCCACATGATTATAAACACCCTTCTCTTTAGGAAAATCCTATGATGAGTAATTATATGGTACACAAAGCCTCAACTCGGGACCCCTTCCAAGGGCCCACCCACATTCCTCTTTATCAAGTACTTTTGTCATCTTTTATTCAGTATTCTTTTTCTTTGTCCTTGACTGCTGCACAATTGTTGGATATTTCTATTATAGATCTCTGAAAATGTTAGTGGAAGTGTTTGTTGCTCAGTCATGTCTGACTCTTTGCAATTCCAAGGACTGTAGCCTGCCAGACTCCTCTGTCCATGGGATTCTCCAGGCAAGAATACTGGAATGGGTTGCCATTCCATTCTCCAGGGGATCTTCCTGACTCAGGGATCGAGCCCAGGTCTTCTGCATTGCAGGGAGATTCTTTGCCAGATATCTGAGCCACCAGAGAAGCTCCTATATATTGCTAACACTAGCCATCTCCACATTGACAAAGTGGATAGTTACATACTTGAGTTCAAAATTCTGCCCATTGAGATGACTTTTATTCCCCACTAATTTATTTTTTGGGCTAATAAAAATCAATGAGATGCACTAAAAACTGCATCGCCTGCAGCAAGTATTGGTCAACAGAAAGGGCCCAATGTTTCTCTGTGACAATGTCCAACAAGACGTCACACAACCAATGCTTCAAAAGTTGAACAAATTGAGCAACAAAGTTTTGCCTCATCTATCATATTCACCTCACCTCTGGCAACTAACTACCACTTCTTCAAGCATCTCAACAAGGTTTTGCAGGGAAAATGCTTCCACAATTAGCTAGAAGTAGAAAATAATTTCCAAGAGTATTTTTATGCTACAAGAATAAAAAACTTCTTTTTTGTTGACAAAATAGTGTTGATTGTAATGGTTCCTATTTTTAATAAAGATGTGTTTCATTCTAGTTATAATGATTTAAAATTCAGGGTCTAAAACCACGACTACTTTTGCACCAGAGGGAAATACCAGACCACCTGACCTGCCTCTTGAGAAACCTGTATGCAGGTCAGGAAGCAACAGTCAGAACTGGACATGGAACAACACATTGGTTCCAAATAGGAAAAGGAGTACGTCAAGGCTGTATATTGTCACCTTGCTTATTTAACTTATATGCAGAGTACATCATGAGGAACGCTGGGCTGGAAGAAACACAAGCTGGAATCAAGATTGCTGGGAGAAATATCAATAACCTCAGATATGCAGATGACACTACCCTTATGGCAGAAAGTGAAGAGGAACTCAAAAGCCTCTTGATGAAAGAGAAAGAGGAGAGTGAAAAGGTTGGCTTGAAGCTCAACATTCAGAAAACAAAGATCATGGCATCTGGTCCCATCACTTCATGGGAAATAGATGGAAAAACAGTGGAAACAGTGCCAGACTTTATTTTTTTTGGGCTCCAAAATCACGGCAGATGCTGATTGCAGCCATGAAATAAAAAGACGCTTACTCATTGGAAGGAAAGTTATGACCAACCTTGATAGTGTATTAAAAAGCAGAGACATTACTTTGCCAATAAAGGTCCATCTAGTCAAGGCTATGGTTTTTCCCGTGGTCATGTATGGATGTGAGAGTTGGACTGTGAAGAAAGGTGATCGCTGAAGAATTGATGCTTTTGAACTGTGGTGTTGGAGAAGACTCTTGAGAGTCCCTTATACTGCAAGGACATCCAACCAGTCCATTCTAGAGGAGATCAATCCTGGGTGTTCATTGGAAGAACTGATGCTAAAGCTGAAACTGCAATACTTTGGCCACCTCATGCGACAAGTTGACTCACTGAAAAAGGCTCTGATACTAGGAAAGGTTGGGGGCGGGAGGAGAAGGGGACGACGGAGAATGAGATGGCTGGATGGCATCACCGACTCTGTGGACATGAGTTTGAGTGAACTCCGGGAGTTGGTGATGGACAGGGAGGCCTGGCGTGCTGTGATTCATGGGGTCGCAGAGAGTCGGACACGACTGAGAGACTGAACTGAACTGAATAAATTCCTTTCATTGAATGTGTACATGAGTCATAATAATTTGTAAAAAACCTAACTAAATGCAGTAGATGCTATATTAACTTGATGATCTCAGATCTTGTGTTTGTCTTTACACATTCTTCTATCTTTTTACATATCCATTTAAACATTTATCTGTTAAGATAATTGGATGATCACTGTGCTAATAGAATTTAAAATAATTTACCTATTAGAGTAAGAGAAACTAATGATAATTAAAATGATGAGAATGGAATATTGATTTCATTGGAAGAGAAACAAAATTCTGATCAAATTTATTCAGCTTGCCTTCTTACAATACTGCTTGCCTTGTTTTACCATGTTCTGTCAAATTCAATCAATATGTCTTTGTTAAATCTAGAACTGAAAATATGTAAATTTTGAGTAAGTGGTAGACTAAGAAAAATCTAGTCTGTCCCACATATTAAAACCATGCAGAACCTCAATGTTCAATATAAAATGCTATTGGTTTTAGTCTTTTGATGGAATTACAATTTTTAAAATGATTTTCTTCTTATATAAAAAATATCATAGAAACAATGAAAATATGTACAATTAAAATAGGTTTATCATCCGTCTATTTTCTTTCTTATTTTATTTCTTCCAAAGGAGACAGTTCAAACAGTAAAATCATGGCCTTTGAAAACTTGAAAAGAACTTAAAAAAAAATCAGATCACACCCTACATTTTTCATATAAGTACACTGAGGTCCAGAGAATTTAATTGATTTTTCCAGGATTAGATTTAGTGCAAGTTAAGATTTAACTTGAAGGCAATGGCAACACACTCCAATACTTGTCCCTGGAAAATCCCATGGACAGAGGAGCCTGGTAGGCTGCAGTCCATAGGGTCTCGAAGAGTCAGACACGACTGAAGCGACTTAGCAGCAGCAGCAAGATTTAACTTTGGCTTAGTGGGATGTCTCTCCAAACTGCATGAATGAATAAAGAAAGTAACATAAAATAGGTAAAAGAGAGAGATAATTAATCAAGGAAGTTATCATTGAAAAATATTTTTTAGTATCATCTGTTTGTCAGTTCTCAAAAACTTGTGTAGTTTTGAAATTGTTAAACTACTGTAATATTGCAATGATTAGGCATGTGGTTTTATGCTAGCATGACATGGGGAGAAAAGGAAAGTAAGTGGGTAGAAGAGGTTTGTTTCAAGTAGCATTCAATCTAGATATTTTTCTACTAAAATCTTCCACTGAAGGGAAAAAAAAAATTCTAGTTCCTTTGTTATAAGCACTTTATACAAATATCCATTAAAGACAAGAAAGGACCTCACAGTTTTTAGCCAAAATATGGTTCAGACACAATATGAAGTTCTCTACATATTTTATTTCATGAGGAAACCTTTAAGGTCTATTATTCCTCTTTAAGTTCATTTCTATTCTTTGCTTTTTTTCATAGCAAGGTATCATATGCAATCTTCATGTCCAATTCACTTGTCAATCAACTTCAATCTGCCTTCTGCTTATATTAGTGCATTGATATCAATCTTCCACTTCCAGTTCTGCTTATGCCAGCATTATTAATAATTTTCATAGCATGTACTGTCTGTCCTCACGTTATGAAGCTTCTAACTGAAGCAGCTAAAGGTGGTTCCTTTCTTCAGGAGGAAAACTTAGCTTCTCTTTCTCTTTCATGATTCCATATTTTCTCTTTTCTTTTCCACTAGTCATTGTTATTCATGTCCCACTGTTATATCTTCTTAATCCACTAAGCATTTATTATTAGGGTACTAGACCTATTTCATCACATGAAAAAATTCACCAAGTAATATTAATTTATCTCTTGGCTTTAAATATGATTGATATTTCTTCTGAGGTCTGTGTGCATTCAATATTTAATTTACCTGTATCACAATCTCAATATGAAAACCAAATCCATATATTCAACCACAAGAATATATTTTGGCTCATTCACCTCAATTTTTTCCTCTGTCCCCGCTATTGGCCAAGCCTCATCCATTTTTACCCTGTGATAAAGCAAAAATGGGCTCAATAAAGGACAGAAACAGTAGGGATCTAAAAGAAGCAAAAGATATTAAGAAGAGGTGGCAAGAATACACAGAAGAACTGTACAAAAGAGAGCTTCACGACCCAGGTTATCACAATGGTGTAATCACTCAGCTAGAGCCAGACATCTTGGAATGCGAAGTCAAGCGGGCCTTAGGAAGCGTCACTACATACAAAGCTAGTGGAGGTGATGGAATTCCAGTTGAGCTATTTCGAACCCTGAAAGATGATGCTGTGAAAGTGCTGCACTCAATATGCCAGCAAATTTGGAAAACTCAGCAGTGGCTACAGGACCGGAAAAGTTCAGTTTTCATTTCAATCCCAAAGAAAGGCAATGCCAAAGAATGCTCAAACTACCGCACAATTGCACTTATCTCACACTCTGGTAAAGTCATGTTCAAAATTCTCCAAGTCAGGCTTCAGCAATACGTGAAGCATGAGTTTTCAGATGTTCAAGCAGGTTTTAGAAAAGGCAGAGGAACCAGAGATCAAATTGCCAACATCCGCTGGATCATGGAAAAAGCAAGAGAGTTCCAGAAAAACATCTATTTCTGCTCCATTGACTATGCCAAAGCCTGTGACTGTGTGGATAACAATAAACTGTGGAAAATTCTGAAAGAGATGGGAATACCAGTCCACCTGACCTGCCTCTTGAGAAACGTGAATGAGGGTCAGGAAGCAACAGTTAGAACTGGACATGGAACAACAGACTGGATCCAAATAGGAAAAGGAGTACGTCAAAGCTGCATATTGTCACCCTGTTTATTCAACTTATATGTAGAGTACATCATGAGAAACTCTGGGCTGGAGGAAGCACAAACTGGAATGAAGATTGCGGGGAGAAATATCAATAATCTCAGATATGCAGATGACACCACCCTTATGGCAGAAAATGAAGAAGAACTAAAGAGCCTCTTGATGAAAGTGAAAGAGGAGAGTGAAAAAGTTGGCTTAAAACTCAACATTCAGGAAACTAAGATCGTGGCATCTGGTCCCATCACTTCATGGCAAATTGATGGGAAAACAGTGGAAACAATGGCTGACTTTATTTTTCTGGGCTCCAAGATCACTGCAGATGGTGATTGCAGCCATGAAATTAAAAGACGCTTACTCCTTGGAAGGAAAGTTATGACCAACCTAGCAGCTTATTAAAAAGCAGAGACATTACTTTGCCAACAAATGTCCATCTAGTCAAGGCTATGGTTTATCCAGTGGTCATGTATGGGTGTGAGGTTTGGACTATAAAGAAAGTTGAGTGCTGAAGAATTGATGCTTTTGAACTGTGGTGTTGGAGAAGACTCTTGTGAGTCACTTGGACTGCAAGGATATCCAACCAGTCCATCCTAAATGAGATCAGTCCTGGGTGTTCATTGGAAGGACTGATGCTGAAGCTGAAACTCCAATACTTTGGCCACCTGATGCGGAGAGCTGACTCATTTGAAAAGACCCTGATGCTGGGAAAGATTGAAGGCAGGAGGAGAAGGGGATGACAGAGGATGAGATGGTTGGATGGCATCACCGACTCGATAGACATGAGTTTGAGTGAACTCCGAGAGTTGGTGATGGACAATGAGGCCTGGCGTGCTGCGGTTCATGGGGTCGCAAAGAGTCAGACACGACTGAGCAACCGAACTGAACTGAAAGCAATATCCTTTTAATTGGTCATCCTCCATCCAGTCTCCAACTATTTCTTTTTTATTTAAGAGTAAAATATTTCAATTTTGAGTCAAAACATACCACTTTTTCCTTTCACTAATGCCCATTTCTCCTAAAATAAAACATAAGTTCCTTGTTTGGCCTAAAAATCTATGAAGAGTCTGGACATAGTCATGTCCTTTTTCATTATACTTACATTGCACATTTCTATTGCAGCTTCTAAAGCAAGTCACTTTTTTTCCCCTACTTCTAAGATCACAGTTTCCTTTGTATGAAATAGTCTGCTCTCCCTACTTCCTCATTCTTCTGGTAGCTAGCTCTTCATCCTTTAGGTATTGGTCTTTAGAGTGATGTCTGGCCTCCAAATACCATTCCACACTCGTCCATCTTAAATAGGCATTCCTTTGCATGAATCTCTTTCTTAACAGTCTGTTTATTTCTACTATATAACACAGAGATATCTGTAACTATGTTTATGTCCTCTTCGTTGTTATCTGCTGCCACACAGGATACAAAATGTGCAAGTAGTAGAAATGTATGTTTTCTGCTTACCTTTATATCTGCAACACTTATGAGTTAGATACATCCTAACTTGATTTCCCCTATGAGTCACATTTTGCCTGAGTTACGTTAACTAGCAACACAGTTTATTGTTTCTTCCTAACAATAGAATATGGCAAAGATGAGGATGTCAATCTTATGATTATTTTATGTTCTGTAAGACTCAGTCTTAGCAGCATGGAGAAAAGGATCCTCTAGCTGGTCTTGAAGAAGGAAGCTGCCTATGAGGAAAGGTATGATGTAAGACAATATAGAGGTGCCTCTGGGATCTGAGAGTGAACTCAGGTCAACCACCAATAAAAAATTAGGGCACTCCTTCATACAGCCACAAGGAAATAAATTCAGCCAAATCCCTGTATGAGCTTGGAAGTAGGTTCTTCCCTTGTTGAGTCTCCTGATGAGAAAGCTGCCAAATGACAACTTCATGTAGGTTTGTGAAACCCTGAGAAAAAGACCTGCCTCACAGAATCTATAAGAAATTTAGGTATTCTTTTGAGCTGCTAAACTTGTAGTAAATAATTTGCTGCACATCAGTAGAAAACTAATATAACCAAGCATTGAACTTCATAGATAATTTACCAATATTTGTGGAATAAGAAAATTGTAACAGTAGGAAAAGAAATAGGTATAATTATATCATTATGTAATAATCAATCAATTGTACATCAGTATGACACAATGTTGAATGACAACTGAGAGGTTTATTAAAGAAAATAATATTGTGTGCAATAGAATAAAAATTCTAGAATATGGGCATTAACTCTTCCAATGCAGTTTGGAACCAGATAATAGAAGAATGGAAGGACTTTTTCAGAAGAAACTAGGATGAGAAGACGACGAGATCAGAGATAGACAGCTTGCCCAAGATGCTGGACCTGATTCGTATGATCATTTATAATGTTTTCTTGACTTCTTAGACCTCTGCATATAAATCAAATGCTTTTCTACCATAGGCCTGATCCTATGCTAGTTTCAGAAATTAATCCAATTGTCGGGTTTGTAGACACGTAAAAGCTCATTATGCTTATACAAAAACTCTGTTAGACTTGTGCCATCCTAATGTCCTTAAACCATGGCAACAGTCTGCTTCTAAATTGGAAAATTAAAAACAATAGCTGGAAATCAGAGTCAGGGCTATGGGAAATCCAAGATGGCTGCTTGGCTTTTCCCAGCTCCCTGACAAACCTCATTTTTTATTTGATGGGTTAAAGCCTTCCTGGCTACAGGGTTAATGCCTCCATAATGAAAAATCATGGAATATTAAGTTTGGTAAATTGTTAAATTAAGTTTCTAGTTTTGTTAATTAAGGTCTAGTGTTTACTAAGACTCACTGCTGAGACAGTTCCTTGTTATGTGATACTGCTAAAAGATTTAATTAAGTTATTTAAAAGGACACTCTAGGTTAGTTTCTAAGGCTTATCTCAGTAACCAATCTTCAGATAAAGGTTAGATGCTCCATAATGTACAACCAGGAGATTAACACCAGGCTATAGTCATTTAACAAATCAACTCAGGTGACTTGGGGTATACCAGGCTTTATCTAATAAAAGTTCTTGTCTTATAATTCTTATTTGACTAATAACTGCTAGCTATGGCTATATTATTTTCTATGTCACTTGTTTCACTGAGCCTGTGATATAATGCTGATATGCAGTTCCATATGAGATCAATAATTGTAATAATGTGACTCTGGGTATGGGAAAAAGCAACAAGAGGGAATATTTCCCTGGACCAGGAGGCCAGTAAGACAGTGGTCCAGAGACTTTTGCTACTTGCAAGGCCTGGTCCAATTTTAGCACACTGAGTGGCCTATCACTTTCCTAGACCTGGGAATAAGCCTTCCCAGCACCGCAGGACACAATGGCCATGAAATGGTGTCATATGGTCAGATGAGTGGCTATGAAGGGACCCTGCTGACTGGAAGTTGGTACTTGCCAGCTGCCTCTACAAAGATTACATCATGACCATCGCAACCTGCTGACCTTCAACACCCCTGAAAGAAGTTCAGGGTGAAAATCAGGAATGAGGCACTCTGTGCTCTGAAAAAAACTGGGAGAACAGGCCTTCAGATAGTCAGATCTTTTCAGAAAAAGGTTTTATGAGTTCCAGTTCTTGCATCTTCTCATACCTAGAAAAACACTGACGTCATTAATGGTGACATCTGCTTCGGCTATTAAAAGAAAAAGTTTTACAATTAAAAGTCAAAATAGAGTAGCTATGGTTCAGACATCCTGGGAAATAACTATTTCCCAGATATCCTGAAAAATGATATTATGGATGTGATTTCAGATTAGATGCTGTGACCTAATGTAGAACTTAATGCTCCTGTAATACATTTTTGCTTCTGTACTTTGCTTGCTGCTTGCTGCTCGTAGAACCAAAGTTACTCCATTTTAGATAAGGTTGTTTTTAAGTAAAGATTCCTAAAATTGTTTTTGAGTAAGGCTGTATAAAGATCCCTGGATCAAACTCTACCCACAGAGGAAGATTCCTCTGTTTGAACAACAGAAAAGCGGGGAGATGTTAGGAGCCCTAACATCTGAGTAGCCGGGATAGGCCTGAGACCTTGCTTAGGCCTAAGTTTCGATTTCCTGGAGACAGGGTGGAGGCTAAGTTCACAGAAACCTCTCCCGAAGAAAATCCCTTTGGAGCCAAAATTAAGAAACTCCTCCCTAGAAAAGTCCCGCTGGCGCCAAAAATTGGGCCAATCAGAAGAAAAAGGGAAATCCCCCAGAAAAACCCCCCATGTGCATGAACTGGCCAATGAGCTTCTGTGCGCATATGAACTGGCCAATGAGCTTCTTCCAGCTTGATCTTTTGAACAAAAATAGGTGCTTATGTAATCTGAGACTATAAAAACCTCTGTGACCTGGGCTCAGGGCTCTTGTCCACACTCCACTTCGCTGGAGAAGGCATGAGCCCTAGCTCGAGCTAGAAATAAACCCCATTCTTGCTTTTGCAAAAAAAAAAAAAGAAGAAGAATGGAAGTGGATGATTAAAGATCACATGCTGCAGGAAAAAGAACATAAAAATTGAATCAGAACATGTGTAGCTTAACCTCATTTGGCTGACTGTCACTGATTCTCTGGTATAAAAATTAGTCACTACTCAAACCACATAGTACCAACTGTTCTGCTTGAAGTTATGCGCTTTGATGAAAATTACTTAATTTTCCCCTGGAAAATAGAGAAATGATATTGAAGTACTCTTGGTTAATATACTGTTGTTGTTGTTTCAGTGTGTTTTTGTTTAAAGTAACCAGATGCAAGCTTTCTCATAATTAAAGAAAATGCTTTGTGATAGTTGAAGTTGTTCATGCAATAAGCTGTAAACCAGTGGGGAAGAAAAAGAACTTAATCTGGGTAACTTTTGACAATAGTGCTTTGGTGGGAAATTTTAAAAGTAAAGACAAAAGGAACGGCACAAAGCACTGTAGTTTAACTGATAAATTTCTCACAGGGATTTGAGTTAGCAATTCTGAACCTACTTTAGAGGTATATTGAGAATGAACTAACAAACTAATGGGTGGTAGAAGGTGGGAGCTAACATGTTACTGTCAGAGAGGGAAGTTATAGATAAATAAGAAGGAGAGGCTAAAATGAAACCTGAGGTATGAGATTAGAGTTGGAAGCATCAGTATGGAAAAAAAATGTGTATATATATATATATATATATATATATTCAGAAATAAAGGTATAGATACAGAAATAATTCAATAAAGAATGGTGTGTATATTCATACATGTATATACATATATATGAATATTCCTAGGTATGTATTCCCAGTGGTCCGACAACCCAGTAGCAATGAACATACCCAGACCTGAGACATCATGGTTTTAAATACAAGCTCTCTAGGAAAAAAACTAGGAGTTCTGATCTTTGACAAAGGACAAACACAAAAGAAAAATAGAGCCAAAATAGTTTTTTCAACAAATAGAAATGAAACAACTGGATATCCACATGCAAAAACACCCCAAAATCTAGACATAGATTTTTACACTTTTACAATTAACTTGAAGTGGATTACGCATCTAAAAACTACAAAACTGCAAAACTTCTGATGTTAGCTTAATTAAAACTAACAATATATGCAAAACAATGTCAAGATAATGAGAGAATAAGCTACAGACTTGGAGATGACATTTATAAAAGACATATTTGATAAAGAACTATCCTCCAAAATATACAAAGAACTTTTAAAAATCAACAATACGAAAACAAACAAGCTGATTAAAAATAAATAAATAAAGATGAACCAAAGGCCTTAACAGACATGTCAGGAAAGAAGATACACAGATGGCAAATAAGCATATGAAAAAAAAATGCTTACTTTATATTTCATCAGGGAAATGCTAATGAAAGCAACGATGAAGTACTACTAAACACCAGCCATTCTTGGCCAAAATCTGGAACACTGACAACACCAAATGCCAGCCAGATGGTAGAGTAACAAATTCTCTCCTGTGCTGCTGGCAGGAATGTAAAATGTTACAACCATTCTGGAAAACATTTTAGTGGTTTCTTACAAAACAATACATACTCGTATCATACAATTTCAGCATTGACAGTCCTTGGTATTCATCCAAAGGTGTTGAAAACTTATGTCCACACAAAAACATGCACATGATGTTTATGTCAACTTTATAATTGCCAAAACTTGGAAACAGCTAAGATGTCCTTTAGTAGGTGAATAGATGTATAAAATGTGGTACGTCTAGACAGTGGAATATTTTTAGAGCTATAAAATTTATTAAGCTGTGAAAAGTCATGGAAGATCCTGAAATACATGTTACTAATGAAAAACGAAAACGAAACAATCTGAGAAGTCTACATAGTGTATAATTCCAATCATATGACATTCTAGGAAATCTATAGACAAAGCTACAGAGACAGCGAAAGGTAAGTGGTTACCAGGATTCAGGGAGAGGGGTAGAAGAGCAGGTGATGCACAGAGGACTTTTAGGGCAGTGAAAATACTCTGTGTGATATTATAATGATGGATACTTGTCGTTACACATTTTTCCAAACCCATAGAATGCACAGTACTAACCACAACGTAGACTATGCACTTTGAATGATAATGATTTTTCAATGCAAGTTCACCCATTGTAACAGGTGTACCACACTCTGATGGGGGTTGTTCATATTAGGAGAGGCGATGCATATGTGGGAGCTTGAGTACATGGGAAATCCCTACACCTTCCCCTCAGTTTTGCTATGATTCTAAAATCGCTCTAGAAAATAAAGTCAATTTTTAAGAAGTCAGTTTCATAAAATGCTATTTTAGACTAATAATTTCAGAAAACCTATTCAGAGTATTAACGGCAATAAACTGACTATCTGCATTCAATGGAGAAGGTATTTCTCTCCCCAGTGTTAACTTCTCTTCCATCAGAATGCTCAACAATGAGAAGCAGATTTCCAAATTGACACTTAGGATTCAGCTCAGCAATAGGCAAGAGGCACAAAGTGAAATAGAAAATGAGAACAAGTGAAGGATAACTTCTATTGATCTGAGAGAGCATATTATATTGGCTACTTTAGCTTTGAAATTCCTCACAAAATTGATTTTATTACTCTTGTTGTGGTCAAACAGAGAAGATGGCTGAAAAATAAAGAATCTTGACTGAAAATTTCTTTTATATTATGTACATATTATACAAATCATTCAATTTGTATAAAGAAGAAACTACCAAAGGGAACTTTGAATATTAAAGAGAAAGAAGCCACATATGTGTAAACTCAACTTCTTAAAAGTTTAAAATATAACATGAAAGATATTTGCTATTATGATGAAGGCATTGTTGTCATTAATATAAAAGCAAGATTGTTTTTCTACTTATGGTGATCCACTACTGATGTTTTCTGCTTATGATGAAGTATACTTATATATATATATATATATATATGCACATATTTTTTGACATATTTTGTATATACATTATATACATAATCTTATATTACATTGGTGTCATGAAGAAAAGGTATAAAAATGAAATATAACATTTGCATTTCCTAACTTTCTATGTGCTACTTTAAATGCCACTTCTCCATGACTTTCTAATTTTTTGCAAAATTTCTTTGACTGTCTCTTTTTCTTCAAATGCAATCTTTGGTGGAAACCCAGTACGTAAAATGGGGTTAGGGGGGACTATCACTTAGTTTGAAATATCAATGCTGAAATGAAGTGACTGGCAGTATAACCTGTATCTCTAAATGGACCTTTTAAATTTTAAAACACTGTGGGGTTTAACTGGAATATAATAATTCTATAGCACTTAGTTTGATTCATTTTTTACAATAACTTGTATTAGTTCTGTATTCCCAATTTTATTACAAACAGGAATTTGTACAAACTTCCTACAAATTTTTGTAGAAAAAAGTTTGTACAAATTTCTACAAACAGGAATCAAGTCTTCATGTGCAATCCCCAAACTTAATGTGCATTCTGAACATGCTTCCAGAGGCCTGAGAATACTTCTGCATGAATCTGACATCTCATACCTGGAAATGAATATATAGAGAGAATAAAAACAACATAGTACCAACTGCAAATTGAAAGTATCGAGCTGACTAAATATATCTGTCACTTTCCTGAACTAACCCCCTATCTTCCTCATCACCATGGCACAAAATCACCACCTATGTCTCAGTATCTTGGAGGATAAATTTTCCAGTGCACAATTTACCTTATCATTCATTGAAGTTAATTCTAGCTGATACCCTTTCATACTTCTTGTCTGTGTATACAAGAATTTATTGACCAGAGAGCCATTGACATAAACAAAAATGTAGGAGATACAGTTTCAGATCTTTAAATGAGAGTGCTATATTTGATGTTCTCAAAGATGCTTCCTTCTTGGAGATTATATTTTTATCTTAAGTTCTAAGTTATCTCTTTAAATGCAGGTATTTGTAAATGGTCTCATGTATCCTAGAAATGTGATATTATTGTGGGAGGCTGAGATGATCATAACATTGTAACGCTGTTGGAACAACACACAGATATAATTGATAGTTTGAGGACTAAAGACATAGAGAGATGTAGATTTTTAGTATTAGTAATGTCACTGAGCTGCTAAATTAACTAGCATCTTGTCTTGGAGTTTCTAGTAATATGACCATTCTTTTCCCTGAAATTCTGAAAGATAGTGAATTAGGATTTTCTGCTTTATAGAGGTGAAATCATTTAAACCTAACAGATATATGTTAAAAAATGTTGCTTGGTCACAAACAATATTTTTGCCTGTATAAAGATATACTAATGTGCAAGACATTCATTTTGTTTTATTTTTTAACACCAAAAGCATTTTTATTGGGGTATACTGAATTAACAATTTTGTGATAATTTCAGGTGAACAGCAAAAAGACTCAAGTGTGTATATATATATATATATATATATGTATATCCATTCTTGCCCAATGCCCCTCTCACCCAGGATGTAACATAACATTGAACAGAGCTCCATGTTCTATACAATAGGTCTTTGTTGGTTATCCATTTTAAATACAGCAGTGTATAGGAGTGTAAACATTTTAATAATGGCAGACATTAAATTCTTTGTCAAATAATTATTTTGATAATATAAAAATTGTATCATTTTGCTCCTAAGAAGCAAATAAAATCAAACTAGATCAAGGGAAATGTGCTTACTTTAAGGAGACTTGGCGTCATACAAAATCTAAGGAAGCGCTGACAAACCTGTCCTAAGAAGATCATAATTATATACTATCCAAAAACATCAATATAATACCTTTGAAGAACATTCATCTTTTACCAATCATAGTTATCAAGTCCATGCTTGCTCTGCTCACTGTTCAATAGACCAATGAATCCAAGAAATGAGGTGTTGAGGAAAGGAATATGACTTTATTCAGAAAGCCAGTTTACTGAGAAGATGGCAGACCAAAGTCTCAAAATAACCATCTTGTCGGGGTCTGGGTGCCAGGGTTTTTATGGATCAGAGATGGGGGAGCTGAGGAAACAAAGTTAAAGAGTCTATTTAATCTTACAAGTATCTCCTAGAATGATAAGCCTCAGGTAGGAGGATGTATTCATTTCTTCCTTCCTGCCAGCTACAATTGGACAGGGATCTGAATAAAGACACTTTAGCTTAAAAGTCAAGTAGAGGGCAGGGTTCCCTGTGCTGTGCTTTCTGCTTAGTCGCTCATTTGTGTCTTATTCTTTGTGACCCCATGAACTATAGCCCACCAGGCTCCTCTGTCCATGGGGATTCTCTAGGCAAGAATACTGGAATGGGCTGTCATTCCCCTGAAGCAGGGCATTATGTGTGATTATAATAACTAACAAAAGTGGCCAAAGGAAGAGATCTAGCATGGAGGGGTCAAAATTGACTCATCCCTGTTACAATATGACCTCAGGTACATACCTCAATCATTAAGATTAGGAGCTTAAATGCTGTATGGGAGAGAGTTTGCTTGACCCACACTGAGACAGCTTCTCTTCCCTGTTCCAGTTATTGAAGCCAAGGATTTGTGGTTAACCAGCCTTATTTGATTTAACAATGATCTATGATGGCAATGATCTATGGTGTTGGAGAAGACTCTTGAGAGCACCTTGGACAGCAAAGAGATCAAATTAGTCAATCCTAAAGGAAACCAGTCCTGAATATTCATTGGAAGGACTGATGCTGAAGCTAAAGCTCCAATACTTTGGCCACCTGAAGCAAAGAACTGACTCATTAGAAAAGACCCTGATGCTGGGAAAGATTGAAGACAGGAGCAGAAGCGGGCAACATAGGATGAGATGGTTGGATGGCATCACTGATTCGATGGACATGAATTTGAGCAAGCTCCAAGAGTTGGTGATGGACAGGGAATCCTGGTGTGCTGCAGTCCATGAGGTTGCAAAGAGTCGGACACGACTATGTGACTGAACTGATGATGGCAATGGTTCAACCTTATCACCAGAAAATGAAGGCATTCAAGGTTATTTGACTGAGCCTTTCCTCATAAGATTTTTTCAGTCAAACAGATATACAATAAAGCACAAGGAAGATACTAGCCTTTGTAAAAGGAAAGGAGATGGGGAAATAGAAAAGCATATCAAGGAAACATAGTATTTAAAATACCGTACTATGTAAAGTTTTGTGAATTTAGCAGTATATAACATATTGCTAGATTAAAACAGCATAGTTGTAACCGTATACTTAATACTCTAATAAGATGAGAAACATGTAATGGATTTTTTCCTTGTAAAGTTTTGTGCACTATATTCAGAGGACTCTTTCTTAAGTCATAGAAATCTAAATCTAAAGGGGCATGTCCTTTCTCTAACTTAACTCCTTCAGGGACTTCTCTGATGGTCCAGTGATTAAGATTCCATGCTTCCAGTGCAGGGGATATGGATTTGGTCCTTGGTTAAAGAATTAAGATCCCACATGTTGCATGGACAAATAAATATTTCTTTCTTTCTTTTTCTTTTTAAAGTTCTTCAATGACTTTTTACTTTTCTGAAAGTGTGAAGGACAAACTCTTTTGCAGAGACTGAGTGCTACTTCATGTTTAGAATTTGATTTCCTTTCTAGCTTCATCTTTCACTACCCACCCACTTGCATTTAACATCACAGACTTAGAAAATAGCTTCCAGCCTCTTTTATATTCTGTTTTTTCACTTGCTTTTTTTTTCTGATCTCCTATGTGCTCTCAAAGAAGCCTGAATACCAGATAATATAATGATATTCACGTTAAAATTGTATGTTTCTTTGTCAGTTACTAGACATTAGTATGCTCACTGAGGCTCACATCATGTGTGTTTGGTTCACAACGTTCTCTCAGTAATTCTAAAAGCAGGATCCTTTGTATATAATAGGCCTTCAATATATATTTGTGAAATGAAGAATGAACACTAAATTTTAGTAATCTGCCAATAAAAATAATTGACCAAAGATAAAATATGTGGAGTGGGAAATGTCAATCCACTCCAGTATTCTAGCCTGGGAAATCCCATGGTCATTGGAGCCTGGTGGGCTACAGACCATGGGGTCACAAAGAGTTGGATATGACTGAGCGACTGGGCACACACACATATTGTAATATTCTTTACAGGAGAGCTCCTCTCATTTGAACCCAGATATAAGCCTGAGAATATATTCAGAGAATCTTCACTGCTGCTGCTAAGTCGCTTCAGTCGTGTCTGACTCTGTGCTACCCCATAGATGGCAGCCCACCAGGCTCCACCATCCCTGGGATTCTCCAGGCAAGAATACTGGAGTCTTTGCCATTTCCTTCTCAAATGCACAAAAGTGAAAAGTGAAAGTGAAATTCCTAAGTTGTGTCTGACTCCTAGCGACCTCATTGACTGCAGCCTACCAGGCTCCTCCATCCATGGGATTCTCCAGGCAAGGGTACTAGAGTGAGCTGCCTTCTCTACTTCACTGCTGGTTCTCACCAGTATTAAAATGGCATAAATAAAAAGATTTCCATATGATAATTAAGGGTTCAGAAAATGAATACTGTCAATACTTTACATATGCATATATACACACATATGTCACTATAATATGGCATTATTTTTAAAGAAATAATATAAAGTTATTAAAGATTTACAGTTAAAATTAAGTAGCTTATGGCGATGTCTAATTTAGAGTTATTATTCAATGGCTACTAATAGAGATAAGGCAATTATGTTTATTATGGTAATATAATTTACTCTTTGGTAATTTATTAAATGAAAATTAGTACAAATTAACCTTGGTAACCTCATTATTTCTTCTTAAGATATTTGAAGTATTAGTTGTCACTAATCTACATCATAATTTCTCTATCTTATAAATAGCATACATGGTTATCAGAGGTAGATTGATCAGTGCTGGCCAGAAGAAAGAAAAACCAGCTAGTGATTTCCAAATTGTTCATTATTCAGATAAAATTGGTTTTGAGTGACATAAGCAAAGATATTCCTATACATTCAAAAATGAGAATATAATTGAATGACATTCTTTCATATAAAAACAACTTATTGGTGATGAAATCACAGAGGCTTGGTTTTTTTCAAAGTTCAAAACACTGTTAGAAATATTATACTATCTTAATTTTAGAACTAGATATAATACATTTTCTATTCAGTTCAGTTCAGTCGCATTTTTTAGTGTGTTTCAACTCAAGAAATGTTTCATTCCAAATTCAGTTCAGTCACTCAGTCATGTTCAACTCTTTGAGACCCCATAGACTGAAGCATGTCAGGCTTCCTTGTCCATCACCAACTCCCAGAACCTACTCAAACTCACATCCCTTGAGTCGGTGATGATGCCATCCAACCATCTCATCCTCTGTCATCACCTTCTCCTCCCGCTTTCAATCTTTCTCAGTGTCAGGGTCATTTCAAATGAGTCCGTGCTTCGCATCAGGTGGCCAAAATATTGGAGTTTCGGTTTCAGCATCAGTCTTTCCAATGAATGTTGAGGACTGATTTCCTTTAGGATTGACTGATTGGATCTCGTTGCAGTCCAAGGGACTCTCAAAAGGGTCTTCTCCAATGCCACAGTTCATATGCATCAATTCTTAGGCACTCAGCATTCTTTATGGTTCAATTCACATTTATATATGACTACTGGAAAAACAATAGCTTTGACTAGATGGACATTTGTTGGCAAAATAATGTCTCTGCTTTTTAATATACTGTCTAGCTTGGTCATAGCATTTCTCCCAAGGAAAAAGCATGTCTTAATTTTATGGCTGCAGTAACCATCTGCAGTGATTTTGAAGCCCCCCCAAAATAAAATTTGTCACTGTTTCCATTGTTTCCTCATCTATTTGTCATGAAGTGATGGGACCAGATGCCATGATGTTAGTTTTCTGAGTGTTGAGTTTTAAGCCAACTTTTTCATTCTCCTCTTTCACTTTCATTAAAAGGCTCTTTAGTTCTTCACTTTCTGTGTGTGTGGTGTCATTTGTATATCTGAGGTTATTGATATTTCTCCCTGCAATCTTGATTCCAGCTTGTGCTTCATTCAGCCTGGCATTTCTCATTATGTACTCTGCATATAAGTTAAATATGCAGGGTGACAAAATACAGCCTTGATGTACTCCTTTCCCAATTTGGAACCAGTCTGTTGTTTCATGTCTAGTTCTAACTGTTGCTTCTTGACCTGCACACAGATGTCTCAAGAGGCAGGTCAGGTGGTTTGATATTTCCATCTCTTAAAGAATCCCTGGGTCAGCAAGATCCCCTCCCATAGGAAATGGCACCCCACTCCAGTATTCTTCCTGAGAGATCCCCACAGACAGAGGATCCTAGAAGGCAAGACTGAGCATCTGAGCACTATATTCCTTCCAAAGAGCATTATAAAAAATAATGAGGGGATAATGTTGGTTTCACAATGACTTGTGGGTTTGACTGGGATTAAATGTGCATATGTTCCTGTCTGCTGAAAGCATGCGGTTTTCAGGAAAACACCTCACAACTAAGAATCTACCTGCCTCAAATGTCAATTGAAAAGCCACAATTTAAAGACCAGACACTGAATGATATAAACAAATTAGAGGTAGAAACAGAATTGAAATTGTCTGCAGACTCTAACTCTGAATATGGTGCTCAGAGCTCGGTCCTGTCTGACTGTAGCCCACTAGGATCTTCTGTCCATGGAGTTCTCCCATAATAATACTGGAGTGGGGTGCCATTTTTTACTCCAGGGGATCTTCCTGACCCAGGGATTGAACCCACATCTGCTGATCTTCCCAACTCAGGGATCGAGCCTACATCTCCTTTATCTCCTGCACTGGCAGTCATGTTTTGTTTTGTTTTTAACTAGTGGTACCCCCTGGGAAGCCTGATTCTGAATATAGTAAGAACCATATATAAGGATGGGCTTCTCAGGTGGTGCTACTGGTAAAGAACCCACCTACCAATGCAGGACACAAAAGAGAGACAGGTTCAATACTTGGGTCAGAAACATTCCTTGGAGGATGGCATGGCAACCTTTCTCCTGTATTCTTGCCTGGAGAATCCCGTGAAGAGAGGAGGTCCGTATGGTTGCAAAGTATCAGACACAACTGAAGTGATTTAGCACACACATATACGAGGATGTCATAACTTTTGAGGAGGATTTTATATTTCCATTTCATTCATTAGACAGATTTGAATTTTTTTATGTAGCTATAAATGCCAGAAGTTTCACATTCTTCAGATCTCCTTGTTTTTTTGTCTCCTCCTGGTGGCAGTCTTGCCGTTTCTCCTCCTAGAGAGAGGAGAATCTTTGCCATGAAACTCTTTCTGTCAAAATCGAGCCGCACTGATGTGGTGGTTAGGGGTGTGGGCTGTGCCTTGTGGTCTGTGACCCTCGCAAATGCCTCTCCAGTCTATAGCTTTGTTTCCTCACTGCAGTTCCTGGTTGCAGCACTTCCAGTCTATTTCCTTGAGTATGTGATCCCTGGTGGTAGCGTGTTTTTCTTTCCTTAGGCAAGACAGGAAGGCTGAAAGGAGCTAGACACAGAGGAATTCCCTAGACACAGAGGAATTCCCTTCTCCAAAAGAGATAAGCTCTAACTGACTTTCAGTTCAGTTCAGTTCAGTCGCTCAGTCGTGTCCAACTCTTTGCGACCCCATGAATCACAGCACACCAGGCCTTCCTGTCCATCACCAACTTCCGGAGTTCACTTAAACTCATGTCCATCGAGTCAGTGATGCCATCCAGCCATCTCATTCTCTGTCGTCCCCGTCTCCTCCCACCCCCAATCCCTCCCAGCATCAGACTCTTTTCCGGTGAGTCCACTGACTTTGGCCCCAGAAAATAGTTTTTCATAGAGAAGGCACTAAGTGTAGTTCACAAGGCTTATGCTTTGTCTTTCCTTGCCAGAGTCAAGAAAGGATCTTTCTCAGGTTCTACCATTTAATGGGGCTCCTAGAAGTATTTTGATACTATTTTACATTCAGCATTTTAGCATAATCACCATTAGTTTGTTCCTATCAGTTTATGGTTTCAGGGAATTCTGCTCTAGGTAACCTAATCTCAGTTCCCACGTCTGTGGATGTGTCTGCCTCTCCAGATTTTAGAGTACCAATTTGTCCAGCAGCACTAGTTTTCTTGCTGAGTCAAGAAAAGTCATTTCTTTTCAGTTTTCTTGTTGTAAAACCAAGAGTGATAACTTCTAAGCTCTTTGCTTCTGGAGTTTTACTTGTCAAGAATGCAACCAGAAAGCTGGAGTCTTTTGCTTTAACTTCTCTAAATGTCTGTCATCTTTCCAGAAAGAACAAACAACTAATACTCTGACATGTCTCAGTTACATATGAAAATATTTGTCTCTTTCTAAGGAAGAACACAGTGGGAAAGAGGGGGTATGAATAAAAAATAGTCCAGTGGTTTCAGGAAATTGTGATCAAAAAACTACTAAACAAGTAATTGGAGAAGGCAACGGCAACCAACTCCAGTACTCTTCTTGCCTGGAAAATCCCATGGACAGAGGAGCCTGGTAGGCTGCAGTCCATGGGGTCGTGAAGAGTCAGACAAGACTGAGGGATTTCACTTTCACTTTTCAGTTTCATGCATTGGAGGAGAAAATGGCAACCCACTCCAGTGTTCCTGCCTGGAGTATCCCAGGGGCGGTGGAACCTGGTGGGCTGCCGTCTATGGGGTTGCACAGAGTTGGACACGACTGAAGCGACTTAGCAACAGCAGCAGCAAACAAGTAATTGCTAAAAATTTTAAAGATGAATAGGCCAGAAAAAAAAAAAGTCAATATTTATTGCTCTAACTATGGGTTCCCTTGGTGGCTCAGACGGTAAAGAGTCTGCCCATAATGTAAGAGACCTAGGTTCGATCCCTGGATTGGGAAGATTCCCTAGAGAAGGAAATGACAACCTACTCCAGTATTCTTGCCTGGTAATCACATGGACTGAGCTACAGTCCCTAGTGTCACAAAGATTCAAACATGACTGAGTGACTAACGTACACAATCTGACTATATATAGCTATTGGCTAAATTATATCTCCTTAAAAGTCATGTGTTGAAGACCTAACTACAGCATGACTGTATGTGGATTTGCAAGAAGAGGAATAAAAATATCTGCTCTCTCACAGCCATGTGAGACCATCACAAAAAGACCTCTGTATATTGTGACAACTGAACTTGTGACAGACCATTACTTTGGTTACAGTCTGGCCACTGTAACCAGATGTAGGACAAATGCAGAACAGAATAGTATAATGCTTAACAGTCTTTAAAACCAAGATTGTTACAGCAGGCAGGTAGTATCCTATAAACAGAAGGAGTCCGTAACAAAGGAAAGCAGGAACCTCCAGACTGACAGGAAAACACACCCTCTGAGTGATGAATGTCCTGAAAGCAGTCATAGGGAAAGGTGGAAATCTCCTGTCTTCCAATATAACCTGTTGCTCATTGTGCTCTTTACAATAAAATACCCTTATAGATAAAAAGTGGAGAAGGCAATGGCAAGCCACTCCAGTACTCTTGCCTAGAAAATCCCATGGATGGAGGAGCCTGGTAGGCTGCAGTCCGTGGGGTCGCTAAGGGTCGGACACGACTGAACGACTTCACTTTCACTTTTCACTTTCACACATTGGAGAAGGAAATGGCAACCCACTCCAGTGTTCTTGCCTGGAGAATCCCAGGGATGGGGGAGCCTGGTGGGCTTCCGTCTATGGGGTCACACAGAGTCGGACACGACTTAAGTGACTTAGCAGCAGCAGCAGCAGCATAGATAAAAAGTACTCATCATGCACCTAAGCCATGACACTTCTGACCTAAGCTAAGTAAGGACAAAAGTCCCTCCTCTCCTCAGGAAGGTGGACCCTAAACTCCTCCTTCCCCAGTGAGTATTCCACCCCTTCATTTGCATGTCCTTGACAATGAAACCCAGAGCACCAGCTCCTCACCTGTTTGCCCACTCTCCTTATAAGAGTGTATTCTTCCTTAAATAAATTCTCATTTTGCTTTGTTAACCTCCCTGCTTGTCTCTGAATTCTTTCATGATGAGGCAAGAAACTTAAATTCACTGGGAACAAGATGACTACTGAAGTGGTAACCTTTGGAAAGCTGGTAGAAACTTGAAGCTTACATGTAACCAGGCCAACTTTGCCACAGGATTTAAGGAAGATCAGAATCTCATAACAGAAAAAATGAAAGAAAAAGAAAAGAAATTTGTTTTATAATTTTTGCAATTAGCAAAAAAATCAGACATTATTTATAGGGGAACAATAAATAACTGTGGATTTCTTATTAGAAAACATGGAGGCCAAAACGAAGTGTAAGACTGTTAATAAACTGCTGAAAGAAGTGCAAACCCATAATTCTATATGCAATGAAAATATCCTTCAGGAGAGAGGGTTAAGTTTTTCTCAGATGAAGAAAAAATAAGAGAAGTTATTGTCAGTGTATCAATTCTATAAAAATTATTAAAGAAGATTTCCATACAGAAGAGAGTTATATGAGAATAAAACTTAGAATATGAAATTAAAGAATAACACCAGAGATATCATATTGAGAAATGAGAGTATCTCTTGCCATATAAAAAAAAACAAAAAATGTCACAGCCATCATCAATTTCTGGCCTCCAAATATGAATGAGACCTCCCCAAACTGTCATCCAGAGATAATACCACCCCCATCACACCATCCCCTCTCACACCACCCCCACTCCATAATAACTGGTGAAGAGTTTCCAGGAATGCAAGAGGCAAGGTGAACAGGGAAACAGAATTGGCCCCAGATAGCGGAGGTGCATATGATAGGAATGAATTCAATGAACCCAGAGGCTTGCCTCTTCCCATAAATAGAACTCTAAATTCCTTAACTTGATATCTGATCTTTGATGTCAGATTACCTGTTCCCTTTGTTATAAATCTGTATATAGCCTGACCCCCTCCCACCTCCTTGGAGCAGTTTTCTCAGAGCTACTGAGATGCTATCTCCCAGGCTTGGAATACTAAACATCTGCACGAATTAAAATACCACTCTACTTTCAGGTGGTGACTATATTTTTTGTTGGCAGTTTCAAGATGTGTATAATAAAAACATACCTTAGGTATTAATGACTTAAATCAAATCCCTTTCAATTATACAGTGGAAGTGACAAATAGATTCAAAGGATTAGTCTGACAGACAGAGTGGCTGAAGTTCATGACATTGTACAGGAAGCAGTGATCAAAACCATCCCTAACAAAAATGAATGCAAAAAGGCAAAATGGCTGTCTGAGGAGACTTTACAAATAGCTGAGAAAAGAAGAGAAGCTAAAGACAAAGGTGAAAAGGAAAGATATACCCATTTGAATGTAGAGTTCCAAAGAATAGTAATGAGAGATTACTGAAAGCCTTCCTCAGTGATCAATGCAAAAAATAGAGGAAAACAAGAGAATGGGAAAGACTAGAGATCTCTTCAAGAAAATTAGAGATACCAAGGGAACATTTCATGCAAAGATGGGCACAATAAAGGACAGAAATGGTATGGACCTAACAGAAGCAGAAGACATTAAGAAGAGGTGGTAAGAATACACAGAAGAACTATAAAAAAGAGAAAAAAAAAATCCTCATGACTCAGATAACCACGACAGTGGGATCACTCACCTAAAACCACACATCCTGGAATGTGAAGTCACGTGGGCCTTAAGCTACTGGAGGTGATGGAATTCCAGTTGAACTATTTCAAATCCTAAAATATGATGCTATGAAAGTGTTGCACTCAGTATGCAAGCAAATTTGGAAAACTCAGTAGTGGCCACAGGACTAGAAAATGTCAGTTTTCATCCCAATCCCAAAGAAAGACAATGCCAAAGAATGTTCAAACTACCACACAATTGCACTCATCTCACATGCTAGTAAAGTAATGCTCAAAATTCTCCAAGCCAGGCTTCAACAGTACATGAACCATGGAATTCCAGATGTACAGAAAAGACAGAGTAACCAGAGATCAAATTGGCAGCATCCGTTGGATCATCGAAAAAGCAAGAGAGTTCCAGAAAAACATCTATTTCTTTTTTATTGACTACATTGAAACATATGACTGTGTGGATCACAACATATTCTGGAAAAATCTTAAAAAGATGTGCATACCAAGCCTCATGACCTGCCTCCTGAGAAATCTGTACACAGGTCAAGAAGCAACAGTTAGAACCAGACATGGAACAACAGACTGGTTCCCAATCGGGAAAGGAGTACATCAAGGTTTATATTGTCACCCTGTTTATTTAACTTATATGCAGAGTACATCATGCAAAATTCCAGGCTGGATGAAGCTCACGTTGGAATCAAGACTGCCTGGAGAAATAGCAATAACCTCAGATACACAGATGACACCACCCTTATGGCAGAAAGTGAAGAAGAACTAAAAAGCCTCTTGATGAAGTGAAAGAAGAAAGTGAAAATGTTGGCTTAAAAGTCAGCATTCAGAAAACTAAAATCATGGCATCTGGTCCCATCACTTCATGGCAAATAGATGGTAAACAATGGGAACAAAAAAAGACTTTATTTGGGGGGTCTGCAAAATCACTGCACATGGTGACTGCAGTCATGAAATTCAAAGACACTTGCTCCTTGGAAGAAAAGCTATGATCAAGCGAGATAGCATATTGAAAATCAGAGACATTAATTTGCCAAAAACTGTCCATCTAGTCAAAGCTATGTATTTTCCAGTAGTCATGTATGAATGTGAGATTTGAACCATAAAGAATGCTGAGCACCAAAGAATTGATGCTTATGAACTGTGATGTTAGAGAAGACTCTTGAGAGTCCTTTGGACAGCAAGGAGATCCAACCAGTCAATCCTAAAGGAAATCAGTCCTGAATATTCATTAGAAGGGCTGATGCTGAAGCTGAAACTCTTTGGACACCTGATGCAAAGAACTGACTCATTGGAAAAGACCCTGATGTTGGAAAAGATTGAAGGTGGGAGGAGAAGGGGATGACAGATGATGAGATGGTTGGAAGGTATCACCGACTCGATGGACATGAGTTTGAGCAAGCTCCAGGAGTTGGTGATGCATAGGGAAGCCTGGAGTGCTTCAGTCCATGGGGTCGCACAGAGCCGGACGTGACTGAGTGACTCAACTGAACTGATAAGAAAAACTTTTCTACTTTTGAGTCATTTAATTCTATATGACTATTAAAATCGCAATCCAATTGAATTTTCAATAGCTTGCTAGCTAGTTAGCTAGATGTGGATATAGATATATATGAGACAACTACAATACCAGTGGGAAGGTGATGGAACCTTCCTAATGTAAAATTGCTCCTTGATGTGCTAATATATCAATTGTAAGTAAATTGCAAAAGTTAATTATGTATATTATAATCTGCAACAACATCAAAAATATAAAACAGAAAGACTTAAAAGATAATAGAAGAATTAAAATGGAATAATAAGATATTTTTAAATAGCTCAAAAGACATGTGGAAAAGAAAAGTAGAGAAATGTATGTATAGATGTATATATAAATATATATGTATATAAAGCAACCAGAATATAATGAAACCATAGATCAAATCAAAATATGTTAAAATTATATTGAATTTAATGACTTAAATCTATCAGTTAAGCAAAAGAGACTGTTTTATGTTGAAAAGCAATTCTAATATAGTCATTATACAGGAGATTCATTTCAAATATAGTGATATATGTTGGTTAACTGTAGAAGGATAAGAATGGTTCAACCATGTTAATGCTAATCAGAAGAAAGCAGTGATTGTATTTATATCAATAAATAACAAAATAAACAAGAAAAAAGAATATTAATAAAGATAAAGATACACTAAAAGAATAAATTCATCAGGAAGATATAGCAATACTAAATATATAGTTAGCTAATAAAGGAGCTTCATAATATAAGGTGGAAAAACTCACAGAACTGAAAGGACAAATAGAAAAATCCATAGTTATAGATGGAGACTACAAAGGTCCTTTTAAAGCAATATATAGAAGTACCAGACAGAAAATCAGCAAGAGTATAGAATATAACACCATCAAGCAAAAGGATATGATATGTATAAAACACTTCCTCCTACAACCAGAAAATACACTGTATTTTTAATTGTGTGTGGAATATTCACCAAGATAAACCGTGTTTTGCATCATAATCCCAACCCAAAATTTTCTAAAAAATTTAAATCGTAGAGTGATATTCTTTGACCTTAATGAAATTAACAGAAGATAATAGGCAAATCTACGAAACATTTTGGAAGAACACTGCAAATTTCTGTGTAATTCATATGATTTCAGTTGACCTCAGCCTGCAATGGAGAAGGACCTGGGTTCCCAATCAGAGACTGAGTTCAGTCATGGCAGTGAGAGCACCAAATCCTAGCCACTAGACCAGTGGTCAGTGACAAGGGCCCTGGCCCTTCAACTTTGCAGAAAAAAATTTCCACAAACACAGAAAGCAGTGAAGCAAGTAAAGAATTTATTAGGAGGAAAAGAGTACAGTACATGTGGATAGACACATGAGCAGCCTCAGAGGTGGAGTCACTGAGTTGAGCCCTCTTGGCAGTTTGAATTACTTTTATAAGGCATTTCTTCTGGATTTCCTTTGGCCAATCATTAAGATTTGCCTGGTTCAGAGTCCATATTTGGTATATCTCAGGATCCTCCCACGTGTGTTCATGCATCTCCGAGCCAAGATGGATTCTACCAAAAAGTCATCTGGTTAGAACATCCCTTGACATGACCCCCCATTAGCCTCCAAGGAGTCTTTTCTGTATTTGTGTGGTCGGAGAGGTCTCCTGATTTTGGAAATAAGAAATATGTGATCTGCGCAGGGTCGACCTCATCCCTTTACCGCCCTGTTATTCTGTTTTGGAGTTTTAGTCAATAGAGAATGAATACCCTATTGCTTTACCCTGGAGGGGCCCACCTGACTCTTGAGTCACATAGATCATTGTGAATAATTAGAAAATTTTTTGAGGTGAAGGGAAAGGCAACCCACTGCGGTATTCTTGCCTGGAGAATCCCCTGAACAAAGGAGCCTGGAGGGCTACGGTCCATGAGATTGCTAAGAGTCAGACACAATTGAGCAACTAATGCTTGAGGTGAAGGAAATTAGAACTATAACATCAAAATCTGTGGTAATCAGCTAAAGCAATGCTTTAGGGAAAATTTCTAATAAGTGCCTATATTAGAAAAGAAGAAAGGTCTCAAACTAATAGTCTTAGTTTCCCCCTTACAAAACTAGTAAACAAAAATAAAATAAACCTGAGTATGCAGAATGAAGGGAATAATAAAGATGAGAACAGAAATAAATTGAAAAGAAAGAAATAATAAAGAAAATCAAGGAAACCTAAAACTGGTTCTTGGGAAAAAATTAGTAAAACAGATGAACATCCAGCAAAATTGGAAAAATATGACCCAAATTAGCAAAATGAGAAATGAAAGATGCACTATTACTCAAACTCTGCAGACATCAAAAATATACCAAGGGTAACGAACTAATTCTTTCAAAAACAAAAGAACACAACCACAACTCATTAAAAATGAAATGAAAAACCAGAATAGCCTTATGTGTAGAAATGAGTTGAATTTGTCATGTAAAATCCCCTGTGAGAGCCTGCCAACCTACTTTCCAGGAGGTCTGTATCGCTTAGTCTCACTGGTTCTGGGCACAATGTATACGTGTACTCCTCCCTAGGAGTAGCTGCTTTTCATGTGTGTTTGCTTCCTTTTCTTTAAACTTTCTTTTTTTAATTGAATAAAAGGTACTTTAGATTCGATAGTGCTTGACAATTTTCAAAAGTGTTTTCTGTTTTTGTTTCCCTCCTGATCCCTTTACCTATCTGCATGGAGTTTTCACAAGTGCCCTAAGGGCAATAGCCCCAGTTACCAATTCCTTGCACATTCAGGTTTCTGCTCTCTAGTGTGAGTCCAGTCACTCAGTTGTGTCAACTCTTTGTGACCTCATGAACTGTAGCCTGCCAGGTTACGCTGTGCATGGGATTTTTCAAGCAAGAATAACAGAATAGGTTGCTCTTTAGTGTCAAGTGGGAGAAAATTCCTAATGGAGTTTCTCACCCCTCCTCAGGGACTGCTGGTCTCCCTTGCAAGTCTGCACTGACCTGCAGTGAAGATTGCTGGGCTCTTTCCAAGAATTTTAGTGTCTTTAGAGGGTTTGCAGACAAAGCTGTGAAGAAGGTAATGAATTATTCCACTTTTCTGCAACATTGGAGGCTACATACTCTCTTCCTGCTCACACTCAGTCTTCATCTGTGTGTCAGATTTTAAATGTTCAAGTCTTCTGGGCTCTGTCTCTCTTCTATCTCTCTGCAGGCACCATATCCCTTTAGATTTTGGGTAAGTTCATTTTTCTGTAACTTCAGATTCCCAAGGAGTTAAAAACATTGAAAAAGTTAGTCTTGCTTTTTCTATCAGTGTGTGAAAGAACCTGCTTCCATAATTTTATATTCTGGGGCAAAAATATTAGACTGAACTTCTTTCTTTAATTAGCAATCTTTTAGATTTTTCTGTTGCTGTGAACATGAATCTTCTTTATTTTGCTGTAATATAGAGTATTTCTTAATATATATTTACAGTATGTAATTGGAATGTGAAGTCAAGTGGGTCTTAGATAGCATCACTATGAACAAAGCTAGTGGAGGTGATGGAATTACAGTTGAGCTATTTCAAATCCTGAAAGATGATGCTGTGAAAGTGCTGCACTCAATATGCCAGCAGATTTGGAAAACTCAGCAGTGGCCACAGGCCTGGAAAAGGTCAGTCTTCATTCCAATCCCAAAGAAAGGCAATGCCAAAGAATGCTCAAACTACTGCACAATTGCACTCATCTCACACGCTAGTAAAGTCATGCTCAAAATTCCCCAAGCCAGGCTTAAGCAATATGTGAACCTTGAACATCCAGATGTTCAAGCAGGTTTTAGAAAAGGCAGAGGCACCAGAGATCAAATTGCCACATCCGCTGGATCATGGAGAAAGCAAGAGAGTTCCAGAAAAACATCTATTTCTGCTTCATTGACTATGCCAAAGCCTTTGACTGTGTGGATCACAATAAACTGTGGAAACATTACTTTGCCAGCAAAGGTCTGTCTAGTCAAGGCGATGGTTTTTCCAGTGGTCATGTATGGATGTGAGAGTTGAACTGTGAGGAAAGCTGATCGCCGAAGAATTGATGCTTTTGAACTGTGGTGTTGGAGAAGACTCTTGAGACTCCCTTGGACTGCAAGGAGATCCAACCAGTCCATTCTAGAGGAGATCAATCCTGGGTGTTCATTGGAAGGACTGATGCTAAAGCTGAAACTCCAATACTTTGGCCACCTCATGCGACGAGTTGACTCACTGGAAAAGACTCTGATGATGGGAACGATTGGGGGCGGGAGGAGAAGGAGACGACAGAGAGTGAGATGGCTGGATGGCATCACCGACTCGATGGACATGGGTTTGAGTGAACTCCGGAGTTGGTGATGGACAGGGAGGCCTGGCGTGCTGTGATTCATGGGGTCGCAAAGAGTCAGACACGACTGAGCAACTGAACTGAACTGTTCCGACTATGTCGAACTCTTTGCGACCCCATGAATCACAGCACGCCAGGCCTCCCTGTCCATCACCAACTCCGGAGTTCACTCAAACCCATGTCCATCGAGTCGGTGATGCCATCCAGCCATCTCACTCTCTGTCGTCTCCTTCTCCTCCCGCCCCCAATCGTTCCCATCATCAGAGTCTTTTCCAGTGAGTCAACTCGTCGCATGAGGTGGCCAAAGTATTGGAGTTTCAGCTTTAGCATCAGTCCTTCCAATGAACACCCAGGATTGATCTCCTCTAGAATGGACTGGTTGGATCTCCTTGCAGTTCAAGGGACTCTCAAGAGTCTTCTCCAGCACCACAGTTCAAAAGCATCAGTTCTTCGGCGATCAGCTTTCTTCACAATCCAACTCTCATATCCATACATGACCACAGGAAAAACCATCGCCTTGACTAGACGGACCTTTGCTGGCAAAATAATATCTCTGCTTTTTAATATGCTATCTAGGTCATAATTTTCCTTCCAAGGAGTAAGCATTTTTTAATTTCATGGCTGCAGTCAGCATCTGCAGTGATTTGGAGTCCCAAAAACTAAAGTCTGATACTGTTTCCCCATCTTTTTCCCGTGTGATGTAATCAATTCCTAATCGTTGTTCACAAATTTTTAAGTCAAGCATAGCATCTTTAGAAGTCTCTGAAATATATTTATGTGTTTATTTCAATCATATGCAACTTGAAGTGGTAGTATGAATAACTGAATTATCTTTCTACAGCACAAGTCTAATCATGTGTCTCCCACATTGAAGTCTTTTGATTATTTTCTCCATAGTTAAATTAAAATAACTTTATCATTTACCAAGCCTACCTTTCTAGCATTTCAATCCTATTCCAGCTACAGTTTTACCCTTTCAGAAATATAAAATAATTCATTGTTTGTTTGTTTTTTCTCTCTCACAGCAAGAGCTCTTCAAACCTATACTGTAATATAATTTTAATCTCACAGAGATTCTCTCATAGGAATTTGATTCTGCATTATGTTTATTGTTTTTATTGTGGATAAACATAAGAAACAAGTAAATGAAAAATCAGTCCAATATTTTGTTATACTGCTATTAAAAGCATGTCCATTATGTTGTTTGAAAAAAACATTTACATAATGAATTTCTTTTTACATTTAGAGCCAGTAAAAGTCTGTTTTCCCTTTCCTTATGAGTTCACTTACTTCCTTTTATTAGATAATGGGAACATGATAACAACACTTCTCCATTTCGTTTTGTTTACTAGAAACCTTGATTAAATTTTATGTTCCAAGTTACAAAGGCAGCCTAATTTTATTTGTACCTTTTTCTATACGATTTTGACCGATTATAATAGTCAAAGTAATGTGGAGCTTCCCTGATGGCTCAGAAGATAAAGAATCTGCCTGCAATGCAGGAGACACAGGAAACATGGGTTCAATCACTGAATCCGGAAGATCCCCTGGAAAAGAAACAGCAACCCATTCCAGTATTCTAGTCTGGGAAATCCCCTGGATAGAGGAGCCTGGCAGGCTACAGTCCACGGGGTTGCAAAGAGTTGGACAAGACTGAACACATGTTAATTATAATACATATAAGAGAAAAATCTGCTCTTGTGCTACTAACTTACAGTAATTTGCCAGGGGGCCAGGGAGGGGATGCGAATTAGCTAAAATTTCAAGCAGTGGAATACAACATAATGCAAAGAGTTCAAGAAAATGGATTACTATGACCTGGAAGAGATTCAGGAGCTTCCATGTTTCATAGTATATATATTAAGGAGAGTTTAGGGTTAGGAATGGGGCTTCCCTGGTGGCTCAGATGGTAAACGATCCACCTGCAATTCTGGAGACTTGGGTTTGATCCCTGGGTTGGGAAGATCCCTTGGCAAAGAAAATGGCAATCCACTCATGTATTCTTGCCTGGAGAATCCCATGGACAGAGAAACCTGGCAAGCTACCATCCATGGAATCTCAAAGAGTTGGACACGACTGAGCGAATAACACACTAGGGTTAGGAATAAGAAGTATAAAGTTATAAGCATCTGCAAGGCATGTTAGAACAGTGAGAAAACTTTTCATTCTCATAAATAGAACATTTAATAAAATCTAATGTGGCTTTGGATAAAACTGACAGAAATTATTTGTGTTAATAAAATTTTAAGATCAAGATTTTATAAAGTCAAATGCTGTGAATTGTCAGAGTGCTGGGTTAAAATAATCAGTAAGGAAATGCAAAGGTTGTTGTAGATTATTTCTCTACCGATGATTATGAAAGACCAAAGGAAAAAGGACAAAACACGGATACATGGTCTCACTTTAAATGTATGCAATTCATTTAAATTGGAAATATCTTACTGAAGACAATAAGAAAAAGCAAGAAGCTCTCTACTTCCTCAGGGCCTTCTTAAAATTATTCAATACAAATTATTACCTGAATTAATTTTTAAAATTATTAAAGGTACACACGTAATCTCTGAATCGATACAATCTAGACACATAAAATATATTTTCTCCTTTAGTTTCTAGAATGAATATGTTTCATATGTGAAAAATAATTTGTGAATCAAATAGTAAATGTGTTAAATCAGACCCTCACTTAATCAACTATGTAGATCTTAGCTTAATTAAGAAACGGATTCCTTAAGGCCATTTGCAGATTGCATTTAAGAGAGTGCTCTGTAGCCTCAAAGGCAAAGACAATGAGGGCACATAGAATTCAACTCTCCAGAACATACCACTTCAGCATATAAATTATTTCAAGTTGAAGACAATCAGTGCCCAGTAGAATCAGGAAAACTTCTACCTCTACCCTAGCTGACTAAAAGAATTTCAGTGAGAGGCCTAGCCCAGAGAGAGAACTACTACCAAAGGTAACTTCATTATCTGAAAGAATTAGCTGCATGGCTGGGAAAATGTCTGATTAGCAAACATCTGATCCTCTTCCAGTCCTTGAACTGTCCTCTTTCCTTTCCAAACTCCAAGTCCTTCTCCCATTCCGTAGCTCCGGGTGGTACGCAATCCACAGTTGCCTATTTGCCTTCAAGTCTCGTGTTTTGACAGGGGCTTCCTTGGTGGCTCAGACAGTAAAGAGTCTGCCTGCAATGTGGGAGACTTGGATTTACTTCATGGGTCAAGAAGATCCCCTGGAGAAAGGAATGGCTACCCACTCCAGTATTCTTGCCTGAAAAATCTCATAGTCAGAGGAGCCTGGTAGGCAGTTACAGTCCATGGGGTTGAAAAGGTGGGACATGACTGAGCGACTAGCTCTTTCGCTTTCCCATTTGTATGAAATGCATATTTCTCCTGTTAATCTGATTTTGTCGATTCAGTTATTCAGCCCACCAAAGAATCTTAAGGGCTTCCCTGGTTTAAAGTAAAGAATCTGTACAGTAAAGATTCAGACAGTAAAGAATCTGCCTAGAGTGCAGTATCAGTTCAGTTCAGTCGCTCAGTCGTATCTGACTCTTTGCTACCCCATGAATCACAGCACCCTAGGCCTCCCTGTCCATCACCAACTCCCGGAGTACACTCAAACTCATGTCCACAGAGTCGGTGATGCCATCCAGCCTTCTCATTCTCCATCGTCCCCTTCTACTCCCGCCCCCAACCTTTCCCAGCATCAGAGTCTTTTCCAGTGAGTCAACTCGTCGCATGAGGTGGCCAAAGTATTGCAGTTTCAGCTTTAGCATCAGTCCCTCCAATGAACATCCAGGATTGATCTCCTTTAGAATGGACTGGTTGGATCTCCTGGCAGTATAAGGGACTCTCAAGAGTCTTCTCCAGCACCACAGTTCAAAAGCATCGATTCTTCGGCGATCACAGTCCAACTCTCACATCCATACATGACCACGGGAAAAACCATTGCCTTGACTAGACGGACCTTGGTTGGCAAAGTAATGTCTCTGCTCTTTAATATACTATCAAGGTTGGTCATAACTTTCCTTCCAAGGAGCAAGAGTCTTTTAATTTCATGGCTGCAATCAGCATCTGCAGTGATTTTGGAGCCCCAAAAAATAAAGTCTGACACTGTTTCCACTGTTTTTCCATCTATTTCCCATGAAGTGATGGGACCAGATGCCATGATCTTTGTTTTCTGAATGTTGAGCTTCAAGCCAACCTTTTCACTCTCCTCTTTCAATTTCATCAAGAGGCTTTTGAGTTCCTCTTCACTTTCTGCCATAAGGGTAGTGTCATCTGCATATCTGAGGTTCTTGATATTTCTCCCAGCAATCTTGATTCCAGCTTGTGCTTCTTCCAGCCCAGCGTTCCTCATGATGTACTCTGCATATAAGTTAAACAAGCAAGGTGACAATATACAACCTTGACGTACACCTTTTCCTATTTGGAACCAGTGTGTTGTTCCATGTCCAGTTCTGACTGTTGCTTCCTGACCTGCATACAGGTTTCTCAAGAGGCAGGTCAGGTGGTCTTGGATTCCCATCTCTTTCAGAATGTTCCACAGTTTATTGTGATCCACACAGTCAAAGGCTTTGGCATAGTCAATGAAGCAGAAACAGATGTTTTTCTGGAACTCTCTTGCTTTCTCCATGATCCAGCGGATGTTGGCAATTTGATCTCTGGTGCCTCTGCCTTTTCTAAAACCTGCTTGAACATCTGGGAGTTCACGGTTTACATACTGCTGAAGCCTGGCTTGGAGAATTTTGAGCATGACTTTACTAGCGTGTGAGATGAGTGCAATTGTGCAGTAGTTTGAGCATTCTTTGGCTTTGCCTTTCTTTGGGATTGGAATGAAGACTGACCTCTTCCAGTCCTGTGGCCACTGCTGAGTTTTCCAAATCTGCTGGCATATTGAGTGCAGCACTTTCACAGCATCATCTTTCAAGACTTGACTCTTCACTAACTATATTCTACATAATGGATTATGTTCAACATGTCTGCATGGACACTTTGGAACAGGTGCTGAGCTAGATCCCAGTCCAGAGACGTATAAAACAAATACGCTGAGTTTGATGGTTTGTGGAAGAAAAGAGCTCATGCAAACAAAATGTAAGGACTGAGAGGGTAGCACTGTGGGCACTCATTTGGGAAGGCAGCTCCTTATGCATAAATGAGCATGTGATTTGGGGCATGAATTTAGATGAGGATGTTCAAAAGGCAAAGCTTCATACAGAAAGGGATACTTGTGCTGGTGGTGGTGGTTTAGTCACTAAGTCATGTCCTACTGTTATTACCCCATGTTGTGTAGCCTGGGGTCTGTCCATGGGATTTCCCAGGCAAGAAAACTGGAGTGGATTGTCATTTCCTTCTCCAGGGGATCTTCCTGACTCAGGGATCGAATCCAGGTCTCCTGCATTGCAAGTTGTCTCCTTACCGACTAAGCCACCAGGGAAGCCTTGGGTGAGGATGTTCAAAAAACAAGGCTTCACAGAGAAAGAGATACTTGAGCAACATTCAAAAACTGTACTTTTCAAGAACATAAGAAAGCTATTTGGTCAAAGAGAACACTAGTGTTCACTCATGCATTGATGTTAAACCCACAATTATAAGATGGCTGTGGTGATATTTATGCTGCACACAAATTAAGATCATTGAAAAACACAATTATTAATTTGAAAACTGAACTTTATTTACTCTTTATAATAACAACAGCTCTGGTTTTAATGACTGTTTTCCCTGAATATTATTTTTATGATTCTGATGAATTTACCTGATCATTTTAAAGATTCTTCAAACCTATTTGCTTAAGTAGCCTTTTAAAAAGAGTCAGTAGTAAATGTTAAATATAAGCCGGATATCTAATTCTCTTTTTCTAAGTTTCTTAGTAAAAAATCAACATTGCTTGCCTCTCTTCAGAAATTGTGTTTAACTGTGTAGCATAAATAACAAAATTATTTCAATTTTTAATGAGATTCTTAGTTAATATAGAAGACATGATAAGAGAGAAAGAAAGCACTTTATAACATTTTAAAATCTATTTTACCTTCACCTATATTGTGAGTGTTAATACAAGCTTTAGTATTGCAAAGCAATACATTTTAGAGACACTGTCTCTCCCAATTTTCTTTTTTTCAAGGGAGGTACAGGGGAGAAAACTCAAAACTGGAGCATCTTTTACTAATTTTTTGAACTGTTACTTCTTCATTTTGGTTATATTGAAATTTGTTAAAGTAATTCTGTTAGAGGGCTTGGCAGAGCTAACATCAGGCTTTAATTTATCAGGGAAAGTTTTGTAAGGAATTTTTCTGTTCTTTGGCTAAGAGTTGACATTATCTGTATGATTAAAAGTTAATGTGCTTTAGTTTGGAATGAGAACTATTGAACATATTGTGTGAAAACAGATTTATGCCTTAAAATGTTTCAAATGTAAAAAATGGTGGTGTCATTCTTCTCTTAATGTTTTTATTCTATTTTTTTCTTTAGTACTTCCTCCAGCTCTGTCTCTTGAGACATAAATACTTAAATTGGATAAATTCAATTACCCTTTAATGCCTCTTTTGTTTTTCAAAAAACTAATTAGAAGTTATTGAGTTAAAAACTGTTAGTGGTTTCAAATTATATTAGAACTGTGGAATGTAAAACACTGTTGGATACATAAAACTTGTGACTTTGAATCTACACATTCATATGCTATTCATTGAAGCAAATATATTTATATTAAGAGTGGTAAATATATATGTAAGTAATCAAAAGATTAACTGAGGTGAATTTAAGAATGGAAGTAGGATAAAAAGTTTAGGCAGAATTAGTATTGGAATAATAAGTTCTATTTATCAATTTATAACATTTGTTGAATTATCTGCATATGTGAGCTGCAGCACCATAGTCTGGGAATATAATCAGGTATAGGACTTGCACTCATAGAGCATAATATCCAATGGAAGAGACAGTACAAAAAATATTTCAGGCAACTGGCTCCTCTCTGGTTTTATAACAGAAGCAAGAAAGCTCTGTTTTCTTCTTCAGGGAATAGATCCATGGAAATGACTGTGAAAGACAACAAGAACCAAGGCCAGCCTGGAAATATTTTCTAAATTAGGCATCTGTGACACATAAAATAATATTAAGTCTCTTCCTGTCCCATGAGCCCAGATGTGTAAAACACTAAGTCCTAACTCTGGTGGGTTTTTTAAAAAAATATTTTTGAAGTTATCTTCTATGGAAATAAATACTATACTATTCAGTTAAGTTCAGTCGCTCAGTCGTGTTGCTAATTAATGTATCATAATCATAATTTTTGATAGGTGTATAACGTAAATGTGAAGAGAATGATCAAACCATATAAAAAGAGAGAAACCTAATCTAGGTTGAGGTGATAATGAAGGTTTCTGAATAACTGACATTTAAAGTAAATCTTACAGAATGTAGAGAAATTTGCTTTGTACTAAATAGGAAGGAAAACATGTCAAGAGGAAATTAGCCTAGGAGAAGATCCTGAGTGAAATGTAATATTATGCCTTCAGAGGAGCTGATAGAAGACCGTGGGCCATATTGATAGAAGGAGAAAGGATTGAAGAAATAAGCAGAAGATTAATGGTGGGCCAGTGTGTGTGTGTGTGTGTGTGCTTAAATATATTTACATATATTTAAAAACAGTAAAAGGAGCCTGCTGAAAAACTTTAGGCACTGGTGTGAGATGATTACATTTACATTGTTTGAGGCATGGATTAGGAAGATTTGGAATAGATGCGAGTATACTAGAAAGGAAGCCAAAGCTGTGGATGATCATTTCTTAGCCTGAAGAGAAGTAGATGGATTTGAAAAATATATTTAGATAGTAAAAATGATATATTTTGATGGTGATTGCAAATAGGAGGCAGAGGAAGGCCACTGTCAAGGATTTTGCTCCTAATAAAATAAAAAGCAGAGTTTTTAATTATGATCTAAGGGGAAAAGTCCTATTATAAATTTTGCCTAACATAGAAGCATCTCACTTTGACCCCCCCCAAAAAAAAATTCAAATAAGCCTCAAAATCAAAACTAGGAAATGGTTCTCAATTCCTATACACATGGATATCATTAGTTGTGATTAGAAAGTGACCTGGATGTGTGGCGTAGTCATAAAAGTGAATACACTATTAGAAAAAAAAAAAAAACTATAGAAAAAAAATTTAATGGACACACATATACATATATTTCCTTTAGATTCTCTGCTAGCAAATGCATTTTTGCCCAATTTATTGAGGTGGCTTTTTAGCACAAACAAAACAAATCAAAGGTCCAGCAACCAGTTATAAAGAATTTTTTATTGCCTCTTTAACAAAATGACATAAAGGGATCTTACAATACCCTCTAGTTTAGTCAGCTTCCTTCAGGCATGTGTCACATTATGATGTCCAATACCTTATTCATTTTTTCATCCCCAGGGCCCTACATACTCCTGGCCATATACACTGGGATTGTCGACTGAGGTCTGTGTGAATCTGAAATAACTTGCCTAAGGTTACAATGCTGATGAGAAAAACAAAGAAAAAGAAAAACAAGATTTTTGCCTCCTTTCTCTTCTAGTGATATTCTGTCTGCTGGACTTACCTCTTGTCTTAAAACCAACTTGCCCTTCTTCTCCCCAGTCAAACAACAATTAATGTTATGAACAGGTTCCTGGGACCTCAGCTTATTCAGAAGCTACTTCTTGTAATAATAGCTCGGTCTTGGTGTGCCTTATTGAAACCAGTTCTTTAGTTTGCCTTATCGAACCAATGCCTCATTTGTACATATGGGAATCTGAAAATTAACTAATGTTTTACAGTTACCAGGTCTTGAAAGTTTAGCATTTATTTATCCCTTCTTTCAGTAGCTACATGCCTCCTGCTCCTCAGATGAGTCTGCAGGCTGATTTAATACAAAGTACAGTAGTTTCCTACTGGGTAGGGGTAATGTGCTCAGCTGGATCCTTCCCTCTACCACACTTTTGGCCCCTAACTCAAAAATGGAAAATCTATTGCTGTCCAGAATATCTTGAAAAAGAATTTTAGAATAATGTTGACAGTTGGATGAAGGACCACCTGAATAAGATAATAAAATATATTTTATAGACCTGAAAAACATCAGGTTTAAATCTATAGCCTATTCTCATCAAATTTAAGAAGTGTACAATATGTGGTGATTCTCATTCTTCTGATAAACAGGATATTCTTTTTTGTAGGCTGCCTTCTCTAAGAACCTTTTCACAAACCTAGAATTTGTTTTGGAATCACTTTTTGGTTTTGGCTCCTAATTAATACCTGCTGAAATCTTAACTGGCAATTCAGATAGAAATTAAGGATGCCTCAGAATATGACCAATCCAGGAAATGTTTGCATTTTATAAAGAAACATTATATTTCAATGGATGAAGTCAAGCATTACGTTTATAGCCAAAAAGCGTGTGATTTTTTTTAAATTTTATTTTTTTCAAAGTTTTTAAATTTTTATAATAGTGTGTTGGTTTTGCCATACAACAGTGCAAATTGACCATAATTATACATATATCCCGTCTCTTGAACCTCTCTCCCCATGCCCCTATCTTGCCCTTCCAAGTTATCACAGAGCACCAGACTGGGCTTCTTGTGCTACACAGCAGCTTCTCACCAGCTGTCTACCTCACACACAGGAGCGTACATATGTCAGTGCAACTTGCTCCATTTGTCCCACTCTCTCCCTGCCCCACTGCATCTGCAAGTCTATTCTCTACATCTGTGTCTCCATTCCTTCCCTGAAAATAGGTTCATCAATACCATTTTTCTAGATTCCACATACATGCAGTAATATGCTAATATTATATTTGTTTTTCTCTTTCTGACTTACTGCACTCTGTACAACAGGCTCTAGTTTCCTCTACCTCTCTAGAACTGACTCAAATTTGTTCTTTTTATGGCTGAGTAATATTCCTTTCTATATATGTACATAGTATATAGAGAAGATGCCTCTTCTTATCCATTCATCTGTTTATGGCCATCTAGGTTACTTCCATGTCCTGGCTACTGTGAATAGTGCTGTTTTGAACATAGGGGTACATGTGTCTTTTTTAAAATTGTGGTTTTCTCAGAGTCTATGCCCAGTAATGGAGTTGCTGAGTCATATGGTAGATTTATTCCTGTTTTTTAAGGAATCTCCATACTGTTGTCTGTAATGGCTGTATCAGTTTACATTCCCACCAACAGTGTAGCAGTGTTCCCTTTTCTCCACATCTTCTCCAGCATTTACTGTCTGCAGATTTTTTGTTGATGGCCATTCTAACTAGTGTGAGGTGACACATCATTGTAGTTCTGATTTGCACTTCTGTAATAATTAGTGATGTTGAGCATCTTTTCATGTGTTTGGTGGCCATCTGTATGTCTTTCTTGGAGAAATGTCTGTTTGGATCTTCCATGCACTTTTTGACTGAGCTACTTATTTTCCTGATGTTGTGGTATACGAGCTGCTTATATATTCTGGAGATTAATCCTTTGTCAGTTGTTTAGTCTGCAATTATTTTTTGCCATTCTGAGGGGTGTCTTTTTAAATCTTGCTTATTGTCTCCTTTGCAGTGCCAAAGCTTTTCAGTTTAATTAAGTCCCATTTGCTTATTTTTCTTTTATTTCCATTACTCTAGGAAGTGGGCCAAAGAGGATCTTGCTGTGATTAGGCTTTGATTTTCAAGCAGGGGGAAATCTTCTTATCTATCCATAGATTTTATTTGAACATATTTTAGTCTTAAACTAGGCGCAACTCTTGGAGGTGAAGTAGGACAATGTCATACCTATTTTATAGGTTATGTTAAAAGTTTTCAGAAGGAAACTAAAGTGGGTATATAGAAAAATAAAATTTCTGAAAGTTTGTTAATGGCTGTTGTATGATAATATTTCACTTATGAGAGTTTCCTGTAGGAAAAAAATAAATCCATAAATAAAAATTTGGTGAGTAATAGTAGTTCTGTACTATTATTTGGTAGCAATCTTTAATAAAAATATTCAGTTGATAAAAAAAAGAATTACCTCAAGTCTTTTAAAATATTGTTTTGCATATGCTAAAATCTTTTTAGGTTATCATAAAATTATATTATATTTTGCCTCCCTCCTCCACTCCCCAAAGTGAAATATTTTCAACCAATTCTAATATATCACAGTCACTCTCAACTAGATTTTAAGCAACTAAATGTTAGAGTTATTCACTAACTTTAATAATGTAAGGTGAATTGATCCAATATAATTTTTCCTTTTCAGAGGTAACCTTTCTTAGTCCATTCGCTACATGGTGTCTAGTTCATAAACTCCTCTAAAATCGGGTATTATTATGCCCAGCCAACATGTTTTTTAATTATCTCCAGCACTTAGAAGAACATCCTGAAATCACAGCATACTCTTGTCTGCTCTATGCCTTTGCATTTTTCTTCATGTTACAATGTTCATCACTGCTCAGTCTTACCTTCTATATAAGATGCTAGGGCTCTGTGTTGGTAAACCCCAACCCAGAAGAAACTGAAACAGGTGAAACCCGAATAGCACTTTATAAATAAGTCAGTGAGGCCTCCCAAATCTGTTCACTTGCTGCTGACCTGTTCATTCCTGAAGATCTAAAATATAATTTTACATCTAATAAGTTTTTCCAAAATGAGTTTTTCATGTCAGTTTTCATATCCTGTGATGTTTTATCTTTCTTTTTTGATAGAGGACATTGTTTTATAGTTCTTTTGAATATCCTACATAACGTACCACCATTTTGGATGTTTTTGGTAAATTGCTGTTGATCAATGTTTAGAATATGGACATGACTTTAAAATATGTGGTACAGTGAAATCATCCTCTTTGTGGCTATTTGTATGCTAAACTCCAAGACAAATTAAAGCAAATAAAAAATATTCCTTTACATATAAAAGTATGTTTAATTGGAAATTTCAAATGCATAGGAGATAAAGAGACTAATATAAACTTATTTTATTTTTTAGTACTTTCAATTTACTTAGAAAGCACTCTGAAATATTCAATTAATAAAGTTACCTTAATAAAAATAATTTGAATTGGATTTACATATTAATAAACTGAATTTTTAAAGCAAGCAACTTGATTAATTTCACAAAGGATTTCTACTTTTAAGGGAGTTTTATTTTCCTGTGATAGTGAGACTATAACCCTGTTGTTCAGTTGCTAAGTTGTGTCTGACTCTTTGGAACCCCATGGACTGCTGTGCTCCAAAATTCCCTGTCCTCCACTGTCTCCCAGAGGTTGCTCAAATTCATATCTATTGAGTCAGTGATACCATTCAATCATTTAATCCTCTATTTTCCCCTTCTCCTCCTGCCCTCTATCTTTCCCAGCATCAGGGTCTTTTCCAATGAGTGGGCTGTTCGCATCAAGTGGCCAAAATATTGGAGTTTCAGCTTCAGCATCATTTCTTCCAACGAATATTCAGGGTTGATTTCCTTTAGGATTGACTGGTTTGATCTTGCAGTCTAAGGGATTCTCCAACACCACAGTTCAAAAGCACCAATTGTTCGGTGTTTAGCCTTCTTTATGGTCCAACTCTCACATCCATACATGACTTTTGGAAAAACCATAGCTTTGACAATATGAATCTTTGTTGGCAAAATTATGTATCTGCTTTTTAATATGTTGTCTAGGTTTGTCATGGCTTTCCTTCAAGAAGCAAGAATCTTTTAATTTCATGGCTGCAGTCACTGTCTGCAGTGATTTTGGAGACCAAGAAAATGAAGTCTGTCACTGTTTCCACTTTTTCCCCATATATTTGCCATGAAGTGATGGGACTGGATGCCATGATCTTTGTTTTTTTTTTTTTCTTTTTTGGTAATTAATTTATTTTTTATTGGAGGCAAATTTTTTTACAATATTATATTGGTTGGTTTTGCCATACATTGACATGAATTCACCCCGGGTTTACATAAGTTCCCCCTCCTGAACCCCCCTCCCACCTCCCTCTTCCCTTTATCCTCCCTCTGGGTCATCCCAGTATGCCAGCCCCGAGCTTCCTATAACATGCATTGACCCTGAACTAGTGATTCGTTTCACATATGACAACATATGTGTTTCAATTCCATTCTCCCAAATCATCCCACCCCCACCCTCTCCCACAGAGTCCCAAAGATTGTTCTATACATCTGTGTCTCTTTTGCTGTCTCGTATACAGGGTTATCATTTGCATCTTTCTAAATTCCATATATATGCGTTAGTATACTGTATTGGTGTTTTTCTTTCTGGCTTACTTCACTCTGTATAATAGGCTCCAGTTTCATCCACCTCATTAGAACTGATTCAAATGTATTCTTTTTAATGGCTGAATAATACTCCATTGTGTATATGTACCAAAAGCTTTCTTATCCATTCATCTGCAGATGGACATCTAGGTTGCTTCCATGTCCTGGTTATTATAAACAGTGCTGCAATGAACATTGGAGTACATGTGTCTCTTTCAATTCTGGTTTCCTCGGTGTGTATGCCCAGGAGTGCGATTGCTGGATCATATGGCAGTTCTATTTCCAGTTTTTTGAGGAATCTCCACACTGTTCTCCATAGTGGCTGCACTAGTTAGCATTCCCACCAACAGTGTAAGAGGGTTCCTTTCTCTCCACATCCTCTCCAGCATTTATTGCATGTAGACTTTTGGATAGCAGCCATTCTGACTGGTGTGAAATGGTATCTCATTGTGGTTTTGATTTGCATCTCTCTGATTATGAGGGATGTTGAGCATTTTTTCATGTGTTTGTTAGCCATCTTTATGTCTTCTTTGGAGAAATGTCTGTTTAGTTCTTTGGCCCATTTTTTGATTGGGTCATTTATTTTTCTGGAATTGAGCTGCAGGAGCTGCTTGTATATTTTGGAGATTAATCCTTTGTCCGTTGCTTCATTTGCTATTATTTTCTCCCATTCTGAAGGCTGTCTTTTCACCTTACTTATAGTATCCTGTAAAAGAATGAAACTAGAACACTTCCTAACACCATACACAAAAATAAATTCAAAATGGATTAGAGAGCTAAATGTAAGACCAGAAACTATAAAACTCCTAGAGGAGAACGCAGGCAAAACACTCTCTGACATAAATCACAGCAGGATCCTCCATGACCCACCTCCAAGAATATTGGAAATAAAAGCAAAAATAAATGGGACCTAATTAAAATCAAAAGCTTCTGCACAGCAAAGGAAACTATAAGTAAGGTGAAAAGACAGCCTTCAGAATGTTTTTTGAATGTTGAGTTTTAAGTCAGCTTTTTCACTCCCTTCTTTTACCCTCAATATGAGGCTGTCTAGTTCCTTTTCACTTTCTGCAATTAGAGTGGCATTATCTGCATATCTGACGTTGTTGATATTTCTGCTATGACAAGTGTGTTCTCTTAATAAAACTCTGTTAACCTTTGCCCTGCTTCATTTTATATTCTAAGGTCAAACGTGCCTGTTACTCCAGGTATCTCCTGAATACTACTTTTGCATTCCAATCCCCTATAAGGAAAAAGATATATCTTTTCGGTGTTAGTTCCAAAAGGTCTTGTATGTCTTCATAGCACCATTAAACTTCAGCTTCTTCAGCATTAGTGGCTGTGGCATAGACTTAGATTACTGTAATGCTGGATGGTTTACCTTGGAAATGGACTGAGATCAAGACTTTTGCTTTAATAGAAATAATCTAGGATTATACCTTTTTTTTTCATTTTCTATGATTAGAATTCTACAATCCCCATGATAGCTTGTTTGAGTAATTAATTACCATCATGATTAAAATTTTTTTCCTTTCCTATGTTTAATTAGCAGTATTGCAGCAAATTATGATGCTTTTATCTTTGTCACGATCTTTATATATTAGGAAAACATGGTCAACATGATTCTTATAATCAAGTTTAGTATACTTGAAAACAGGTATCAGTTATCCTCTTAACCTTCTAGTTCCTAATCTAAATATATCTACTACTGTTTAGTACTGTTCCATAGAATCACTTAAAAAAAATTTCTTAAAAACGTTTTTACTCCTGTTGAAATGGAGAAAGCATTACTGAGATAACTACAAAATGTATTAGAAACATTTGCTTTTCTAAAACGCTAGAAAACTTAAAGAAAATTTTATGTCCCACCTTTATTTCTAGAATATATAAATTTTAGGAAAATGTTTAGGGAAAGCAAAGAAAAATTTGTTATCCACCAAGTGTTCATTATGCTGAAGACTCTATTAATCCATGAGAGTGAAATTAAATTTTAGATATACTCTTGCTTTTAAAGTATTTTCATTTTGATTATGGTGACATGTCAGAAAGAGGTAAAAATAAATTAAAAATAAAAAAATAACAAAGATAGAATCAAATGAGAGGAAAGAGGGAGGGAACTAGGAAAGGAAGAAAAAAAGCTATCAAGGTACCATAAACTTCTTACCAAATCAATGACCTTTGCAGAAGAGTTAAAACAGTTCAGAGAAAAGAATTTTCCTACAGGGAGAATATGAAAATTTTTGCTTTTTAGTTTTGTTTTAGGTTATTTATTTATTTGTAATGCTTTATTTTGGGGGAAGCAGTTTTAAGTTTACACCAAAATTGAGGAGAAAATGCAGAAGTATCCCATAAACTCTCTGCATAGCCTTTCTATTATCAACACTCCTCACAAGAATGACATTTGTAGCAATTGATGAACTGACAGTAACAAATCATAATCACCCGAAGTCCATATTGCATATTAGCATCTACTCTGTACAATCAATGGATTTGGACAAACTTACAGTGACTTGTGCCATGATTATTGTATCATAGGGTATATTTTCACTTCCCTCAAGATCCTCTGTACGCCACCTATTCAACCTTCTGCACCTCAACCCCTGACAACCAATATATATATATACATATATATATATTTTTTTTTTTTTGACCATGTCAAGAATGTAACTTGTCCCAGAATGTCACAATTTTAGAATCATATGTGTGCAACCTTTTCAGTTTGGTCTTTGATTATTTTTGTGGAGAAAAGTATTTTTTTCAACTACACATTTTTCTAGTTACTTAAAATATATCAGTTTGGTGAGGCTTCCTTAAGTAATTTTTCACTGACCTCTTGCCAATGACACTTTCCTTCCTATCTGCACTGAGTTCTGCCTACATGAGCCCTTCTCATTTAAACACAAGAAATTTAGTCACCCTTTATATGGTCTCATACATGTCTAGAATCCATCTGTTCAGAGCCTCAAAATACTCCCACATTCTGTTTTTTTCTTTATTGTCACATTCTCCAACAACCTCAGATCAAGGACATTCACTGACCTGTTCTCCTTCACTGACCTGTTCTCCATCACTATATTTGATCTCTACAAGAATTTCATATAATAAAATCAAGTAGCATGTAATATTTTGAGGCTAATTTCTTTCCTCAGCCTTTGGAATTAATCCAAATTTTGATTTGTATTAACACATTCCTTTTTATCCATGAGTAGTGTTCCATTGCTATGGTTTGGATGTCATTTACCTTCTCAAGGATATTTGAGTTCTTTCCAGATTTTGTCAAATGTGAATAGAATTACTGTAAACACTTGTGTACACATTTTTGTGTTAATAAAATTATTTACTTTTCTAGCATAAATGTCCAAACATGGGGTACCTGGATCATATAGCAGCCATATGTTTAAATTTATAATACACTGCTAAATAATTTTTCAGAGTAGCTGTTTCATTTTGCATCCCCACTAATAATGTATGAGATTTAATTTGCTCTGCATTGTTACTGGTATTTGGTATTGTCAGATGCTTTTATTTTAGCTACTCTGATATGTATCCAGCTGTATCTCATTGTCATAATTTCTGTTTAACTATTGATAATGTTGAACATCTTCCATGTACTCACTTGACATCTTATATCTTCTTTGGTAAAGATTCTGTTTAAGTTTTTTTTTTTTTTGTGTATATATATATATATATATATATATATATATATAAACAGGCTTTTTTAAATTAGGCAGCTTGTTTCCTAATGTTTTGAGATAAATTTTCATTAATACATGGGGCTTCCCTGGTGGCTCAGATTGTAAAGAATCTGCTCATAATGTGGAAGATGTGGGCTTGATCCCTGGGTTAGGAAGATCCCTTGGAGAAAGGAATGACTATTACTCCTGTATTCTTGCCCAGGAAATTTCCTGGAGAGAGGAGCCTGGAGGGCTACATCCCATGGGGTCACAAACAGTCTGACATGACTAAGAGACTAACACTTTCATTTTTTATATATTCCGTATAAGTCCATTGTTGAATGTATGATTTGAAAAAAAATGTTTTCTTCCAATGAATAGTGTTTTTCAGTCTCTTAAAAGGTATTCTCATTGTTTTTTTTTTTTTTTTTTTTGCATAATCCTTTCTGAAATTGTCTTATTTATTGATAGGAATACTTAGTTACAGTTTATGACTCACAAAAAATATAAGCTTTATGACCGTAGATAACTTTATCTCTACAGTGATGGAACAGTGCTAGAATTACTAGCATGTAGTTGTTAACAAGGGCATCCCTAGTAGCTCAGCTGGTAAAGAAACTGCCTGCAAAGCAGGAGACCCGGGTTTGAGTCCAGAGTTGGGAAGATCCCGGGAAGGAGGGCATGGCTACCCCTCCAGTATTCTTGCCTGTAGAATCCCCGTGGACAGAGGAGTCTGGCAGGCTCAGTCCATGAGGTGGAAAAGAGTTGGATACAAATGAGGGACTAAGCACAACACAGCACTGTTGTTCACAAATACGTGAAAAGTGAGTTTAAAAATGCACCATGTATTAGTTTTTCGTGGCTCAACACTTGGTAGTTTCTACTTCCTTCTTCAAAGTATACTTGTAATCCCCATGGACAGAGGAGCCTGATAGACTACCATCCATGGGGTCACAAGAGTCGGACAGGACTGAGCAACTTTCATTTCACTTTCACTTTTCTTTGCAACCAGACTATAATCCTCTTAGATCCAGGATTATTACTTCTACTTTACTACTATTTAACAAGCAAATTCTTGTTGCATCTATGCATTTTAAACCAGATAACAAATTACCAATGTATGATTACGAAATACTTGAATTAATAAAGCTGATCTTCATCCAGGACTGGAATTTTTCCCAGGCTCCAAACTGCTGAGTTAAATTAAATTTTTCAATAAATTATTTTTCATACCAAGGCTAACATTACCTAGAATTTTCTTTCATTTTTGCTATCTCTGTCTCTCCATCTCTATCTCTTTTTCTCTCTTCCTTTCTTCCCTCCCTTTTGTTTCTTCAATGTTTTTGACTTTCCTCCAAGACGTGAGATCCAGATAAGAAAAATTCTGGCTACCATAGTCTATTTTTGTTGGTTTGAATTGATTTATTTTATTTCTCTTACACACACACATGAAAGCAAACAGTTTAAGGAGAATGTATGTGTGTTTTCTTTTTCCCAAGAAAATTGGTTTTCAACTTTATCGAGAATCTTATTGCTTCTATATAATAAAGTGTGAGAAAAACAAAAATTGTTTAGTTTAAGCCTTTCATCATTTTTACTATTTTTTCAGGTTTCACAGAAAAGATATATTAAGAATACAAGCTTTTATATATATATATTATGTGGCTTATTTATCTGTGTCATTTTCTTCACTTTCCTGATATTGGTGGTAGATGTGAGATGGGAAAATAATCTAATGTTCCAAATACCTAGACCGTTCATATATCTTCAGTGTAGCTATAAGTTATACTTTCTGCTTCAATAACATGCACCTGTGTTTTACTTTTTTGTAAGTGGTTAGCCTTGTGTAAAGAAATAGAAGTGAATTAAATTTAAATCATAGCTTTAAATCATCCTTTAATTTAACAAAAAAAATAGCTACTAAAGTTCATTATTAAAATCCATATTATTTGCTTATTTTATTGTCAATGTCAGGTGACAGAGTTTTTTTTTTTTCTTTGTAAATCAGAATCTTATGTCTACAAATCTTTGAGTAAACTAAAAAGTACATTATTTTGCACTTGAAGAAATATCTTCCAGAGAAATTTATATCCCTAAGGAATGTATTATACTGCATTCCAAAATAAAAAAGGCAAAAATCAAATAAACATACTAGAAAAAAGATTGAAGCAATAATCAACTAAAAACTTATTTGTATTTAATTTCTTTTTGCAGTCAATCTGCCTTCATATTACTTGATAGACACATTGCATGGAGTAGCATTTTCTGAAACATTTGAACACATGGTTTTGTTTTAAATGTCTTGATCATGTAATCTAACATGTACAAATGTGAAATGGCAGATTCTTTTTCCTTCAATAAATAGGAATCCATAATTAAACATTAACTCACGGTTATAAATTCACATACTTGAAAGTATTATTTGAATAATTACTTCCAAGTTGTTATAACAAGTTTAGAAATTGTCCCTTTAAAAACTTACAGAATTGAATTCTTGAGTAATGAATACAACCATCTCAGCAGATGGAACAGCAAATAAAACTTGACTTTCTCAAAAATTGCTTTAAATATTATATCTGATACTTTTATTACCCTTTAAAAGAGCAGGACTTGATAAGTGGATATATGTATATACCTGATGTGTATACTTGTGCTGGAAAGCTATGGATGAAACTGAAAACCTTTAAAACATCAGGGAAAATTAAAAATATGCTAAAGAATTTCCTTAGGAACAAAGGAGTTCTTGGTCATTAATTTCAATTAATATAAAAGTGTTTGAATGTTCCTGTGGAGAGTATTATTAACAAAGAAGTATACTTTTTTATACTTGATGTATTAAGTATCACATAAACTTCTTTTAGAAAATATGTGCATTCATTTCTAAAGAATACTAATGCTTTTTTATGTAATTTCAGATTTAAAGATGCCCATTATTACTATTGCTATATATGTGACAGAGTGTTTGCTAATAATTAGACATAGATTGAAGCTAGGGCAATGCAGTGATTTCATTCAAGTTTATATTACAGTATTTATTTAGGATGCAGATTTGTGACATAGAACAGAAGACAGGGATCAAGACCATCCCCAAGAAAAAGAAATGCAAAAAGGCAAAATGGCTGAGGAGGCCTAACAAATAGCTGTGAAAATAAAAGAAGCAAAAGGCAAAGGAGAAAAGGAAAGATATACCCATTTGAATGCAGAGTTCCAAAGAATAGCAAGGAGAGATAAGAAAGCCTTCCTCAGCGATCAGTGCAAAGAAATAGAGGAAAAAATTAGAATGAGAAAGACTAGAGATCTCTTCAAGAAAATTAGACACCAAGGGAACATTTCATGGAAAGATGGGCTCAGTAAAGGACAGAAATGGTATGGACGTCACAGAAGCAGAAGATATTAAGAAGAGGTGACAAGAATACACAGAAGAACTATACAAAAAAAGATCTTCACGACCCAGATAAGCACGATGGTGTGATCACTCACCTAGAGCCAAACATCCTGGAATGCTAAGTCAAGATTGCCAGAAGAAATATCAGTAACCTCAGATATGCAGATGGCACCATCCTTATGGCCTTAGGAAGCATCACTACAAGCAAAGCTACCTGAGGTGATGGAATTCCAGTTGAGCTCTTTCAAATCCTGAAAGATGATGCTGTGAAAGTGCTGCATTCAATATGCCAGCAAATCTGGAAAACTCAGCAGTGGCCACAAGACTGGAAAAGGTCAGTTTTAATAAATCCCAAAGAAAGGCAATGCCAAAGAATGCTCAAACTACCACACAATTGCACTCATCTCACACACTAGCAAAGTAATGCTCAAAAGTTTCCAAGCTAGGCTTCAACAGTATGTGAAACATGAACTTCCAGATGTTTAAGTTGTACTTAGAAAAGGCAAAGGAACCAGAGATCAAATTGCCAACATCCACTGGATCATTGAAAAAGCAAGAGAATTGCAGAAAAACATCTATTTTTGCTTTATTGACTATGCCAAAGCATTTGGCTGTGTGGATCACAGTAAACTGTGGAAAATTCTGAAAGAGATGGGGATACCAGACCACCTGACCTGCCTCCTGAGAAATCTGTATGCAGGTCAGGAAGCAACAGTTAGAACTGGACACGGAACAACAGACTGATTCCAAGTCGGGAAAGGAGTAGGTCAAGGCTGTATATTGTTACCTTGCTTATTTAATCTATATGCAGAGAACATCATGAGAAGTGCTGGGCTGGAAGAAGCAAGGCTGGAATCAAGATTGCCAGAAGAAATATAAGTAACCTCAGATATGCAGATGGCCTCATCCTTATGGCAGATACTGAAGAACTAAAGAGACTCTTGATGAAAGTGAAAGAGAAGAGTGAAAAAGTTGTCTTAAAAGATAACATTCAGAAAACTAAGATCATGGCACCTGGTCCCATCCGTTCATGGCAAATAGATGGGGAAACAATGGAAACAGTGGCAGACTTTATTTTTATGGGCTCCAAAATCACTGCAGATGGAGAATGCAGTCATGAATTTAAAAGAAGTTTACTCCTTGAAAGGAAAGTTATGACCAACCTAGACAGCACATTAAAGAGCAGAGACATTACTTTGCCAAAAAAGGTCCATCTAGTTAAAGCTATGGTTTTTCCAATAGTCATGCATGAATGTGAGGGTTGGACTATAAAGAAAGCTGAGCCCGGAAGAATTTATGCTTTTGAACTGTGGTGTTGGAGAAGACTCTTGAGAGTCCCTTGGACAGCAAGTAGATCCAACCAGTCCATCCTAAAGGAAACCAGTCCTGAATATTCATTGGAAGAACCGATGCTGAAGCTGAAACTCCAATACTTTGGCCACCTGATATGAAGAACTGACTCATTTGAAAAGACCCTGATGCTGGGAAAGATTGTAGGTGGGAAGAGAAGAGGATGACAGAGGATGAGATGGTTGGATGGTATCACTGACTCAATGGACACGAGTTTGAGTAAACTCTGGGAATTGGTGTTGGACTGTGAGGCCTGGAGTGCTGCACTCCATGGGGGTTGCAAAGAGTAAGACATGACTGAGCGACTGAACTGCTTGACTGATACTGCATAGTAAAACAGTTGTTGCAGAAAATATTAAATAAGTGCCACTCAGCAAAAACAAGACAAAGCAAGCCAGGATTTAGAATTTAAGGCAGCTAATATTTCCTTAATTGAAGTTAGAGAGCCAGTTAATTGATCATTCTTGGATAGACCTATAGGGATGTTTATTTATTTCCAATAGAAGACTTATAAATTTATTAAATGTGGAATGAGCATTCTAATTCTAAGGAGAGAGAGAGTTTGTGTATCCCCACAACAATTAATAGCAAAGAGATCCAAGGGACTTGTAGTCTTGTTTCTCCAGTACCTATGTTTGTGTGTGGTAAGTCAATTTAGTCATGTCCAACCCTTTGCAACCTTATGGACTATAGCCAGCCAGACTCCTCTGTCCATAGCGATTCTCCAGGCAAGAATACTGGAGAGGGTTGTCATGCCCTCCTTCAGGGAATTTACCCAACCCAGGGATCAAACCCTTGTCTCTTATGTCTCCTTCATTGCCAGACGTCTTTACCACTAGCACCATTTGGGAAGCCCCTCAGTACACATAATAGCAGAAAGAGAAGTTTAGGAAAAGGGAAGAGGGACGTACTGGGAGATTGGAAACTTGGTATGAAAGTGGAAGGAATAAGAACTCAGGGATCTGGTATAGGTTTCCAGTTACTGGAACTTGGTTACCCCAGTTAGTATTTAACATGTACGAAGCCCCTGGAGAAGGAAACGGCAACCCATTCCAGTACTCTTGGCTGGAAAATTCCATGGGAGGAGGAGCCTCGTAGGCTCCAGTCCATGGGGTAGCAAAATGTCGGACACAACTGAGCGACTTCACTTCACTTCAGGACTGTGTATGGTGTGTATGTGCTCAATCGAGTCCAGCTCTTTGCGACTCCATGGGCTGTAGCTGCCAGGCTCCTCTGTCCATGGAATTACACAAGCAAGAATACTGGAGAGGGTCAGCATTTACTGCTCCAGCAGTATCAAGACTAGTTTAATGTTGATACAATAAATTACAGTCCTAAAGATATTTTATTCCCAGTGAGTCAAGTTTAAATTGACCACTCAGACTAGGAATAAAGCTAATGTTATAGCTGATGTTGACTTCAATTAATAAATAACATTACCAGAAAAAGTCAAGAAAACATTAAAGAACCATAAGGTGGCAGAGTAAAATTGAACTTTGGAATCCAACAGTAATGTGTGTGTCAGTGCATACATATGAGTGATCAACTATACGACGTTTATATTGTCTCTAAATCTCAGTGTCCATTCATAAAATTTGGGTTAAGAATAGATGGAGGCCAGACCCCTTTCAGGACAAACTACTTTGTCTTAACAAAACAACAATAAAACAGCAATTTATGAATGGTTTGGTGAGATAAATATAACCCAATAAACCATTTGGCAAAGAGAAAGGTATATGATTCCTTGTTATCAAGAAAACGAAAAATCCTTGTGCTATTAATTGAAATACTCATTATTGTCCTTTCTGTCTAATCACTATAATTGTAGTACATACTTAAGATTTATATATGTCAGTGTAAAACTAATACAGAGAAAAAGGTTGTCAAATTTTCCTGTATCTTCTCTCCTTTTCCATTAGCAATGGAAAAGTCTAGATATGTCATATGACTCTGGGCTGAGAAAAATTTCTAAAACTGAATATTTAAAAATTCAAAGCATAACTAAAGAACAGAACATATCCAACAGGTGTTGAAGAAATTATTCTTTCCTATAACACAAAAATCTTCTAAGTTTAAAAAAAAAAATTACTGTCACACATAAGCAAATCAAGGAAGTTTGCCAGAATATTTTTAAAAAGTCTTTTTCAAAATATTATTTGAAAAAAGAGTATTTCATTGTCAGGAAAATTTTTCCATGGTAATTTTTTAAAAAAGAATAACAGCCTCTTATCAGTAATAAAGTGTCTTGTGATGAAACTCCACATTGTGAAATAAAATATTCAGTGATACTTCCCCAAAATCTATAAATCCCCTTTTGATTTTCACTTTGTTAGAAGAAAGGCATAGAAGTTCTTGGAGTGTTTGTGCCTGTGTGTGCGCACAAGTGTGAATGTGTGTGTGAGAGAGAAGGGAAGCAGGGAGGTAAAGAGAATAGCAGATGAGCAAGCCCAAGGAGAAGGAACTAAAAGGAAGTAGGTTGGGAGAGGGCAAAAAGAAATATAAAGAAACTTGGTAATCAATTAAGACTTAAGGAATGCAATGCTAGAAATGAATTCAATACTTTTGATTTTAAGATGATTTGATCAAAATTAAAATCATGTGTAACAGACATTGTGGAAATAATTAATGTATAAATCCTGCCTGAAAAATTTTAGAGAAAAACACATTTCAGAGATACAGAATACAGCTTTATTAATATGTTTAATTTCATATTAATTTACATTGGGAAATGATTCATATACCTTCTGTGAAGAAAAATAAAAATATCCTTTAGACAAAGTTAAACGTTTGCAAGGAGAAAGAGGTTGTTAAATTAAAAACCACAGTATCAGGTCAGATATCTCCTACTTCTCAGTAAAACATTCATGGAGATACAGAAAAATATTTAGGTCCATAAGTATAACACAATTTGACTATCTAAATTTTGCTTAATTCCATACAAGCACTAATTTTTATGTGCCACTGTTTAAAATAATATGGTTTAAAATTGAGAGATTAAAAGAAAACTATCCAGATTTCAGCATATCAAGTGCCTGTGCTTCACATCATAAGATTTATAGAATGTGAAAAAAAAGACATTTTATTCTTGTTTGATAATCTATTTAACTCTAAAACAAAAGAACTGTATTATCAAGAGAACTCAGTGGCTATTTTTTAGAATATCTTTCTTGGTGCTCCTCTGTATTCAGTGCTATTAAATATAAGATAATTATTTTAGTATCAATTATTTCATCTTTTAGCCTTATTCAATAATTAGCTAATCCTTCCTTCTTTTCTTGGGTTCCTTACATACACATACATAAGACTAGCCAATCTCTATCTCCTTCTGCTCCCTTCTCACAGAATGTAATCTCAAAATGCTTGGGTACCTCAGTTTTAGCTCTCAACTCTCACCTCCTCTGTCTCCTCTCTGCCTTGAGGACCTAATTTTACACTTTGATTTTCATTACCATTTACAAGCCAACTACTATGGTATATGTCAGATATCTATTGCAATAATTCTGCAGAAAAGTCACTAGGCATTTATTTCTCTCAGGAGTGTGCAGTTAGCTGAAGTTCTCCTGGGATCAATTAGATTCATCTTCTGTCTGCATTGTGCAGGCTTGCTTCATGTATCTTTTCATTCTCCTTGAACAGAAAGTTGCTAGGGGTGTTGTCCTCTATTTGAAGATAGCAGAAATACAAGTTGACAAAGTTAGCCATGCAAGAATCCACCTATATCACTTTTCTAAATGTTCCATTGACTGTACATTGATCAAGTCCAAAGTCATTGTATTTAGGGGTAATTTAAAATTACATCTACTTTATTATTGGGTTGTTCAAAACACTTGATTGGGTTTTTCCATAAGATGCTTTAGAAAAACCTGAATGAACATTCTGGCCATCCCTCCAGTATATGGAAGAAGGGAATGAAGAATGACAGAAATATATTATATCAAGATTCCCAAATTTATGTCTTTTCCTGAGCTCAAAACTCAAATAGCCAAATATGCTATATAATAGGCATCTGAAATAAATGGCAAATCAAAGTCTTGATTCTACTTCCACCCAACCCTTAAGTTATTATCTGTTAGTAGATTGTGCCACCATGAGCCCAAAGGTTACAATTTCCTTCTCTTTTTCCTCCTCAATTCCAGGAATAATTCCTATGTTCTTTATCTCTAACATATTTCAGAAATATATCTTCATCTTTTTATCTATACTATTATCACTGCAATCCTAATCAACATTTCTTTTCAAGACTACTCCTTTAAAATCTCTCCAAGTAGATCCCCAGCATCTAATTTCTTCGCTATGAAATATTTTTCTCATAGTAGGCAGATTATAATTTTTAAGGCAACATTCAATCAACAAGTAAGTACTGATTATCTGCTATGTTTTAAGAGTTGCTTTAGGTTGTGACTGTACAGCAGCAAAGAACACAAGGACCTTGATTTCAATAAGTTTATATTGAATTGGAGGGAGATATTACAGAGAAATATATATGTTGGGTAGTGATAAGAGCCATGAAGAAAAATAAAGGCAAGAATTAAACTAAAGAGTGATGATGAAAGCATGAAAGCTGGTGTTAGATAACTATAAGTCAGGGAAGGCTTCTCAGATATAGTGAATTTGACCAGCTATATGAAAGAATAAGGAAATGAGCCATATGGATACTTGAGAAAAGATTCCACCAAGTGGAGTGAACAGTGAAAAACTTTAAGGAAGGCACACGCTTGTGCATACCTACTGGAAGGATATGGCTGGAACAAAGTGACAGAGAAGAGATCTAGAAGATGATGTGGTCAGAGGAGCATGCAGGGCAAGATTGTGTTGACAGTGGTCAGTCTTTTATATTTTATCTGATGCTGCCAATGCAAACATTGAAAGCTCTTTTGCAAAGCCATCACTGGATCTAATTTATATTTTTAAAGGATCACTGTGACTGCAAGGATGGGAACCAGAAGATTATTGAGACTTTTACAATAACCTTAATTAAATTGATAGTGGCCTGCTTGGGAATAATGACAGAAGAGGAGGAAAAAGAGGTGAATCTTTTTCCTACACATATTAAAATGAGATGAGGAAGACTTCAAGAAATAGAATATTTGGAGGAGATATAGGCAACCATGGAGGTGACCAAGGATTTTGGACATTTAGGTTTGCAATATCTGCTGCTGCTGCTAAGTCGCTTCAGTCGTGTCCGACTCTGTGCGACCCCATGGACGGCAGCCGACCAGGCTCCGCTGTCCCTGGGATTCTCCAGGCAAGAACTAATAGGCTTCAAACTGGAAAGTGTGGCTACACATTTGTTGAGTCCCAAATTTAGGAAAACAACTGAACTAGAGATGAGTATTGGGTAGTTTACGAAATAGTTATGTATTTAATGCCACACCCTAAGTCTATGGCCTTCCTCTGCTAAAATATTTTAGTGTCGATAAGTGGGGCTGGGAATCGAGTTTACAGTCCTGCTATATCTTACCCCAGGGGTCCATCTAAAATGTTCCTGTGAAATTCCATCAGAATAACTCTTATAGCAGCTCTCATCATGTTCATTGTGTCTGAACCACATGTTTTCTCTCTGTTTTCAAACATTTTAAATTAATTCCTGCCTTAGGGATTTTCCACATGTGATTTTTTGTGCCTGGAATATAAAACACATGCTTGACTCTAATCTGTCTAATGTTGCAGTTCATACCACATTTACTATGTCAGACAGATTGTCTTTGGCCCTTCACTAAGCTTTTATTTTTTCTTTAGAGAAATTGAGTCTTGCAATTTGACTTTGGCATATTTATTTATATGTTTAGTTTGATAAATTTACCATTTTCACAAAATCCTCACATAGATGTTTTCTTAAGAGCAACGATATTTTTATATTGTTCTCTCCATACAAGTCTTTAAAGCAAAGTACTTAACACACTTGATGGGAAAAAATTGAGATGAGCAAAATAGTGTAGCATTCATTTTCTTCCCTGGTTTCAATTTCCATCTTTCAGTATCTAGAAAAGCACATTTCAGGAGATAGTTGAACAAAGAATTGGTACCTAGAAAATTGCTTCTGATGTTTCTTTATGGCTGTTGTTCAGTCACTAATGTTGTTGTTACGTGGTTTCCCAAATGGTGCCATGGTAAAGAATCCACCTGCAATGCAGGAGATGCGGGTTTGATCCCTGGGTCAGGAAGATCACCCGGAGAAGGAAATGGCAACCCACTCCAGTATGCTTTCCTGGACAATCCCATGGACAGAGGAACCTGGAGGGCTAAAGTGCATGGGGTAGTTGCTAAGTAGTGCTAAGTCACATCCCACTCTTTTGAGACTCCATGGACTTTAGCCCACCAGGCTCCTCTCCCCATGGGATTGTCCAGGAAAGCATACTGAAGTGGGTTTTCCAGTGTATCTCCAGGGGATCTTCTTAACCCAGGGATTGAACCCACTTATCCTGCATTGGTAGGAAACACATATGTTGTTAGAACCAGCAAATATTTGTCTTGTAAAAGTTTTTTTTTTTCATTTTGCTCTTGTTTTATTGAGATATAATTGACATATAACATTGAATAAGTTTGAAATGTACAACATAATAATATATGCGTATATTGTGAAATGATCATAACATGTTAGTGTATCATGAACTGTAGCAATTTAAGTATTAAAATACCAAAAGTGTGCATTAAAGAATACCATTCCCTGAATAGAACAGAGAAAATAAAATAAGAAAACATACACATAAGGATTTGGGCTATGAGCTATGATTTCATTTTGTGAAATGAAATATCACTAAACCCAAATTAATGCAGATCAAATGGGAGAACTAGAATTATCCATTAATGATTTGCAAAAAGAGTTTGTTATCTATTACACTCTCATTCTAGTAAATGATCATCAAGGGAGTCTTGCATTGAAAAAAATTTACTATCTCTGAAATTTATTTGTTCTATCTCTAGAGAACTGTGACTACTTTAATCCCATCTCACGTGATCAGTCTCAGAATCTGAATGGGCTTCCCTGGTCCCTTTAATCCTGCCTCAGGTGGTTTCTTGACTGTTCCTCTGCTGATGTGCAACTGTTCAAATTTGCTCTTTGAAACTCAGGTCACGGAGGCTGGAGTCTTGCCTACAAGAAACAGGTGAAAAAAGGGCCTCCATGCTCAGGAGTCTCCTGGGCCTCACTTAGCTTCATTGTGAGGCCTTTTTTTCACTTCAGGCCCTCAAGGGGATGCCTGCTCACATTGGAGACAGAAATTACTTCACTCATTTCATAGATTTTCACGCTAATTTAACTCAGAAACACCTTGAAATTATATTCAACTAAATATCTGAATACCATGTGGCCTATCACAGAATAAACCATCACAGAAAAAAATCTTGAAATAGTTTAGCTTTCCAGGTGGTGCTAGCAGTAAAAAACCCACCTGCCAATCCAGGAGACATAAGAGATGTGGATTTGATCCCTGTGTGGGGAAGATCCCCTGAAGAAGGTCATAGCAACCCACTTCATTATTCTTGCCTGGAGAATCCCATGGACAGAGGAACCTGGTGGGCTACAGTCCATCCATGGGGCTGCGAAGAGTCAGACGCAAGTGAAGTGACTTAGCAGCAGCAGAAGCATCACCGACTCGCTGGACATGAGTTTGAGTGAACTCTGGGAGTTGGTGATGGACAGGGAGGCCTGGCGTGCTGTGGTTCATGGGGTCGCTAAGAGTCGGACACAACTGAGCGACTGAACTGAACTGAACTGAAGAAGTTCTTTGGGTTGATAATTGTTGGGTCTAGGTAATGACACAGATGTAGAGGATTGCAAGTAATTTGTTAGGAATGATAGCTATCTAAGTTTTCTATTCTTGCCCAGTAAATTACCACAATCTTAAAACAGCACCTAGTTGTTAGCTCACAGTTCAAAGAATTAGAACTCTGAAACATCTTGTCTGGGTTTTGTTTAGGGTTACACAAGGTTGAAATCAAGGTGTTGGTTTGGTGGCTTCCTATTAAAGGCTCTGAGGAAAACTGGCTTCCAAGGTCATTTGGGCTGTGTGAGAATCTAGGTCCCTTTGATACTGAAGTCTCTGTTTTCTTGTTGACAGCCAGACAGGAATCACTCTCAGTTCTTATAGGCTGACCTCTTGTCCTTTCCACATTCAGAGCCAAGAACAGACTACCTCTCTTACATTAAGTGTCTCCAAATTTTTCCTCCACCACAAAAAATAGAAAAATATTGTTGTAAGATCTCATGCTTACATTAGACCCCTCTGATCAGCTCCATTTGTTCTAACATGGCAAAATCCCAGGCTTTTTAGTGAAGGCTGAAAGTCATCAGTTCAGTTCAGTTCATTTCAGTCGCTCAGTTGTGTCCAACTCTTTGTGACCCCATGAATCGCAGCACACCAGGCCTCCCTGTCCATCATCAACTCCCGGAGTTCACTCAAACTCATGTCCATTGAGTCGGTGATGCCATCCAGTCATCTCATCTTCTGTCGTTCCCTTCTCCTTCTGCCTCCAATCCCTCCGAGAATCAGTCAACTCTTTGCATGAGGTGACCAAAGTATTGGAGTTTCAGCCTCAACATCAGTCCTTCAAATGAACACCAAGGACTGGTCTCCTTTAGGATGGACTGGTTGGATCTCCTTGCAGTCCAAGGGATTCTCAAGAATCTTCTCCAACACCACAGTTCAAAAGCATCAATTCTTCAGCACTCAGCTTTCTTCACAGTCCAACTTTCACATCCATACATGACCACTGGAAAAACCATAGGCTTGATAGACGGACCTTGGTTGGCAAAGTAATGTCTCTGCTTTTTAATGTGCTAACTAGGTTGGTTATAACTTTCCTTCTAAGGAGTAAGCTTCTTTTAATTTCATGGCTGCAATCAGCATCTGCAGTGATCTTGGAGCCCCAAAAAATAAAGTCTGACACTGTTTCCACTGTTTTCCCATCTATTTCCCATGAAGTGATGGGACCAGATGCCATGATCTTTGTTTTCTGAATGTTGAGCTTCAAGCCAACTTTTTCACTCTCCTCTTTCACTTTCATCAAGAGGTTTTTAGTTCTTCTTCACTTTCTGCCATAAGGGTGGTGTCATCTGTACATAGGAGGTTATTGAGATTTCTCCTGGCTGTCTTGATTCCAGCTTGTGCTTCCTCCAGCCCAGCATTTTTCATGATTTACTCTGCATATAAGTTAAATAAGCACGGTGACAATATACAGCCTTGACGTACTCCTTTTCCTATTTGGAACCAGTCTGTTGTTCCATGTCCAGTTCTAACTGTTGCTTCCTGACCAGCATATACGTTTCTCAAGAGACAGGTCAGATGGTATTGTATTCCCATATCTTTCAGAATGTTCCACAGTTTATTGTGATCCACACAGTCAAAAGCTGTGGCATAGTCAATGAAGCAGAAATAGATGTTTTTCTGAAACTCTCTTGCTTTTTCCATGATCCAGCGCATGTTGGCAATTTGATCTCTGGTTCCTTTGCCTTTCCTAAAACCCACTTGGATATCTGGAATTTCATGGTTCACATATTGCTGAAGCCTGGCTTGGAGAATTTTGAGCATGACTTTACTAACGTGTGAGATGAGTGCAATTGTGCGGTAGTTTGAGCATTCTTTGGCTTTGTCTTTCTTTGGGATTGGAATGAAGACTGACCTTTTACAGTCCTGTGGCCACTACTGAGTTTTCCAGATTTGCTGTCATATTGAGTGCAGCACTTTCACAGCATCATCTTTCAGGATTTGAAATAGCTCAACTGGAATTCCATCACCTCCACTAGCTTTGTTCGTAGTGATGCTTTCTGAAAGTCATAGGACCATCTTAAAATTTTGCGTATAAAGATAATCTATAAAATTATGCATATATGTAAAATATATACACTAAGTGGTTTCAAGATTATCCTTAATGTAATGTTATCCTTACTCATGATCCAAAATAAGTTTTTTAGAACAATTTCTTTGAATGGGAGAAGAATGGAGTTTCAGGTCCTGTATAAATTATACTAATTCCAGTGCAAAACCAGACTCTAAATAAACATAAGTAAATAAATACAGGCAAGCATACATACATACATATACACACACACATGCATAAATACATAAGATTTTTTAAAAAAGAACAGAAAAAGTTTGGAAACCTTGGTTGCATTTCTTTTCAGAAATGAAATTCAGTGCCACATCACTTCAGTCATGTCCGACTCTTTGAGACCCCATGGACAGCAGCTTGCCAGGCTCCTCTGTCTGTGGAATTCTCCATGCAAGATTACTGGAGTTGGTTGACATGTCCTCTTTCAGTGGAGATTCCTGGCCTTGGATTGAACCTGTGTCTACTGTGGCTCCTGCACTGCAGACAGATTCTTTACCACTGAACCACCAGGGAAGCCATAAACTTCCTTGGTGGTGCAACAGGTAAAGAATTCTTCATCATTTATAATACAGAACACGCATGAGACAAGATTTTGATCCTTGGGTCAGAAGACCCCCTGGAAGAGGAAAATGGCGACCCAATCCAGTATTCTTGCCGAAAAATCCCGTGGACTGAGGACCTGGTGGACTACAGTCCAAGTTGGACATGACTGAAAACACACACACAAGTTCTCATAGACTGTGGGGGCTAGGGAGCAAAAGTGAGGAGATGTTTAGTTTATAATTTTATTCCTCTAAATCGGGGTCAGTAAACTGGTACCAGAAAGTCAAACATGGATTAGAGACTGTTTTTGTTCAGACTGAGAGCCAAGAATTATTTTTATATTTTAAAACATTTGTTGAAATTAAAAACAACAAAAACAAAGAAGGCGATGCAAAGGAGACAAAATGTGGCCACAAAGCCAAAGATATTTAGTTCTTGATCCTTTTCAGAAAGAGTTTGCTAATTCTGACTCTAAACAATAAATTTTTATTTTATTCTTAAAATACGCATAAATGATAGCCAAAGCAGCTTGAACAGCAGCATGACATCTGTGAGCTGAAAATAGATATTTTATTGAAAATAATTTAATGACAGCAAATGTGATGCAATATTTGGCCAGCTCTTCTTTGTATGTCAGATTCAGGATCTGTGACTGTGGCTTGCACCTCACTTTATCAATGACTTTACACTGCATGTAGTAAAATGTCTTGTTGTTAGAAATATTTAAATCAGTGAGACATTTTCTAGAATTGCATTCACTATTAGAAAGTGAATCTAATGTTATAAGATGGCTAAAAGAGTAGGGTCAAAAGAAATAGATTCTTTGCCTATTCAAGATTTATCAAGCACCAGTCTCTTAACTGCAGTTGACAGCAAGGATGAGGATGGGACAATTTTTGAGGAAGAAAAGTGGAGTAAATTCTTTGTACCATATAGTATTTTGCTACTTCATATAGAGTATCTTTTTTATTCTAAATGCGGGATGCTACTTATATTTTGAATTTGAAGACAAAAATAAACAGCAACGACCTATCATACACTACTCCCCAATTTTATTTAAGGTGATCCATTCCGTTCCGTCGCTCAGTCGTGTCTGACTCTTTGTGACCCCGTGGGCTGTAGCCTACCAGGCTTCTCCGTCCATGGGATTCTCCAGGCAAGAATACTGGAGTGGGTTACCGTTTTCTTCTCCAGGGGATCTTCCCGACCCAGGGATCGAACCCGGGTCTCCCGCATTGGAGGCAGACGCTTTAACCTCTGAGCCACCAGGGAAGCCCATTTAAGATGATACTTGTAATAATTAAAATGAAATTATAGGAAGTAGCTATTCCATATTCATTATTCCTGCTTGCTTTAAAGATAGAAAAATAATCAAAAGCAAACTGAACAAAAACTATAATGCTAACTTATTTACAGAGGCAGAATTTTAAAATGGTCCTTAAGATTCTTGCCTTTGTTGTATGCATCTTATGTAATACCTTCCCTTTAATGAGGGCAGAACTTGTGAATCTGATGGGATATCTAACTCATAACTATGCCACATCATATAAGAGAAGGGGTTTGTAGATGCACTTCTTATCTCAAATGAGTTGTCTTTGAGTAAATATAAAAGGAGATTATTCTGGGTTGGCATGACCTCATTGGGTATATCCTCATAACATTTTGAGTGCTTTTTAAAGAGCCTATGGAGGAGCAGTATGGCATAGGACTTCTTGTGTCCTCTAGGAACTGAGACTGCTGCTGCTGCTAAGTCACTTCAGTCATGTCTGACTCTGTGACCCCATAGACGGAAGCCCACCAAGCTCCCCTGTCCCTGGGATTCTCCAGGCAAGAACACTGGAGTGGGCTGCCATTTCCTTATCCAATGTGTGAAAGTGAAAAGTGAAAGTGAAGTCGCTCAGTCGTGTCCGACCCTTAGCTACCCTATGGACTGCAGCCTACCAGGCTCCTCGATCCATGGGATTTTCTAGGCAAGAGTACTGGAGTGGCTTGCCATTACCTTCTCCGAGGAACTGAGACTACCAGTAAGTAAAAGAATGAGGAACCCCTCGGAAGGAACAAGATGGTGGAGGAATAGGATGGCGAGACCACTCTCTCCCCCACAAATTCATCAAAAGAACATTTGAACACGGAGTAAAGTCCACAAAACAAGTTCTGAATGCTGGCAGAGGACGTCAGGCACCCAGAAAAGCAGCCCATTGTCTTCGAAAGGAGGTAGGAAAAAACATAAAAGATAAAAAGAGAGACAAAAGAAGTAAGGATGGAGCTCCGTCCCGGGAAGGGAGGCTTTAAAAAGAGAGGTTTCCAAACACCAGGAAACACTCTCACTGGCGAATCTGTGGCGAGCCTTGGAAGCTCAGAGGGCCACATAACCCTCTTTTTTTTTTAAGATTTTTTTAAAACCCACAGATTACCCGCCAAACGGTAACTCCCAGCGGAGAAGCAGCGCAGATGCCTGCATACGCCATTAGCAAGCGGGGGCTGGGCAGGGAGGAGCCGGCTGAACTGCTTAGAGAGAGGACTGGGCTTGAATGCCGCGAGAACAATTTGAGAGAACTGGGGAGAGCAAAGCAGACTGTGGGATAGCCTCCCCACGAAAAGGCGGAAAGCTCTAACCTAAGACTAGGCCAGTCCCGCTCACAGAATAAAGGACTGAGCAGAGCGAGCCGGCTGCGGTCGGCCCATCCCCCATCCCCCGCTGAGACAGGCAGGGAGGGCAGCCAGAGCTGGAGGGGGCAACCGCGGCCCCAGAAAGGCATCTGTTACAAACTGCAGACAGGCTTGTTGCAAATCAGGACTTCTTGGGCTCGAGCCGGTCGATATCCACCTGAGAAGGTGCGCCAGTTGTACACCCAGAAAACTGAGTGGCGGGGAATGGGGAGGCGATAAGTCGCAGAGACCGCGCTCGCCAAACACCTGGTCCCCTGAGCTGCTCGGACCGGGGAAGGCACAAAACGCAGGCCCAACCAAGTCTGCGCCTTTGTGGAGTACCTGAGAACCTGAACTTGAGCCGCTCAGACCTGGGAAGTGCATACAACCCGGCGCCGGCCTCAGACAGTTCCCAGCAAAGCAACCTAGAGCCTGTGCAGTATAGACCGGGACAGCACACGTGCTGTGAGCGGGGGCAAAGCCAGTGTGGCCGAGACGCTGCGAGCACTCCCCACAGACGCCAGAGATATTCGACTGAAGCGTTCCTCCCTTCCCAGAACAGGACTGAACAACTGAGCCTTAAAAAGTGTCCACCCACCCTCTAGTATCAGGGAGGAAATTAGACACTGAAGAGACCTGCAAACAGAAGCTAAAACAGAGGGAACCACCTTGGAAATGACAGATAGAGACGTCTAGAGGCTACTCCAAGAATAAGACCAAAAACCAGAGGCAAGAGGCTTAAGTCCGAATCCTGAGAACACCAGAGAAATCCTGACTCCAGGGAACATTAATCGATAGGAGCTCATCAAACATCTCCATACCTACGCTAAAACCAAGCACCACCCAAGGGTCAACAAGTTCCAGAGCAAGACATACCACACAAATTCTCCAGTAACACAGGAAACTAGCCCTGAGCTTCAATATACAGGCTGCCCAAAGTCACTCCAAACCCACTGACATCTCATAACTCATTACTGGACACTTCATTGCACTCCAGAGAGAACAAATCCAGCTGCACCCACCAGAACACCGACACAAGCTTCCATAACCAGGGAACTTTGACAAGTCACCTGTCCAACCCCACACACAGAGAGGAAACTACATAATAAAGAGATCTCCACAAACGGCCAGAAGAGGGAAAGGCCACCCCAAGCAAAGCATTATAAGCAAGATGAAGAGGCAGAGAAATACCCAGCAAGTAAAGGAACAAGATAAATGCCCACCAACACAAACAAAAGAGGAAGATATAGGGAATCTACCTGATAAAGAATTTCGAATCTTGGTGGTGAAAATGATTCAAAATCTTGAAAGCAAAATGGAGTTACAGATAAATAACCTGGAGGAAAGGATTGAGAAGATGGAAGAAAGGTTTAAGAATGACTTAGAGGAAATAAAAAAGAGTCAATATACAATGAATAATGCAATTGATGAGATCAGAAACACTCTGGAGGGAACAAACAGTAGAATAACAGAGGCAGAAGACAGGATAAGTGAGTTAGAAGATAGAATTGTAGAAATAAATGAAACAGAGAGGAAAAAAGAAAAACAAATTAAAAGAAATGAGAACAATATTAGAGACCTCTGGGACAATGTTAAACTCTCCAACATTCGAATCATAGGAGTCCCAGAAGAAGAAGACAAAAAGAAAGACCATGAGAGAATACTTGAGGAGATAATAGTTGAAAACTTCCCTAAAATGGGGAAAGAAATAATCACCCAAGTCCAAGAAACCCAGAGAGTCCCCAACAGGATAAACCCAAGGCGAAATACTCCAAGACACATATTAATCAAATTAACAAAGATCAAACACAAAGAACAAATATTAAAAGCAGCAAGGGAAAAGCAGCAAATAACACACAAGGGGATTCCCATAAGGATAACAGCTGATCTTTCAACAGAAACTCTTCAGGCCAGGAGGGAATGTCAAGACATACTTAAAGTGATGAAAGAAAATAACCAGACTACTGTACCCAGCAAGGATCTCATTCAAATATGAAGGAGAAATCAAAAGCTTTACAGACAAGCAAAAGCTGAGAGAATTCAGCATTACCAAACCAGCTCTCCAACAAATGCTAAAAGATCTTTTCTAGACAGGAAACACAGAATGAGTGTATAAACTCGAACCCAAAGCAATAAAGAAAATGGCTACGGGATCGTACTTATCAATAATTACCTTAAACGTAAATGGGTTGAATGCCCCAACCAAAAGACAAAGGCTGGCTGAATGGATACAAAAACAAGACCCATATATATGTTGTCTGCAAGAGACCCACCTCAAAACGAGGGACACATACAGACTGAAAGTGAAGGGCTGGAAAAAGATATTCCATGCAAATAGAGACCAAAAGAAAGCAGGAGTAGCAATACTCATATCAGATAAAATAGACTTTAAAACAAAGGCTGTGAAAAGAGACAAAGAAGGAAACTACATAATGATCAAAGAATCAATCCAAGATGAAGATATAACAATTATAAATATTTATGCACCCAACATAGGAGCACCGCAATATGTAAGACAATTACTAACAAGTATGAAAGGGGAAATTAACAATAATGCAATAATAGTGGAGGATTTTAATACCCCACTTACATCTATGGATAGATCAACTAAACAGAAGGGTGAGGGTGGGATGATTTGGGAGAATGGCATTGAAACACGTATGTTGTCATATGTGAAACGAATCACTAGTTCAGGGTTGATGCATGTTATAGGATGCTCGGGGCTGGCGTACAGGGATGACCCAGAGGGAGGATAAAGGGAGGAGGGAGGTGGGAGGGGGGTTCAGGAGGGGGAACTTATGTAAACCCGGGGCAAATTCATGTCAATATATGGCAAAACCAACCAATATAATATTGTAAAATAATTTGCCTTCAATAAAAAATAAATTAATTACTTAAAAAAAAAAACAAGGAAACACAAAATTTAAATGATATAATAGACCAGTTATACCTAATAGATATCTATAGGACATTTCACCCCAAAACAATGAAATTTCACCTTTTTCTCAAGCGCACCCAGAACTTTTTCCAGGATTGATCACATCCTGGGCCATAAAACAAGCCTTGGTAAATTCAAAAAAGTTGAAATCATTCCAAGCATCTTTTCTGACCACAATGCAGTAAGATTAGATCTCAATTACGGGAGAAAAACTATTAAAAATGCCAACATATGGAGGCTGAACAACACGCTGCTGAATAATGAACAAATCATAGAAGAAATCAAAATATGCATAGAAATGAATGAAAATGAAAACACAACAACCCAAAACCTCTGGGACACTGTAAAAGCAGTGCTAAGGGGGAAGTTCATAGCAATACAGGCACACATCAAGAAACAAGAAAAAAGTCAACTAAATAACCTAACTCTACATCTAAAGCAACTAGAAAAGGAAGAAATGAAGAACCCCAGTGTCAGTAGAAGGAAAGAAATTGTAAAAATTAGGGCAGAGATAAATGCAAAAGAAACAAAAGAGACCATAGCAAAAATCAACAAAGCCAAAAGCTGGTTCTTTGAGAAGGTAAATAAAATTGACAAACCACTAGCCAGACTTATCAAGAAACAAAGGGAGAAGAACCAAATCAATGAAATTAGAAATGAAAATGGAGAGATCACAACTGACAACACAGAAATACAAAGGATTATTAGAGAATACTATCAGCAATTATATGGCAATAAAATGAATAATCTGGAAGAAATGGATAAATTCCTAGAAAAGTACAACTTTCCAAAACTGAACCAGGAAGAAATAGAAAATCTGAACAGACCCATCACAAGCACGGAACTAGAGGCTGTAATTAGGAATCTCCCAGCAAACAAAAGCCCAGGTCCAGACGGCTTCACAGCCGAATTCTACCAAATATTTAGAGAAGAGCTAACACCTATTCTACTCAAACTCTTCCAGAAAATTGCTGAGGAAGGGAAACTTCCAAACTCATTCTATGAGGCCACCATCACCCTAATTGCAAAACCTGGTAAAGATTCCACAAAAAAAAGAAAACTACAGGCCAATATCACTGATGAACATAGATGCAAAAATCCTTAACAAAATTCTAGCAATCAGAACCCAACAACATATTAAGAAGATCATACATCATGACCAAGAGGGCTTTATCCCAGGAATGCAAGGATTCTTCAATATCTGCAAATCAATCAACGTAATACACCACATTAACAAACTGAAAAATTAAAATCATATGATTATCTCAATAGATGCAGAGAAAGCCTTTGACAAAATTCAACATCCATTTATGATCAAAACCCTCCAGAAAGTGGGAATAGAAGGGGCATACCTCAACATAATAAAAGCTATATATGACAAACCCACAGCAAACATTATTCTCAATGGTGAAAAACTGAAAGCATTTCCCCTAAAGTCAGGAACAAGACAAGGGTGCCCACTCTCACCGTTACTATTCAACATAGTTCTGGAAGTTTTGGCCACAGCAATCAGAGCAGAAAAAGACATAAAAGGAATACAAATTGGAAAAGAAGAAGTAAAACTTTCACTGTTCACTGATGACATGATCCTCTACACAGAAAACCCTAGAGACTCTACCAGAAAACTACTAGAGCTAATCAATGAATACAGTAAAGTTGCAGGATATAAAATCAACACACAGAAATCCCTTGCATTCCTATACACTAATAATGAGAAAATAGAAAGAGAAGTTAAGGAAACTATTCCATTCACTGTTGCAATGAAAAGAATTAAATACTTAGGAATATATCTACCTAAGGAAACAAAAGACTTGTACGTAGAAAACTATAAAACACTACTGAAAGTAATCAAAGAGGACATTAATAGATGGAGAAATATACCATGTTCATGGATTGGAAGAATAAATATTGTAAAAATGAGTATACTACCCAAAGTAATTTATACATTCAATGCAATCCCTATCAAACTACCAGCGATATTTTTCACAGAACTAGAACAAATAATCTCACAATTTATATGGAAATACAAAAAAACCTCGAATAGCCAAAGCAATCTTGAGGAAGAAAAATGGACCTGGGGGAATTAACCTGCCAGACTTCAGGCTCTACTGCAAAGCCACAGTCATCAAGACAGTATGGTCCTGGAATAAAGACAGAAATATAGATCAATGGAACAAAATAGAAAGCCCAGAGATAAATCCACGCACCTATGGACACCTTATCTTTGACAAAGGAGGCAAGAATATAAAATGGTGAAAAGACAGTCTCTTTAACAAGAGGTGCTGGGAAAACTGGTCAGCCACTTGTAAAAGAATGAAACTAGAACACTTCCTAACACCATACACCAAAATAAACTCAAAATGGATTAGAGAGCTAAATGTAAGACCAGAAAGTATAAAACTCCTAGAGGAGAACGTAGGCAAAACACTCTCCGACATAAACCACAGCAGGATCCTCCAAGACCCACCTCCCAGAATATTGGAAATAAAAGCAAAAATAAACAGATGGGACCTAATTAAAATCAAAAGCTTCTGCACAGCAAAGGAAACTATAAGTAAGGTGAAAAGACAGCCTTCAGAATGGGAGAAAATAATAGCAACTGAAGCAACTGATAAAGGATTAATCTCCAAAATATACAAGCAGCTCCTGCAGCTTAATTCCAGAAAAATAAATGACCCAATCAAAAAATGGGCCAAAGAACTAAACAGACATTTCTCCAAAGAAGACATAAAGATGGCTAACAAACACATGAAAAGATGCTCAACATCACTCATAATCAGAGAGATGCAAATCAAAACCACAATGAGATACCATTTCACACCAGTCAGAATGGCTGCTATCCAAAAGTCTACATGCAATAAATGCTGGAGAGGATGTGGAGAGAAAGAAACCCTCTTACACTGTTGGTGGGAATGCAAACTAGTACAGCCACTATGGAGACCAGTGTGGAGATTCCTCAAAAAACTGGAAATAGAACTGCCATATGATCCAGCAATCGCACTCTTGGGCATACACACCGAGGAAACCAGAATTGAAAGAGACACATGTACTCCAATGTTCATTGCAGCACTGTTTATAATAGCCAGGACATGGAAGCAACCTAGATGTCCATCTGCAGACGAATGGATAAGAAATCTTTTGGTACATATACACAATGGAGTATTATTCAGCCATTAAAAAGAATACATTTGAATCAGTTCTAATGAGGTGGATGAAACTGGAGCCTATTATACAGAGTGAAGTAAGCCAGAAAGAAAAACACCAATACAGTATACTAACACATATATAAGGAATTTAGAAAGATGCAAATGATAACTCTGTATACGAGACAGCAAAAGAGACAGAGATGTATAGAATAGTCTTTGGGACTCTGTGGGAGAGGGTGAGGGTGGGATGATTTGAGAGAATGGCATTGAAACACGTATGTTGTCATACGTGAAACGAATCACTAGTTCAGGGTCGATGCATGTTATAGGATGCTCGGGGCTGGCATGCGGGGATGACCCAGAGGGAGGATAAAGGGAGGAGAGAGGTGGGAGGGGTGTTCAGGAGGGGGAACTTATGTAAACCCGGGGTCAATGTATGGCAAATCTAACCTATATAATATTGTAAAATAATTTGCCTCCAATAAAAAATAAATTAATTACCAAAAAAAAAAAAAAAGAACGAACAAAAAATAAAAGAATGAGGAACCTTCAGTCTGAAAGAAGCCAAAATAACAACCTGTGATTTTTAAAGAGAACCTGGATTTCCAGAAATCAGTGTAGTCCAGCTGACACTTTGACTGCAGCACTGTAAGACTTTGTAACATGCCAGACAACATGTGCTCTGAATTCTGATACACAGAGTCTGTGAGATAATAAATGTGTGTGGCTTAAACTGTTAAATTTGTGGCATTCTGTTATATAGCAATAGAAAAATAGTACACTATTAAAACTGAAATATGATTTTGTCCATATTCTGAAAAATAAGGCTTACTTTCCAGCATTGCTTTTTGAATGTTCTTGCTGGCAATACTTCTTTTTTAAGTGTGTAAGTGGTTGATGATCTTTTTTAATATCCTTCATGTATTCTAGTTAGTTTTGAGTGTCATGCAGGCAGAGTTTATCTTCAAATAAATCAAATGCTGATTGGTGATGTCATGCTCATCAGTTCAGTTCAGTTCAGTTCAGTCGCTCAGTCGTGTCCGACTCTCCGCGACCCCATGAATCACAGCACGCCAGGCCTCCCTGTCCAGCACCAACTCCCGGAGTACACTCAAACTCATGTCCACAGAGTCGGTGATGCCATCCAGCCATCTCATTCTCCGTCGTCACCTCATAGTTCTCTAAGATCTATTATCTGAAAAGTACCACTTCACTTTTATTTATATTTATGCATTTGTGCATTGATTATACAAAATCAAGAATTAAGACTCGCAATTCTGGATTTCCATTTTAAAAATAAAATTTACCAGCAAGTTTTAATAAGTGGCTTTCTGGAGAACAGAATGCAATTTCAATAATGAAAAGTTGAAACAAAATTATTTTTCAGAGAGGCTATATACTTCTAACACTGTTCAGTGACATTTTTCTGTAGAGAGTACCAGATCCATCCAACTACATGATGCCAGCAGTTTCAAATGTTCATGATTTGGGGGGATATTAAGCTGAAAGTGTGCCAAAAATAAAGGGAGACATGCTTGGAAGGCATTTGTTACTTGATAATTACATCATTGAAAGGAAAATTAAAAATTAGCTTAAAGCTGAAGGAGCAAATTTCATTTTGAGGTTTTTTTTCTTACCTAATATATTTAAGATTTCTGGTTTCACCTTCAATGTGTAAAGAGCTCTATAGTTATCACTTTCATCCTTTGAGCAAGAGAAAAATTGAACAAACTGCAAATCAATATAATTTCTTGAGCTATCAAAGAACTGTGATCACTGGATATACCACCACCTCAAAACCATCGTGAAATATGCCCAGATAATTCTCATCACTAAAGTCTTACTCTGTAAGGGAAAAGACTATCAGAGCATTCAGTTTGATTCAGTCACTCAGTCATGTCCGAATCTTTGTGACCCTATGGACTGAAGCATGCCAGCCTTCCCTATCCATCACCAACACCTGCAGCTTGTTCAAACTCATGTCCATCGAGTCGGTAATGCCATCCAACCATTTCAACCTCTGCTATCCCCTTCTCCTCCCATCTTCAATCTTTTCCAGTATCAGGATCTTCTCAAATGAGGCAGTTCTTCACAACAGGTGGCCAAAGTATCGGAGCTTCAGGTTGAGCATCAGTCCTTCCAATGAATATTCAGGATTGTTTTCCTTTAGGATTGACTGGTTTCATCTCCTTGCAGTCCAAGGGACTCTCAACAGTCTTCTCCAGCACAACAGTTCAAAAGCATCAATTCTTCGGCACTCAGCTTTCTTTATAGTCTAACTCTCACATCCGTACATGACTACTGGAAAAACCATAACTTTGACTATATGGACCTTCATCAATAAAGTAATATCTCTGCTTTTTAATATGCCGTCTATGTTGGTCATAGCTTTTCTTTCAAGGTGCAAGTGTCTTTTAATTTCAAGGCTGCAGTCAGCATCTGCAGAGCATAGGGAAAGGTATTTCTCCCACTCCCTCTCCCTATAGCCTCCCTCTCCCAGCTGCTGCTGCTGCTGCTAAGTCGCTTCAGTCGTGTCCAACTCTGTGCGACCCCACAGACGGCAGCCGACCAGGCTCTGCCATCCCTGGGATTCTCCAGGCAAGAACACTGGAGTGGGTTGCCATTTCCTTCTCCACCCTCTCCCAGCTAGGAAGGTGAAAAAAGAAACACTAGCAAAGGTCGCAGCTCAGGGACACAGACTCACTAAAAACTGAGATTTGCCTATAAGCTTGTGTGACTGTATGCCCTCTTCTAGCCCTTCCCATGATACCAACATACTTCACATAAAATGATGAAGGAATATAGTCAAAACTGTTGGCATATCATATACTCTTTTTAGAAGAAGAGAAGTTTCCAAGGCCAAAAAAAAAAAAAAAGATTAAAAAATAAAGAAAAAAAGGAAAGAAAAACAACACTCGTGGAATTAATGAGTCAGTATAGCAAGACACGGTTTATATACTGCTGAAGTCTGGCTTGGAGAATTTTGAGCATGACTTTACTAGCGTGTGAGATGAGTGCAATTGTGCGGTAGTTTGAGCATTCTTTGGCATTGCCTTTCTTTGGGATTGGAAAGAAGACTGACCTCTTCCAGTCCTGTGGCCACTGCTGAGTTTTCCAAATCTGCTGGCATATTGAGTGCAGCACTTTCACAGCATCATCTTTCAAGACTTGAAATAGCTCAACTGAATTCCATCACCTCCACTAGCTTTGTTCGTAGTGATGCTTTCTAAGGCCCACTTGACTTCACATTCCAAGATGTCTGGCTCTAGGTCAGTGATCACGTTATCGTGACTATCTTGGTCGTGAAGATCTTTTTTGTACAGTTCTTCTGTGTATTCCTGCCACCTCTTTTTAATATCTTCTGCTTCTGTTAGGTCCATACCATTTCTGTCCTTTATCGAGCCCATCTTTGCATGAAATGTTCCCTTGGAATCTCTAATTTTCTTGAAGAGCTCTCTTGTTTTTCCTATTCTGTTGTTTTCCTCTATTTCTTTGCATTGATCACTGAGGAAGGCTTTCTTATCTCTCCTTGCTATTCTTTGGAACTCTGCATTCAGATGCTTATATCTTTCCTTTTCTCCTTTGCTTTTCGCCTCTCTTCTTTTCACAGCTATTTGTAAGGCCTCCTCAGACAGCCATTTCGCTCTTTTGCATTTCTTTTCCATGGGGATGGTCTTGGTCCCTGTCTCCTGTACAATGTCACGAACCTCCGTCCAGAGTTCATCAGGCACTCTATCAATCAGATCTAGTCCCTTAAATCTATTTCTCACTTCCACTGTATAATCATAAGGGATTTGATTGAGGTCATATCTGAATGGTCTAGTGGTTTTCCCTACTTTCTTCAATTTAAGTCTGAACTTCGCAATAAGGAGTTCATGATCTGAGCCACAGTCAGCTCCTGGTCTTGTTTTCGCTAACTGTATACAGCTTCTCCATCTTTGGTTGCAAAGAATATAATCAATCTGATTTCGGTGTTGACCATCTGGTGATGTCCATGTGTAGAGTCTTCTCTTGTGTTGTTGGAAGAGGGTGTTTGCTATGACCAGTGCATTCTCTTGACAAAACTCTATTAGCCTTTGCCCTGCTTCATTCCGTGCTCCAAGGCCAAATTTGCCAGTTACTCCAGGTGTTTCTTGACTTCCTACTTTTGCATTCCAGTCCCCTATAATGAAAAGGACATCTTTTTTGGGTGTTAGTTCTAAAAGGTCTTGTAGGTCTTCATAGAACCGATTAACTTCGGCTTCTTCAGCATTACTCGTTGGGGCATAGGCCTGGATTACTGTAATATTGAATGGTTTGCCTTGGAAACGAACAGAAATCATCCTGTCATTTTTAAGATTGCATCCAAGTACTGCATTTCGGATTCTTTTGTTGACCATGATGGCTACTCCATTTCTTCTAAGGGATTCCTGCCCACAGTAGTAGATATAATGGTCGTCTGAGTTAAATTCACCCATTCCAGTCCATTTTAATTCACTGATTCCTAGAATGTCAACGTTCACTCTTGCCATCTCCTGTTTGACCACTTCCAATTTGCCTTGATTCATGGACCTAACATTCCAGGTTCCTATGCAATACTGCTCTTTACAGCACCGGACCTTGCTTCTATCACTGGTCACATCCACAACTGGGTTCTGGTTTTGCTTTTGCTCCATCCCTTTATTCCTTCTATAGTTATTTCTCCACTGAGCTCCAGTAGCATACTGGGCACCTACTGACCTGGGGAATTCCTCATTCAGTATCCTATCATTTTGCCCTTTGTTACTGTTCATGGGGTTCTCAAGGCAAGTATACTGAAGTGGTTTGCCATTCCCTTCTCCAGTGGACCACATTCGGCTGTGGTCCATGTGATCAGATTGGCTAGTTTCCTGTGATTATGATATCAGTGTGTCCGCCCTCTGGTGCCCCCTAGCAATACCTACCGTCTTATTTGGGTTTCTCTTACCTCGGTAGTGGAAAATCTCTTCACAGCCGCTCCAGCAAAGTGCAGCCGCTGTACCTTACCTTGGGTGAGGGGTATCTCCTCGAGGCCGCCCCTCCTGACCTTGAACGCGCAGTAGCTCCTCTCGGCCCTCCTGCGCCCGCGCAGCCACCACCTGTTGGACGTGGGGTAGCTCCTCTCGGCCGCCGGCCCTGGCCTCAGGCGTGGGGTAGCCCCTCACGGCCGCACCTCTTTGCGTGGCTCGTTGCGCCGGGGCCGGCGTCTCTCGCGTCGCGCCTGCGCCGCCGGGGCCGGCGTCTCTACCGCACAATTGCACTCATCTCACACGCTAGTAAAGTCATGCTCAAAATTCTCCAAGCCAGGCTTCAGCAGTATGTAAACCGTGAACTCCCAGATGTTCAAGCAGGTTTTAGAAAAGGCAGAGGCACCAGAGATCAAATTGCCAACATCCGCTGGATCATGGAGAAAGCAAGAGAGTTTCAGAAAAACATCTATTTCTGCTTTATTGACTATGCCAAAGCCTTTGACTGTGTGGATCACAATAAACTGTGGAACATTTTGAAAGAGATGGGAATCCCAGACCACCTGACCTACCTCTTGAGAAACCTGTATGCAGGTCAGGAAGCAACTGTTAGAACTGGACATGGAACAACAGACTGGTTCCAAATAGGAAAAGGTGTACGTCAAGGATGTATATTGTCACCTTGCTTATTTAACTTATATGCAGAGTACATCATGAGGAACGCTGGGCTGGAAGAAGCACAAGCTGGAATCAAGATTGCCGGGAGAAATATCAATAACCTCAGATATGCAGATGACACTACCCTTATGGCAGAAAGTGAAGAGGAACTCAAAAGCCTCTTGATGAAAGTGAAAGAGGAGAGTGAAAAGGTTGGCTTGAAGCTCAACATTCAGAAAACAAAGATCATGGCATCTGGTCCCATCACTTCATGGGAAATAGATGGAAAAACAGTGGAAACAGTGTCAGACTTTATTTTTTTGGGCTCCAAAATCACTACAGATGCTGATTGCAGCCATGAAATTAAAAGACGCTTGCTCCTTGGAAGGAAAGTTATGACCAACCTTGATAGTATATTAAAAAGCAGAGACATTACTTTGCCAACCAAGGTCCGTCTAGTCAAGGCAATGGTTTTTCCCGTGGTCATGTATGGATGTGAGAGTTGGACTGTGAGGAAGGCTGACCGCCGAAGAATCGATGCTTTTGAACTGTGGTGTTGGAGAAGACTCTTGAGAGTCTCTTATACTGCAAGGAGATCCAACCAGTCCATTCTGGAGGAGATCAATCCTGGATGTTCATTGGAGGGACTGATGCTAAAGCTGAAACTGCAATACTTTGGCCACCTCATGCGACGAGTTGACTCACTGGAAAAGACTCTGATGCTGGGAAAGGTTGGGGGCGGGAGGAGAAGGGGACGACGGAGAATGAGATGGCTGGATGGCATCACGGACTCTGTGGACATGAGTTTGAGTGTACTCCGGGAGTTGGTGATGGACAGGGAGGCCTGGCGTGCTGTGATTCATGGGGTCGCGGAGAGTCGGACACGACTGAGCGACTGAACTGAACTGAACTGATAGCAAGACACAGGACAAAATGTTAATATGTTGAGTTGAGTCTATGAGACAAAATCAAAATAAACTGCACTTAAGCAACGTACTCTATCTGATAAAGTACTATCTCATAAGAGTGTGAGTTAAGTTTAGCTAGTTTTTTACATTACATGTATACCAGAATGGATGGTTGAAGTAGAGTCTCTTACTGAGAAACATGTGAAGAAGGGGTGGAAACTACAATGATACACATGGTAATAGTTTTGAGTCATACATTAACTTATTTTTAGCTTAATGTAAATGCAGTTGGTTACCTACAGAAATATCTAGATAGATTAGACAGACAAGCATGTATACACACACACACACACACACACAAAAGGGTTAGTACACATACATGTATTTCCTTGCTCTGTAATCTAAGTGACTTGGATCTCAGTCACAATAAGCACACTGATGTTTATTTTGTGGTATTTAATACTATTTTCCAATAAAGGAACCAGAATTTTATCGAAAAATCTCATATAATATAAAATATAAGACTGAGATATGAAATAGACAATTCTGGAAAATCAAGTAGTGTCAAAAAGTAAAGAAGTGTTAAAAACAAAACAAAACCAAATATGCACACAATGATAGGTATATGTCCAAGGGACAAAAGAGTTGGATAAAGAGCTCCTAATGGTCAACCCAATTTGATCAACAAAATAAAATATCATTAGATTTCCACCCAAAGTATGAAATATCTATGTGTCTACACTGATAAAATAAACAATTTGTATACATAAATGATGTTTACCAGACAAATCTCCTATGAAAAAGTTTTTCAAATGTTTTATGTAGATATTTTACCCTCAAGGAAGCGAAGCAGAGCTCCCAGTCTTAATTGTGAACTACACATAACGGTTTCCTTCTAAAACTGAGTCTGAAGCATGTGTGTGGAGGAGACATGAGGAGAATAACGTTACAGTGGAACAGCCTGACAGACACTTGCACAACTCAGCAGAAGAGCAAGGTCAAATTCATGAGCAAATTACTATATTGATAGTAAGTACCATTGGTATGATGTGAAGGGCACTTTATCCCTGTAATCTTCCTCCCAAATATACACAATACTAGTCTAATATTTTTTAAAAAGTCACAAATGTCCCAACGGAGGGACAAAATGTTTATCAGTACTTCACAAAATTGTCAAGATTATCAAAAACAAAGAAAATCTGAGAAACTGTTATAGCAAAGAGAAGCCTGCTGCTGCTGCTGCTGCTGCTAAATTGTTTCAGTCTTGTCCAACTCTGTGCGACCCCCATAGACGGCAGCCCACCAGGGTCCCCTGTCCCTTGGATTTTCCAGGCAAGAACATTGGAGTGGGTCGCCATTTCCTTCTCCAAAGAGAATCCTAAGGAGATACAATTTCTACATGTAATGTGGTATCCTGGATGAGATCCTGGAACAGAAAGAGGACTTGAGGTCAAACCTAGGGAAATGTGAAAAAAAAAAAAAAAAAAGACTATGCATTCATAATGAAAGTGAAGTGAAAGTGAAAGTTGCTCAGTCATGTCTGACTCTTTGTGACCTCATGGACTTTACAGTCCCTGGAATTCTCCAGGCCAGAATACTGTCATGGGTAGTCTTTCCCTTCTCCAGGGGATCTTCCAAACCCAGGGATTGAACCCAGGTCTCCCCCATTGCAGGCAGATTCTTTACCAGCTGAGCCACAAAGGAAGCCCATAATGTACTAATATTGATTCATCAATTATAAGAATGTGACACAATTAAATACGTTGTCAGTAATAGGGGGAACTATGTTTGAGCTATATGGGAATCTCTTTACTATCTTTCCAATTTTTCTGTTAAAACTTTTCAGTCAGTTCAATTCAGTTCAGTCGCTTAGTCATGTCTGACTCTTTGCAACCCCATGAACCACAGCACGCCAGGCCTCCCGGTCCATCACCAACTCCCAGAGTTCACTCAAACTCATGTGCATCGAGTCGGTGATGCCATCCAGCCATCTCATTCTCTGCCGTCCCCGTCTCCTCTTACCCCCAATCCCTCCTAGCATCAGACTCTTTTCCAGTGAGTCAACTCGTCGCATGAGGTGGCCAAAGTGTTGGAGTTTCAGCTTCAGCATAAATCCTTCCAATGAACACCCAGGGTTGATCTCCTTTAGAATGGACTGGTTGGATTTCCTTGCAGTCCAAGGGACTCTCAAGAGTCTTCTCTAGCACCACAGTTCAAAAGCATCAATTCTTCGGTGCTCAGCTTTCTTCACAGTCCAACTCTCACATCCATACATGACCACGGGAAAAACCATAGCCTTGACTAGACGGACCTTGGTTGGCAAAGTAATGTCTCTACTTTTTAATATGCTATCTAGGCCGGTCATAACTTTCCTTCCAAGGAGTAAGAGTACACATTAAAAAAATTACAGTAGGATTTTTCAGTGTCATACCAGTGTTTTGATATTAGTTTTCAGTCCTCCAGTGTCCCATATCTGTAACCCCGTTGGTACTGCCTCTGTACCTCGGTTCAGGGCCTTCAGGGATATAGTCCCTTTTTGAGTCATTCTTCTGTCCCTCAATAGCTTAGTCCCACAATCTTAGTAGAAACAAAAAGTTTTGAATGCCCCTTTTGTATAATTCATTTAACAAAATATTTTGTATTAAACATATACACACACACATACACATGCACACATTTTATCTGGAGTTACTTATATTTTAACCAAAAAAAAAAAAAATTCTAAACATAAGTAGAAAAAGGCCAATAACAACCTATTGCTTTTCCTGGGGAAACAATTTAATTTTTAAATATGACCATTGACTAGCATTTCCTTGATGCCTTGTCCTAATTTCAGCACCATTAGATTCTGAGAAGTTATTGGAAAAGTACTATTTAAAGTAAAATGATTCTCAATGTAAATTATGTATTTACCATAAAACAACTAAATACTTCATTCTTTCTTTGCCTTCTTTTAGTAGGAATTATTTCAGCTCAATATGGTAACGCTAGTTATTTTTTATTAATGACAACTCTAATGGCCAGGTTTATATGTATTTGATCAATAACAAGTTAACTTGCACATAAAAATGCAGTTTGATTGAAATACAGGACTCATCAGCAAAAATAATTAGAATTCTCGTTGGTGGTAGAACGGTTTATAACAAATGCTTAGCTGTAATCAAGATTGCTGGGAGAAATATCAATAACCTAAGATACACAGATGACACCATACTTATGGCAGAAAGTGAAGAAGAACTAACGAGACTCTTGATGAAGTTGAAAGAAGAAAGTGAAAAAGTTGACTTAAAACTCAACAATCAAAAAATTAAGATCATGGCATCTGGTCTTATCACTTCATGGCGAATAGATGGGGAAACAATGCAAACAGTGACAGACTTTATTTTCTTGGGCTCCAAAATCACTGCAGATGGTGACTGAAGCCATGAAATTAAAAGACACTTGCTCCTTGGAAGGAAAGCTATGACAAACCTAGACAGCATATTAAAAAGCAGAGACATTACTTTGCCAACAAAGGTCTATCTAGATAAAGTTATGGTTTTTCCAGTAGTCATGTATGAATGTGAGAGTTGGACTATAAAGAAAGCTGGGCACTGAAGTATTGTTCCTTTTTAACTGTGGTATTGGAGAAGACTCTTGAGAGTCCTTTGGACAGGAAAGAGATACAGCCAGTCCATTCTAAAGGAAATCAGCACTGAATATTCATTGGGAGGACTGATGTTTAAGCTGAAACTTCAATACTTTAGCCACCTGATGAGAAGAGCTGACTCATTTGAAAAGACTCTAATGCTGGGAAAGATTGAAGGTGGGAGGAGAAGGGGACAACAGAGGATGAGATGGTTGGATGGCATCACTGACTCAATGGACGTGAGTTTGAGTAAGCTCTGAGAGTTGTGATGGACAGGGAGGCCTGTTGTGTTGCAGTCCATGGGGTCGGAAAGAGTTGAACACAACTGAGCGACTGAAATGTACAGAGTCTAAATTATCATCATCAACAATCTGTTAAACCAGATTTTGGCTGGTTTTAGAAACATTATTTTAAAGATAATTATTCTGAGCCTCTTAAATACCTAACAACATGCTAGGGCCTTAAAGGGAATCAAAATCAGTGAGATAAAGTCCTTACCTTCACAGTACTTGCTGGTTTTATCTCAAGGTCAGATCATGTGAAGAGATGAAATCAAAAAGAAAAAATCAAATGACTGTAAGTTAACGGTTGTATCACAAAACAAGAGGCATCTAGAGGAGGAGAGTGGTGACTCTCCATAGATCAAATGATATCAGTTATTAAAAATACAAAGGCAGAAATGGGACAGAAAACATGACATATGGAGTGAATAAATGAACAGAATTTTTTCTCTTAAGGTTCTAACTATCAAGGGAGAAAATGGGAATGGGGACCGAACATTGAGATAAAATATGAGAAACCATAAATAAAGTCAGTGCACAGTATAGATAAATGAACTGCTTGAGAAAACTGGAAACAGGCTTGATTAATGAGACACTATCTTTGGTAGGTTTTCCAGTAAGTTTTCAAAGAATTGAATACTACGGGTCAAGGAACAAAAAGCATCCACAATGTCTTCAGAATGTGGAGAACTTCACATGGGATATGTTAGGGACATGATGTAAGCTGAAATGTTAAGCTGGGGTAAGAATTTGAAGGGCTTTCCTGGTAGCTTAGCTGGTAAAGAATCCATCTGCAATGAAGGAGACCCCCGTTCAGTCCCTGGGTCAGGAAGATCCCCTGGGGACAGGACAGGCTACCCACTCCAGTTTACTTGGGCTTGCCTGGTGGTTCAGATGGTAAAGAATCTGCCTGCACCCCAGGAGACCTAGGTTTGATCCCTGGATGGGGAAGATCCCCTGGAAAAGGGAATAGCTAGGCACTCCAGTATTCTTGCCTAGAGAATTCCGTGGACAGAAGACTTTTAAAAGTCTGTGAACATTATGAAAGTTGGTCCTGTTTCAAAGCAGATGGGAATTGAGAAAGAAGACTCAGGATTGGATTTAGGGGTTCCTAATTTGTTCAATAACTAATGAACAAGCCATAGGACGTATACTAGGCTGTTGTTGCAATCGCCCAAATAAAAGATGATAAGGTCCAAAATCAGAGAAGTCAAGATGAGAATGGACAGGTTAGATATAAAAATCATGTGTGAATGAAAAGTGAAAGGATTTAATGATTTGGATAAAAAGGAAGAAAATAACAATTGTACTATCTTGAGAAAATGGATTACTGACTAGCAAAAAGCACATTTATTGAAAAAGAAAATAATCATTAAATTTAGGGTAAGGAAAACACACATCAGATACAATAACTGGAGTCCTACTGCTTTGGTCAAAAACCCTGGCTCTGTCACTTTCCAGTGTGACCTTCAACAAGTTACTTAACATTTATGTATCTCTATTTATCTGAAATTAGAGAAAAATAATAGCACTTGTCAGCCACAAGTTTTGTAAAAATTAAATGAGATGACAGAATTGTAGCATTTAAAATGGTGACAGAAGCTCAAGACAGGGAAAACATCATTTTGAGATTTGTGAATGAATGAATGTGGACAAAAGATGGCTGGGAATGGTAATTGAAATAGAAATGAATACTGTAACTAAGAGAACATGCAAAATTTTGATGTTTAAAAATTTTGGATAAAAAAGTAGAGAGAAAAGAAGCAGAACATAGAGGTACAAAAGAACACAATGGAGAGGATACAAACTTTGCAAAATGCAGATAAACACTACTGGCTTTGTGAGAGGAAAGAAGCATAATATAATCTGTCCAAAATTTGGATTTATACTAAGATATTCAATATTAAATAATCTATGAGTAAAGAAAGCACTCACTGAACCTTCAGAACTCAATCTGCAGTAAAAACTTCTTTTGACATTTTTGTAAGCCTAATAATAGGATATGATTATGGTATCATATTGAAAATTTAAAAATGCACAATTAATTATAGAAAGTAAAAATACATAAGCAAACTTGATTTGCTTTGAAATCCCTTCAAATACCAGAGATATTAAGCTTGAATTTCACAGGTGGACAAAGATGCTCACAGGTCTTAAATAAATTATATAAAAGTCATAATCACTAGGAAATATAAGATTCTTATAGGGATTTGGGGGGTAAATTATTTCGTATTTTTAATATTAATTTAAATTAACAGATTATATTCCAAAATTTGGATCAGTGGTTCAAGACACAGGTATCAATGCTGTTTAATACTGCTTACATACCAAAACTGGTAATGCATAGCATAATTGTAGTGTTATTATACACCCAAAAATAATGAAAAGTTAATATTTGGCTCATTTTCCCAAAATACTTTTCTAAAATAATCTTAATCTGCAATGCTTTATTCTGTGTTTTTGTTTTTTACTTTTTCATAGTTTTAAAGTAAACAATCCTATTAAGGGTTGCACTGAAAATCTTTTAAAAAATAATCGCTTCATTAAGGATATTCAGGTATTCATGAAGTACTGAAATATGGATAATGGCTTGAGCATGTCAGTAAAGTGATCATCTGTCCCCAATTAATACTGATATATTGCAGTTGGGAGCCCTTTTAATGATCACATTACTGGGAAATTATTGCTACTCATATAATTCTTTCTTATAATCATGTATTTATCAAAGATACAAAAGACAAGTCTCCCAAGAGCCTTATTAAAATCCTTATTCTCTTGATTTTTAATTGCTAAATAAGATAGCTTTCCCATTTTTTTTCCTGAGAGACCAACTGGGCTTTCATCAACAGTAGTATCATGTAAAATTATGCAATTGTAAAATACATAAATCTCCATTTTTAAAGGGCAGAAAATAATATGCCAAAGTGAAGAATCACTTTACAGAACTCTTTTTTGTTCTATGAAGTCATAAGCAAATCAAATAAAAAATTGCTTATAAAACATTGATAGATACAAGACAGTATATTAAACACTGAAGTTAAATAACATTAAAATGGTAAGGTAAATGTACATAATACTAGGAAACAAGTTATATGTAGATTCTTTCATTCGATTCAGAACTATTTTTACCAATTTTTATGTCTAAATAACTAAAATATTATGTCTCTAAATTCTCTAAATTCATAAATATGGAAGTGTGTCTAGCAAGACAGTACATTAAAATACAGTTACTAAAGTACATTTTAGGCGCCCATTCTAGTTCTAAAGTCCTAGTTTATCCTGTGACTGCTTATGCTGACAAGTTTGACCATCAGATTCAGAATAGATTTCAGATACTATTACAGGTTGCTGGAGTAAGTCATTCATAATACCAAACAATTTGTGATTTCTTCTTGTCCTCAATTACCAAGTTTCTTCTCTGTGGAGTCACTCACTCCCTTTCCACATGATATATTTTGGAAATTCTTATGTCCAGTCCCTACTTGGGAAGGGGAGTCATACTCTCCTAACTTGAGGATTGAAGGTCTTCATAAACTATTTTGAATAGTTCTGCATGAGACATGTGTCTCTTCAATCCCATTAATTAATATGCATACTGTTTTATGGATATTTATTTTTTAGATTCATTTAATTGGATGATAATTACTTTGCAATATTGTGATGGGTTTTGCCATACATCAACATGAATTGGCCAAAAGCAGACTTGTGTCCCCTCCCTCCTAAACTGTCCCCAGCTTCCTCCCTACCCCACCCCTCTAGGTTATCACAGAGAACCGACTTTTGGTTCCCTGCATTATACATCAAATTACAACTGGCTATCTGTTTTACATATGGTAATGTATATATTTCTATGCTATTCTCACAAATCATCCCACCCTCTCCTTCTCCCACTGAGTCCAAAAGTGTATTCTTTATGTCTGAATCTCCTTTTCTGCCCTACACGTATGTTTATTTTATTCTTGGTGTCATAATACTATTTTAAGATAGTTCCTATTATTTCAGCCTTGGTTGAACACTGAGGACTCATCCAATTAGCAACTGAACTCCTTTAATATAACTCCCTATCACTGTGTGTATGTGTTGTGTATATGTATATGTGTGTTTGGGCCTTTTCTTACTTTCTGGCATTGCAAGATGCTATATGCTTAGCTTGTATATTGTCTGCCCTAGTCTTAGAATCAGGTATTTCTACAGGAAACCCTAGTAGCTTTTATTAGAAGATGGTAGAGGTAAACATGGAGAAGGCGATGGCACCCCATTCCAGTACTCTTGCCTGGAAAATCCCATGGACAGAGGAGCATGGTAGGCTGCAGTCCATGGGGTCGCGAAGAGTCAGACACGACTGAGCGACTTCCCTTTCACTTCTCACTTTCATACATTGGAGAAGAAAATGGCAACCCACTCCAGTGTTCTTGCCTGGAGAATCCCAGGGACGGGGGAGCCTGGTGGGCTGCAGTCTATGGGGTTGCACAGCGTCGGACACGACTGAAGCGATTTAGCAGCAGCAGAAGCAGCAGAGGTAAACAAGATCTGGGTACCAGATGTGCTCCTTGCCAAGGAGATGTTGGTTTGTTTGTTTTTAACTTTCTCTGCTAACAGAGAAAAATTACATGTGTTTGTGCAAACCTGCATATATACACATATCTATAAATATTTCTGTATGTAACCATCTGTATTTATATTCAGCTAAACTTGAGTTTATTATTATGACTCTAATCCATCACTGCATGCATCATTCTAGCTTCTTTCCCTGCTGATCTGTAAACTCCCACTCTGACAGTGAGAATCTGGCTTCGATCAACTGTCATCTGTTTATTTAATTATCACATGAATAGCAACATCGAAGTCATAAATCATGTTGACAATATGTATAGTTTATATGATGTAATGACAATACTATTTTACTTCTGTGGTCTTCCTAGTGTTAACTAATAGCACTAATCTCATCATGAAAAAAGAATTAGAGACAGTTGAGAAACCTTCTACAATACCCAAGTACTGTTCAAAATGTCCAAAATTATTAAAAAAAAAAATGAAAGGAAGAAGGTTTAGTAGTGAAGATGAGCCTAAAATGACGTGACAACTAAATGGAATATGGTTTTGCAACTGAAATGGCACATTAGATTAAAACTAATAAAATAAACTGTAGGCCTTAATTTTAATGTATCAACATTGGTTAATTTACTATAACAAATACACCATAAGGACACAAGATACTAATAACAGGGAAACTGGGAACTCTCTGTACTATATTCTCTGATTTTTTACTAAATCTAAAACTACTATAAATTGAACTTTGATAAAGTGATTTTTAGAAAAGAAATTTTACTGTGTTTCAGAGTATGGTCACATGTGGTGGTGGTTTAGTCTCTAAGTTGTGTCCGACTCTTTGCAACCCCATGGACTATAGCCTGCCAGGCTCATCTGCCCATGGGATTCTCCAGACAAGAATACTGGCGTGGGTTGCCATTTCCTTCTCCAGAGGATCTTCCCAACCCAGGAATCGAACCCAGGTTTCCTGCATTGCAGACAGATTCTTTACCAACTGAGCTATGAGGGAAGCCAATTTTTATTGTACATATAAGTACATGAAGAATTATTTAAGTAATACATAAAGATATTATTACAGAAAAGATTCACTTTTAAAAAAATATTCTTAGTCATAAATCATTTGACCGCTAAACGTTGGCTGTGTGCTAGGGTTCATATTTAACAGCTCTAAGAGAAATCAAACTAAGAGTAGAGAGTTTGCTGTTCAGTCTTTCAGTTGAGTCTGACTCTTTGCAAACCCATTGACTGCAGCACGCCAGGCTTCCCTGTCCACTATCTCCTGGAGTTTGCTCAAACTCATATCCATTGAGTAGATGATGCCATCCAACCATCTCATCCTCTGTCGTCTTCTTCTCTTCCTGCCTTCAATCTTTCCAAGTATCAGTCTCTTTTCCAATAAATCAGTTTTTGCATCAGGTGGCCAAAGTATTGGAGTTTCAGACTCAGCATCAATCCTTCCAATGAATACTCAAGGTTAATTTCTTTTAGGATTGACTTGATTGATCTCCTTGCTGTCTAAGGGAGTCTTCAAGAGTCTTCTCCAGCACCACGATTCAAAAGAATCAATTCCTTGGTGCTCAGCCTTCTTTATACTCCAGCTCTCATATCCATACATGACTACTGGAAAAACCATAGCTTTGACTAGATGGACTTTTGGCAAGATGACTAGATTTCAAAGTGATGTCTCTGCTTTTTAATATACTGCTAGGTTTGTTACAGTTTTGGCTCGAAGGAGCAAGTGTCTTTAATTTTGTGGCTGCAGTCACCATCCACAGTGATTTGGGAGGCTGAGAAAATAAAGTCTGTCACTATTTCCATTTTTTCCCCATCTATTTGCCATGAATTGATGGGTCCAGATGCCATGATCTCAGGTTTTTGAATGTTGAAATTTAAATTTAAATTTTTTCACTCTCTTCTTTCACTTTCATCAAGAGGCTATTCAGTTCCTCTTCACTTTCTGCCATTAGGGTGGTGTCATCTATATATCTGAGGTCATTGATATTTCTCCTAGCAATCTTGATTCCAGCTTGAGATTCAGCCAGCCTGGCATTTCTTTTGATATACTCTGCATATAAGTTAAAAAAGCAGTGTTATAATATACAGCTTTGATGTATTCCTTTCTCAATTTTGAACCAGTCTGTTGCTCCAACTCTGGTTCTAATTGTTACTTATTGACCTGAATACAGATTTCTCATGAGTCATGGAAGGTGGTCTGGTATTCCCATCTCTTTAGGCATTTTCCACCATTTGCTGTGATCCACACAGTCAAAAGCTTTAACATAATCAATGAAGCAGAAGTAGAGTTTTTCTAGAATTCCCTTGCTTTTTCTATGGTTCAACAAATCCAAAGTTTTCAGTGTATGAAAATAATGTATTTTGACACTGTATAAAAATTTAAGTAAATTCCAGCTTCAGTTTCATTATGATCAAGGACAACATGACAGTGTGAGTCAAATGTTTTAGTAGCCTGGTGTAGAGATCAAATTATACTCATAACATATATGTATAAGTTATCCCTGATGTATAACAAATTATCATAGACCTTGCATTCTGATTAACATATGCTTATTATCTCATGGTTTCTGTCGGTCCGGAGTCTGACCAGAATTTAGCTGAGTCCTCCACTCAACATCTTCCAATGATGCAATCATGTTACTGACTGTTATTTGTTTCTTTCTAGAACATAGTGTTTTCTTCCAAACTCCAAGGTTGTTGGAAGAATGCAGTTCTTTGCAGTTGTAGGACTGAGCTCTCTAACTTCTTGCTATCAGTCAGAGGTCCCTTTCGGTTCCTAGAGTCCTTGTGCATTTCTTATTATAATGACCATCTCATAGGTTCTTGTACAGTTTGGCAATTCACTTCTTCAAAGACAGCAAAAGGATATTTCCCTTCATTAAAGGCACAGTGTCTTTTTTAAAGGATTTCAACACGTGCTATGCTTTTATCTCAGTGCATTTTAGTCACATCAGTCAAAAGGCCTATTTGTCCCAGTACTGTATATCTTAATATTAATCGCTCAGTTAAGGTGATGACTTCCAGCTTCATCCACTGTGAAATTATCATTTTCCACATTGCAATCAATAAGTATATTGTGGTGCTATACTTTGAGACTATTACAATTTGCTAATAATCATAAAGCTTTCAAATGCTCATTAAGCATCCATTGATGATTCTTGCCCAAGTCAATTATTATTTTTATGATTATCAAATAGCAATTTTTATAATTGTACCATCCCTTCTACATATTTTAGTACATTTCAGTACAAAAATATACATTTCTACAATATGGAAAAACTTTTCCTTCTTAATTGTTTGTTGCATTTATTATTTTTATCAAATGGATTCATGTATTCTTATTGTGTTCACTGTATTATAATTACCTACTTATGTTATTTATTTGATACTTAAGTTGTCAGAGACTTTCCTTTTATGGGCTCCTTCATGCATTCCTTCCTTCCACTCCTTCATGGACAACATTATGCACTCCTTTCCATTATTGACTCTTGAGTTCTTTTGAAATATCTCCATCGAAGGCAATGGCAAGCCACTCCAGTACTCTTGCCTAGAAAATCCCATGGATGGAGGAGCCTGGTAGGCTGCAGTCCGTGGGGTCGCTAAGGGTCGGACACGACTGAGCGACTTCACTTTCACTTTTCACTTTCCACTTTCACACATTGGAGAAGGAAATGGCAACCCACTCCAGTGTTCTTGCCTGGAGAATCCCAGGGACGGGGGAGCCTGGTGGGCTTCCGTCTATGGGGTCACACAGAGTCGGACATGACTGAAGTGACTTAGCAGCAGCAGCAGCAGCAACTCATTAGCACATAAAAGTATTCTAGGCTCTTCTAGGTTTAACTAACAATCATAAACCTTTCAAATGCTCATTAAGGGTCCATTGATGATTCTTACCTGTCAATTATTATATTTACAATTGTCAAATAACAAGTTTTGTAATTCTGCCATCCTTTTACATATTTCAGTTGTCTTTCTACCTAGTGTTAGTGGTAATCATTCAGTGGTGTCTGACTCTTCATGACCCTATGGACTGGAACCCGCCAGACTCCTCTGTCCATGGGGTTTTCCAGGCAAGATTATTGGAATGGGTTACCATAGACATACTAGATTTAGTCCTGGAATCAGCATTTCATGAAGGATCTCTAACTCCTTTTAGTAGAAGCTTGCATATAGAAGCCAAAATCTGTACACCGTTCTGGGCTACCACAGGTCATGGTTTCTTGGCTACATCAAAGGACAGGGGATGGGGTTAGGAAATGAACGTATATACATTCTTTCATTCACATATATAAACATCTCTTCTATTTCAATATCTAGTTATGTATCCATTGATCATCTGCCGATTCCAAATCTGCCACCAACGATCTGGATAAGTAACCTTTCATTATAGTCTCTCCTCTCCCTAATTCTGGAGGGCCAGAGTCCCCTGGGACGCTCCCAAGGAGCTCTCTAATTAACAGTAATAAATCGGGATCTCACAAGATATGAACGTATTTATTCCCCATAGAATACACAGAAAATACTTTAAGAATGTCTACCACATAAAAATAAGAGAATAAAACAGTAAGGTACATGATTTGTGTTTAGCCTCAGAACATATAGTTCAATAATTGTTAGGCTTTTTTCCTCCTTTTTTATACTTATACTATTTTTTTGAAACCTACTTAAATTTATGCATTTTCATTTATTTTTATATTATTGTATTTTATCTATTCCTTTTGGTTTTTCAGTCTATTATTTTTAGGATATGTGAAAGAGTAACACAATTTTTAAAGCCAGAATTGTATGAAAATTATATTCATAGAAGTGTCCTTCTCAGTCCCTGTAATATGTATCCTTTCTACTTTGTATGCATCCATCTCAACAAGAGTAACTAGTATTATTGGTTTCTGGTTCATGCTTTCTGTGCTTATCTCTTTATGTAGAAGTAAGCAAACATATATATTTTATTTTCCCTTCTTTTTACATAAAACATGTTGTTTCTTTGTACATATAGATATTATTTTCCATTTTCTTAAAAATTATTCTACATCAGATCTTAAAGAATTTTTTTCATTCCATTTTACAACTGCATGACTATTTCATGGATATAACAGTTTATTAATCACCCTCCTATATATGGACTATTTACACAGATTCTGGTATCTTATAAAAACAAGAAATGCTGAAATTTATATATATATATATGTTTATTTATTTTCATATTACTTGAGGTATATTTTCAGCATAAATCTAAGAACGGGGATTTTGTGTACATAAGATACACACATATGTTCTTTTGTTACGTATTGTCAAATTCTTCTCCATATGGGAGAAATTTGGAATTTGCAGCAGAAATGTATGAGTACCAGTTTCCCCACAGCTGTATTAATGAATTCATAGCATTTCAGAATTGGCAAAAAAAAAATTAAAGATAGCTTATACTAAATCTTTATTTTGTAGATGAGAAAAAGAATGTACTGTGTTGGGCAACACTTGATTAATTTTATTATGACAAATAGTATCCTAACATTTTGCATTGAAGAAAGATAAGTATGGCATACAAGGAAAGTTACTGGGCTTATAGTTGTAAAACTTAATTCTGTTTATTTATTGATAAAATTAGTAAAAATTCTGTTTCTTGAACATTGATATATATATATATATATATATATATATATAATGATAAGCATTTCCATAATGTGAGGAGGGTTATCTACTCTAAGTTAAAAAAATGTATATTATGTGACATAATCTCAAAATAAGTAGACTTTATTTAAAATAAGATTTTCCTAAATTTCCTAAAGTTGTATTGACTTTAAAAACATATTTTATATTATTTAAAATCATGTTTTTGAAAAAGATACACAACATATGAAAGAAAACATCACTTCCCTTTTGGATGGGGAAAAACAGATTTTATTTACAAGGATTCCATGTAGGTTATATATTTTGTAACTCTATTAATTCCAATAATACCTTATCAAAATCTGCTCTTCAATTTTTCCACATAGATTTACAGGCTCAAACCGAGGTTATACACAATCTTTAAGCATAATCAATGTACTGTGCTCTGCAAAATAAGCCTGCATGCCCAAGTTCCTATCCTGAATGATGCTGCAAACACATTACAAACTGTTGTGCTATGCATTACTATTAGCAAATGAAATATTGATGTAGTTTGGATGTACTCATTACTGTAGCCGACATTCTAGATTTATTCCATGATATGCATATAATTCAGCTTTATAAACACACAATCCTGATTTATTTGGCTACTTGGAATCACAAAAGTCTTCATAAAGATTCCTTTCTTTTCCCTAATGTAACATCTGAAGCATTATATTCTCATCCCTGCTATAAATGCAATCTATATGTCACCCTTAATTTTACATATCCTTTTAGGCCATGATTTAACTTTTACATGGTAAAAAGCACAGATCTAGCCTTATTTACTTGATATTTGATGATTAAGAAATGAAACTTTCAGATCAAAAAGTTAACTAGAAATTATTATTACCATGTTTGGTCTGTTTTCTGGTTTAATTAATAAGGCTATTAGTATGTTATTTGAACTCCTAAACTGGACATTTCAAGTATCCTATCACATAACTAAATTAATGTCCATTAAATTAGGAGAATCTCCATATAATATTACAAATTCTAGTATCTAAGTTATTTATTGCATCTTGTTTATTCTGTGAGCTAAGAATACCATTTTATATGTTTTTTAAAACAACTGAATTCCTTTAAAGACAATGAAATTTTCACATAATATGAAAAGTAACATGTTAGTCGCTCACTCCTCTCCGACTCTGTGACCCCGTGGACTGTTGTCTGCCAGACTCCTCTGTTCATGAAATTCTCCAGGCAAAAATACCAGATTGGCTTGCCATTTCCTTCTCCAGGGGATCTTCCAAACCCAGGGATCGAACCAGTGTCTCTTGCATCTCCAGCACTGTCAGACAGATTCTTTACTATCTGAGCCACCAGGGAAGCCCTCACATGATGCAACACAGTGTTTAAGAATTTTGATCTATTCTATTAATATTACAAGTGCATTAAAGCATTGTTTGATATAATTATGTCTTTAATATGCTATTTCTCTCTTTATTATTTTGCTTCTTTCTTCTTTTCTGAATTTGATCACTTTCCTATAAAGCTAGTGCATGCACATGCACTGATGGAAGTATCGTTATTTTTTATTTTAAGAATTACATTTGTTTTTCAAAGTAAAGCTTTATGCACATTGTAGTTTCTAGAACTTAATCCTTAAAGATTATTTAAGGTTAAAAGATCCATTACATAATGAAAAATTGTCATATAATAAATATATTTTAATCTTAAACTATCATCAGAAAAAATAAAATATTTTAAATTTATCTAAAACATTCATGAATAGTCTACAAACACACACACATATGTCCATGTATATATGTACATACATTCATAACATTATGCTATATATATGTTATATACTATGATATTAAGAATAAAATGACCACTAAATTTTTCACAAGAAAACACAATAATTTAGGTGCAGATACATCTTTTCATGATAAAAAGAGTTATTATATAACATCGCTTTAAGGAAAGTGCTACATTAAATTTTATCTGTTAAAAATTTAGATGGAACACATTAAGAAGATCATACATCATGACCAAGTGGGCTTTATCCCAGGAATGCAAGGATTCTTCAATATACGCAAATCAATCAACGTAATACACCACATTAACAAACTGAAAAATAAAAATCATATGATTATCTCAATAGATGCAGAGAAAGCCTTCGACAAAATTCAACATCCATTTTTGATAAAAACTCTCCAGAAAGTGGGAATTGAAGGGACATACCTCAACATAATAAAAGCTATATATGACAAACCCACAGCAAACATTATCCTCAATGGTGAAAAACTGAAAGCATTTCCCCTAAAGTCAGGAACAAGACAAGGGTGCCCACTCTCACCACTACTATTCAACATAGTTCTGGAAGTTTTGGCCACAGAAATCAGAGCAGAAAAAGACATAAAAGGAATACAAATTGGAAAAGAAGAAGTAAAGCTTTCACTGTTCGCTGATGACATGATCCTCTACACAGAAAACCCTAAAGACTCTACCAGAAAACTACTAGAGCTAATCAATGATTACAGCAAAGTTGTAGGATATAAAATCAACACACAGAAATCCCTTGCATTCCTATACACTAATAATGAGAAAATAGAAAGAGAAATTAAGGAAACTATTCCATTCACTGTTGCAATGAAAACAATTAAATACTTAGGAATATATCTACCTAAGGAAACAAAAGACTTGTACATAGAAAACTATAAAACACTAGTGAAAGTAATCAAAGAGGACATGAATAGATGGAGAAATATACCGTGTTCGTGGATTGGAAGAATAAATATTGTGAAAATGAGTATACTACCCAAAGTAATTTATACATTCAATGCAATCCCTATCAAGCTACCAACAATATTTTTCACAGAACTAGAACAAATAATCTCACAATTTGTATGGAAATACAAAAAACCTCGAATAGCCAAAGCAATCTTGAGGAAGAAGAATGGAACTGGGGGAATTAACCTGCCAGACTTCAGGCTCTATTACAAAGCCACAGTCATCAAGACAGTATGGTACTGGCATAAAGACAGAAATATAGATCAATGGAACAAAATAGAAAGCCCAGAGATAAACCCACGCTCCTATGGACACCTTATCTTCGACAAAGGAGGCAAGAATATAAAATGGAGAAAAGACAGTCTCTTTAACAAGTGGTGCTGGGAAAACTGGTCAGCCACTTGTAAAAGAATGAAACTAGAACACTTCCTAACACCATACACCAAAATAAACTCAAAATGGATTAAAGATCTAAATGTAAGACCAGAAACTATAAAACTCCTAGAGGAGAACGTAGGCAAAACACTCTCCGACATAAATCACAGCAGGATCCTCCAAGACCCACCTCCCAGAATATTGGAAATAAAAGCAAAAATAAACAAATGGGACCTAATTAAAATCAAAAGCTTCTGCACAGCAAAGGAAACTCTAAGCAAGGTGAGAAGACAACCTTCAGAATGGGAGACAATAATAGCAACTGAAGCAACTGATAAAGGATTAATCTCCAAATTATACAAGCAGCTCCTGCAGCTTAATTCCAGAAAACTAAGTGACCCAATCAAAAAATGGGCCAAAGAACTAAACAGACATTTCTCCAAAGAAGACATAAAGATGGCTAATAAACACATGAAAAAATGCTCAACATCCCTCATCATCAGAGAAATGCAAATCAAAACCACAATGAGATACCATTTCACACCAGTCAGAATGGCTGCTATCCAAAAGTCTACATGCAATAAGTGCTGGAGAGGGTGTGGAGAGAAGGGAACCCTCTTACACTGTTGGTGGGAATGCAAACTAGTACAGCCACTATGGAGAACAGTGTGGAGATTCCTCAGAAAACTGGAAATAGAACTGCCATATGATCCAGCGATCGCACTCCTGGGCATACACACCGAGGAAACCAGAATTGAAAGAGACACATGTACCCCAATGTTCATTGCAGCACTGTTTATAATAGCCAGGACATGGAAGCAACCTAGATGTCCATCTGCAGATGAATGGATAAGAAAGCTTTGGTACATATACACAATGGAGTATTTCTCAGCCATCAAAAAGAATTCATTTGAATCAGTTTTAATGAGGTGGATGAAATTGGAGCCAATTATACAGAGTGAAGTAAGCCAGAAAGAAGAACATCAATACCGTATATTAACGCATATATATGGAATTTAGAAAAATGGTAACCTGAACCCTGTATAAGAGACTGCAAAAGAGACATAGGCATTTAGAACAGTCTTTGGGACTCTGTGGGAGAGGGTGAAGGTGGAATGATTGTAGAGAATGGAATTGTAGCATGTATATTATCATAAGTGACCAGTCCAGGTTCGACGCATAAATTTTCCTCTGTTCAAAAAAAAAAAAAAAAAAAAATTTAGATGGAGTTTATTTTAGTTTAATTAAAATCATTATAGTTGAATCATAAGACTATTCTACTTATTTGCTTGTATTCATTTATTTACAATGCCATAACTAAAAGGAAATAGATTCCCTTTAAATGTATAAATATATACATACAAAAACATATATACACACAAAATGTGTGAGTGTGTGATTAATTTTGCTGTGCTTGGTTTGTTTCCATCATACAACCTCTGGAAGTTAACTATTAGGAATTCATACTCAGTGCTTGCCCTGTATTGAATGACATTATCACAAAACGAAACATGCTGGATAATTTTATCCAATGTTCATATCCAGAGCACCAAATATTTTTCGATCTTTGGCTATTAAAATGAGAACACATATGAGAGAAAACACCAATCGTTTTATTTATCTCCAATTTAAAGTTATTGAATATTGCTTCATAAATTGATACACTACTGTTTGGTTTAAAAGGTTTAAGTGCAAAGATTATGATTCTATTAAGAAAAGTATCCTAAATTTAGAAGAAATCGTGTTACTATTTTTGAAGTGTAAAGCTGATTTCAAACCATATTACAATGCCATAGTGACCAAAACAGTATTGTACTGACATAAAGACAGACATTTAGACCAATGGAACAGAACTGAAAGCCAGAAATAAACCCAAGTCAAATGATATTTGACAAGAGACTCAAGATTATTTAATGGAGAAAAGACAGTCTCTTCAGGAAATGGTTTTGGGAAAATTCAATATTCACATGCAAAAAAAAATATTAAACTAGAACTCTATCTCATAGCACTCATAAAAATTAGACCAAATGGATTAAGGACTTAAATGTAAGATCTAAACCATAAAATTCTTAGATGAAAACACAATTTTTTCTTTTTTTTAATTTCAGTCTTGGCATGATTTTTTAGATGTGAAAGCACAAGCAACAAAATAGAAAAAAAAACCATGTCCATTGAGTCAGTGGCCCCATCCAACCATCTCATCCTCTGTTGTCCCCTTCTTCTCCTGCCCTCAATCTTTCCCAACATCAGGGTCTTTTCCAATGAGTCAACTCTTTCCATCAGGTGGCCAAAGTATTGGAGTTTCAGCTTCAACATCAGTCCTTTCAATGAACACCCAGGACTGATCTCCTTTAGGATGGACTGGTTGGATCTCCTTGCAGTCCAAGAGACTCTCAAGAGTCTTCTCCAACATCACAGTTGAAAACCATTAATTCGTCAGTGCTCAGTTTTCTTTATAGTCCAATTCTCACATCCATATATGACCACTGGAAAAACCATAGCCTTGACTAGACAGACATTTGTTGACAAAGTAACGTCTCTGCTTTTCAATATGCTATCTAGGTTGGTCATAACTTTCCTTCCAAGGAGTAAGCGTCTTTTAATTTCCTGGCTGCTATCACCATCTGCAGTGATTTTGGAGCCCAGAAAATTAAATTCAGCCATGGTTTCCACTGTTTTTCCATCTATTTCCCATGAAGTGATGGGACTGGAGGCCATGATCTTAGTTTTCTGAATGTGGAGCTTTCAGTTCAGTTCAGTTCAGTTCAGTTCAGTCGCTCAGTCGTGTCCGACTCTCCGCGACCCCATGAATCACAGCACGCCAGGCCTCCCTGTCCATCACCAACTCCCGGAGTACACTCAAACTCATGTCCACAGAGTCCGTGATGCCATCCAGCCATCTCATTCTCCGTCGTCCCCTTCTCCTCCTGCCCCCAACCTTTCCCAGCATCAGAGTCTTTTCCAGTGAGTCAACTCGTCTCATGAGGTGGCCAAAGTATTGGAGTTTCAGCTTTAGCATCAGTCCCTCCAATGAACATCCAGGATTGATCTCCTTTAGAATGGACTGGTTGGATCTCCTTGCAGTATAAGGGACTCTCAAGAGTCTTCTCCAACACCACAGTTCAAAAGCATCGATTCTTCGGCGATCAGCTTTCTTCACAGTCCAACTCTCACATCCATACATGACCACGGGAAAAACCATTGCCTTGACTAGACGGACCTTGGTCGGCAAAGTAATGTCTCTGCTTTTTAATATACTATCAAGGTTGGTCATAACTTTCCTTCCAAGGAGCAAGCGTCTTTTAATTTCATGGCTGCAATCAGCATCTGCAGTGATTTTGGAGCCCAAAAAAACAAAGTCTGACACTGTTTCCACTGTTTTTCCATCTATTTCCCATGAAGTGATGGGACCAGATGCCATGATCTTAGTTTTCTGAATGTTGAGCTTCAAGCCAACCTTTTCACTCTCCTCTTTCACTTTCATCAAGACGCTTTTGAGTTCCTCTTCACTTTCTGCCATAAGGGTAGTGTCATCTGCATATCTGAGGTTATTGATATTTCTCCCAGCAATCTTGATTCCAGCTTGTGCTTCTTCCAGCCCAGCGTTCCTCATGATGTACTCTGCATATAAGTTAAATAAGCAAGGTGACAATATACAACCTTGACGCACTCCTTTTCCTATTTGGAACCAGTCTGTTGTTCCATGACCGGTTCTAACTGTTGCTTCCTGACCTGCATACAGGTTTCTCAAGAGGCAGGTCAGGTGGTCTGGGATTCCCATCTCTTTCAGAATGTTCCACAGTTTATTGTGATCCACACAGTCAAAGGCTTTGGCATAGTCAATGAAGCAGAAATAGATGTTTTTCTGAAACTCTCTTGCTTTCTCCATGATCCAGCGGATGTTGGCAATTTGATCTCTGGTGCCTCTGCCTTTTCTAAAACCTGCTTGAACATCTGGGAGTTCACGGTTTACATACTGCTGAAGCCTGGCTTGGAGAATTTTGAGCATGACTTTACTAGCGTGTGAGATGAGTGCAATTGTGTGGTAGTTTGAGCATTCTTTGGCATTGCCTTTCTTTGGGATTGGAATGAAGACTGACCTCTTCCAGTCCTGTGGCCACTGCTGAGTTTTCCAAATCTGCTGGCATATTGAGTGGAGCTTTAAGACAACTTTTTCACTGTCCTCTTTCACTTTCATCAAGAGGCTCTTTGTTCTTCACTTTCTGCAATAAGGGCAGTGTCATCTGCTTATCTGAGGTTATTGATATTACATTTGAGGCACTACATACAATATTATATACATAGTATAATTCGTTCCTAGGTCTGTAACTCAATGCAGGAACCAAATCTAAGTCCCAGTATTCATTTTTTTATGTTAAAGCTGTGAGCATGCCTTTTATAACAATGTAACATTTTCCTTTGTTAAATTCAAGCAGATATTCATAAAGAGCCAACATTACATGAATCCATGTTATTAAAATGACTGATGTGGATTATTTAGAATCTTATTTTAAATAAAGATAAAAAAGATAAAATGTGAACACATCAGTATCTGACATAGGTATATTTTTACATAAATGACATTCTTAGATACATAATCCATATATATCTCTTTAACATTTGAACTACTTTTTAATATATTCAGTTTTAATATAGGCAGTTTATTATGTGTCACTCCTACTTCAATAAAATCTTAACATTCATTGTATCAATATTTCCTGATTGTACAGTCTACACAAAGTTACTTTCTAGGTGTCTTTGGGAAAATTAAATGATTGACTCTTTTGCCTTTCTAAGGTAAAGTCTTGATGTACTCTATTATAAAAGGTTGATGAGGAAAGAAATAAAACTATTTCTATAATTAAATGATTTTTATTTATCATTGGAGAAAATCAAGAAAGCAGGAATTTTGAAGCAACCTGAGAGAGACAGACTCTAACAATTTAGTGTGTGATCAGGTAAGTAATAAGAAGAATTGGCTAAGCTCTTATATAATTATAAAAAGGGATATTTTGGATTTTTTGTGTGTGATGATTTCAGCAACTAGCTGAAAGCTTTAGATGACTTTAAAGTTTTTTGTTATTGTTATTTGATCCTACTAGGTATTAACATTGTTTAATGTTACTGCCCTTGAATATGTCTATATGCATTCATTTTCATATTTTCAGTGACCATGTCAGTATCTAAAGAGCAAGAAAGTAGTTCTGAAATGGATAGAGATAATAATGTGCATAGAAGTTAGGGACGGTGAGGGCAAGCAATGACTGGAAAGTTAGTGATTATTCTGCTTATTTTAAAAAATTCAGGGGAAAAACAATTAAATTCCTAAAATTATGCTGAGTTTATGGCTTGACTTATTTAATTTGGATATCAAACAGAAGCTAAAAAGCAGAGACATTACTTTGCCAACAAAGGTCCGTCTAGTCAAGGCTATGGTTTTTCCACTGGTCATGCATGGATGTGAGAGTTGGACTGTGAAGAAAGCTGATTGCCGAAGAATTGATGGTTTTGAACTGTGATGTTGGAGAAGACTCTTGAGAGTCCCTTGGACTGCAAGGAGATCCAACCAGTCCATTCTAAAGGAGATCGATCCTGGGTGTTCATTGGAAGGACTGATGCTAAAGCTGAAACTCCAATACTTTGGTCACCTCATGCAACGAGTTGACTCACTGGAAAAGACTCCGATGCTGGGAAGGACTGGGGCGGGAGGAGAAAGGGCTGACAGAGAATGAGATGGCTGGATGGCATCACCGACTCAATGGACATGAGTTTGAGTGGACTCTGGGAGTAGGTGATGGACAGGGAGGCCTGGCATGCTGTGATTCATGGGATCACAAAGAGTCGGACACAACTGAGCGACTGAACTGAACTGAATTGAAATGAATGCCAGAAACCTAGAAAATTTGTGTACTATTAGATACATGGGCATCATACCACATCAAGTGGATAATAAGTAGAAAGATAATGATGACTCAAAAAGAACAGATTTTCTAGACTTTTTCAGAATCTCCTGATTTCTACTGCAATCACAGGACATATCCATAAGATTTACTTATTTCAATGTATATTCACTGTTTCATTGTTACACCAAGTTACCAAGCTGTGATTACACTGACAACTGTTCTCCTTTCCTTCATTCCTATGTGAAAGTCACTCAGTAATGTTCAACTCTTTGTGACCGCATGGACTATATGGTCCATGGAATTCTTCAGGACAGAACATTGGAGTGGATAGCCGTTCCTTCTCCAAGTTCATTCCTATATGTGAACCTTTTAGATGCAAAAGCATAGTTGGATATACCTAGAAAACTTTTAGATAAAATATCTGATGGTAAAAGAAGTACTTATTGATAAATGGTAGGAGAAAGACATGAGTATTTTTTTTTTCCTTCTTTCTTGGTCCACATGTTGAAATAATGTGAATCTGGAAGTACTGGTGGTGAGTGTTCCTTGGTGGCTTGAAGTACACGAAACCTTAATGTGAGTACAAACAGAGAATAAAAGAGGCAGGAAATAGAGAGTGATAAAGAGCTTGAAATTAACTTCTGAGCTGATAGATTCATTCTTTTCTGAAATTCTTGGATTTCCATATATAATGTACAATGATATTCCCAATGTTTAGCTTGTTTTATTTCTTATTTGCAGCAAAGATTTCTGTATCCGCAATTAAAATAAAATAAATAAGTTAGAAAAGTCAAATCACTTCCCTCCCCACCAACATATCTGAAATCCTTTACTGAATAAAGAAATGGTCAAATTAAGAAAATATTTATCATATGATATGTAATATTTACTTAATCATAGTGTATTGCTAATCATGGACTAAATATATCATAGCACTGACATCTATTTAAAGTAAGATTTCCATAAAGCAACAGAAGGAATAGAAATTTTGATTAATCAATAAAGAAATAAATGACAAACATTAAACATTAAAATATATCTCAAGATACATACACAAATGTATATTTTTATGATAATTAAGACGTTGAAATAATGTGACTAAAGTGCACAAAAATATATTATTTATACAAATTAAAAATTTATACTGGGAACTTTTCCATTTTAGAATGAAAAACTGAAAAAAAAAATTGAGCTAAAAACTCACTAACCTTTTCGCCGCTGCTGTTGCTGCTAAGTCGCTTTAGTTGTGTCTGACTCTGTGCGACCCCATAGACGGCAGCCCACCAGGCTCCCCCATCCCTGGGATTCTCCAGGCAAGAATACTGGAGTGGATTGCCATTTCCTTCTCCAATGCATGAAGGTGAAAAGTGAAAGTGAAGTCGCTCAGTCGTGTCCAACTCTTAGCGACCCCATGGACTGCAGCCTACCAGGCTCCTCCGCCCATGGGATTTTCCAGGCAAGAGTACTGAAGTGGGTTGCCATTGCATTTTCCAAACTTTTTATATTTATAGCTAAATCAAATTTTTCCCCTGGTAGTTCAGCTGGTAAAGAATCTGTCTGCAATGCAGGAGACCTCGGTTCAATTCCTGGGTCAGGAAGACCCGCTGGAGAATGGATAGGTTACCAACTACAGTATTCTGGCCTGGAGAATTCCATGGACTATATAGTCAGTGAGGTCATAAAGAGTTGGACATGACTGAGTGACTTTTACTTTCAAATCAAATTTAGTTTTACCAAGTCATTCTTGTAATATTTTATCTTTCAATTGATGTAGTCTCAAAACATAAAATAGCTGTTAATTTAGAAACATCATATTTTTAAAAAGTTTAAAAGAAAAATATCCCTGAAAATTCTACTTTTCAAAATGTTACATTGTTTAAAAACCCTCAAGTGTCTAGGAATTCAGAAAAAAAAAATAGAAAAATAAAATTATATAAGCAATTATTTTTTGGCTTATATAGATAGGCAACAGGAGAAGCAATGCAAATAGTCAGAATTATTTTTAAAGTATTCCAATTGTAACATCAAAAACAAATGAGACAGCATTTGATCTACACAAGGGAAAATGGTTAATTCATGGGTCCCTACAGCTGCTTGCCGTGGATCTGCAGACTAGAGTCAGCATGAACTTTTAATAATCAATTATTTTTGAAACTAGAAACACACCTCATATATGAGCATCTAACTCAATAATAACATTGTCGTTATATGAATTTGAGAGACATAAGAATAAGATTTCAGTTTGTGCTTTCAGAGAATGCTTAATTTTTTTGTTGGAGTAGATTTTTTGAAACTAAAAACTATTAGTCTTAATTAGCTGGGTTTGTTCCAAGTGTTTCTTCTCCTTTCCCCTAGTGTCTAACTAGGCTAGTGCACTATTACAAGATCACTTTATTGTGACTAAAAAAAAAAAAAAAAAATCATGAAAAAAATGTTTTATCGAGGCCTATAGCCAACATTTTATAACACATGGCAGTACCAGCTGTTATTTTTGGAATCTGAAATGCACAAGGGAAAATGTCTTTGTTTAAAAAAGTTTAAATATATATTTCTTCAATCATTAACTCAAATTCTAGAATGGTGTTTTACTTAAGATAAAAACAAGGATAGCATAATTTGCTAAATTTATGCTATTATAAGGATTTAAATGAGCAATAAAACAGGTATCTAATGTAGATACTAGACATTTAATGTAAATCATGGTTCATTGTAGTGTTCATGAAAGTGGATGAAAACTAATTTCAGGTCAGTTGGAATTAGAATTAAGACAAGTCTTTGGTTCCACTTATTAGGAATACTGCATACTTTCAAAAAGCCTTTGGTCTCTTTTGGCTCCCAACAAGCCAGGATTAATGTCTGGAGGTGGTTTATTGTTTTCCCTTGTCAGGTAGCACTTTTATGTCTTATCTGAACATTATAAAGGCCAATAGAAAAATGTTTTTCAAGTCAAATCACTTTTCTACATCCTTGAAACTTTACTATGTAGGTAGCTACTTATTAAGCTTAAACAACCTCTAACTAGGTGTCCTAAGTATGAAATAGTATGGATATTAAAAAGTCTTTTTAATATATACTGCAAATATTAAATATTGGCTTATAATTTTGTGAACTGAAGCACAAAATGTAAATGAAGACTTGGAAATATGTGACAGATGAAGAAAAAGCTATCAAGGTGAGCACAGAAAACTAACCAATACATATACACTATCCTTGGCAAGGATAGTCCGAAATTCATAGGCAAACTAATACTCAGAGTCATGGTCAAGTCACTGATTTTGGCAATCATACTAGGTGGTCAAATTTTGGAAGACTATGTCAAATGATTAATTCAGAAGTTGAAATTATGAGCAATGGAAGCTTTATTCATGGTAAGCGGTATATGTAAGAGAGAAGAGTATGGACAGTAATACTCAGACCTGGAGAAGGAAGCCTGCTTAGAACTGGATATGATCATCAGCTGACATTCCAAAAGAACCTTAATCTCAGATTTTAGGAAAGTCTTGGCAGGTATATGAAAAGTCTACTGAATAACATTTTAATGCTAAAATGCAGACTTTTTGGTAGGACCAGCAGTGTTGGGATTTGTAGACCTACACAGGTATGTCAAAGTACTCTGGACCAGAAATAATATCAAATATTGAGACCCTGTACCAGGTAATTTAGAAACATGCTGCCTTCTTTAATATTATATCTTATTAACATATTCAACAAATTTAAGTACTGGCATTGGTCTACAGACAGTCTTCTGATTTCAGGAAAATTTTGGTAAGCATAAGAGAAGAAGTATCATTTCTTTGAAAAGCTTCAAGTAAACATGAGAAAGTAAAAAAAAAACAGTAAAATGAATAAAAAACATATATCAATATGACTTGTGATATATTTTAGTCAATAACAAACAAAACATTAAAATATATTGGAGGAGTAATTGTTATTTTATGACTGATTAAAAAAATACTACTCAGAATTGCTAACATTTCAGCTGAGAAGTGAAGTAAAAATAAATATAAAAGTAGTTTACTATACCAAGAGTAAAAATAATTGTGGTTCAGGCCAAGTAAAAGCAAATGCAGAAACTCAGAAACGGGAACAAACTTGAATATTCTAGAAGAAAAGTTCAGTCAGTGTATCCATAATAAAATGTTCATCATAGAAGGTAAGAAAAGTCTTTCTGGATATTCATTGTGGTAAAGTAAATTGGAGAACAAGGTAACTAACTGGGGAATTGTTTTTCAGTATTTCAGTTTACTATGATTTATGTGGTGGCATTAGTGACAGAATGGGAAAGTGGAAATATAAATCAATGGGAAGCTAACAATATGTGTTGAATAATTGGATGTATATCATACTGAGAAAGAGGATATTAAGAATGACATTTAGATCGTTGGTTTTAGAAAATAGGTAGGTAAAAATAAAATAAGGTGAGAAAAACTGAAGAAGATACTAGGTTCCATTAGAGTATTGAAACTTAAGAATGCATTTTTGGTCATATTAAGGATGAGATACCTGTGAGACATGTAGTCTTTTTTTTTTTTTGTAGCTTATCTTATGAGGTTTAAATACAGAGGAGATAATGAGCTGAAGAGGAGTGGAAATAAGCCAATAGGTGTTACATAAAGTCAGGGGACTTGGTGAATTCAACAGAGAATAAAGTAAAGAACTCTGAGGCATATTTAATTTTACAGAATAAAAGAATGAGAAAAGAGATTATTAGGGAAAACCCCAAAAGTGTAACATTGCTAAAATTATGAAGGAAATAACAAGAAGTGGGGAAGGGAGTTGGATTCAGTCAGAATGGAGATTAGCTCTATGGGATAATTGGCCCCATTGAAGGAGAAGCAAAGCATATTAAGAATCCAAAGTTTAAGTTAATGTGCTAGAGTAGGCTCAAGTTAAAAGTTTACATGATCACTAGGAGTAACCAGTGACAGAAGGAAGAAATGTTATTGAAAACTTACAGATAACAAGATTTTACAAGAGAAAGGAGTATGCTAAGGAGAAAGGAATATAAATAGGTAGATAACAGAGATAAAAAGAGAAAGAGTGTTACGTTATTGCACTTTTAAGAATGAAGGTAAGTAGAAATAATTGAAAACATGAGCTTTCAATTAAGAACTCTGCATATTAAGGAGCAGTATCCTCAGGTGAGTTAACACCAGGGAGGGTGGAAAATTTTTTCAGAGAAGAAATTGAGAAAAACTGGAAATTTAGTAAATGTAGATTCATGGTTCCTGTGAAAAGACTTGAGTATGAACAAAAGAGGAATTAAGTTAAATGTGCAAATCAGTATAGAAATAAAAGCTTGTTTGACATGTGAGGGTCTACTTGGGATGACAGAGTTAAACAGGCATCTCAGAAAGGTATGATTACATTTGTTAGTCTAATGACCTTTGCTATACACAATGAGAGTGGTGATCCAGCATTCAGACTCTGCTTAACATTTCTCTTGCACCCATAGTGAGAAGCTCTACACAGTCAGCAAAAATAAGACAGGGGGTTGACTGTGGCTCAGATCATGAACTCCTTTTTGCAAAATTCAGATTTAAATGGAAGAAAGCAGGAAAACCACTAGACCATTCAGGTATGACCTAAATCAAATCCCTTATGATTTGGATACAGTAGAAGTGACAAATAGATTCAAAGGATTAGATCTAATAGACAGAGTGCCTGAAGAACTATGGATGGGAGATCATAACATTGTATAGGAGGTGGTAATAAACAACATCCACAAGAAAAAGAAATGCAGAAAGGCAAAATGGTTGTGTGAGGAGGCCTTACATATAGCTTAGAAAAGAAGAGTAGTGAAAGGCAAAGGAGAAAAGGAAATATATACCAATCTGAATGCAGAGTTCCAAAGAATAGCAAGGAGAGCAAGGAAGCCTTCCTAAAGTGAACAATGCAAAGAAACAGAGGAAAACAATAGAATTGGAAAGACTAGAGATCTCTTCAAGAAAATAAAAAATACCAAGGGAATATTTCATGAAGAGATAGGCACAATAAAGGAGAAGCAGAAGATATTAAAAGAGGTGCCAATAATATACAGAACAAGTATGCAAAAGAGATCTTAATGACCCAGATAACCATGATGGTCTGATCACTCACCTAGAAGACATCTTGGAGAGGGATGTCAAGTGGGCCTTTGGAAGTATCAGTACAAACAAAGCTAGTGAAAGTGATGGAATTCTAAGAGAGCTATTTTGAATCCTAAAATTTAATGCTGTAAAAGTGCTGCATCAATATGCACTCAGTTCAGTTCAGGCTCAGTCGTGTCCAACTCTCTGCAACCCCATGGACTGCAGCACTCCAGGCTTCCCTGTCCATTGCCAACTCCTGGAGTTTACTCAAATTCATGCCTGTTGAGTCAGTGATGCCATCCAACCATCTCATCCTCTGTCGTCCCCTTCTTCCACCTTCAGTCTTTCCCAGCATTAGGGTCTTTTCAAATGAGTCAGGTCTTCGCATCAGGTGGCCAAATTATTGGAGTTTCAGCTTCAGCATCAGTTCTTCCAATGAACATTCAGGACTGATTACATTTAGGATGGACTGTTTGGATCTCCTTGCTGTCCAAGGGACTCTCAAGAGTCTTCTCTAATTCCACGGTTCAAAAGCATCAATTCTTCAGTGCTCAGTTTTCTTTATAGTCCAACTCTCACATCCATACATGACTACTGGAAAAACCACAGCTTTGACTAGATGGACCTTTGGTGGAAACAAAAAAAATGCACTCAGTATGCCAGCAAATTTGAAAAACTCAGCATGTCCACAGGACTGGAAAAGGTCAGTTTTCATTCCAATACTAAAGAAAGACAACACCAAAGGATGTTCAAACTACAGGAAAATTGCGCTCATTTTACATGATAGCAAAATAATGCTCAAAATTGTCTGAACTAGACTTCAACAGTACATGAACCAAGAACTACCAGACATTCAAGTGGAATTTAGAAAATGCAGAGAAACCAGAGATCAAATTGTCAGCATCCACTGGATCTAAGAAAAAGCAAGAGAATTCCAGAAAAACTCTACTTCTGCTTCATTGACTATGCTAAAATCTTTGAATTTGTAGATCACAGCAAGCTGTGGAAAATTCTTAAATAGATGGGAATACCAGACCACCTTACCTGCATCCTGAGAAATCTGTATGAAATTCAAAAGCAACTGTTAGAACTGTACATGCAACAATGGACTAAGTCCAAATTGGGAAAGGAGCAGGTCAAGGATATATATTGTCACCCTGCTTATTTAACTTATATGCAGACAACATCATGTGAAATGCTGGGCTGGATGAAACACAAGCTGGACTCAAAATTACTGGGAGAAATATCAATAACCTCAGATATGCAGCTGACACCACCCTTATGCAGAAAGTGAAGAGGAACTAGTCTCTTGATGAAAGTGAAAAAGTTGGCTTAAAACTCAACATTCAGAAAACTAAGATCATGGCATCTGGACCCATCACTTCACAGCAAATAGATGGGGAAACAGTAGAAACAGTGACAGACTTTATTTTCTTGTGCTCTAAAATCAATGTATATGGTAACTGTGGCCATGAAATTAAAAGACATTTGCTCCCTGGAAGAAAAGTTATGACCAAACTAGACAACATATTAAAAAGCAGAGACATTACTTTGCAGACAAACATTCGTCTAGTCAAACTATGGTTTTTCCAGTAGTCATATATGGATGAGTGTGAGAGTTCAACCATAATGAAGGCTGAGCACCAAAGAGTTGATGCTTTGACCTGTGGTATTGGAGAAGACTCTTGAGAGTCCCTTCGACTGCAAGGAGAACAAAGCAGTCAATCCTAGATGAAATCAAACCTGAATATTCATTGGAAGGACTGACTGATGTTGAAGCTGAAGCTCCAAAACTTTGGCCATCTGATTCAAAGAGCCGACTCACTGGGAAAGACCCTGATGGTGGGAAAGATTGAGGGCAGGAGAAGAAGGGGATAACAGAGGAGAAGATGGTTGGAAACATCACTGACTCAATGAACATGAGCTTGAGCAAGGTTCAGGAGATAGTGAAGGGCAGGGAAGCCTGATGTGCTGCAGTCCATGGGATTCCAAAGAGTTGAATGTGACTGAGTGACTGAACAACAACTTGCACTCATGGATTTCATAATAATTGATAGTTCTATTCCTCCTTTTAAGGGGACTAATGTATTTATTTCATTTGTTACTGAATTTTTCATTGCTAATTTCAAGTTTAACCTCTTTGAATTGAAGAATTAAAAATGACTGAAAGTTTTTTCAGTGTAGATATATATACCTTAATTAATACCTTTTCAGTATTAATATATATGTGAGATACATTTTTAAATGTTTCCTACATCTGTAAGTATTAGTACATATATAATAAATTTTATACAAGCATACAATATTTTTTGAAAACTATGAAAAATACACACTAGTCATATGATTATTACCAGTTGTTATTGTTGTTGATTCACTCAGTCGTGTCCAACACACACTCAGGTGTGCCCATATACTGCAGCATACTAGGCTTCCTCATCTTTCATTGTCTTCCAGAGTTTGCTCAAACTCATGTCCATTGAATCAGTGATGCCATCCAACCATCTCATGCTGTTTCCCCCTTCTCCTCCTGTCCTCAGTCTTTCCCAGCATCAGGGTCTTTTCTAATGAGTCAGCTTTTCCCATCAGGTGGCCCAAGTATTGGAGTTTCAGCTTTAGCATCAGTCCTTCCAATGAATATTCAGTGTTGATTTCCTTTAGGATTGACTGGTTTGATCTCCTTGTTGCCCAAAGGACTCTCAAGAGTCTTCTCCAGCACCACAGTTCAAAACCATTGTCAAAGATAATTTGCAATATCATCTCTATCTATTAAGTTTTATATGAAAAACAAAATCTTTCTTGGAATTCATCCTGCAGAAAAATATAATGATGTAGCCAAAAAGATATATGTAAAGATATTCATATAAGTAGTAATAGGATAATGGATATATACATATATATGTAAACTGAAAATTATTTATACAGATTTTTTTAAAAAATGATATGCTCATATAAGAAATACATGCATCTTGTTATAATAAGAGAAATAATAAATATGGAGATTACTCATCTTTCTAAAAACATATGGTTTGGAATTTTCTACTTATTAATTTTGTTACATTTATATATCTTATAGGCAGCAGGCATAATTTTTTAAATTCAGTTGCTATAATGACAAAGAAATATATCTAAAGGACCTACTGAACTAAATTTTTCCGTTTTTGACAATTTATTTACTTTAATAATCTTGTTTCTATAACAAGAAAGCTCATTTCTCTTAATAAAAGCACTAATAATTTTGATTTGACTATAATAAAAGCAGGGAGGAAGGTCAAAGAACTATAAAGATAAAAACACCACTAAGTTTATATCAATTGTGGTTCAAAGAGAATTATTATTTGTTCAAATAATCTTTTTTGCTATTTTATTTTAATAAATTTTAGTATTATGATAGTAATAATTATTAAGCCAGTAATTCAAGTAATCCAGAAACTTGATTAAGTAAATTAATAAATGTACAGAAAATTTATTTATTGAACACCAAATCATCAAATATTTCAGATAGAATGCTCTGAGAACAAGTGAAATATATAGAATATGTACTGTGTGGTCATAGTTGCTATTTATATTTATACCTGTTCCAAAAAGGATAGAAACAAAGAAAAAGGAAATAGATTTACCATTATTTATGAGTCTGGTTTCAAATAATCAATTTTTAAAATAATTTTTATCTTATTTAATGGACACCTATCCTTGTTACCATGGTAACATGAATATTAACTTACAGTTTGCATAGTTTATAATCTAATAAAATGTTCATAGCTGCTCTCACACTCTAAACAGAATACAATTGCGTTTATAGATACCTTGGTTTCCAAGACAACATGCGACTATGGAAACCAAAAAACTTGCAATTGGTGTTCAATGCTTGTGTTAGCCAGATTCTGTTGGGTTCTCAATATAAATGCTAATGAAAGGAAGGTAGGCAGCTCCCCATCTCCATGTTCCAAAATAATGCATCTAAGCCCCAAATTGCTTTGTTTCCCCTGGATAAAAGTTTTGTATAAACACATTACATTATTATTTATATCATACACAAAATATGACTATATTTTTAGTGCCAAAGCATCTAAATGTTTATCAAGAGAAAACACTGTTTTGCTCTATCCCTAATTTACTAAGGTTATCCTGTACAAAGCCATGCTTTGTAAACAATTCTTTCAAAAAATTTATACCAAAGACTTTAACAGATATATTATTTATTCTGAATTGCCACACTGCATATCTTAAAATGACATTACCTGTCATTTCTATGTCCAGTGACTCCATTTAGCAAAGTTCAGCCCATACCATAAGTAGATATTGAAAATCTTCCAATAAAATGGACAAAGTGGAAGGAAAGTTATCTAGTAAACCATCTCCTAATTCACCTTAAAATGTTCACAAATGTATATACATACTTGTCAGAAATCTAAAATTATAAAATAATTAACATAAGACATGTTTTAGAATTTGGACTTCCCATATAGCTCACCCGGTCAAGAATCCACCTGTAATGCAGGAAACCTGTGTTTGATCCCTGGGTTGGGAAGATCCCCTGGAGAAGGGAATGGCTACCCACTCCAGTATTCTGCTCTGGATAATTTCATGGGCTGTATAGACAGTTTTCTCCTATCTGCATGAGAATTGATATGGAAAAGCATGATCACTAATAAAGAAGTATATGAAGGATTCAGACTTCATATAGTATTTTCCCAAATTAAGAGTCATGGGATCTGAGTAAAGCAGGCAAGCATTGGCTTTATTGAATGTGTTCAAATTTGAGAAGATTCTAGATCCATTCCCTCATATCTCCTCAATCAGTGTTCAACAAACAAGTGAAAGAAGGGTATGAATTTCAACACAGAAATAGCTATAGAATTTACCAAAAAAAAAAAATTGTGAAAACAGTAAATTAAATAGCTTCCACATCTATAAATGCAGAGGATGTTCACTCTACTCAAATTAATGATGAGATAATAGTGTCAACCGAAATACCAATGACAATGGGATATTTTTCTGAAGGTACATTAGAGATAGTGATCAAAGGCATCTCAAATAGTCTAATTGGCAAAAAAGTTTGTCTTTCAGAACAGGAATAAATTATTGTCTTCTGAGCATCTGTTAGCAGGTTAATAACTAATTTGAAATTGTTTGGAATCGTTGCCTATAGTGAGGGAACAATTACTTATTATGTAGAAACAATATCCATTTCTGATTGGTATGTAGATCATGCACTTAATATGCTGAATGAATGAATAACTGATTCTCAAGAATAAAATTAAAGACTTACTTCACAAATTATCCATAATGTCATTAAAGTGTCAATGATTTTTACCTCTATTTGTCTTATTAGGTCTTCATAACTTTTTAAAGGATAAGGTAAAACTAGACTTAATGCCTTGATTAAATAATCTTCCCATCTATTCATCACATTTGGTGAATTGCAATGTGAAATTCAAATATGGTTGATTTGACATAGCTAAAATATTATGTCAAGAAACATCACTTTATAATTTTTATTTAATAGGAGAATAAAGGCTTACTATACTACTGAATTATGAAATGTCTGAATTCTAGAGAAATTTCACTAGGAATTGTGAAAATGGAACTAAACAATGAAACAATCTTTATAAGTATAATCTATAGGACAAATATATCAATCTATAAAAAGTTTCCAAGGTTCCCAAGAAGATAGAAATAGTTCCCAAATAGCTAGCTTCTCAATCAGAGAAGTCTATATCAACCAGAAGGCTTCCCTGGGGGCTCAGTGGTAAAGAATCTGCCTCCAGTGAAGGAGACAGAGAAGAAACGGGTTCAATTCATGAGTCAGGGAGATCCCATGGAGGAAAGCATGGCAACCCACTCCATTATGCTTGCCTGGAGAATCTCAGGACAGAGGAGCCTGTTGGGCTACAGTATATAGTGTCACTGTAAGAATGGGTTAGCATAAGAACAGCCATCTTAAAGGCCGGAAAAACCATTTTTACTGAGTATGTGACTTGAGGGAAGAAGAACTAGATAAAACCTGGGAGACAAGTTAATCTTAAGTACCAAGAATTTGGGTGGCTACGACACTGAAAATTAGGTAAACAGGTCTGATAAACTTATCTCGTTAAGACACCAGGATAGAGATATGCACAGCTGTGTGTGTGTGTGTGTGGGAAATTACTGTGAGTTAGGTAACTTAGAAATATCATGATTTGAAAATGCTATATAACCCCTTGGCTCTGAGTGCTCGGGGTCCTTGTTGAAACCCGCCGTGTCGGGCATACACTTGGACCCCAGCTAGCTGGAAATAAACCTCTCTGTGTGTCTTGCATTATCGTGAGTGTCCTCTGTTCCTTTGAGGGAAGGGCAACTCCGGACCTTAACATTTGGGGGCTCGTCCGGGATCCCAAGACCCCTCCTCAAAGAGACAGACAACTTCCAATACCGAGGTTTGCACAAAAGCCGCGGCAGGAGGTTTGGCCACCTCCTAGAGGGGAGGACTGAAACAGGTCCTCGACCAGAGACTGAAACAGGTCTCTGCCCGGTCCCAATTGAGAATTCTTGTGGAAGAGAAGGAGCGGGTTACGACCCCGGAGGCTCCATTACTGGAAGTTGTGGGAGACGTCCCCGACGAAGGGGTGCCTGAACGACGTCCACAGTGGACGCCGTTTGGAACCCTAGGTAAGGGTCCTGAGTGTTGTGTGAGTTAGACGGCGCCTGTGAATGTGGTGTGGCGGACTGGCCAGTGGGTGTTGAAAAGCTCCATTCGAATTTGTGTGTTCACTGGAATTATATCCCTTGTTTTTTTCTGGCTCTGCAAGGTCTGTTCAGGGGCGAATTGATCGCCGTAGCCAGCGTAAGGCCGAGGCCCAGCATTCGCGCTGGAAGGCAGCTGGCTCTGCGGGAGAGAGGAGGTCTCTCCCGATCTGGAATCTGGTGGGCAGTGGACACCCTTCGGTAAGGTTACTTTAAACTGCAGGAAGCCTCAGAGGTCTCAGAGACCTAGTAGTGTGTTTTCAGCCGACGTTTGTCTGTCCTCCGTTTGTCGTGTTATCGTGTGTGCCGGCATTGGCTCTGTCTCTCTCCTGTGTCTTTTCTCTCCCGTAATCTATTCTGTGGTCATGGGTCAAGGAAGCTCTACCCTGCTCTCCCTCATGATGTATCATTTCTCTGACTTTAAATCTAGGGTGCGAGACTTGTCTCTGCTAGTGAAGAGGAATAAGCTGGTGACGCTCTGCTCCTCGGAGTGGCCCACTTTTAATGTTGGGTGGACGAGAGAGGGAACCTTCAGCCTGCCCACCATCCAGGCTGTTGGGGGAAGGTTCTCATCCCCTGCCCTTCCGGACACCCGGACCAGATGCCCTATATCCTGGTCTGGCAAGATCTGGTGGAAAACCCACCAGCATGGATAAAGCCTTTTGTTTCTATCCTTTTCACCCATAATCCCACCTGGGATGACTGTCAGTAGCTGTTACAGGTGCTCTTCACCACAGAAGAATGGGAGCGGATTCTATTGGAAGCTCGGAAACATGTCCCTGGTGTGGATTGTGGGCCCACAATGCAGCAGAACCTAATTGATGAGGGATTTCCATTGACCCAGCCCCAGTGGGACTTTGAGCGCGCAGAAGGTAGGGAGCATCTCCGAGTGTACCGCCAGACTCTTATGGCAGGCCTCCGAGCAGCTGCCCAGAGACCAAGGAATTTGGCTAAGATAAAGTTGTTCAGGGATTGGTTTTGGCTATGGAGATTAAATGAAAATTACGCTGCGAATACAATTCCCAGAGCTCGGGTCAAGTAAAAAGGATGAATCGGACCCTAAAGGAAACATTGGCAAAATTGGCAATAGAGACTGGCGGGGACTGGGTGACTCTCCCTCCTTATGCCCTTTTATTGCTTATGGGGTCCCTCCGCCGACCCCCTATAGAATTGGTCCAATTGTTTTTATAAACTAGTAAATTTTATATTGTAATGTCTAATTCATGACTAAAGACTCGCACTGTGTCTGTCTTAATATGTCTTGGTATGTCTTTGTCTCTGAGTAATATTTTTGAAGTTAATTTGTAAATGAGCTCTATTTAATTGGCTTAAAAAAAGGGTAAGTGCTTACAAATCAAATAATTCTAAATTAAATAATAAATTCCAGGTTCAAGTAAACTGGAAAATATTCAGTCACTGAGCCTGTGATATAATGCTGATATGCAGTTCCATATGAGATCAATAATTGTAATAATGTGACTCTGGGTATGAGAAAAAGCAACAAGAGGGAATATTTTCCTGGACCAGGAGGCTAGTAAGACAGTGGTCCAGAGGCTTTTGCTACTTGCAAGGCCTGGTCCAATTTTAGCATACTGAGTGGCCCATCGCTTCCCTAGACCTGGGAATGAGCCTTCCCAGCAACGCGGGACACAATGCATGAAATGGTGTCACATGGTCAGATATGTGGCTATGAAGGGACCCTGCTGACTGGAAGTTGGTACTTGCCAGCTGCCTCCAGAAAGATTACGTCACGACCATTGCAAGCTGCTGAACTTCAACACCCCCTGAAAGAAGTTCAGGGTGAAAATCAGGAATGAGGCACTCTGTGCTCTGAAAAAACTGGCAGAACAGGCCTTCAGATAGTCAGATCTTTTTAGAAAAAGGTTTTATGAGTTCCAATTCCTGCATCTTCTCATACCTAGAAAAACGCTAACGTCATTAATGGTGACATCTGCTTTGGCTATTAAAAAAATTTTTTTTTTTACAATTAAAAGTCAAAATAGAGTAGCTATGGTTCAGACATCCTGGGAAATAACTATTTCCCAGATATCCTGAACAATAATATTATGGGTGTGATTTCAGATTAGACGCTGTGACCTAATGTAGAACTTAATGCTCCTGTAATGCATTTTTGCTTCTGTACTTTGCTTGCTGCTTGTAAAAACAAAGTTACTCCATTTTAAGATAAGGTTGTTTTTAAGTAAAGATTCCTAAAATTGTTTTTGAGGAAGGATGTATAATGATCCCTGGATCAAACTCTACCCACGGAGGAAGATTCCTCAGTTTGAACAACAGAAAAGGGGGGAATGTAAGAATGGGTTAGCATAAGAACGGCCATCTTAAAGGCCGGAAAAACCATTTTTACTGAGTATGTGACTTGAGGGAAGAAGAACTAGATAAAACCTGGGAGACAAGTTAATCTTAAGTACCAAGAATTTGGGTGGCTACGACACTGAAAATTAGGTAAACAGGTCTGATAAACTTATCTCGTTAAGACACCAGGATAGAGATATGCACAGCTGTGTGTGTGTGTGTGGAAAATTACTGTGAGTTAGGTAACTTAGAAATATCATGATTTGAAAATGCTATATAACCCCTTGGCTCTGAGTGCTCGGGGTCCTTGTTGAAAACCGCTGCATCGGGCAGACACTTGGACCCCAGCTAGCTGGAGATAAACCTCGCTGTGTGTCTTGCATTATCGTGAGTGTCCTCTGTTCCTTTGACAGAAGGGCGACTCCGGACCCTAACAGTCACAAAGAGTTAACATGACTGAAACCACTGAGCATTTTTATCAACCAGAAAACTAAGCCGGCATTCTTGTATTTCATGTATGACAATATCTCTTTGCTTCCTCTTCTAATTTGATAAGTCTAAGTTTAGAGAATGAAGTGAAAAGAGTAATTTCTTTGTATCTTTATGATCTTTAATTCTGTGAATTTCTAACTGTATACAAGGAAAAATAGATATTATACTATCTTGGGAACCCTAGAAGAAGAACTTACAGAAATTACTTTCAGGAAAATATTAGCTAAAAGCTAATTTTGTGACCCAGAATCAATTTTTGTCAAATATAACAGAATGTTTTCCAGGATATGCATCCAAAATATATCACATTTACCTATAGCTTTAGAGGGAAGGGATGACTAAGATTTTTTTCTTAAGAAATCCACAGAAGATATTTCCTAATTATGTTACTCATTCATAAGAAGTTTGAATATGTTCTCATATATCAATTTCTCTTGCATTAATGAGAGTTTTTAAAATATGAGGAATTAAAAATATTACATCTATTTTAATTCAGTAGATTTAAAAGTATTTCTGAAAGAAAGTTCTTGTTTCATGTATTTAATGAACAAAAATAACCTTGAGAAATCCTGTAGTTTAACATTCATTCATTATCTATGAAAAAAGGGAGATCCATTAAAGATTAGTGATTACACTACATTCTAATACTTTGTTAATCTAAAAGCTAGCATGATATAAAATTCAAAGATTTTCTTAATAATTTTCTTGTAGAAACATGCTCAGAATGCCATGAAATAAGTCACTATTTATTATAAAGAGAAATCTTAAAACACTATCTGGTTTTTTTTATGCTTTGTAATAAGTGATGGTGTTTCCTTGGTGGCTCAGTGGTAAAGAATCCAACTGTCAATGTTGGAGATATGGGTTCAATCTCCACGTTTGGAAGATCCCCTCGAGAAGGAAATGGCAACCCTCAACAGTATTCTTGCCTGGGAAATTCCATGGACAGACAAGCCTGGCAGGCTTGGGGTCACAAAAGAGTAGGACATGACTTAACGACTAAACAGTATGTGATTTGCCACAGAAATGTCTAAGTACATATGCCAAGAATAAAGATAGACATAGTCATCTAAATAAAGATCTTCCTTTCATGACAATATCATCTAAGGAGTGTTTCTCAAGCACACATTACATTCAAAGGTTCCGGAAAAGAAAGAACCCTAACCTGATATTTTATATGGCACAGAATATCCTTACCTGTGCAAATATGCCTTATAAGAATGAAAAGTACTTTAAGTGCCTGATATCAGTGTTATTTTTTTATTTTTTTACCTTTATGCAGTGTTATAATTTCAAGTGTTTTTGAAGAATCCATGAGGGAACTTCAGTTTATTTATTGAGGAAAAATACAGATTAATGCCATATAATTAAACATAGTGAAGTCACTCAGTCGTGTCCGACTCTTTGTGACCCCATAGACTGTAGCCCACCAGGCTTCTCTGTCCATGGGATTTTCCAGGCAAGAGTACTGGAGTGGGTTGCCATTTCCTTCTCCAACATACACTGATTTTTTTCTGACACTGGTATCTATTAAGAGATTTACATAAAACTATTTTCCTACTATTTTTCAACTTATAATTGTGAGATAAATTTAGATTTAAAAAAGAAATGACCAAGCTTTGAGATTTTTCTAGATCTTGATTGAAATTTGAAGATCCTCTCCTGTGCTTAATTGACAATCAGAAGTTTTGGGCTGTACAATAATCCAAGATTGGGAGATCTGACTGCACCTGAGATACTGCCATTGATTGGAATTTTTCTTAGCTGGGCATTTCATTCTCTGAGGCATTTGGGGACATTCCCTAGGCCAACTCATGTATCTGCTCTTATTGTAAGACAAGTCCTGTTAAGAAATCATATATTTGCCTGTGTTTCAGCAGTCAAGACATAATGAAATGTATTAGACCTTTGAGTGAAAGTTCCCTAAAATTATAAAAGTCATAAATGAGCCAAGACCTATGACTCAAGAAATCACTGAAATGTGATTTTCTCCTGGAAGAATTCTACATTCTAGTTAAGTGGCACAGTTTCTGAAAATATTCTTAGTTTCTGCTAATTTTAAGGTTTCTTTTTTAATTTTTTATTTTTTCCATCAAATAAATAGCCCTAACTAGCAAAATGACTTCTCTGAGTAGGGAGGAAAATATGTTTTGTTACAATATTTTGAAATCTTTCATAGGCATTTTGTGAAACTTCTATGAGCATAGGTTGAACATGCTATTATTAATGTACAACTTGTTTCAAAGGTTAGAGGATCTTGTTTAAATTTGTTGAATACTAGCAAAAGAAAAGTTAGAGAATTCTTTAAACTAGGCTCTTCATCGAGCAGGAAATGAGGTACTTTACCCAACTTAATATCACAAAATGAGAATTGGACAAGAAATGTAGCCCTGGAACAAGGCTAGTGCAGTGGTTTTAGAATTCCACAAGATTTTGTTTCTCCAAACAATCTTTACTGAACTGTCATAATAAAATCTGCTTTGCATAGTAGCATAAACATCTTAAATCTAGGTTAACTCTCAACCTCTGCAAGTTAAAAACAAAATGAGGTCACTGCAATAAAAGTTTCCATTAAATAGAGATGCCTCCCATTGTGGAAAAGAATTGGATAGTTAGAGGAAATAGGTCTTTGATATAAGACTTATTTTTGCAAAGTAACCTATTGTTATGATATAAGCAACAATCCCAGATTAATTTATTCCACAAATTGGTTTATTCCACATGTTTCAAGAAAAAAGAAAAAGACCTTAAGAGATTGGAAAGCACATTTACTTCTTTGGAAGACAGGAGGAAAAATTTTAACTAGGAATATTGTTCCTTGTTACAAAAGAAAAATACTGATCACACACACATTTTAGTTCTAGAGAGATGAAGATTAGAGGGAAGTACATGAAAGCTGGCAAAAATGTACAGTATGTCTTTTAGTTCTCTTCAGAATAGCTCTGAAGTCAAAGAACTTGTAAGTTACTGATATCCACATCCTATAGTTCAAACTCTAAGTAAGATTTTTCAGTATTTTATATGGATTTAGTTTCACAAAGCTATAGAAAATAAATACATTTTCAGATAGGGTCTATTTTTCCAATATTTCCTAACTGGCATATTAGAAAAATGAGTTTATTGATCATGAAGATAAACAAACCTACCTTTGGGTTTACCTGTTCTAAGAAATAAAGGGTGCTGTCTTGAGGTAAAGAGATTTATAGTAACACGTTATTAGCATTTTGTTTTTTACTTTTATTGTGTGCTTTTTTTCCTTAACTTTTGGATGCATTTAAGATTACAACTTTGCTTATAAATCAGTCAAGCGGTATTTATTGACTGCTTGCTCTTTGGTTGCAAGTTTAATCATTCAGCTCCACATTCAATCATATCTATAATTTATCATCACATCTAATATTCCATGTCTGTATGAGGAAATGCAGGACATATTTCATGATAGACTTTCATTTTTAATCCCATGAGCAGTATCACAAAAATTATAATAAACTTTCAAATATAGTAAAATGCAATTTTAAAATTCTGAGTAATTTATTTTTAATTTTCTTATTGAAAAGATTCATGAAATAGTCTTATTTAGGATTCATTTTCTGATTAACATGAAGCCTAACATTCACAATAAGGATGATTTCAGGAAATTAGTAAATTAAAAATGCCTACCTCGCACCTGTGTTACATTGGACACTCATTTAACTAGACTTGTTTTATTTTTTTGATATTAAGTATTTGTTGTTGGGCTTCCCAGGTGGCAAAGTAGTAAAGAGTCCACCTGCCAAAGCAGGAGACACAAGAGACATGGGTTTGATCCTTGGACTGGCAAGATTCCCTGGAAGAGGAAAAGACATTTTCTTGCCTGGAAAATCCCATGGACAGAGGAGCCTCGTGGGCTACAGTCCATGAGGTCACAAAGAACTGGACATGACTGAGCATACATGCACTCAAGCATTTGTTGTAATGTTTTGATGACTGATGATCCTTTATCAAATTCTACATACAAACAGACACATGCACCTACTATTTTTTCTGTTTCAATATATCAAAAACTGACTAAGAAGACTTTTTTAAAGTACAATGGAGTAAAAAAGGCTAGATTTAATATTCACTGTAAACAATGAGAAAGTTAACAAAATAGATATAACAATAGCTTTCAAATATTGAGCAACAGCAGAACATGACTGTGAGCCCAATGACCAGCCTAACATAATACATGGATAAAGTATTTGGAGGAGAGAGTAAGGAAGGAAAACCTTAAAGAACCTAGAGACCTTGCTAAGTTGAAAGAACAAAGATTTTGGGTAGGGGAGAGAGGTGATTTGATGCAACTGGATGTTATAGGACAGAGTTCAGTAAAGGAAGAAGATACTTATAGAAAGAGCTCCAAGTGTTTAATTGTTTGCTTTATTTAAATAAAATTATTTGCTGAACGCTCAACTACAGTGAGAATCTCAATAAAGCCAAACAATTTTAAGGAAGCTGTAAAACGAACAAAACCTGGAGTTTGCCCCACAGAAGGAGACATTCAAACTCCAACCAAACAGATTTGAGAAATTTTGGAAAGTAACCACAAAGGGTAAGAGCTTAGTAGTGGAACTGAAATATCCTTGAAGGGAAGGCCAGTCTAGACCTTCTACTGAAATATGTAAAAATAAGCTTCAAAGTGGTCAAATTGATAAACAAGTAACTGCACGTTAAAACAAAGGCTCATGCTCTTTAAAAGACATAACTAAATGGAAGGAGTTAACTTGCAACGTTTACAGTCTGTCATCTTACCAAAATTATGTGTGTAAGGTGGCAGGAAAAGCTGACTTGTAATGAAAGTAATTAAATATTTAAGGATTACATATTTTCTTAGGCAAAATTCTTTTCTATGTTCTCATTAATTATTATGCTGTAAGCGATTTTTGTTTCATGGTTCTTTTTGTTTTTTATTCCCTGCAATTATGTTCATCTTCATTGAATTTCATATTTGAAAAACTATTGTCTTGATTGAAACATATTTGCACAATCATTGCTTTCCTCTGGTTTGGAGATAGATTCTTAAATGGACTTGTGGACCTCCTGGGAAGCACTGTGTATTGACCTCCACCCTTATATTGTGGTAAAGGGGAGACTCTAAGCCCTTATTTTCTCAGCTCAGCAGGGCCCTGTGGTTTTGGGTGACCCTGTAGAGACTTCATTGTCTCTTTCTGACTTCAACAATCAGAAATCAAAAAAGGATCCATTTTGTTGCTCCTCAGAGGAACTGTTTTTTGCCTCATAACTTGTCTTTTTCTCCATGTATTAGTTTTCTTGCCTTAATTTCACAGGAATGTAAGCTCCAGGAGCTCTGTAAGGGCTAGGACTTTTGTCTGTCTTCTGCTGTATCTATACCACCAGCAACTGGGTCAGTGTCTGGTGTACAGAGTAGGTGCTCAATAAAAATGTGTTCAATGAATTTCTAAAAAAAAGTCTCAAAACATTTTAAGTGGTTGAGTTCACAGATTACAGATCTGCCTTGACTTGTGGTAGGGTTGCATCCTGATAAATATAAATTGAAGATGCAATTGAGATGCTTAATTTTCTTAATATCTAGGCTTAACCTTAGTCTACCTTCAGTTCAGTTCAGTCGCTCAGTTGTGTCCAACTCTTTGCGACCCCATGAATCACAGCACACCAGGCCTCCCTGTCCATCACCAACTCCCGGAGCTCACTCAAACTCATGTCCGTAGAGTCAGTGATGCCCTCCAGCCATCTCATTCTCCATCGTCCCCGTCTCCTCCAGCCCCCAACCTTTCCCAGAATCAGAGTCTTTTCCAGTGAGTCAACTCTTCGCATGAGGTGGACAAAGTATTGGAGTTTCAGCTTTAGCATCAGTCCTTCCAATGAACACTCAGGATTGATCTCCTTTAGAATGGACTGGTTGGATCTCCTTGCAGTCCAAGGGACTCTCAAGAGTCTTCTCCAACACCACAGTTCAAAAGCATCAATTCTTCAGCGATCAGCTTTCTTCACAGTCCAACTCTCACATCCATACATAACCACGGGAAAAACCATAGCCTTGACTAGACGGACCTTGGTTGGCAAAGTAATGTCTCTGCTTTTTAATATACTATCAAAGTTGATCATAACTTTCCTTCCAAGGAGCAAGCGTCTTTTAATTTCATGGCTGCAATCAGCATCTGCAGTGATTTTGGAGCCCAAAAAAATAAAGTCTGACACTGTTTCCACTGTTTTTCCATCTCTTTCCCATGAAGTGATGGGACCAGATGCCGTGATCTTTGTTTCCTGAATGTTGAGCTTCAAGCCAACCTTTTCACTCTCCTCTTTCACTTTCATCAAGAGGCTTTTGAGTTCCTCTTCACTTTCTGCCACAAGGGTAGTGTCATCTGCATATCTGAGGTTCTTGATATTTCTCCCAGCAATCTTGATTCCATCTTGTGCTTCTTCCAGCCCAGCGTTCCTCATGATGTACTCTGCATATAAGTTAAATAAGCAAGGTGACAATATACAGCCTTGACGTACTCCTTTTCCTATTTGGAACCAATCTGTTGTTCCATGTACAGTTCTGACTGTTGCTTCCTGACCTGCATACCGGTTTCTCAAGAGGCAGGTCAGGTGGTCTGGGATTCCCATCTCTTTCAGAATGTTCCACAGTTTATTGTGATCCACACAGTCAAAGGCTTTGGCATAGTCAATGAAGCAGAAATAGATGTTTTTCTGGAACTCTCTTGCTTTCTCCATGATCCAGCGGATGTTGGCAATTTGATCGCTGGTGCCTCTGCCTTTTCTAAAACCTGCTTGAACATCTGGCAGTTCACGGTTCACATATTGCTGAATTCTGGCTTGGAAAATTTTGACTCATCTCATGTGTGAGATGAGTGCAATTGTGCGGTAGTTTGAGCATTCTTTGGCATTGCCTTTCTTTGGGATTGGAATGAAGACTGACCTTTTCCAGTCTACCTTAAACATGCTCAAAATATTTACATTAGCCTATGGTAATCCACTCCACTACTCTTGCCTGAAAAATCCAATGGACGGGGGTGACTTGTAGGCTGCAGTCTATGGCGTTGCGAAGAGTCGGACATGACTGAGTGACTTCACTTTCACTTTTCACTTTCATGAATTGGAGAAGGAAATGGCAACCCATTCCAGTGTTCTTGCCTGGAGAATCCCAGGGCTGGGGGAGCCTGGTGGGCTGCCATCTATGGGGTCGCACAGAGTCAGACGCGACTGAAGCGACTTAGCAAGAGCAGCAGCATAGTTTAGCAAAATTACCCATCACAAAGCCTAATTTGTAATAAAGTATTGAATATGTTATATAATGCATTGACTATTGTACTGAAAGTGAAAAATAGAATGGTCATATGGGTGCAGAATAATCTCAAGAGTATCAGTTGCTTACCTTTGTGATTGTGTTGCTGTTTCGAATCTGAGGCTTGCCACCACTGTCCAACATAACAAGAGACTACTGTACTGCATATTGCTTGCTGGCTTGGGAAAAGCTAGCTTCAGAAATCAAAGTTCTTTTTCTACTGAATATGTATCACTTTTGCACCATCATCAGTTCAGTTCAGTTCAGTCGCTCAGTCGTGTCCAACTCTTTGCGACCCCATGAATCACAGCACGCCAGGCCTCCCTGTCTATCACCAACTCCCGGAGTTCACTCAAACTCATGTCCATCGAGTCGGTGATGCCATCCAGCCATCTCTTTCTCTGTCATCCCCTTCTCCTCCCAAACCCTCCCAGCATCAGAGTCTTTTCCAGTGAGTCAACTCGTTGCATGAGGTGGCCAAAGTATTGGAGTTTCAGCTTTAGCATCAGTCCTTCCAATGAACACCCAGGATGGATATCCTTTAGAATGGACTGGTTGGATCTCCTTGCAGTCCAAGGGACTCTCAAGAGTCTTTTCCAGCTGAACCACCTTAAGTCAAAGACTGTCTGTAAAATGATGTAAAAAAAACTATGTAAACCCCAAGTATTTGAAAATTAAACAGCACTTTTCTAAATAACTCATAAGTAACAGAAGAAATCACAGGGGAAAGAGAAAATATTTTTAACTAAAGAAAAATAAAAACATAATTTATTAAAATTTGTGGAACAGGTTAAAACAGGGCTATGGATGAATATGTAGTTTTAATTGTATATAGAGAAAAGACAAGGTTTTGTTGTTGTTGTTCTTGTTAAAACCTTTTGAAGTATGATTGACTTAAAATATATGTCTACACAGATCATTGTATACAGATAGTCATATCATCTTTATTCATATAAGTCAAGACTGGAAACTACCTAAATGTACATTAATAGGTGAATGGATAACAAGTGACAGCAAATGCACATATTTACATGCCATTCACCAATGACAAGTGAAATACTGATTCATGCAACAGTATGGATGAATTTAACACCAATATTCAGAGATAAAAAATCTATGTACAAAAGAATAGACAATATATCCCACCATTTGTAAGAATTTCTAAAAAAATACAGACTGAAAATAAACGAGCGTAATATGTAGTAGTCATTCATTTCCCAAGGCAGGGGGTGATGTGAGGCCTTGAATGAAAAGTGGTCTACAAGGTAACATTTTAGAATGAAGGAAATATTCTGTATACTCATTGGCATGACTGATTATACAGATACATAACTTTTTGTATATTAATATCATTGCATCTGCTTGTACTGACAGAATATATCAAAATGATTGAACATTCATGAAGATATAGGATTATACAGTGTACAATATTTTTATTAACAAAACTGCTAAAGTGCTAATGAAAACATTGATGGAAGAGACAAAATATATTTTAAATATTAAAAAAATTAAACAGCAATTATTTGAAAAGAAAGAGTAAACTGAAGCAGTAATCAGATAAGAATTATTTTAGAGGTTAAGACTGGCCAACCAGGCCAGAGACTAAAGGTAGTAGATGTTTGTTCTGGAAATAGTAAGAAATAAAGGAATGAGTGCCAACCTCAGCGAATTTGCTAGTTAGAAATTTATTCTTATTACAAATCTGATTCTCAAACATCACAGCTTTCCTTTCTTAAGGGCAAAAAATACTGAGACAACTGTTTCTAGACAGTATACAGATAAAAAATGGACTTTCCTGGTGGCTCAGTGGTAAGCAATCCACCTGCGAAACAGGAGACACAGGTTCAATCCCTGGGTCAGGAAGATCACCTGGAGAAGGAAATGGCAGCCCACTTCAGTATTCTTGCTTGGGAAATCCCATGGATAGAGAAGCCTGGCAGGCTATAGACCATGGGGTTGCAAGAGAGTTGAACAAGACATAGTGACTAAACAACAACAATACAAATAAAACCAGAGTCAAACTTAGAAATAAATCATTTTTTTCAGGTAATTAATTAGACCAGTGATGGAAAGAGAATAAGTAGTGAAATAAATTTTCATAGTTGTTTTTTATGTCAACATTTTGCATACTAGCCAACGCATTTTCTATATTCTTGATAAGAGGAAAGAGGTGGGTGGCTTCCTTCAAACATGTTAAAATAACATGCTCAAGATATTGTCTAAAAAGAAAAAAAAATAAAAAGCCTCCAGAAATATGATGAAATACAATGGAATTTTTACTACTTGTTTCTTGAAATGACAGAAATATAAGCTCCTTCAAAAGATGTTCCAGACATAAATGTTAAAATTGTAGAGTGTATATAAATCTTTTGAAAATCTCTCCAGTGTTTCTGGTACATTTAGTAGAAGAATAAGGACAGGTCTTAGAGGAAGCCCCTTAGGCAGCTGCCTAGAGTGGCAAGGCTTGATGGAAGCAGGACTTGATGTATTGGAACTCACTATTCTGAAGATCATTAAAGTTCAATTTTGAATTGTTTTTCTTCAGCATTATCCCAAGTGGCTTAACAAAATGGCTACAGTGCAGTTCTGTATCATGTAATTACTTTGCTCGAGGCTCACAAGATTGTTTATCTTGGCCCTGGACTCCTTTAGGGATGCCTCACAGAAGAAACACAGGGCTTTGAGTAAAATCTCTGATCCAGCCCGTGGCACTGCTCCTTCCATGGAGCAAAATTATGGCCAAGTCAGAAAGCCTATTTGAACACTACAATAAAGCATATTATATAGATTTAAAAGGATTATATAATTTTTAAAATACTTAGAAATTTTGGTTAATTTTTAAGTTAAATAGTTAACATTTTTTGATTCATTTAAAGTGATCTGATTCAAGGGCTAGTTCTGCATATGCCATTTGTATATCTCAAGGTTTGGGGAAGATAGCCACAGCTCCACTGATAAGTGTGGTTGTGTTTTATGATCTGTGACTACGATAGCATATTAACCATAAAATATTGGTGCCTTGTTTAATGTAGATGACTCCTAAGAGAGCTTCTTTTAGTGTTCTTGATTTATGCTCCTAAAGCAAAGATTAATGTCCTGCTTGAACATTTTATTACAGTCATACTCATGTATGTTCTTGTCTAAGGAAGCAATAAGAATTATGAAAAAAAAAAAATGTATGGGACAATAATTTCATGCTCTACCAGTACAGAAGGTCAGCATCTACTTTGGTGAATCAGATAGTATTTTGACTTTAGATTCAATTGTAGTAACGTAACAGTTATCCTGAGATTAAATGCTTCCCAGTTAGATTTTTGTTTCCTCTACTTCCTGACAAATGTTAATTGCATAGTTATAAATTAAATTTTAGTAATATATACTTGAAAATTTGCAATATATACTTGAAAATTTGCAATGAATGCATTTTATTTTATCATTCACATATTGAATTTCTATCTACCTTTATGAGTTTGTGGGTTTATGTTTTTCCTCTTTTCCTTTTATCATTTTCTCCTCCTTGCTCTACTTTTCCTTCCTTCTAGCAACTAAGCTCTTGTTGTAAGAAGTCATATAAGGCAACTCACACCAGCCGTTATTAAATGTAACCAAAGCCTTTGACTGTGTGGATCACAATAAACTGTGGAACATTCTGAAAGAGATGGGAATCCCAGACCACCTAACCTGCCTCTTGAGAAACCTGTATGCAGGTCAGGAAGCAACAGTTAGAACCGGACATGGAACAACAGACTGGTTCCAAATAGGAAAAGGTGTACGTCAAGGCTGTATATTGTCACCTTGCTTATTTAACTTATATGCAGAGTACATCATGAGGAACGCTGGGCTGGAAGAAGCACAAGCTGGAATCAAGATTGCTGGGAGAAATATCAATAACCTCAGATATGCAGATGACACTACCCTTATGGCAGAAAGTGAAGAGGAACTCAAAAGCCTCTTGATGAAAGTGAAAGAGGAGAGTGAAAAGGTTGGCTTGAAGCTCAACATTCAGAAAACAAAGATCATGGCATCTGGTCCCATCACTTCATGGGAAATAGATGGAAAAACAGTGGAAATAGTGTCAGACTTTATTTTTTTGGGCTCCAAAATCACTGCGGATGCTGATTGCAGCCATGAAATTAAAGGACGTTTAGTCCTTGGAAGGAAAGTTATGACCAAATTTGATAGTATATTAAAAAGCAGAGACATTACTTTGCCGACCAAGGTCCGTCTAGTCAAGGCAATGGTTTTTCCCGTGGTCATGTATGGATGTGAGAGTTGGACTGTGAAGAAAGCTGATCGCCGTAGAATCGATGCTTTTGAACTGTGGTGTTGGAGAAGACTCTTGAGAGTCCCTTATACTGCAAGGAGATCCAACCAGTCCATTCTAAAGGAGATCAATCCTGGATGTTCATTGGAGGGACTGATGCTAAAGCTGAAACTGCAATACTTTGGCCACCTCATGCGACGAGTTGACTCACTGGAAAAGACTCTGATGCTGGGAAAGGTTGGGGGCGGGAGGAGAAGGGGACGACGGAGAATGAGATGGCTGGATGGCATCACCGACTCTGTGGACATGAGTTTGAGTGTACTCCGGGAGTTGGTGATGGACAGGGAGGCCTGGCGTGCTGTGATTCATGGGGTCGCGGAGAGTCGGACACGACTGAGCGACTGAACTGAACTGAACACTGTATTGATTTTTCTCATGTCTGTTCCTTATGTTGCCACTCTGATTGTGTGTGGATGCCCATCTGTGTTTTACCAGAGTAATTTAAACTGGGTTTTTCCTCTCTTAATTACTTGTCAACATCTGTTTTCTCTTAAGGCATATTCAATTCATATTTATAGTTTAAAGGATTCCTATTTTCATCTGTACATATTCTAATGTATTTTTATAATCAATTGATTTAAACATATATTAAATATACTGTTGTAGTTCTCAATATATATGATTGATTATAGAAAAATTTGCTTCTAATTTTTGATGTCTATATGCTTTTACTTATGGAATTATATTTAGTGTATATGCACATATATACATACATAATTTATTTAAATGAATATGTAAATATAAATGATAAAATAATAGAAGAAATACCCATTTCCTTCTCTAATATACTACACAGAGGAAGAAATAAAACATTATCAGAAACACTGGAATATCTTGTTTATGTCTCCTCATAAAGACTCATTCCCCTTACCAAAAAAAGAATTATCCTGAAGCTTTTGTTTGTCATTCCTCTGCTTAATACCTGTAAATAACATGTAAGACAAATGTTTAGTATTGTATGCTTTTAAAATTTCAATACATGAAATTACTATATGTGACAATTTGCCACTTGCTCTTTCACTCAACATCCTGTTCTTGAAAATCAATCACATTGATTTACATAACTCCCGCTAACTTACTTTTTATTGTTATCTAATACTGAACTGAATATTTCATTGTATTAGTATTCCATTTTTTATTTTTCTAATCTTTGTCAATAGACATTTGAGTTCTTCCACTGTTTTTGTATTATAAATGCTACCATGGATTTTGAGCCATGTCCCCATGTATTTTTGAACAAAAATTTTTCTAAGGACAATGAATGAGATTGCTGCTTTAATTTCATGAATGATCTAAGATCATTTTCAAGTTGATTTCATCTACTACAATGCCATCTTGAAAGTCTGAGGTCCTTATCTTCACTCATACTTAGTATAACAAACTTTTTAATTTTCAACTGTATAGTAAGTGCAAATTAGTATTTATTGTGGTTTTAACTTGCATTTGCCTCTTTGGAATGAGGTTGAATAAAAATTAGTTTTATTTTAATTTCATTTGTATAAAAATTAATTTTACTTTTAAAGTTTCTAAAATATATATTTTAAAATCTATATATTAGTATGGCACTCCATCTGAGAAACAAATAGTTCTTGACTCAAAACTAAAGAATAAAAGAATATTATTTGTGGCCCATTTCTCAGAGAAAAAGTATAATTTTCCACTGTTTTTTGAAAATATTAATTGAATACCTATTGATCTCTGAAACATAATTAAATTTTTATTTTTATTATGTTTTAAAATCTATAGTGCCAAAAATCTAATTTTAATTAGTATAAAAAAATTTATAAAAATCTTACAAGTAAAACTGAATCCAGAAAAAGCACTATTTTAGTGAATTTACTGGGAAAGTCCATTAATAATTCAGTTCAGTTCAGTCGCTCAGTCGTGTCCGACTCTCCGCGACCCCATGAATCACAGCACGCCAGGCCTCCCTGTCCATCACCAACTCCCGGAGTACACTCAAACTCATGTCCACAGAGTCGGTGATGCCATCCAGCCATCTCATTCTCCGTCGTCCCCTTCTCCTCCCACCCCCAACCTTTCCCAGCATCAGAGTCTTTTCCAGTGAGTCAACTCGTCGCATGAGGTGGCCAAAGTATTGGAGTTTCAGCTTTAGCATCAGTCCCTCCAATGAACATCCAGGATTGATCTCCTTTAGAATGGACTGGTTGGATCTAAATAATAACACAGGAAGTCAAGTTGCCACTTTCTTTTAGAAAGTTTTTTGCAGGGCTTTTTGGTATTACTTTCAGTTTTCTTTTTGTTTTCTTTATCTTTAAAAAATACTTTCCGGTTTTATTTCTCTGAAACAAAGGCATTAATAGAAATTCCATTAAATTCTGCTGTTTAATAGATAAATTTTTATAATGTCAAAAGTAATTAGATTGCCAATCAATGAAGTATATGTTATATTAAAATGTGCAAATGAAGTGGAAGTATCAGTGAAAATGTCATGGCCTTGGTAACTTTGATTAAAACGATCTAATTTTCACAAATGAAAATGAAAGAAAAATTGAAATGTTAATAAATCCAGAAGTGGTACCTCGTGTTTGTTAATTCATGAAAATCCTATCTTCAGATATAATATAGAAGGAAATGGCAACCCACTCCAGTGTTCTTGCCTGGAGAATCCCAGGGACGGGGGAGCCTGGTGGGCTGCCGTCTATGGGATTGCTCAGAGCCGGACATGACTAAAGCGACTTAACAGCAGCAGCAGGGAAGCTAAGAAACAATACATCTTAGAGTGCAGAATCATGAATTTTATAAAAGGATTACTTCATAGTACATGAAAAATAAAGATTTAAAATATTTCTATTAGTTATAGGTGATGCATATTCAATACCTCAAAATTTAGTGGGTTATCCTACAATTAAAATTTATTATTTCACAGATTCCATGAATCAGGAATTCAGAAGTTGCTGAGAAGAGTAGTTTTGGCTCCAGGTCTCTCATAAACTGCAGACAGATGTCAGCCATGTTGTCACCATCTTATAGATTGACTGGAGGAGCTTGAAGATCTCCTTCCAACTTATCTCATGTAGCTTAGCTACCAAGTTGGTGTTAGCTATTGTAATGGGCTGTCAGGGTCTTTCAGCATAGACTTCTTCAGTGGGCTGTTTGCATGTCTTCAAAAACAGGCAATTGGCTTTGTTTAGAGCTTGTGATCCATGAGGAAGTATCCTGGAACCAGCAACATCTTTTACAATCAAGCTTCAGAAGCAGTACACACCTTTGCTTGTGCTCTATTGCACTGGTCACACAGATCAACTCCAATGCATTGTGGGAGAGAACTGTTTGAATAACGGCAGGTTAGGTTCAGTGGGCGGAGAAGGCAATGGCAAGCCACTCTAGTATTATTGCCTAGAAAATCCCATGGATGGAGGAGCCTGGTAGGCTGTAGTCCATGGGGTCGCTAAGGGTCAGACACGACTGAGCGACTTCACTTTCACTTTTCACTTTCACAAATTGGAGAAGGAAATGGCAACCCACTCCAGTGTTCTTGCCTGGAGAATCCCAGGGACGGGGGAGCCTGGTGGGCTTCCGTCTATGGGGTCACACAGAGTTGGACACGACTGAAGTGACTTAGCAGCAGCAGCAGGTTCAGTGGGAGCTGTCTTTGAGCTGGCTATAGCATTCCTTTTCAAAGCTGTATGTTCTTTGTATTTGTCCCTGACCCTGTAATGCTAACAGAAGAAATAAACTAGACCTGTTATTCAGAGTTTATGTTACTTAATTATTCCCTATTATAAGATGATTAGTGTAGCTTAAAAATTAATAAGCAGAAATTTCAATTAAATAGAGCCAAGAGATAAGAAAGGCAACACATATACCCTGCAATAATACCAAAGTCCAACAGGAAGAAGAAAGACGACGACTCTTTGCTGGTAAGGACTCGACCAATGACAAGCCTGGACAGTTTCTTTACTACAGCCCTCCCAAATATTTTTTCCTCTCTATAAAAGAGTTCCCTTGCCAAGCTGAGGATTTTCATGTGACTTACCATGGTTGCAGACCCTGTATTACAATCATCTGTTGATACCAAATAAACCCACTTTTGCTGGAGAAATAGCTGACAATTTATTTCAGGTCAGTAGCAGCTTCAGTGGTTCAGGAAAGAATGTTAAAATTTTATGCTACTGTAGAACGGTAAATTGTACCCTTATCAGTTCTTCTTATACTAATGTGAGCTAAGGATACAATCTAAATCTTTGATAATAAAAGAACAAACCATCAAAATGACAGGAATGATTCTGCATTAAAAGATGTGATATCCCTTGGTGCTTCAGACAGTCAAGAATATGTCTGCAATGTAGGAGACCCAGGTTGGATCCCTGGGTCAGGAAGGTCCCCTGGAGAAGGTAATGGCAACTCACTCTATTATTCTTGCCTGGAAAATTCCATGGATAATCCATGGCGTTTCCAAGAGTCGGATACAATTGAGCAATTAACACTAGTATGGTTATCAAGTATGGCTATGGAATTAAAAAAAATAAAAGATAATGGAAAGTTTGAACTCTATAAATTTGCTGAGGCCAACTTATGTAACTTACAGTATGAAATTTATACAAAGAAATTCAGGATGTTAAGATAGTGAATGTACCAAATGTAATTTTAATATAAAATTGTCATTAAAGCACAAGTATCTTTGTACTTAGATAAAGAGAATTCCTCAACTACACTAAATGTATTATATAAATGTTTATAAATTTACTTATAAGCAATAATAAACCCAATAGAAATTTCTAAAATGATGTTAATATGCATTATTTGATTCTTTGGGTCAAGAAGTTACATGAATATAATTGGTTAAATTAACTTCAACTTATTTTACACAATTGACCAGTGGAATTAGCTTGCTAACTTTTCTCTTGAGCTTTAAAATCTAAAACTTGTTTAGAAGTTATTTCAATGGATCTTTAAACAATATTATAAAGTAATTAGCCTCCAATTAAAATAAACAAATTAACAAAATAAATAAAGTAGAAATCGTTATTCTGACTTAAACAATGCAGACATGAAGCCTTTGTTTACTTGCCTTATTCAAAGTTTCAAGTGCATAAAGCTGGATAGTTTTGGATTTGAATTTTGTCTTTTGATTCCAAGTTAAAGGCTTATTTACTAAACCAAATTACTTCCTACATTATCATGTTTTATAAAGCAGTATGCCCTAAATTTTATTATTTTTGAAATCCTTATTCTTAAAAAACTATTTAGAACTGTAAAAAAAAAGAGATAATTATTGAGTATCAGTAATGTCATTGTTTTAGATAAAATAGTATTCCTTTGCTGTAGGACATTATTTAGAAACCAAAAATAAGAGAATGCCATTGTGTTATTTGCCTGTCAAATGATATCCTCATGATTCCTATTACCAAAATGGGATACATGTAGATAATCTATCATGTTCCAGTGTGTTTTTATATTATTTTAGTATTATTATCATTATTACTACTACTACCATATGCACTATAATCTAGGATGCCTGATGCAAAAACATAAATGTGTTATATTTGAAGACTAATTTCTCTTTTCTCAGAAAGTATATTCATTTTACTGTGACATAATTCAGAATAAGACATACTTTTATAAACTGCTTGAATTCATATTTTTATCTATTTAAATGTAAAATTGATTGATGTTTTCTTAGTAAATAGAAAAGTTGTGAATTTTCTTGATTTTTTTAAAGTACATATTGAGGAAGTGTTGTGCAATTCACACCCACTTTATTCTCAATTATTCAGAGTAATAGAGGAAAAGTATGGATTGGCATTTCTCACAGCAGGACTAGCTGACAGAATATACAATTAGGCTTGATTCACAGCATTTATTAAAATTTCCATTTAATTGCTAATTAGTCTGTATAGATTTGTAAATGTAGAAACTAGCATTTGCATTTTTTTTTCCCTTAATGCTCAGCACAGCAGACAGCATTGAAATTTCTGTAGAGTAAAATCACAGTGACTCTTCATTATGCCCTGTGGTAGTCAGGAAAATAATTATGGATTCACTAGTCCATTTATTTTCTTAACTGTCCTTGTGTCAATCTCTTTCTTCCTTTCCACACTACCTCTGACATGGTATGTGTGAACAAAATCATAGAATATTAGAACTGAAAATATAAGTCAATCTCCTTGGTTTACTTCATAAGGCCTCAATATCCAGAGAAACTATTACATATTCTGGACTTTCACACATCTAATTTATCAGCAGAATTCTAACTGAATTGAATCCCAATTCTGTTTTAATGGCTATTGTTCATGCGTCAACGCATGATACAGGATGATTGGGGCTGGTGCACGGGGATGACTTGGAGGGAGGATATGGGGAAGAAGGAGGTGGGAGGGGGGTTCAAGAAAGGGAACATATGTACACCCGGGGAAGATTCATGTCAATGTATGGCAAAACCAACCAATATATTAATGTAAGATAATTTTCCTCCAATAAAATAAATTAAAAAAAAAATAATGGCTATTGTTAACAAACTAAGTCTGATCTTTGATCCTAGTTTATTGAACAAAAAACAAGTTCAGAATATGAACATGTAGTTCATATAGACATTGACACATTTTCTTTTTCCTCCTTCCTTCCTCTTTCCCTACTTCCCTTCCCTCTTTCTTTTCTCCTTTTTGAAATCTCAAAATTGTTTAAGGGTTGAAATCTCCTACCAGGTCCTTCCAATTTAAGATACCTGATTTGGTAAAAAAAAAAAAAAAGACAAATTTACCAATATATCTAAATATTATGGCCAAACCCCGAATTGACAAACTTTGGTTTTAATATTACTTGGAATATCTTTCAGATGACTTAGGAATTCTTGTTAGCACAACTAAAACATGAAATGTGATTGAGACTACAGGCTTTGGAAGCTGAATGGACAGGGTTATGATCTCAGCTCTACTCTATTTATGGGCTTGAGTAAATTATTTAATATCTGTATGCCTCAGTTTTATCACTTACAAATAAGGGAAACGAACAGTATTTTTGTCACAGTACTGGCATGATTAAGTCAAATAAACATCATTTAAAACCTCAGCATACCATATAGAACTTTGTACAGTAATAATTTTATAAATCTTAGCCATGAGATTGTGATTGTAATGATTCCTTCTCAGCAGCAACTTGACTCTTTTTTTTTTTTTTCTAAAAAAGAATTTTATTAAAAAAGCACAAATGCAAAGAAATGAACAGAGGAAAATTTATGCGTCAGCAGCAACTTGACTCTTAACTAATATATGTGCATATGAGTGTATTCATCTATCATCAATTTGTGAAACCATGTATGCATATACTAATGACTTTATATACATGAAAAATACATATATTTGTTTAATCTTTATGGACTTTGTGATTTATTTATGATGAAATATAATTATCTTCTGAGAGATTCATAGCTCTCTTAGAAGGAGTATTTTAAAACTAAGGCATGGATTCTCATGTTATGCAGAAGCATTCTATTAAATAATGATCATCAAGATGGCCACTGAGATCCAACTCAAAGAGGATTTATACATGATTTACTCTATTGTGCTTCTTTAGAATAACTGTAAGAATTTATGCCAGCATCAGGTTTTTTTTTTTCCTTCCCTCTTTGTTCATCCAAGCATCCTAGCCCATTGCCAGTTTTCCCTGGATAAATTTCTATGATAAAGTACAGTAAGAATATTTTTGAGGACTACCATTGCTGAAAGAAAAGATTAACATTCATATCTTTATTAATTGATATAGTATTTCTTAGTAATAATCACTTTGATAGTAATAAACATTTGGGCAAACATTTACTTTTTGTTTTGCTGGGCAAGTTCTTTACATACTGGTAAAAATTTAGTTCACAAAAAAAATATGAGATATATACCAAGATTTCCATTCTCAATGGTGGAAGCTGAGACAGGGAAATATTAATTGCCAAATATCAGAAGATTTGGACTTATTCAGATGGAAACTTACATATAAATTCATAATATTTTAATGTAGTTTGCAGCTGATTTGCCTAAGTAACAAAGATTTTGAAAACTGACCATTTAAAATTATTTTTAATATTTTTCATTTTTCACATATAGTTAGATATGACATTATCTCACCATCATCATATATTCATATTCCTGAAAAATATATTTGAGATTTTCATAAATTCATTTTTTCTCTTCTATGAATATCATGTTCTAATGTTTTATCAATAGTTATATTTATTTGTTTTTTTAAAGTTTTTGTTATGTATTTTTGGCTGCACTGGATCATCATTGCTTTGTGAGGACTTTCTCTAGTTGTGGCAAGTGGGTCTACTCTTCCTTGATGTACGGGCATTTTTTGTGGTGGCTTCTGTTGTTGTAGAGTACAGGCTGTATGCTGAGGGTCTTTAGCGGTTGTGAATTGGAAGTTCTAGAGTGCAGGCTTGGTAGCTGTGTGCACCAGCTTAGTGGCTGCTTGTATATTTTGGCAATTAATCCTATAGCAAAGTATCAATGTTGACTCACTGCTTGTGACTCTCTTTTCCTGGCTCCACTGAAAATAAGAGTTTCATCCTATTTTTTGAGCAGTAGCTTCACATAAAATCAGGGTCCAAGTCATTTGACTTATACGTGTTATGAGTCACATGATACCATCAAATAATTCAAATAAATTATTAACTTACTAATATGCATTTCAACATGGATGAAAAAATAAAGCTGCAAATGAATAAAAATATCATGATAACATGTGTAAAAATTTCAAAAAACATGAAAATCAAAAGAATATATTTTGTAGGGATGAAAATATAAATAAATGATAGCATTGCAATGTTCTCTACAAAGTATAAGAAGAGAAAGAAACAGACTTCTCATACCATCACTCCATGTAAGAGTTGACAGGTTATTTGCTTTTTTGTAAGTGCCCCTACGCATAAAGTGAGAGAGGTTTACTTGGTAATCTCTTATGATTTTTTCTAGCTTGATATCCAATATCTACATCTTCCTGAAGGAATCATAGGCTTAAATCTGAAAAGAGGATTAACATAGTGTCCTCTTAGCAAACATAAAATATTTCACATTGAATAATAATTTTTTTAACCTAACTGCTTAAACTGTATAGAGTGGAGCAGAGAGAGAAAGAGAGATTTAGAATTATTAACTGGTTATTCTACACTGGTTGTACTAAAGCAGAGACAGAGTGAATACCTAGGAGTGGGTTGGATCATAGAGTGAATGATTAGCTTTTAAGAGAATTCCAAACTACTTTTTAAAGTCGTGTCATTTTAAATCCCACCATCTTTGGCTCCTCCACATCCTATTAGATGTTATGTTCATCTCTTGAAATTATTCATTATAGTATGTCTGTAGCAGCTTTTAATTGTGGTTTTAATTATATATAAATTTTTTAATATATATACATTTTTAATGACAGAAATTGAGAAAATTTGCAGATAATTAGTTGCCTTTCTTACATCTTCCTAGGTGAAGTGCTTGTTCAAATAATTTGCCTATATTTTATAAACATACTTCTGAATTTAGAATAGTTTTAGATTTACATGAAAATTGAAAATGATATAGAAAATGACCACACACCTCATATACACTTTCATTTTGGTTAAGAGCATACAATAATAATATAAAGTTGTCACAATTACAGAACAAATATTGATACATTATTATTAACTAAAGGCCACAGTTTATACATATGTCCTCATTTTATCTTTTTTTAAAGATTAACTTTATTTTTTATTATTTATTTATTTGACTATTTTGGTGAATGGTTGTACCATGTTTGTTGCAGTGCACGGACTCCCTATTTGTGGTGCATGGGCTCAGTAGCTGAGATGCATGGGCGTAGTTGCTCTGAGACATGCAGTATCTTAGTTTCCTGACCAGGAATTGAACCCTTGTCCCCTCGTCTCAATAACTACTGGACCACCAGGAAAGTCCATCCCCATTTTATCTAATGTGCTTTTTCTGTTCCAGAATCTTAGTCATCATATCAAACTACATTGAGTTGTCCTGTTTCTATGGCTCCTCTTGCCTGTAAGAGTTTCTCACATTTTTCTTATTTTTAAGGACCTTGACAGTTTTGAAACATACTGATCAGGTACTTAATAGAGTGTCCCTCAATTTGAGCTTGTGTTATATATTTTTCTCCTGATTATACTAGGATAGTGATATCTGACCTTAGAAACTTCAGAAATGAGTGGAGACTAAAAGTAAGAAGAACTATACAAAAGCACAGTAGACTAGTTGATAAAATTGTTTCCACAGTGCTTCCGTTCTGTTCCGTCGCTCAGTTGTGTCCGACTCTTTGCGACCCCGTGGACTGTAGCCTACCAGGCTTCTCCGTCCATGGGATTCTCCAGGCAAGAATACTGGAGTAGGTTACCGTTTCCTTCTCCAGGGGATCTTCCCGATCCAGGGATCGAACCCGGGTCTCCCTCATTGGAGGCAGACGCTTTAACCTCTGAACTACCAGGGAAGCCCTCCACAGTGGTTCAGTTCAGTTCAGTTCAGTCGCTCAGTCGTGTCCGACTCTCCGCGACCCCATGAATCACAGCACGCCAGGCCTCCCTGTCCATCACCAACTCCCGGAGTACACTCAAACTCATGTCCACAGAGTCAGTGATGCCATCCAGCCATCTCATTCTCTGTCGTCCCCTTCTCCTCCCGCCCCCAACCTTTCCCAGCGTCAGAGTCTTTTCCAGTGAGTCAACTCGTCGCATGAGGTGGCCAAAGTATTGCAGTTTCAGCTTTAGCATCAGTCCCTCCAATGAACATCCAGGATTGATCTCCTTTAGAATGGACTGGTTATGGCCTGTCAATTCTGAAGTCACTATAAATATATACTGGAACTGAATACATAATTAAGTGGATAGAATAGGTTGGAAGCCAGGTTCCTCACTATTGAAGTAGGAGAATACAAACAAATGGAGACAAGAATGATCCATACAGTAGTTTATTTTGTAATTTTTATTTTGCTTTTGGAGTTTGGCCATTTTAACAACTATGCAATTAAATATCATTTTTTAAAATGTGCTTTCTCCTAATGATAAATGAGGGCTTCCCTGATGGCTCAGATAGTAAAGAATCCACCTGCAAAGTAGGAGATCCAGGTTCAATCCCTGGGTCAGGAAGATCCCCGGGAGAAGGGAATGGCAACCCACTCCAGTATTCTTGCCTGAAAAATCCCATGGACAGAGGATCCTGGTGGGCTAAAACCTATGGGGTCACAAAGAGTCAGGGACTAGATGATTGAGTGATAAAGTATACACACACACAAGTGGATGATTCTGTGCATCTTCTCATATACTTTTCATCTGTATATCTTTGCTGAGGCAACCACTCAGGTCTTTTGCCCAGTTTTTAAGTGTACTGATTGATTTCTTAGCATTTACTTGCAAGTGTTCTTTGAATACAATACTTGTAAGAGTTCTTTGAGCACAAATCCTTTAGAATATATGTGATTTTAAAATATTTTAATCTGGTTCACATCTTTTCATTTTTGCCTGTATCTTTCACAGAGTAAAATATTTTAATATTCAAAGGCCAATTTATTATTTTTTTTTCCTTCAAGGATCATGATTTTGGCGCTCTAACTAGAATCATTATGAGACCTAATGTCATACATTTTCTCATGTATTTCTTCTGAAAGCTTTATATTTGCACATTTTTACATGCAAGTTTATGACTCATTTTTAGTTAATTTTTGTTTAAGAAATAGAAAAGAAGTAAAAAAAAAAAAAACCCTAATATTGGGAAAGATTGAGGGCAGGAGTAGAAGGACATCAGAGGATGAGATGGTTGGATGGCATCACCCACTAAATGGACATGAATTTGAGCAGACTCGGGGAGATACTGATGGATAGGGAAGCCTAGTGTGCTACAGTCCTATGGGGTTGCAAAGAATCAGACATGACTTAGTGACTAAACAGTAACAACCTACTTCACATACTTCTGGATTCAATATTCTACCATTTCATCAATGATTCTTTTGGTGTGTAAGTTTATGGAAAATATTGATCTGTAACCACTCCTTTTTTTTCCTTTCACTGTCTTTATCAGCTTTGATATTAGTGTAAGTTAGTCTCAGTTGGAAAACATTCCTTCTACTTATATTTTCTGGAAGAGATTATTAATATACAGAATTAGTACTATTTCGTCATAACTGTTGGGTGAATTCACTAGTGTAATCACTTGGGTCCGTTGTTTTCTGTGTTTGAAAGTTATTGATTATTAACTCAATTTCTAAGATAGATGTATGGCTGCATTTTCTAATTATCTCTTTGTGAGTAGCGGTAGTGTTCAAGGAATTGGTGCATTTCATCCAAGTAATCAAATCTGTGAGCATGGAATTCTTTATGGTAGTCCCTTTTTATCTTTTTTATGTCCTTTAGATTAACAGTGATTTTCCCTCATTTGGGCTTCAGTAGTGGCTCAGTTGGTAAAGAATCTGACTACAATGTAGAAGACCTGAGTTTGATCCCTGGATCGGGAAGATCCCCTGGAGAAGGAAATGGCAAAACACTCCAGTAGTTTTGCTTGGAGAATTCCATGGACAGAGGAGCCAGGCAGGCTACAGTACATGGGAGCACAGAGAATCACACACGACTGGGTCACTAAATAAATCCCTAATTTTTCACTATTGATTTCCTGTTTTGAATTTTATTCACTCTAGATTTCATATGATCACTTTTCCATAATTTCTTATGATGGAGAATTCAGTTCAGTTCAGTTCAGTCGCTCAGACGTGTCTGACTTCTTCCTTCCTATATATGCTTCAATAGCATGAATTTCTCTCTAACAATGGTTTCACTGAATCCCACAAATATTGATAAGGATTTTTTCATTTTAATTTTATTTAAAATATTTAAAAATATTTTCTAGATGGTTCTTTGATCAGTAGTCTATTTAAAAATGTGTTGCTTACTTTCCAAAGATTTGAACATATTCCAATTACCAATAACAAAGTTTTGATATTTTCATTTAAGTTCTTTGTGGTCTCAACATATATTTTATATGATATTTTATTTTTTAAATTTGAGAAGATTAGTTTTATGGCCCGGAATGTGTTCTATCTTGGTCAATAGCCCAGATAAGTTTGATGAGAATATATATTCTGCTGTTGGATATACATTATTGTATGGCATTCAGCTATTGGATACTCATTATTTTACACAATTTTATTGGACTGAATATTTTATAGCTGTCAATTTATAGTAAACATTGAAGTAAGTAGGCCTTCAATGTGAAGTTTTATGTTAATCTAGCTAGTAGTCATAAAGTGTTCAATGTTTGCTGTATTTATCCGTTCTGTCGCTCAGTCGTGACCGACTCTTTGCGACCCCGTGGACTGTAGCCTACCAGGCTTCTCCATCCATGGGATTCTCCAGGCAAGAATACTGGAGTGGGTTACCGTTTCCTTCTCCAGCTGTATTTATAGGTGACAGATATTACAAATTCCTCTAGAGTTTTAGTTTTTTTCTCTCCTGTCTTGGCTCTGCCCTTCCTTAGGTTGCTCCTCAGGAAGATTCTGTGTCTTGCATCTGTTTCAGTTGAAGTCAACTGTTTTGTTTTGTTGTTGCTGTTGTTGTTGTTTTACTGAAGACCTATGACCTGGTGATAAGGATGAAAAAAGGAGCATTTCATAAATATTTCAGTTAGGTTTCAGTCTTTTAATGAACCTGCATTTCAGAACTGTGACTTTCATGACTATTTCTGACCGTCCTCTGCTGCTGCTGCTGCGTCACTTCAGTTGTGTCCGACTCTGTGCGGCCCCATAGACAGCAGTCCACCAGGCTCTCCCGTCCCTGGGATTCTCCAGGCCAGAACACTGGAGTGCGTTGCCATTTCCTTCTCCAATGCATCAAAGTGAAAAGTTAAAGTGAAGTCGCTCAGTCGTGTCTTGACTCTTAGCGACCCCATGGACTGCAGCCTACCAGGTTCCCCCCGTTCATGTGATTTTCCAGGCAAGAATACTGAAGTGGGGTGCCATTGCCTTCTCTGGACCCTCCTCTAGTTGTATAAATATTTTTTCTCTTTTCCTTACCACCTTCCCTGTCTACAATTAATTCCTTGAAGCCCTGTAGTAGTATCTGCTTCTGGAGAGATAAGAATTAAAAGTTGTTTCAGATAACAAAATTCAACTTTATTTTTTTACTTAATATTCTTAGTTTTCAGTGTTCATAAATTGATTCTTGGAAAAAAATGCTAGGGACATCCTGAGCATGAGGACATAGTAGGAAATGTCCCTGATGCCATTGGGCATTTCAATACAACCATAGAAAATATTTAGAAGACAGTGACTGCAGCCATGAAATTAAAAGACTCTTGCTCCTTGGAAGAAATGTTATGATCAACCTAGACAGCTTATTGAAAAGCAGAGACATTGCTTTGTCAACAAAGGGCCATCTAATCAAAGCTATATTTTTTCCAGTAGTCACGTATGGATGTGAAAGTTGGACTGTAAAGAAAGCTGAGTGCTGAAAATTTATAATCTGAAGTGGTGTTGCAGACTCTTGAGAGTCCTTTGGACAGCAAGGAGACCCAACCAGTCCATCCTAAAGGAAATAAATCCTGAATATTCATTGGAAGGAAGAAGAAACTCCAATACCTTGGCCCCCTGATGTGAAGAACTGACTCATTTGAAAAGACCCTGATGCTGGGAAAGATTGAAGGCGGGAGGAGAAGGGGATGACAGAGGATGAGATGGTTGGATGGCATCACCGACTTAATGGACTTGAATTTGAGTAAACTCTGGGAGTTGGTGATGGACAGGGAGGCCTGGCGTGCTGCAGTCCATGGGGTAGCAAAGAGAAGGACACAACTGAGAGACTGAACTGAACTGAGACTTTTGAAGATATATATGACTATTTTTCATCTAATGACATACAGATTGTTTCTTCGTAGGATTAGTTTAAAGGCGTTTTAATAATGCTTTTCTCAAACCTGTCTCATAGTTTTCATGATACACTCAATTCTTATTCAAAATAGTAAACTGTAAATAAATACAACTCAGAATTGGCCTGAATTTCATTAGAATATAATTGTTTATTTCTATGTGGAGAGAATGTGAAAAGAAGCAAATGATCATTATTTCAGCTGCATGAAATATTTTCAGTTCTCTCTGTTCTGTGCTATTTTGAGCCTCTGTATGTATGCTATGTGAATAGAGTTAATACAGATGAGGACTGTATACCTTGTTTATGGATCATTTAAAATTCTCTATAGTGACATTTTTGATGGGCTATATACTTAAGAAGTAAACCAAAGCCAAAGAGAGAGCAAATACATATGAGCTTCTAAAATGCATGTCTGTTTCCAAGAGATAAGTATTTTCTTAACTAAACGTTGTTTTAAATGTAATTTGAGTGTTTCTTTTAAGTTTTGCAGACCAAATTTTATGAAAAAGGGCAAGATTATATGGTTCTATATTAGTAAAAGTAGGGGTTAAAGAAGAATTACCAAATGGATTCCTGAAAAGGCTACTCTTACCACAGCTCAGTAAACACGATGGCTGCTGTCTGGGACTAAAGATTCATTTTGTTTTTCTCTGGATTTCTTTGCCAGTGGGGAAAGCTAAGTAATGCTGCTGTCTTTTCAGTCATCCTTATCATAAACGATCACTCTGTGTGGCATGTGTTAATTATTCCAGCCGTCTCTTTTCCCCCTATTAGATTAATAGTTGCTAATTAGGATTTCTCTCTCCTGCACTGCTATTGTGTACACATTTCTAATTCTCTTCATTACACCAGTGAGTACGGATAATTATGATTATAAGTTATCCATCTATCTTTTCAAGGACAGTGAGCAATGTAATTCTGTGAAGGCCTGGAGTGTGTATATGTTCGTGTGTGTGTGTCTGTGTGTGTGTGTTTGTCTGTTTGTGAGAGAGAGGGGGAGACGAAAGAGAGAGACACAGAAAATATGATCATTTTGAATAAATATAAATTACATACATGAAAATAATTCATTTATATTTTTACTTTGTTATTTTAGAAAAGGTAAAAATAAATCAACACAATGCTAGTCTTATTGTAAGCACTTACTCTGAATACTGGGTAAGAACATCTCCCTGTCCCTCAAAGATCTTCAACCTGCTAGTCGATCCAAACTCTTGATTCTACTCGTATATTTGAAGATTTCATATTCCATAATTAGTCATAAGGTTAAACCACAAAGATATATAATATCATACAAAATAAAATTCACAGTGTATTATATAATTTTATAATGTCCAAGAGGAGTTTGGTGAAGGTAATAGAAAGAAAGGAGTTGGACAATTTGAGGTAAAGGGCTAGTCATCTTCAAGAGGAACAGTGACAGAAAAATAGAGGTAATGTGTTTTGAAGAGACCTATTCCTGCTTTTAAAAACATTAATTACAAAATAAGTTTATAATGAATTTTGTACAAGAATAACACAGTAATTAGAAGGCAGAGAAAAATTAAAGAAGCAGGAAAAGGTATTATTTAATTTTTTTTAAGGAGTAAGCGTCTTTTAATTTCATGGCTGCAATCAGATCTGCAGTGATTTTGGAGCCCAAAAAAACAAAGTCTGACACTGTTTCCACTGTTTCCCCATCTATTTCCCATGAAGTGATGGGACCAGATGCCATGATCTTTGTTTTCTGAATGTTGAGCTTCAAGCCAACCTTTTCACTCTCCTCTTTCACTTTCATCAAGAGGCTTTTGAGTTCCTCTTCACTTTCTGCCATAAGGGTAGTGTCATCTGCATATCTGAGATTATTGATATTTCTCCCAGCAATCTTGATTCCAGCTTGTGCTTCTTCCAGCCCAGCGTTCCTCATGATGTACTCTGCATATAAGTGAAGTAAGCAAGGTGACAATATACAGCCTTGACGTACTCCTTTTCCTATTTGGAACCAATCTGTTGTTCCATGTGCAGAACTCCAGGAGTTGGTGATGGACAGGGAGGCCTGGCATGCTGTGATTCATGGTGTCGCGGAGAGTCAGACACGACTGAGCGACTGAACTGAACTGAACAACATTTTTGAAGCACACTGGAGAGTCAGGTCAAAACCCTGTGCTTTTGGAGGCAAGAAACTGTTGTTGGTATTTTCTTTACCTTCCCCTCCTCTCATATGTGAGAAGAGAACCAGTGAGCCAGCAGACCACCTTGATGGCTTTGTAACTATTAATAAACAGTATTTAATGTGTGTGTGTTAGTCTCTCAGTCGTGTCTGACTCTTTGTGACCCCCACATACTGTAGCTCACCAGCTTCTCTATCTATGGAATTCCCCAGGCAAGAATACTGGAGTGGCTTGCCATTCCCTTCTCCAGATGATCTTCCCAACTAGGGATCGAACCCTCGTCTCCTGTATTGCAGGCAGATTCTTTATCATTTGTGATACAGGGAAGTCTTTTAAGCAGTATTTAATAATCAATTACATATAGTGGGGAGAGCAGAAGGGGCAGTTCTCATGCCCTAGGATATTAACAGAGCTGAACAAGAAAAAGAAAAATTCCTCTTCCCCACTCCCCAACTCCCAAAAAGACTAAGGTAAATAGAAGCCATGGACTTTTTGTTTATTACAGCCCTCTCAACTCTTCTTTGCTCTCTGCAAAAGTGTTCTCCTTTCCCTTGCAGAACCTCCCACACAGTTTGCTATGGTTGCAGACCTGAATTGTATTCTCTGTTAATCCCCAATAAGCCCATCGTTAATGGAGAAACATCTGATATTCCTTTTGTTTTAAATCAACATTTTGGTAGCTCATAGGGGAACAAGAGTAGACCCTGATAGGTTCTAGGTGTGATGAGCAAATAGATACAGTTCCTACAACCACAGGGAAGAGGAACTAAAAAGCCTCTTGATGAAAGTAAAAGAGGAGAGTGAAAAAGTTTGCTTAAAGCTCAACATTCAGAAAACTAAGATCATGGCATCTGGTCTCATCACTTCATGGCAAATCGATGGGGAAACAGTGGAATCAGTGTCAGACTTTATTTTTGGGGGCTCCAAAATCACTGTGGATGCTGATTGCAGCCATGAAATTAAAAGACGCTTACTGCTTGGAAGGGAAGTTATAACCAACCTAGATAGCATACACATAGCTGACACATTATTTTGCCAACAAAGGTCTAGTCAAGGCTATGGTTTTTCCAGTGGTCATGTATGGATGTGAGAGTTGGGCTGTGCAGAAAGCTGATCGCCGAAGAATTGATGCTTTTGAACTGTGGTGCTAGAGAAGACTCTTGAGAGTCCCTTGGACTGCAAGGAGATCCAACCAGTCCATTCTAAAGAAGATCGATCCTGGGTGTTCATTGGAAGGACTGATGCTAAAGCTGAAACTCCAATACTTTGGCGACCTCATGCGATGAGTTGACTCACTGGAAAAGACTGATGCTGGGAGAGGTTGGGGGCAGGAGGAGAAGGGGACGACAGAGAGTGAGATGGCTGGATGGCATCACCGACTCAATGGACATGAGTTTGAGTGAACTCCTGGAGTTGGTGATGGACAGGGAGGCCTGGCGTGCTATGATTCATGGGGTCGCAAAGAATTGGACATGACTGAGCAACTGAACTGAACTGACAAGCACATTGTGAGCACATTGTGGCTAACTGCTTTTTACATCAACCTTCTTTGAAGGAACCTCTTTCCCCTGAATTCCAGCTCACTTCCTCTGCCTCTGAAGCTCTTCAGACTTTATTTGGAATCTAGTTCAAGGTTTTGTTGTTTCTGGTTAAGGCCTGTTCTGCATGCAGGTATTCATTTAACATTTTGGTCTGATTTTGATCTCAGGCTGTTTCAGGTGAAGCTGCCTAGTCTTTAACCCATTCCCTTGAGATGAGGGACTGCCTCACTGAACCTGTGCAAGCTCAGTCATCACCTCAGTTCTATGGCTCCTACTGAATCAGCAACCACCTTCCATATGGGCAAAATCTCCAGCTGACATGGGCAAAATTCATAATTTAGCTCCCATTGAGATTCAAATATACTCCTCAAAACCAATCTCTTGTTGGAATCTCAGAATCACTCTCTTCTCAGAATTAATTATCCTCATCCAATAAAGGCCTGGAGAAGGAATGGCAACCCACACCAGTATTCTTGCCTGGAGAATCCCATGGACAGAGGAGCCTGGCAGACTACGGTACATGGGATCACAAGAGTAGAACACGATTTAGCAATTAAACCACCACCATCACCATATAATAAAGAAACATTTCAAAACATAAAGCCCATAATAGACAATTACAAGGCTTAAGGTCTCCTTATCCTCCATAACATTCTCATTTTAAATTCTAGCAAGCTTTTGTCTTTATGTGATAGAATGTGATAATAGGAATGGCATCCTATTACCTTTTCCATATGCTATTAGTAGGAACAGTACACAGGTTCTGCCAGCCCTTCAGGAGAAGAAATTAAACAGAGGAATAAACAGTTGGAGTTGAGGACAATAGCGGATCACCTTCTAGCCTGACCATCACACGTTCCATGAAGTGGATCTACATTTAAAGTTAATGATACTAAGGGAATCAGATGTGGTAAAAAATGCCTGAAGTTTCACAGTTGAAAATGGTAGACCTGGGATCCTAACCCTACCCAAGCTCTGTTGTTCTAGAGCAAATACTTTTAACTTAAATGTATTCTACATCTCTTCATCATTAAATTATTAAAGGAACTACATTGCATGATCCAAATGGTCATGGTTTTTCCAGTAGTCATGAATGAGTTTGAGAGTTAGACCATAAAAAAGTCTCAGTGCCAAAGAATTGATGCTTTCAAACAGTGGTGCTAATGAAACTGGGAGATAGTGAAGGACAGGGAAGTCTGGCATACTTCTGTCCATGGGATTGCAAAGAGTAGGGCATGACTTAGTGACTGAACAACAACGAATGTCCATTTTAGCTCCTGAGAAGGCTATGTCATAGGACCAATCTTAAGTCACAAAATCAAGATGGTGTACATATCTCTAGGTTTGAGAAACCTGGAAAATAATTGCCTTGCAATATCCAGCTGGTATATATTTGGTAATGCCTATCTAGTGAATATATACTGCTAACACATTATGGAGGACACAACATTAAGATTATTGATATTATAATATTCAATATATCAATACTATTGATATTGATATAGCATTACAAAGAGTCCTAAATTGAGGTCATAGGTTGTAATACATGTAATACTTATTACATAGACAGTAATAAGTCCTAAATTTGGATGGTAGAAGATTTTAGGCACTCAGAATGAAGTCAAACTTAAATTTATTGTACTCAGTAGAGTTGGGAGATGGCATGATAAATTTACATATTTACTCTCTGCCTATTCCAGAGACAATCAGTTGTGGAAGAGGCAGATGATCCAGTTAGGCCCTCCTAATGAAAATCACTACCATAAACAAAAATCATTAGTTAAATTGAGGATTACTTGATAGATACTTGATAATAAATCGTTATTTCCATAAATTTAAGAGAGTGCATATGTATGCAGCAGCAATATATCTTCCCAGAGCATAAGAAAACAGTAGAAAATCACAATTGTAAATATTTGAAATAAAGTTAACAGTTAATCGTGAATGGATTAGTAATGATGATAAAATAACAAAGATGATCATGAAACATAGATGTTTTCTGACTGGCTTGTGGAATTGAAAACAGAAAGCACTTTGGGAGATCTGAATTGTAATGCATTTATTTTTAACTGAGTTAGAGAAAACCACTTACACTTTAAGGAAATATGCATCCACTTTTCATCTCCTTTCTCCCAGTGATTAGTTTTTAGTTTGGGGGGGAATAAAAAGAAAATAAATGGATAGTCAAAAGTAAAGCAAGCAAATTAATTAATTAAAATTTTAAAGAAAAGCACTTAAGTTCTGGCTTCACGTTTTCTTATTGGTAAAATGATAGGATGATACATTTATCAGGGTAAAACAGGTAATACATATGAAAGAACTCTGAATGCAGCACTTTAACTTTATATAGATAGCCAATAATTCATATTTTTATCCAACTTCTTTGCCCTTTATCAATCAAATGCAAATAATTTAGGCCTTAAACATATATTTGGTAATATTCCACCTTAATATAAATATTAAAAGCAATCTAGATTTCAACTGTATACAGGACATTGACAATGAATAAGCAATTTTACATTGTAGGCTATTTTAAAAAAGAAAATGTGGGTCATTTTGCTGAGGGTATCACAAGCCATTCTTAAAATGGGTCATTTCCTCATTTAACTTAATGGGAGAGATTACGACTTTTTACTTTCCAGGTGTAATTTGATGCCTTCAGATATCTCTCTGTTCACATTCCAATTAAATTAAATTAAATTGTTCCTATGGATGCAATTAACTCATATGGTTTATAGCAAGGAACTCGTTATTAGGTAGATAGGCTAAGAATCCAGGTTCTTTTCCCTTCTGTCTATTTTTTTCCTACTTTTCAAATGTTAATTCCAGTGAGCATAAAAAGTCATTCATTTCCCTGGGAAAAGTTGGTTCTGCAAGGCTATCAGTTACATCTTTCTGATCTTGAAGCAGAGCATGAAGAATGAAACGGTTAAAGCATTTGAAACAGCTCTTCTCCAAAAGCCAAAGGAAGGGTGAAGAATACTAAGTGAGAAGGGATAAAAAGAATAGAGGCACAAAATTGAGGAAATCTCCTTATCGAGATAGGAACCTATGGAAACACTTAAAGGGAGGATTGAATTGCTGTGCCTAGGATCACATAACAAATCAGTAATACATGACCCTGGGCCCTCTTAACCCTTATCTGTGCTCTCTGAGTGAGACAGTATTCTTCCCTTAGTGCTACATATGGCCATCATGCATGCTAGTGTATAAAACAAAGTAAAAAAAAAAAAAAGAAATTTTTGGCTTTGTTAATATATAGAGAGATAACTTCTCTTCTTGTTTCTCCCCCTACACACTCCGCCCCTATATCTCCCATGCAGTGCCATTAATGTGCATATCATTTTGTTATTCATGGAAATTCCATGTACCACACACACCGAACAGTTACAGGAAAGCTTTCAAGAAATACATTTGCTATTTAGAATGCTGAAACTATATCTGGCTAAATGACAAATAATTTTCTCCAAGTCTTCTGAATTGAGTTTCAGTTCAGTTCAGTTCAGTTGCTCAGTCGTGACCAACACTTTGCGACCCCATGAATCACACACGCCAGGCCTCCCTGTCCATCACCAACTCCCAGAGTTCACTCAAACTCATGTCTATCGAGTCGGTGATGCCATCCAGCCATCTCTTTCTCTGGTGTCCCCTTCTCCTCCAGCCCCCAATCCCTCCCAGCATCAGAGTCTTTTCCAGTGAGCCAACTCTTCGCATGAGGTGGCCAAAGTATTGGAGTTTCAGCTTTAGCATCAGTCCTTCCAATGAACACCCAGGATTGATCTCCTTCAGAATGGACTGGTTGGATCTCCTTGCAGTCCAAGGGACTTTCAAGAGTCTTCTCCAACACCACAGTTCAAAAGCATCAATTCTTCAGCGATCAGCCTTCCTTACAGTCCAAATCTCACATCCATACATGACCACTGGAAAAACCATAGCCTTGACTAGACAGACCTTTGTTGGCAAAGTAATGTCTCTGCTCTTTAGAAGAAAGAATTTCACTTACTCTTTAATGTTTATTCCCCCTACACACCCCGGTTTTTCAACTGTATGTGGCAGGAACTATGCTGGGTTAAGATGAACAAAATGAGGAATCGGGATATCTGTTTTTGAATCTCAGGCATATGAGTAACATATTTTTTTATATTGGATATGTGAACCAATTTAAGTACAAAGTATACGGTAATTTGACATTAGAGGAGACTGAAACAAATGTGCTTAAACTGGGTTTCTCAAGTGGCTCAATGGTAAAGAATCCACCTACCAATGCAGGAGATATAGGAGACACCGATTCGACCCCTGGGTGGGGAAGATACTCTGGAGGAGGAAACGGCAAACCACTCCAGTAGTCGTGCCTAGAGAATCCCATGGACAGAGGGGCCTAATGGGTTACAGTTTATGTGGTTGCCAAGAGTTGGACACGACTTACTGAGTAAACACACACACACACATGCATGTGCTAAAATTGCAAGAATTTTTCTAGACTTCCATTTATTGTAACAACATTTTTCAGAGCTGAGAGTTCCTAGTGTCCACCCCCTCCAAAAAAACTGCTATGAACTAGAACACTTTCTAACACCATACACCATAATAAACTCAAAATGGATTAGAGAGCTAAATGTAAGACCAGAAACTATAAAACTCCTAGAGGAGAACGTAGGCAAAACACTCTCCGACATAAATCACAGCAGGATCCTCCAAGACCCACCTCCCAGAATATTGGAAATAAAAGCAAAAATAAACAAATGGGACCTAATTAAAATCAAAAGCTTCTGCACAGCAAGGGAAACTATAAGCAAGGTGAAAAGACAGCCTTCAGAATGGGAGAAAATAATAGCAACTGAAGCACCTGATAAAGGATTAATCTCCAAAATATACAAGCAGCTCCTGCAGCTCAATTCCAGAAAAATAAAAAAGAACTAAACAGACATTTCTCCAAAGAAGACATTCTGATGGCTAACAAACACATGAAAAAATGCTCAACATCCCTCATAATCAGAGAAATGCAAATCAAAACCACAATGAGATACCATTTCACACCAGTCAGAATGGCTGCTATCCAAAAGTCTACATGCAATAAATGCTGAAGAGGGTGTGGAGAGAAGGGAACCCTCTTACACTGTTGGTGGGAATGCAAACTAGTACAGCCACTATGGAGAACAGTGTGGAGATTCCTCAAAAAACTGGAAATAGAACTTCCATATGATCCAACAATCGCACTCCTGTGGGCATACACACCGAGGAAACCAGAATTGAAAGAGACACATGTACTCCAGTGTTCATTGCAGCACTGTTTATAATAGTCAGGCCATGGAAGCAACCTAGATGTCCATCTGCAGATGAATGGATAAGAAAGCTTTGGTACATATACACAATGGAGTATTCAGTTCAGTTCAGTTCAGTTCAGTCTCTCAGTCGTGTCCGACTCTCCGCGACCCCATGAACCACAGCACGCCAGGCCTCCCTGTCCATCACCAACTCCTGGAGTACATTCAAACTCATGTCCACAGAGTCGGTGATGCCATCCAGCCATCTCATTCTCCGTCGTCCCCTTCTCCTCCCGCCCCCTACCTTTCCCAGCATCAGAGTCTGTTCCAGTGAGTCAACTCGTCGCATGAGGTGGCCAAAGTATTGCAGTTTCAGCTTTAGCATCAGTCCCTCCAATGAACATCCAGGATTGATCTCCTTTAAAATGGACTGGTTGGATCTCCTTGCAGTCCAAGGGATTCTCAAGAGTCTTCTCCAACACCACAGTTCAAAAGCATCGATTCTTCGGCAATCAGCCTTCTTCACAGTCCAACTCTCACATCCATACATGACCACGGGAAAAGCCATTGCCTTGACTAGACGGACCTTGGTTGGCAAAGTAATGTCTCTGCTTTTTAATATACTATCAAGGTTGGTCATAACTTTCCTTCCAAGGAGCAAGCGTCTTTTAATTTCATGGCTGCAATCAGCATCTGCAGTGATTTTGGAGCCCAAAAAAATAAAGTCTGACACTGTTTCCACTGTTTTTCCATCTCTTTCCCATGAAGTGATGGGACCAGATGCCATGATCTTTGTTTTCTGAATGTTGAGCTTCAAGACAACATTTTCACTCTTCTCTTTCACTTTCATCAAGAGGCTTTTGAGTGCCTCTTCACTTTCTGCCATAAGGGTAGTGTCATCTGCATATCTGAGATTATTGATATTTCTCCCAGCAATCTTGATTCCATCTTGTGCTTCTTCCAGCCCAGCGTTCCTCATGATGTACTCAGCATATAAGTTAAATAAGCAAGGTGACAATATACAACCTTGACATACACATTTTCCTATTTGGAACCAGTCTGTTGTTCCATGTCCAGTTCTAACTGTTGCTTCTTGACCTGCATACAGGTTTCTCAAGAGGCAGGTCAGGTGGTCTGGGATTCCCATCTCTTTCAGAATGTTCCACAGTTTATTGTGATCCACACAGTCAAAGGCTTTGGCATAGTCAATGAAGCAGAAATAGATGTTTTTCTGAAACTCTCTTACTTTCTCCATGATCCAGCGGATGTTGGCAATTTGATCTCTGGTGCCTTTGCCTTCTCTAAAACCTGCTTGAACATCTGGGAGTTCACGGTTTACATACTGCTGAAGCCTGGCTTGGTGAATTTTGAGCATGACTTTACTAGCGTGTGAGATGAGTGCAATTGTGCGGTAGTTTGAGCATTCTTTGGCATTGCCTTTCTTTGGGACTGGAATGAAGACTGACCTCTTCCAGTCTTGTGGCCACTGCTGAGTTTTCCAAATCTGCTGGCATATTGAGTGCAGCACTTTCAGAGCATCATCTTTCAAGACTTGAAATAGCTCAACTGGAATTCCATCACCTCCACTAGCTTTGTTTACTCAGCCATTATAAAGAATGCATTTGAACCAGTTCTAATGAGGTGGATGAAACTGGAGCCTGTTATACAGAGTGAAGTAAGACAGAAAGAAAAACACCAATACAGTATACTAATGCATATATATGGAATTTAGAAAGATGCAAATGATAACCCTGTATACGAGACAGCAAAAGAGTCATAGAAGTATAGAACAGTCTTTGGGACTCTGTGGGAGAGGGTGAGTGTGGGATGGTTCGGGAGAATGGCATTGAAACATGTATATTATCATATGTGAAACGAATCACCAGTTCAGGGTCGATGCATGTTACAGGATGCTCGGGGCTGGTATGTGGGGATGACCCAGAGGGAGGATAAGGGGAGGAGGGAGGAGGGAGGGGGGTTCGGGAGGGGGAACTCATGTACACCAGGGGTGGATTCATGTCAATGTATGGCAAAACCAACCAATATAATATTGTAAAATAATTACCTCCAATAAAAACAAAAATTAAAAAAATATAAAATAAATAAATAAATAAATAAACATCTCCAGGGGCCACAAGCATAGCAAAACAGCAACATTTAAAGTGAAAAAGCAGGGCTGAAACTCTTGATGTTAGTCTGAAAGCCTGCAGAAGTGGCTGGCTCCATATCTTCTATGTGTACCCAACAGTGTGACTGCAGGATGACATGGTAGCTCTATTGTTTGTTTCATAATAATTTGCATTTTAATTTAACTTTATCACATTATAATTTAACTTATAGTGTATATACTGTACATATTTTTAAAAAATTTATTGTTAGAGTAGGACTACTTTATAATGAATCTGTGCACACTAATGCGAACAAGATATGTTTGAGGCTGTCAGGTCAAATATGAGGAGACAATTTTAAAACATGTATTTGGATGAGATTACTAAAATTGCTAGTATGCAACTCGAAAGCATATTTTCCATAAAAAGTGTATAATCACTTGGAAGAGTTAGTTTTATCTACTCTTCTCTCCATCGATATATACCCCCATTGAGCTCTGCTTGACTTTGATGAATATCCATCGAGTAACATATTTCCTCACTTGAGATTTTGCTGCCATTGAGAAATCACTTGATTAAGTAAACTTATCCTCAACCTCCTTCATTACACATTTACAGAAGATGTTATAGAATTTGCTTCCTCATAATTCTTTCATGTTCTTCAATTTCTACAACCAGTTTTCCTTTCTTATTCCCAATGCTGTGTATTTTTTGTTACTTTTTTTTTTTTTTTGGCTACAACCCGGTTTATTTTTATTTGTCTTGTCAAAATTCAGCTTTTGGTAATTTTTAAATCTTTTTAAAAAATCTTACTTTTTTTTTTTTTGTCCCAAGTTCTTTTCTGTCTCCTTCAGCAGTTCAATTTCATTAGAACTTATTACAAGTATTTCTATTTGTACCTTTCTTTTCTAATGATCCCTGTTAGCACACTTTATTCTTTCATCTATTAGATGGGTAATAGTTTTATCACCTACAGCAGTCTGTTTAGTGGATTTTCAGTGTATCATAGTGAAAGATGTCAGTTCCCTAGGGACATCTAGTGGAACTGGGGCACAAGGAGGAAGCGATATTAAGGACAATGATACTCTATCAATCCATTCTTTTCCACTGCCTCCTTGGGATGAGGAAGACCCAATAAGTTCAAACAAAGTAGCACTGTCTTCTTTTCAAAGAAAAAGAATCCCTCCCATTCTATCTTTCCCCCAGTTTTCTATGTTCCAATCTGTGCTGTAAATCTTTCTAGTATTGGTCACAGGACTCTTGTGCAGTCCAAAGGGTGAAAAATTCTCCCCATTTTGTCAAGACTAGCTTTTCTTACAGGTGGTAAGTTGTTATGCATACCCTTTTCCTCAAAAGCCTGAAGCCTCAGCAGCTGCTTGCTCTTAGAGGACTTAGGTAGGGACTCAGAATTTACAGCAAAAGGGAGAAGAGTTTAAGATTTCATGACTCAGCATCTTCTCTGGATCTTTGGAGAGAAAGGCTTTCCCTGGGCTAAGGAGACTATTCAATGCGGCAAAGAACTTCACAAGAAAAAAAAATTTAAATCTCCCCCAATCATATTCCTTTTTGTTTTAATCATATTCCATTTTGTTTAAACCAGAGGTTAAAGTCAAAGCTTGACTTGGAAACACTTCAGAGTCACTCTAAAAACATTTTTTTTTACTGACTCCCACTTTTCGCAATCTTACACTCAACTAATTATTGAATCCAAGTAAAGATATATACACTTAATTTTCATAAATCTTGACTACTCTCACTGCCAGGGACATAATGTTTCACCTTTATGCTAGATCATTGCAGTAATTCTTAAACTGATATCTTTTGCCTCTAGCACCTTCTTGTTTAGTGTCACCTTATAAGGTAGTGCTGGAAACAAGCTCTTAAACTCGATACTTTACCAGTCACTAAGAAAACTTTCAGTTCCTTTCAGTTGCTCAGTCATGTCTGATTCTGCGATCCCATGGACTGCAGTATGCCAGGCCTCTGTCTCCATCACCAACTCCTGGAGCTTGATCAAACCCACGTCCATCGAGTTGGTGATGCCATCCAACCATCTCATCCTCGGTTGAGCCCTTTTCCTGCCGTCAATCTTTCCCAGTATCAGGGTCTTTTCTAATGAATCAACTCTTCACATCAGGTGGCCAAAATATTCGGGTTTCAACTTCAGCATCAGTCCTTCCAATGAATATTCAGGGTTGATTTCCTTTAGAATTGACTGGTTTGGTCTCCTTTCAGTCCAAGGGACTCTCAAGAGTATTCTCCAACACCACAGTTCAGAAGCATCAGTTCTTCAGGCCTCAGTTTTCTTTACGGTCCAACTCTCACATTCATACATGACTACTGAAAAAATCATAGCTCTGACTATGTGGACCTTTGTAGCAAAGTAATGTCTCTGCTATTTAATATGCTGTCTAGGTTGGTCATAGCTTTTCTTCTAAAGAGCAAGCATCTTTTAATTTCATGGGTGCAGTCACCATCTGCAGTGATTTTGGAGCCCAAGAAAAGAAAGTCTGTCACAGATTCCATTGTTTCCCCATCTATTTGCCATGAAGTGATGGGACCAGATGACATGATATTTGTTTTTTGAATGTTGACTTTTAAGGCAGGTTTTTCACTCTCCCCTTTCACTTTCATCAAGAGGCTCTTAAGTTCCTCTTCATTTTCTACCATAAGGGTGGTGTCCTCTGCATATCAGAGGTTATTGATATTTCTTCCAGCCATCTTGATTCCAGTCTCTACTTCATCCAGCCTGGCATTTTACATGATGTACTCTGCATAGAAGTTAAGTAAGCAGGGTCTTGATGTACTCCTTTCCCAATTTTGAACCAGTTTGTTGTTCCATGTCTGGTTGGTTTCTCATGAAGCAGGTCAGGTGGTCTGGTATTCCTTTCTCTTGAAGAATTTTCCAGTTTTTTTTTTTTTTTGATTCACACAGTCAAAGGCTTTAGCATAGTCAATGAAGCAGAAATATATGCTTTTTTTTTCTGGAATTCTCTTGCTTTTTCTATGATCCAAAAATTGCTAGCAATTTGGTCTCTAGTTCCTCTGCCTTTTCTATATCCATCTTGAACATCTGAAAGTTCGCAGTTCACAAACTGTTGAAGCCTAGCTTGGAGAATTTTGAGTATTGTTTGCTAGTGTGTGTGATAACATTCTTTGGCACTTCCTTTCTTCGGATTGGAATGAAAAACTGAAATTTTCCAGTCCTATGGCCACTCCTGAGTTTCCAAAATGTGCTGCCATATTGAGTGCAGTACTTTCAAACCATCATCTTTTAGGATTCGAAATAACCCAGCTGGAATTCCATCACTTCAGTAGCTTTGTTCATAGTGATGCTTCCTAAGGTCCGGTTGACTTCAGACTCCAAGATATCTGGCTCAAGGTGAGTGATCACACTATCGTGGTTATCTTGGTCATTAAGATCTTTTTTATATAGTTTTTCTGTGTATTCTTGCAAGGTCTTCTTATTCTCTTCTGCTCCTGTTAAATCCATACCATTTTTGTCCTTTATTGTGCCCATCTTTCCATGAAATATTCTCCTGAAGAGATCTCTAGTCTTTCCCAGTCTACTGTTTTCCTCTATCTCTTTGCATTGATGACTTAGGAAGGCTTTTTTTATATCTCCTTGCTATTCTTTGGAACTCTGCATTGAGATGATATATCTTCCTTTTCTCCTTTGCCTTTTACTTCTCTTCTTTTCTCAGGTATTTATAATAAAGTCCTCTTTAGGCAACCATTTTGCTTTTTGCATTTTTTTTTCCCTTGGGGATGATTTTGATCACCACCTCCTGTACAATGTTATGAACCTTTGTCCATAGTTCTTCAGGCACTCTGTCTATCAGATCTAATCCCTTTAATCTATTTGTCACTTCCACTTTGTAATCCTTAGGTATTTCCTTTCGGTCATAACTCAATGGTCTAATGGTTCTCCCTAATTTCTTCAATTTGAGTCTGAATTTTACAATGAGTTCATTATCTGAGCCACAGTCAGCCCATGGTCTTGTTTTTGCTGACAGTATAGAGCTTCTTCATCTTTGGCTGCAAAGAATATAATCGATTTCAGTATTGACCATCTAGCGATCTCCGTATGTAGAGTCTTCTCCTGTGTTGTTGGAAGAGAGTGTTTGCTATGACCGGTGCATTCTTTTGGCAAAAATTCTTTTAGCCTTTGCCCTGCTTTAAGCAAACTTTACTACCCACAATTGTTTACAAATAGAAAATTCTTATAACGGTATTTAAAATTTTGCCAAGAACTGAATTCATTTTTTGATCTTTTGCAATTCCACCTGTAGGCAATGCTCCTGCTCAGATTAATCCACTTTATTAAGTGCTTTTCTCTAGTGTGGTCAGTTTCTTTTCCCAGCTCCCCTGGAGTAAGACACAACATTTGAAGGAATACACCAAATTTCAAATACTAACTCCCTCATTATAAGACTGAGGCTCGCCTCCAATAAAAAATAAATTAACTACAAAAAAAAAAAAAAAAAGACTGAGGCTCTAGGAGCTTTTTTTTTTTTTAGTTACAGGAGCTACCATAAAATAGCAAAATTAGTCTCTAGCACCTTGAGTAGTTCAAAGAAAAGTTTGCATAAATAAACTACATTCTCATTCTTTTGAAGTATATAGTCTACAGGAGATAAATTAGAAATTGATGTATAGTTTATGGAATTATGATGTCACCAATAGCAAGAATAAAAACTAGGAGGTTAAACATAAAGTAAATAGAATTATGGTTTCATACCTCTGTTTTCTCTGTAACTCATTTATATATGTGATCGAAAGTGAAGTTGCTCAGTCATGTCTGACTCTGCAACCGTGGGGACTGTAGCCCACCAGGCTCCTTTGTCTATGGAATACCCCAAGGAAGAACACTGGAGTAGGTAGCCACTCTCTTCTTTAGGGGGTCTTCCAGATCCAGGAATCAAATCTGGGTCTCTTGCACTATAGGAGGATTCTTTACCATCTGAGCCACCACCATATATAAGTATTACTTTGATAAAATCATAAATATAAATGTCTATACTGAGCGACTGAACTGAACTGATAATTACTTTTTTCCCTGAACAGAATCGTTTCCCTCTACTGATAGCTGTGAAAGATGAGCACAAACTTCTGAGCATGATTGCTTTTTCCCTCCACAAAACTGAACACAAATCTTTTTAGAGGAAAAAAGGACTGTATGTCAACTAACAGCAATCATTTTATTTATATTTGCATATTGCTATTTCAGTAAAGAGTTGAAAGTATTCCAAGCATTTATAATTAAGATAGCATTGGTATCAAATACACATGAAGATGCTTTGTTTTGCTTCTTATGACTTGTCTGTCTTTAAGCACATCTTGAATAAAAATTTTGATCCACTTGATACCCAACTCTCCCTTAAGCATCATTGCTCTAATTATTTTATGGAGCACACTGATGTACTTAATGCTCTTTGTTCCTGCAGTGCACAACACAAGAAGATTGTGTCTATTTTGTTTATTCTAATTAAAGGAGAAATGTGCAGGGATATCACAACCCATACCATGGAGGCTCTCAGGAGTTGGTAATCTTCTATACTTGGTATGATCTGGATCATGTAAGGGCTTGCTTATATTCTCTAGCTCTTGGGTTCATCGAGTTACCAAGGTCTACAGAGTTTTTGTAAGTATACATAAATGAGCCACCATCCAGTATCATAAATTGTTGTTGGTGTTTAGTTGCTAAGTCTTGTCCAACTCTTTTGTGAGCCTGTGGACTGTAGGCCACTAGGCTTCTCTGTCCATGGGCTTCCCAGGCAAGAATACTGGAGTGGGTTGCCATTTCTCCATCACAAATTACATGTCCTTACTTGTATACCAAATTGGAAATAAATAAAGGAAATTGCAAAGTTAACAGTTAATGAATTATTTAGAATTAATATGCTTTTGGTTACCATGAAAGCTAGCTGGTACAAATCATAGTGACAATTCATGTTTATTAATAAATGTTCCACCTTTATTAATGCTACAAGAATTTTAAAAATCGTAAGGTAAGGCTGCCAGGTAAATGACCTTGCAAGAATTTGATCAGAGATCACTTTTTCCCAATGAAGATATTTTTGTAACATTGACTATTAATTGTGTCTATTACTTGAATGCAGGCGAAAGATTTAAATATAGTTATCTGCAATGTGCAAAGACTCAGCTCCCTTTTTCAGAGCTGATATTATCTATTGACATAAAGATTCATATTTATGCCCAGCAATGTGTGAATATACTCATTTGTATGGCACAAAATAATCCCACACAAAACTATGTGTTTATTGGAATATCCTTTTTTGTAATGCATGTTGTGATCATAGAGAATATTAACAGAGCCTGAAGTGCTATGACAGTGGGGAGACTGTGGAATAACCATCATGTGTACAAGGACTTCAGCAAATTCTGACTTTTAATTCATGAGATGAATCTGATTCTATACATCCCAGGCATACATACAAAAGCTTCTTGTGCTTGTAGCAGTTGCTGAATATATATTTGACAGATGTTTGGCTGAGTTTATGCATAAAAGAAAACAAGGCATTAGCATGTCAAACCCTATGGATTTATCTACTACTAATATAATTAACTGCAAACCTGCTGTCATCATTTTCTGAAGAAATGATGGGAACCTCAGAAAGGGTAGTCCCCTACTTTGGGTTTATATTTCACAGTGCTGTCTACTGAGAAAGTAAGAAGTCTCCATACCCCAGATTCATTTTTTGGGGGAAAAACACTGGGAAAGAGGTCAACTTATTCCAGCTTGGTCACATGAACACCTTTAAACCACTGTGGCCAGGGAAGTAGATTATAGTACTTCTCATTTATTTTCCCTGATAGACTGTGTTTGAAGAGAGAGGAAGAGCTGCCCAAGGGTAACAGGCTCAGACACGTCCTCAGAGGAAATTAGTGTGAGCCAGATAGCAGCCCAGGTTTTTGTTTTATTTTGTTTTCTATTGTTTAGGTTTAAAGTTTTTGTACTTTAATCCCATTGGATACTTACTGCCTCTTATGTACTAACAAAGCTAGTGGAGGTGATGGAATTCCAGTTGAGCTATTTCAAGTCTTGAAAGATGATGCTGTGAAAGTGCTGAACTCAATATGCCAGCAGATTTGGAAAACTCAGCAGTGGCCACAAGACTGGAAGAGGTCAGTCTTCATTCCAATCCCAAAGAAAGGCAATGCCAAAGAATGCTCAAAATACCGCACAATTGCACTCATCTCACACGCTAGTAAAGTCATGCTCAAAATTCTCCAAGCCAGGCTTCAGCAGTATGTAATCCGTGAACTCCCAGATGTTCAAGCAGGTTTTAGAAAAGGCAGAGGCACCAGAGATCATATTTCCAACATCCTCTGGATCATGGAGAAAGCAAGAGAGTTTCAGAAAAACATCTGTTTCTGCTTCATTGACTATGCCAAAGCCTTTGACTGTGTGGATCACAATAAACTGTGGAACATTCTGAAAGAGATGGGAATCCCAGACCATCTGACCTGCCTCTTGAGAAACCTGTATGCAGGTCAGGAAGCAACAGTTAGAACTGGACATGGAACAACAGACTGGTTCCAAATAGGAAAAGGTGTACGTCAAGGTTGTATATTGTCACCTTGCTTATTTCACTTATATGCAGAGTACATCATGAGGAACGCTGGGCTGGAAGAAGCACAAGCTGGAATCAAGATTGCCGTGAGAAATATCAATAACCTCAGATATGCAGATGACACTACCCTTATGGCAGAAAGTGAAGAGGCACTCAAAAGCCTCTTGATGAAAGTGAAAGAGGAAAGTGAAGAGGTTGGCTTGAAGCTCAACATTCAGAAAACAAAGATCATGGCATCTGGTCCCATCACTTCATGGGAAATAGATGGGGAAACAGTGGAAACAGTGTCAGACTTTATTTTTTTGGGCTCCAAAATCACTGCAGATGCTGATTGCAGCCATGAAATTAAAAGACGCTTGCTCCTTGGAAGGAAAGTTATGACCAACCTTGACAGTATATTAAAAAGCAGAGACATTACTTTGCCAACCAAGGTCCGTCTAGTCAAGGCAATGGCTTTTCCCGTGGTCATGTATGGATGTGAGAGTTGGACTGTGAAGAAGGCTGATCGCCGAAGAATCGATGCTTTTGAACTGTGGTGTTGGAGAAGACTCTTGAGAGTCCCTTGTACCGCAAGGAGATCCAACCAGTCCATTCTAAAGGAGATCAATCCTGGATGTTCATTGGAGGGACTGATGCTAAAGCTGAAACTGCAATACTTTGGCCACCTCATGCGACAAGTTGACTCACTGGAAAAGACTCTGATGCTGGGAAAGGTTGGGGGCGGGAGGAGAAGGGGACAACGGAGAATGAGATGGCTGGATGGCATCACCGACTCTGTGGACATGAGTTTGAGTGAACTCCAGGAGTTGGTGATGGACAGGGAGGCCTGGCGTGCTGTGATTCATGGGGTCGCGGAGAGTCGGACACGACTGAGCGACTGAACTGAACTGAACTGATGTATCATTCATATGAAGAAAACCAGAATAATATAGATGGTTCATAGGATCACACAGGAAAGAAGCAAAGACACAAAATGGAATATCCTTGGCTAGTTTAGGTCAGTAGAATTGTAGTCTGCTTTCTCAGTAGACAGTAGACAGGGCTGTGAAGTATAAACCCAAAGTAGGGGACTACACTTAGGTGATAGAAAACATCCTCTACAAAAAGCATTTGCATATGTTATATTATTCAAACATTTACTCACAGCATTTAAGCTTCTTTACAATTTGGCTTAAATAGAATTGCAAACATGTCTGCTGTGTGAAATTTTCACTGCAGCTCTACTGACCAAAACTAGTCAAGGATATTCCATTTTGTGTCTTTGTTTCCACCTTATCTTCTGTACAATGCCTTTCCTGATTCATTGACTTTCTAAATGTTATTCATTGGTAAAACTTTTTTCAGAAATCTGATTTATTTTGGTCAGTCTAGACCACAGGCATCTCTTTCTCTAGTGACATCAAATAGCATCATCCTGAGGATTCATTAAAGAAAGCTGAGCGCCGAAAAATTGATGTTTTTGAACTGTGGTGTTGGAGAACTCTTGAGAGTCCCTTGGACTGCAAGGAGATGCAACCAGTCTATCCTAAAGGTAATCAGTTCTGAATATTCATTAGAAGGAGTGATGCTGAAGCTGAGGCTCCAATACATTGGCCACCTGATGTGAAGAGCTGACTCATTTGAAAAGACCTTGTTGCTGGGAAAGATTGAAGGTGGGAGGAGAAGAGAAAGATAGAGGATGAGATGGTTGGATGGCATCACCGACTCAGTGGACATGGGTTTGAGTAAACTCTGGGAGTTGGTGATGGACTGGGAGGACTGGCATGCTGAGGTCCATGGGGTCACAAAGAGTCAGACATGACTGAGAGACTGAACTGAACTGAACTTAGGATTCATTTGATATTTAATAAACTATTCTTTTATGAAAATTTTTGAATAACAAACAATGTCATTTTACTTTTGGCATGCTAGTTTATTTTCTCTTCAAATATACCTAAACTAGCTGACAACAAAGACCATGTAACACTTAGGGAAGGTATTTTATTTAGTGCTACCTTGATAATGCATGTAATAGCACTTTGAACAATAGAAAGGTACACGCATAACTAGTGTCATAAACCTTCCACAAAGCCTTTGTTCAAAAAGCTTTTTTTTTTACCTTTATAAATTCAAGGGTACATATTCTCTTTATTTATATAATGAATATCTTTGTCATAATTGCATTTTGTAGAAGTGACCTATTTATGATCAGGCCCTCCAAATCTATGTATCTGAAGGCACTCATTTATTAAAATAACACACTTCAGTTTTTAAAGAATTTTATGCTGACATTTTCTTACTTAATTTCAGTCTTTGTAATCCAGACTTGGAAATGTAGCCTTCCTACCATGACTCTGCCTCATTAGAACTAAGCATACCAATTAAGAAGAAAACTGATCATTTCAAAATATATGATAAACTGTCACTAGTATGAGAAAGGACAGGAAGAGAGAAAATCTATACACATAGCACTACATTTAATTTTACATAGAAATAAAAATTTACTGTGATTTTTTGAGAAATAAAGCCATTACCTCTGTAAAAATTCATCCAAGAGTTATTCAATATTGAAGTTTCTATTAAATTGGAACCTTCTACCTGCACTAAAATTTTTGAAAAAAAAAAACTTCTTGAATCTAAGAATTATTTGTTCAAACTGCTCATATTGGTACAATGTTTTATTGGCACACAAGGAGTTCAATTTCCAGGTTCATTACACAAAATAACACGGAAATTTGAAACCAGAAAATATCTTGGTGCTTGAACTATAGATCAAACTGTAATTCATATACCACATTCCTTTATGGATTCTTAGGATAAGAAGAAAAAAGGCAATTTCTCTGCCCACTTGATCGATGTTCTATTTGACCTCTGTAATGCCCTCTTGCCATAACCTTTTAAATACCATCTGTTCTTTTTGTGAAGAGTGTGATGGGAAGGAGTCACTTCCAGACAGCAATTGATTATAAAAGCATTAATCAAGGGCATGGATTATCTGTAGCATGACACTCTGTGCTGTAGTTAAGCAATCTGGCTTTCAATTTGATTGGAAAGGCTAATCCTTATGTGGAAGCTGAAAATGGGCTTAGCAACACATGTTTAAGGAAAGCAGAGCAAATAATGCGTGAACATTTATTGGAATTCATGATAAATTTCAGCAATTTTAGGGCTAATTTGTTTACCCAATAAAATGGGATTAGATTGATTATAATATGCGCTCATAAAATGCTATACACAGCTCAGATGTTTATACTAATCACAAAACATTAAAAAAGGCAATGCAGCTTTGCTTAGGATTTAACAAAATATGACATTTTCTAGTACAATTTGAATAACACACCTTTCTGATTTTTCCATTCATTTTCCCACAGTAATTAACATATTCTAGAATGAGCATTAGTTTATAAGAACAACATTTCTACAAAAATCATATAAGTAGAAAAAACTGTTTTTAAATTTTAGTAATAGATACGATTATTAGAGGGCTTCCCAGGTGTCACAGTGGTAAGGGATATGCCTGCCAATGCAGGAGACATGAGATGTGGGTTTGATCCCTGGGCTGGGAAGATCCCCTGGAGAAGGGCCTGGCAACTCACTCCAGTATTCTTGCCTGGAGAATCCCATGTACAGAGGAGCCTGGAGGGCTACAGTCCATGGGGTCTCAAACAGAGGCACACACCTGATTATTAGAAAACCAGCATTTTAAAATTTCACATACTTTTCTAGATGCATAAAACGTATTGCATAACAGTCTAAATTAGTGTTAGTGTTCAATGTTATACAAAAGTCTTCATTAGGTAGCAATGAGAGTGAATTACAGTGAAATGCTGTATGTGTGTTTGCGTGTGTGAGTGTGTGTGTGTGTGTGTTTATGTAGTGATAGGGAGAGGTGACAGGAGGGAGAGAAGGATAGAGAGAAAAAAAGTGGGTGCAAGAGAAAGAAACTGAGAGACAGATTTAAATCTAAACACTTTAAACATTTCCTTCCTGCCCTTCCATGCCTGCACCGAGCAGAGGAGTTTGTTGTTCATACAAGGAAATTCTTGGAAGAAAAGCACATGACTACTGACAAAGTGGAGACAAGTTTTCTCAGAAGATCAAACAGGAAGAAATGATGGGACAGAGTGGTTTTTTAAAGAATAATGATTTACATCCTAAAAGAACAATAAGAAAAACAAACTAAAGATGCTCTATAATACAATGAAAAATTATTTTTTATTTACTTAGTTTAATAAATGCATTGTTAGTTATTATAATATCTTAGACCTCAGAAACCAGCCCTCAAATGCATAAATTCTTCAGAAATTATTACCACCTAATCTGTGCCTTGCTTGGCAAAACAAACAGTAGACAAGTTATTTTCTACTTGGAAAAATTAAACCCAAACTTATCAGAATTTTGTTATAAATAAAGCCCTTCTCCAGGGTAATTCTTCTTCTTCTTCTTTTTTATTTTTCATTTAAAATCATTGCACACATAGCTAAAAGTCAAATAGTACTAAAAGGGTAGTAAATTGTATGATTCATTGATCTCAGTTACAAGGAAGAAAAACCAAATCTAGCTAACATAAGCAGAACAGAAATTTATGTGAAGGGTCCAAGGAAGCTCACTGCATCACTGTGCAGGCTGTTGAGCCAGATTAGAAGAAAGGCAGAAACAAGAGAAGACAAAAAAATGATACCACATACAGCAGGAACATGAAGTAAGAGTTTATTTAGACTAAACAGCATTGCTCTCGATCACTAATGACATTGCATCTGGGCAGAGCTCTTGCTGCCTATGGATGCTACTTCCACAATGAACACTAAGCCATATGGATCTTAATTCCAGTGCATGCATTCTGGAAGCCAACAGATAGGAAAGGCAGTGAATATGTGACCCCTCAACCTGAGTCCCCCAGCCCATTTTGCACCTTCATTTCCTCTTCTTCTAAAAGTGTTATGAGGCAATTATAGGACCAAAAAATATGTCCTTTTCATTATAGGGGACTGGAATGCAAAAGTAGGAAATCAAGAAACACCTGGAATAACATGAAAATTTGGCCTTGGAGTACAGAATGAAGTAGGGCAAAGGCTAATAGAGCTCTAAGAGAACGCACTGGTCAACAGTACAAGAGAAGACTCTACACATGAACATCACCAGATGGTCAACACTGAAATCAGACTGATTATATTCTTTGCAGCCAAAGATGGAGAAGCTCTATACAGATAGCAAAAACAAGACCAGGAGCTGACTGTGTCTCAGATCATGAACTTCTTATTGCCAAATTCAGACTTAAATTGAAGAAAGTGGGGAAAACCACTAGACCATTCAGGTATGATCTAAATCAAATCGCTTATGATTATACAGTGGAAGTGAGAAATAGATTAAGGGACTAGATCTGATAGACAGTGTCTGATGAACTATGGTTGGAGGTTCGAGACATTGTTCAAGAGGCAAGGATCAAGACATCCCCAAGAAAAATGCAAAAAAGCAAAATGACTGTCTGAGGAGGCCCTGCAAATAGCTGTAAAAAGAAGGGAAGCAAAAATCAAAGAACAAAAGGAAAGATATACCCATTTGAATGCAGAGTTCCAAAGAATAGCAAGGAGAGATAAGAAATCATTCCTCAGCGATCAATACAAATTGAGGAAAACAATAAAATAGTAAAGACTAGAGATCTCTTCAGAAAATTAGAGATACCAAGGGAACATTTCATGCAACGATGGGCACAATAAAGACAGAAATAGTATGGACCAACCAGAAACAGTAGATATTAAGAAGAGGTGAGAAGAATACACAGAAGAACTATACAAAAAACATCTTCATGACCCAGATAGTAACGATGGTAATGATCACTCTTCTAGAGCCAACCATCCTGTAATGTGAAGTCAAGTAAGCCTTAGGAAGTATCACTACAAACAAAGCTAGTGGAGGTGATGGAATTCCAATTGAGCTATTTCAAATCCTGAAACATGATGCTGTGAAAGTACTGCACTCAATATGCCAGCAAATTTGGAAAACTCAACAGTGGCCACAGAACTGGAAACGATTAGTTTTCATTCCAATCCCAAAGAAAGGCAATGCCAAAGAATGCTCAAACTACCACACAATTGCACTAATCTCACACGCTAGTAAAGTAATGCTCAAAATTCTCTAAGCCAGGCTTCAGCATTACATGACCCATGAACTTCCAGCTGTTCAAGCTGGTCTTAGAAAAGGCAGAGGAACCAGAGATCAAATTGCCAACATCCGCTGGATCATACAGAAAGCAAGAGAGTTCCAGAAAAACATCTATTTCTGCTTCATTGACTATGCCAAAGCTTTTGACTGTGTGGATCAGAGTAAACTGTGGAAATTCTGAAAGAGATGGGAATCCCAGACCACCTGACCTGCCTCTTGAGAAACCTATATACAGGTCAGGAAGCAACAGTTAGAACCGGACATGGAACAACAGACTGGTTCCAAGTAGGAAAAGGAGTATGTCAAGACTGCATATTGTCACTCTGCTGATTTAGCTTATAGGCATCTTGATTTTAGCCCAGTCAGACTTATGATCTGAAAGATTGAAAAATATCACATTTGTGTCATATGATGTGTGGAAAACTCAGCAGTGGCCTCAGGACTGAAAAAGGTCTTCATTCCAATCCCAAAGAAAGGTAATGCCAAAGAATGCTCAAACTACCACACAATTGCACTCATCTCACAAGCTAGTAAAGTCATGCTGAAAATTCTCCAAGCCAGGCTTAAGCAATATGTGAACCGTGAACTTCCAGATGTTCAAGCAGGTTTTAGGAAAGGCAGAGGCACCAGAGATCAAATTGCCAACATCCTCTGGATCATGGAGAAAGCAAGAGAGTTCCAGAAGAGCATCTATTTCTGCTTCATTGACTATGCCAAAGCCTTTGACTCTGTGGATCACAATAAACTGTGGAATGTTCTGAAAGAGATGGGAATACCAGACCACCTGACCTGCCTCTTGAGAAACCTGTATGCAGGTCAGGAAGCAACAGTCAGAACTGGACATGGAACAACAGACTGGTTCCAAATAGGAAAAGGAGTACATCAAGGCTGTATATTGTCACCTTGCTTACTTCACTTATATGCAGAGTACATCATGAGGAACGCTGGACGGGAAGAAGCACAAGATGGAATCAAGATTGTTGGGAGTAATATCAATAACCTCAGATATGCAGATGACACCACCCTTATGGCAGAAAGTGAAGAGGAACTAAGAAGCCTCTTGATGAAAGTGAAAGAGGAGAGTGAAGAGGTTGGCTTGAAGCTCAACATTCAGAAAACAAAGATCATGGCATCTGGTCCCATCACTTCATGGGAAAGAGATGGAAAAACAGTGGAAACAGTGTCAGACTTTATTTTTTTGGGCTCCAAAATCACTGCAGATTCTGATTGCTGCCAGGAAATTATAAGACGCTTACTCCTTGGAAGGAAAGTTATGACCAACCTTGATAGTGTATTAAAAAGCAGAGACATTACTTTGCCAACCAAGGTCCATCTAGTCAAGGCAATGGTTTTTCCCGTGGTCATGTATGGATGTGAGAGTTGGACTGTGAAGAAAGCTGAGTGCTGAAGAATTGATGCTTTTGAACTGTGGTGTTGGAGAAGACTCTTGAGAATCCCTTGTACTGCAAGGAGATCCAACCAGTCCATTTTAAAGGAGATCAATCCTGGGTGTTCATTGGAAGGACTGATGCTAAAGCTGAAACTGCAATACTTTGGCCACCTCATGCGACGAGTTGACTCACTGGAAAAGACTCTGATGCTGGGAAAGGTTGGGAGCGGGAGGAGAAGGGGACGACAGGGAATGAGATGGCTGGATGGCATCACCGACTCTGTGGATATGATTTTGAGTGTACTCCGGGAGTTGGTGATGGACAGAGAGGCCTGGCGTGCTGTGATTCATGGGGTCACGGAGAGTCAGACACGACTGAGCGACTGAAATGACTGATCACAGTAGCAAAAGAAAACTAATATAGGGACTGAGTGGACAAAGTAAAAGAGAAATTGTTAGAACTGAAGAAAGTTTCTGTGTCTAGTGGAGAACCTTCAAACAGGAGCTGCAGGCTCAGTGAATTTGCTAATTTCTGATGATGTGACACAAATGGGGTTAGAGAAATAATACCCAACCTCACCCTCTTCCCTTCTAATTTTTTTAATTCCTTTACAGTGATAAGAAAAAAAAAAGTGCAAACCAACAAAGAATGTTCTTCACAAAAAACATGGAAAAATATAGATTGTAAATATGAAAAATACTTTCATACCTACTTGCACTTGTTTTCTTTACTATTATTTTAATAGTAAAATTAAAAATAATGCAGAGAAGATAAATACTTATTGTCAGTATTACATTCAATATCACAAATAATTCTTGTATTTTGGACACTGGCAAGGAAATACATTAATCTAAAATATGTTTTTTTAATCATAAAATAATATCTAATACTTATTGAACACAACGTTGGTTTGGACACATTTGCAAGAACTCTGTATTTAACAAGTCACTTAATGTTTAACATAGTAATTCTATGCTCCATGGAGTTACTATTTTTATTCCTTTTTTTCTTTTATTTTGGTTTGATTTTAGAAACGGAAACTTGGGCAAATAAAGTAATTTTTTAATAAAGAGTAAACTCAGGATTACTAACCCAGGCAGTCTAGTTGCAGAGTGCTTGCATATTTTAGTGTGCTTCATGCTCAAATTTGTGTTAATAGCCTATATTAAACAAATAATGATATTTAATGATTGTTATAAAGTACTCCATGTTTCATAATATGAAAAATAAAATTAAAGGTCTTTTACAAAGACATACAGCAAATATTAAAGAAAAGTTTTCCTTAGCCTTCTTTCTTTCCCTTGATAATTTGTTGTTGTTGTTTTTTCCCTTGTCTTTAATTCTTTGCCTTGTGTGGGTGTGTTTGTAATTACTGAAGGTAATTATTTTACCTAAAGCTCTTAAGCAGAGTCACTCAGTCAGGAATGCTTATTGACTTCCCCTGAGAATATAACACACTGTACCAGGAGCTGTGACATTAATGAAAAAGAAAGTCCTCACAGATAAATAAACAATTACAAAGCAGGATGATAAGCATAATGAGTTTGAGAAGTTATAGAAAGAAAGAAAAAGGATGCTTTATTGACATAAAAACAGGGTAGTCAGAGTTGACTTATAGAAGATGGTGATGATAGGGTAACGGTCTTAACTATACCTTGAGAAGTTGCCAAAGGCAATGGGTTAGGAAAAGGTGCTCTACAAAGGGATACAAACCATGTGAAATGAGAAGGGGGAGATATAAGCTGTGGTACATACAGACTATGGAATATTATTCAGCACTAAAAAGAAATGAGCTATTAAACCATGAAAAGACATGGAGAAAATTTAAAAGCATTTTACTAAGTGAAAGAAGCCAATCTGAAAAGGCTACATAATATATGATTCCAGCTCTGTGACATTCTGGAAACTGCAATACTGTGAAGAAAGACAAAAGATCAGTGGTTTCCAGAGATTGGAGGGATGAGTAGGGATGATTAGGTGGGGATCAAAGGATTTTTAAGACAATTAAAATACCCTGGACAATACCATAATGATGGAAACATGTCATTATATATTTATCCAGACCTGTTGAATGTACAACATCAAGAGTGAGCTGTAGTGTAAACTATGGGCTTTGAATGATTATGAGTTATCAATATAGGTTCACCAGTTGCAACAAAGGTACCACCTTGGTAGGGAATGTTGCTAATGTGGAAGGCTGGGGATGTATGGAGACAAGGAATATATGGGATATGTGTACTTTTCCTTCTACTTTACATTCTAAAAAATAATGTCTTAACAAATGAGAGAAGGGGACCCAGGGCTACTATGTAAACAGGGACTTGTAATGTTTCAATTTGCCATAAGTGTAGAATGGGAAATCACTAAACCATACAGGTATGACCTAAATCAAACCCCTTATGATTATACAGTGGAAGTGACGAATAGATTCAAGGGATTAAATCCGATAGACATAGTGCCTGAAGAACTATGGATGGAGGTGCATAACGTTGTATAGGAGGTGGTGATCAAAATCATCCCAAAGAAAATTAAATGCGAGAAGGCAAAATGGTTGTGTGAAGAGGCCTTACAAATAGCTAGGAAAAAAAAGAGAAGTGAAAGGCGAGAGAGAAACGGAATGCAGAGCTTGAGTGGAGAGTTCCAAAGAATAGCAAGGAGAGATAATAAAGACTTCCTAAGTGGAAAATGCAAAGAAATACAGGGAAACAATAGAATGGGAAAGACTAGAGATATCTTCAAGAAAATTAGAAATATCAAGGGGACATTTCATGCAAGGATGGGCACCATGAAGGACAGACATGGTAAGAACCTAGCAAAAACAGAATAGATTAACAAGTGGCAAGAATATACAGAACTGTTCAAAAAAGATCTTATTGACCAGGATAACCATGATGGTGTGGACACTCACCTACAGTAAGACATCCTGGAGTGTGAAGTTAAGTGGCCCTTAGGAAGAATTACTATGAACAAAGCTAGTGAGTGAGATGGATTTACAGCTGAGCTATTTCATATCTTAAAAGATGATGCTGTAAAACTGTTGAACTCAATATGCCAGCAAATTTGGAAAACTCACCAATAGCCCCAGGTCTGGAAAAAGTCAGTTTTCATTCCAATCCCAAAGAAGAACAATGCCAAAGAATGATTGAACTACCACACAATTGCATTTATTTCACACGGTAGTGAAGTAATGCTCGAAATCCTTCAAGTTAGGCTTCAGCAGTACATGAGCTAAAAGAATTTCCAGATAAACTGGGTTTGGAAAGGCAGAGGAACCCAAAATCAAATTGCCAACATCAGTTGAATCAGAGAAAAAGCAAGAGAATTCCAGAAAAACATCTGCTTCTTTGACTATGATAAATCCTTTGACTGTGTGGTAGTAATAAACTGGAAAATTCTTCAAGAGATGAGAATACCAGACCAACTTACCTGTCTCCTGCAAAGCCTGTATGCAGGTAAAAAGCAACAGTTAGAACCAGACATGGAACAACAGACTGGTTCAAAATTAGGAAAGGAGTAAGTCAAGGGTGTATATTGTCATCCTGCTTATTTAACGTATATGCAGAGTATATCAGTGAAATGCTGGGCTGGATGACTCACAGCTAAAATCAAGTATGCCAGGAGAGATATTAATAACCTCAGATATGCAGATGACACCACCCTAGTTGTAAAAAGTGAAGAGGAACTAAAAAACCTCTTGATGAAGGTTCAAGAGGAGAGTTTAAAAGCTGACTTGCTGCTGCTGCTGCTGCTAAGTCGCTTCAGTCGTGTCCGACTCTGTGCGACCCCGTAGACGGCAGCCCACCAGGCTCCACCATCCCTGGGATTCTCCAGGCAAGAACACTGGAGTTGGTTGCCATTGCCTTCTCTGAAAGCTGACTTAAAACTCAACATTCAAAAAGCTAAGATTTTGGCATTTGATCCCATCAATTCATGGCAAATAGATGGGAAAACAATGGAAATAGTGACAGACTTTATTTTCTTGAGCTCCAAAATCACTGCAGATGGTGACTGCACCTATGAAATTAAAAGACACTTGCTCCTTGGAAGAAAAGCTGTGACAAACATAGATATTGTATTAAAAATTGGAAACATCACTTTGGCAACAAAGATCCGTATAGTCAAAACTATGGTTTTTCCAGTAATCATGTATGGCTGTGAGAGCTGGACCATAAAAAAGGTGATCACTGAAGAATTGATGCTTTTGAAATGTGGTTCTGAAGAAGATTCTTTAGAGTCTCTTTTTGACAGAAAGGAGATCAATCCTACAGGAAATTAACCATGAATATTCATTGGAAGGATTGATGCTGAAGTTGAAGCTCCAATATTTTGGCCACCTGGTGCGAAGAGCTGACTCATTGAAAATGACACTATTGATTGGAAAGATTGAGGGCAGGAGGAGAAGGGGACAATAGTAGAAGAGATGGTTGGATGGCATCATCGACTCAATGGACATTAGTTAGAGCAAACTAAAGGAGGTTGTATAGGACAGGGAAACCTGGCAGGCTGCAGTCCAAGTGGAGTCGCAAACAGTTGGACATGACTGAGGGACTGAACAATAGCAGCAACAGCCAAACAGAATGGGATATTAAACTGCTGAGAGTTGAAAAAGCTGTCACTCAGTGATGCACATGATCATTCAAACAACCAACCTGATAGTTTCAATAATTGTAATTATGAGTTTAGATCCATCTGTATAAGTATTATACTAAGCCCAATCTTCACTGTTTCTATACATTAATATCTCCATTCCATTTCCTCAATTCAGTCTTTGTAATTTGGTATTTCTTTCCTTTCTCTTCTAACTAACTTGCACTTGAACATCTTTTAAAGAAAAATAGGATAACAGTGATAGCTGCTCTTTTATGTTTTGAGGACTAATTGTTCTAGAAGTGAGCTAAATCATATTTTACATATATTGGACTTCCCTGGTGATTCAGATGGTAAAGCGTCTATCGACATTGCAGCAGACCTGGGTTCGATCCATGGGTTGGGAAAATTCCCTGGAGAAGGAAATGGCAACCCGCTCCAGTACTCATTCATCTGAATCTATCCAGTTTGTTTAAACTTTCTGTGACTGTTACTTTGCTTGTTTCTGCAGTATTATGTTTTGTTTTATTATTATGTTTGTTGTTTCTGTAATATGTCTATATCATTTGATACAATGACAAATAAAGTTATATTTTGTTAATTCTTGTCAATTTCCTTAGATTAATTTTCCAATTATTTACACGTTCACACTTGTGAGCAGAAAGTTCAAGAGTTGACTCTCTCTTGAAGTCCTTGCTTGAATTACATTAACATTCTATGAGTTTCTTCAGTGCTGAGGTTTATTCAGTCTTGAGTTATATGAATGGTCCATGGTTATTATTTCTGCTCCAAAGTGTCACTCATGTAAGTCTAACCACATAGAGCCCTTGCCTAGAGCTGCAGGGATTTTCTTGCTAGTCTGCTTTCTTCCAACAGTCAGATTTCAATTCTCTCTTCAATTTTATTGAGAGGCATATCCATTAATTCCCAAAGCAATAACCTCTATGTTAAGCTAGGTCCAGAAGCTTTCCTACATACAAATTTCTCAAATTCTAGAACTGAGTATGAATTACCACTGTAACTGCTGCTGCTTCTACTAAGTTGCTTCAGTTGTGTCCAACTCTGTGCGACCCCATGGATAGCAGCCCACCAGGCTCCCCTGTCCATGGGATTCTCTAGGCAAGAATACTGGAGTGGGTTGCCATTTCCTTCTTCATACCATTGCAAGCAGATGGTTAAAAAGAAAGTGCAATCTACATTCAAGCTGACTTAATTCTTTACAGCAGACAGGTATAGAAGATCACCTGAGGTCACGTGTTTGTCAGCCATTCTGATCTCTCTCTAGACTAGGGTTTCTCAACCACGTAATATATTATTGACATTTTGGCTGAATAATTCCTTGTTTTGGAGTTGTTTTGTGCATTGTAGAATGCTTATCAGCATTTCTGGTCCCCACCCACTACTAGATGCCTGTTAAAGATAAGTTATTCTAATACTTTTACAAAGCATTGCATAGGACACATTAAACACAAACACACACACACACACACACACACACACAAAGAGGACTTCATTCAAGAGTATTGCCATAGAGGTCAAGACTGTTTCTGTAAGAGAAAGACTGAACTCAGTTCTTAGGCAGCTGAGGATTTATAGCCAAGGAGTTGAATGAGGGGATCATCCTTGTGCTGTTTCAGTTATGTCTGACTGTGTTGGACGTTATGGATGGCCTGTAGCCTTCCAGGGTCCTCTGTCCATGGGATTCTAAAGGCAAGGAAACTGGGGTGGATTGCCATACCCTTCTCCAGGGGATCTTCCTAATGCAGGGATTACCCCATCTCTTATGTCTTCTGCATTGGCAGGCAGGTTCTTTACTACTAGTACTACCTGGGAAGGAGGTCCACAGATCAAAAATTACTGCAGGAAATCTGATTAGATACCAAAACATAAGGGAATTCATGCTAAACTGGCTTAATAAGTTTCTTGCTATTAGCAGACCAAGGATTTAAATATCAAGAGTAAGAGATGAGGAATCTGATCAAATATCAAGGGCTGGGAGGCTGAGGCTCTCAATAAACTGGCTTAGTGGAATTTTCTGGTGGCTCAGATGGTAAAGAATTGGCCTGGAGTGCAGGAAACCTGGGTTTGATCCCTGGGTTGGGAAGATCCCCTGGAGAAGAGCATGACGACTCATTCCAGTATTCTTGCCTGAAGAATCTCATGGACAGAGGGGCCTGGCTGGCTACAGTCTATGGAGTCACAAAGAGTCAGACACGTCTGAGTGACTAAGCACAGCACAGTGGAATTCCTTGATCATTGAACTTGTCAGGCCAAGGGCATGGGGGCCATCCTTTGAAGGTAGAGACCTAGCTGAGAAGAAGGCTCAGAGAAGCCTGATTAAAATTTGTTCAAGGAAGGAGTCATTCTTTGTTAATTTGTCCCACCCCATGTCATGACGATAAAAAAAAGTGTTTCCATATATCACCAAAAGTCCCCTGGGGCAGACAAAAGTGCTTGTCATTGAAAACTTTTAGATGATCATGATGGACAATGTTGTGCTTTATGTTTCACTGCCGAGAGCCAGAATCTTTTCTAAAATAATTTTTAATTTTCATTTTTTTTTTTGTCAATAATGAGCATAGACCCTCTAAGTTATAAAGTGAGAAACCAGAGTTGTTACCACTTGCTTGACATGACCCCATGACCACCACCATTTCTTAAAAGAATTTTGATGTTATAGAGTATTTTGTTGTTTTAGGTGATTTTCTATAAACAACAATGATATTCAGATATTTTGTCATTCATTCTTAATAGTTTTACTTGTATTCTTTTCCAAAAGCAGCAAAAACAAAGATTTTTTAAATGTGGACAGTAAAAGCCATTCATAAATTTCATTGATTAAGAATTGCTTCCTTTCCAAAGAGGCATTTTACTTATGCCTTTCATATTTCTCTGGTAAGCATGTGGAAGCAAGTCTTGGGTAGTACAAATAAATGCAAAAATAATTTGGTTGTGACTATTAAAATTTTCACATTACAATTGCACATGCAAGTTGTGTATTTGAATGATCCATATATGTGTGTCTATATTCTAATATATTGTGCTTTTATTTGTCTTTTTGGAGAATATTAGGATTCATCCATTCTAATAGAATAGGCATTGTTTAATACAGCTTCTACAATTACTATTTCAAGAAAATAAAAGTGTTTAACATATTTTGTAAAATACACTTCTATTAACAAGCAGTGCAATTAGATATCAAATACACTGAAAACATATATATCACACAAACATTTACAAACTGAACAATTGTTAATATAAAAGCAGAACTATTGAGCAGTCACATAAAGAATTGCAAACTTTCAAATATTGCAAAAATTCATATAATCTTTCAGTCTTCATTTAACAGCTCATACTCAATAATATACTTTGCAGATTCCTTTGGTCTAAATGGATGCTTTACTTTTTATATTATTGTCAATGTAAACTGAAGATACATGAATTTCAAGAAGATAATTTACTTTGATTTGTACCATGCTTCACAATTTGAGGTTTCATTTGACAGCGACTTATTATACATTGCACATAATTTCAGCCCAGTTAATTATCATGTATTTGAATAAAGAATATAGACTCACTTAGATGGTAATTAAAAGACTTGAAATAAAAATCAAAAAAAGCAAAACTCATGATTTGACTTTACAAAAGTCTTAAAAAAGGATATTTTAAAATACTAGGCAATTGCACAGCAGATGCACAGCATTAGTGATTCCAGAATAATATATTTTTTAAAAAATAAACACAAATGGATTTTGAAAATCCTATTTATTTGAAAATATTGTAAGCTACTGAATAAAAGGTTTTTATTAAGCAGGTAAGATTATTCTCATTTAAGATATTTAATCACCATGTTTTTAGTTTAATAATATTAATTTGATTTTTTGTTAGATTTTCCCTACATTTTAATTTCCTATTTGGAAATAATAACCAGGATCCATTATGAGTGTGTTATTGTATTACCCAAAGGCTGCATTTCAGCAGAATTCACCAGAAATTTTACATTTAAGGGTGTCCAGAAATAATATTTTAGTTACAATTCCTGGTCAATAAAATAAAACATTTTTTTTCCTATCTACAAAAATTACTGGGGAGGCCATTTAGTATTTCTGTACTCTCTTCTGTAATACACAAATAGACTCACAGAATATTATCATTTTGCTACTTTAAATATATATTATTTCAAGAATGAGAGCCACTGTGTATATCTGGAAAATGACAGTTCAATATTTTTTCCTTTGTCATATTTTTAATGTGTTCTGCAGTGAATTTTGTATGTGTCTAACTTACAGAACTCTTTTCCTCAGTAAGGTGCTTTGTGTAATTTTTGCAATATGTCTAACCACCCTACCCTAAAGTAGATTCAGCAGTTTTTAGATGACATATATCATCTAGAAAAGTCACTAGTAGATGACAGGGATAGAACAGTAGCGCTACATAACAGCAATGATTTCAACAGGTCCTTAAAAACTTTTAATCTTAAATGATGGCTAACGCTAGTGACAAGATTTGGTTTTGGTGTTATTTTTATTGTTTTGTTTTCATTATTCAATAGGATTAAATTGGGCATGTTCCAATTTAAGTTTTTAAGTTGAAGCAGTTATAATGACATTTCTTTGTCACATGTTGAGAACTACCCAGCTGGGTAGGATTATAGAACATAGTTTGATTTTTTTTTTTTTTGCAGAATATGACCAATATTTTTGAAGACCATACAATGAATGTGGTATTTTTCTAAGTTGACTTTACCAAAGCTTCTTAATAAGATTTTGTGAACTTAAGAATATGTGTTTAGGTGGTTCACCTGTTATATTTATTATATCTTTTTCATTAAATTTATTCACCTTATTTTTGAGTATGTGATAAACTCCAATGAATTAAAACACTTAAATTTCTAAAAAGGTATTTATTGAAAATCTTAATGTCTTGCCCATTATCCATTTTTCCAATTCACTTCTTGCCCTCAAAATAACTGTCATTAGTGGCTTCTTATGTTTCTTCTAGAATTTATTGATACATGTACAGGCAGAAGCAAATACCTATTTCATCATTTTATTTTTACTTGTATAATTTATTACCCACACAGTTCTGTAATTTTTTATTTAGCAATACATTTTGGAGTTCTATCTATATATCCACATTTGAAATATTTCCTCATATACTTTTATCACTAAGTGAATATAAATAATTTACAAATTTAGGTTGTTTTTAATCTTAATGTAATACTGGAAGCTGAATAAAAATGTATCATTTCACATATACATATATATGCATTTCACATATATGTAAGTGTGTCTTTAGAATAATTCCTAGGAGTCAGCTTGCTCTGTCAAGTGTACACGTGTGTAAATTTGATCAGTGTTAGCAATCAGCTATTCTTAAGGTTTGTACCAGTTAATAATTTCACCATCAGTGTGAGTGCCTGTCTTCCTCAAGCCTCATTAACAGAACGTGCTGCAGCAGCTGTTATATTTAGTGATTTCTTTCTTTTTTTTCTTTGGGTCTTTTTGGTAAAGATTTGGCTGAGTATTAAGTCCCAGGTGACATTCTCTTTCTTTGTGTGTATCTCTTCTACATCTTGCTCCACATTCTTCTGACACTGAATAAGCTTGTGGAAAAAACCTGAGTCCTAATTGAATTAATTATCTCCCTCCAAAGAAATACATTTTTAAAGCTAAATAGTGTTTCTTTTCATTATGTGTAGACTTTAATTATTCTAACTGTACAGATTATTATATTTTTAAATTAAATCCTGTTCCATCATTTCAGTTGGTCTTCAATGACTCTATTATACACATATCTTTTTGTTTGTCTTCTATGTCTACTACTTATTCTCCTATCTCATTTAAAGCTTACTTGGCTTTGTTTGTTTGTCCACTTACTTGGGCTTGTTTCCTGTTTTACCCTCCATGTCTTTTATTGTGATATCAACAGGGTCTTTTCATTTGTGCTTCTTCCAAGTTTGTCTTCATTTCTATGGCAAATTGTTCCTGCTTCCTTCCTGAACTCTGTATTTCCATTTTCCATTTGATTCCTCCGTATTTCTGATCTTCTGATTTTTTTTTATTTCTTCTTATGCTGTGATATTTGTTTATCAATGTAATTTGTTTACTAAGTTTGTTTTTTAATTCAGGGGACAGCATATGGCCAAAATTTGTGTTTCCTCTATGGTAGAATTTTTTCTTTTCTGGTCACTTTGTCTTTTGGTAGAGAAAAAAAGTATTCTTTTTCTTCTTGCTTTACTTATATTATTTCTGTAGTAATAGCATATCATTTTTTATTATTGTTTGACTCACCATTGTGTATGTACAATATATGTTGCCCAATCACTTTTATTAGTTTTCTATATATAGGAAGTGGTCTAGTTAGTCCCCAAGCAGGGGAAGTTTCTACACACCAAAGAGGCACTCACCTCTGATGTGGGAGAGACAATCTTCTTGCTGCAGCTCCAAATCCATAACTAGATCACTAATGGATTAGCTTTCATCGCCTTTCTCACTTACTGCTGTTCTCCCATTTCTTGTTGACATCTAGAGATATATATTTAGAAATGTATTTCTCCTGGAATTTTCTGACATAAAGTCCCCTGGTTCTTACTGTCATTACTCACATTTCTTTATTTTCTCACCTAGCTTTTGCCCAATTTTAGCCATTACAGTAACATTGACACATAATTTAAAATCTACAGATTATGTCTGCTTCCTAGTTTCACATGAAAATGAGTTTGTAAGATTTCATTTTATCCCTTTACGGCAATTGTTGTTTTTTCTTTTCTTTATTTTAAAAGAGTTCATGAAGAAAGGAGGCAATATAGACATATATAGCCATGCCTGGATTCAAATCCCACCTAAATGTCTATTTTTTTTTCTTCTTCTCAAACCTGTAACTTCCTCTTCCTCATACTATAGGGACTCACTCAAGGCTTCAAGGAAGCCACAAGACTAGATACTCACAGATACTGCTTATTATATCTCATCAGAAAAATACCCAGATCCAAGTTTTCACAAGAGACAATAATCCCTCCTGTGCCCTAGATCCCACCATCCCTTTATCCTTGAACCCACACAACCTTCTTGAATCAAGAAAGTTACCAGTTATTTCTCTGTGTTGTGTGTATTCATTCTTTCCCTTTCTACTTCAGCCTTTCAGTTAGCATTTAGTTTCACTTCCCCTCCAGATGTTGTTTACTGTTCAGTTTTTTGTTTTTTGTCTTTTTTCAGTTTCCAAAACAAGTATCTATGTTTCATAATTTCATATCACTAGAGAAACAAACAGATATAACATAAATAAATATAGAAATTTCAAAAGATCAGTTTGTGTAATTGTGGGGGTGGTGATAAGTCAAAAATATGTAGAACAGCCAGGCAGTTCCACAATCCTGAAGCCAGGGTTGATGTTGTACATTGGCATTGAAGTCCAATACACTTCATCTCTCACAAATACTACTGCTACAAACTCTTAACTGGTTTCCCACAGTAACACCATTTCAATGTTTTTCTTCACTCTCTAGCCAGAAGTGCAGCTTATATATGTTGTCTGGTCTCACCATTGTCCAGCAAAAACACTAACCTTATAGGATAAAGACTAACATAGTCCAAAGTTGCCTGTATTATCTGAGTCCTACTTATCCCTCTAGAATCAACTAGCAGCAACACGTCTATTTTCCTTTTGTTCTCTGATGCACTAACTGTAGGCCCTCACCTAATATATTTTGTATTCATTTTTTTAGAGCTTTCACACATAACGTCCAACTTGTATGCTAACATAACAGCTATTTTAAATGGTTTCTTTGCATTCATTATCTTTTCTTCACAACATTTATTACAGCTTGCAATTTTATATTGATTATATTTTTTGTCATGTTCATTACTTCCACTAATGTAAACACTCAGGAAAACAGAATGACATCTTTTTTTCACAACTACTTCCCTAATATATTGTATAGAATCTGGAATGTAATGGTGTTTAAATTACCTGGAATGGAGGAATAAGACAGTGTTATAAGTGAACAAATGAACAATTTGTGCCTTCAAATTGAAGAAAGTCTGAAACCAACTTCCAAGCCATTTTTAATAACCAAATATATACATACAGGAGGAGAATCAGTATAACTTATTTTAGATTCAGTCATTTTATCAATTTACATGAAAGGGATATGGTATTAAAGTAGGTAATTAAATAGCCACACTTAAACTAATAATGAATAATCACAAAACTGTATAGACTACAGGTATTTAAATTTAGGCATAATTTGTAGAAACTATAGGGACAATGAACTTTTGGTTAAATGATAACCACATCCTACATGTGGAATAAATAATATCAATACTTAGATGTCTTATTATGGGTTCAGATCACCAAAAGTCTTTAGTAGCTGAAGCTTGACAACTATGGATGTTTATTTGTAACATTATATCATAAAGCATGGATTCTGTAGTCAAAAGACCTATTTTCACATCTCAGTTCAATATTGATCAACTATTTGGCACTCAGCTGGTTACTCAGGATCTTCAAAACTCCATTTATTGATTATTACCACAGGTAAGCCAGGCTTTTCTTAGGTGAATAAAATATCAGTAAATGGAATAGTAACTGTACTTAATGTTTTCATGAGAAATCAATGTTTAGAATAACATGGGATACATGACTAGCACTCAAAATTCCAAAAAACATTTTTGTCAAAGTCATATGGGTTAAGATATTTTGGTTTAGGATTTCTTTTTTCTCAAATTTTTAATGATTAAGTAGAACATTATTTCTAAGATTTCAAGAACTCTATAATTTTGATGACTTGATGACCTAGGCAGAATGTAAGATCACTTAACATAAAGCTAGTAAATTTTGTATTATTTCTACAGTGTTAATTCAAGAAAATTAGAAATACCAAGGGAACACTTCATGCAAAGATGGGCTTGATAAAGGACAGAAATGGTATGGACCTAACAGAAGCAGAAGATATTAAGAAGAGGTGGCAAGAATACACAGAAGAACTGTACAAAAAAGATCTTCATGACCAAGATAATCACGATAGCGTGATCACTCATCTGGAGCCAGACATCTTGGAATGTGAAGTCAAGTGGGCCTTAGAAAGCATCACTACGAACAACGGTAGTGGAGGTGATGGAATTCCAGTTGAGCTATTTCAAATCCTGAAAGATGATGCTGTGAAAGTGCTTCACTCAATTCAATTCAGTTCAGTTCAATCGCTCAGTCATGTCCGACTCTTTGTGACCCCATGAATCACAGCACTCCAGGCCTCCCTGTCCATCACCAACTCCCCGAGTTCACTCAAACTCATGTCCATTGAGTCGGTGATGCCATCCAGGCATCTCATTCTCTGTCATCTCCTTCTCCTCCCGCCCCCAATCCTTCCCAGCATCAGAGTCAATATGCCAGCAAATTTTGAAAACTCAGCAGTGGCCACAGGACTGGAAAAGGTCAGTTTTCATTCCAATCCCAAAGAAAGGCAATGCCAAAGAATGCTCAAACTACTGCACAATTGAACTTACCTCACATGCTAGTAAAGTCATGCTCAAAATTCTCCAAGCCAGGCTTCAGCAATATGTGAACCATGAACTTCCAGATGTTCAAGCAGCTTTTAGAAAAGGCAGAGGCACCAGAGATCAAATTGCCAACATCCACTGGATCATACAGAAAGCAAGAGAGTTCCAGAAAAACATCTATTTCTGCTTCATTGAGTATGCCAAAGTCTTTGACTGTGTGGATCACAATAAACTGTGGAAAATTCTGAAAGAGATGGGAATACCAGACCACTTGACCTGCCTCTTAAGAAACCTGTATGTAGGTCAGGAAGCAACAGTTAGAACTGGACATGGAATGACAGACTGGTTCCAAATAGGAAAAGGAGTACGTCAAGGTTGTTTATTGTCACCCTGCTTATTTAACTTATATGCAGAGTACATCATGAGGAACGCTGGGCTGGAAGAAGCACAAGCTGGAATCAAGATTACTGGGAGATATGGCAGAAAGTGAAGAGGAACTCAAAAGCCTCTTGATGAAAGTGAAAGAGGAGAGTGAAAAGGTTGGCTTGAAGCTGAACATTCAGAAAACAAAGATCATGGCATCTGGTCCCATCACTTCATGGGAAATAGATGGGGAAACAGTGGAAACAGTGTCAGACTTAATTTTTTGGGCTCCAAAATCACTGCGGATGCTGATTGCAGCTATGAAATTAAAAGATGCTTACTCCTTGGAAGGAAAGTTATGACCAACCTAGACAGCATATTAAAAAGCAGAGACTACTTTGCCAACCAAGGTCTGTCTAGTCAAGGCTATGGTTTTTCCAGGGGTCATGTATGGATGTGAGAGTTGGACTGTGAAGAAAGCTGATTGCTGAAGAATTGATGCTTTTGAACTGTGGTGCTGGAGAAGGCTCTTGAGTGTCTCTCTTACTGCAAAGATATCCAACCAGTCCATTCTAAAGGAGATCAATCCTGGTTGTTCACTGGAAGGACTGATGCTAAAGCTGAAGCTCCAATACTTTGGCCACCTCATGAGAAGATTTTACTCACTGGAAAAGACTCTGATGCTGCGAGGGATTGGGGGCAGGAGGAGAAGGGGACGACAGAGAATGAGATGGCTGGATGGCATCGTTGACTCGATGGACATGAGTTCGAGTGAAATCCAGGAGTTGGTGATGGACAGGGAGGCCTGGTGTGCTGTGATTCATGGGGTCACAAAGAGTCGGACATGACTGAGTGATTGAACTGAACTGAATAAAATACTGTCCAGTTTATAATCCAAAATCCTAGTGAGTCTTTTTTTTTTAAATATCATTGAAACTTATTCTGCTTCCCTCCTCTACTGACTCTCAGAAAGCTAAGGCTTTTAAGTTTGAATGCATGTTCTTCTGACAGAGCTGTGTTCTTTCCCCTCCCTTCACCTACCCACATATGGGATTTCAGCTCTTGGATATTCTGTTTGTATATTTCTAAATTCATGGTTTTGTTGGATTTGTGTGATTTATTAAAAGTTGCCCTAAGTCTACTTTGGAAGTAGTTTCAATATCAGAGTTAACATGGAAAACATTAAATGAAAATGTCAGTTGTCAAACTCTTGATATTCACCCTACCATTATAAAATTTACAATCAGCTTATTATGCATATCCTCCAAAGCAGATTCAATCTCTACAGTGTTTTGTTTTGTTTTTCATAAAAATGGCATCCATTCCTAACGTACATTATTGACTACTAGAAAAAAGTGTTCCATGACATTGGACTTGCCAGTTTTTCACATATTAGACATGAAGACATCTTCAAGTTTACAATGTCAAGAACATAAGGAGGTAAGAGTCTTTTGCTATTACAATAAACACATGAAACTCAAAGTTGTTTTGGCCTTCCTGTACTGCTGGATCTGTCCTTACCATAAACAGAAAGTATTTCCTTAGCATCTAAGAGTGTGAAAATAGGTTGCCAAGCCATATCATCTCAGAAGCTTTAGAGCTTTTGTTTTAGTGTATAAGTATTCCAATATAATTTATGTGGAAGAGGAAAAGCAGAGTAATAAATTATTGTTAAAATATCTTATGTCAGGGCACATAATTTTATGGGCAAAAGTATTAATAGTAGTTCTCACCTCATTTACAAACTTGCTAATTTTCCATTTTTATTATTTCATTTAACTTGAAAGAAAAGTTTTATTCTTTGTAGTGAAATTTTTATATATGTACATTACATTAAACTTACATAGACATTTAGGATAATACTAATTTGATGTAGAACAACAATAATTATTTTTATGTTTACACAGTTTTATATAGGAAGAAACACGTGAATGCTTGACTATACATAAAAAAATAATGATTCTATAATGATTTAATACTAAACTGAGAAAGATATTTTGTCCTTCAAAGTTTTAGGATCAGAAATTTCTGAGTGCAATAATCACAGCCAGATATATGGAATCAGTCTTCCCTGGATATTTCCATGGTTAAAGTTAGGTGCTTTGGAAAGATGAATTAGCTTATTCAAGTTAGACACCATTTAAAAAATCACCATTTCTTTGCACTAATAGAAAAGTATGAGCAAATTAACTCCTCTCTCACTTTCATCAAAAGGCTCTTTAGTTCCTCTTCACTTTCTGCCATAAGGGTGGTGTCATCTGCATATCTGAGGTTACTGATATTTCTTCTGGATATCTTTATTCCATCTTGTGCTTTATCCAGCCCAGTGTTTCTCATGATGTGCTCTGCACATAAGTTAAATAAGCAGGGTGACAATATACAGCTTCGACATGTTCCTGATTTGGAACCAGTCTGTTGTTCCATATCCAGTTCTAACTGTTGCTTCCTGCACTGCATGCAGATTTCTCAAGAGGCAGGTCAGGTGATCTGGTATTTCCATCTCTTGAAGAATTTTCCACAGTTTGTTATCATCCACACAGTCAAAGGCTTTGGCATAATCAGTAAACCAGAAGTAGATGTTTCTTGGAACTCTCTGGCTTTCTTGATGATCCAACGGATGTTGGCATTTTGATCTCTGGTACCTCTGCCTTTTCTGAAACCAGCTTGAACATCTAGAAGTTCACGGTTCATGTACTGTTGAAGCCTGGCTTGGAGAATTTTGAGCATGACTTCACTAGCATGTGAGATGAGTGCAATTGTGAGGTAACTTGAGCATCCTTTGGCATTACCTTTCTTTGGGATTGGAATGAAAACTGACCTTTTCCAGTCCTGTTACTACTGCTGAGTTTTCCAAATTTGCTGGCATATTGAGTGCAGCATTTTCACAGCATCATCTTTTAGGGTTTGAAATAGCTCAAGTGAAATTCCATCACCTTAACTAGCTTTGTTCGTACTGATGCTTTCTAAGGCCCACTTGACTTCCCATTCCAGGATGTTTCAGGTGAGTGATCAGATCAGCATGATTATCTGGGTCGTGAAGATCTTTTTTGTATTGTTCTTCTGTGTAGTCTTGTCACCGCTTCTTAATATCTTTTGCTTCTGCTAGGTCCATTCCATTTCTGTCCTTTATTGAGTCCATCTTTGCATGAAATGTTCTCTTCCTATCTCTAATTTTCTTGAAGAGATCTCTAGGCTTTCCCATTCTATTATTTCCCCCTATTTCTTTGCACTGATTGCTGAGGAAGGCTTTCTTATCTCTCCTTGCTATTCTTTGGAATTCTGCATTCGAATGGGTATATCTTTCCTTTTTTCCTTTGCCTTTCGCTTCTCTTCTTTTCTCAGCTAATTGTAAGGGCTCCTCTGACAACCATTTTGCCTTTTTGCATTTCTTTTTCTTGGGGATGGTCTTGATCTCTGCCTCCTGGACAATGTCACAAACCTCCATCCGTAATTCTTCAGGCACTCTGTCTATCAGATCTAGTCACTTGAATCTATTTGCCACTTCCACTGTATAACTGCAAGGGATTTGATTTAGGTCATACCTGAATGGTGTACTGGTTTTTTCTACTTTCTTCAAATTAAGTCTGAATTTTTCATTAAGGAATTCAGGATCTGAGCCACAGTCAGCTCCTGGTCTTGTTTTTGCTGAATGTATAGAACTTCTCCATCTTTGGCTTCAAATAATATAATCAACCTGATTTAGCTATAGACCATCTGGTGATGTCCATGTGTAGAGTCTTCTCCTGTTTTGTTGGAAGAGGGTGTTTGCTATGACCAGTGTGTTCTCTTGGCAAAACTCTATTAGCTTTTGCCCTGCTTCATTCTGTACTCTAAGGCCAAATTTTCCTATTACGGCAGATATCTCTTGACTTCCTACTTTTGCATTTCAGTCCTGTATAATGCAGAGGACATTTTTTGGGGGGTGTTAGTTCTAGAAGGTCTTGTATGTCTTCATAGAACCATTCAACTTCGGCTTCTTCAGCATTACTGGTGGGGACGTAGACTTGGATTACTATGATATTGAATGGTTTGCCTTGAAAACAAATGGGGATCATTCTGTCCTTTTTGAGATTGCATCCAAGTATTGCATTTCAGACTCTTTTGTTGACTATGATGGCTACTCCATTTCTCCTAAAGGATTCTTTCCCACAGTATTAGATATAATGGTCATCTGAGTATATTCACCCGTTCCAGTCCACTTTAGTTCACTATTCCTAAAATGGTGCTGTTCACACTTGCCATCTCCTGTTTGCCCACTTCCAGTTTGCCTTGATTCATGGACCTAACATTCCACGTTCCTATGCAATATCACTGTTTACAGCATCGGAATTTACTTCCACCATCAGTCATATCCACAACTGGGTGTCATTTTTGCTTTGGCTCTATCTCTTCATTCTTTCTGCAGTTATCTGTCCACTGATCTCCAGTAGCATACTGAGCACCTAACGACCTAGGGAGTTCATCTTTCAGTGTCCTATCTTTTTGCCTTTTCATACTGTTCATGGGATTCTCAAGGCAAGAGTACTGAGGTGGTTTGCCATTCCCTTTTGTATTGGACTACTTTTTGCCAGATCTCTCCACCAGGACCCGTCTGTCTTGGGTGACTCTACACAACATGGCTCATAGTTTCATTGAGTTAGACAAGACTGTGGTCCATGTGATCAGATTGGTTAGTTTTCTGTGATTATGGTTTTCATTTTGTCTGCCATGTGATGAAGAAAGATAAGAGGCATATGTAAGCTTCCTAATGTGAGAGACTGACTGAGGGGGAAACTGGATCTTGTTCTGATGGGCAGGGCCCTGCTCAGTAAACTTTTAATCCAATTTTCTGTTGATGGGTGGGGCTTGTTCCCTCCCAATTATTTGACCTGAGGCTGAACTATGCTGGAGGTAATGAAGACCTCCTTCAAAGGTCCCATGCACGCACTGCTGCACTCAGCGCTGCCAACCCTGCAACAGGCCACTGCCAACCCACACCTCTGGCAGACACTCCTGGACACTCACAGGGAAGTCTGGGTCAGTCTTTGTGGAGTCACTACTCATTTCTCCTGGGTCCTGGTGCATATAAGGTTTTGTTTGTGTCCTCCAAGAGTCTGTCCCCAGTCCTGTGTAAATTCTGGCAGCTCTATGGTGGGGTTAATGGTGACTTCCTCGAAGAGGGCTTATGCCATACCCTGGTCTACTGCACCCACAGCCTATGCCCCTGCGGCAGTCCACTGCTAACCTTACCTTCGCAGGAGACACTCAAACAGAGTTCTGGCTCAGTCTCTGTGGGGTCTTTGGGTCCTGGGGCGCACAAGGTTTGTTTGACCCCTCTGAATGTCACTGGCAGGGATGGGGTTTGATTCTAAAGGCTATTTTGCCACTAAGATTTTGCCGCTAAGAGCGGATTGCTGAGGTTTCTCCTTTGCCCTTGAAAGTGGGATATCTCTTCACAGTACATATTAATTGATGAATTATATAAAACTACTGATACATAACTTGTGCCTATATTGAAATGAATGTGTACACAGTGCAAGAAAATAAGCAACAGAAGTGAAGGATAAGCACTTTAATCTTTCAGCCTAAGTGTTTTGTCATGCTGCTGCTGCTGTTGAATCGCTTCAGTTGTGGCTGACTCTGTGCGACCCCATAGATGGCAGCCCACCAGGCTCCCCCCTCCCTGGGATTCTCCAGGCAGGAACACTGGAGTGGGTTGCCACTTCCTTCTCCAATGCATGAAAGTGAAAAGTGAAAGTGAAGTCGCTCAGTCATGTCTGACTCTTAGCGACCACATGGACTGCAGTCTACCAGGCTCCTCAGTCCATGGGATTTTCCAAGCAAGAGTACTGGAGTGGGTTTCCATTGCCTTCTCTGTTTTTTCCATAATTAAAACTTAAACTACTAGATAGCATATTAAAAAACAGAGACATTACTTTGCCAACCAAGGTCCGTCTAGTCAAGGCTATGGTTTTTCCAGTGGTCATGTATGGATGTGAGAGTTGGACTGTGAAGAAAGCTGATCGCCGAAGAATGGATGCTTTTGAACTGTGGTGTTGGAGAAGACTCTTGAGAGTCCCTTGGACTGCAAGGAGATCCAACCAGTCCATTCTAAAGGAGATCAATCCTGGGTGTTCATTGGAAGGACTGATGCTAAAGCTGAAACTCCAATACTTTGGCCACCTCATGCGACGAGTTGACTCACTGGAAAAGAGTCTGATGCTGGGAGGGATTGAGAGCAGGAGGAGATGGGGAGGACAGAGAATGAGATGGCTGGATGGCATCACCGACTCGATGGACATGAGTTTGAGTGAACTCTGGGAGTTAGTGATGGACAGGGAGGCCTGGCGTGCTGTGACTCATGGGGTCGCAAAGAGTCGGACACGACTGAGCAACTGAACTGAACTGAACTGAACTGAGAGAATGTGTGATTTATGTCTTATTTAGAAAAGTTGAAAAACATTAGAATGTTTGAAACTATTTACATATAGATTTTGCATTATTTGTTAATCATCAGAGTACCTTTTTCCAGAATCAGTCATTGGTTAGCAATTTTTTTTTTACATGTTACAAGATTTAGGTCATATTTTAAAATTTCAATTTCATGAAAGCCTGACTCTCTTCAGAGCTCGGATCTACAGGCTAACATCAATTTTTGCACATTTTCTCTAGATACAGAATCTTCAATTCCCACATTATTTTCTAGGCAATTATTCTATATCCTTCAGAATGTAGCATAATACTTTTCCAAAATAAAACATTTCTGAGTGTCAAATTTGGGTTAATTCTTTCATTTCAGTCTTGATTTTTTCTTCAACAATTGTTATAATTTCTAATTTGTGCTCAATAATTACCTATATTAATCAATGGAAAAAAAGAAAAGAGATAAAGGAGTTTAAATAGCATTCAACAGCAGACTGAATTTGTGCATCTGACAATGGACGCTTTTTTTTTAATTGAAGTAGAGCTAATTAACAATCCTGTGTTAGTTTCAGGTACGCAGCAAAGTGATTCAGTTATACAAATATGTATATTTTTTTCAGATTCTTTTCTATTTTAGGTTATTGCAAGGTGTTGAATATAGTCCCCTGGGCTATATAGTAGGTCTTTGTTGTTTATTTTATATGTAATAGTGTGTATATGTTAATCTCAAACTCCTAACTAACCCCCCCCCCCGCCCCCACGAACTATCCCCTTTGGTAACTGTAAGTCTGACGTATTCTATGTCTGTGAGTCTGTTTCTGCTTTGTAAATAAGTTTATTTACATCTTTTTTTTTTAGATTTAACATATGTGATATCATATGGTATTTGTCTTTCTCTGGCTTACTTCACTTAATATGATAATCTCTAGGTCCATTCATGTTGTAATTGGCATTATTTCATCTTTATATATATACCACATCGCCTTCATTCATTTCTCTGTTAGTGAACACTTGGGCTGATTCCTTGTCTTGGCTACTGTAAATAGTGCTGCTATAAATATAGGAGTGCATGCATCTTTTTGAATTAGAGTTTTCTCTGGATATGCCCAGGAGTGAGATTGCAGGAGCATATGATGGCTCTATTTTTAGTTTTTCAAGGAACTTCCATACTGTTCTCTGTAGTGGCTGCTCCAATTTACATTTCCACCAACAATGGAGTAATATTTCTTTCTCCAAACCCTCTTCAGCATTTATTATTTGTAGACTTTTTGATGATGACCATTCTGACTAGTATGAGGTGATACCTCATTGTAGTTTTGATTTGCATTTCTCTAATGATTAGCAATGTTGAGCATTTTTTCATGTACTTCTTGGCTCTGTAGGTCTATTTAGGTCTTCTGTCCAATTTTTCCTGGCTTGTATTTTTGATATTAAGCTCTATGATCTGTTTATATGTTTTGGAAATTAATCCCTTATCAGTAGCAAATATTTTCTCCTAACCCATAGGCTGTCTTTTTGTTTTGTTTATAATTTCCTTTGCTTGTCAAAAACTTTTAAGTTTAATTAGGTCCCATTTGTTTATTTTTGTTTTTATTTTTATTACTCTAAGAGTGAAAGAAAGAAAGTGAAGTGACTCAGTTGTGTCCGACTCTTTGTGACCCCATGGAATGTAGCCTACAAGGATCCTCTGTCCATGGGATTTTCCAGGCAAGAGTATTGGAGTGTGTTGCCATTTCCTTCTCCAGGGGACAGATCTAGAAAAGTATTACTGGATTTATGTCAAAGAGTGTTCTGCCTATATTTTCCTTTAGGTGTTTTATAGTATCTGGTGACAGTAGACATTTTCTTTACAGATTTTATTATGAACTATTAAAGCAATAGATATTTTCTTGGAAGGAGGTTGGCTTTATTATACAGATACTAAGCATTCACTAATTCATATGATTTCTACATAGTGTTTTTAACAATTTTATAAATCACAAAGTAAGTAATATTTTCCATGGTGTCACAAAGAGTTGAACACAACTGAGCTATTGAACTGAATATTTTTAAATTATCATGACTAATAAATCATCTTAGGATATATTGTCACATTTTTGTTGCTTCATACTACAATTTATTTGCCAAATTAATCACTTCATACATCACTTCACTTGATGTATTTTATAATTAGTAAGTTTGGTAATATTCTAACTGGCCACTCTACACACATCTTGCTATTTCAAAAATATGTAAAAAGGTACAAGTATAGAGCTCATTAATGTTAGCCTCAAATTTCTTCATAATTAAAATTTTAAGTTTAGTTGAATTTGAATGTGTCTCTTCACAATGCCTTTTCTGTTTTGAAGAGACATTAAATTTTATTCAAGTAATTATGTGCTATTAAGTAAAGAATAAATTAGCAAGAAAATTGCACCATTAGTAAAATTTTGTTCTTAATTCCACATAATAAATGATTATAACCTTTTTACTATGGTATTGAAATTTAGCACAGAGAGGTCTCATTTATAGCTAAAATGGATTTTAGTTATGCTTTTTTGTATTGTGACTGATAATGGTTTAATTTTAGCTATGGTTCTGGGAAAAATAATAAAGAATATTTAGACAAATATTAATATTAAGATAAAGGCTGCAGAATAAATTTTAAAAATTGTTCTCATAAATAATTGATGCATGTAAATAACTTTTGCACAAAAATGGAAAATAAGCAAATATATATATTTATGTATATATATATATGTTTTTAAAGATTTGGAGGCTCATACAACTTGATTGTTATTTCTCAAAGATAGTCTCATCTAATCCAACTGATTATGCCTTGGTTTTTATATCTGTTTGTCCTAAGTTGAACAATACATTTAGCTTATGGTGTCTTCCCTTTTATATACAAAGCTCAAAGGCAGGAGCATAGTTATCTTTACCCTGCAGATGGATAACAGTTAGAGGAGCTCTAATAAGCACTGATGGTAAATCCAAGACCAAATTCTCTTGTGCCAGGATCAAATATATGTGATCCTTCCCTTTTGGTCAACAACTTATCAGCGACTTGGAAGAAAACATGGAGGACATATGAATCTCATTTTGGGGTAGCAAGACTTTGAAACTCCTGCTCATCGCGGATCTACAATTCACGTGCCTTACAGTCTTGTCCATTGCAGTCACCATCAGATTGTCCATCTGACAGAATATCTTGTCCATCCATCCAAAGATGTCTGTACTTTCTGTATATCTCTTACTATAATTTCATTTTCTGTCATTTTCTCTCTTTTCCTCCTTCTCTCCCATTTTTTTTCCTATTCCTTTAGAAACTCTGATCTTATTAAAAAAATAATAATAATTACTCCATGTCTCCAAATATTTCTTAAAAATATTGCTCCTATCTTGATGCCCCAAATGGCACTTACTATCTCTTGAAGACACTTTCTTTTACAGACTTTTTGGGACATGGTTTGACCAACAGTCAACTCACACAACTCAGTATTCAGATGACAGAGACACACTTGCTCTTTTTTCATTATTATTTCAATGCTGAATTTCTCACTTGTTCTCTCAAAAATTCCGATTCTTTGATATAAGTGCAGTTCAGCTTGTATTTGGCTAACTTGTTTTCTTTCTTGCTTCCCAACTCTGTCTCTCTCCTTGTCACTAGCAAAATCCAGCCCTGGTTATAACTGAGTTTTTATGTGTTCCTTGGCTGCAACTGAGATGTTGAATGCTGCTGGAGAAAATTATGCAAATGTGTTAAATGAACTTTCTTAAATATGAAGACTGCAATCTCAAAAAGTACCTAAAACCACCAGACAGTTTCTTTATATTTCTTTAATAATTTTTTTTTCTAAAATTATCTAAAACTTCTCTCCTTAGCGTGCCATCATCATTCTTACATGATACCTTGTCATCATCAACATTATCATCTCTATCATTATAATTTAAACTCTAACTTCTGCAGAAAATCATTTACAGAATTACTGAAAGCACTGTGTGAGAATGAGCATTATACATATGAATAATATGTTTCCTACCAGCACGAAATTTAAACTCTGGTGGATGACACAGTTAAGGAGAGGACTTTATTGCACAGTATGAAATGCTTATTTTAAAAACTCATTCTTATACTATTCATTGGATGCTTAAATGTGTATCAAACATTGGTCTAGGAGCTGAGGCTACAGTGGTCAATAACTATACAATTCCTGTCATTTCACTGAGAATAAACAATAAGATGTGATTATTACAGATAATCTTTGTATATTTTCTTATTACATCGGTCTCTTGTAAACTGTGAAAATGTGAGTCACCTCATTGAAATTGTTATCTTTGGATAAATTAATAATACCAATTTGGGAATTACAAAGTTGAAGATCACATCCTACTATATAATGGCCAAATAAAGCAACTGGAATAAGCTTCAACTTCTCTTTTGTTGTTTTTCATATTCTGCCTAACTGCTACAAATATTTTTGTGGAGTCATAATGTATAATGACCAAGAAGAATATATTTTATAACAGGCTATATTAATTAACACATTAATAGTAAAACACATTACAAAATGTTGGCCTGAATAGAGAGCTAGACAGTCAAGAGATACCAGGAGTAAAAGCAAGTTTGGTCGTGGAGTACAAAATGAAGCGGGGCAAAAGCTAACAGAGTTTTGCCAAAAGAACATACTAGTCACAGCAAACACCTCCTTCCAACAAACAAGAGATGACTCTATTCATGGACATCACCAAATGCTCAATACCAAAATCAGATTGATTATATTCTTTGTAATCAAAGTTGGAGAAACTCTACACAGTTAGCAAAAACAAGACCTGGAGTTGACTGTGGTTCATGAACTCCTTATTGCAAAATTCAGGATTAAGTTGTATAAAATAAGAAAATCACTAGGCCTTTCAAGGATGACCTAAATCAAATCGCTTATGGTTAAATAGTGGAGGCAATGAATACATTCAAGGGATTAGATCTGATAGAGTGCCTGAAGAAGTATGGTTGGAAGTTCATAACATTGTACAGAAGCCAGGGACTGAAACCATCTCAAAGAAAAAGGACTGCAAGAAGACAAAGTGGTTGTCTGAGGAGGCTTTACAAATAGCTGAGAAAAGAAGAGAAGTGAAAGGGAAAGATATGCCCAACGGAAGTTAGAGTTCCAAAGAATAGAAAGGAGAGATAAGAAAATGTTCTTAAGTGAACAATGCAAGAAATAAAGGAAAACAATAGAATGGGAAAGCCTAGAGACATTTTCAACAAAACTGGAGATATCAAGGGAATATTTCATGCAAAGATGGAGACAATAAAGGACAGAAATGGCAAGGACCTAATAGAAGTAGAAGAGATTAAGAAGAGATGAAAAGGATACACAGAAGAACTGTACAAAAAAGGTCCTAATGACCCAGATAACCATGATGGTGTGGTCACTCACCTAGAGCCAGACATCCTGGAGTGCATAGTCAAGTGGGCCTTAGGAAGCATCACTATGAACAAAGCTAGTGGAGGTGATGGAATTCCAGCTGAGCTATTTCAAATCTTAAAAGATGATCCTGCTAAAGACCTGTATTCCTATGTCAGGATATTTGGAAAACTCAGCAGTGGCCACAGGACTATAAAGGTTCAGTTTTCATTCTAATCTCAAAGAAAGACAATGCCAAAGAGTGTTCAAACTACCATACAATTGCATTCATTTCACATGCTAGCAAGGTAATGCTCAAATTCTTTCAAGCTGAACTTCAACAGTATGTGAACCAAAACCTTACAAAAGTTCATGATAGATTTAGGAAAGACAGAGGAACCAGAGATCAAATTTCCAACATCCTTGGATCATAGAAAAACAAGAGAATTCCAAAAAAACGTCTACTTCATGGACTACACTAAAGCTTTTGACTGTGTGGATCACATCAAACTGTGGAAAATTCCCAGAGATGAAAATACCAGATTACTTTACCTGCTACCTGAGAACCCTGTATGCAGAACAAAAAGCAACATTTAGAACCGGACATGGAACAATAGATTAGTTTCAAATTGGGATAGGAGTAAGTCAAGGCTGTATATTGTCACCCTGCTTATTTAACTTATATGCAGAGAATATCATGCAAAATGCCAGGCTGAATGACTCAAAGCTGGAATCAAGATTGCCAGGAGAGATATCAACAACCTCAGATAAACAGACGATACCACTCTAATGGCAGAAAACAATAGGGACCTAAAGAGCCTCTTGATGAAAGTAAAAGAGGAGAGTGAAAAAGCTGGCTTAAAACTCAACATCCAAAAAATAAGACCTGTCCCATCAGTTCATGGCAAGTAGATGGGGGAAAAGTGGAAACAATGGCAGACTTTATTTTCATGGGCTCCAAAATCACTGCAGACAATGATTGTGACCATGTAATTAAAAGACACTTGTTTCTTGGAAGAAAAGCTGTGACAAACCTACACAGTGTATTAAAAAGCAGAGACAGCATTTTGCTGACAAATGTCTATATAGTCAAATGTATGGTTTTTCCATGGTCATGTACGGGTGTCAGTTGGGCAATAAAGAAGGCTGTGCACCCAAAGAATTGATGTTTTTGAACTGTGGTGCTTGAGAAGATTCTTGAGAGTCTCTTGGACAGACAGGAGATCAAACCTGTCATTCCTGAAGGAAATCAACCCTCAATGTTCATTAGAAGGACTGATGCTGAAGATGAAGCTCTGATACTTTGGCCACCTAATGTGAAGAGCCAACAAATTGGAAAAGACCCTGAAGCTGGGAATGATTAAGGACAGTAGGAGAAGGGGATGACAGAGGATGAGATGGTTGGATGGCATCACCAACTCAGTAGACATGAGTTTGAGCAAACTCTCAGAGAGAGTGAAGGACAGGGAAGCCTGGTGTTGTGCAGTTCGTGGAGTTGCAGAGAGTGGGACATGACTTAGGGACTGAAATACAACAAATATCTCACAAACCACCAAGGTAGTCGTACAAATATATTTTGAAGCAGACAATGTGAGAATGTAGCCTGATTTCTAAAGATACAGCATATATGATGCATAGCCTGAATATATGGTCTGAATAATGCAAGTCCAACAAGAATCAGAAAGGGCTTCCCTGATGGATCAGAACGTAAAGAATCTGTCTACAAGGCAGGAGATCTGGGTTCCATCTCTGGATAAGGAAGATCATTTGGAGAAGGGAATGGCAGTCCACTCACTATTCTTGCCTAGAGAATCCCATGGACAGAACAGACTGGCAGGATACAGTCCTTGTGGTCGCAAAGAGTCAGACACAACTGAGTGACTAACACTTTGGCTTTCAGCAAGAATCAGGACACAGATCTGATGGAGTAAAGTTGAGAGGAAACCTCAGAAAACTGGGAAAGTGGTTCCTAAAGGTGAAAGTGATGTGTTTCATATACTTTCCTTACTGCATATCTTTTTTTAAGGATTATATCTACAATAAAGGAAGGATGTGTGAAAGGCAAAAAAGAAGAAAGGACATAATGAAGGATGGGTAAGTAAGAGGGAAGATGATAATAATCTTCAGAAAAATCACGGAAGTCAATTTAGAAATTGATGGGTTTCTTGTTGTTTCTTAGTAATATTTAGAGGCTATACATTTAGTATTTAAATACTTGCTTCAATTTTAATGGGGATTATTTTGATAAAAGTATAAAATAACAGAGTATGTGTTCACATTGAGTTAAAATTAAAATTCAATATGTGTAAATTGCAATAATACATCTAAGTACCTAAGAGTAATACCAATGGTGACAATTGTTTATGTTATTTGTTTCTAGAAGGGGCTCAGAAGTTTCTTATACCAAAAGCTTTTTCTGAATTTCTGACCAATTTTCTGATTGTGAAATGCTATGCTAAAAAGTGACAAATTTCTAATCAACTCACAAATAGAACCCAAAGAAAAGGTGATGATGCATTTCTATTTAATTTATCAGATTAAAAAACAATGGTGACGAGACTTAGGTAAGAGGTTCTACCTCTTCCACACACACACTTTTCACTAATTGGAGCATTGAACAAAACAATTCATAATAATATTGTTTCAAAATCACTGTTTCTTTTTGAAAAAATAAAATCTCCCTTCTACTCAGTGGAACACTGAACAAGAAAGGAGAAAACAAAAGACATTACCATAGAGTTCAGAGAAGTAAGAAGAGAGGTATATTACAAACACAATATGTGATGGGAGATTGAATAATTAAAGTAGTTTCAATTAGAACCTCAGATATAGCAGTTGTTTTTACACTGGATGGACATTAGAGTCACTTAGGGAAGCTTTTTAAAATACTGAAGCATGGATCTGGCCCAAAAATAATTAAATCAGATTATTCATGAACATGTAGATATTACACATCCACATTTTAAGCCCTCCCCCTCATGATTATAAGGTTGCTCAGTTATGAGAATCACTGAAATGTAGTAAAAAAGTAATTTGCCCTCTCTACTAAGTGAATAGAAATGTCCCATTCCAGTGGCTTTTATTTTTTTGCTCACTCTTTTTTATTTTTTTAAAAGCATAGTTAAACTTTGCCTAGTTTGGTCCAAACTTACATTTAAATACTCTCCAAACATATTTTGAAACAGTGTTTTACTATTTCTAGAAAGCTTAAAGCAATTTAGTTTCCAATATCCAGAAAATACCAGCTTGAGATGGTGCTTCAGAGTCCCACTTCCTTCAACTGAAAAGTGAAAAACAGTGAAATCAAGAAAAATGCATTATGTCTCTAATTAGTATTTATTTTGTAACATGTATTAGGGGTCAAATCTGGAACTGAAAATGAAGAGAGAAAGCCTTCCCGTCCATTTAGCATATGTGCATCCTCAAAAGTGAAAAAGAGCCAAACTGAGTGTCTATAATAACATATGTGCACCCAGGATCACTGACAGCGCTGTAAGAATAGATATGAATCAAAGCAATTACAGTTGAGACTTAGAGGTTTCAAATATTAAAAGCATGGTTCTATTTTTATTCTAATACGTTGCAAAGGTTGCAAAACAAAAGGGTTCTGAACAATGCCAGCCTCTGTGCTCATGATTAGCATTGTTCTCCTTTGGGAGTAGAAATTATAATGCAGTCGCACTTCAGGACCCAGATGCTTTGCTGATACCAGACCTCCCAGACCACCTGTTTTCACATCCTCACATGCACTTTCGTCTGTCATTCACGGGTGCCCCATGCACGTATTTGGCAGTTTGCTTGCCCACTGCTTTGGCAGTTTTCCAGAGTCGAATAAGTACACTGCACTTTACAAATTCTATGTGCAATGCTTTCCAATCAGTTAAGTTACTCACCATCTCTGTTAGGATTTGAAGAGGCATTATAACCATGGCAAATTGCAGAGGCCAAAATAATTCTACCTAAAACCTATTCATCCAAAGGTTTTTAAATGGGATTACATAGGATTTTAGCAAATACTTCATGTCAACTGCATATTCACAAAACATAAAAAAATTAAGTGACTTTCTGTTACATTGTTCCTTAATTCTGAAAATCACTAAGACTGAAAATACAATGAGGATAAATTTTGTTTAGGCTTTTTAATTCTATTCTTTTGTTTTACCCTCTCCCAAGGTATTCAGGAACACACTAAAAAAAAAAAAAAAGAAGAAAAATAGCAACTTTAAAATAAATAACATATTTTTTTCACTTCAAGTGTTGTGACTAAATATGTCCAGGGATTTTTATTGAAGCAGACCTTTCTTTTCAAGAATATATGTATTTGAGCATATGCTACTTTTACACAGTGAAAAATAAAACTCCTGTGCCATAAATAAAATTCATTTTAAATTTGAAGGCCTACTGTGACCAATTCACTTTTTAAGAAAACCTTTGGTTTTGTATTATAATGGCATCTTAATTAAGGATTAGCAAAACAAAACAAATAAAACAAGAATGATCGCAGTTAAAGCAAGTAATTGGGTAGAAGAGACATAGTTAAATCAGTACAAATCCTAGAATCATTTAGAAAACCGTGAAGCACACAACATTGTCTTTTCCCAGCTGATTTTGGGAACAGTCTATTAAGGGAATGCTTCACGTGCTGATAATTTTAAAATCACAACATACAAAGCACTGGCTAGACAGCCAGGGTGTAAAAGAACAATAAAAGTGAGTTGTTCTCCCCCAAATGAAGGGCTCACATTCTAGTGGTGAAAAAATGGGCATCCTCCCACCCCACCTCCACACACTACACTCATGAGAGCATATGAAAAAAATATTTACAAAATGCTACCCTGGGCACTTTTCTGGTGACCCAGTGGTTAAGTCTGCATGCTTTTGAAGCAGGAGGAATGTGTTTGATTCCAATGGGTTTGATTGGGGAAATAAGATCCCACATGTCACATGGCCTAGCAAAAAACAAACAAAAACTATCCTAATTCAGAGAAGGGGTTACACAATTTGTATTAGAGGTAGCTCTTTCCATTTGGAAAACACTTTAATAGCACACACCTCCAAATTGTACAGCATGAGTAATAAATTAGACATTTCCCTTTTCCCATGGATGGTATAAGATATAAGACTTTATGGTGATCTTGGAAAAGGAGAGAATTTAAAGTTGGGAGAAAGGATCTGGGGAGAAAGATGTCAATTGTCAGATGCTTGGCAGCATATTGGGTTCAAGGACATACAGAGCAAGTGAGCAGTCTGGTGGCAAAGACAACCGAGGAAGCTTTAAGAATGACAGTATCTCAAGTTTACCTCTCAATCATTGTCTGTGCTTTCTGGAATGCCTCTCCATTTCTCCCAATTTTGCAAAGCCTCAGGAATGCATGACTGTTGTGTTGAAGATATTTTTCCTGAGGTTTATTTCTCCCAAACCTCAGGGAAAAAAACGTTCAACACAACAATCATGCATTCTTGATGCTTTGAAAAATTCTGAAAAAAGCATCTGGTATAATACAGAAGCACTGAAGAGAGAGGGAGCAGAGGCTGCTGCATAGGACAATGGGCAAGACACAGGCAAGAGTCTATAGATGACTTAAGTTCTATGTAAGACCCAGGAGCAGATATGAGATGGTCCCTAAACACACCCATATGTGCTGATGCGCTCAGTCATGGCTAACTCTTTGTGACCCCATGGACTGTAGCCCACCAGGCTCCTCTGTCCATGGAACTGTCCAGGCAAGAATACTGGAGTGGGTTGCCATTTCCTTCTCCAGGGGATCTTCCTGACCGAGGGATGGAAGCCGAGTCTCCTGTGTCTCCTGCATTAAAATAAAAAAACAAAAAACCCCATAGGACTTCACATTTAAACAAGGACTGGTAGGGGGCTGGCACCAAAGTGAGCTACTATGTGAAAAGTTAGCAAAGCACAGTTCCAAAGTTTCCTGAGCCCTGGACTTCTCACAGTATGTGGAATCATGGCTCAATTTATTTTAGTTTGAGGGACTATTGACATTTAGGACTTTGCATTACATTAGCTCTGATATGGGCTATAATACAGGGGGAAATTTCACTAGGCAGCAGAAAAATCACATGTTTTACAGACAACTGTATCAGCAGTTACATCCAATCTCCTACATTTATAAGCCATGCGGTAACAGAGAAGTGAACGACACTCTCTGGGGCATTTTTCACCTATTAAGTAAGATTAATAATGCCAACTTCATTGGTTAGGTGTGTGCAGCAAATGTGTTTAAAGCACCTGGCATATTGTAGACACAGAATAAATCTTAGTCCTTTTTCCTAATTCGTCTTATTCATCCTACTCCCTGAGGACTCTAGTAGACAGAAGCATTGATTCCAATTAGAGGTCAAAAAGTTTTTGTGAAAAAGAATGGCTTTGAGTAAAAATAAGTGTGTTAAAGTACTTTCAGAGACGGATTTACTGGGGGAACATAATACAATTACAAGAAAATTTAATAGTACATGTATGCATGTGTGCTAAATGCTTTAGTTGTGTCCAAACCTTTGGGACTCTGGATTGTAGCCCACCAGGCTCCTTCTGTCCGTGGGATTCTCCAGACAAGAATACTAGAGTGGGTTGCCATGCCCTCCTACAGGGGATCTTCGGTACCCAGGGGTTGAGCCCTCGTTTCTTATGAATGCAGGTGTATTCTTTACCACTGAGGCACCTGGGAAGCCCAGTACATGTATTTATGTCCATAAATGAAAGAAGTGTTCATAGAAGATAAAGTCAGAATGTGTAACTAGACTTGAGATTTTTGATGTGCAGTAGACACCACCCTTAGGGCAGAAAGTGAAGAGGAACTAAAAAGCCTCTTGATGAAAGTGAAAGAGGAGAGTGAAAAGGTTGGCTTGAAGCTCAACATTCAGAAAACTAAGATCACGGTATCTGGTCCTGTCACTTCATGGGAAATCAATGGGGAAACAGCGGAAACAGTGTCAGACTTTATTCTTTTGGGCTCCAAAATCACTGCAGATTGCAGCCATGAAATTAAAAGACGCTCACTCCTTGGAAGGAAAGTTATGACCAACCTAGATAGCATATTAAAAAGCAGAGACATTACTTTGCCAACCAAGGTCCATCTAGTCAAGGCTATGGTTTTTCCCGTGGTCAAGTATGGATGTGAGAGTTGGACTGTGAAGAAAGCTGATCGCTGAAGAATTGATGCTTTTGAACTGTGGTGTTGGAGAAGACTCTTGAGAGTCCCTTGTACTGCAAGGAGATCCAACCAGTCCATTCTAGAGGAGATCGGTCCTGGGTGTTCATTGGAAGGACTGATGCTAAAGCTGAAACTCCAATACTTTGGCCACCTCCTGCGAAGAGTTGACTCACTGGAAAAGATTCTGATGCCGGGAAGGATTGAGGGCGGGAGGAGAAGGGGACAACAGAGAATGAGATGGCTGGATGGCATCACCGACTTGATGGACATGAGTTTGAGTGAACTGCAGGAGTTGGTGATGGACAGGGAGGCCTGGCCTGCTGTGATTCATGGGGTCACAAAGAGCTGGACACGACTGAGTGACTGAACTGAACTGAACTGAGGCAGGTTTTTGACCCCCATGATCTTTGCCCACTGATGTTATGCCTGAAAATATCTTACTTTATATAGTAAGGAAGGGAAAAGTAGAAGAGTTTCTTAGAAAAGGGCATGAGAGGAAGACTCGAACCACATGTACAGTAAATCCCCAATGTTCGAACTTTGAAGTTGCAAACTTTCAAATATGCAAATGTGCATCTGGTTCGAGCAAGGACACAGCCTGTGCCATCAGTGTCAGGCATGAGTGAAATTGGAACTTGCCCTCCATCTCCTATTGCTGATGATCCTTCAGGTCTACCACCTCTTGTCTCCTCTCCTTCCCCCAATCAGCAACTCTTCTTGCCTGTTCACCAGATGCCAGGCCCTGTGTGAAGTTGTCGTACTATACTATGATGATTTTCAAGGTACTAAACTGTAAGATTTTAAATGTTTTGTTTATTTATTGTGCTTTTTATGTATATTTGAGTGAAAAGTATTATAAACCTGTTATAGTCCAGTATTATATAGCTGATTGTTGAGTATCAGGCTAACTATGTTGAACTTACAAACAGATTGGACTTAGGAACACACTCTTGGAATCCAACTTGTTCATATGTAGGGAACTTACTGTATTGTGGCTTGCCACAATCCAACAAATGCCTATAATTTCTAGAACCTGGAAATATGCCTCAGTTCAGAACCAACTAAAGAAGGAGGCCTCAATCCTACAATCACAAGTTGCCCTAGAGATTCCAAAAATGCATGCAGTTTACTGACAACTGATTTTAGAAAATGCTTAGGACAGCACGCAACTGTTCATATGGAACTACAACAGACTATAGTTGGAAGCCAATATGTTTTTAGTGGTTTGTTATGGCAGCAATAGAATGGCAATGAATGATGTAGGTTGGGAGATAATAGCATTGAATGAAACAGAAATGTTGAATATAAACTGTATCCATTGCTACTGAAAGTGAGAGAATTATTACCTTGCATTGCAGTGTCCATTGTCTCCCTGCCCTCTGCCCCCGCCCCACACACAAATATTGACTTAGAAATACTCAGGTAATATTTTATTGGAGAAGATAGTAAGGAATAAAGCAAATTCCAGTGACAGCTTCTGGTTGAATAGTTTGAATGGGGTCACCAAATGATATTCAGTAAATGATATCAGTTCAGTTCAGTTCAGTTCAGTTCAGTCGCTCAGTCGTGTCTGACTCTTCGCGACCCCATGAATCACAGCACGCCAGGCCTCCCTGTCCATCACCAACTCCCAGAGTTCACTCAAACTCAAGTCCATCGAGTCGATGATGCCGAGTAATTAAAAACAAAATATCCGAGATATAACATAACATACAAGAAAAGGTCAATAAGCTGATACTGCACAGAAATGCTAGAAATGTAGCAGAATTCATTAAGGAAAGATTCCTACGAAACGACATATTTGCATCTACTTTTATTCCTTAACAGAAACTGGCTTTTCTGTATTGTTAATGAAGAAGGAAATTGGTTCCATATTAATAATTCCACAGAACCTACACTCCTAATGACACATTTGTTTATGAAATTCATGTTATCTGGTGCTGTGATGTAAACAGATATTTTCATCACAATAAAGATACATATTAAAGCCTCAAAATAAAAATATATGTAATTGTTATATAAGACTGTGGGATGTTTGAAAAAATTCCTACTTCTTTCTTAAGTGCTCAGTGGTTTCCTTAGAGTACAATTCTAGACAGCATTGTGACTTTTTTTGGTATGTTTCTAACCTTCTATAGTGATTTGAGAATGAGTTACAAAATTTGATCTTCAAAGTCATGAATGTAGTCTAGTAAATAAAAGCCATAGCAACTTCTAAGTACCAGAGGGGCTGGAATTCACTATTTCCCTTTTAGTATCAATCAGTTTTTTGACACAGAAATATTCAAATATAGTTTGCTTTGGACTGACGAATCTAAGATACACAAAAGGTCAAATACACAGCTTATGTATTATTTCAGATTAATTAGAACATTTTTCTACGTTCTTCTTTACAACAGTGGTTGAAGCAGCTAACCTGTCCTGTACCTCCCTGAATCATCAGTCAGTCTCAGTCAGTTCAGTCACTCAGTCGTGTCTGACTCTCAGTGACCCCATGAATCACAGCACACCAGGCCTCCCTGTCCATCACCAACTCCCGGAGTTCACTCAAACTCATGTCCACAGAGTCGGTGATACCATCCAGCCATCTCATTCCCTGTAGTCCCCTTCTCCTCCCGCCCCCAACCTTTCCCAGCATCAGAGTCTTTTCCAGTGAGTCAACTCATCGCATGAGGTGGCCAAAGTATTGGAGTTTCAGCTTTAGTTAGAGTCTAATATGGAAATGTTCATAGGAATGGAAATGGGTCAAGTTGCAACAGGAGCCCAGTTGAGTTTCCATATTGATATTCAGTCACTAAGTCATGTCGACTCTTTGGGACCCCTTGGACTGCAACATGCCGGGGGAATTAGCTTAATACCGTTTCATCCTTTCACTCATTTCTTTGATGTCAAAGAGATTGATTTCCCCTCTGAGTTCTCCAACATTTTTTTTTGTCTTATTCTGATCTTTCTTTATCTAAATGTTTTTATTTAAACATCCCCTAAAGAAAGACCACTTTAAACGTTCTCTGCTGCTTGCTTCCCTTTCCTTCCACTCCAGTTCAAGTTCTGTCTTTTCCATCCTCTTGCCATTTTATTAATTCATCAATCTCTCCTGTATTGCAAAAGACATGTCTCCTAGTCTCTTTAGATTTTGTTTTGATGAAATGATCCTATAGTACATTCTGTTGCTATAGTGATCTTTCTAAAATCCAAAACTATGATCTTCTTGAATAAAACCCATACATTTTAAATTAAATTCCAACTCCTTGCACCACATACAAGGATACTGGTAAATGTGTTTTTTTGTGTGTTTTGAGAGGTGTTTTGTTTTTTGTTTTTGGTATATCTCTTTGGTCTCAAAACCCATTAAGTCCTAAATTCATGCCCACTGATATCTAGTCACATCAGCTACTTAAAATTCTCTGAAGGGAACAAGGTTTTGAAGAAATCTTTTTTCTGCACCACCACCCCCCCACAAATAGTCTTTTCTTTCTCTTAACTTACATAAATCTTACTCTCATTCTTTAAAAAAAAAAAAGTTATAGCATAAGTGTTACCATTTCTGAAAAGTTATTCCTGGGTTCCTCTCTGTACTCAAGATCCTTTTTGCTTTCATTGCTTTTAGCACATATCAGATTTCATTTTAATAGAAAAATGCTCCCATTACACTTTTCTGATGAAAATTATCTTTTCTCAATTTTGAATAAAGGTTCTAAGAGATTGGTAGTTTAAAAAATGAGTTAGTCAATGGATTGAAAAAATTAATTAAAATTATGACTTTGTCCTTTGCCAAATGCTGATGAGACATGACCTTCTATGAAACAGGTCTAAAACCTTTGTAAAGTGTTATATATATTATCGTGTATATTTTTCCCTATTAGGAGCCATTTCATGCTAGTTTTGTCATGCTGTCTTATATAAGAACAAAGCAAAAGAAGATAAAGAGGTAAAAATTCCATAATATTCTTTAATCTGGCTATTAGGAAATTTACAGCTGATTTGCTGTTATTCTTCTAACATTTCAGGCAGTTTTTGCTAGATGTTTGTGGTGTAAAGATAAATAAAAGATGTGCCATTTCTTAGGAAACTCATTCTAGCAACCAGCTCCAAAATGAAAAGTCTAAACCCTTTGAAAATATCATAATAGTAAATAAGGATGCTGACAAGTTAAATAAAATGTTTGTTTTAAAAAGTATAGTGTGTGCCTTCAAAGGATATCTTTTATGTTGGTTAGATATGTATTATTCTTAATAATTTTTAAAATTTTCTTTTTGTATTAAGGATATTGGCTTCATTACATCTATGAATTTTAATGTAAACCACATGAAGTGCTGTTTTTTAAAATAAGTTAATGATAAATAAATTTATCATAAATTGTTAATACATTTGCATAATGTTATTAGGACATTTAAGACTACTAATTCTAGTGAAAGGCTAATTATCTGAAATAATACATTTTTGCTATATTATTGTAAAAATGTTTTTCAAATAAAAGAATGATAAAAATAAGAAAACATTTCCATTTCTATTATCACCACTTATTTCTTCATGTTATGGTTTTTTCTTGGCTTACTAAATCAGTTACCAATTGGACCCCAGTTCATCCCTTCTTGTCTGTCTTACATTTTGCTGTACCTTCCCTGGTGGCTCAGATGGTAAAGCATCTGCCTACAATGTGGAAGACCTGGGTTCAATCCCTGGGTAGGGAAGATGCTCTGAAGAAGGAAATGTCAACCCACTCCAGTACCCTTGCCTGGAAAATCCCATGGATGGAAGAGTATGGTAGACTACAGCCCATGGGGTCGCAAAGAGTCAGACATGACTAAATTACTTCACTTTCACTTTCAGTCTTTCCAAAGTATGGACATGATATTGTCAAACTCTTCTTTAAAATCACATATGATTTTCTATTACAGATGAAATGCTACCCCAGCTCCTAAGCATAGCTTTAGCACACCTTAGTCATCTGGCTTCTGTCTGCCTACCAGCTAGACTCACCTCTGCCAGTCCCCTCTCTTCCCCTAATTTAGTAGGATAGTTTGGCTTTGGTCTCCATACATGATATACAGAATAAGAACACAGATATAATGGTCACCAGTGGGGGGAGAGGAGGAAGGGGCAAAATAACGGTAGACGATAAGAGGTACAAACTAGTTTTTATAAAATGAAGTTAAAAACCTACAAGGATACATTGTACAGCACAGGGAATGCAATCAATATTTTATAATAACTTTAAATGGATTATAATCTTAAAAAATATTGAATCATTATGTTGTACAACTTAAAGTAATATAATATTCCAAATCAATTATATTTTAATTTTAAAAGCCTATATAACATTTTCCAAATAAATATATACAAGTACGTACACAGGAGCACACACATTATTATATATAAATGTCACATAATAATGCTATAGTTGGATCATGCTCCTTCCAAATGCATATGTCGAGTCCCAAACACCTCATACTTTGACTATATTAAGAGATAAGTTTTTAAAAGAGGTTATTAACTTAAAATTTGGACATTAGCTTAGACTCTAGTCTTCTGACTTGTGTCTTTTTAAGAAGAAATCTGAACATATAAAGAAACACCAGGTATCCAGATGCACAGAGCAAAGATCATTGAGCTCACAGAGAGAAGGTGACTATCTAACAGCCAAGGAAAAAGGCCTCAGAAGAAACCAAAGCTATGGGTACTTTAATCATGAACTCCTAAGGATACAAAATTTTGAAAAAGAAAAAAAAATGTTTTGCTTGAACCATCTAATTCATAGTATTTTGTTATGGCAGTTCTAGCAAACTAATACACATATTGATTAGGCAAAAAGGCACAAGAGATTCAAGCAGAATCGCTCCCTGTTCATTATGTGAGGTGATAACTGATTCCATAGTGCATACAAAAAAGGTAAACAGATTTGAGAAAGTAAACTGAATTTCTTCACTATATAACAACAACAACAAAAATTACAGATAATGTTATTAAATAGTGAAAGGGAAATAATACTTAGTCTCAAAAACCTCATATATACCATTATTATTTATTATTAAAGGAAAGGTAAAATTTAAAATCATAAGAGTGAAAATTTAAGAATGAAAAATAAAAATCTGTACTTATAAAATTTAACATTGATTAGTTTCATTGAAGATATTGTAAGTTAATATTCATTACTTGGGAGGCAAGTTTTCCAGATATGGGCCAGGAATAATTTAAGCTTACAAGCAGCATCTCTTTTGTGATTAACTTGTAATAGAATACAAAGTTCTTTCTCTATTACACTGACATCTAAAAACTCAATTGTAATGAAAGAGAAATTATCAGAGTGAGATAAATATTGACTCTTTTGAAAATTATTTTTTTAGAAATAATATAAGCATGTCAGAAATTCTTACAGGCAGTGTGAAAGAGTTTTGATATATTTCACTTTGATATACCTGTAAACTAAAGTGGGAATTTACAAATACAGTACACAGAAAGTTAAATGTTGGTTTATTTCAACAATGTGGCATCAAATTTCATTAGTAAATTTTATTTGTAATTGTTTTTCATAAGTCAAGTTTTATATATGTAAAACATTTTGAAATGTACTTTAGTGCTAGACTTATTTAGCATTTTTAAAATGCAAACTTGAAGCTAGATTTTAAGGATGACTGGAATAAGAGTGAGATTCAAAGAGAATGAACGTACCCAGGGTTCTCAAAGTGAATAATAGAGTAAATCAAAATGGGGCGTATCAAAGGGAATGACAGAGTGAAGGGGAAGATTTCAAAGTGAATGCAGAAACAAAAGCAAGTCTGCTGAAATCTTAGTGCTGTGGTTGACAAAGGATCAAGTAGGACAGCTTGCCCTGTGTAATTTCCCGATATCCACAGCTAGATTTCTTCACGTTACCTAATTCACTTTTGGTATCTCTGGGATAAAAATAAATGTTCTATATCTTTTTGTTGTTATATTCAAATTATAGAATTTCCTTCTTTATTAAAATTTTGTATCTACTTTTTATTTTAACTCAGTTACCTGAAACTTTTGCTTCTAGTCACGCAGGAGAGACAGGAGCCTGAATTGTCTCAAAAAATCATCTATAATACTGGAGCAATTATAAAAATTAACTTTTTTCAGATGTTGACAACAATCGGTGAAGACCTAGGATTTCTGTGAAAAAGAATACACACACACACACACACACACACACACACACACACACACACTCTTTCTTTCTCAAATTCTTTGCCTTTATAGGTCACACACTCTCTTTCTCAAGTTCTTTGCCCTCATACGTTATTACAAGTATTGAGTACAGTTCCCTTGTGCTATGCAGTAGGTCCTTGCTTGTTATCCTTGTTTGTTATATTTTATATACAGCAGTGTGTACATATTGGGCTTCCCAGTTGGTGCTAGTGGTAAAGAACCTGCCTGCTAATGCAGGAGACGTAAGAGATGTGGGTTTGATCCCTGGGTCGGGAAAATCCCCTGGAGGAGGGCACAGCAACTCACTCAGTATTCTTGCCTGGAGAATCCCATGGACAGGGGAGCCTGGCAAGCTACAGCCCATAGGGTCGGAAAGAGTCAGACAAAACTGAAGTGATTTAGCACCCACACATGTAGTGTATACTTGTTAATCGCATCTCCTAATTTATCCTGACCTTCTCCTTTGGTAACCATAAGTTTGCTTTCTATGTTTGTGAGCCTGTTTCTGTTTTGAAATAAGTTCATTTGTATCTTTCTTTCAGATTCTTCATATAAGCAATATTATATATTTGTCTTTTTCTGTCTGACTTCACTCAGTATGATAATCCCTAGGTCCATCCATGTTGTCACAAATGGCATCATTTCATTCTTTTTTATGGCTGCATAATGATCCACTGTATAAATATCCCACATCTTCTTTTTCCATTTCTCTGTCTATGGATATTTAGGTTGCTCTTGGTTATTGCAAACAGTGCTGCAAAAGATCATTGGGGTGCATGTATCTTTTTGAATTATGGTTTTCTCCAGATATATGCCCAGGAATGGGATTGCAAGATCATATGATAGCTCCATTTTTAGTTTCTTAAAGAACTTTCATACTGATTTCCACAGTGGCTGCACAAATTTTCACCAATCCCACCAACAATGTAATAAAGATTCTCTTTTCTCCACACCCTCTCCAGGATTTATTATTTGTAGATTTTTTGATGATGGCCATTCTGACCAGACTAAGATGATATCTCACTGTAGTTCTGATTTGCATTTTTCTAGTAATTGACTATGTTGAGCTGTTTTTTTTTTTTTTTTTCATGTGCCTGTTGTTAATCCACAGTTCTTTGGAGAAATGCTTAACTTTATATAGTTACAAATTCTTAAGATACACATAGGTTCAATTGAAGTTCCACTTACAAGATGTGTTGCTTTAAAGAAGTAACTTCAAACTCTACATCCTTTCTCCCATATATACATTGAGGTTCATGCCAGTAACATCTTCAGTTCAGTTCAGTTCAGTCACTCAGTCATGTCCAACTCTTTGTGACCCTATGGAAAGCAGTACTCCAGACTTCCAAACTCCCGGAGTTTACTCAAACGCATGTCCATTGAGTTGTGCATACCATCCAACCATCTCATCCTCTGTCATCCCCTTCTCCTCCTGCCCTCAACTTTCCCAGCATCAGAGGCTTTTCAAATAAGTCAGTTTTTTACATCAGGTGGCCAAATTATTAAGTAACATCTTAATTTATGTTAATCTTCTTGCCATATAGTAAGCTCTAGCAAATATTAAATTTGATTTTTGTTAGTGAGTCTTGCTTGAAGTTCAACTCCCATTCTAGTTTAACTCCTCTTTGTTGTCTCATAATAATGTATGCATACTCGAGAGAGATTTCTTTTCTCAAATCTTCTTTAAAAAAATTCACTACTAACTTTTACTTTTACTATCTTTTCAAGGATGTTCACATATAATGATTTCTGTGAAGCAGAGGACAGATTTGATTGCTGTTCAAGCTAATACAGATGATGTCTTCCTTTTGGGAAAGAGCTGGACAAGTTTGCTGTGTATGTGTGTGTGCTTAGTTGCTCAGTTGAGTCTTGATTTTTGAGACGCCATAGACTGTAGTCTGTCAGGCTCCTCTGTCCATGGGATTCTCCAGGCAAGAATACTGGAGTGGGTTGCCATTACCTTCTCCAGGGTTAATAAACAAAGGAACTTACTTATGAGGCTTATCTTGGGCAGCTGTCAACTGGCCTCCATGCCCTCTGAATTACCTCTACCTATTCTGGCCTCAATAACAACTCTGTAGAAAGTAACAAAATATCCTGAAAGTGCTAAGCGCAGGCAATTGTGCCTTTGCTGTCATGGATGATACAAAGATGTAAAGGTACTCTTGAATACATTGACATTCCATGTGTTGACCTGTCTTAAACTAAGAAGGTCATTAATAGGAAGTTGATCTCTCAATATAACCATTGTTATGAAAGTGTTTTGATGTCACCTACTCTAAAAACTAAATAATAAATTAATATTTAAATTTGACTGGCATCTTCCAATATTCCAATATGAATTATATGTTTTAACTCTATGGGGTAATTAATTTGCTCAATGATTCATCTTTTTTTTTTTTTTTTGACTAAGTCAGTTGAATTTGGATCTCAACTCAACCTGGCTAATCTCAACTAATCTAAATGTCATGTTAGAATATCTGCTATATATACTTTTCCCAACCTTTTCGTCTATTTTGATTAACATTTTCCCAATTCTAAGTTTCTGTTTCTCATTGGTATTCTGCCTTTTCTTTGGATACATTTTTGTAAATCCATTCTACTGTTTCTGAAAAGCCAAACCTCATGAAAATTTGGCTAATAAATAGTAATACAGAAGCAGGAATTTGTTCCCATATTTTCTGTGACAAAGAAACTGATAGTATTTCTTATGCTAACATAGACGTGAAGAAATAACAGAGCGGAGCCTATGGAAATTCTAAGGATGAGAACACTGAGTGACAGATGCCAGAGAGCAATCAGCTTCATTAAAGTTCACAACTTGCAAAATGTTGCTAGAAGTTGCCAACTTCATATTTTAGATTTTTAAAAATGATACATGATCTGTCTTTCTTATCTCCTCTAGTACCAAAAACTCCACAAAGCATAGGATATAATAGAGAGAAAATTGCTCTTTTGTACTGAGGCCCTGAGATTTTAATGAATGCAGCTAAGACAAGGAGAGGGTAGGAGAGGGACACTTATTAATCATGCTAGGAGCTGTGCAAGGTGCTTTACCTAAACCACCAAATTTATCCCCTGGGCCAATCCTGCACAATCTGTATTAAGAGACTTCTGTTCCAGTAGCAGAAACTAAGACTCACAAAGTAGATCATTTCATACAGTCACAATCTAATAATTTGGGGAGTCAAGAATTAATCCAGTTCTCCTCTTTATCCTCATCTCCATGGATGGAAAGACATTGCAAAGGAGAGGATCTGGGCTGCTTACAGAAGACATTTCAAACTGAAAACAAAAGAAACATTTACTCTGCTACAGGAGTATTTTAAAAACTCAGGGCAGGTTATAGGCAGACTGGGAGAAGAAACAAGAGTTTGGGAATGGAATGCTGAGAAAGCACCAGACAATATTCTTTGCTTTATTTCTTGTTTGCTTGTTTTATTTTTGTTGTTTCTCACTGCTATGATATCTGCTCCCATTTTTTCACTGTTAAATTTATCTTATTCTACTCTGTCCACAAGGTAGAAGATTCGCATCTCATCACAGTGCAGATCATAGATGCCTTGCTTCCAGGAGACTGCTCTCATTCCACAAAAGACAATTTAATAAGCACAATTTGGATCAACATTTATTGCTCCATTGACTGCAGCAGGAAAACTCTGCGTTCTGAGTGTAAATACATGTATACTGCCAGGGCCCATTGAGGTGTAGTTAAGAAGAAGCCCATAGAGAGGGCATGAAAGGAATTTTTTTCTTGGTTTACTTGTTGTTATATAGATTTTTTGTTTGTTTACAAAAGGAAGTGAAGAAAGGAAAAGTCAGAACAAAATGATAAAAGAGTGAGAAATGTTTTGTTTTGTTTTTTTTCTGAAGTTGTAAACAGGACAGCCAGATTGAATAGAATGTGTTTAAATCTAGTGTTTGGTAAATTCTTTTTAAATTGAGTAGTTAACATACACTATTATATTAGTTTTAGGTGCATAACATAGCGATTTAACATTTATATACACGATGAATTGATCACCACAAGTTTACTAACCAGCTGTTACCACATAAAGTTATTATAATATTACTAACGATATTCCCTACATTCTACATTACTTCCTCAAGACTTATTTATTTTACAACTGGAAGTTTGCTCTCCCTAATCCCCTATACCTATTTCACCCTATCCCTTCCTCCCCTCCCCTCTGGCTACCACCAGCTTTTTTCTCTGTGTCTATGAATCTGTCTCTGGTTTTGTTTGTTCATCTGTTTTAAGTCCACATGTAAGTGAAATCATACAGTATTTGTCTTTCTCTGTCTGACTTATTTCACTTAGAATTATAGACTGTAGGGCCAACCGTGGTGTAACATATGGCACAATTCCATTTGTTTTTATGGCTGTGAATTGTTCCATTGTATATACGTACCTCATCTTTACCCACTCATCCATCAGTGGGCAGAGTGTGCTTCCCTATCTTGGCTATTGTGAATTTATGAGGTCCAGCTGTGATTACTGTGGGTGCACTAGCCAGTGGATCTGACCTCTGGCACGCTGCCTGTGTCACTTGATTGTGACTGCTTCCAACACCCTCGTCGAGGGGTTGGTCTTTGCCCTGGTTGTCTATGAGGCCTGCTTGGAACTTTTGCAGTGCACCCGTGGCTGGGGTTGGTCTGGCTAACTGAAAGTTACGGCCTTAAGTTCTGCATGTGCTGATGTGTGGGGCTGGTCCCCAGTTTAACTGGCTACAAGGCCCAGTTGAGACCGTTGCAGACATGTTGGTGTGTGGGGCTGGCCCTCTAAAGAAGAAACCTCTTCAGATGCGTCCCTGTTTCTGCCAGTCACCTCTGAGTATAGCAGGAGAGGAACTGCCTCCCTAAGTTTTCCAGAGAAATTTTTCTCTGAAGTAAGTGACAACAATTGAGAGAAATTTAATACTATTTGCATTAACAGTCTAATCCAATCAGTCTTATGTTGTAAAATAATTTCTCAGAATTGCTGGGCCATTTTCAGACAGCAATGCATAGTTATGAAAATTTGGAGATTAGCATCTTTGCTTCTCCAGAAAAAATATTCTTATAAAAAATGAATGTTGCACACAGTGGGAATAATTTAAATTTAAAAATGAGAAAAAAATAATCTATTTTGCATACGCTACACAACTAAATTTCTTGGACAAATAACACTGTTAAAGGGAACACCACCATGCTTTCCATTTTTTAATTCTTAAAACTCATTAAGCATACATGGAAGTAACATACATATTCCAAAAGACAAAATCATGATGACGCCATGTTTTATTGCTAAAGCCACATGTTTGCGTCAGAATATTGCAGGAAAATTATTTTTCTGGACATCTCAGATTTCAAAATTGAAGAGATTTTCTGCTGTCAAAGCTGAAAAGCCGCACAGTAAAAGATTGTTTCTTTATTTCTGATCAGAAATCTCTTTAGCAGCTGATCCCAGTTGGGTTCCGGAGTTGTGAATTGGTATTATGATTTCTTTTCTAACCATTTCACACTCTGCCATGGGGGAGGGGCAATCAGAGAAAAGTCAAAGCTTATATAGAGAGAAATTCACTTAATGTAAAGGTTTATTTTAAATTAGGACTGTTGGATCTTGAACTTCCATCTCAAAACAGCAAATGCCCACTCTTGTTAATAATTGCATCATTTTGTGAACATTCTGAGTTTGTTTATGGATTATTGTTTCTATTTATTTCATATTAGTTAGAGACACATATATTTTAAAATTAATTGTAATTTTAAATTATGAAACAAATATGTGTGTATGTAAATTGAGGTGAATTATATTTAATAAAATTATGTATTTGGTAAAAGAAAATCTTTGTATAGCTTATAAGAAAATATTTTCAAGAAGATTTTATAATATTAATTTGATATAAATAAAAAATTAATCTTAATGTCCTTTTGCTCCAAGTGATTCTTTAGTATTTAGAATATAATTAAGCTATATTTATTTGCTATATTTAAATACACATTTGCAGAGAATATCTCTGCCTCAGAAAATTTTGAATTGTATCTGTTCATAGTTCATCTTAGATTGTCCCTAATAATTTTATATCTAGAAGTTGAAGGGGTTTAACTGTAAGAGAAATCGAAGAAAATACTCCATGTCAACAGAATATCGTGCTTTGTTCTTTAAAAGTCAAATCTGTAAATCAAAGAATCTAAACAATGAATATGAAGGGGTTTTCCTTCTACTTCAGAAACATTTATTTCTAGTGGAACTTTAAAAATTAAGATGATTTTCTGTATTCCTACTTCCTGTTGTTATCGATTAGACCCCTCAAGATGGATTTGAAGTATCCATGTTTTTCATGACTAATAAACTTGATTTGGAAATTGGATTACTGGTTTGCTAGGCAGTTCCAATTATACCTCATGTAGTAAAACCTCCAGAGATTTCCAGCAGAATACAATTTTTCCATTATCACTCCTGTTTCATCTTGAGGTTTACTGGCAATAATCCTTAAACCACTCAGGTTCTCATAGGCAGCCCTTCCCCCACATCAACAAAGCACACAGTCAACAAATGAAATATTGTCACAATATGTATGTTATGATATATTTTGTCATTGATGTATAATACAGGAAATGGTTCTTTCATGCTTTCTTTTCCCTTAAGTTAGCAACAAGATTATACTCTGCAATGACAATCTTTTCTAAGAAACCTAGGAAATTGGTTCATGCACACTTTTTTTCATGGATACCAATAGTAACTTAGAATTATAAAAATTAAGAATCCAACACAGTTCCCACATTTTAATTGATTGAATTTTAAGATAGATTCTTTTAATTGAACCAAAAATTATATCTTTACATATGGATATATTTCACAATGGTCAAAATACATTTTCCCAGTACAAGTCACCTTATAATAAGCCAATTTTCACCTCTTTAATTATTACCTTGAACTGATTTTATCAGTTGGTCCTTTTCTGGTCTCAATCATCAGGGTTTCCCCTTCATCATAAAAGAGTAATTTGAAATCTGAGAACTTACTGCAGAGAGGCATCATTGACCACAGTTGGCAAATAATAAGACATTTATGTTTTATTTACAGAAATATGACTTATTTATTCATTTGTTCATTTAACAAATATATATGCATATGGCTCTATTCTTAGTACTTGTAAAGATTTTATTTTAAAACTGAAATGAAACTTAAAAAAAAAAAACTTTAGTAGTCACTTTAGGTAACAAAGTATTTTAAAATATATTATGCTATCTCTATAGTATTATTCAAGTGAAAAATATACAAAAATGTGGTTCAGTCCAATTATATCTGGTTATGAAATAAATCACTGTCTGTCCCTGAGGATCCATTCATGAAATACATATAAAGGAAGATTTCTCACTGTTCCTCAGAAAGTCTTTATGTGTCATATATAAATATTCATTATCATTTAAAGAATGATATCACATCACATCAGTGTGATGTGAGAAATGCTTGGCTGGCTTTGAAGATGGAAGGAACTCAGATAGCCTCTAGAAGCTGGAAAGGGTTGCTCTGTGCCAGACACCATGCTCTTGGTAAGGATTCGTGGAGGAAAGAGATGCAACTCCTGTTGTTACAAGCCTCACTAACAAATTGCAACACCTGGATGAATTCTGGAACCCGCGCCCTGCCTCCGGCTCCCCCATGTACTTAAAGAGTGAAGAATGTACAGAAGATGGCCAGGTGTTGGTTCAGCTCTGAGACCTCAAAGTATTGACTTCTTACAATGAATTGTTCTTTGGCAGCATGGATACAGGACTAATTCTTAGATCTGCAAATATTTTTTGAAGACAAGTGAGGATGCTAGCTGGAGGAGGGTCTGCAGGCTGAGAGTAACAGGGTTGTATGGAATTCCTTCTTGAATGGTCATTACAGAAACTATACAAGAAGCCTCCACAGAGAGTGGGAATTTCTGAAGATCTTTGGTTTCAGAGATACTGTGTTACTTTGCCTACTTTGACTGAGAATCTGAAAATTCTCAGTCTCACACAAAAATATCCTTGTGTCATTGGCTATCTTGATTCTACTTTAAGCCCTTTTCAACTCTACATGGAGAACAACAAAAGCTGTAAAGCAATTAAACTTAGTTGTAATTTCTACATCTAAGTCAATCTTGGCCCATTTTTGCCACCTAACTTGCTGCTTCCTGGATGTTGTTATCTATTTGTGAAAACTCATCTTGGTTTCCATTACTTTGTCATTCTTGATCTCTAGTAAAATGTTACTTTCCCCTACACTTCCCATTTGGTTATTTCTGGGCTCTTCCTAAGAGTGAACTCTTCCACAATTCTTATTTACCAGATGAAAGAATCCTGTAATTGAGATCCATGAATAGTAAGATTATTGAACGTATTTTCTCATATAGATTTTTTTTTTAATATAAGTCATTTAAAAATTAGTTAATGAAAAACCTTTTGGTAATTAATAAAACATATATGTAATCCCTGTGAAGGTTTGGATAATTATAAGTAAAACATCTAATAGTGATTTGGTATTAGGCAGTTTATAGAATATCTTAATGTTCATAATTTATTTGATTTCACAATAGTTCTATGAATTTAAAGGAATGGACATTAATGTACTCATTTTACACATGAAATTAAGGGCGAGTAGGGTAGATAACACACCTTGTAGGAATTTGAATCCCAGTATGCTGACTTAAGTTTGTGGCAATTGAAATAATTTATGTAAAGGTAAAAGCTGTTCTTGTTCACAAAACAAACAAAAAAAAATAAAGAATGAGATAGAGTCTAATTTCTTTATGGACAAGAACCTGGGAAGGAAAATTTCTGAAACACAAGAGAAGTTTTAATTTTGTTTTGTTTTTGATAATCAGGAAAGATATAACGATAGGGGTGTAGGCCAATTTTTATAGCAAATAATGGATTTCAGGATAAGAAAAATACATGAAATAATTTTGGAAGACAGTTTGTATAAAATTCACCAGTCACAAAATTTTTCTGCAGAGTCTTAAAATTGTGAGAAATTGTCACAACAGTATTATGGAATTTCAGTGTTAACAGATGTTATTGCTGGTAAACTAAAATCAATAATTGTGGCAATGAAATTTAAAATAATATGAAATTTAACTATGTATATTTTTTATAATTCCTTGTTTGTATTAATTATTCTTCTCAAAACATTGACACATTTGTGTGTGTGAGGCTAATAGATTTCATTATTAATAACACTAGGGAGAACACTGGGAGAGAGAAAATATATTGCTTTTTAGCATTATGAGCATAAATGATTTAGCTATTGTATTATCATTTTTTCATTAATTCACTAGCATATAAAGTATTTCCTTATTTTTCTTAATTATTCCTTGTAACAGAGCTATATTTCTGACACAGAGAAGTGGTGTGGATTAAATTAGAAATAGGTCAAGATGACATCCTAATAGAAAATACTTCTGTTACATTTCATGAAATCATAACACCATTGCATTACAGAATTTATTCATTTCCATATACTGAGTTTTCATTCTAGTATTGCTGAAATCAAACACTGATGTTTCTTCTCCATGAAGAATTTCCTGTGTCAAGAATTTAGGTGCAAGTGATATTTTTAAGAAGTGCTCCTGAAGAAGCTGAGCAGAGAGTTGGGAGGCAGAAAAGGAAAGGGGAAGAAAACAAGAAAGTCCCATACATGATCTGACACCAGCTGCTCCAGGAATCTCTAAGAGGTAAACGATCCCTCATATTTTGTACTGCATCCGGTGAGGTGAAATTCAGTTCGGTCGCTCAGTCGTGTCTTGACTTTTTGCGACCCCATGGACTGTAGCACGCCAGGCTTCCCTGTCCATCAAAACTCCCAGAGTTTACTCAAACTCACGTCCATCGTGCCGGTGATGCTTCATACAGCCCAGAATTTCTCATGATACTCTGCATATAATTTTAAAAAGCAAGGTGACAATATACATCCTTGACATACTCCTTTCCCGATTTGGAACCAGTCTGTTGTTCCATGTCCAATTCTGTCACTTCCTGACCTGCATACAAATTTCTCAAGAGGCAGGTCAGGTGGTATGGTATTCCCATCTCTTTCAGAATTTTGCACAGTTTGTTGTGATCTACACAGTCAAAGGCTTTGGCATATTCAATGAAGCAGCAGTAGATGTATTTCTGGAACTCCCTTGCTTTTTTAATGATCCAACGGATGTTGGCAATTTGATCTCTGGTTCCTTTCTTCCTTTTCTAAATCCAACTTGAACATCTGAACATTCATGGTTCACGTACTGTTGAAACCTGGCTTAGAACATTTTGAGCATTATTTTGCTAGCATGTGAGAAGAGTGAAACCGTGCGGTATTTTGAGCATTCTTTGGCATTGCCTTTCTTTCGGATTGGAATGAAAACTGACCTTTTCCAGTCCTGTGGTCACTGCTGAGTTTTCCAGATTTGCTGGCATATTGAGTGCAGCACTTTCACAGTATCATCTTTTAGGATTTGAAATAGCTCAACTGGAATTCCATCACATCCAATAGGTTTGTTTGTAGTGATACTTCGTAAGGCCCACCTGACTTTGCATTCCAGACGTCTGTCTCCAGGTGAGTGATCACACCATTGCGATTATCTGGGTCATGAAAATCTTTTTTGTAGAGTTATTCTGTGTATTCTTGCCACTTCTTAATATATTTTGCTTCTGTTAGGTCCATACCATTTCTGTCCTTTATTGAGCCCATCTTTGCATGAAATATTCCCTTGTATCTCTAATTTTCTTGAAGAGATCTCTAGTCTTTCCCATTCTGTTGTTTTCCTCTATTTCTTTGCACTGATTGCTGAGGAAGGCTTTCTTACCTCTCTTTGATATTCTTTGGAACTCTGAATTCAAATGGGTATATATTTCTTTTTCTCCTTTGCCTTTAGCTCCTCTTCTTTTCTCAGCTGTTTGTAATGCCTTCCCAGACAGCCATTTGCCTTTCTGCATTTCATTTTCTTGGGGATGGTCTTGGTCACTGACACCTGTATAAGGTCACAAGCCTCCTTCCATAGTTCTTCATGCACTCTATCAGATTTAATCCCTTCCACTGTATAATTGTAAGGGATTTGATTTAGGTCATACCTGAATGGTCTAGTGGTTTTCCCTATTTTCTTCGATTTAGGCCTGAATTTGGCAATAAGGAGTTCATGATCTGAGTCACAGTCAGCTTCTGGTCTTGCTTTTGCTGACTGTGTAGAGCTTCTCCATCTTTGGCTGCAAAGAATATAATAAATCTGATTTCAGTATTGACCATCTGGTGATGTCCATGTGTAGAGTCTTCTCTTGTGTTGTTGGAAGAGGGTGTTTGATATTACCAATGAGTTCTCTTGGTAAAACTCTGTTAGCCTTTGAACTGCTTCATTCTTTACTCCAAGGCCAAATTTGTCTGTTACTCCAGGTATTTTTTTACTTCCTACTTTTGCATTCCAGTCCCCTATAATGAAGAGGACATCTTTTTTAGGTGTCAGTTCTAGAAGGTCTTGTAGTTCTTCATAGAAATGTTCGACTTCAGCTTCTTCAGCATTACTGATCAGGGTATAGGCTTGGATTACTTTGATATTGAATGGTTTGCCTTGGAAACGAACAGAAGATCATTCTGTCATTTTTGAGATTGCATCCAAGTACTGCATTTCGGACTCTTGTTGACTATTATGGATACTCCATTTCTTCTAAAGGATTATTGCCCACAGTAGTAGATATAATGGTCATCTGAGTTAAATTCACCCATTCCAGTCCAAGTTCACTGATTCCTAAAATGTCAATGTTCACTCTTGCCATCTCCTGTTTGACCACTTCCAATTTGCCTTGATTTATGGACCTAACATTCCAGGTTCCTATGCAATGTTACTCCTTACAGTATCAAACTTTACTTCCGTTACCAGTCATATCCACAACTGGGTGTTGTTTTTTTTTTGGCTGCATCTGTCCATTCTTTCTGGAGTTATTTCTCCACTGATCTCCAGTAGCGTATTAGGCACCCACTGACCTGAGGAGTTCATCTTTCAATGTCCTATCTTTTTGCCTTTTCATACACTTCATGGGGTTCTCAAGGCAAGAATACTGAAATGGTTTACTGTTCCATTCCCCAATGGACCACGTTTTGTCAGAACTCTCCACCATGACCCATCTGTCTCGGGTGGCCCTACAGGGCATGGCTCATAGTTCATTGAGTAAGACAATGTTGTGGTCCATGTGGTCAGATTGGTTAGTTTTCTTCGATGGTGGCAGACGGACTGAAAACCACAATCAACCTGCCTAGGAACTGACTCTCTCAAATCCCTGTCTCTTGTGCCTGTGCTTGTGCTAAATCTCTTCAGTTGTGTTTGACTTTTCAGCCCTATGACTGTACCCTGCCAGGGTCCTCTGTCTATGGGATTCTCCAGGAAATAAAACTGAAGTGTGTTGCCATTTCCATCTCTAGCAGATCTTCCCTACCCAAGGATCAAAACTGCATTTTTTATATATCCTGCATTGACAGGTGGGTTCTCTACAAGTGGCGCCATCCATCAATATATTCCAATTAGGCATAAAATCCTAGGAGTCCACAGATAATTTTATCAAGATTAAAGACACCAATATCTGGTTTAATTCAATGGTTATTTCTTACTTTCAAATTGTTCAAATTCCTACAGAGTTTAACACAAATTCTTAGTTCCCCCTTTTTAAAGCATTTTCTTCATTTTGCTTCCAGGACAACATACTCACTGGTGTTTTTTCATTTTGTTTTGTATTTTTCTGCCTGTCTTTTACCCCCAGATTTATTGAGGTTTAATTAACATTTAACACTAAGTTTAAGATGTATAGCTCAATTGGTAAAGAATCCACCTGTACTGCGGGAGACCTGGGTTTGATCCCTGGGTTGGGAAGATCCCCTGGAAAAGAGAAAGGGTACCTATTCCATTATTCTGGCCTGGGGACTTTCATGGACTGTATTAGTCCATGGGGTCTCAAAGAGTTAGACATGACTGAACGACTTTCACTTCCACTTAAGATGTATAATGTGATGATTTGATTCACGTATATATAGTGGAACAATTACCATAGTGAGCTTAGCTAATATAGCCATAAACTCACTTTCTTTATACTTTTCTGGTGATAACATTGAGCACCCACTTTCTTAGCAACTTTCAAGTATTTAATACAATACTGTTAACTATAACCACCATGCTGTAAATTAGATCCCTAAAAATTATTCAACTTATAACTGGAAGTTTAAACACTTTGATCAACATCTCTCATTTCCCCTATCACCCAGCTACTATCTATTTGTATAGTTGTTTTTTTTTTTTTAAGATTCCACATATAAATGAAATAATACAGTAATTGTCTTTTTCTGTCTGACTTACTTTATATAGCATAATGCCCTCAAGGTCCACATTGCAATACATGGCAGAATTTCGTTTTCCTATAGCTGATTAATAGTCGGGGCTTCCCTAGTGGCTCAGATGGCAAAGAATCTGCCTGCAATGTAGGTGGCCTGGATTTGATCCCTGGGTTAGAAAGATCCCCTGGAGAAGGGAATGGCTGCCCACTCCAGGACTCTTGCCTGGAGAATTCCATGGACAGGAGCGTCTAGTGGTCTATAGACTGTGGGGTCACAAAGAGTTGGCCATGGCCGAATGACTAACACTAGGTTGTTTTAAAGTCTTGGCTATTGCGAATAGGTTTGCAATGAACATCGAGGTGCAGATGTTTAAGTGACTTTAAGCCACATGCCCTGTCTTGATGCTTTTCTTCCACAGAGACCTTTGCTGACTCTTCTTTCTAAACCTTTATATAATGGAATACCAAAGGTTCAAGAGTCTCACCACCTACTTTCTGGATCTTCACTTGTTTTCTAGATGATCTCTTACTATCTCATGCTTTACAATTCATCTATAAATCATAGAATAATTACTATTAACTAGATGATCAGTTTCACATTATTATCTCCAACACTGACACTCTCAATATCAAACTTCATTTCTTTTTCCAGCTTTCCACTCAGCATTCGTTATTTGGTGCCAATAGTCATATCAAATATGTAACCAAAGCAGAATTAGCAACTGCCTTCCCCATCATTAAACTTCTTTCTTTGGGCAAAATAAAGGAGGCATTCTTGACTCCTATTATCTCCTCATTCCCCACATTCAGTTCATTAGAATATCCACTCTGATTACAAAATACACACTGAATGCAATGACTTCTTACCATTTCTAATACCCTAACTCATGCAGATCAAACCACTTCTCTCTTGAGGACTTCAGAAATCTGACAGGGCTCTGTGGTTTCCATTCTTCCCTTTTAAAGTCTGTATTCCACATAATAACTAAATAACAGACTGTGCATGATATCATCTTCACAGTTAATATTTCTTGATTATATGTACTATATTTTCTGTCTTCCTGAAAAATATGTGAACTCTGGATGACAAGTGCAGGCTTTTTATTCCCTGTTGATTTTCCTGTGCCTACAACAGTACCAGGCTTTTAGTTGTGTTGTTCAGTTGCTCAGTCGTGTCCAAACTTTGAGACACTGTCAGCTTCCCTGCCTTCATTATCTTCCAGAGTTTTCTCAAACTCATGTCCATTGAATTGATGATGCCATCCAACCATCTCATTCTCTATCGTTCCCTTCTCTTCTTGCCCTCAATCTTTCCCAGCATCAGGGTTTTTTCCAAAGAGCCAGCTCTTCATATCTATTGGCCAAAGTATTGGAGCTTCAGCTTCAGCATCAATCCTTCTAATGAATATTCAGGGTTTTTTCCCTTTAGGATGGACAGGTTTGATCTCTTTGCTGGTCAAGGGACTCTCCAGAGTCTTTTCCAGCACCACATTTTGAAAGCCTCCATTCTTTGGTGCTCAGCCTTCTTTATGGTCCAAATCTCGTACCTGTACATGACTCCTGGAAAAGCCAGCCATAGCTTTGACTATACAGACCTTTGTAGGCAAATTGATGTCTCTTCTTTTTTATATGCTGTCTATGCTTTTCACAGCTCTTCTTTTAAGGAGCAAGTGTCTTTTAATTTTATGGCTGCAGTCACCATCTGCAGTGATTTTGGAACACAAGAGAATTCAGTCTGTCACTGTTTCCATTGTTTCCCCATCTATTTGCCTCGACATGATGGGACTAAATGCCATGATCTTAATTTTCTGAATGTTGTTTTAATCCAGCTTTTTCACTCTCCTTTTTCAACTTCAAGAGACTCATGTTTTTCTTAGCTTTCTGCTGTTAGTGTGGTGTCATCTGCCTATCTGAGGTTATTTCTCCTGGCAATCTTGATTCCAGCTTGTGACTCATCCAGACCAGCATTTCACATGATGTACTCTGCATATAAGTTAAATAAGCAGGGTGACAATATACAGCATTGTCATACTCTTTTTTCAACTTTGAACCAGTTCATTGTTCCATGTCTGGGTCTAACTGTTGCTTCTTGACCTACATACAGGTTTCTCAGGAGGCAGGTAAGATGATATGATATTCTGATCTTTAAGAATTTTCCTATCTCTTTAAGGCTGTTAGTAGGTCTTGATAAAAATTTATTGATAAACACACAAATGAACAGTTGAACTCGTTGAAAAACAGGGTGATCATGAACTCATTAGTAGTTAAGATCTTCTGTAATGCATATTGAACAAATGAATTTAACTTTTACGAAAGGCATAAAACAAGCAACACACCAACACACACACAGACACAAACCATACTGTATAAACAGAGACTTCAGACAAGAGAGATAGAGCAAGTTAAACTGTTGCTCATTTCCATCAAACCTAGCCTTTAGAAAGTTGATGCCCAGAAGTAACCTGAAAAGGAATAGGTGACTCTGTTGTTATCCCTTCCAGCCTTAGCTTCTGTGTGTCATATAGGAAACATATCATTTTGTTAAAAGTGTAATTCTAATGAATTTTCTGTACTTTCTCCTGTATATACTAGCTAACCACTTCCTCTGGAACTCAAAGACAAGATGATCCATTCCAATGCTGGAGGAAACCCTGGCTGTTCAGAGCCAATTTGGAAAGTTAATTAACTCTCCAATGTGGCAACTTTGTAAGACTTTTATTTGTAACTTATTTTAATCCATTTCTTAAGAAGTAAACAAGTATTTACAGAGTGCCTACTACATACTAGAAACATCAAGTGACAGAGCAGTGAACTAAGTAAAGTCCACATCTTCAGAAAACTTCTATTCTAAAGGGAGAGCTGACTCATTTGAAAAGACCTTGATGATGGGAAAGATTGAAGGTGGGAGGAGAAGGGGATGACAGAGGATGAGATGGTTGGATGGCATCACTGACTCAATGGACATGAGTTTGAGTAGACTCCGGGAGTTGGTGATGGACAGGGAGGCCTGGTGTGCTGCAAACCATGGAGTCACAAATATTAGGACACGACTGAGTGACTGAACTGAACTGAAAGGAAGATAATAGATATTTAATGATGTATGTGATATGTCAGGTCATGATAAGTCATTTGAAGAAAATGAAGCAGGTTAGGAAGGATAGAATACTCATGTGGACCTTCTTTCTAAGAGCTGATAAACGTAGATAAAATCAGACCACTTTAAATGCTTTCATATGTGATCTAACATTATGGATGTAGAAAAATACTTCCATTTTGTGTAAGTAGATACTAAAAGTGATGTTTATATAATAGGGTTGTCTCTATATAATTCATATTAATAATTATTAATAATATATATTATATAATGATAAAATATCAATATGATAATAACAATTATTATTAGTAGTAATTATAGTAGTTTTAGAGGTCCAAAAACAGCTTTTTCAACTGAATCTTTTGAGATATGATTTGCATTTAATAACCTGTATCAATTTAAAGTGTACCAAACAGTGAATTTTGACACGTATATACCCCTGTGAAACTATCACCACAATCAAGATACAAATATTCCCATCACACCAGAAATTTCCTTAGGACCACATTCTATGCTCAACTGTAGTAATGTGATTTACCATAGGTTTTCTGATAACTTTTCATCTTCATTTTGTTCGACCTGTTGCATTTCTATGTGTGTATATGTGTGTGTGTGTAATAAGTAATCTACTTAAATGTTTGAACTAAATGAAATAGAATAGAAATCTCACTCCTTCTTTTGTCGCTCATATTCTAAGATCCTATTAAATTGTCATTAAATAACAGCTTCTGTGTGTGAGTTTATGGTTATTTTATGCAAATGTAAGCAAATATATATTGCTAATTTTTAAACTTTTTATAGAAAATGAACATATTAAATATACTTTTTTATGTCTTACCTTTTTCATTTTATAAGGTCAAATTATAATTTTTTGCTATAAGTGAATAGATTCCTTCCTCATTCTTCTTTAAGGCTGCCCAATATTATTTTGCATTGACATACTAAAAGAATTTAAACAATCTTCACCTAATAGATGTCTGGTTTATTTCCTATTCTTTGCTGTTAAGACAATGCCCCAATAACTGAGCTTGAGTATTTGTCTTCTGCATCTGTGCCAAGAGTGTCTGAAGGATAAATTCCCAGAAGTGGAATTGCTTATCATAAGGTATATGAATTGATTATATTGGTAGATTTGCCAAATACTTCTCCTCAAGGTATGAGCCAACTTATAGTGCCATAAGAAATATAGGAAGATACCATTCCTCCTCCCCACCCCTGCACCCCATACCTTACCAACAGAATATATTGGTAAATTTGGAGATTTTGGCTACATTGATAGGTTTAGCATAATATCCTAGTGTCGTTGTTATTTGCATTTTTCTTTTATGAATGAGGGTGAGGGATGGTTTAAAAAATCCAGGAAAATAATTTCTTTAATAGAGATGAGTTTAAAACAAAAGCCAATTTACACCATGTTGTTCACATCTGACCAAGACAGTGCATGACCAACGCAATATGCTAAGCTATTAAAGCTTAATTAGTATTTTATTAAAAAAAGATTTAAAAAATTCAAGAGCATTTACTTATTTTCTAACTGTAAAAAGCCATTAAAAGCCAAATTTAAAATTAAGAAACTGCACCATCTAATAAAATGGAGAGTAACAAGCAGCAAGGAGAGAAAACTTTAATCATAAAATGGAGAATAATAAGTACCAAAGAGAGAAAACTTTAAAGGAAATGGAGTTGTAAAAGGGAGATACATGTAGAAATAAAAACATAAAGCAATATGCAATAAACTTTCAAAATAACTAGCAGTGATCTAACTGCATTTTTTTTCATTTTCTGCCTGATAAAATGCAGAAATATTAGAGGAGGAGAAAGAAAGTAAAATTGAGGAAAGACATTCCACGAGTCTCTAGCAATACTGAAGTTGTAGCCTTGATGTGGTTACAATTCTCCTCAGATCATACAAATGAAAATTTAGGCTGCACCGATTGTACAGCTAACAGCTAAAGTGCAGTCCAAAGTTTCTCCATGCATTTTTACATTTGTAACTTTGAGTAGTAGTGGCAGTATTGTTAGTTGCTCAGTCGTGACGGACTCTTTGCAATCCCACAGGCTGTAGATTGCCAAGCTCCTCTGTCCATGGGATTTCCCAGGAGTGGGTTGCCATTCTCTTCTCCAGAGGATCTTCCTGACCGGGATCAAATCCCAGTCTCTTGTATTGAAAGCAGATTTTTTTACCATCTGAACTACACCAGTTAGTAGCATTTAAGAAGTTTGTTCCCTCTAAATCCAGAGTAACTCCTTAACTGAAAACAAAGTCATCTATAGTTTTCTGCCATAGATAAGTATGTATATAACTATCATTAGAATACAAGCTTTCTAAATTTGTTTATCTGTGTAGATAACTAGTTAAGCTAAAAGTCTTCTGTAGAACAACTAAAATTTCATATCTTAGGAAAAAAGAGAAGCCTAGAGTACAGACAAAATCATAGTAGGGTGACGCTATTGAGGCAGGTACAACACGTAGAACGGATGGGAAAGCATCAGACCTCTCCATCACAGGGCACCAGCTGGCAGCTCTGACTTGTCTAGGAGCAAAGTAAACATAGCCATTAAAGGCAACTGTCTCTTAAGTTTGTCTTCAAGGAAATCTTTCAATTGCATTGTGAATCCTACAGAACCTAGGGTTTTGCTGTGTTGTCTCTGTGTGATATTATGCTTACCTAGAGAACACTAGAAGCAGGTTAAAACAAGTTTGACCCTAAAGCCAATTCTAGCAGGTTTTTATTATTATTATTATTATTTGCCTTTATATGTTTCTAAAATATCTCATTACCTGAGGTTATTTTAAATACAAATTACAACAAATACACATGATGGCTCTTAGGTTAAAACTAATATATGTATAAAATATTCTGCTCTCACAAAGTTACTCTCTATCTCCGCAGATCACATCCTGTTCTATGCAAAAAAAGAAACTGTCATCAGAAGCGGCTTAGCTAAGCATATATCATCTGATACATCATGCTTCTTGACTACTGGGCAGTTGTGAGTGCTGGGAGTGTCAAATAACCACACTGGGCTGACCCAACCTATTATGACTTGTTTGGTTTTCAAGAGAGAGGAACTGAAAGAGCAAATTTCTCCAATCTAGTTAATTAAGGAGATATAACACTAGGCAAAATCCCCTTCATTCTGCTTGGCAGAGGCCACTAGCCCTGGTTGCTACAGGAAAAAAAAAAAATGAGATCCTGATTGGTAGAGACCAAAAGGTGAAACTTCAAAGGGAACTCAAGAGTCAGAGAGGTGAAAGCAGTTGTAATAAATGGTTCCAGGTGGCCGAATAAAGAGAAACCCCAGAAGGTCACAACAGAAAATTCTAAGTGGCTCTCAAGTAAAATAAGCCCATCATTCACAGCATCCCCACAAAAATAGGGGCGGGAGGGTAGTTATGGGGCTTGAATGGCAATTGACACTCAAAAGGGCTCAGGGCCAAAGCTTATCTTTTTAACCCATAAGAATCTTACCCATCGTTGTTTTATCATTCTGTTGTGCCTTGGGTTCTAGGAGAATAACTACACCGGGGTGAAATAAATGTTCAAATTTGATTTAAGTCCACATTTGACCAGATACAATAATTTGAATTGTTTTGAAGAGCTTAGAACTTAAGGGAGGCTTTCTGGACAAGACTAGTTTTATTTTTCTCCTCTAAAATGGATGATGCCAAATAGAGTGATGAGGTTCTGGTTAACAGATGATTGATAATAATTCCAGAGAAGTCCAAAGCAATCATTTATTCCTTTGCAGTCCTGAAATCAAATCTGAACCTTAGTTTTCCTGCTTCCTTAAAATTTTCGGTTGTATGTCCCACAGTGGGTTTGCACTGCTAAAAACAGAGTCCCTAAATATACATTTCAGGCAATTGAAGGAAATGTATGAATTGGCCTCCTGTGAGTAATATGGAGTGATAGAGACTATAGCAAACTACAAGTAGATATTTAAAGCACTGAAGTGCAAGGTCCTTTCTCAGACCTTATCCAGTTTTTCTTTTACTGCTACTACTCATATGGACTACAACCAATTTTCTCTGCTTTTGGCAGCTACCCTCTTCTAATTTACCACTGTAAAGCTTTTTTACTCCCAAGGCTGGCTAGAAAGTAGAAAGATGATTCTATAATGCATTTCTTCCTTAGAGCTGTTGAAGACAAACATACAGGGCATTTCAATTAAGGCTGCTGTTGCATATAATAATGGGAAACATGACAAGATATTAAAAAAAGAAACTGAAGAAATGGGAAAGCCACACAATTTACAAATACTTAAGAACCATGAATGTTTCCAGCACTTTCTGAATTTCTTTTTGGGTGATAATAGATCTCATTGCAGACACCACTCCTGAGTGCACCGTTAACAACTCCTTTTGACCCCATCGTTTCTGGTCCTATGGCCATGCTTATAATTGAGTGATTTTTTTCCCTTAGATCAAAATGGCAATTTTCACCTCTAAAGATTTCAGACTGAGTCACAAGTTGGCTGTAAACTCTTCACTAAGTTGTAGGATACATATGCATGTGCCCGCTCACACACACCTGCACGCCCACACACGAGTATCCACCATTCTTTCCCCAACTCTCCCTCACCTGATGCAGAGGACAAACTGTCTTATTATTTCTGAACAGTAATCAGAAGCAGTTCTTTTTATTGTAAATTTCTGTCTTATTGATGATATGAAATTCTACAGCCAACTAGCATGAGAAAGTATAAGGAATAATTATTATATGGTTTTCCAAAATCACCATTTATGTCAGCAGCATCCAAAGACATAGTTTTGAAAACTCACAGTTAATCCCTGGCCTTCCTAACACAAAATATTTTTAATATCAATAGTTATCCTTTCATTAATATTATCAACCAATTAATGAGACTGCATTTCACAAGCATTCTATTTTATTGTTTCCTCATTATGACATATCTCAAATTGTGTCATTAATAAACAGATCACATTGAAAATGCGTGCTTCTAATATTGACCTCTGTGAGTATTTCTCCTTCTCAATTTGGCCAGAATTGACTGACAGATCATAAGATTACTACATGGTCATTTTTAAAAACAATTTTAAAATGCATCCTATGTTTAAAATAGCATTTTGAATGTTCTATATTTGATTGCCTTAACGTAAAGAACAAAACGTGATTCAATGTAAAAGTATTACCAAAGATGTCTATTCATTCAATGAAAGTGAAAGTGTTAGTCGCTCAGTCATGTCCCACTCTTTGCGACCCATGGACTGTAGCTCACTAAGCTCCTCTGTCCATGGGATTCTCCTGGCAAGAATATTGAAGTCTGTTGCCATTTCCTTCTGTAGGGGATCTTCCACACCCATGGATCGAACCCTGGTCTCCAGCATTGCGGGCAGATTCTTTACCGTCTGAGCCACCAGGAAAGCCCATAAGCACTATTAAAAGGAGGCTGAGACACATTCACAAAAACACAAAGATCTTTCTGTCCAGGAGCTTGCCATGAGCGAGACAGATTTAAAAAAAAGAAGCCAAAACAAAAAGCAGTAAGTTGTATAGTATATATATATATATATATATATATATATTTTATTGGAGGCAAATTACATTAATATATTGGTTGGTTTTGCCATATAAATTGACATGAATCTACCCCGGGTGTACATGTGTTCCCCTCTTGAACCCCCTTCCCACCTCCCTCTTCCCTACATCCTCCCTCCAGGTCATCCCCGTGCACCAGCCCCAAGCATCCTGTATCATGTGTCCAACCTAGACTGGTGATTCATTTCACATATGATAATATACATGCTACAATGCCATTCTCTCAAATCATCCCACCTTCACCCTCTCCCAAAGAGTCCCAAAGACTGTTCTATACACCTATGTCTTTTTTGCAGTCTCATATACAGGGTTAAGGTTACCATCTTTCTAAATTCCATATATATGTGTTGGTATACTGTATTGATTATTGATGTTTTTCTTTCTGGCTCACTTCACTCTGTATAATAGGCTCCAGTTTCATCCACCTCGTTAGAACTGATTCAAATGTATTCTTTTTAATGGCTGAATAATACTCCATTGTGTATATGTACCAAAGCTTTCTTATCCATTTGTCTGCAGATGGACATCTAGGTTGCTTCCAAGTCCTGGCTATTATAAACAGTGCTGCAATGAACATTGGAGTACATGTGTCTCTTTCAATTCTGGTTTCCTCGGTGTGTATGCCCAGGAGTGTGATTGCTGGATCATATGGAAGTTCTATTTCCAGTTTTTTGAGGAATCTCCACACTGTTCTCCATAGTGGCTGTACTAGTTTGCATTCCCACCAACAGTCTAAGAGGGTTCCCTTCTCTCCACACCCTCTCCAGCATTTATTGCATGTAGATTTTTGGATAGCAGCCATTCTGACTGGTGTGAAATGGTATCTCATTGTGGTTTTGATTTGCATTTCTCTGATTATGAGGGATGTTGAGCATTTTTTCACGTGTTTGTTAGCCATCTGTATGTCTTCTTTGGAGAAATGTCTGTTTAGTTCTTTGGCCCATTTTTTGATTGGGTCATTTATTTTTCTGGAATTGAGCTGCAGGAGCTGCTTGTATATTTTCGAGATTAATTCTTTGTCAGTTGTTTCATGCGCTATTATTTTCTCCCATTCTGCAGGCTGTCTTTTCACCTTGTTTATAGTTTCCTTTGCTGTGCAGAAGCTTTTTATTTTAATTAGGTCCCATTTTTTTATTTTTGCTTTTATTTCCAATATTCTGGGAGGTGGGTCTTGGAGGATCCTGCTGTGATTTATGTCGGAGAGTGTTTTGCCTATGTTCTCCTCTAGGAGTTTTATAGTTTCTGGTCTTACATTTAGATCTTTAATCCATTTTGAGTTTATTTTTGTGTATGGTGTTAGGAAGTGATCTAGTTTCATTCTTTTGTAAGTGGCTGACCAGTTTTCCCAGCACCACTTGTTGAAGAGACTGTCTTTTCTCCATTTTATATTCTTGCCTCCTTTGTCAAAGATAAGGTGTTCATAGGTGCGTGGGTTTATCTCTTGGCTTTCTATTTTGTTCCAATGATCTATATTTCTGTCTTTATGCCAGTACCATACTGTCTTGATGACTGTGGCTTTGTAGTAGAGCCTGAAGTCCGGCAGGTTAATTCCCCCAGTTCCATTCTTCTTCCTCAAGATTGTTTTGGCTATTCGAGGTTTTTTGTATTACATACAAATTGTGAGATTATTTGTTCTAGCTCTGTGAAAAATATCATTGATAGCTTGATAGGGATTGCATTGAATGTATAAATTACTTTGGGTAGTATACTCATTTTTACAATATTTATTCTTCCAATCCATGAACATGGTATATTTCTCCATCTATTAGTGTCCTCTTTGATTACTTTCACAAGCATTTTATAGTCTTCTATGTACAAGTCTTTTGTTTCCTTAGGTAGATATATTCCTAAGTATTTCATTCTTTTCATTGCAACAGTGAATGTAATAGTTTCCTTAATTTCTCTTTCTATTTTCTCATTATTAGTGTATAGGAATGCAAGTGATTTCTGTGTGTTGATTTTATATTCTGCAACTTTACTGTATTCATTGATTAGCTCTAGTAGTTTTCTGGTAGAGTCTTTAGGGTTTTCTGTGTAGAGGATCATGTTATCAGCAAATAGTGAAAGTTTTACATCTTCTTTTCCAATTTGTATTACTTTTATGTCTTTTTCTGCTCTGATTGCTGTAGCCAAAACTTCCAGAACTATGTTGAATAGTAGTGATGAGAGTGGGTACCCTTGTCTTGTTCCTGACTTTAGGGGAAATGCTTTCATTTTTTCACCATTGAGGATAATGTTTTCTGTGGGTTTGTCATATATAGCTTTTATTATGTTGAGATATGTCCCTTCTATTCCCACTTTCTGGAGGGTTTTTATCATAAATGGATGCTGAATTTTGTCAAAGGCTTTCTCTGCATATGTTGAGATAATCATATGATTTTTGTTTTTCAGTTTGTTAATGTGGTGTCTTACGTTGATGATTTGCAGATATTGAAGAGTCCTTGCATTCCTGGGATAAAGCCCACTTGGTCATGATGTATGATCTTCTTAATGTGTTGTTGGATTCTGATTGCTAGAATTTTGTTAAGGATTTTTGCATCTATGTTCATCAGTGATATTGGCCTGTAGTTTTCTTTTTTTGTGGGGTCTTTACCAGGTTTTGGGACTGCGGTGATGGTGGCCTCATAGAATGAGTTTGGAAGTTTCCCTTCCTCAGCAATTTTCTGGAAGAGTTTGAGTAGAATAGGTGTTAGCTCTTCTCTAAATTTTTGGTAAAATTCAGCTGTGAAGCCGTCTGGACCTGGGTTTTTGTTTGCTGGAAGATTTCTGATTACAGTTTCAATTTCTGTGCTTGTGATGGGTCTGTTAAGATTTTCTATTTCTTCCTGGTTCAGTTTTGGAAGGTTATACTTTTCTAAGAATTTGTCCATTTCTTCCAAGTTATTCATTTTATTGCCATATAATTGCTGATAGTATTCTCTAATAATCCTTTGTATTTCTATGTTGTCGGTTGTGATCTGTCCATTTTCATTTCAAATTTTATTGATTTTGTTCTTCTCCCTTTGTTTCTTGATGAGTCTGGATAGTGGTTTGTCAATTTTATTTACCTTCTCAAAGAACCAGCTTTTGGCTTTGTTGATTTTTGCTATGGTCTCTTTTGTTTCTTTTGCATTGATCTCTGCCCTTATTTTTATGATTTCTTTCCTTCTACTAACCCTGGGGTTCTTCATTTCTTCCTTTTCTAGTTTCTTTAGATATAGAGTTAGGTTATTTAGTTGACTTTTTTCTTGTTTCTTGAGGTGTGCCTGTATTGCTATGAACTTTCCCCTTAACACTGCTTTTACAGTGTCCCATAGGTTTTGGGTTGTTGTGTTTTCATTTTCATTCATTTCTATGCATATTTTGATTTCTCTTTTGATTTCTTCTATGATTTGTTCATTATTCAGCAGCATGTTGTTCAGCCTCCATATGTTGGCATTTTTAATAGTTTTTCTCCTGTAATTGAGATCTAATCTTACTGCATTGTGGTCAGAAAAGATGCTTGGAATGATTTCAATTTTTTTTGAATTTACCAAGGCTAGATGTATGGCCCAGGATGTAATCTATCCTGGAAAAAGTTCTGTGTGCACTTGAGAAAAAGGTGAATTCATTGGGGATGAAATGTCCTATAGAGACCTATTAGGTCTAACTGGTCTATCATTTAAAGTTTGTGTTTCCTTGTTAATTTTCTGTTTAGTTGATCTATCCATAGGTGTGAGTGGGGTATTAAAGTCTCCCACTATTATTGTGTTATTGTTAATTTCCCCTTTCATGCTGCTGCTGCTGCTAAGTCGCTTCAGTCGTGTCCAACTTTCTGCGACCCCATAGACAGCAGCCCACCAGGCTCCCCCGTCCCTGGGATTCTCCAGGCAAGAACACTGGAGTGGGCTGCCATTTCCTTCTCCAGTGCATGAAAATGAAACCTGAAAGTGAAGTCACTCAGTCGTGTCTGACCCTTAGCAACCCCATGGACTGCAGCCTACCTGGCTCCTCCCTCCATAGGATTTTCCAGGCAAGAGTACTGGAGTGGGTTGCCATTTCCTTCTCTGTACTTGTTAGTAATTGTCTTACATATTGCGGTGCTCCTATGTTGGGTGCATAAATATTTATACTTGTTATATCTTCATCTTGGATTGATCCTTTGATCATTATGTAGTTTCCTTCTTTGTCTCTTTTCACAGCCTTTGTTTTAAAATCTATTTTATCTGATATGAGTATTGCTACTCCTCCTTTCTTTTGGTCTCTATTTGTGTGGAATGTCTTTTTCCAGCCCTTCACTTTCAGTCTGTATGTGTCCCTCGTTTTAAGGTGGGTCTCTTGTAGACAACATATATGGGGGTCTTGTTCTTGTATCCAATCAGCCAGCCTTTGTCTTTTGGTTGGGGCATTCAACCCATTTACGTTTAAGGTGATTATTGATAAGTATGATCCCGTTGCCATTTTCTTTATTGTTTTGGGTTCGAGTTTATATACCCTTTCTGTGTTTCCTGTCTAGAGAAGATCCTTTAGATTTGTTGGAGAGCTGGTTTGGTGATGCTGAATTCTCTCAGCTTTTGCTTGTCTGTAAAACTTTTGATTTCTCCTTCATATTTGAATGAGATCCTTGCTGGGTACAGTAATCTGGGCTGTAGGTTACTTTCTTTCATCACTTTAAGTATGTCTTGCCATTCCCTCCTGACCTGAAGACTCTCTATTGAAAGATCAGCTGTTATTCTTATGGGGATCCCTTTGTGAGTTATTTGATGTTTTTCCCTTGCTGATTTTAATATTTGTTCTTTGTGTTTGATCTTTGTTAATTTGATTAATATGTGCTTTGGGGTATTTCGCCTTGGGTTTATCCTGTTAGGAACTCTCTGGGTTTCTTGGACTTGGGTGATCATTTCCCTCCCCTTTTTAGGGAAATTTTCAGCTATTATCTCCTCAAGTATTCTCTCATGGTCTTTTTGTCTTCTTCTTCTGGGACTCCTATGATTCAAATGTTGGGGCATTTAACATTGTCCCAGAGGTCTCTAATATTGTCCTCATTTCTTTTAATTCTTTTTTCTTTTTCCATCTCTGTTTCATTTATTTCTACAATTCTATCTTCTAGCTCGCTTATCCTGTCTTTTGCCTTCATTATTCTACTGTTTGTTCCCTCGAGAGTGTTTCTGATCTCATCTATTGCATTATTCATTGTATAGTGACTCATTTTTATTTCCTCTAAATCCTTATTAAACCTTTCTTGCATCTTCTCAATCCTTTTCTCCACTTTATTTATCTGTAATTCCATTTTGCTTTCCAGTTTTTGAATCATTTTCACAATTAAAATTTAAAATTCTTTATCGGGTAGGTTCCCTATGTCTTCCTCTTTTGTTTGTGTTGGTGGGCATTTATCCTGTTCCTTTACTTGCTGGGTATTTCTCTGCCTCTTCATCTTGCTTATATTGCTGTGCTTGGGGTGGTCTTTTCGTCCTCTGGCAGTTTGTGGAGTTCTCTTTATTATGTAGTTACCTCGTTGTGTGTGGGGTTGGATGGGTGACTTGTCAAGGTTCCCTGGTTTGGGAAGCTTGTGTTGGTGTTCTTGTGGGTGGAGCTGGATTTCTTCTCTCTGATCCGTCCTGCTGTGGGGAGGGAGGAACGCTGCTAACAAATATCACTGGTGTCTGTGGGGAGTGCTCGCAGTGTCTCGACTACTCTGGGAATGCTTCCATTCGTGGCTTGTGTGTTTTCCCTGTTTATGCTGCTCAGGCTCTGGGTTGCTCTGCCGGGAGCCATCCGTGACCAGTGCTTGGTTGCATGCATTTCCCAGGTCTGAGCGGCTCAGGTTCAGGTCCTCAGGCACTCAATAAAGGTGAAGACTTGGCTGGGTGTGCGTTTTGTGCCTTACCCGGTCCAAGCAGCTCAGGTGATCAGGCGTTTGGCGAGGATTGTCGCTGCGACTTATCACCTCCCTGGTCCCTGCCGCTCAGGTTTTCTGGGTGTACAACCGGAGCACTTTCTCTGGTGGATATCAACCTGCCCGAACCCGAGAAGTCTTGGTTAGCAAGGAAGCCTGCCTGCAGCTTGGTACGTGAAGCCTCTCTGGGGCCTCGGCTGCCCCTTCCGGCGCTGGCCACACTCCCTGCCTGTCCCAGCGAGGAGCTGGGGGATGTGCTGCCAGCAGCCGGCTCACTCTGCTCAGTCCTTTGTTCTATGAGCGGGGCTGGCGGAGTCTAAGTTTGGGGCTTTTCGCTGAACAGTCTGCTTCACTCCTGTTAGCGCGCTCACCTAGCCCTCAAGGCGTTCGGCCCAGTCCTCTCTCTAAGCGCTGCTGCCGGGGCCTCCCTGCCCAGCCCCCGCCAGCTAGTGTGGGGTGCGGGTGTCTGCACCGCTTCTCCGCTAAGAGTTTCCTCTGGGCACTTAGTCTGTGGGTTTTAATTATTTATGTCTTTTTTCTCCCAGTTATGTGGCCCTCTGAGGTTCCAAGGCTATCCACAGACTTGCCCGTTTTTCCAGGTGTTTGGAAACTTCTCTCTCTTTTTTTTTTTTAAGCCTCCCTTCCCAGGATGGAGCTCCGTCCCTCCCTCTTTTGCCTCTCTTTTTATCTTTTATACTATTTCCTACCTCCTTTCGACGACTATGGGCTGTTTTTCTGGGTGCCTGATGTCCTCTGCCGGTATTCAGAAGTTGTTTTGTGGAATTTACTCAGCGTTCAAATGTTCTTTTGCTGATTTTGTGGGGGAGAAAGTGGTTGCCCCATCCTATTCCTCCGCCATCTTCTCATGCTCCCTTGTATAGTATATTTTAACATGATAAATGCTATAGAAATAAAACCAAGTTAGTGCTGCTGATGAGGCTCGGGTGCCCGCTGTCAGGATTCACTATATTGGCCTCGGTAGTTACCACTGGAAAGGTGAGAACTGAACATAGAAATAAAAAAGGTAACATAGATAGGCAAACTCTCTTTTCACCCTTTAAAAATTGTGCTTTAAGCATAATTAACAGGAATCAGGAGATAACAGAAAATTCTATTTATTATTTTTTAAGCCATATTTAAAATGAAATGTAATATGTAGATGGAATTAGGCATGTATGTTTAACTATAAAATAAAATGCCTTTGAGAAATCATACTAAATCAGTGTAAAGAGAAAATATAACACTCAATTATCTGTTATTCCTCCTGTTCCAACCCTAAAAGAATTATAATGTGATGGGAAATGAAATCAAATTATTCCCTTTAATTTCATGGTTGCATAATTATTCTGAGCAGAAACCAAGCATGAATATATTTAAATTAGTTCCTACTTATGAAGTAGCAAAATGCCTGTGCCTTCTATTATTAATTGTGATATTTACATTTTTAATTATAATTTGTTAGGAAATAAATTTAGTGTATGTTTTACTAATTTATTGTAGTATTAAGTAATATACATATTATGACTATATAAATCATATTCTATTGTATAAAATACATTGATTTTCCATTTGACTTGTTGAAATGGAACATAAACAGTTTTTATCTGCAATTAAATTTGCTGTTTATTTTAAAGCTTTCCTTGCTAAAGAACACATAGAAAATTAGAGTATCTATATTTCTTATGTACAGAATAAATTTCATTTAGATCCATGTAAACTTTCCCCTTTATCATTCTAAGAGGTATGAGAATCTTACTTCATAGAATTCAGGACAATTTAATATTTTACCTTCTTCAGTCACAATTTTTGCTTCATTAGAGTGAAACAAGTAAAATAAAAATTACCAAGATCAGTGTATCACTTGATATGTACTACCCCATCTAACTTCAAAACAGCTGAGAGAAGAAGGATTTTATTTTATAGATAAAGGAAAGGTGATAAATGCTATTAGATGTAGTGTTCAGTGAGGATGAAGAACTTTCATTAGAAGTGGGAAGGAACATGGAGGTCATTTATATGTTTAAAAATTTGTGACACCTTAGTGTTCCCTGGTAGCACAATGGTAAAGAATCTGCCTGCAATTTAGGAGACCCAAGTTAAATCCCTGGGTGAGGAAGATCCCCAGGAGGAGGAAATGACAACCCACTCCAATATTCTTGCATGAAGAATTCCATGGACAGAGGAGCCTGGGCAAGTTACAATCCATGGGTCGCAAAGAGTCAGACATGACTGAGTGACTTTCACTTTCTCTGTTTTTTTTTTTTTTTTTCTTGGTAAATTTAATAGTCGTAAATGTTAAATGGCTTACTTTTTTTCTAAGCTGCTTAAAACAAACGCTCACAAGTTGTAGACAAACTAAATTATAATTGATTTCTTACTTTCTCATGAAAAAGAGGTTTTAACGATTGACTTGAACATTTTAAAAAATTGATTTCATTTTTCTCTAAAGAATTTTTTTTAAATTTTAACTGTGAAAGACAAGAATATAAAAATCATCATCATAATAAACCATTGCTGTTTTCTAGGAATTTCAGTTAAGTTCAGTTCAGTAGCTCAGTCGTGTCCGACTCTCCGTGACCCCATGAATCACAGCACGCCAGGCCTCCCTGTCCATCACCAACTCCCGGAGTTCACAAACTCATGTCCATCGAGTTGGTGATGCCATCCAGCCATCTCATTCTCTGCCGTCCCCTTCTCCCACCCCCAACCTTTCCCAGCATCAGAGTCTTTTCCAGTGAGTCAACTCTTCGCATGAGGTGGCCAAAGTATTGCAGTTTCAGCTTTAGCATCAGTCCCTCCACTGAACACCCAGGATTGATCTCCTTTAGAATGGACTGGTTGGATCTCCTTGCAGTCCAAGGGACTCTCAAGAGTCTTCTCCAGCACCACAGTTTAAAAGCATCAATTCTTCAGCGATCAGCCTTCATCATAGTCCAACTCTCACACCCATACATGACTATGGGAAAAACCATAGCCTTGACTAGACAGACCTTGGTTGGCAAAGTAATATCTCTGCTTTTTAATATACTATCTAGGTTGGTCATAACTTTCCTTCCAAGGAGTAAGCGTCTTTTAATTTCCTGGCTGCAATCAGCATCTGCAGTGATTTCGGAGCCCCAAAAAATAAAGTCTGACACTGTCTCCACTGTTTTTACATCTATTTCCCATGAAGTGATGGGATCAGATGCCACGATCTTTGTTTTCTGAATGTTGAGCTTCAAGCCAACCTTTTTACTCTCCTCTTTCACTTTCATCAAGAGGCTTTCTAGGAATTTACTGTTTTGCTATTTCCCACAATGACCTCTGTGTGGATGAATTTTGTTCTCTCATGTATCATTCACATATAGTAGTAGTAGTTAAGTTGCTAAGTCGTGTCCTACTCTTGTGACCCCATGGACTGTAGCCTGGCAGGCTCTTATGTCCATGGGATTCTCCAGCAAGAATACTGGAACTGGTTATCATTTCCTTCTCCAGGGGATCTTCCCAACCCAGGAAGCAAACCCAGGTCTCCTGCATTGCAGACAGATTCTTTACCAACTGAGCTATGAGGGAAGTACATTCACATAATCATTCACAGCTGTCCATACACAAAATGTGAGGCAGAGATGTGATCAGGTTATCTCATGTAATAGAAAATCTTTCTGTAAATAAGTGGAAATTTAGAAAAAGCAGTAAGCTGTCTTGGACTCACAGCTAGAGCTTCCATTGACATGCTCCTCTAGCCAACTTTTATTGTCCTTTATTTGATGCACCAACCAAGAGTCCATTACCCACTTCTGAGTTCTCAGCCATATTGTTGACTAAGTTCCTCTGAGTTATTGTTTCTGACTTTAATTTTCACAACAGATGCACAGAATTGAGCTATAGAAGCATATGTCAAACTAACATCAGGAAATTATGAGTGATATAAGGAATGGCTAATTTTTACATGATTAATTTATTTACTTAATAATTGATCTTCCTGAGAATATACACGGTACTCTTGTTCTTGGCCTAAAAGAGTGACATGGGATTTTCTAGGAAGCAAAATGGAGAAAGGGATTCCCACCAGATGGGGATAGCCTGTGTGCCTTTGGAGAAAGACCGAGAAGTTAATAAGAGGAATGCACGTGACAGGGAGTGTATGAGATTTCCTGGTGAGCATCTACATAGACTGACAGGCAAATATTGTTTCCATTCTCTGGAACTTCATTTTCTTTTGTGTAAAATGAGATACTTAAATGAGTTGTTTTGCAAAATGCTCTCTCTGTGTGTTGGTCTCACTCAGTTATTTCAAGTATCTTTGGGTGGAAGCCTCTTTCACTGTCCAGATGCGGTGACTAATCATCCCAAACAGAACAAATCATAAGTTAATTTTATTTTAAGCTCAAATGTAGAAACTCACCCTAACAGAAGCAATCATCTTCTGAGGCTCCTTCCACTCCTACAGACAGTAATTTATAAACAACTGTTTTGCCAAAAAACTTTCCCTTATATATCCCTCAGTCCTTGTGACCCATTGAAGATCTAACCCAGACACATATTCAGGTGGAGAAAATTCTGACCTCTTTCTTTATAATCATATACTCTTGTTAACACTTTCTATATCATTTCAAAAATATAAAATTCTATTACCTTTGCATTGATCAAGCATTTGGTCCTAAGATATATAATGAAGTCCCCACTGCTGCTGCTGCTGCAAAGTCACTTCAGTAGTGTCCGACTCTGTGCGACCCCATAGACGGCAGCCCACCAGGCTCCCTCATCCCTGGGATTCTCCAGGCAGGAACACTGAAGTTGTTGCCATTTCCTTCTTCAATGCATCAAAGTGAAAAATGAAAGTGAAGTCGCTCAGTTGTCTGACTCTTAGCGACCCCATGGACTTCAGCCTACCAGGCTCCTCCGTCCATGGGATTTTCCAGGAAATAGTACTGGAGTGGGGTGCCATTGCCTTCTCCGAAGGCCCCACTAATCCTCTCAAAATATCTGTGACCCACAGGAAGTAATCAAACAGCTCTGGATGCCAACTGTGAAACAGAAGTAGTCAGAATGTGTGCATTGCTGTGTATGGACTAGCATGCTTGCATGAATGCTTAAGTCGCTTCAGTAGTATCTGACTCCATGGGATCCATGGACTGTAGCCCTCCAGGCTCTTGTGTCCATGGGGTTCTCCAGGCAAGAATACTGGAGTGGGCTGATATGCCATTCTCCAAGGGATCTTCCTGACCCAAGGATCAAACCTGCATGTCCTGCTTTGCAGGTGGATTCTTTACCATTGAGCCACCGTGGAAACCCTGAGTAAGGACTAGAGATGATGCACATAAAGGGTCTAACAAAGCTAAAGCTATTCCTTCTATTATCTTTACCTGATCTCAGAAGTTCTTCACGCAATTTTAGCCTTTCACTTTATTTCTCTTGGCAAATTCCATATTACCCAATATTGCCCCAATTTTAGGATGATTTATAGCCCCTCAAATATCTGTTTATGGATATAATATTTTCATCATTTTAAAAATTGCTACTGAACTAATATATGTGATATATATGAAGCTTCCGTGGAGGTTCAACGGTAAAGAATCAGTCTGCCAAAGCAATAGATGTGAGTTCAATTACTGGGTTTGGAATATCCCCTGGAGGAGGAAATGGCAACCCATTCTAGGACCCTTGTCTAGGAAATCCCATGGACAGAGGAGCCTGGCAGTCCATGGAGTTTCAAAGAGTTTGATATGATTTAGCAACTAAACAACAACACTATAATGTTGGAGTTTAAATATATATTGTTGGCGTTTATATATATTTAAACTTCAGCTGAATCTCGAGGGTATGTCCAGGTATTGAGTTTAGATAATACTAGAAACAAAGTCCTATGTTGAAATTGTTAGGTACCACAATCTAGCAATCTCTGTGTGTATGTGCAGATACACAATATTGTCATCATACATGAAACTTTGGGAAAGGTGGAATAGAGGTATGATAGAGACTTGCCTTGGTCAGTAGCTTGGATTTGCTTCCTTTCTGCAGTACAGCTCTTCTTTTAGGGTTGACTCATGCTCTTTTGTTCTTTCAGACAAAGAATTATCACGACGTGGAGTACCAAAGAAATTTCCTAGGTCACAGCCCCGAAGTTGAATACTTACATGAGATTAATTCACTAGGGATAAAGGAAAAGGTGCTGACATTAAGCAGAACTGAGAGGTGAGATGGCCTGTGGTTAAAAATCCAGGTAGGAATATAAACAAAGAAGGAAATGACTCGCTGACAATATCACTGGCGTTATTCCTAATGGTAAAATTATTGTAAGCATATACTTAGAATATTTCACTTTCTTGATTTTGCAATAAATGAAAAAAGTAAGAAAAGGAAAAAAAAATAACAAAACAGAATTTGTTTCCTAAATTTAAGAATCATGGATGATGGAATAGTTCTAATGCGCTGAACTGGTTAGACCACCTTGTTTTGTTTTTGTTTTCTAATCTCAGTGTTTACTATTTTCTTTCAAGCTAAAAATGTTGGAGCCAAGTACTACAGTGAGGTTTATGAATTAATTAATAATGAGTAGTTCAACCTCAGCTGTCTGTGTGATTTTAATTTCAAACAATTTTTTAAAAAAATTTTTATTACTAGAAATTAAGAGAGTTTTAAATCTTTTTTTATTCCTAGATTTCAAAGTAGCATTTTTATGATGTGGCTATGATTACTTCTGCTTAAAACTGACTATTCCCCACACAGTTCACTGAATATCTAAATAAATACAAAAAGCATATGTTTTCCTGCAGACTTTATAATTTGAAAAATCACTCACAATAAATTGAAAATTGAAAATGTCTTAACTGTGTTTGCTTGCCCATTGGTGTTGCTAGCATGCAAATAGTCATTTGGTGTTAGTTTGCTTGCTTTGTATTTTATACTACAGAAAGATTTCTTGCTGATATTTGTTAGTAAGTCAATCTTTCTTCCAGACATCAAGAGATGACCTTTCATGACCCAAAGATTTATCAAGTCAGCAATCTATTCCCTGGGGCCAGCATCTTCAGCCTCTTCCTCTGCCAGTCACGTCTGTTGAAGGACTTTGCCAAACCCCATGAGAAAATGCACTAATCTACTTGTTTCAAAGAACAAGAATGACATCTTTAGCGGCTGTACTTTGTCTATGAAGGAAAGAAGCTAATAAAGGATGAAATACTTTGTCCAGTTGTGAAAGATTCAATACAATGTTGTTATAATAAAGGACACTGAGTGCAGCAGTTGGTAAGCAGCTACCCTGAGAAGACAAGGCCTCATTACTGGGAATAAAGAAGAGAAGCTACTATCATGAATTTACCGAGACAAACATATTTTGAAAGCACATTCCTTTTTTCTTTTTATTGATACATAATGTGGCTGTGACATTCTGCAATAATTGATCTGCAACTGGTTTCTGGCCTCTTGTTTTGATATGGTAAAGGTTTGAGTGCACCCTCAATTAGGTCCAATTATTTGTGAGTTGTGAGATAGTCGCTGTAAATGATGGGTGGTGAAAACATGGGAGGTGGCATGTCAAAGACTCCTGGAAAAACTAAGCAGTGTAACGACTAGGCAATTATCATCAATGCTAGTTTTTGGATGGGAAAAGACAGCTATAGCCGCAGAAATAGCATTCCAAATGAGTTTCCGAGTAAGTAGGAGTAAAATAATCCTGAGGGTTAACCAGATTTACAAAGGATGCTGCTAGGTTACCTAATGAGGGCCAGCTTGGATATGGCACTTTTGTCATGGAGCTTCAGTTAGCCTCTTAATTTTTTTATTCTTCAGGTTAGGAAAATAAATAGAATTTCTGGACTATTTAATGTTTATGCATTAACCAATTTTCATTGTCCTTTTCCTCATGGTTGAATAATAATGCTCAGTTGCACTGTTAAGTCCTGCAGTGTCTAGGGAATCTGGAATCTGGATTTTATGGCATGATTCAGAGTTGAAAGTATATACTCACTGTTTTTAATTATTATTATTCCTTCTTTAATTTTTCTCTGGTTCTTTATGAGGTCACCATGTGCAAAATACAAATAAAGGAGAGAGTTAGGCCTTCTAAAATACAGCCAGTAACCATCAAATATGATCCATTACTAGGTGAATTAACAAATTGGTGCTTGTCAGAGGTGGGGACTGAGTGGGGTTGGGTGAAGCAAAATTAGTGAAGGTGGTCAAAATGCACTGACTTCCAGTCATAAAATAAATAATTCTCAGAAATTATTTATTTGAAATAAGTAACTGTATATTATATATTTGTATATCTTTATTGTATTTGCGAAGAGAGTAGATCTTAGAAGTTCTCATTACAAGGAAAAAACTTTGTAACTATGTTTGATCATAGATGGGCTTCCCTGGTGGCTCAGATGGTAAAGAATCTACTTGCAATGTTGGGTTCAGTCCCTGGATCAGGAAAATCCCCTAGAGAAGGGAATGACTCACCACTTTAATATTCCTGCCTGGAGAATCCCATGGATGGAAGAGCCTGGTAGACTATAGTCCCTGGGGTCACAAAGAGTTGGACGTGACTGAGCAACAGTTATCAAATAGATATTGTGGTGATCATTTCTCAATGTATACATCTTTCAAATCATTGTGCTTTATGCCTGAAACAAATACAGTGTTGTATGTCAGTTATATCTCAACAAAAATGGTAAAAATTAAATGACAAAATATTTAAAATGTTAATTTTAAAGTGCTTTACTCTATACTATATTAAATAATCTACAAGTTACAAAATGTAAACTTCTATATTAGTACCTGCAAGGGATTTTTTTTTCAAATATGATAAAACAAGTAGTGATAAATAGTAAGGTTACAATGTGATTTAGCATATAACACTGATGTCTTCAGAAATGATACCACTATCTTTGCATTAGGGTACGAGATTTAACAGTAAAATCTTTACTGTAGTCAGAGTAATTAAAAAAACTATGGAGGGTATAAATCTTGTTTATTTTCTATCTCAGATGCTAGTTATAATACATATTTTAGTTTGACTATCTGACTGAAAAAGCTGCTACCTGTTTTGTTCTGGATTCTGAGAGCTCCCTTTCTAGTGTGACCGATTCCCACTATGTGTTTTATGACATACCAGTGGCATAACAGCACACAGCAGACATCCCTCAGCATTGTGCTCCAGGCCTTTTCATTGACCAAAGCTGCAAATCTTCCTGTAGTTCAAGTAACACAAGGACTCTTCAATAATTTGGTTTTAACACCTCTAAGCCACACACAGAAAAACTTATGGTTACAAATCCATAAGGAACAGCATTCTTTGAAACATTTGTTTTAAGAGAAAAGAACTCATATTTCCAATCAGCTTCTCAGAGTATTTCTACTTGGGCAAAAAGACAAAATTATATGAGTGAAAAAGGCAGTAACATGGCTTATCTTAATTCTGTTTTGTGAAGAGAACAAAATCATCCAACCTAAGAAAGAAATAATAACATCACCAATTCAGTTAGCATTAACCAATTGCTACATGGTTTATACACCCGACTAAGGAAGTAAGGATCCTAGAGACAAAGTAAGGTGCATCAAGTCACCCAACCAGTGAACACAGTTTATATTTCCCTACTGCTAAATCCTATGTTCTTTTCCCTCTTTCTTATTACTAGATGCATACTGTTGTCACTAGAGAAGTTCCTCACTCTAATAAATAGAAAGTCATGGCCACTACCAACTATCATCACTTCTATTTCTCTACGCATGTGTATTGTGTATATGCATTTTATCCTTCTCACTCTCCTTGAATTCCAACTGGTCTTGGCACATTGCTTGATTAGTAGAATGCAGTGGAAGTGACTTCAGAGACTGAATTAAAAAAAAAAATCTTAAACAGTGTTCATTTGTCCCTCTGGGACTCAGAGAGAAGATGGCTGTCATGGGAAAAAGTCTCTCTTGAATGACACTCTGTGATGAATCCCACGTTAGCCATGTGGAAAGGTCTGAATAGGAAGAGAGATGCTGGATAGCCACCAGCTGTCCCTCACATTCCAACCTGGTCCCCACAACTTGAGTGAATAACCCATCTCGAATATGTCTGCCTTAGCAGACAGCATGTGGAGGAAAATCAAGTGTCCCAGAGGATATGTAGAGCTGAAGCCCTAGCTAGACTAGAGGATACAGTCAAGCCCAACCACAACCATGTGATCCATTTAAGTTAAGAACAAATGGAGGGAGTTTTGGAGGCAAAAAATAGTCCCTAATATACTCTACTTCCATTCCTAACTCATAAAAATTGTGTATATTATATTTTGAGATTTTGATGACTAAACTTTGGTTCTTTCCTGTATATAGCAGTCAAAAACCAAAATCATGGTGTTTGAGAAAGAAAGTTTATTATTCAAGGTGTCATATTATCATCCACAAGTTCCCCAAATCTGTCTTATGTTTAGCAATGGGAGCCTTTTCTAATACCGTTCATAGTAGTTTGTTAGTTTTTATTTGAAAAGACTGCTTTTGTATGCTCAAGAAGAAGTATGTATCTGAAGGGAAGCAGAGTGGAAAAAAGATTAAAACTGTATTGTAGGAGAGGAAGTCACCCTCAAATAAATGATTTTTTAAATATTTTAATGCAAAAATAATATAAAATAAATTTGTTCTCCTACCATCTCTATCGCTCATCTTATCTTTTGCAAGCAGTTAGAAAACATTCATGCTTAGACATAGACATGATCCACAGAAGCCACACTTGATTTACTGGAAATTAAAATAAGCTATATCCTTATTTCACTATTGTCAGTATCTGGAAAAACGCAGTGACAAAAATTATCTGGAAACTCCCTTTTTCATTTCTGTTTGTTCACTAGACTGTCAAAAATGCTCAGGAATCCTAATCTACGCGTTTTGATTAGGTTCTAAACCATATGACTTCAGGCAGAAAGATATTTAAACCCAATTGAAGGCCCTTAGGGAAAGTAAGCGCTGCTCAGACTGATTTATTCCACGTGCATAGCCACAGGAGCATAATATTCTCAATGAATAAATGCATCTATTTAATGATTCTTACATCAGTTTTATAGTCACAAAAGGTGTTATGTTTACAAGAATAGAAACCAGTTCTTCCCCGCCCCCACCCCTTTTCTCAGAGTTAAGTACATGTTAAGTGTAAGAAACAAAAATTTTAAAGAACTAGGGCTATTAGTTAAAGATATTTCTACCCAAGTGGGAATCCAGGTCTTTGGGAATTGAAGGTGGAGATCATCTGTGAATGATTTTAGAAGTAGACACAATTTCCCATGGGAGTTAAAATGAGGTTCAAGTTTTGCTCTATGTGTCCTTGTTACAGTAATAGTTATGACTTAAAGACTGATTTAGAATAAGGAAGGGATACTTGAATTTAGTGCTTAATTTGATCAATTGAAAGCTTTTATTTCTTTTAAATCCAGTCCTTTGACCTCGGTCTATCTAATGATTTTTAACGACTATTACGAAAGCAGAGGCTCTGTAAGTGCAGGATGCAATGGGCTGTATAATTCCTTCCTCTCTACACATAAAGATATGCTCCACTTGAAATCACTCACCATAAAACCGGATTGTCACCATATTGTCTAGACCAGAGGTTCACAAATGTTTTCTTTAAATGATCAGATTGGCTTTGAGGGTCATAAATTCTCTGTCACGATTTTCTGTCTTTGAGGTGAGAGCAGCCATAAACAAGACAGATGTAAACTAAAGGGTGTGGCTCTGTTCCAGCAAGAATTTCAATTTCATCACTTGTCTGGAGGTTTCTGGAAGCTATCAGATTTCACTGTGGAACTCATCCTATATCCAGGAGATCAACTCAAGAAGATCTGATTACAAAGTCTAATGATTAAGAATCAGTAGATAAGAAAGATGAGAAAAACTAAAATTTCAGGGTGGGGGGGTGCATCAAGACATTAAAACAAGACAGAAGGCAGTGTGTTTATTATGATAGTGGCTAAAGGAAGATTCTCATAAAGATACTATTTCCTTTTTTGCAAAGATTTTCTCAGGCAGAAACCACCTCAGAAAGGTATATCATACCTGCTCCTATTTTCAACAACCAGGGACCAGAGGCCAAAGAACAGAAATAAATTTCATAAGGTCACAGAGCTAGTCATACGGAGCACCTGTGTTTGAAGCCAGGTATACTCTTCTCACAAGGCCACCCTCCTTATATGATTTGTTGCCCTCTGAAGTGAATTAGCAGCAGCAGCAGCAGCTTCCCTTGTAGCTCAGTCGGTAAAGAATCTGCCTGCAGTTCAGAAGACCCGGGTTTGATCCCTGGGTTGGGAAGATCCCCTGGAGAAGGAAATGGCCACCCACTCCAGTATCTTTGCCTGGAAAATCTCATGGACAGAGGAGCCTGGTGGGCTGCAGTCCATGGGGTTGCAAAGAGTCGAGCACGACTAAGTCACTTACACTTACTTAGCATTTCTCAAACCTTTAAATACAAATGAATTCCAAAGCTGTGACACAGGCAACAGCACCATATAGGGACAGGCTCCTCTGTGTCATTAACCATATGCTTATCTACCTTTCCGTTAGAGTCCACTAATGCAGAATAGGGCACAAGAAACTCTATCAGATTATACACATAGGTCTGCTATGATCTTGCTAATAATCTAAACAACCCCACTGCTTCTCACTGTGCTGTCCTAAATCCCAATAAATAATACTCAAGGTAAGCCTTGGAATGTGAAGTCAAGTGGGCCTTAGAAAGCATCACTACGAACAAAGCTAGTGGAGGTGATGGAATTCCAGTTGAGCTATTTCAAGTCTTGAAAGATGATGCTGTGAAAGTGCTGCACTCAATATGCCAGCAGATTTGGAAAACTCAGCAGTGGCCACAGGACTGGAAGAGGTCAGTCTTCATTCCAATCCCAAAGAAAGGCAATGCCAAAGAATGCTCAAACTACCGCACAATTGCACTCATCTCACACGCTAGTAAAGTCATGCTCAAAATTCTCCAAGCCAGGCTTCAGCAGTATATAAACCGTGAACTCCCAGATGTTCAAGCAGGTTTTAGAAAAGGCAGAGGCACCAGAGATCAAATTGCCAACATCCGCTGGATCATGGAGAAAGCAAGAGAGTTTCAGAAAAACATCTATTTCTGCTTTATTGACTATGCCAAAGCCTTTGACTGTGTCGGTCACAATAAACTGTGGAACATTCTGAAGGAGATGGGAATCCCAGACCACCTGACCTGCCTCTTGAGAAACCTGTATGCAGGTCAGGAAGCAACTGTTAGAACTGGACATGGAACAACAGACTGGTTCCAAATAGGAAAAGGTGTACGTCAAGGTTGTATATTGTCACCTTGCTTATTTAACTTATATGCAGAGTACATCATGAGGAACGCTGGGCTGGAAGAAGCACAAGCTGGAATCAAGATTGCCGGGAGAAATATCAATAACCTCAGATATGCAGATGACACTACCCTTATGGCAGAAAGTGAAGAGGAACTCAAAAGCCTCTTGATGAAAGTGAAAGAGGAGAGTGAAAAGGTTGGCTTGAAGCTCAACATTCAGAAAACTAAGATCATGGCATCTGGTCCCATCACTTCATGGGAAATAGATGGAAAAACAGTGGAAACAGTGTCAGACTTCGTTTTTTTGGGCTCCAAAATCACTGCAGATGCTGATTGCAGCCATGAAATTAAAAGACGCTTGCTCCTTGGAAGGAAAGTTATGACCAACCTTGATAGTATATTAAAAAGCAGAGACATTACTTTGCCAACCAAGGTCTGTCTAGTCAAGGCAATGGTTTTTCCCGTGGTCATGTATGGATGTGAGAGTTGGACTGTGAAGAAGGCTGATCGCCGAAGAATCGATGCTTTTGAACTGTGGTGTTGGAGAAGACTCTTGAGAGTCCCTTATACTGCAAGGAGATCCAACCAGTCCATTTTAAAGGAGATCAGTCCTGGGTGTTCATTGGAAGGACTGATGCTAAAGCTGAAACTCCAATACTTTGGCCACCTCATGTGACAAGTTGACTCACTGGAAAAGACTCTGATGCTGGGAGGGGTTGGCGGCAGGAGGAGACGGGGACGACAGAGAATGAGATGGCTGGATGGCATCACCGACTCGATGGACATGAGTTTGAGTGAACTCCAGGAGTTGGTGATGGACAGGGAGGCCTGGCGTGCTGTGATTCATGGGGTCGCAAAGAGTCAGATACAACTGAGTGACTGAACTGAACTGAATAAAATCTAATGTATAATTAGTATAATATAATTTATATGTGTATATATGCATGATATACATTTATTGCATACATATATATTTATAATTATCACCATGTTTCATTATATATTTTATATATTATGTTTGTAAAACAATATTATATATTAGTATGCATTTTATTGGAGAAGGAAATGGCAACCCACTCTAGTATTCTTGCCTGTAAAATCCCATTGACAGAGGAACCTGGGGGTTACAGTCCATGGGGTTGCAAATAGTCAGACAAAACTTAGTGACTGAGCTTGGTATTTTATAGCCTCTGATGCTGGGAAGGATTGGGGGCGGGAGGAGAAGGGGACGACAGAGAATGAGATGGCTGGATGGCATCACCGACTCGATGGACATGAGTTTGAGTGAACTCTGGGAGTTGGTGATGGACAGGGAGGCCTGATGTGCTGTGATTCATGGGGTCGCAAAGAGTCGGACACGACTGAGCGACTGAACTGAACTGAATTAAATATAAAGCTTGAAATCATACTAATTCTAACAATTACTAGAAACTATAATACCTAGAGCTGTACAAGTGCACTAACAAAGACTATTATTTGAGATCAGAAAGGGAAGAATTTAGAGAAGAGACACTGATAAAAAGCAAGACTGGGGGGCCTAAAAAGGCATGCCTGCGTTTATCTGCCTAGGGAACGGGTGCTAAAATAATGGAGTTAAGTAAAAGGTACAGTTCCAAAATCATATTTTTCTTTTATTTGAAAAAGATAAATCTCTACACAGTTAAACTGATACCTATTTTAAAATTATTTTTACATAAATATCATGGAAGATGCATGTGCTTTCTCTCTGTCCAAATGACTGTTAGTGCCAAGAGTAACATGTACCAAAATAAGCAAGCCTCAATGGGTTTACTTATGCAAACTGACATTATATGACTGCCAAGATGATTACACTCTCATGTTATCAGAATTCATGAAATGCAGCCTTGTCTCAAGCTCCAGAGAACTCCTTCTACAGTTCCAAATTAGATTCTACTATTCTACTATGTAGATGCTCTGTGGAGCAAAAACTAAATTCACATCATATCCAGTTTATAACCTTTCTTCTTCTTAAGAAAAATAAATATTTTGCTAACCTATTTTTAAATCTTATTGAAAATATTGCATTACCTTTTTTTAAATTAATTTAAAATCAACCTGATGGAACAGTCTAAGAATGTTACAGAATTTAATTGGGCTTGGGCTGCTATAATCTAATTCTGCTCAGCAATATAATATGCATCAAATCATGGATTTCTGATAGGAGCAGTGAATTTAAATTCTCAGCTTATCCTCATTTGCATTATTCTGCACACAAAATGTTTAGGCTCTTTTTTTTTTCTTTTTAGACATCCACAATATCAATAAAGATGTCGAACACATATAGAACACTTCAGAAACAGAATACAGCTGGCATTTCAGGCAGAAAGACAATTTTCCTTAGGGGCTCTTTCATTGCTTTAACAATAATCTGTGACAAAAAGGTCTTGTCAGATTCTTATTGCATTTAAGAAGCTTTTGGTGAGATTTGTATTGATCTGGAATAAAGCAACTGACAACATTGCAATAAATTTTTACTACTTAGTACTGATCAATATGTGTTTTCCCCTCAAACTTTTTCAGAAGATTGCCTTGAATTTTTTTTTCAGATATGGCTAGGTTACTTATAAGGTAATAATATTAAAAAGGTGGTACACATTTTGAACCAGGAGAATCCATTACAGTAAGATTTTCATTTCTCTGGTGAGATTATATCTAATATGATTCAAATAAAATACACACACACAGGAACATACACACAAACTCTACTAGGTACAGATAACACAGGAACCTATATATGCTCTTTTTCAAACTGATCACATTATATATATATAAATTGTCTGCAGGCCATATCAAGATCATAGGGATTATCAGTACATGACATTGAGTTACTGTCCCTAAATATATGGTGTAGAATTGAAATGGATGAATATACATACATCATAATTTTACTTAAACATAAATTTGAAAATTATTACCCTTCTCTCATGTACCCTAAATACTAGATGTTTTAAACAAAGATCATGTGTTTTAATTATTGATTATTATCTTCAGAAGCTTTTTTTGCATTTCCCTTTTCCTTTTGTTACCTTGATATTCATAGAACTTTTCAAACTCAGTTCTCTATTAAATCAGATGCCAAACTATAGCGATTCTTAAGCTAAACTTGAAGCAGGAGAAAGATGAAAATAATTTTCTTCAACAAGGTAGTGATATAACTGACAGGGAGAAAATAACAATGATATGAAATTTAACCTTTCAATAATATATTTTTTAAGGATTTCTATTGCATATACAGACATCTTCCTGTTTGTAATGCCTAAGTAATAGCTGTCTTGTTTTAGATGAATTACCTAGGTATAAACTTTTAGAGCAATAGTCCTTATAATTGTGGACACTGAAATCTCAGTGGGAAAAAAGCTATCAAATCCAATTAGTTTGTTGAGAATGTACAAATGTAATGTATGTTTGGAGCTCTAGAGAGCAATCAAATATATTCCCATTTCTTGCATATCCTAAAGAATGCTTTATCTAGTAAATTTCATATAAACCTAAATATTAAATTGAGCATTTTAATCACACTTTTAAAAAAAATTTTGTGTATTGCATGTATATTTCATCTGTACATTGTTTCAGGGAGTTTATAGGAAAATCTTCAACTTATGAAATTTTTTGTTTGTTTGTTTGTTTAACTCTGGCTCCAAGGTATTTTTCCCTCTGTCCACTCTGTTTTGATAGTAGCAGTAGTCTTGGTTTCAGGCTGATGTCTTACATGTGAGACTGGATATCTTCAGTTAGCACTGCATTTACTTAGCTCTTAGTCATGTGTGAATGTGCCTGGAATATTTCATGGACAGAGGAGCCTGGTAGGCTGCAGTCCATGGGGTCACAAAGAGTCAGACATGACTGAGCGACTTCACTTTCACTTTTCATTTTCATGCATTGGAGAAGGAAATGGCAACCCACTCCAGTATTCTTGCGTGGAGAATCCCAGGGAGAATCCTGGTGGGCTGCCATCTATGGGGTCACACAGAGTCAAACACAACTGAAGTGACTTAGAAGCAGCAGCAGCAGCCACAGTGGCAGCATCATGTATGAATGTGAATGTTGGACCATAAAGAAGACTGAACACCGAAAAATTGATGCTTTTGAACTGTGGTGTTAGAGAAGACTATTGAGAGGCCCTTGGACTACAAGATCAAACCAGTCAGTCCTAAAGGAAGTCAATCCTGAATATTCATTAAAATGACTGACACTACTCTGGCCACCTGATGTGAAGAACTGACTCATTAGAAAAGACCCTGATGCTAAGAAAGATTGAAGGAAGGAGGAGAAGGGGACAACAGAGGTCAAAATAGTTGGATGGCTTCACTGACTCAATGGACATGAGTTTGAGCAAGCCCTGGGAGATGGTGAAGGATAGGGAAGCCTGGTGTTTTGGCAGTCCATGGGGTCATAAAGAGTCAAGACATGACTGAGCGACTGAACAACAAGGAATGACACGGAGCAAGAAACAATGTGGCATATAGAGCAATATTACACTAGTAATTTCATGACTGCCAGATACAAATTCTTATGTCAAAATTCCTCTACATTGGGTCGTGCCTTCTCAAAAATATGGGACTGACCTGGCACAGGCCATTAAGTTCAGGAATGCTACTGGCTCTTGGACCTTTTTAGACATAGAAAAGAGTCTGATGCTAGGAGGGATTGGGGGTGGGAAGAGATGGGGACGACAGAGAATGATATGGCTGGATGGCATCACCGACTCAATGAACATGAGTTTGGGTGAACTCCGGGAGTTGGTGATGGACAGGGAGGCCTGGCGTGCTGTGATTCATGGGGTCGCAAGGAGTCGGACAAGACTGAGCGACTGAACTGAACTGAACTGAACTGAATCCTGTACCCATTACCTTCGATAAGGATTTGTTCCCATTCTCAAGGGCAGTTGATTCTCATCAAGGCCAGTTACATGTTACTGAACGTACAAACTTGATGAGACAAAAGTGATTGTTCCAGCGATACTCCTTATCTGAGTTATATGTAATTTCAGTCTGCTTACATGTATCTTCTTAGCAATTGCTTGAGTTAATGCCACAAGAAAGATTCAAACAAGACTCAAAGCATCTGACCTATCTGAGGATATAGAAACATTCTCAAAATCAGCTTATAACCCTAAACTTTCTTTCAGAAATTCAATTTAAGTATCCTAATATTAATATAGAAAACATTGTTGACCCTCTGAAATATGGAAATTGTGGTAATTATGCTCTAATAATAAAACATTGTGCCTTTATGTTATTTTATTAGGCATGCTAGATTTTTGGTTTGTTTGTTTTTGTTTTAGAACTAAGACATGAAGCCATAAATATAATTTGTAGGCTTTTCTAAAAAGTCATTTTAATATATTTCTATGTAGAAATAAACTATAGCTATTTTTTGAGTTTTTATAATGTATTTTTTCAAAAAGTTTATAAATATTCTACAAAAGAACGTGCCTTTGATTAAATCTTTAACAGTTATTTAAACATTACTATTCGCATGGAGTTGTATTTAACTAAGGTGAGATGGAAACGTTTATAATTGTTTCTCAGATTCTGACAAAACTCTATGCTTCTAGCACACCAAAAATTTTTGGTTAAAATATGATTTAAATCATATTAAAGATCACATCCTAACCAGAAAAAAACAAGAAAGAAAGAAAATTCAACAGAAACAGAAAAAAAAAAAAAAAAAAAGAAAGAAAAAATAAAAAAAAGAACCCTAAAGTCTACAGAATGAAGGAACAATGATGTTGGAATTTGTCCTCGGTTAACTGCCAGTCTTCCTGGCATCTTGCCTGGATTTTAATGGATCACATTTCAGAAATGGGAGGCAGTTTTGGGTGATCTTGAGAGGTGAAAAACAGGATCTGAAAGTCCTAAAGAAAGCCAAAACTCCTAAACTGTGACATATTAAGCCTGAACTGGAGAGGATGGAAAAATTACCCAGTAGAGAAAGACGCTGAGAAAACTTACTCTGTTTGAGCTTTGATATAGATGGGTGTGAGGAAAAAGTAATTTTTAAAAAGTATTTCATGGTAATTCTTCAGTTCAGTTCAGTTCAGTCACTCATTCGTGTCTAACTCTGCAACAGCATGGACTGCAGCATGCCAAGCTTCCCTGTTCATCACCAACTCTGAGAGCTTACTCAAACTCAGGTTCACTAAGTCGGTGATGACATCCAACCATCTCATCCTCTGTCGTCCCCTTTTCCTCCCACCGTCAATCTTTCCCAGCATCAGGGTCTTTTCAAATGAGTCAGCTCTTCGTGTCAGGTGGACAAAGTATTGGAGTTTCAGCTTCAGCATCAGTCCTTCCAATGAATATTCAGGACTGATTTCCTTTAGGAGGGACTGATTGGATCTCCTTCCAGTCTAAGGCACTCTCAAGAGTCTTCTCCAACACCACAGTTTAAAGGCATCAATTCTTTGGTCCTCAGTTTTCTTTATATTCCAGATTTTACATGCATACATGGCTACTGGAAAAACCATAGCTTTGACTAGACAGATCTTTGTTGGCAAAGAAATGTCTCTGCTTTTTAATATGCTGTCTAGGTTGGTCATAATTTTCCTTCCAAGGAGCAAGCGTCCTTTAATTTCATGGCTGCTGTCACCATTTGCAGTGATTTTGGAGCCCAAAAAAATAAAGTCTGTCAGTTTCCATTGTTTCCTTGTCTATTTGAAATGAAGTGATGGGACCAGATTCTATGATCTTAGTTTTCTGAATCTTGAGTTTAAGCCAGTTTTTTCACTATTCTCTTTCACTTTAATCAAGAAGCTCTTTAGTTCTTCTTTGCTTTCTGCCATACAGGTGGTGTCATCCTCATATCTGAGGTTATTGATATTCCTTCCAGCTATCTTGATTCCAGCTTGTGGTTCATTCAGTCCAGGATTTCTCATGATATACTCTGTATATAAGTTAAATAATCAGGTGACAATATACAGCCCCTGATGTACTCCTTTCCTGATTTGGAACCAGTCTGTTGTTCCGTGTCCAGTTCTAACTGCTGCTTCTTGACCTGCATACAGATTTCTCAGGAGGCAGGTCAGGTAGTATGACATTCCCATCTCTTTAAGAATTTTTCACAGTTTGTTGTGATCCACACAGTCAAAGGCTTTGGCATAGTCTATGAAACAGAAGTATATGTTTTTCTGGAACTCTCTCACTTTTTCAAAGATCCAGCTGCTGCTGCTGCTAAGTCACTTCAGTCGTGTCCAACTGTGTGACCCCATAGACGGCAGCCCACCAGGCTCCACCGGCCCTGGGATTCTCCAGGCAAGAACACTGGAGTGGGTTGCCATTTCCTTCTCCAATGTGTGAAAGTGAAAAGGGAAAGTAAAGTCGCTCAGTTGTGTCCAACTCAGCGATCCCATGGACTACAGCCTACCAGGCTCCTCCATCCATGGGATTTTCCAGGCAAGAGTACTGGAGTGGCTTGCCATTGCTTTCTCTGAAAGATCCAGCAGATGTTGGCAATCTGAACTCTGGCTCCTCTGCCTTTTACAAATCCAGGTTGAACATCTGGAAGTTCATGGCTTACATACTGTTGAAGCCTGGGTTGGAGAATTTTGAGCATTAGTTTGCTAGTGTGTGAGATGAGTGAAGTTGTGTGGTAGTTTGCCTGGAGAATTCTATGGACAGAGGAGTGGGACAGGCTGCAGTCCATGGAATCACAAAGAGTTTGACACAACTGTGGACTTAACTTTCCCTTTCACTTTTTGAGCATTCTTTGGCATTGCCTTTCTTTGGGATTGGAATTAAAACTGACATTTTTCAGTGCTGGGGCCACTGCTGGGTTTTCCAAATTTACTGGCATATTGAGTGTAGCACTTTCACAGCATCATTTTTTAGGATTTGAAATAGCTCAACTGGAATTCCATCGTCTCCACTAGGTTTTTTCATAGTGATGATTCCTAGGGCCCACTTGACTTTGCATTCCAGGATGTTTGGCTCTAGTTGAGTGATCACACCATTGTGATTATCTGGGTCCTGAAGATATTTTTTGTATAGTTCTTCTGAAGAAGGTAATGGCAACCCACTCCAGTATTTTTGCCTGGAAAATCCCATGGATGGAGGAGCCTGGTAAGCTATAGTCTATGGGGTCACAAAGAGTCAGATTCGACTGATCAACTTAACTTCTCCTTCTTCTGTATATTCTTGTCACCCCTTCTTAATATCTTCTGCTTCTGTTAGGTCCATAACTTTTCTGTCCTTTATTTTGTCCATCTTTGCATGACAGTTTCCCTTGGTATCTCTAATTTTCTTGAAGAGATCTCTAGTCTTTCCCATTCTATCGTTTTCCTCTATTTCTTTGCATACTGTTTTCCTCTACTTCTTTCCTTTATTTCTTTGCATGTGGTAACTCTTACCCTCAGGGATAAACTAGTTATGAGAGAAACCAGAATTCACAGTGATTTGATGATGTTAAAATACCCAAGCAAAAAGTATAAAGTGGTCTTTCATCAGTGTTTCCAGTTTCATGCCAAAAGTAAACAAAACTCCTCTCTGAAGAATTTTAATTCAAACCACCAAGATTATCTAGAGAAAAGTTCAAGGAAAATGTGCTTATAATAAAAAATTCCAAACATTTGAGAAAGTAAGCTAAAAGTTGAAGAAGAATCAATCCCATAAATAATGCAGAATTATGACATGCAGAATCTTAAAATATTATATATTTAAAGTAATTAAGTATAACATTTTTTAAACGTTATGAAACCAAACTTGGATTTGCTCATTTGCATACAGTAAACCTAATTAGCAGACATTGGGTGGTGCTGAGTTTACTGTAGGGTGCTGAACAAGGAGTCCTGAATAGCTAGTGCTCAAACAGCCCAAACTCTATTAGGGATTATAGCAAAGCATTTTTAAAGGGAAAATGAGGGATGGGTATGGTATCCCTGTGTATATGATCAGCTTATACACAATTCTCAGATCAGTTGATGGTGAGGCAACAATGCTGTGTCACCAGGGTTAACATTATCAATCCGTAGGTGTTATAGGTCTGGGGGCTACTACTCATGGTCATCAAGTAGTTAATCTCTTCTATTTGGTGAGGTTTAGCATCTGTAAAACAACTCAGGAAATGTGTATCAGATACTATTATCTAGGACTTAAAAGAGGAGATACAGCAGAGGGTATGAGGTAGGGGTCTGTCCCATTCTGGGGGGTCCTGCTCAGTTATACAAATATACAAGAAAAACAGGTTACAAAATGCATAAGGTGAATTTAAGAAAGTGAATTAAAAATTGTAATTGAAGTGAAAATAGATTAAAAAAAAAACAAAAACGAAGACCAGTTGGTTCTGTTAGGTAGTTAGAATAGGAAAAAGGAGTCCAAAATGGCAGTGGCTAAAAGACAAAGAAGGGAAAAGCCCACGGAATTAGAACAAAGGAAGATCCCAGGACTGAGGACCTCAGGTCAAACAAACAGCCCTCCTGGCTAGCACAATTTACATAGGGCAGTCTCAGGGGCAGGAGAAAAAAGCATGCAAAAAGAGGAGCCAAAATTGAGCCAGGTGCTTCTCTTCTCTTCACATCTTTTGGGTCAGCCTGCCCTCATGCCTTGAGGATGTATATTCCTTTGCTTGACAATAAAACTGAGCTATAACACTGGTCTGTCCATTGCTTCAGATTTTTGCTGCAGTAAGTCAGAACCAAGGAAATTACAACACCCCCCCGCCCTGACAGTTCTTTCTATTGGAATTAAGGACTAATTTGTTTTGGACCACTCCTCTTGCTGAGAACAAATACAAAAATTGAACAGGAACAAATTATGAATAACTGGCTCTAGGTATTGGAGAGCTACCCAAGGAGCAAATATTTGGGAGGCCAAGACCTTGGGGCGACAGAAGTCCAAGAGAAGTTAGTTTCTCTGTCTCCATAAAAACTGTTACAACAAAATGCTGCAGACTGGGTGGCTCTTATAAACAACAAAAGTTTATTTCTCACAATTCTAGAAGATGGAGTCTGATATTAGAGTATCAACCTGGTCAGAGTCTGGTGAAGGATCTTTTCTGTGTTTCAGACTGCCAACTGTTTCCTATGTTCTTACATAGTGGGATCTCCCTAGAGCCTCTTTTATAAAGGTGATAGTCCAGTTCATGTGGGTGGAGCCCTCATGACCAAAGCACCTCCCTAAAGCCCTATCTCCATGAAATGAAGTATTTTCTGCTCTAACAGGAAACAAACCTTTCCAAATGCAAATATCAACATTTTGGCCACCTTATGTGTAGAACCAACTTGTTGGAAAAGACTCTGATGCTGGGAAAGATTGAAGGTGGGAGGAGAAAGGGATGAAAGAGATGAGATGGTTGGGTGGCATCACCGACGGGATGGACATAAGTTTGAGTAAGCTCCAGGAGTTGGTGATGGGCAGTGAAGACTGGCATGCTGCAGTCCATGGGGTTGTAAAAAGTCAGACATGACTGAGTGGCTGAACTGATTGAGGTGAAACAAAGCCAACTATTTGGGAGTCATCAGTTACTTTCTCCCCGATAACCTCTGAGGAGCTTAGGGGATGTGAGAAGTGGCTCCCAGCCACATTCACCATCTCTTACAGTAAACAAGGAATTAGTTTGTAAACAATAAAGAAGGCAGGATTGGTTCCAGATAGCTAGATAAATATGAAAGGAATGATTTCAGCAAGACTAGATGCTTGCATCTTCCTATACATAGGAGATTGCTAAATCTCTTCATGTGAGAGATTTGGCTTTTCTTAATTATGCTACTGCTGCTACTAAGTTGCTTCAGTCGTGTCTGACTCTGTGCGACCCCATAGACAGCAGCCCACCAGGACCCTCTGTCCCTGGGATTTTCTAGGCAAGAGTACTGGAGTGGGTTGCCATTGCTTTCTCTGTTCTTAATTATGAGTAATCTTTTAATTTTCAGATTACCTGCCCCCTTGCTACAAACTTGTGTATAACCTGGCTCCTCCCCTCCCTCCTTGGAGTAGCTCCCTTAGGGTCAGCAGAAATACTGTTTCCCAGGCTTGAGTCCAAAATTCCTACCAAATAAAACCTAACTCTCAACTTTTAGGTTGCACGTATTTTTTTTTTCAGTCAAAATCACCATCTTTGGAAGTTATAATTCTGCATATGAATTTGTAGAGGACACAAACATGCAGATCATAGAAGAACTAGCATGTAATATATTTTTCCCTCAAATCTTTTCTATTTTCTAAATAGTTCCAGGCTTTCAAAAGAATCATGCAACCAACATTGGAATTTGGTTTCCAAGAAGAAGACAGGACCTTAAAACAACAAAGGCTTTCTGCTTTACCACTGTTTGGTATTAGCAGCAGGATTGAAAAATATAACAAGAAACTAAATAGGTAACCCAGAAAGAAACCCACAAATCCTGACACCTCCTAGAGCTGGTACTGCTAATAAGTGGAGAGAGAATAGGAAATTCATTAAGGGCAGGTAGCGGGAAAAACTGTTTATCCATATGGAGATATAGAAAACAAGATTCCATCCTCCCTTCTTCTAAGGCTTTGTAGCATCAAGCTAATAGCTTTAAAGTTGCTTTCTTAATAATGTCTCTTTGGCCCTTATTCTAATAAATTCTACTTTCTTTAGATCTCTCCCTAGGTCTTTTAAGGATTATTAGTACACATAACCAATGGGGGGAAATCAGTTATATATGAATTAAACATATTACCATGTAAAAGTGGAGTAGGAAATGGCAACCCACTCCAGTTTTCCTATCTGGAAAATTCCATGGACAGTGTAGCCTGGCGGGCTATAGTCCTTGGGATTGCAAAAATGTCAGACATGACTGAGCATGCATGCACACACACATGCATTGTGTAAGGCAAAATTTAAATATTTTGGAAGAAAATACTGAAGTTTATCTTCAGATCTTGGGTGGTAAATATTTCTTACAATGAGGTACAAAAATTCAAAGTTAAACAAATGTGATAAATTTGACAAATTGTGACATTCTTAATTTTAAGAAGCAACATAAAGGGAGTGGACAGAAAACCCACACACATTGTAACTGTAAGATTCAAACACACAAACTACTCATAAAATTTATAATTTAAAAAACAAGAAAAAAAGTGGCCACAAAAAAAGGATAACTATTTCACAGGGTCAATTTCATTGAAAACCAAGAAATATAAAATACTTGCTGTACCTTAAATCTTTTAAGTTTACAAAAGTTAAAATATCTAAAAATTCCCAGTATTGCCAAAATTCTGGAACAGTTGCTAGGAATAAGCTGTTGCTAGGAATGTAACTTAGTACACTGCTCTAAATAAAACACTTAGGCAGTAACTATTAAAATTGAAACCACATATATCCTATGATACAGCAATTCTCTTCCTAGTGGAAATGTGACTTAGATTCTAAAGAGTCAGCAGCCACAAAGTCTATAGAAAGACTCCCATATGCTATGAGGCTCTTCCAGTAGAAACACACTTGCAGTGCTGCCTGCCTACCAGGAGGCATGATACCAGATTGGGTATAAGGGATGACACCACTACTTCAGAGTCTACAAATCCCTCTGGCACTATACCTGTTTAGGAAAGCCAAGATCCCTGTGCTTGGCTGACATGGCATTACTTTAATTTCAGTGTCCCATCACTTAATGGAAAATAGATGGGGAAACAATGGAAATGGTGGGAGACTTATTTTCTTGGGCTCCAAAGTCACTGAAAATGGTGACTGCACCCATTAAATTAAAAGGCACTTGGTCATTAGAAGAACAGCTATGACCAACCTAGACAGAATATTAAAAAGTAGAGACATTACTTTGCTAACAAAGGTCCATCTAGTCAAAGCTATGGTTTTTCCAGGAGTCATGAATGCATGTGAGATCTGGACTATAAAGAAAGCTGAGCACCGAAGAATTGATGCTTTTGAACTGTGGTGTTGGAGAAGACTCTTGAGTGTCCCTTGGAAAGCAAGGAGATCCATCCAGTCCATACTAAAGGAAATCAGTTCTGAATATTAATTGGAAGGGCTGATGCTGAAGCTGAAACTCCAATACTTTGGCCACCTGATGTGAAGAACTGACTCATTTGAAAAGATCCTGATGCTCAGAAAGATTGAAGATGGAAGGAGAAGGGGATGAAAGAGGATGAGATGTTTGGATGGCATCATCAACTCGATGGAGATGAGTTTGATAAGCTCTGGGAGTTGGTGATGGACAGGGAAACCTGACATGCTGCACTCCATGGGGTGAAAAAAAGTCAGACACGACTGAAAGACTGAACTGAACTGAATCAAAGCTATTATTTCCCATAGCCATTTACGGATGTGAGGGCTGGACTATAAGAAAAGCTATGCACCAAAAAATTGATGTTTCTGAACTGTGGTGTTGGCGAAGGCTCTTGAGAGTCCCCTGGACTGCAAGGAGATCAAATTAGTCAATCCTAAAGGAAATCAGTCCTGAATATTCATTGGATGGGCAGATGCTGAAGCTGAACGTCCATTACTTTGGTCACCAAATGGGAATAACTGACTCCCTGATGCTGGGAAAGATTGAGGGCAGCAGGAGAAGGGAATGAAAGAGGATGAGTTGGTTGGATGTCATCACTGACTCGATGGACATGCATTTGAGCAAGTTATGGGAGTGGTGATGGACAGGGAAGCCTCATGTGCTACAGTCCATTGGGTTGCAAAGAGTCAGAAATGACTGAGCAACTTTACCTGAGTGAATTTCAGTGTCCAACTTTTGAGCAGTTGAGGTCGTTTGGTGCTGTTAATAATTAAATTTCAATACACATATAACAATTTTTATTCCAGTGTGTATGCCATAGAAATATTTGTACTGGTGCACCTGAGCAAGCTTGTTCAATAACAGCAGCAACTTGAAAACAGCACAGGAATCCATGTACAGTAGCACGGATAAAGTAATTGCTCCATATCTATTCTATAAAATACTGTGATGTACCAATGAAGAAAGTTCAGATAATGAATTTATCTGGATGAAAATTATAAACATAAACTTCAAAATAATTAATAAAGTCACAGATAAATATATGGCAAAAAAGAAATACATTGTTTATTTTTTAAAGGAAAAACACTAACTTGGCTTTATAATTTTATTTGGGGTCATCAAAGAAGGTTAGAAAGATGAAAGGTATACTGTGCATTAAAAATAAAACAGACATTATGCTCTATTTCTTAAACTGGCTGGCTCTCATAGATGGCTACTTTAAAACAATATTGTCTTTTAAATGTACATATAACACTATAGGAAAATTTTAAGCTATGCTAATTTGAAATTAAGTGACACATAGTAAAGCAGCTATTCTCAAGGTACATTCTTTTTATTAGAAGTATAATGTACCCATCTTTTGCTTAGATGGTATTCTAGGGTTATCCAATGATGTGACAGGAGTATGATGCATTTGAAAAAGTGAATCTGACTATATTTTTCTCATTGTTTACCTAAAAAGAAATGAAAATGCATACAAGTATTACTTTGGTGTTTTTTTTTTTTTTCAATTATGCTTTCAAACACTCACATGCTTCACCATAAACACAGAGAGTGAAACTCAATTTGAAGATACACACAAAGGAGTACAACTATCTTGACTGACAGAGACATTTTATTTCCTAAAAAGGCATACTCATGCTTTATGTTAAGGAAAATAGGTTTTTGGGTTTTTTTTGTTTTTTTTTTTTTGGTAATCATCTTAGAGATAAGCACAGTTTATCTTCTGAAATGGGGACTGATATTAATAATGAAACTTAAATTTAATATCTATTATTTCAAACTTCACATTCAATATTATTTTTTTCTACCAAGAAAAAAAGGAAGCAGATAAAAGAAACTACTTGTTTCACTGTCTAAATACTAGAAATTGGTAGAAATCTTTCACAGAATAAGTGAACACTGACTATAATGACAAAATTTGAAATAGTGTTCTTAATTCAGACTTACATTGAAGAAAGTAGGGAAAACCACTAGACCATTCAAGTGTGACCTAAATCAAATCCCTTACGATTATACGTGGAAGTGACAAACAGATTCAAGGAATTAGATCTGATAGACAGAGTGCCTGAAGAACTATGGACAGTGGTTCATGACATTGTATAGGAGGCAGTAATCAAGACCAACTCCAAGAAACAGAAATACAAAAAGGCAAAATGATTGCCTGAGGAGGCCTTACAAATAGCTGAGAAAAGAAGAGAAGTGAAAGACAAAGGAGAAAAGGAAAGATATACTCATTTGAATTCAGAGTTACAAAGAATAGGAAGGGGAGATCAGAAAGCATTCCTTTGTGATTAGTGCAAACAAATAGAGGAAAAGAAGAGAATGGGAAAGACTAGAGATTTCTTCAAGAAAATTAGAGATACTAAGGGAATATTTCATGCAAAGATGGGCACAATAAGGGATGAAAGCAGTATGGATCTAACAGAAGCAAAAGATATTAAGAAGTGGCAAGAATACACAGAAGAACTATACAAAAAAGATCTTCATGACCCAGCCTCTTAATGAAAGTGAAAGAGGAGAGTGAAAAAGTTGGCTTAAGACTCAACATTCAGAAAACTAAGATCATGGAATCTGCTCCCATTCAGTTCAGTTCAGTTCAGTTCAGTTCAGTTGCTCAGTCGTGTCCGACTCTTCGCGACCCCATGAATCACAGCACGCCAGGCCTCCCTGTCCATCACCAACTACCGGAGTTCACTCAAACTCATGTCCATAGAGTCGGTGATGCCATCCAGCCATCTCATTCTCTGTCGCCCCTGTCTCCTCCCACCCCCAACCTTTCCTAGCATCAGAGTCTTTTCCAGTGAGTCAACTCGTCGCATGAGGTGGCCAAAGTATTGCAGTTTCAGCTTTAGCATCAGTCCTTCCAATGAACACCCAGAATTGATCTCCTCTAGAATGGACTGGTTGGATCTCCTTGCAGTCCAAGGGCCTCTCAAGAGTCTTCTCCAGCACCACAGTTCAAAAGCATCAATTCTTCGGCGATCAGCTTTCTTCACAGTCCAACTCTCACATCCATACATGACCACGGGAAAAACCATAGCCTTGACTAGAATAGATGGGGAAACAATGGAAACACTAAGAGACTTTCTTGGGCTCCAAAATCACTGCAGATGATGACTGCAGCCATGAAATTAAAAGGTGCTTGATACTTGGAAGAAAAGTTATGATCAACTTAGAAAGCATATTAAAAAGCTGAGACATTACTTTGCAAGCAAAGGTCCTTCTATTCAAAGCTATGGATTTTTCAGTAGTCATGTATGGATGTGAGAATTGTACTATAAAGAAAGCTGAGTTCTGAAGAACTGATGCTTTTGAACTGTGGTATTGGAGAAGATTCTTGAGAGTCCTTTGGACAATGAGGCGATCCAATCAGTCCATCCTAAAGGAAATCAGTCCTGAATGTTCATTGGCAAGACAGATGCTAAAGCTGAAACTCCCATACTTTGGCCACCTGATGTGAAGAACTGACTCACTTGAGAAACCTGATGTTGGGAAAGATTGAAGACAGGAGGAAAAGGGAACAACAGAGGATGAGATGGTTGGATGGTATCACCAATTCAGTGGACATGAGTTTGAGTAAGCTCCTGGATTGGTGATGAACAGGGAAGCCTGGCATTCTGCAGTTCATGGGTTTGCAAAGAGTCAGATACGACTGAGCTGAACAGAACAGAATATCTTTAGAAGTGAAAAATTTTATAGGCAATCAATTAAGGAATAAATTAGTTGCAAAATAAACATATGAGAACAAATGCTACCTTGTAAAATACCTCAAAATAAACTCTGAGCTCTTTAAAGACAGGGACCTATTGAATATATTTTAAATCTTACATAATATTAGAAATTCCATGGACAGAGGTACCTGAAGGGCTACAGTCTATGGGGTCAGAAGTGTTGGATATAAATTAGTGACTAAACCACCACTACCAATATTAAAGCAATTTCCTCAACAGTAGTTACTTGATAACTGTTATTGAATTATGAGCTATTCGACAATTACTAAAATCCTATTACTAAGCGTTTACATGTTAAATTATCAATCACATCTAAGAGTACATTCAAATTAATGGTAGGGGTACATATAAAATAGCTTACCATAATTAATTCCTTAATGGCATACAGAAAAACAAGAATTGTTTTCCAAAAATGTAGGCATATTTTTTTTTAATTTGTTTCCCCCCCCTTTTTTTTTTTTTTTTTACTTTACATTATTGTATTGATTTTGCCATATTGACATGAATCTGCCCCAGGTGTACATGTGTTCCCCATCTTGAACCCCCCTCCCACCTCCCTCCCCATCCCATTCCTCTGGTTCATCCCAATACACCAGCCCCGAACATCCTGTATCATGCATTGAACCTGGACAGGCAATTCATTTCACATATGATAATATACATGTTTAATAAATAAATAAAAGATTGCAGTTAAGGCTAGGATATGAAATTAAAGATCAAAGATGCTTACTGTCACTGAAATAGTAAGAAAGAAATACAGATTAAGCATAGCCAAAGGATAGGAAAGAAAAATTCATGCTATAAATTTAGTATAAGATCAATTTCTCTAATTTTTGCCATGCTAAAATAAAATATTCTAATGAGTATATATTTTGTAGTCTAGGTTCACAAAACAGACTTAGAAGAAAATATTTAAAAAGTATTTACTGGCAAGTTATATATATGATATTATCAATTATTAATGATGATTACTTCTATCTCAACAACCAGTGATGGAGTGATATCGTCAGACCATGGTATGGGGAACTGAAAATTGCCCTTTTACCACCATTACTTTTGGTCTCCCTCAAGTCAGTGTTATAAAGTGGTAATGACTTTCAACAGTTTGGTTTATAGAATGTTAGATGTTATTGATCCATGCTATAAATCAGCAACTGGAGACCAAAATATGTCTCAAAGTAAAGCAAACTTTTAGTTTGAACAGGGTCAGTGCATATCTAAATTAAAACAGCTATTATACCGCTTATCTAGAGTTGGACACGACTGAGGGATTGTGACTTTCACAGTCCACATTTGCACAAACAACCTACATTTTTTAACAATATTAGAAGTTAGTATAATAGAAAGGGAATGGGTAAGTCTTTTGTACCTGTTCTTTTTCATGCTTATTTTTTATTTGAACATAATTGCTTCACAGTGTTTTGTTAGTTTCTGTTCTACAATGAAGTGAATCAGCTGTGTGTACACATATATCCCCTCCCTTGTGAGCCTCCCTCCATCCCACCCCTCTCTGCCATCACAGAGAACAGAGCTGACCTCCCTGTGCTTTCTAACAGGTTCCCACCCGCCACCTATTTTTATATATGGTGGTGGATACATTATCTCCCAATTTCTAATCTCCCAATCTGTCCCACCCTCCACTCTCTCCCCTCCCCAGTGTCCCTGTACCCATTCTCTATGTCTGTATCTGTATTCCTGCCCTGGAAATAGATATACATGTGCAATAAAATAATACTCAGCCACTAGAAGAAATGAAATAGGGTAATTTGTAGAGAAGTGGATGAATCCAGAGTCTGTTACACAGGGTGATGTAAGTCAAAAAGAGAAAAATAAATATATATTAGTGCATGTATGTGGAATCTAGAAAAATAGTACAGAGGCAAGGGTAAGATTTGGTATATATCTTTGGAGTTTCAACAGAAACCGTTCTTTCTCTCATTCATAACATCTTGTGAAAAATATTATCCATATCTCAAATTTGTATATTCTGAACAAGTTGGCACTTGGGTGTCAGAGTGATCCATTCATTTTACAATATCTCTCACTGTACATTAAAGATGAAAATATTCCATCAGTTCAGTTCAGTTGCTCAGTCATGTCTGACTCTTTGTTACCCTATGAACTGCAGCACACCAGGCCTCCCTGTCCATCACCAACTCTCGGAGTCCACCCAAACTCATGTCCATTGAGTCAGTGATGCCATCCAACCATCTCATCCTCTGTCGTCCCCTTCTCCTCCCACCTTCAATCTTTCCCAGCATCAGGGTCTTTTCAAATGAGTCACCTCTTCCCTTCAGGTGGCCAAAGTATTGGAGTTTCAGCTTCAACATCAGTCCTTCCAATGAACACTCAGGACTGATCTCCTTTAGGACGGACTGGTTGGATCACCTTGCCATCCAAGGAGCTCTCAAGAGTCTTCTCCAACACCACAGTTCAAAAGCATCAATTCTTCAGTGTTCAGCTTTCTTTATAGTCCAACTCTCACATCCATACATGACTACTGGAAAAGCCATAGACTTGACTAGACAGACCTTTGTTGACAAAGTAATGTCTCTGCTTTTAATATGCTGTCTAGGTTGGTCATAACTTCCTTCCAAGGAGTAAGCGTCTTTTAATTTCATGGCTGCAATCACCAGCTCCAGTGATTTTGGAGCCCAGAAAAATAAAATCAGCCACTGTTTCCCCTGTTTCCCCATCTATTTGCCATGAAGTGATGGGACCGAATGCCATGATCTTAGTTTTCTGAATGTTGAGCTTTAAGCCAACATTTTTACTCTCCTCTTTCACTTTCATCAAGAGGTTCTTTAGTTCTTCACTTTCTGCCATAAGGGTGGTATCATCTGCATATCTGAGGTTACTGATATTTCTCCCGGCAATCTTGATTCCAGATTGTGCTTCATACAGCCCAACGTTTCTCATGATGAACTCTGCATATAAGTTAAATAAGCAGGGTGACAATATACATCCTTCTTGTATTCCTTTCCCTATTTGGAACCAGTGTGTTGTTCCATGTCCAGTTCTAACTAACTGTTGCTTCCTGACCTGCATACAGGTTTCTCAGGAGGCAGGTCAGGTGGTCTGGTATTCCCATCTCTTTCAGAATTTTCCACAATTAATTGTGATGCACACAGGCAAAGGCTTTGGCATAGTCAATTAAGCAGAAATATATGTTTTTCTGGAACTGTCTATTTTTTTCGATGATCCATCAGATGTTGGCAATTTGATCCCTGTTTCCTCTGCCTTTTCTAAAACCAGCTTGAACATCTGGAAGTTCACGGTTCACGTATTGCTGAACCCTGGCTTGAAGAATTTTAAGCATTACCTTACTAGCGTGTGCCTTACCCATTATTAATTCTGATGTTGCTTAAGTTAAGGTAAGGTGAAGTCGCTCAGTCATGTCCGACTCTTTGCGACCCCACGGACTGTAGTCTACCAGGCTCTTCCATCCATGGGATTTTCCAGGCAAGAGTACTGGAGTGGGTTGCCATTTCCTTCTCCAGAGGATCTTCCCTACCCAGGGATCGAACCCAGGTCTCCCGCATTGTAGTCAGACACTTTACCGTCTGAGCCACCATTATTAATTCTGATGTTGCTTAAGCAATTGCTAATAATAATCACCCAGCATTCAGGACTTCTTAGTTGCTTACAAATATGGATATCAATCCTGCAATAGCTGACTCATCAGACCAAAATACAAAATAATTGCCCTTCCGGGATTCATCTTGCTTTCCTGAGCCAATCGATTTGTGAACTATCAAAAAAATTAAAGATAAAATACTTGAAAATTATTATGTGCAATAATTGCAAAATTCTAGTTCTCAAGGGTGAAGGGACAAAGATATAATTCAAATACATGTTTTATCACTATTCACTATTCATCATTATCATCTCTATACATCTGTTGCTATTTTAGTGACTGGAGAGTTTCTGAATGATATCCTGAGGTGTTTAAATAATATATGGTAGCGTCTGTATCGGAGAAGGCAATGGCAAGCCACTCCAGTACTCTTGCCTAGAAAATCCCATGGATGGAGGAGCCTGGTAGGCTGCAGTCCATGGGGTCGCTAGGGGTCAGACACGACTGAGCGACTTCACTTTCACTTTTCACTTATTGGAGAAGGAAATGGCAACCCACTCCAGTGTTCTTGCCTGGAGAATCCCAGGGACGGGGGAGCCTGGTTGGCTTCCGTCTATGGGGTCACACAGAGTCGGACACAACTGAAGTGACTTAGCAGCAGCAGCAGCGTCTGTATGGGGGCTTCCCTGGCAGCTCAGCTGGTAAAGAATCCTCCTACAGTGCAGGAGACCCCAGTTCAATTCCTGGGTGGGGAAGATCCCCTGGAGAAGGGATAGGCCACCCACTCCAGTATTCTTGGATTTGGGCTTGTGGCTCAGAAGTTAAAGAATCCTCCTACAATGTGGGAGACCTGAGTTCGATCTGGATTGGGAAGATCCCCTGGAGAAGGGCATGGTAACCCATTCTGGTATTGTTGCTTGGAGAATACCCACGGATAAAGGAGCCTGGCCGCCTATAGTCCATGGGCTTGCAAAGAGTCAGATATGCCTGAGCGATTAAGCACCGCAGGGCACAGAGCCTTCATAAGGATGCACTGTTTAGGTATTTGAGAACCAGCAATTATTTTTTCTGTCTCCAAGTTAGCTAAATTGTATAGATCTTTTGTGATGTACAGTATTCTTGGAAATGTTAATTGGTGCTTTATTCTTTTAATAAAAAATTGTTATAATGAAATCTACTTTCCATTCTTAGAGACCCATAAAGATTATTAGCATCTATTAGAAAAAAATCTCCGGAGTATTGCTGTTAAATTTAATTGTAGCAACAGTTGTTTAGGGCACAAACACAACAATAACAGCAAAATTAATTTTTTTTTCCTACAGAGTGCCAATTAATATCCCAAGAAACAAAAAGATTCTGAGGAACACTGACAGAAGCATGTAAAGGAGAGACTTTTTTGTTCTCTGGGGTTCCAACAAAATACTGTAAAGTGAACTGAAGCGTACTGGGGGTGAGGGGGTGGATAGAAACTGTTTTTTTTTTTTTTCCTTCATTTATTCTGGTTTTCAATATCCTCGCTTATTTGGGATTAACTCCACTTTGTGTGGAAAAATGACAAAAAACAGTCATTATTACTGTTAGAACTGATTGGCATTTTTTACTTCACATGTTTGAAATAAACGCAGCCATCTTTAACAAAGGAAACAGAAGTGTTACTACTGCCAGTAGAATATATATGTATACATAATACACATTGTATGAAATATACTGTAGAGAGCCAATTTTATTAAATTTATTACTTTTTCCTTTGAAAATAAGAAAAATAAAATGTGATAATAGACTTCTTATTTTATTAGTAGCAAATTATCATAACTCTTCTAATTATTTCAAGACTTCATTAAAGTGCTCTTTCATGACCATATCTTATGCTTTATGATAATTTTGTGTCATTTTTAGAAGGAATTAAATTAATGTTTTTAGTAACACCTTTAACCTTTTATGAGTTAATTCTGCATGGTAAACAGTGTAATAACTATATCTGAAAGTATCCTTTAATTGGCCATCACACTAATTCTTTTGTAGAGTAATAAACTGGGCAAGCCACTTCTATTATTTGTCCTGTGTACAAGGCAATTACATTTTCAGCATATTTGAAAAAGGAATCTTAATGCTTAAATTAACATTGTTCCACTAAATTAATTGTAAAATACTTGAAAAAAAATCCCTACCTCTGGCACTCTGGCATTGCATTTTTAATTCAACTGCGTGCTCCCACATGAATACACTATGTGGAACTTGTAAAGTGGGTGTGCTCTCTAGTTGGATAATAGACAATGATAATGAAATGCATGAGATGTAAAACTAAAAAAAAAAAAAAAATCCATAATGCATGAATGCTACATAATGATATGTTTACTTGGAAATTTGACAACCTCTTATGCTGAAATGATTTTAACAGAGTTTGGGATAGAGACAGGCATTTAAATTCCTTATATTTTAGTAGATTACTGAGAGCTATTCAATATATTTTTAACTGACTGTATAGGAATTAAAGTTAATCAACAAAATAAGCATAATGCTTTTTGCAATCAATCAGAGAGCTTGACACAGACAAATGATGCAACTTCCAATTACAGAAACTGAAAGGCCATCACTCTACTTCCTCATGGAATTTAAAAACCTAGAGTAGTGAGGTGTGGGTGGCCAACAGAAATGGAAACAATCAAATCTCCAATTAAAAGTAACAAAAAGAAAATTCACATATGCCCATAGAAATCTAAGGCACATTAAAATATTCTTTTGTGAAAAAGCACACTATTGGGAACACAGAACAATAGAATATTAAATGTGAAACTATACTGAGATATATTTGGTTCAGTTTTAAGAATAATAGAAAGCAAAAATGGGCTTTGAGGAAAAATATACTCTATTGCTTTCAACAACAGGGAGATAAATCACTTATTTTTAACTGCAATAAATTCATAGAAAATATGCTTAGTGATACTAAATCAATTTGATAGAGAGATTATTTCATAATTTGAATAGTAAAATACTACTAGTATAAAGGGGTATGTTGTGTTTCATTAATAATAACATGATTTTTTTTTCCAATTTTAGTATATCTGAATTAAGAATATATCTTATAACATTAGGATAAGAAGTAAAATTTGAAATGCAAGTTGCTAAGAATAGTAAGATAAATTGTCATATATTTACAGTTAAGTCAAGCAATAGAATATTATCCTTATTGCAGGTCTTCTGTGCATTCAGCTGTAGCATCTCCTCACTACAGTGAAGATTGGCAAATATGGATTTTATAATTTTTCTTCTTTCATTATAGTTTAATAAATGTATTATACAATGTATTACATATAAAATATTGTCCAAATAGATAGTTTGGTAATGTATGGTTTTAAACTTTTTGAATTTTTTAAAATAATTTTTGCAACTCTTTCACTGAATGCTCTGGTTCTGAATTTCACTTATTTAGACGTCTGTAACAGTAGTTGCTATGGATTGAAGTGTTTCCTCAAAGCTCACATGTATAGCACTAACACTCAATGTGACTGTATTTGGAGACAGGGCATTTAAGGGGATAATTAAGGTTAAATGGGGTCATAAGGGTAAATACCTAATCCAATAGGACTGCTGCCCTTATAGGAACAGGAAGAGACACCAGAGTTCTCTTTCATTTTCCTGATAATAAGTCTAACAGGAGAAACCAATAGAATACATAGCTTTCGAAAAGTCTGAAAATCTCTGTTTTGAACATTGATCCCTATTTTTAAGCAGTTTTATTTAGAAAAGCAGCAGTGACTGTATGTTCATTTGAATATCTATATTGTACAATAATTAATTTGAAAATCCCCTTCTTGATGTCCTCTAAGACTTGGATTCCATGTATATGCACACTATTCTTTCTCAGACTCTAACTTCAGACTGGAGTTGAGCAGAAATATGGCTTACACTTTCTCTCAAATCATCCTTGGAGTCCAGACAGGTGCTGGACCTTTGAGCTAATAAGCAGATTATTGGTAATAGTACCTCTTAAATCTGGAGACCTTACAGTGCTATACAGAATAGAGGTGCTCTACTTTTCAACTCTTTCCAGAAATTTGACCCCAGGGCATTGTAGGAGAGATCCATCTATTATCATCAGTATTAACCTTTATTTATTCCAGAGGAAGTTCAGTTCCTCAGGATTGGTGATAAGTTGCTGGAGCATCAACATAATGCTGAATTGTGGAAGGATAGGTCTTGCTCCTTTCTCTGACCAGTAAGCTCTTTCGAGCAGAACTGCATTCCAAGAGAGCTCTTTTCAATTCTTCAGTGTTCAAATGGGCACTTGAACCCTTAGACAAGAGGTCATTAGGTTATTTTGCAAATGCTTTGTTTTTTGAAGTGACGGCCTGATCACTATTGAAGGAACTAAATCTTTTAGTAAATATGTCATACTCACATGAACCAAATGAATATTTAGAGAAGACCTAATTCAGGTGGTATTCTGTGTCTCAGTAATTTTTTTGAATGAGTGTGTTCAGTTCAGTTCAGTTAAGTCGCTCATTTGTACCCAACACTTTGTGACCCTGTGGACTGCAGCATGCCAGGCCTCCCTGTCCATCACCAACTCCTGGAATTTACTCAAAACCATGTCCATTGAGTCGGAGATGCCATCCAACCATCTCATCCTCTGTCGTCCCCTTTGCCTTCTGCCCTCAATCTTTCCCAGCATTAGGGTCTTTTCAAATGAGTCAGCTCTTCACATCAGGTGGCCAAAGTATTGGAGTTTCAGCTTCAACATCAGTCCTTCCAATGAATACCCAGGACTGATCTCCTTTAGGATGGACAGGTTGGATCTCTTTACATTCCAAGGAACTCTCAAGAGTCTTCTCCAACACCACAGTTCAAAAGCATCAATTCTGCAGAACTCAGCTTTCTTTACAGTTCAATTCTCATATCCATATTTGACTACTGGAAAAAACATAGCTTTGACTAGATGGACTTTTGTTGGCAAATGTGGGGTTTCCTCCCCGGCGTCCGGCCTGGCTTCCTCTTTCTCTTCCCCTTTTCTCCTCTCCTGCCCTGTAGCGCTCCAAGGCAGGAGCCAGAGACTGAGGGGAGCCTCGGCCTCGGCAAGAAAGCCGCCCAAGATTAGCTCCTTCAGGAGACTGGGTCTGAAGGAGCAAGCCCCAAAGAGGAAGTGAGCGGGCCACCCGCCCCACAGCCTCCCTCACCCGGAAAGAGAGACACTCAGACGCAGCGGGGGGTTCTGTCAAGGCAGTTCCCGTTTTATTGGTGTAAGCTTCTCATATATATATGCAAGCATGGGGTAAGCGCGGGACTTTTAAAAGAGGCTTTCCACTCACATCAAAGCATGTAAAGGGTGGGGGTGTTTAGGAGCCACTCAGAACCTTTTGGGGTTATCTGGGCCGCGCCCCCCGACATCTCTCAGGCGCCATCTTGCTGTGAGCACATGTAAGGTGCCTTGGCCACGCCCCCCTGACATCTGTCAGGCACCGTTAAGGCACCATATAGGCAAAGTAATGTCTCAGTTTTTTAATATGCTATCTATGTTGATTATAACTTTTCTTCCAAGGAGCAAGATTCTTTAAATTTCATGGCATTAATCATCATCTGCAGTGATTTTGGAGCACAAAAAATAAAGTCTCTTAGTGTTTCCATTGTTTCCACATCTATTTCCCATGAAGTGATGGGACAAGATGCCATGATCTTAGTTTTCTGAATGTTGAGTTTTAAGCCAGGTTTTTCACTCCCCTCTTTCACTTTCATCAAGAGGTTCTTAAGTTCTTCTTCACTTTCTGCCATAAGGATGGTGTCATCTGTATATCTTAGGTTATTGATATTTCTCCCTGCAATCTTGATTCCAGCTTGTATTTCATTCAGGTCAGCATTTCTCATGATGTACTCTGCATAGAAGTCCTTTAGTGTAGATATAGTTAACCTTTATTCTGGGAGTAGTTTAGTGCTGCTCTCAGGTAGGGCTTTCTAAAGCCTTTGTTAAATGTCCCAGGGGTTCAGTGGGGTCACTTACTCTTTTATGGAACTCAGGTGTCTCAAAACTCTAAGTACTCCCTGTAGCTGTTCTTTCCATGTTATTATTTTTTCCCCAGAGTCTCTTCTTTGCTTGGCCTGATGAAGTGTCAACCTATGACTGCACAGCTTAGTGGATAACAATAGTTGATGGTTTCAGATATCACAGTGGAAAGAAAAGCAAACTGGCTGAAGCCTACAATTTCCTGAGTTGCTTATTTGTCTGGAGATACATTTCCATTTCAACTTAGAGACAAACAGAAAGCAAAAGAAGATGAATGACTCATTAACAGATATTAGATAGATGTATCAGAATTCAGGAACATGAAGGAAGATGAACTTTACAGAACAGAATAGAGAAAGAGACCCAGAGGAAAATTCCAGAAATTTGCCTAACAATCTCTTGAATTTTGGTCACATACTAAATGTAGAGGAGGAAAAATAATTTCCCTTCTGCCCCTTTAGGTTCTTTGCAGAGACCTCCTTATAATATGAGACAGATTAACAGGACAAAAACAAATTAATCATGTGTGCATGTACTTATGGCAGCCCCACAATGATATGAGGCTCACAATTTACTGAATCCAAGTTTGTGTGACCCAGGCACAATAAAGCCAAATGATACTGAAATTTCAGGGTTTGGGACAGAGAAAGGTTTATCGCAAGGCCTTGTGAGGAGAACAAGTGATTCATGACCAAAAAACCACAAAGTCCTAGAAAAATTTCAGGAAGCATTTTTAAGGGCAAGTTTAGAGAGGGGTATCCTAGAGTATGTGATCATCTCCTGCACAATTCTCTCATTGATTGATGATGGTTAAGGTGCCAGAAAGTCTGGGGACTATGGTATTCATGGTTATCAAATAGTTAATTGCTTCCATTTTAGACAGTTTTCAGCACATGAAAAACCCAGGAAGTATGCATGAGATTATTATTATGTATATACTTCAGAGAGGAGCTATAGCAGAGAGTGTGGGGGAAGGGTCTGTCCAGGAACACACTGTAATATCCTGCTAGGTTATGAAAAGCTGCCAGATGATTGAGGCTTCACTCAGTTTAGGAAAGGGATAGGGACCTTGGGCTTCAAAAGGAGGAAGGAAATTCATGGGGAAATGTGAAGAGGAAAAGTTTGATAAGTAAATGTTGCCTGTCTTGCAGATAAGTCTCTCAGGTTAAAGAAAGAAACAATCTCTAGTAATAATTCTTTTCCTGATAAAACTCCCCTTTCTCATGCAAATTTCCTTTACAAAAAGATAAATTCTGAAGAGCATCTTGATGATGGTGAAAGAGGAGACTGAAAAACTGGCTTAAAACTCAACAGTCAAAAAACTAAGATCATGGCAACTGGTACCATCACTTCATTGCAAATAGATGGGGAAAAAGTGGAAGCAGTGACAGAATTTTCTTTCTTGGGCTCTAAAATTCACTGTGGATGGTGACTGCAGCCATCTAATTAAAAGACGCTTGTTCTTTGGAGGAAAAACTATGACAAACCTAGACAGCATATTTAAAAGCAGAGACATTACTTTGCCAACAAAGGTCCAACTAGTCAAAGTTAAGTTTTTCCAGTAGTCATGTATGGATGTGAGAGTTGGACCATAAAGAAAACTGAGCCCAAAGGATTGTTGCTTTCAAATTGTGATACTGGAGAAGACTCTAGAGAGTCCCTTTGACAGCAAGGAGATCAAACCATTCATTTCCAAAAGGAAATCAGTCCTGAATATCCATTGGAAAGACTGATGATGAAGCGGAAGTTCCAATATTTTGGCCACCTGATGCGAAGAGTTGACTCATTAGAAAATATCTTGATGCTGGAAATGATTGAAGGCAGGAGGAGAAGTGACAGAGGATGAGATGAGGTTGGATGGCATCACAAACCCAACGGGCATGAGTTTGAGCAAACTCTAGGAGATGGTGAAGGACAGGGAAGCCTGGTGTGCTGCAGTTCACGGGGTAGCAAAGAGTCAGACATGACTTAGTGATTGAACAACAGCAATTTTGTTTTTAGAGTCCCTCCTGTGTCTGCAGTTCCTCAAAATAATCAGCTCAAAGTAAGTCACTTGTCAAAGAGGCATATTTAGGGGGCATTGTTCCTCCTACCCGACATAAAGTATACAGCAAGAGTGAGGTGACCTCATTAAAGATTTGAAACATTCCAGAAGGCCCTATCTTGAAGCTAAAATAAAGGTTACTGTAGACCCATGCTAATAAAGCTTAGAAACACGTCTATGAAACATGCTGAACTATAATTAAATTAATCACCTGTCAGAACAACACACATTAAAAAATGTTTTCATAAAAGGAAGAAAACTTTAGGCACTCAAAAATATAATATCTAATAAGTCTCTTAGATTCAACCAAATATTGTGCACTGTAGATATTAAGTTTTTGAATATTAATAACAATTTGGAACAACTAGAATTCTCATACCTTGTAATAAGATCGCAAATCAGTACATCTCATCAACTTAATCATATGCTTACTCTGGCATTGGTGGTTTAGTTGCTAAATTGTGCCCAACTCTTGCAACCCCATGGATTGTAGCCCACCAGGCTCCTTTGTCCATGGAATTTCCCAGGCAAGAATGCTGGAGTGGGTTGCCATTTTCTTCTCCAATTCTTACCATACAACTTAGCAAACCCATACCTAGATGTTTACCCAAAGGAAATATAGATAGATGTCTACATAACAACTTGTACAGGAATTCTTATCAGTTTTATCGTTAATGTTCCTAATATGGAAACATTCCAATTGCCCAACAATATGTGAATAGTTAAACAAATGGTGGAATATTCAAATACTGTTCAGTTCAGTTCAATTCAGTCGCTCAGTCGTGTCTGTCTCTCCGCGACCCCATGAATCACAGCACTCCAGGCCTCCCTGTCCATCACCAACTCCCGGAGTTCACTCAAACTCATGTCCACAGAGTCGGTGATGCCATCCAACCATCTCATTCTCGGTCGTCCCCTTCTCCTCCCGCCCCCAACCCTTCCCAGCATCAGAGTCTTTTCCAGTGAGTCAACTCGTCACATGAGGTGGCCAAAGTATTGCAGTTTCAGCTTTAGCATCAGTCCTTCCAATGAACACCCTGTACCCAGCAACAAAAATGAGCGAACTACTGGTAGGTGAAACATGGATTAGTTAAAAAAAAATAGTGCTGAACAAAGAAAGCCTGACATCTAAAAAATGCCTACTGAATAATTCTATATATAGTAAGCCCTGGAAAATGCAAATATATAGCAATAGGAAGTGGATTAAGTGGATATTTGAAGCCATGAATTGAGAAAGGGATAGAGATGTGCTGCAAAAAAGCAAAAAGTAAATTCTAGGGGGAGATGGAAGCACTCCATGCCTTGATTGAAGTAGCTGTTTAGAGAAAAATAATTTATCAGACAGAGAATGATACAAAATGAGAAATTTCTATGACATTGCTTATACACTGAAGATTAAAGACAAACAGGTCAAATTTAATTCATTCCTAATATTGTTGCTTTGGTTCTTTGGGGACTGTTACTGAAATCATCATTTTCTCTTCTGAAGACTTAAAATGTTGATACAGGAAATTCTCAAACCTGAGACATTTTTATGAAACTCAAAAGCACATTTAAGGAAAAACAGCATAGCTTTAGATCCAGTTGGCTTCTTTCAGCATATTTATTCCTCTTCATTAGAGAAATCCTAAAACAGACCTAGTCTTGGGGTTTGTTTCCAGATTGTACAGTTTGTTCTATTTCAAAGCAGGAGCTTTTAAAGCTGGACAGCTGTTTCATGAATGCCTCTCTCTAGTCACAGGAGGATGCTGTGACCATATGGACAGATGAGCTAAATCCCTTCAGTACTGAGAAAACAAGTAGTTGTGCATGGCCTATAGATGGAAATGTCTTGTTTGTTCAGAGCACTACAAGAATATTTATGAATAGCAAGAGGCCTGGATCTGTGTTTGTATGCAGATTAAATAGAAGGAAAGGAAGAACAAGGCTTCTTTTCTATGAAAAGAATCTATTCCATATATGAATCACAATACCTATTAGGTCTACCCAGTTTTAAGCTCTTGAAGTCAGTGGTATCTCCCACACACATGGGAATGCTGGGGAGAAGTATCCTTGGAGTTAAAGACACAAGCAGGGTATTTGCACCAGGCAGTTGGAGGTTATATAGCTGAGGAGGTTATCCAAGTTCATCGCTGAAGGGCACCAAGATCACATCAAGAAGAACAGGAAAGATGCTCAGTTTCAAAGGATAAGTTATAGAACACAATTAAGTCATATGTCTAAAGAGATTAGAAGGAAGGAATTCAGAAGTACATGAAAGTCTTGAGAGAGTGATTTAGAACTATGATAATAAGTAGAGAATGTGAAATAGGCTTCCCCTTTTATAGAAAGCATTGCAATTTTTTCAGGAGGATGTGGTTACTCAAAAAAGTTCTATGTTTTTGAACAATGTTAACATAATCCTATGAGTCTAATAGGAAGGAATTGTGTGGCAGGATCTATTGTTGTTCAGTTGCTAAGTTTTTTTCTGAACCTATGGCTTCATAGCTGTATAGTAAGGAGGAAAGGAATAGAAGTTCTCCTCTACTCTTATGGGCTAGTGATTTAAATGGAAAAGCAATACGTCCTGAGGGGCAAGAGGCAGTGTGAAGCATATACAATTTCATAAATAAATAGGAATTTTATATAATTGAGTTTATGTAAGTTGACTGCTCTGTTTGGTAACATCAGTAGGTTATCAGCAGGTATAATTTGAAAATCGCTTTGAAAATATAAGGGATTTTGTTCCTCTAATCTCTAACTTTAGGAACAAAGTCATGAGGGGGAAAAAAAACACTTCAGTCTAATGAGAGAGAAACCAGTCATTAATTAAGGAAGACACAGAGAATAGCCCTAGAGCTGCACAGTGGCAATGAGTATGAGAGTTTTTAGGTTAACCTTAGGCTGCTGAGTGACGTATTTATCGATTATCTCCTCAGACTTTTATCCTTCACTCATTTAATGTAAATCCTTAAGTACATACCATGTGTCAAGCTATTCTACTATCTTGAGATACAATATTCCCCTGTCTTCTTGAATGGAGATGTATGTTAAATAAAAACACTCATAAGACAAACTATGATGAGAAATAAAGAAGGTACAGTGTGGCAGCATGTTTAGCCAGAGAAAACTTTCTCAGGCAATTGTATCTGAGCTGAGATCTCAATGAACTGAAGAAATGAGGCATATAACTATATTCAAGGAAGAGTACTCCAAGAGAAGGAAGTCACGAGTGCAAAGTCTCTGGTGTAGAAACATTTTTGGTATGTCACACAGCAACAGTGAGGCCCATATGGCCTCTGTAGAATGGGTGAGGAGCAAATGGGCAGAAGCTGGGTTTAGGTGGCATTAAAGGAAATGGCAACCCACTCCAGTATTCTTTTTTTTTTTAAAGTAATTAATTTATTTTTTATTGGAGGCAAATTATTTTACAATATTATATTGGTTGGTTTTGCCATATATTGACATGAATTCGCCCCGGGTTTTGACTGAGAAATCCCATGAACAGAGGAGACTGATGGGCTACAGTCCAAAGGGTCACAAAAATTGGACATGACTGAGCTGCTAACCACAACACAAAAGCCATAAAGTTAACAACTATGTAGTCATGATAACTGCTGTGGGTTGAACTGTGCCCCCTCCATCCAAACCCCTGATATCACAGAATGTGCCTTCTTTGGAAATGAGGCCATTGCCTGTGTAATTGGTTAAGGTGAAGTCACATTGGAGTAAGGTGGGTCATTAACCCATTATGACCAGTGGCTTTATAAGGAGACATTCATGTGAAGACACAGAGACATGTACATAAATGTCAGTAATGATGAAGTCAGAGATTGGAACTGTGCAGCTATAAACTGAAAAACACCAAAGATTGCCAGAAACCAATCCAAAGACAAGAAGAAGCAAGGAAGGATTCACCTGTAGGCTTCAGAAAAAGATTGCATGGCCCAGCCAACACACTGATGTCTGACTTCTGGTCTCAAAGAAAGGCAATGCCAAAGAATGCTCAAACTACCACACAATTGCACTCAATTTACACGCTAGTAAATTAATGCTCAAAATTCTCCAAGCCAGGCTTCAATGGTATGTGAACCATGAACTTCCACATGTTCAAGCAGGATTTAGAAAAGGCAGAGGAACCAGAGATCAAATCACCAACACCTGTTGTATCATTGGAAAAGCAAGAGAGTTCCAGAAACACATTAACTTCTGCTTTATTGGCTACACTGAACTCTTTGATTGTGTGGATCACAAGAAAATGTGGAAAATTTTTAAAAAGATGGGAATACCAGACCACCTGACCTGCCTCTTGAGAAATCTGTATGCAGGTCAAGAAGCAACAGTTAGAACTGACCGTGGGACACAGACTGATTCCAAATGGGTATGTCAAGGTTGTATATTGTTACCCTGCTTATTTACCTTATAGTCAGAGTACATTATGTGAAATGCCGGGCTGGATGAAGCACAAGCTGAAATCAAGATTTCTGGGAGAAATATAAATAACCTCAGATATGCAGATGACACCATCCTTATGGCAGAAAGCAAAGAAGAACTAGAGTCTCTTCATGAAAGTGGAAGAGGAGAGTGAAAAAGTTGGCTTAAAACTCAACATTCAGAAAACTAAGATCATGGCATCTGGTCCCCTCACTTCATGGCAAATAGATGGGGAAACAGTGAAAACGGTGACAGACTTTATTTTTGGGGCTCCAAAATCCCTGCAGATGGTGACTGCAGCCATGAAATTAAAAGACGCTTGCTCATTGGAAGAAAAGTTATGATTAACCTAGACAGCATATTAAAAAGCAGAGACACTACTTTGCCAACAAAGATCCATCTAGTCAAGGTTATGGTTTTTCAGTGGTCATGTACGGATGTGAGAGTTGGTCTATAAAGAAAGCTGAGTTCCGAAGAATTGATGCTTTTGAACTGTGGTGTTGGAGAAGACTCTTGAGAGTCCCTTGGACTGCAAGGAGATCCACCCAGTCCATCCTAAAGGAAATCAGTCCTGAATATTCATTGGAAGGACTGATGCTAAAGCTGAAACTCCAATACTTCGGCCACCTGATGGGAAGAACTGACTGACTGGAGAAGACCCTGATGCTTGGAAAGATTGAAGGCAGGAGGAGAAGGGAAAAACGAGGATGAGATTGTTGGATGGTATCACCGACTCAGTGGATATGTATTTAAGTAAACTCCAGGAGTTGGTGATGGACAGGAAGACCTAGTGTATTGCAGTCCATGGGGTCTCAAAGAGTCAGACACGACTGAGTGACTGAACTGAACTAGACTCAACTGGTCTCCAGACCCCTGTGAAAATAAATTTCTGTTTCATGCTACCGTGTTTGTGGTATTTTGTTACAGCAGCCCTAGGAAACTAATACAGTACCTTTTATATACGTGTGTATAAAGAGACCTCCAGGTGGCACCACTGGTAAAGAATCTGCCTGCCGGTGCAGGAGACACAAGAGATGTGGGTTCGATCTGTGGATCCAATCCCTGGGTGGGGAAGATCCTCTGGAGGAAGAAACAACAACGCACTCCAAAATTCTTGCCTGGAAAATTCCATGAACAGAGTAGCCTGGTGAGCTACACAGTCCATGGGGTTGCAAGCTTGCTTTGACCTCCAATGAAGAAAAAGGCACTAGAGAGTGAGTTAATAGTCGTGCCTAAACAAAGGAACCTCCATGCTGCTGCTAAGTCACTTCAGTAGTGTGCAATTCTGTGTGACCCCATAGATGGCAGCCCATCAGGCTTTCCCTTCCCTGGGATTCTCCAGGCAAGAACACTGGAGTGTGTTGCCATTTCCTTCTCCCATGCATGAAAGTGAAAAGTGAAAGTGAAGTCGCTCAGTCGTGTCCGACCCTCAGCGACCCCATGGGCTGCAACCATAAATACTGGGGGCAGGAGGAGAAGGGGAGGACCGAGAATGAGATGGCTGGATGGCGTCACCAACTCTGTGGACATGAGTTTGAGTGAACTCCGGGAGTTGGTGATGGACAGGGAGGCCTGGCATGCTGTGATTCATGGGGTCGCGGCGAGTCGGACACGACTGAGCGACTGAACTGAACTGAACTAAACTGAACATGGGTTCAAGCAGCTTCCAGAAGTATGGCATCCTCTGCTGTGACAGAAGCTCCTGTCTGAATACCCATCAGGACCTCTCCCTCCATATCTCTTCCTCTGGCTGTTCATTTGCATCCTTTGTACATAAAGAGAGACAGAGAGAAACTTTACATTTTAGGTAAGTTTTAGATTCAAACAAAATGAGGTGGGAAATAAAGAGCATAGATATGTTCTCTGTTCCACACACCCACAGACTTCCACACTTTCTATATCCTTCACCAGAGAGGCATATTTTTTTTTCAATTAAAGAACCTACAGTGACACATCATTATTAACTAAAATCCATAGCTTACCTGAAGTTTCACCCTTGACATTGTACATGCCATGGATTTCAATAAGTGTATAATGACATGTGTCCACCAATGCAATATCATACAGCATAGTCTGACTGGCCTAAAAATTTTCTGTGGCCTGTCTCTTCATCTTTCCCATAATCCCTGGAAACCATTTATCTTCTTAATGTTTCCATAGATTTGCCTTTTTCAGAATGTCATACAGTTGGGATGTTCATTTGTAATAAATGTGATGACAGAGAATGAGATGGCTGGATGGCATCACCGAATCTATGCACATGAGTTTGAGTGAACTCCTGGAGTTGGTGATGGACAGGGAGGCCTGGCGCGCTGCGATTCATGGGGTCACGAAGAGTCGGACACAACTGAGCAACTGAATTGAACTGAACAATGGCACGTTAGATGGTCCAGGCTGGATACTTATGATTCTGGGCGACTGTCCTATGTTTGTTGGATATTTAGCAGCAGCATCTCAGACCTTTGCTTTCTACATGCCAGAGCAAGACTTCACCCTGGGTGTTGACAATCAAACTTATCTCCAGACATCATCAGATGCCCTCAGGGTAAAGGCAAGGTCATCCTGTTTGAGAGCTGCTGATCTATATTAAGGACTGGATGATTTATAGGTTATTATAAAACTATGTATTTTGATTTGTGTTCAAAGGGATTCTAAAATGCTGACGAAAAGAAAAGAAAGGAATTACTATCTGAGTGGACAGAAATTTAAGGTAGAACAACAAAGTATTAATTTATTTTACAGACTATCTTTTTATGTTATTTACTATTAATTTTTATGTTATCTACTATTATTTTACAGACTATTTATTTTATGTTATTCTTCCAGTTAAGGTTTAATTGAAGAAAACGTTTCACAGCTAAAATATTAAAAAATAAATAAACTGAGAAATTATATAAGGCCAAAAATCATTCATAAGTCATTTAGTTTATTTTGTGTCCATGGTGGGGTGGGGGGGAGGAAGAACTGAAATTTAAGGAGGAAAGCACAAACACAAACTAAATTTATTGTATTTATCTAATCTAGTGAAATAAATAATTAAATCTTTTTAGTTTCCCTGTATTTCAGATGTTATGTCAGTTTGTGGGGGAAAACCAGAAGGAAAGAAGAAATGATAACTTTTCTGCTTTAAGGATAAATTTTAAAAGACAATGTCAGTTATATAAATACTATCATTAAAACAGAAATTACATTTGACCAAAAAAAGAGATCTAACATGAAAATAGAAAATGATCTTCGATGAGATTTTTAAAAGAAGCTAGAAATTTTGTTATAATTAAACTTAAAATTCTGTCTCAAGATTTGATTAAGCTTAAAAAAAATTTAAAGGATAAGAAACTTTTAAAACAGTATATTTGGCTTTGGGGTGGGGGTAATAAAGAATATATTTTCAAAGTTTCTTTAAGAGAGTAGATTTTATTAAAATATTATTTAAAAAAAAAGAATTTTGATATTCATGTATAGTCAAAAGAAAAAAGGGAACAAAATAAAAAAGGAGACTTACTATGTATACACCTTCTGCTTGCAAAACTATATCCTACATTATCTCAGATTATAGAGTTTAATTTGAAGATTCTTTGGAAATAAGGGGAACTAGAAACCTCAAGTGAAAAGAGCACTGTTTATTGCCTTTTAGCATGAAATATAGCTCTTGTGGCTAGTTTCTTTGCAGCATATTAGCAATTCTAGAATTTACTATGCCCATGACTCAGATTTCCCATCCATGCTTCTCTGTCTCTTGATTCTTAAAAATATCAATACACTATTAACCGCAGCACCATCTTCTCCACATCGCAGCCTTTGATTTTTTGCACTTCTAATGCTTCATGTATTGTGCTTATTTTAGTCTATGTGTTCCATCTTCCACCAAAACCATGAGGTTGGATTGCTCAGAAAAATATATGATGGGTTTTATCAAGTAACTCAAGAACAACAGCACTCTCCAGCCACACCACAAACTTTAGAGACTTGAGAGAAGACAACAACCAAAGATTGATTAAGGTGTATTTAGTGTGTAGTTTCACATAGGCAAAGTATGGTTTATGCATACAGAATTCACTGCCTCCAGTGCGGGAGACCCGGGTTCGATCCCTGGGTCGGGAAGATCCCCTGGAGAAGGAAACGGTAACCCACTCCAGTATTCTTGCCTGGAGAATCCCATGGACGGAGAAGCCTGGTAGGCTACAGTCCACGGGATCGCAGAGTCGGACACGACTGAGCGACGGAACGGAACGGAATGTAGTAAGACTCACACTTCTCAGAGGAAGGCAATGAAAGTAGAAGCCTTTAATCCCATCCATTACTTCACCGAAATTATATCAGCAAGAAAAAGATGATCTCTTATTATCATCCTTACAAAAAAATCCTACTCAAAAATAAATAGAAGCTTCTCCAAAGGTTTTAAGTATTTTCACCTTGCACAAGAATATTAGGTAATCAGTCACTACAAGGAGAACAAACCAGTCAATCCTAAAGGAAATCAACCCTGACTATTCTATTCATTGGAAGGACTGATGCTGAACTGTTCACTCCCAATACTTTGGCCACATGATGCGAAAAGCCAACTCATTGGAAAAGACCCTGATGCTGGGAAATATTGAGGGCAGGAGGAGAAAGGGGTGACATGTTAGATAGCATTTCAGCAAACTTTGGGAGATAGTGGAGTACAGAGGAGTTTGGTATGCCGCAGTCCATGGGGTCACAATGAAAAGAACACAACCTAGCAGCTGAACAACAGTCACTGTCATTCATTGGAATTTTTAAACAGCTTTATTGAGATACAGTTCACATATCATACAACCCATCTTCTACAGTGTATAATTCAGCTTTTTATATATATATATTTCACAGCATTGTGCAGTACTTTTTTTCCCCTTCATTTTCATGTGCAGGTTAGCCATTAGCAACCACTTTCCACTCTTCCCTTCCCCTTCCTCCCCTAGAACTACTAATTCAGTTTTCATCTTTTTGAATTTGCCTATTTTGGAAATATAAGTGGAAACATATGGTGTGGGATTTTGTGACTGAGAAACTCCTTATCATTAAATATGTGTTTATGAGTATGGCAGCATAAAATAGAATGGTTACTGACTTTTTTCATTTTAGTATTCTCAAGGTTTATCCATGTTGTAGCAAATGTTGTTGTTGTTCAGTCACCCAATTGTGTCAGGCTCTTTGGGACCCCATGGACTGCAGTGTGCTAGGGGTTTTAGCATATACTATCATGCTATTTTTAATGCTAATTATATTTAATTATATGTCCTGTGCTCAATTGTGTCTGACTTGTTGTGACCCCATGGACCACAGCTCATTAGGCTCCTCTGCCCATGGGATTTTCTAGGCAAGAATGGGTTGCCTTTCCTTCTCCAGGGGCTCTTTCATACCCACATCTCTCATGTCTTCTGCACTGGCAGGTGGATTCTTTACTGCTAGCACCTCCTAGGAAGCCTATATTTAATTATATGGATATATCTTATTTTTACCCACTTATCAGTTAATAAATATTTGAATTGTTTTCATTTTTATTAACATTAATAGTGCTGCTATAAATATTTGTGCTCAATTTTTTTTTAAGAATGCTATCATCAAATTGAGGTACATGTCTAGAAATGTAATTGCTTGGTCTTACTGTTTAACATTTTGAAGAATGGTTAAAATGTTTTATAAAGCATTTGTATTATTTTACATTTCCATCAGCAAAGAATAAGGGTTCCATTTTCTCTTATTTCCTTGCCAAAACATTTGCTATACTTTTCTTTTTTATTCATTTTAGTGCATTTAAGTGATATCATTTTGGTTTTGATTTTCATTTCCCTAGAGACTAATGATTTTAACTATCATTTCATGTGCTCACTGGCCATTCATATATCTTCCTTTAGTAAATATCTAATAGCCTTTTCTAATTTTTAAATTGGGTTCTTTTTTCTTCTTGAGTTGCATGTGTCAATGTGTGTGCCTTTAATGTACACCGGGCAAAAATTTTTTATAAGATTTGAAAATATTTTCTCCCATTCTGTGAGTTATCTTTTCATATTTGATGGGTTTTTTTTTAAAGTTTCAAAGTAGTCCAATTAAAGTTTTTATCACTTGTGCTTTTAATTAACTAACACAAGTCACTAAGACCTGCTCTATGCTTTCTTTCAAGATTTCTTGCAGTTTTCACCCTTACACTTACCTGTGTGATCCAATTTGCATTAAAATTATTTATTTGATTTTAAAACCTATTTATCCTAATGCCAATTTGAAAGTATAGATTGGATTTTTGGAAACCTTTAAAATGTTAAATATGATTGATAACATTATGACATAAAACATATTTTTTTACAGTTTTTTTTTCAGAAAGTATCAATTAAATCTGTGTCAATATGCTCTCAAATATATCAATAGTAAAGACACAGGTAAGTTAGAAAAGAAAATGGCAGGATTTTAAATAAAACAATCGCATGACTAAGACATATAGTCTTTGGAAATATTTATATCTTTAGTGTTAAATTTCTTAGAAATACATTTTTACAAAGGTGGAAACATTAAATAGAATGGTGGTCTCAAATAATCTTACAATCAAAAATTTATGTAATCAGCATCCTGATTAAGTTCAGGTAAAAACACATTATATTTTAGGGCACATAAGAGCAAAGACATTTTATTTTTCTATTCACTTATTGATACATGTTCCACCTAATCTGCTAGATACCACAAAGTGTCTGTGGATACAACGTTGAACAAAATAGACAAAAATCCTTGTGTGAGAGATAGTAAATCAAATAACCAAGGGATAGAACAATCCATGAGAATGTCTAGGGTAGAAAGAAATGCAAATGCAACAGTACTAATATGGTGACAGTCCCACTTGAAGAATAATAAAACAGGCCAGTCTGGCTAGAGTGGAGTGAATGAGAAAGTTATTAGTAGCTAAGATCTGAGAGCTGAAAAGTTGTTCTGTTATACTAAAGCTTGTGGGTAAGGTTTTTTAATTCCATATGAGAGGCAAAGTCCTTGAAGGGTTTTGAGAGGACTCATAATACTGTAATATTTATCTTTTAAAGGATTACTCTGCATATCATTTGAAAATAAACACTTGGAAACCAGGCTTAAACCAAAACCTGAAAATAATAACATGACTTTAATTATAGATAGGATAGCTATAGTATAAAAATACAATAAAGTCACTTATGAAACATTAATGCTGCAGACCCAGAACTAAAAGAATAATTATAAATAGTATTAATTTTCTCAGATAAAATGGAAAAATCAATTGTATCATATTCCTTTGTAAGTTATTATTTAAAATAATCTAGGCATAATCAGACATCCTGAATTAGGATATCTGCAGTAGGCTCTGGATCTAAGCACATGTTTTTAGAAAATGCTCCATGATTGTTTCTGATATATGACACTAATTCACAAATAAATCCACAAATTTATACCAAGAATTACTTATTCAGCAAAAAATTTCATGTAATAGCATTTTCATCCAGGCAACATTTTAGATAATCACACAAAGCATTTTGATATCAATCTTTGCCAAAGTCTTTGCTGAATTCAAGATGTTATGAAATTTGTGTCCCTCTAGTCCCCTGGCCTGATGCATACCAAGATGAAAATGGAAAGGCAATTACTTTCATATGATTTTCACCATGTGAATTTGTGTTGGAGATCGTGATCAACAATATAGCTGTGAAATGTTCACAAACTGTTTGATATATAATCTGTTTTAGAATTTTGCCAAAAATACATGTCTAGTGTTTCAGCTAAGTGATATGTAATTTTAGAATCCCCTTATTTCCCATTGTGGAAAATTGCAATAATGTTTGTCTTCATTCTTTTGGCACTTCTTCCCTTTGCTCTCATTGACTACTGTTCTGAAAGTACACATGCAAGAGTCTTCTGTACTTCTGAATTGCAGACACGGACTCTCTTGTAAACATTACATTATTTTTACATATTTCCCCCCACTTCTGTATCCATATTTGTAATAAGCTTTTAAATATACTTTCCCACTGTTAACAATTTAATTACATTCTTTTTTTCTGGAGATGGTGAAATGGAGAGAAGCAAGAGCATGCCCTTGCTCATCAACTTGTATTTCATTATTTATTTGTTCAATAATGTCTATTTGCTTACTCTAAAATGTATTCCATTTTTATTTAATTTTGCCTTATCAACTCCAGTCATTGGTTCCATGACCTGTTAAGAAATGTCCTATTAATCTTTTAATATCTCTAATTTTTTCAAGCTATTTAAATTATGATCTCAGAATTTGAATTCTGATTGTGTATTTTCAGATAGCAACCCTCAAAGGAGTATAATCAACAAAAATAGCATTTATCAAAATTTATAGTTCCTAGACTCCAGGTATATATATCATTTTAAGTGTTTTATCTCTTGTAATATATAGGATATTTTAACTACTTCAATATATTATGTAAATTTCCCAGAGATGTGCAATAATAAGATGCAGAGGAAAGATTTCTCATTTCTTTTCTTATATTTGTTTTTATTGCTTTTCATTTTTTTAAATTAATACTTATTTTACTGCAGTTTTTTGCTTCTTTTTTTTCTCTTTTTAATTGGAGGCTAATTACTTTACAGTATTGTGCTGGTTTCTGCCATGCAACAGGGTGAATCAGCCAATGCAGTTTTAGGTTCAGAGGAAAATTGAAAGAAAGAAAATTCCCATAAGCTCCTCTCCCCCTTCTTCAATCTCCCTTATTATCATCCTGTACTTGTGTTGTACATTTCTTACAATTGATGAACCAGTACTGAATCAATATTATTAAATAAGTTCATAGTTTGCACTAGGGTTTACTGTTCATGGTGAAAATGTTATGTTTTTTTAAAAACAGATAGTGATATATATCTACCATTACAGTACCATACAGAATAAATAGTTTTACTGCCCTAATACAAGCCCCTGTGTTCCACCTATCTATCCTCCATCCATCCTCCATCCCCTAGCAACCATTTATATTTTTACCATCTCCATAGATTTTCCTTTTCTCAGAATGTCATCCAATGGGAATCATGCAGTATTTAGCATTTTCAAATTGTCTTGTTTCAGTAAGCAATAGTCATTTAAGCTTCTTCCAAGTCCTTGTGTGCCTTAATGGCTCATTTCTTTCTAGTGCTGAGTAATATTCTGATATATAAATGTACCACAGTTTATTTATCCATTCATTTGTTGAAGGCCATCTTGGTTGCTTCCAAGTTTTGACAGTTATGAGTAAAGTTGCTATAAGCATTCATCATGTGCAGGTTTTGGTGTGGATGGAGTTTTCTACTCTTTTGAGTAAATAACAAGAAACATGATTATGGGAAATTATGGTAAGAGTATGTTAACTTTGAAAGAAAATACCAGACTGTCTTCCAAAAGTGACTGTAGCATTTTTCACTCCAATCAGCAATGAATGAGAGTTCCTTTTGCTCCATATCCTTGTCATGATTTGATGTTTTCAGTATTTGAGATTTTGACCATTCTAATAGATGTGTACTAGTATCTCACTGTGTTTTGATTTTGAATCCTCTAATAACATATGACAGCTTTCCAGGTGGCAGAATGGTTAAGAACCCTCCTGCCAATGCAGGAGACACAAGAGACAGGGGTTCATTCTCTTGGGGTGAGAAGATGCCCTGGAGTAGGAAAAGGTAACCCACTTCAGTATTCTTGCCTAGAAAATTCCGTGGACAGAGAAGTCTGGTGGACTACAGTCCATGGGGTCACACAACTGGACATGGTTGAGCATGCATCTCTCTTCTTCTTTTAATGACATGAGACATTGAACACATTTTCATATGTTAATTTTCCACTTATGTATCTTCTTTGACGAACTTTCTGTTTAGATTTTTTGCCCCCATATTTTAATTGATATGTGTGTTTTCTTGTTATTGAGTCCTAAGAGTTCTATGTATTGGTTATACTATTATTCTACACACTTTACATATGCCATATCAGTTACTTGCTGTTTTAATATATTTTATTAACACTTACCAATTTGAATTTAGAATTGTATGATAAGCAGAGTATCTCTACTCAACAAATCTTTCAGTCAATTATCAAAGATAATTTTATCATCTTTCCTGTGTACTATTTTACAATTAAAAATATAAAATCTGTTTTTATATTAAAATGACTGATCCGTTCAGTTCAGTCGCTCAGTCGTGCCTGACTCTTTGCAACCCCATGAATCACAGCAGATAAGGCACATCAAATGAAAATTTTGAATTAAGATATGCTTTCATAGATATATACTTGTGTACTGAGTTTGAGTGAACTCCGGCAGTTGGTGATGGACAGGGAGGCCTGGCGTGCTGTGATTCATGGGGTCGTGGAGAGTCGGACACGACTGAGCGACTGAACTGAACTGAACTGAACACATTCAAATTAGTATAACAAGTTATTACCAAGTGGCAATCTTTGTCAAATGTGTTTTTTTTTTCCTTTAAAAGTGGTTTCATGTTGGAAATTCTGGGAAACATATTTTTACCTCAGATTAAATTACCTCATTTTATTTTATTATTTTCCTACATTAACCTCAAAGATACTTTTTAGCCTAAAGCCAACCAGAAATTTAATAAATTCTGTACTCATGGAGCATAAAATAAATTTTCTCAAATAGAATGCTTTCTTTTATTATTATTATTATTATTTTTTATTGGAGGCTAATTATTTTACAATTTTATATTGTTAACCAAGGGAAAATAGCAACTGCTAACTCTAAACCTAGAGGAAAAAAATCTTTAAGATATATGTGCTTATTTATTTTGAATTTTGGTTTCTTTTCTTGACTAATTGTTAAAAACATGCTCTAAGATTTATATAATAAAACCAATAGAAGTGATACTGAATAATTACCTAAACTTAGTTGTAAATTGCACTTCTCATAATAGTTTTGTTTTTTTCTGAAGCAACTTTCTTACATATAGCAAATAAAATTTGCTAAAATCAATAAGCGGAGAAGGTAATGGCAAGCCACTCCAGTACTATTGCCTAGAAAATCCCATGGATGGAGGAGCCTGGTAGGTTGCAGTCCGTGGGGTCGCTAAGGGTCGGACACGACTGAGCGACTTTACTTTCACTTTTCACTTTCCACTTTCACACATTGGAGAAGGAAATGGCAACCCATTCCAGTGTTCTTGCCTGGAGAATCCCAGGGACGGGGGAGCCTGGTGGGCTTCTGTCTATGGGGTCACACAGAGTCGGACACGACTGAAGTGACTTAGCAGCAGCAGCAGCAGCAGCAAAATCAATAAGAAACATTTTATTTGATTAAATTGACTCATATAAATATTTTAGCTATGATCAAGTGTGTTAAGTGGCAAAATATGAAATATGTACAAACATATTTGCCTAGATAAAGCTGCTTTTTTTTCCCTTCATCTCCTCCAGTTCTCATTAAAGGCAACATGAGATTTAACATAAAGGAACAGAAGTATACATGTCAAAAATAGACAATATTAGCTTTGTTAATACACCATCAGTATTCACTGGTAGACATAGCTCTGATTTCTATCCTCCTTTCTTGCTTTGTTAGTTCCATGCTGATAGCTTACATTTCCTGACTTGAGATATCTACTCTACTTTTACTCTCCACAGCTATGAAATTACTTGTTAGATGTCTCACTGGTATTTTAAACTGAAATTGCTTCTGTTTCCACTTTCCTACAGTCTCTTCCTACCCAGTTTCATTTCTGCTTTTTGCTTTCCATATCACACTATGCAATCAATCCATCAGATTCCTTTCCCTATGCTCAAAAATTATCTTCAGTCTTCCAAATTATCAACTTCCAATTTTGCTTCCTAAGAATTTATCACCAGTGAGTTCCCCATGATTTTTAAAATATCGAATATTATGTCATCATGCCACTTGAAACATTCTAATAGGCATGCATGGCAACTGGAATTTATGGTAGTTTATAAATTCTTATAGAATCTGGCAGTGTGAGCTTAATTCTCTACTACTCAGTTCAGTTCAGTCACTCAGTTGTGTCCGACTCTTTGCAACCCCATGAACTACAGCATGCCAGGCCTCCATGTCCATCACCAACTCCCAGGAGTCCACCCACATCATGTCCATTGAGTCGGTGATGCCATCCAACCATCTCATCCTCTGTCGTCCCCTTCTCCTCCTGCCCTCAATCTTTCCCAGAATCAGGGTCTTTTCAAATGAGTCAGCTCTTGCATCAGGTGGCCAAAGTATTGGAGTTTCAGCTTCAACATCAGTTCTATCAATGAACACCCAGGACTGATCTCCTTTAGGATGGACTGGTTGGATCTCCTTGCAGTCCAAGGGACTCTCAAGAGTCTCTACCACTAGTCTTGATCAAGAATTAGGTCCTAGTACTTTTAAAAATGCCATTCATTCCAAGTTCACTCTAGCCTCAATTATTTTTTTACATTTCTCGATCTTGAAAAGTAGTTGTATCCAGCCATATGCTTGGATAATAAATTCTGGGTACCTTGTGGATTTGAGAAGACAGGCTTGTAAATGAGAACAAACTGTAAAAGTAAGTGTTTTAAAATTATGCAAATGTTATAATAGTCACTTAGTTTTACTTATCATTGGACTATTTTTGTTCCTTTATTTAATATGCTTAGAAATCCAAAAAGTTGCTTTATGTTTCTTAAACATATTAAACTCTACATTTTGCCGAGCATTTGAAATATTTGCCTATTTTAATAATAAATTTTAGGTTATTTGAGATACAGTTTTGCTTATCTGTTTTTACCTCTTTTACATTCTGAAAATTTTATGAACCTTTTTAGCTTCTGAAAATACTATGCACTTTCATTTGAAAAGCATGATTATTAGCAGTAGTAGCAATAGTATTATACTGTTATTAATTTAACAAACATAATTTACTTATTATAGTATTTCCATACCGATAGCCATGCTTTTGATTGGCATTTCTAACCATGCATTATGTAGAATCAATGCCACTTAGTGAATTAGTCTTCTTTTTGAATGTATATTTGTCTAATAACAAGTAAGAGAAGAAAATGATGATTAAATGCTTATCTGAGACATCTGAAATCATCATTATGTCTGCCATCATCTCCGAACAGGTCATGAACATTATGTTATCATCATCCTTAATGTATTCTGAGTATCGACTACAGGACAAAACTCCTCAAGGCTGCCTGCTTTAAGACACTCTCCCATCATGCTTAAATGTAATCCCTTGGAGTGATTATGCGTGAACAATTCAGAAAATTGCACTATGCTGGGGATTTCAGCCACATACTGAAATCCAATATGAGCTTGATAGAGTTGGAGCCAGTGTACTATATCTACTTTGGGATACCTTGAAAAATACAGCTTCAGTGAATTCATATTTCTTGTTTATACTTTCAGCACCAGGCAAATAGAAAACCATCCTAGAAACTTAAATATCATATGTGAATGATATCCCCAAATATTCAGCAGAAACAGAATTAAACTCAGAATAACATACAAGCATATAGAAGTATAAATATATCACTGGCATCAAATTAACCAGTACATACGCTATATGTACTTAGAAAATTATCAGTACATATGTTCTTATATATATGTAAAACTGTATGTATAATATACATATGTGTCTAATATGCATGTTTCCTTATGAATGGGCTTCCCAGGTGGCTCAGTGGTAAAGAATCCACCTGCCAATGCAGGGAGGAGATGTGTGTTCAATCCCAGGGTGAGGAAGATCCCCTGGAGTAGGGAATGGCAACGCTCTCCAATATTCTTGTCTGGAAAACCCTAGACAAAGGAGCCTGGCAGGCTATAGTCTATGAGGTCATAAAGAGTCAGACATGGTTGAGCTTGAGCACACAAACCTGAACATATATATATACACATATGTGTACACATATGAATATATATTCATATGGACACATGCATATTAAATTATTTTATTGATTGATGTTTCATGGCTATAAAGTTCTATACTATAATTAAATATCAATATCTAAGAAGATGATTGTTCGAAGATATTTATTTATTTTCTGATGTGACATATTTTTATCTTTTCCCCTTTCAAGTAGCATTCCTTTTAAAAACAATTCCCCAAGTTTGAAAAAAATTCTATTGTAAAAAGAGCTCAAAATTGTGCTCCTTAATATTGTAACTGTGAAGAATGATTCATTTCATCATACAATTGGGATGAATATGAATAAATGCTTATCAAGGGTCCAGTTCACAAAAGTTTCAAGTAGAAAATTGTTTCAATCCAAATTTGGTGAGCTTGAAATTGCTACACTGTATTGGGACAGCAATCCAACATGGACTCTTCTTTGTAAATGAAGTTCAGTTGAACATAGCCAAACTACACACTCCTGTGTTTAGGTTATTGTCTACAGTAACTTTGCACCAAAATAGCAGAGTTAAGTGCAGGCACACCTTGGAGATATCAAAGGTCTGATTCCAGACCACCTCAACAAAGCAAATATCATAACAGAGTAAGTCACAAAATTTTTCAGTTTCTCAGCGTGTATAAGAGTTACCTTTACAATACACTATAGTTTATTAAGTGTGCAATAGCATTATATCTAAAAAATAAACAATGTACACACCTTAATTTTAAAATACTTTATTGCTAAAAAATGCTAACCATCATCTGACCTTTCAATGAGTCATAATCTTTTTGCTGGAGGAAGATCTTGGCTCCAGGCTAATGGCTGCTGACTGATTAGGATGGTGATTCCTCAAAGTTGGGGTGGCTGTGGTAATTTCTTAAAATAAGCCAACTATGAAGTTTGCTATATTGATTGACTCTATTACTCATGAAAAAATTTCTTTGCAGTAAGAACATTTTATCCACCGTATAAACCTCTTTCAAAATTGGAATTAGTCCTGTCAAACCCTGCCTCAGTTTTACAAACTTGATGTAATCTAAATCTTTTGTTGCCATTTCAACATCTTCACAGCATCTTCATCAGGAGTAGATTCCATTTCAAGAATCCTCTTTCTTTGCTCATTCATAACAAGCAAATCCTCATCCATTCAAGTTTTATCATTGGATTGTAGCTATTCAGTCACATCTTCAGCTTCCACTTTTAAATCTAGTTCTCTTACTATTTTCAGCATATCTAAAATTGCTTCTGGAAGTTTTCAACCCATCAAAATCATCCACAAGGGTTAGAATCAACTAGCTCATGTTAATATTAATAATTTACCTTTTCACATTAATCACAGATGTTCTTAATGATGTCTAAAATAGTGAATTATTTCTATGCAGTTTTCATTTTTTTCCCCCAGATCCATCAGAGGAATCACCATCTATGGTGGCTACAGCATTATGAAATGCAATTTTTCTTTAAATAAAACTTTATTGCATTCTACAACCAGATTAAGCTCAACGTGAAATTTGTTGAGCTTAATCTGATTGTAGAATGCAATAAAGTTTTATTTAAAGAAAAATTGCATTTCATAATGCTGTAGCCACCATAGATGGTGATTCCTCTGATGGATCTGGGGGAAAAAAATGAAAACTGTGTTCTAATGAGGTGGATGAAACTGGAGCCTATTATACAGAGTGAAGTAAGCCAGAAAGAAAAACACCAACACAGTATACTAACGCATATATATGGAATTTAGAAAGATGCAAATGATAACCCTGTATACGAGACAGCAAAAGAGACACAGATATATAGAACAGTCTTTGGGACTCTGTGGGAGAGGGTGAGGGTGGGATGATTTGGGAGAATGGCATTGAAACATATATGCTGTCATATGTGAAATGAATCACCAGTTCAGGGTCGATGCATGTTACAGGATGCTCGGGGCTTGTGTGCGGGGATGATCCAGAGGGAGGATAGAGGGAGGCTAAAGGGAGGAGGGAGGGGGGATGGGAGTTCAGGAAGGGGAACTCATGTACACCCTGGGCGGATTCATGTCAATGTATGGCAAAACCAACCAATATAATATTGTAAAATAATTAGCCTCTAATAAAAAAAAAAAGAGAAAAAAAATTAAAAAAAGAAAAGAAATTTGTCTTAATATATATCAACCAGTAATTTGGGTAACGTCAGAAAATCCAGAAGATATATTAAAGTAATAAAATGTGATACCCATAAATGCAAATTCTGGTTATAATGTCTTCTTACATAAGTAGTAAGAATTATTGTTGGGACTTGGGAAATCTATTTTTAAAAACTTAATTTGAGCATAAAGTTTAAAAAGGTGCATAGTGCTTATGAGACTATACCTGTAAGAAACAATAACAACGACAGCAAAAATCTATATGATTATTAGCCTTAGATTTGGGAGTCTTGATAATGATTCTGAAGAACAAAATGATTAAAAAGTAGTTCAGTTCAGAGGATTTTAATTTAGCAACCAGTCTCAATGGAACAATCATTCAGAGAAGCAAGATTAGAATCTGGATCAATTGTAAAATATCTTATGGAATGACTCAAAACCCTTCCAATTAGTACTAATATTGAGTGACATCCTTAATGACTGTAAGAATCGAGAGACTTCATAAGCATTGAGAAGCTGGATATATGTTAACTTATGTGAACCTTGTATTTCAGAGATAAAGGAAATATTGCTATTGCTATAGCTTCTGCTCCATAAATGGCTATTTTCTTCCTCTAATTTTTGAGGAAAGTATGACTCTGTCAAAGGTAGAATACCTATTCTATTTGCTTTGATATCATGGATAAATAAATACTGCAAAGAGTCATGACACTGAAATAAACAAATGTGACACTGACTAGTCATTTCTTCTGTTGTTTTAAATTAAAAAATTTTTTTTCCATGAAAAACATGTGTAAAGAAAAATTTTACTTAAAGTTTTAATGTAACTCCAGCTGTCAGATGAAGGATACACACTAATTCCCAATTAATGCATGAATTAGCTGCTAAGGCAAGTAAGCATATTTTCAGTTCTATAAAAGTCATGATTATGCTCATCAGAAAAATAAAAAGTGTTAGCCTACCACTACAATTATAAATACTCATGGAAAAAACATTAAACATCTTTTAAAATGTGTTTAAATTGGTTATTATTATAGTATTAATAAAATATTATTTTATTATTATAAAATAATGTCATTATTAGGTCACCATGTTGCATGACAGCTGTAGAATTAGGAAATCAACACTACTTTGGAACTTAGTGAAGGATGAAAACTAATATTTACAGTGTGATTATCTTATATCCATGCATCTTATAAATTCTTAAAAACCCTGGGATTATCAGTGTAATACTTCACTTGAAAAACTTGATCCTCACATGGAAGTTCAGTAACTTGCTACTTGAACACAAGTATTTGTGATTGAGCAAAGCCACATATGCCTGATTCTCAGGCTCTTTCCTTCTTTTTCTCTAGAATGTTTCCCCTTGGTTAGTGGGTCTGGTCATCCTATGCAGAGTATGTACTTTAACAGGTTTTCTCCAGATCATCTGCTTAGGAAACATTTAAATAATTTGTTACCAGTGCTGAGTTTAGGTGACAATATTATGAATATCACCTAAACTATGCTAACATTTCCTTTATTCTTACACAAAGTCTGAAATATGTGAATGATTCAAGATGATAACAGCATAAAAGAAAAGATGGTCAGAAATAAGTTACATTCATGGAGTTATCAAAAGACTGCATTATAACACAAATCCATAAAGAGTGAAATAGCTTCATATTCTCTCAAGAATAACAGAATCCTTTGCCTGATTTGGATCTCAGGACCATATAGAATTACTACCCAGTCCAAGATTCGACTGTTCACTACATGGCAGGCCAATAAATTGAGAGAGAAGTTGTTGGAACAAAGAATAGCAACTTTATTCAGAAAGCCAGAAGATTGAGAAGATGGTGGATTAGTGTTTCAAAGAACATCTTGCTGGGGGTTGTATGCTACTGTAATTTGTAGAGTAGAGAGACCGGTGAGGAGGCAAAGTAAATAAGGCATTAAATTGTTCCAAATATCCCGTTAGATTCTGGAGGGGATGTGCTAATCTCTTCTTTTCCACAGTCACTCACATGTGAGCCTGGTCAGACATTTCTGTAAGCCTAACAAATGTATTTTAGTTTAGCACTCAGGCATAGGAGGCAGGTTTCCCATAGACAGGCCATTATGTCTTAAGTTATAGGCAATGTATCTTTAGTGATTAATTGATAGAAAAATATTTGAATATAAAGTAATCTTAAAGTAAAAGAGACAATTCCAATATGGTGTCAGATTTGTTCTTCCCTGTTACAGTCCTAGTCTCTTCAGAGTGGTTGTCTGTAGAAGTGACTTCAGAGATATTGAAGCAATTAGAAGATTTTTCTTTATATTTTCTTTCCACTTCAAATACTAGAAATTACACAAACACACATGATATGCAAATATTAGTAGTACATATCTCACATCTTCCTAGTTGTCTGAATAAAATCAATTAGCACTAAATCATGCTTAAAGAATCAGAAGAACTCCAAGATAAAACTCTGAAATAAAAACACTCACAAAAATCAGAATGATAAAGTTAATATACCAGTAAAGGAATTTGTTAATTAGTTAATTTTCAGCTAGATTAACTGTTAGCAGAGTCACTTAGATAAAATGGAGAATTTTTTTTCAAATAATTTGCCTAAATTTGAAAAAAATATTTTCTAGGTATAATCACTCAGATGGCAGCTTCTAAATTTATTGCAAACTTTAGTGATGAATATATCCTTCCTTTTCCTAAGTCTTGTATTTACTATAAAGTTGGAAACCCAAAGAATAATTTATATCAAGAATTCTAATCAAGATTATCTCAATTTATATTAAGTGATATGGATCTATGTGTAGGAGCTCACTTTCTGATATTTCAAAGAGTAAACATAAATTCATCTTGCACCACAGTCAAAATAAATCATGACTACTAAGCATAACTGTGTCAAGAAATTTGTAGAAACAGACATAAACAAAAATTAGAAAAAAGTCAGCAGCCATTAGTCTTAATACTGTGATTTTGTTTATCCAATGGCATGAAGTCTATAAAACTTAAAAGAATGCTTAAATATATTCATTTGGAGAAGCATTAAAAGCATTCTTTTTCTTTCTTTCCAGGCTGCTGTCAGAACAGATTTCCTCAATATATTACAGTAAGTGCAACTAGTTATAATAACATCTACTTATTTCCAGTGTGCTAAGATAAACTGACCTTGCTCCAAGGGCTCCCTGGTGGCTCAGGAGTAAAGAATCCTCCTGCAAGTCAGGAGCCACAGGAGACGCAGGTTTGATAACCTGGTTGGGAAGATCCTCTGTAGGAGGGCATGGCAAACCACTCCAGTATGCTTGCTTGGATCATTCCATGGACAGAGGAGCCTCATGGGCTGCAGTTCATAGGGTTGCAAAGAGTTGGACACAATTGAAGTGACTTAGCATGCACACAGTATTGAGAACCTGAATGGCATATTGGAGGGGTCCCCAACCTCCCCAGGACTGTACAGAAGGAGATGAGTGCCTGGTAAGATAGTGAAGTTTCCTGTATATTACAGCCACTCTCCATTGCTTTCATTACCATCTGAGCTCTTCCTCCTGTCCCATCAGTGGTGGCATTAGATTCTCATAGGAAAATGAATCTTATTGCATTTCAGTCACCCCAAAATCATCCCCACCCTTGCCTCTCAGTTCATAGAAAAATTGTCTTCTATGAAATGTATTGTTGTTGTTCAATCGCTCAGTAATGTCCTACTATTTGTGACCCCATGGACTGCAGCATGCCAGGCTTCCCTGTCCTTCACCATCTCCCAGAGACTGCTCAAACTCATGTCCATTTAGTCTGTGATACCATCTAACCATCTCATCCTCTGTCGTCCCCTTCTCCTTCTGCCTTCAATCGTTCCCCGCATTAGGCTCTTTTCCAGTGAGTCAGCTCTTGGCATCAGGTGGTCAAAGTATTGCAGCTTCAGCTTCAGCATCAGTTCTGCCAATGAATATTCAGGACTGATTTCCTTTAATACTGACTGGTTGGATCGCCTTGCAGTCCAAGGGACTCTCAAGAGTCTTCTCAAACACCACAGTTAGGAAACATCATGAAACCCACCTCTGGTGCCAAAAAGTTTGGGAACTGCTGGTCTATAGCACTCAAGGATGCTGGGTCTACAAAGGCAGAACACAGTATTTAAATGAAACTACTTGTCTCCAAGTTCTGTATATATTAGGAGATATTTTATATCAGCAGCCTCTCAGACACCAGCATAAACAAAGAGTGGTAAAAAATTAATTTCAAAAAAGTTAATTAAAATTAATAAAAATTCAACAATTAAGAAAACAACCAAATGGGGAAATTAAACTGAATAAAGTACAATTTAGAATTTAGAAAATCAATTACCATAAAAAGAGGCAGAAATTAAAGCTGGATTTTAATCCAAAGATGATATAATATCCATACCTATCATATCTATCCAGTGACATGTGCTATTTTTTATATAGGTCATTTTTGTGCCATAGCTATGTCTATGAATTCCTCCTTGGTAAACAGATATTGTGAATGTCAATGGCTCCATCTTATCTATTTTTTTATTCACTACCACCCTACTCATAGTTTCTTAATCAGTGCACAATTATTTGGCTAAACCCCTTGCATAGAAACACTCCAGAAAGTAGCTGGTAAAAGGCCTTATTAACCTGATTGATTAGTGAGTTTACAGTTTTGTGTACAATTTTTAAGGAAGAGAAAGGAAATAACCAATGAAGTGAGAACACCCAATAGAGATTGAAGTAGAAATGACCAAAACATTAAGCTCACATTTTATCTTGTCCTGAAGCACTGAAAGTTTTCCAATCCACTGCATGTATTCTTGCTATTATTAGCAGGTTGTAGTTTCACAAGGAGTATGTTACAGAAGGCCTTAGCAGAGCTCATTTCCAAGGAACTATTTTCTATAGATTACCAATATACAAGGGAAAATAGGAGTAAATAAAACAACATGCACTGATAAATGCTGAGTAATTAAAAGTCAAAGCAAAATATATGCTGAAGCAGTTGAAAAATTGAGAAGTAATATTTTGATACAAAATATTTATAAAAATAATGGATGCCAGCCTGGGACAGGGAAAATAAAAATAAAATTTAGCTGAAGCAGAGGATTCAGAGATGATCTTGACTAGAATCAGTGTTTTAGTATTTTTCAGCCACTGATTTCATCAGTATTTTAGTTATTTGGAGGTATTGATTATGGTGAAATACGACAACAAGAAGTCATCTCGTCTTTGTCCTTTAATATTCCAGAGCATTTAAAAATTGTGATATTTTTGCATGCAGTGTTTTCCTTTTTTAGTATACAGTTCTGTGTGATGTAATAAGCCATTCAGTTCAGTTCAGTCGCTCAGTCGTGTCCGACTCTTTGCGACCCCATGAATCACAGCACGTCAGGCCTCCCTGTCCATCACCAACTCCTGGAGTTCACTCAAACTCATGTCCGTCGAGTCGGTGATGCCATCCATCCATCTCATTCTCTGTCGTCCCCGTCTCCTCCCACCCCCAATCCCTCCTAGCATCAGACTCTTTTCCAGTGAATCAACTCGTCGCATGAGGTGGCCAAAGTATTGGAGTTTCAGCTTTAGCCATAGTATCATATAAATATGATCAAAGTAAATTTACATCATTCATCAAATTTTTCCTGCACTCATTTGTATTGAGAAGTTTAATGGAGATTTCACAAGATCCAAAATAATCACCATAAGTGCTGTCCTCTAATTTGCTTCAGTTAAAATTTTGCTATGCTAAAACTAATGGATGGATATTAAATTGTCTTCATACTATTGCTCCTGACATAGTGTATTTTCTCAAATTCTTATGCTAATTTTTTGCAAATTATTTATATGAATAAAAGGGCCATGTATATTATATTTCTTAAAAGATTAGTTGGAGGAGTAACTTTAAAACACTCACACTAATATGTTATATTGATAAATGAGAGTTTTGCATTTTACTATTATTAAATAGATATATATGTATATAGACACACATAGATATAATGTATACACATATATATAAAAGACAAATGAAGTACACTTTTCATTTAAATAATTTTAAAAAATCAAGGTAGTATTCACTGAAATCCTAGGGATTAATTCTGTAAATATTGACCTTAACTGCCTATTTGCTGCAAAGTTAAAAGTTACATATATCTCCCAATCCATGTAAATAACTAATTCAGAAAAATAAACACCACCTAAGGAATGATGTCACTTATATTGACAGAGCAAATATGAATGTTCACTGATTCTAAATTGCAATTATATTTACTGGATTGAAGTTATCATAAACAGATGGAAGCTATGCCTGGTTTATTGAAATTTGTATTATCACATAAATATAGTACTGCTGAAATAAACAACAGTTTATTTAATCCTTACCTTAAGTGTTTTGCCTGTATTATATCATTCAATCATCACTATAAAGCTACTTAATATGAACTGCTATTAGTTTAGTTTAAATTTGCAAGAGAAATATGAGGCAGAATGTTTAAATAACTGTCCATATCATATAGTTAATAAAAAATATAGCTCGACTTAGTACAGTCTAATTTTAGAGACTGCACTTTTCACTGCTATGCTTGAGACACTGTTAGGAACATTTGAAAATGCTTTAAAAAATTTACTGTGACAATTAAGCTTAACATTTTCTACAATTTTTTCATGCAATAGCTATGACTACTGTCTCCGTTTTAGCATCAGAGGATGAATTGACTGTCATTCCAAATACAGTACCTCTAGCTTTTACATCGGAGAAGGCAATGGCACCCCACTCCAGTACTCTTGCCTGGAAAATCCCATGGATGGAGGAGCCTGGTAGGCTGCAGTCCATGAGGTCGCTAAGAGTCGGACACGACTGAGCAACTTCACTTTCACTTTTCACTTTCATGCATTGGAGAAGGAAATGGCAACCCACTCCAGTGTTCTTGCATGGAGAATCCCAGGGATGGTGGAGCCTGGTGGGCTGCCCTCTCTGTGGTCGCACAGAGTCGGTCACGACTGAAGTGATTTAGCAGCAGCAGCAGCAGCTTTTACATGACTTAAATATAACTATATAAAATAAACTTGTATAAAAAGGAGCTTAAAGCAAAAATCATTAGTCAGGCTGACTTATGTATCAACTACTGTTTGTGGTTTTTTTTTTTTAATTTATTTTTTTTATTTTATTGGAGGCAAGTTACCTTACATTAATATATTGGTTGGCTTTGCCATACACTGACACGAATCCACCCCGGGTGTACATGTGTTCCCTTTCTTGAAACCCCCTCCCACCTCCCTCTTCCCCATATCCTCCCTTCAGGTCATCCCCGTGCACCAGCCCCAAGCATCCTGTATCATGCATCGAACCTGGACTGGTAATTCATTTCACATATGATAATATACATGCTACAATTATGCTTTCAGGGATCATTTCTATAGTTTGTTGTTTATTTAGTCGCTAAGGTGTGTCTGACTCTTTTGAGACTGTTTTGGTTTGTAGTCTGCCAAAGAATGCTCAAACTACCGCACAATGAACTCATCTCACATGCTAGTAAAGGCATGCTCAAAATTCTCCAAGCCAGGCTTCAGCAATATGTGAACCATCAACTTCCAGATGTTCAAGCAGGTTTTAGAAAAGGCAGAGAAACCAGAGATCAAATTGCCAACATCCGCTGGATCATGGAGAAAGCAAGAGAGTTCCAGAAAAATATCTATTTCTGCCTTATTGACTATGCCAAAGCCTTTGACTGTGTGGATCACAATAAACTGTGGAACATTCTGAAAGAGATGGGAATACCAGACCACCTGACCTGCCTCTTGAGAAACCTGTATGCAGGTCAGGAAGCAACAGTTAGAACTGGACGTGGAACAACAAACTGGTTCCAAATAGGAAAAGGAGTACGTCAAGGTTGTATATTGTCACCCTGCTTATTTAATTTATATGCAGAGTACATCATGAGGAACGCTGGGCTGGATGAAGCAGAAGCGGTAATCAAGATTGCCGGGAGAAATATCAATAACCTCAGATATACAGATGACACCACCCTTATGGCAGAAAGTGAAGAGGATCTCAAAAGCCTCTTGATGAAAGTGAAAGAGGAGAGTGAAAAGGTTGGCTTGAAGCTCAACATTCAGAAAACAAAGATCAAGGCCTCTGGTCCCATCACTTCATGGGAAACAGATGGGGAAACAGTGGAAACAGTGTCAGACTTTATTTTTGGGGCTCCAAGATCACTGTAGATGCTGATTGCAGCCATGAAATTAAAAGGCACTTACTCCTTGGAAGGAAAGTTGTGACCAACCTAGACAGCCTATTAAAAAGCAGAGACATTACTTTGCCAACCAAGGTCCGTCCAGTCAAGGCTATGGTTTTTCCAGTGGTCATGTATGGATGTGAGAGTTGGACTGTGAAGAAAGCTGATCGCCGAAGAATTGATGCTTTTGAACTGTGGTGCTGGAGAAGACTCTTGAGAGTCCCTTGGACTGCAAGGAGATCCAACCAGTCCATTCTAAAGGAGATCAATCCTGGGTGTTCATTGGAAGGAGTGATGCTAAAGCTGAAACTGCAATACTTTGGCCACCTCATTCAACGAGTTGACTCACTGGAAAAGACTCTGATACTGGGGAGGATTGGGGGTGGGAGGAGAAGAGGACAACAGAGAATGAGGTGGCTGGATGGCATCACTGACTTGATGGACATGAGTTTGAGTGAACTCCAGGAGTTGGTGATGGACAAGGAGGCCTGGCGTGCTGTGATTCATGGGGTCGCAAATAGTCGGACACGACTGAGTGACTGAACTGAACTGAACTGAACTGCAAGGATCCTCCACCCACAGGATTTCCCAGGCTAAAATACTGGAGTAGGTTGCCATTTCCTTCTTCAGAGGATCTTCCTGACCTAGGAATCAAACCCAAGTCTCCCACATTGCAGGCTGATTCTTTACTGCTGAGCCACCATGGATTAAGAGACTTATCCCATGTGCTGAATTTAACTGATGAAATAAAGTGTACTGACACCAGTGCTTGGGATAACTAGAATCTGTGTATCTTGGGTACCTATTAGTTACAGGAATATTCAATACTATTACCCAAGCCGGGCATTCAGTATGCTAGCCAGGTATCTTGTGGCCCCTTCAGGCATATAATCCAAGAAAGATGACAAATTACATTATAAAATGAACCTTTGTGAATTATGTATGAAAAAATAAAGAGGCCAAATAGTTCTGGCTTAGAGTATATAGGAAATAGCAAGAGTATGATCTTTTTAATTATACTAGTTTTGTCATTTGTTTCATGGGTTGATTCTAAACTATTTATTAATTTTATTCTCTGGGATCATTTTTTTAATTTTTTGGTATAGCCTTCAGAAACAATGAGCACAACATACCAATATAGTTTACCCTGATGTTGGTGTTGTTTAGTCACTAAGTCAAGTCTGACTATTTTGCAAACCCATGGACTGTAGCCTACAAGGTTCCACTGTCCCTAGGATTTACCAGGCAAGAATACTGAAGAATGTTGCCATGCTCTCCCCCAGCTGATCTTCCCAACCCAGGTATCAAATCCATACCACTTGCATTGGCAGCAGATTCTTTACCACTGAGCCACCAGGGAAGCATAATAATTTTTTTTAATAATAAATTTTATACTTAACAAAAAATCAATAACTATATCCCTTTTCCCCCACATATTACAAATAAATAAATAAATTTGCACAAAATATTTACTGACATTGACCATCTACTATCAAGTCTCTGTTGGTATCTAAAGTCATGTGCAACAATATGAAACACATATACCAAAGAAACTTCAGCATTCAAATTCAAGTGACTAGGGAAAAAATTGCCTGGAGACCTGTTTGAGGAGAAGGCAGTGGTGACCCACTCCAGTACTCTTGCCTGGAAAATCCCATGGACAGAGGAGCCTGGTGGACTGCTGTCTATGGGGTTGCACAGAGTCAGACACGACTGAAGCGACTTAGCAGCAGCAGCAGCAACAGACCTGTTTGACTTATACATCTGTAGAATGGTATTTACGTATTACTCTATGAAAAGGGACTTTTAATTTTGAACAAATATTTTCCTAAATTAATATGGCTCAATTTCAGGTTTTTTTCTAAATTAATTTGGCACATACAAACAGTCAAATGAAGTCTGAATATTTCAGCTCCATAAGAATTTAATGATGATTATATTCTGCCAATTTTATATTATGCCCATCAAGTAGAAAATCTGCTAGATGAATTCCATTAAGAGACCTTTACTTTGATTCAATTTATGAAATTAGTGTTTAGAGTTTTGAAGTTTATTGTTTGAAGGTGAAATATTAAATATGAATGCTTTTACAAACTATGTTGAAAGTTAAATATTGAAGAAAAATTATTTCTGTGGTGATAATGTGACTAAAATTTTGACGGAGCACAGCACTGTTTCTGTAAAAGGACAATATCCCTACTAATTTTGTAAAACTGAGGAGCACAAACATATTTATACTTGATGTTGCTAAAGCTGAAACTCCAATACTTTGGCCACCTCATGCGAAGAGTTGACTCACTGGAAAAGACTCTGATGCTGGGAAGGATTGGGGGCGGGAGGAGAAGGGGACGACAGAGAATGAGATGGCTGGATGACATCACCGACTCGATGGACATGAGTTTGAGTGAACTCCGGGAGTTGGTGATGGACAGGGAGGCCTGGCGTGCTGTGATTATGGGGTCACCAAGAGTCGGACACAACTGAGCGACTGAACTGAACTGAACTGATGGTACATACATAATTAATAACTGCATCTGAACAGCCTGGGATGTTCTGCTAACTCAAAAAGATCAACTGATAGAATTTTTTAAAAGCAAAACATATATGTTCATATGTATTCATGTGTCTATATATGCATATGTACAAACATATATATATATATATATAAGAAACTACAAATTTTTTATATAAATGCTTATTTGAGTTAAAAAAGAAACATTTTGATAAACACTTTCTTGGATGGGCTCCATCAATCAGATTCTAAGAATGTTTGGGAGTTAAAAAAGTAATGTCTAAAATGTTTTTGATATTTTTTGTAACTTTTGTCTCTACAGTTTCTTGTAATTTATCCAAAATTATTGGATAGTCTTCAAAATAGTCAATGTTAAAGAAAAAAATGTACAAATACTCTATAAACTCTGAAATTTAAAGAGGAAGAAATACTTAAAACCTATACTAGCAGGTCAGCGTTAATCTGATTCCATAATCTTGCTCCTTGGAATAAAAGTTGTGACCAACTTAGAAAACATATTAAAAAGCAGAGACATTACTTTGCCTATTAAGGTCTGTCTAGTCAAAGCTATGGTTTTTATAGTAGTCATGTATGGATGTGAGAGTTGGACCATAAAGAAAGCTGAGTGCCAAAGAACTGATGCTTTTGAACTGCAGTGTTTTGAGAAGACTCTTGAGAGTCCTTTGGACTGCAAGGAGATCAAACCAGTCAATCCTAAAGGAAATCAGTCCTGAATATTTATTGGAAATACTGATGCTGAAGCCGAAGTTCCAATACTTTGGCCACCTGAGGCAACGAACTGACTCATTGGAAAAGACCATGATGCTTGGAAAGATTGAAGGCAGGAGGAGAAGGGGACGACAGAGGATGAGATGGTTGGATGGCATCACTGAGTCAATGGACATGAGTATGAGCAAGCTCCAGGGATGGTGATGGACAGGGAAGCCAGGCGTGCTGCAGTCCATTGGGCCATAAGGAGTGGGACACAACTGAGATACTGAAGTGAACTGAATAATCAAACAACATTAGTAGAAAAGAGACCATTATTTATCATAATATAGGTGTAAATTGCTCTATATTATCAATATACATAATTTCCTAATTATATATTTTATGTTTTATAAAGAAGCAAAAATAATAATGTCTGACAACCAAGTAGCATTATTCTGAAAATGCAAGAATGATTCAATATTTCAAATATAATCTTGGTATTGACATGGTAAAGAAAACATACTAATAGAGAAGTAAATGCCTTAAGCAAAATTCAGTGTACATTCATTCTAAACATTACATTAGGAATAAAAGAGAATGTTCCTAAATTGGTAAAGGGTGACTGCAAAAATCCTCTGATAATGTTACACTCAGTAAAGGACTGAATCCTTCTGTATAAATCTGGGAAAAAGCAAATAATTGAGAATTTACAGACTTTTTTAAACAGCAGATTTAGAGCAGTAGGAATTCTAGAAAGACAAATAATTTTTTTATACAAGTACAAGCAGAAAACAGTAAAATTATATATAAGAGCTCTATTTGATCCTTGATAAAGTTCAGAATATCAAAATATCTTATTCTATATCTGACAACTGTTGTTTCTATATAGTTACATGTAAATGTAGTCTATCTTGAGACTTTTTGGAGTTCAGAAAATTAATATTTTATTCTGGAATGTCATTTTTAAACTTTGAAAGCCTTATATTCTTATTATCATTTTCAGCTTTACACAAATTATATAATAAACTCTGAAAATAAAATGCATATATGTGCTTTATTTCTCTGTATTACAGAGAAAACTAAACAAAATAATATCATTTTTATCTTCTTGAACAAAAGATAAAGCAATGTATCAATGACTCTAGTAAATTTATTATCTTGAAAATTGCATTTCTGAAAGATTGAGTTCACACCACACTTTAGAAAGTACATTCTATCTCTTCTCATTGCCCTTCTGCTTTTTGGTTTGTTTGTGTTGAAACTGCAGACATACATTGCGTTATATTGATGGCAGAAGTATATGTTTGATAAACAGCACTTTGCCTATCCTAATTTATTAAACCCTGTTTAATTGGCAGGCTGGGCAGTAGAACTGATGGACGTTTCTACCATCTTTTAGCATTTCAAGTTTGTTTACTTTCTATTTCTATTAACAAAGGAGGGGGGAGTTATTTTTCATTACAGTTTTATGGTCTTTAACCTTATGCTGCTGCTGCCACCCCTAAGTCGCTTGAGTTGTGTGTGACTATGTGCGACCCCATAGACAGAAGCCCACAAGGCTCCCCAGTCCCTGGGATTCTCCAGGCATAACACTGGAATGTGATGGCATTGCCTTCTCCGCTTTATTCTTAAAATGAATTTCTATTTTATATCATATATTATCTATTTGATGCCTATAGAAGTGTACACTGTAAATTGTAAAATAAATATTTTATCAATAAAAATGCTTACCTTTTATGGAATGAATCTATCATTGCAATTTCTTACTTTAATTTCTATATTTGAAAACCACTTTATACAAAAGTGTTTGAAGCTAATATCAGCAACTTCTAATGTCCTTAAAAAGAGGATGACTTCATTAAAATTTACAAGTAATTAAGCTGATATAGTTTAAAATATTAAAAAATAAAATTGTATTTCCATAATTCTGAATAAGAAGATATTGAAATGGTACTTTTCAAATCTTAAATAGTTTTTTTCTACTAAAGGCTAACTGGATTATATCTTTGGCTGACTATTTTATACTGCAATATATTAATTATAAAAGATCATTGATAGCTTTACATGCAATGTTCCGTTGGTATCTCTAATTTTCTTGAAGAGATCGCTAGTCTTTACCATTCTATTTTTTCCCTCTATTTCTTTGCATTGATCGCTGAGAAAGGCTTTGTCTCTCCTTGCTATTCTTTGGAACTCTGTGTTCAAACGGGTATATCTTTCCTTTTCTCCTTTGCTTTTCGCTTCCCATCTTTTCATAGCTATTTGTAAGGCCTCCTCAGAAGCCATTTTCCTTTTTTGCATTTCTTTTCTGTGGGAATGGTCTTGATTCCTGTCTCCTGTACAATGTCAGGAACCTTCATCCATAGTTCATCAGGCACTTTGTCTATCAGATCTAGTTCCTTATATCTATTTCACAATTCCACTGCATAATCATAAGGGATTTGATTTAGGTCATACCTGATTGGTCATGTATGGATGTGAGAGTTGGACTACGAAGAAAGCTGATTGCCGAAGAATTGATGCTTTTGAACTGTGGTGTTGGAGAAGACTCTTGAGAGTCCCTTGGACTGCAAGGAGATCCAACCAGTCCATTCTAAAGGAGATCAATCCTGGGTGTTCATTGGAAGGACTGATGCTAAAGCTGAAACTCCAATACTTTGGCCACCTCATGCGAGGAGTTGACTCACTGGAAAAGACTCTGATGCTGGGAAAGGTTGGGGGCGGGAGGAGAAGGGGACGACAGAGAATGAGATGGCTGGATGGCATCACCGACTCTGTGGACATGAGTTTGAGTGAACTCCGGAAGTTGGTGATAGACAGGGAGGCCTGGCGTGCTGTGATTCATGGGGTCGCGGAGAGTCGGACACGATTGAGTGACTGAACTGAACTGAACTGAACTGAATTGATTGGTCTAGTGGCTTTACCTACTTTCTTCAATTTCAGTCTGAATTTGGCAATAAGGAGTTTATGATCCGAGCCACAGTCAGCTCCTGGTCTTGTTTTTGCTGACTGTACAGACCTTCTCCAACTTTGACTACAAAGAATATAATCAGTCTGATTTAGTGTCAACCATCTGTGATGTCCATGTATAGAGTCTTCTCTTGTGTTGTTGGAAGAGGGTATGACGCACGCTATGACCAGTGCGTTATCTTGGCAAAACTCTAATAGCTTTTGCCCTGCTTCATTCTGTACTCCAAGGCCAAATTTTCTTTTTACTGCAGATGTTTCTTGACTTCCTACTTTTGCATTCCAGTCCCCTATAGAGAAAAGGACATCTTTTGAGGGTGTTAGTTCTAGAAGGTCTTGTAGTACTTCATAGAACTGTTCAACTTCAACTTCTTTGGCATTACTGGTTGGGGCATAGATTTAAATTACCATGATATTGAATGGTTTGCCTTGGAAATGAACAGAGATCATTCTGTTGTTTTTGAGATTGCATTCAGGTACTTCATTTAGGACTCTTTTGTTGACTATGGTGGCTACTCCATTTCTTCTATGGGATTCCTGCCCACAGTAGTAGATATAATGGTCATCTGAGTAAATTCACCCATTCCAGTCCATCTTATTCATTGATTCCTAGAATGTCGATGTTCACTCTTGTCACTTCCAATTTGCCTTGATTCATGGACCTAAAATTCCAGGTTCCAGAAATGGTAGGGACCTAACAGAAGCAGAAGATATTAAGAGAAGATGTTAAGATTACACAGAAGAACTGTACAAAAAAGATCTTCATGATCCAGATAATCACGATGGTGTGATCACTAACCTAGAGCCAGATATTCTGGAATGTGAAGTCAAGTGGGCCTTAGGAAGCATCACTACAAACAAAGCTAGTGTAGATGATGGAATTCCAGTTGAGCTGTTTCAAATCCTGAAAGATGATGCTGTGAAAGTGCTGCACTCAATATGCCAGCAAATATGGAAAACTCAGCAGTGGCCATAGGACTGGAAAAGGTCAGTTTTCATTCTAATCCCAAAGAAAAGCAATGCCAAGGAATGCTCAAACTACCGCACAATTGCACTCATCTCACACGCTAGTAAAGTCATGCTCAAAATTCTCCAAGCCAGTCTTCAGCAATATGTGAACCATGAACTTCCAGCTGTTCACGCTGGTTTTAGAAAAGGCAGAGACACCAGAGACCAAATTGCCAACATGCGCTGGTTCATTGAAAAAGTAAGAGAGTTCCATAGAAACATCTATTTCTGCTTTATTGACTACGCCAAAATCTTTGACTATGTGGATCACAATAAACTGTGGAAAATTCTGAAAGAGATGGGAATACAAGACCACCTGACCTGCCCCTTGAGAAACCTGTATGCAGGTCAGTAAGCAACAGTTAGAACTGGACATGGAACAACAGCCTGGTTCCAAATAGGAAAAGGAGTACATCAAGGCTGTATATTGTCACCCTGCTTATTTAACTTATATGCAGAGTACATCATGAGAAACGCCGGACTGGAGGAACCCAAGCTGGAATCAAGATTGCCAGGAGAAATATCAATAACCTCAGATATTCAGATGACACCACCCTTATGGCAGAAAGTGAAGAAGAATTAAAGAGGCTCTTGATAATAGTGAAAGAGGAGAGTGAAAAATTTGCCTTAAAGCTCAACATTCAGAAAACTAAGATCATGGCATCTGGTCCCATCACTTCATGTCAGATAGATGGGGAAACAGTGGCTGACTTTATTTTTCTGGGCTCCAAAATCACTGCAGATGGTGATTGCAGTCATGAAATTAAAAGATGCTTACTCCTTGGAAGGAAAGTTATGACCAACCTAGAGAGCATATTAAAAAGCAGAGATATTACTTTGTCAACAAAGGTCCATCTAGTCAAGACTATGGTTTTCCCAGTAGTCATGTATGGATGTGAGAGTTGGACTATAAAGAAAGCTGAGCGCTGAAGAATTGATACTTTTGAACTGTGGTGTTGGAGAAGGTTCTTGAGAGCCCTCTGGACTGCAAGGAAATCCAACCAATCCATCCTAAAGGAGATCAGTCCTGGGTGTTCATTGGAAAGACTGATGTTGAGGTTGAAACTCCAATACTTTGGTCACCTGCTGCAAAGAGTTGGAAAAGACCCTGATGCTGGGAAAGATTGGGGGCAGGTGAAGAAGGGGACGACAGAGGATGAGATAGTTGGATGGCATCATCAACTCAATGGCCATGGGTTTTGGTGGACTCCGGGAGTTGGTGATAGACAGGAGGCCTGGCGTGCTGCGTTTCATGGGGTCACAAAGTGTTGGACACTACAGAGCAACTGAACTGAACTGATTGATAGCTTTACAATTGTTTAAAATACAAAGAACACGCTAATTTAAATTCAATTCGTTAGCTTTCTGTAATAAAGTTCAAGAGAAGCATTAAAGATTTCAAAGGCAAAACATAGCGTGTAGTATGTTATCTCTTCATTTCATAGTCATAAATATTGTGAAATTTTAAATGTAAAGAAAAGGATTGAGAGGGTCTCTAAAGGAGCAGCGTAATAGGTGCTTTCACAACTCAGTTTCATTCTCCCTTTAGGCTTTTGTAATCTGGAGTTTGTTCCCTCCATTCCATTTAAAATGCCTTATCAAATGTGAGCAACTGCAAACATAATATCTGTTGTCTTAAAAAATTATTGTGGCTCTTTTGCTGTCTCGTATACAGGGTTATCGCTATCATCTTTCTAAACTCCATATATATGCATTAGTATACTGGATTGGTGTTTTTCTTTCTGGCTTATTTCACTCTGTATAATAGGCTCTAGTTTTATCCACCTCATTATAACAGATTCAAATGTATTCTTCTTAATTGCTGAGTAGTACTACTCCATTGTGTATATTTACCACAGCTTTCTTATCCATTCGTCTGCAGATGAACATCAAGGTTGCTTCCATGTCCTGGCTATTATAAACAGTGTGGCGATGAACATTGGAGTACATGTGTCTCTTTCAGTCTTTTGGACTCTGTGGGAGAGGGCGAGGGTGGGATGATTTGGGAGAATGGCATTGAAACATGTATTATCATATGTGAAACGAATTGCCAGTCCAGGTTCAATGCATGATACAGGATGCTCGGGACTGGTGTACTGGGATGAACCAGAGGGATGGGATGGGAGGGAGGTGGGAGGGGGGTTCAAGATGGGGAACACATGTACACCCGGGGCAGATTCATGTCAATGTATGGCAAAACCAATACAATAATGTAAAATAATTAGCCTCCACTTAAAATAAATAAATTATTTTAAAAAATCATTGTGAGAGGCAGTCCTAAGATGGCGGAGGAATAGGACGGGAAAACCACTTTCTCCCCCACAAATTCATCTAAAGAACATTTGAACACTGAGTAAATTCCACAAAACAACTTCTGAATGCCAGAAGAGGACATCAGGCACCCAGAAATGCAGCCCATTGTCTTTGAAAGGATGTAGGAAATAATATAAAAGATAAAAAGAGAGGCAAAAGAGGTAGGAGTGGAGATCTGTCCTGGGAAGGGAGGATTAAAAAAAGAGAAGTTTCCAAACACCAGGAAACACTCTCATTGGCAAGTCTGTGGCAAGACTTGGAACCTCAGAGGGCAACATAACCGGGAGGAAAATAAATAAATAATTAAAACCTACAGATTACGTGCCCAATGGTAACTCCCAGCAGAGAAGCAGCACAGATGCCCACATCCCCCACTAATAAGTTGGGGCTGGTCAGGGAGGTGCAGGCTGCATTGCTTAAAGTAAAGACCAGGCCTGAATGCCCCGAGGGCAATTTGAGGAAACTAACTTGAGATAGCAAAGCAGACTGTGGGATAGCTACCCCACAAAAAGGTGAAAAGCCCTTACCTAGGACACCTCCAGACCCGCTCACAGAGTGGGGGACTGAGCAGGACTAGCCGGCCCATCTCCTCTCCCCTGCCAAGACAGGCAGGGGAGGGCAGCCAGAGCCAGAAGGGGGCAATTGCGGCTCCAAAGAGGCATCCGATACCAAACTTCAAGCAGAACTCATTGCTAACCAAGATTTCTTGGGATTCTGGCCGGTCGACATCCGCCTGAGAAGGTGAGCTGGTTGTACACCTAGAAAACCGAGCGGCAGGGATGGGGAGGCCATAAGTCACAGTGACTGCCCTCGCCAAACACCTGGTCACCTGAGCTGCTCGGACCAGGGAAGGGCACAAAACGCAGGCCCAATCGAGTCTGCGCCTTTGTAGAGTACCTGAGTACCTCAACCTGAGCGGCTTAGACCTAGGAAGTGCATGGACCCCAGAAATGGCCTCAGACAGTTCCCGGCAGAACAACCTAGAGCCTAAGCAGTATAGACAGGGAAAGCATACACGCCGTGAACCTGTGAGTGGGGGCAATCCCAGGGTGGCCGAGACACTGCGAGCACTCCCCACAGATGCCAATGATATTTGTTTGCAGCATTCCTCCCTCCCATAGCACAACTGAACAAGGAAGCCTAAAAAAGTATCTACCACCCACCCCATCCACCTTGTGTCAGGGTGGAAATTAGACACTGAAGAGACCAGCAAACAGAAGAAGCTGAAACAGAGGGAACCACCTTGGAAGTGACAGATGGAGAAGTTTTGAGGCTACTGCAAGAATAACACTGAAAACCAGAGGCGGAGGCTTAAGTACAAATCCTGAGAACACCAGAGAACTCCTGACTCCAGGGAACATTAATCGATAGATCATCAAATGCCTCCATACCTACACTGAAACCAAGCACCACCCAAGGGTCAACAAGTTCCAGAGCAAGACATACCAGGCAAATTCTCCAGCAACACAGGAAAATAGCCCTGAACTTCAATATAAAGGCTACCCAAAGTCACTCCAAAACCACTGACATCTCATAATTCATTACTGGACACTTCACTGCACGCCAGAGAGAAGAAATCCAGTTCCACTCACCAGAACACTGACACCATCTTCCCTAATCAGGGAACCTTGACAAGTCACCCGTTCAACCCCACCCACAGCAAGGAAACTCCACAATAAAGAGAACTCCACAAACTGCCAGAAGACGAAAAGGCCACCCCAAACACAGTAATATAAGTAAGATGAAGAGGCAGAGAAATACCCAGCAAATAAAGGAACAGGATAAATGCCCACCAACCCAAACAAAAAAGGAAGCGATAGGGAAACTCCCTGATAAAGAATTCCGAATAATGAGAGTGAAAATGATCCAAAATCTTGAAAACAAATTGGAGTTATAGATAAATAACCTGGAGACTAGGATCGAGAAGATGCAAGAAAGGTTTAATAAGGATCTAGAAGAAATAAAGAAGAGTCAATATACAATGAATAATGCAATAGATAAGATCAAAAACACTCTGGAAGGAACCAGTTCAGTTCAGTTCAGTTCAGTCGCTCAGTCGTGTCCGACTCTCCGCGACCCCATGAATCACAGCACGCCAGGCCTCCCTGTCCATCACCAACTCCCGGAGTACACTCAAACTCATGTCCACAGAGTCGGTGATGCCATCCAGCCATCTCATTCTCTGTCGTCCCCTTCTCCTCCCGCCCCCAACCTTTCCCAGCATCAGAGTCTTTTCCAGTGAGTCAACTCGTCTCATGAGGTGGCCAAAGTATTGAAGTTTCAGCTTTAGCATCAGTCCCTCCAATGAACATCCAGGATTGATCTCCTTTAGAATGGACTGGTTGGATCTCCTTGCAGTATAAGGGACTCTCAAGAGTCTTCTCCAACACCACAGTTCAAAAGCATCGATTCTTCAGCGATCAGCTTTCTTCACAGTCCAACTCTCACATCCATACATGACCACGGGAAAAACCATTGCCTTGACTAGACGGACCTTGGTCGGCAAAGTAATGTCTCTGCTTTTTAATATACTATCAAGGTTGGTCATAACTTTCCTTCCAAGGAGCAAGCGTCTTTTAATTTCATGGCTGCAATCAGCATCTGCAGTGATTTTGGAGCCCAAAAAAACAAAGTCTGACACTGTTTCCACTGTTTTTCCATCTATTTCCCATGAAGTGATGGGACCAGATGCCATGATCTTTGTTTTCTGAATGTTGAGCTTCAAGCCAACCTTTTCACTCTCCTCTTTCACTTTCATCAAGAGGCTTTTGAGTTCCTCTTCACTTTCTGCCATAAGGGTAGTGTCATCTGCATATCTGAGGTTATTGATATTTCTCCCAGCAATCTTGATTCCAGCTTGTGCTTCTTCCAGCCCAGCGTTCCTCATGATGTACTCTGCATATAAGTTAAATAAGCAAGGTGACAATATACAACCTTGACGCACTCCTTTTCCTATTTGGAACCAGTCTGTTGTTCCATGACCGGTTCTAACTGTTGCTTCCTGACCTGCATACAGGTTTCTCAAGAGGCAGGTCAGGTGGTCTGGGATTCCCATCTCTTTCAGAATGTTCCACAGTTTATTGTGATCCACACAGTCAAAGCTTTGGCATAGTCAATGAAGCAGAAATAGATGTTTTTCTGAAACTCTCTTGCTTTCTCCATGATCCAGCGGATGTTGGCAATTTGATCTCTGGTGCCTCTGCCTTTTCTAAAACCTGCTTGAACATCTGGGACTTCACGGTTTACATACTGCTGAAGCCTGGCTTGGAGAATTTTGAGCATGACTTTACTAGCGTGTGAGATGAGTGCAATTGTGCGGTAGTTTGAGCATTCTTTGGCATTGCCCTTGGAAGGAACCAACAGTAGAATAACGGAAGCAGAAGATAGGATAAGCGAGTTAGAAGATAAAATGGTAGAAATAAATGAAACAGAGAGGAAAAAAGAAAAACGAATTAAAAGAAATGAGGACAATCTCAGAGACCTCTGGGACAATGTTAAACACCGCAACATTTGAATCATAGGAGGCCCAGAAGAAGAAGGCAAAAAGAAAGACCATGAGAAAATACTTGAGATAATAGTTGAAAATGTCCCTAAAATTGGGAAAGAAATAATCACCCAAGTCCAAGAACACCAGAGAGTCCGAAATAGGATAAACCCAACGCGAAATACCCCAAGACACATATTAATCAAATTAACAAAGATCAAACACAAAGAACAAATATTAAAAGCAGCAAGGGACAAACAACAAATAAAACACAAAGGGATTCCCATAAGGATAACAGCTGATCTTTCAATAGACACTCTTCAGGCCAGGAGGGAATGGCAGGGCATACTTAAAGTGCTAAAAGAAAATAACCTACAGCCCAGATTACTGTACCCAGCAAGGATCTCATTCAAATATGAAGAGGAAATCAAAAGCTTTATAGACAAGCAAAAGCTGAGAGAATTCAGCATCACCAAACCACCTCTCCAACAAATGCTAAAGGACATTCTCTAGACAGGAAACACAGAAAGGGTGTATAAACTCGAACCCAAAACAATAATGTAAATGGCAATGGGATCATCAGTTCAGTTCAGTTCAGTCGCTCAGTTGTGTCCCACTCTTTGCGTCCCCATGAATCACAGCACGCCAGGCCTCCCTGTCCATCACAAACTCCCGGAGTTTAATCAAACTCGTGTCCACAGAGTCGGTGATGCCATCCAGCCATCTCACTCTCTGTCGTCCCCTTCTCCTCCTGCCCCCAATCTTTCCCAGCATCAGAGTCTTTTCCAGTGAGTCAACTCTTCGCATGAGGTGGCCAAAGTATTGCAGTTTCAGCTTTAGCATCAGTCCCTCCAATGAACACCCAGGATTGATCTCCTTTAGAATGGACTGGTTGGATCTCCTTGCAGTCCAAGGGACTCTCAAGAGTCTTCTCCAACACCACAGTTCAAAAGCATCAATTCTTCGGCGATCAGCTTTCTTCACAGTCCAACTCTCACATCCATACATGACCATTGGAATACTTATCAATAATTACCTTAAATGTAAATGGGTTGAATGCCCAACCAAAAGACAAAGACTGAATGGATACAAAAACAAAACCCCTATATATATTGTCTACAAGAGACCCACCTCGAAACGATGGACACATACAGACTGAAAGTGAATGACTGGAAAAAAGATATTCCACGCAAATAGAGACCAAAAGAAAGCAGGAGTAGCAATACTCATATCAGATAAAATAGACTTTAAAATAAAGGCTGTGAAAATAGACAAAGAAGGACACTACATAATGATCAAAGATCAATCCAAGAAGAAGATATAACAATTATAAATATACATACACCCAACATAGGAGCACCACAATATGTAAAACAAATGCTAACAAGTGTGAAAGGGGAAATTACAATAACACAATAATAATGGAAGACTTTAATACCCTACTCACACCTATGGATAGATCAACTAAACAGAAAATTAACAAGGAAACACAAACGTTAAATGATACAATAGACCTGTTAGACCTAGTAGATATCTATAGGACATTTCACACCAAAACAATGAATTTCACCTTTTTCTCAAGCGCACATGGAACTTTCTCCAGGATAGATCACATCCTGGGCCATAAATCTAGCCTTGGTAAATTCAAAGAAATTGAAATCATTCCAAGAATCTTTTCTGACCACAATCCAGTAAGATTAGATCTCAATTACAGGAGAAAGGTTATTAAAAATTCCAACATATGGAGGTTGAACAACACGCTGCTGAATAACCAACAAATCATAGAAGAAATCAAAAAAGAAATAAAAATATGCATAGAAACGAATGAAAATGAAAACACAACAACCCAAAACCTGTCAGACACTGTTAAAAGCAGTGCTAAGGGGAAGGTTCATAGCAATACAGGCACATCTCAAGAAACAAGAAAAAAGTCAACTAAATAATCTAACTCTACACCTAATGAAACTAGAAAAAGAAGAAATGAAGAACCCCAGGGTTAGTAGAAGGAAATAAATCTTAAAAATTTGGGCAAAAATAAATGTAAAAGAAACAAAAGAGACCATAGCATGAATCAACAAAACCAAAAGCTGGTTCTTTGAAAGGGTAAATAAAATTGACAAACCACTAGCAAGACTCATCAAGAAACAAAGGGAGAAAAACCAAATCAATAAAATTTGAAATGAAAATGGAGAGATCACAACAGACAACACAGAAATACAAAGGATCATAAGAGGCTACTATCAGCAATTATATGCCAACAAAATGGACAACTTGGAAGAAATGGACAAATTCTTTGAAAAGTACAACTTTCCAAAACTGAACCAGGAAGAAATAGAAAATCTTAACAGACCAATCACAAGCACAGAAATTGAAACTGTAATCAGATATCTTCCAGCAAACAAAAGACCAGGTCCAGACGGCTTCACAGATGAATTCTACCAAAAATTTAGAGAAGAGCTAACACCTATCCTACTCAAACTCTTCCAGAAAATTGCAGAGGAAGGTAAACTTCCAAACTCATTCTATGAGGCCACCATCACCCTAATCTCTAAACCTGACAAAGATGCCACAAAAAAAGAGTACAGGCCAATATCACTGATGAACATAGATGCAAATATCCTTAACAAAATTCTAGCAATCAGAATCCAACAACACATTAAAAAGATCATACATCATGACCAAGTGGGCCTTATCCCAGGAATGCAACGATTCTTCAATATCCGCAAATCAATCAATGTAATACATCACATTAACAAAATGAAAAAAAAATGATTATCTTAATAGATGCAGAGAAAGCCTTTAACAAAATTCAAAAAGCATTTGTGATAAAAACCCTCCAGAAGGCAGGAATAGAAGGAACATTCCTCGACATAATAAAAACTATGTATGACAAACCCACAGCAAACATTATCCTCAATGGTGAAAAATTGAAAGCATTTCCCCTAAAGTCAGGAACAAGACAAGGGTGCCCACTCTCACCACTACTATTCAACATAGTTCTGGAAGTTTTGGCCACAGCAATCAGAGCAGAAAAAGACATAAAAGGAATCCAAATTGGAAAAGAAGAAGTAAAACTTTCACTATTCACTGATGACATGATCCTCTACACAGAAAACCCTAAAGACTCTACCAGAAAACTACTAGAGCTAATTAATGAATACAGTAAAGTTTCAGGATATAATATCAACACAGAAATCACTTGCATTCCTATGCACTAATAATGAGAAAATAGAAAGAGAAATTAAGGAAACAATTCCATTCACCATTGCAGAGAAAAGAATTAAATACTTAGGAATATATCTACCTAAAGGAACAAAAGACCTATATACAGAAAATTATAAAACACTGGTGAAAATAATCAGAGGACACTGACAGATGGAGAAATATGCTGTGTTTGTGGATTGGAAGAATAAATATTGTGAAAATGAGTATACTACCCAAAATAATTTATAGATTCAATGCAACCCCTATCAAGCTACCAACGGTACTTTTCACAGAGCTAGAAAAAATAATCTCACAATTTGTATGGAAATACAAAAAACCTCAAATACCAAAGCAATCTTGAGAAAGAAGAATGGAACTGGGGAAATCAACCTTCCTGACTTGAGGCTCTACTACAAAGCCACAGTCATCAAGACAGTATGGTGCTGGCATAAAGACAGAAGTATAGATCAATGGAACAAAATAGAAAGCCCAGTGATAAATCCACACACCTATTGACAGACCTTATCTTTGACAAAGGAGGCAAGAATATTCAATGGAGAAAAGACAGTCTCTTTAACAAGTGTTGTTGGGAAAACTGGTCAACTACTTGTAAAAGAATGAAACTAGAACACTCCTTAACATCATACACAAAAATAAACTCAAAATGGATTAAAGATCTAAATGTAAGACCAGAAACTAAAACTCCTAGAGGAGAACATAGGCAAAACCCTCTCTGACAAAAATCACAGCAGGATCCTCCAAGACCCACCTCCCAGAATGTTGGAAATAAAAGCAAAAATAAACAAACGGGACCTAATTAAAATTAAAAGCTTCTGTATAGCAAAGGAAACTATAAGCAAGGTGAAAAGACAGCCTTCAGCATGGGAGAAAATAATAGAAAATGAAGCAACTGACAAAGGATTAATCTCAAAAATATACAATCAACTCCTGCAACTCAATTCCAGAAAAATAAACGACCCAATCAAAAAATGGGCCAAAGAATTAAACAGACATTTCTCCAAAGAAGACATACAGATGGCTAACAAACACATGAAAAGATGCTTAACATCCCTCATAATCAGAGAAATGCAAATCAAAACCACAATGAGGTACCATTTCACACCAGTCAGAATGGCTGCTATCCAAAAGTCTACATGCAATAAATGCTGGAGAGGGTGTGGAGAAAAGGGAACACTGTTGGTGGGAACGCAAACTAGTAAAGCTACTATGGAGAAAAGTGTGGAGATTCCTGAAAAAACTGGAAATAGAACTGCTATATGATCCAGCAATTGCACTCCTGGGCATACACACCGAGGAAACCAGAATTGAAAGAGACACATGTACTCCAACGTTCATCGCAGCACTGCTTATAATAGCCAGGACATGGAAGCAACCTAGATATTCATTTTCAGATGAATGGATAAGAAACCTGTGGCACATATACACAATGGAGTATTACTCAGCCATTAAAAATAATACACTTGAATCAGTTCTAACGAGATGGATGAAACTGGAGCCTATTATACAGAGTGAAATAAACCAGAAAGAAAAACACCAATACAGTATATTAACACATATGTATGGAATTTAGAAAGGTGGTAATGATAACCCTGTATATGAGACAACTAATCTTCGAATGTATAGGCATAACGTTGTTTCTATTATTTATATTCTTAATGCTTCTATGAGTAATTCCCATTTTGAGTATTGTTTATTTGCAAGATTTTTCTTGTTGATTATTGTTATCTGATATTTCCCTTTTTAGAGAAGCTTTTTAAGGCAGCTTTGACTCTGTTGAATCTCTCAATTTTATCTTTATTTTTATTTCATTAATACCTGGTATGTATTAGTTGCTTTCTTTTCTTTATGATTATTCTATTTATTTTGCTAACTTCTTAAACTGGCTGTATACTTAAATACTCATTGTTTTTCCTTTTTATGTAAAGTCTATTACATTTAAGGCCTCAGTGAATAATGTTTTCCATATCCCGTAGGTTTTAAGACTTTATATTTTTGCTATCTTTCTGTAATGATGTTGTTTTAAATGCCATGTACTCAGTGAGTGATATAAACATATTGTAAATTTCAGTTTTCTAATAAAAAATTTTGAAAATTATAGAAAAAAAAGGGATTGGTATTTATATTTTATTTTCCTAATCATTCTCTCTCCCCAACACACACACACATACACACATATGCATGTTTGTGTGCTTAGTCATTCAGTTGAATTCTACTCTGTGACCCCATGGACTGTAGCCCACCAGGCTCCTCTGTGCATGGGATTATCTCAGCAAGAATACTGGATGGGTCTGCCAACTCCTCCTCCAGGGGAACTTCCCAACCCAGGGATCAAACCCTCATCTCCTGCATTGGCAGGAGGAATCTTTACCACTGAGTCACCTTTAAAGCCCCTACTGCCCATTTGGTGTGCTGATTAGTTAATTAACTTGGAGAACTGCCACAAAAATGTATCCATGTTTGCAACTTTTGATATGTTATTTACAAGCCATATTTTAAAAATCAATTCACTAGGACAAACTGAAAAAAATCAGAATGCTAGATTTATGCTTATGAAATAAGGAATGTAAATCCATGATAGTCCTTCCCATTGGTGTTCACTTAGTCTTCCAGACACTTTCAAGTGTACTCTATTCTTTCATTATGTAGCAGCAAACATATTTGCCTTTATAACTACCTTATTCAACACTAGAAATTCACTTTTTACCACTTCAAACAGTGGCATCATGCATCCCAAAGTGGAAGATGATATTTCAACTATTATTTCAATGAAGTCATTGAGTTCCCTGGAAAATGCCTTCAATACATTTCCACCTTAGATACCATGAAATCTATGGATAAGCAAACTGTTTCTTTAATGGGCCAGATAGCAAATATTGTATGATTGGTAAACCATATGGTATCTTTTACAACTAGCGTTTCTACTGTTACTGCCCCAAGTGAACCACAGACAGCACAGAAACAAATAGGTTTGATTATATACCCATAACGTTTACAAAAATAGGTTGGTGGACCTGGTTTGGCTCACAGGTTATAGACTGCAGATTCCCTTCTCTAAACCACCCAAACCTGAAGTCACAGAAACATAAACAAATAAATGTGAAATGAGATATTAAACTTTTTAGTGAAAAATGTGACTTCCAATTCCACGTTCTCAGTTCCTTAGTCTGTGTATCTGGACTATAAGTGAAACATGACAATACATCATTTTCTGGTTCAGAGACTATAACACATGCAGTAAGATAGGAATCCAACTTGGCAAGATAGTGTCTGGGACTGTAACTAAGCAAATATTTTAATTATTCTCATGAATAAGTTCGACAGTAATACCAAAGATTTCATTAAGTTTGGTAGCTGTAGTTAATTGTCTTAATCCTTTTGCTGCACACGGTCAGAGCAATGTTTTATAAGTGTAACAGTGGGTAAAGTATCCAGTAATTCCAAAGTTTGTTTTACTGGCAGAGACAGCTACTCAAGAAAGTCAAATAAAACCTAAAATATAATTTAAATGACATAAAATTTCTGCCCCTCAATGGTTTAAGGCTGCTACATTTTCAACCTGTCACCAGGTGGCTGACTTGTCTCCCATGAATACAGTAAAGCATTGGGACTGAAGGTTCCACTTTCTGGAAGGTTAGACTGGCACAAGCAAAGTCAACTCCTGGGTTTCTGTGGCTGGTAGCACCTTCATGCTTGGTGAAGAGAAGTGTGTATTATTGTTCTGAGATGTAACCCCTAAATCTGAGAATATGACACATGATCACACTTTTATTTTTTTACACATCTGAGTGTGTTTTGGGATGACTGGGGAGTAAGGAGCTAAACTGATCAATGTGATTATTGAAATATATGGTTATTACTCTTTCCACAATACAGACTCTGTAATAGAATAGTTACATATACTTTTGGAAAAAATGTGAAGAAAACATTACCACACAATGTTAGGTTTTTGTCACAGTATTTTTAAGTTTCCCATCCCAATCTTTCTTTAGAGTGTTTTATTTATTTATTTATTGTAAAAACAGGTACAAAGTTTATTATTAGAGACTGGGCTTATGGTACTGGGGTAAGGTGGGGAGAGATAGTTTAAGTATTTGTGATCAACATGTACACACTGCTATATTTAAAATGAATAACCAATAAGGACCTTGTATAGCACAAGGAACTCTGCTCAATACTGTGTAACAATCAAACTGGGGAAATAATTTGAAAAAGAATAGATACATGTATATGTATAACTGAGTCACTTTGCTGTACACCTAAAACTATCACGATATTGTTAATCAAATACACTTCAATATAAAATAAAAAGTTTAAAAAATGAATACATGGATGCTCCTATCCATATCTCCCATTCTAATCTTTAATTAAGGGTCCTTGACTCTGTGATGTGATGGAATAGGTTTAAAATCACATGAGGATTCTTCATGTATATGTTGAGACTCAGTCTTTTTTTCTGAAGATATAACTTTTGTTGTTGTTGTTAATTATACACATCCAGTAAGACTTCAATTGGATCTGATATATTTTAAACTTAAGGACTGCTTCTGGTATACATTTTTGCTACTATAATAATTCGGGCCGGTCAGATTGCACTCTGTTCCTGGTGAATGTTACAATAAATATTGCCCTTGTCTGTGGCAGGTAAGTGAAGTTACTTGGTTTCTGTCAGCCCAATATCCATCCACCCAGTTGTATTAGTTTTCTATGCCTGGCAAAAAAAATCACCACAGACTGAATGGCTGAAGGAACTGAAGCTGATTTTCTTATCATTGTGGAGGCTAGAAGTCCAAGATCAAGTATAAGCAGGTTTGATTTCTTCTCAGGCATCATTCCTTTTCTTGCAGGTAGAAATCTCACTGTGTTCTTAAAAGGTCACTCCTTGGTCTGTGAGTGTCTGTATTCACCTCTCCTCTTCTTATAAGTACACTAGTCACACTGAATAGAGACCATTCATATAAGGCTCATTTTACCTTAGTTATCTTTCTGATGTCCCCATTTCCAAGTGCCACAGTTTGAGGTACTGGGGAGTTAGGACTTCAGTATCTGGATTCAGGAGAACAAAATACAGTCCATAAAACCATTCCAATTCAAATTTGGTGATCTCTTCCAAGGGCATCTTTGCCAGCATCTTAGATCACAGAGAAGAACACTAGGATCTTTTAGATGTTGCTGATGTTAGGGGAAGCACATTGACTGAAATCGCCCACCCTGGCCAGCCTCTCTAGTGACCATTTGCATGAGTTGTTTCATGATAGGAGGTCCTGGTAAGGAACATGGAACTAATAAGACACCACCAACCGGAAGAGTTTAGGAAAGGTCAAAAGGAGACACCACATGTCCGTCCACCTCCCAGAATCCCTTTTGCTAGCATCCATCTTGGCTGAGTGATGTGTGGGCCACCAGGAAGGACTCTTGGCCAGACTAATTGACCAAAGACAACCTGGAAACTAACCCCATCAACATAAAACCAGAGACCATGGGCCACGTAGCAGAGCAGTTCTCCTGGGTTCCCTTATCCTGCTGCTCTCCACCTGGGTGCTCTCTACCAATAAAATCTCTTGCTTTGTCAACACATGTCTCCTCAGACAATTCTTTTCCCGAGTGTTATACAAGAGCCCACTCTTGTGGCCCTGTAAGAGGCCCCACTTCCTACAACAGCTGGTAACCATGAAGGGACCCCCATTTTTACTGCAGCTGATATCTGCAGCTCTCATGAGTGCTGACAACCACTCGGGGTACTCCAGAACCAGCTCACCTGCTGACGGACCTGACCCAGCAGGTGCAACTGGGACCCGTTTGTCCCTGGTCTCCTCCTGATGCGGACAACTGGCTGGAGTGCACTGATCAGAAAAGGAACAAGAGATTTTGTTGACTACTTTTATCTCAGCCCTCTTTTCAGCCCCTCCTATCCTGTCCTACTTTTTCCTGTCTTCTGGTCCTGGACACAGAAATCTGGTCAAAGGTCCTCAGCCTTGGCAGAGAACTTGAATTTTGGTTCTGGTTGGGCCTCCTATGGAGGCCAGGGAAAAGTCCCATAATGCCTGGGTATCTGTAGGTGGCAAGAGACATCTGTAAGGCCACCCCACTTTTTTCTCTTTCTCTCTCCCACTCTTAGACCTCTTTTCTCTCCCCATTCCTTCTCTTTCAACCTGGCCTCTTTTCCTCTCTTTGAAGACCCAAGATATTTGTTTACTCTGTCTGTCAATACTTGGGCCTGAAGTTCTGGGTCTTTGTAAGAGACTTTCTGACAGGCTATGCTCTCTCCTCCTGATCATTTGTGCTTTCTGTTCTCAGGGAGATAATCGTGCATTAGAAGCCCTCTGTCAGTTGTCTTGTTTCTATAAATTCAGCCATTTAATCGAGCATTTTTGTCTGAATGCTTCCAAGTGGAAGTGATTGATGGGGTTCAGTATATTCACACCTGGTCTTGGATGAAAATTAACACCCTTTTGGGACCAGACCTACAGCCCCATTGACTGTGCTTACTACTGAACATTTCCTGTGGAGCGAATATAATCAGGGAATTTGGGACCAGGAGAGAGCTTACAATCTCTCTAGAGTCAGATATAGGGGCATCCACTTTAGTACTGGTCCCCTGGGAATGAGATATAAACTATACCACTGTTAAAATGGGAAATAAGCCTAGCTTCCCTTTAGACACCCTGCTGGGTTGTCTTTTGGCCCACGAGAAGGGATACAAACTGGAAGGTCTAAAAAAAAAAAAAAATATATATATATATATATATATCAAATACTGTACTCAATACTGGCCTACTTACTCCATGAAAGGAGGGGAAAAATGGCCCCAGTTGGACTCAACACCGTTTTACAGCTCAGTCAATACTGCAAACACAAGGGTAAATACAAGAAAGTTCCTTATGTCCAGGCCTTTATAGCCCTTTACCAGGATTACAAAAAAGAGAGAAAATATAAGCCTGAAGAATTTGATAAATGCTCTTTCAAAACATTTTGGCAAGGTCTGAAAAGAAGATCCCCTTGACCTTCTCTTGACCTTCTCAACTCGGGCAGAAGGTCACAGGGAAAGGCAGTTCAGACAAGCCCAGAAGTCAGGAGACTAGGCCTGGAAGTCACAGGACCTGAAGGGAAGTCGCTCACAGTTGCCTGGGCTCTGCCTCAATATGTCCCTTCCCCTATGGGATTACAATTAGGAAGTAAGCTTTGCTCTTTATAGAAGGAAAGGTCATCCTCAGACAAAATCTGCCCCCTAAGAGAGGTACCCGGAGAAGGCAATGGCACCCCACTCCAGTACTGTTGTCTGGAAAACCCCATGGATGGAGAAGCCTGGTAGGCTGCAGTCCATGGGGTCACTGAGGGTAGGACACGACTGAGCGACTTCACTTTCACTTTTCACTTTTATGCATTGGAGAAGGAAATGGCAGCCCACTCCAATGTTCTTGCCTGGAGAATCCCAGGGACGGGGGAGCCTGGTGGGTTTCCGTCTCTGGGGTCGCACAGAGTCGGACACGACTGAAGTGACTGAGCAGCAGCAGTAAGAGAGGTACCAGATGGGGAGGGGGAACTATGCACATTCATGTTCCTCTTTCTATGCAAGACATTACCCAATGTAGGAAGCAATTGGGTTTGTATTCTGAGAACCCAAAAAAATTTAGGAATGAGAGTCTTAGCTTTAACATCTCCCTCACCTGGAGGGATATAATGGTCATCCTCACCCGGTGTTGTAATGATGAATAAAAAGCTAGAATCCTAGATCAAGATAGATGAGTGGCTGATGAAAGGCAGTGGGTGGATGTCAATCTGTCCCCTGTGAAAGAGGCAATCTCTTCTACAGAGCCAGATTTGGATCCCAAGACAAGGGCAGGAAAGGAATCTTTAAGACACCTCACTACTTGCCTACTATAGGGAATGACCTGGGGTGTCCAAAAGGTCGTTAATTATAATAAGATAAAAGAGGTTACACAGGGAAAGAATGAAAATCCAGCTCTTTTTGGGGGGAAGACTCACAGAGGCCTTTAAAAACTTTACCCAGGCAGATTTAAAATGTATGGAAGGAAGAGTCCTGTTAGCCCATTCCTTCATAACCCAGGCAGCACCAGACATAAGAAGAAAATTGCAAAAACTAGGAAAAGAACCAGAGACTCCAATCTCCAATTTGGGGAAGGAAGCAAATAGGGTGTTTTTGAATAGGGACCAGGTGGAAGAAGCCAAAAGAGAGCAAAAGGAAGCCCAAAAGGATAGGAGATCTTTTGGTCTCAGACCCAAGCCTTGGCCCAACAACAGGCTAAAATCCTGGCCTTGATTCATCCTGCCACTATGGGAGAGTCACAGGGAGAGCAAGGAAGAAAAAAGGCTCTTAGAAATCCACCACAGCTGACATGCGCCCAGTGTGTCTACTGCAGAGAGGATGGGCATTGGGAAGGGGAGTGCCCATATTGCCCTAAGGGAAGGCATATGGAGACCCCTACACCAGATCCCTCTGTGTTAGTCCTGGGCAACTGGGACGGACGATACCCAGCAGCTCGAGAAACCCTCACAAATGGTGAGATCCAGATCACTACTCTTGACCTTTGGGTGACTCTACAAATAGAAGGTAAGGATGTGAACTTTCTTTTGGACACAGTGGCTGCCTTCTCTGTTCCTCCTCTCTGATTAGGATGTTTAGACTCCCTGACTAAAATGGTGATGAGGATAGATGGACAACCTCAAAGCTGAAATTTTACTAAGCCCCTCCATTGTAAGGTAGGAAATTGGCAAGGAACCCACCTCTTATTATAAATCTCTTGTTGCCTGCTCCCCTACTAGAGACAGACCTTCTTTGACACCTCCAGACTAGACTAACATGGGGAAATCTAGAAGCTGATAATTTGCTATGCCTCGTGTCTGAATATTTGCAGCCAGATGTAGAAAAGCAGGAGTCCATCCCTTTCTTCAGTTCAGTTCAGTCGCTCAGTCATGTCCGACTCTTTGGGACCCCATGAATCTCAGCACGCCAGGCCCCCTGTCCATCACCAACTCCCGGAGTTCACTCAAACTCATGTCCATCGAGTCGGTGATGCCATCCAGCCATCACATTCTCTGTCGTCCACTTCTCCTCCTGCCCCCAATCACTCCCAGGATCAGAGTCTTTTCCAGTGAGTCAACTCTTCGCATGAGGTGGCCAAAGTATTGGAGTTTCAGCTTTAGCATCAGTCCTTCCAATGAACACCCAGGATCGATCTCCTTTAGAATGGACTGGTTGGATCTCCTTGCAGTCCAAGGGACTCTCAAGAGTCTTCTCCAGCATCACAGTTCAAAAGCATCAATTCTTCAGCGATCAGCTTTCTTCACAGTCCAACACTCACATCCATATATGACCACGGGAAAAACCATAGCCTTGACTAGACGGAACTTGGTTGGCAAAGTAATGTCTCTGCTTTTTAATATACTATCTTGGTTGGTCATAACTTTCCTTCCAAGGAGTAAGTGTCTTTTAATTTCATGGCTGCAATCAGCATCCACAGTGATTTTGGAGCCCCCCAAAATAAAGTGTGACACTGTTTCCACTGTTTCCCCATCTATATCCCATGAAGTGATGGGATCAGATGTCATGATCTTTGTTTTCTGAATGTTGAGCTTCAAGCCAACCTTTTCACTCTCCTCTTTCACTTTCATCAAGAGGCTTTTGAGATCCTCTTCACTTTCTGCCATAAGGGTGGTATCATCTGCATATCTGAGGTTATTGATATTTCTCCCAGCAATCTTGATTCCAGCTTGTGCTTCTTCCAGTCCAGCGTTCCTCATGATGTACTCTGCATATAGATGAGGTCAATCCCTATGTGTGGGATGTCTCCAGCTCTGGCCTAACCGTAAATTTTCCAGCAGTGAAGATTCTTCTTAGGCCAAATGTTCCCTACCCCTGGAAAAGACAATATCCCTTAAAACCAGAAGCTCTTGAGGGTTTTAGACCATTAGTTAACAAATACTGAGATGTTGAAATTCTAATCACCTGTGAGTCTTCTTGCACTACTTCAGTCTTGCCTGTTACAAAACCATACGGTTCTTATTGATTTGTCCAGGATCTAAGAGCTGTTAATAAAGCTATGGTTTTCATCCACCCCATAGTCCCAAACCCGAAAACCCTCCTATCCCAACTCCCAGGAAATGGTAAGTACATCTCAGTCTTGGGCCTTAAGGATGCTTTCTTTTGCATTCCTCTCCATCTTGATTCCCCAAAACTATTTGCCTTTGAGTGGTGGGACCTGGGAACAGGGAAGCCATACAACTTTGCTGGACTCAACTACCACAAGGGATTAGGGACAGTCCTCATATTTTTGGGACTTCCCTGGGGAGAGAACTAAGGGAATTAACTTTAACAAACAGTAATCAAATACAGTATATGGATGACTTGCTCATAGCTAGTCCAGATTTTACCAGCTCTCAAATGGATACTATTAAAACTTTAAATTTCCTGTATGAAAAGTGTTATTGAATATCCCCCTAAAAATCTCAGATTAGCTTAACCAAAGTAAAATATCTTGGATTTATAATTATGGAGGAAAAAGAATGCTCAACCCCCAGAGGAAATTCCTCATCTTAGATACCCTGTACACCCAAACGAAAATACAGCGTAGGGGATTTCTAGGAATGACTGGGTTTTGCAGGACCTGGATTCCTGGTTATGGGAATCTGTCCTGACCCTTATATGAGAAGTTAAGAGGGAAAGAGAAAGAGCCACTTGACTGGGATGAGACCTGCAAGGTTACCTTTAATTCCCTAAAACAGTCTATCACTACAACCCCAGCATTAGGCCTCCGAAACCTGGAACAGTCTTTTAGGCTCTATGTTTCTGAAGGATAGGAACTGCTCTTGGGATGTTAGGGCAAATGATGCAGCCTGTATTAAAACCCGTGGCTTACCTCTCAAAAAAATTAGACGAGGAGACCAGAGGGTGGCTCACTTGCCTCTGGGCATTAGCAGCCACCACTCTTATGGTTAAAGAGGCATCTAAGCTGACCCTGGGTCAGCCCACCACAATGTATACCCTCATCAGGTGGAAGCAGCCTTGGAAACTAAAGGGGATAGATGGATGACAGGGGGAAGGATTCCCCAATACCAAGCCCTCCACCTTGACACTCCAGAAATAAAGTTGAGGGTGTGTCAGGCTTTAAATCCAGCCACCTTACTGCCAGATCCCCCTACTTCCCCCTTTGGATCACCAATGCATGGAAATCATAGACGAGTTATGCTCTTCTCACCCAGGCCTATCAGAGACACCTTTATCTGACCCAGCAGAAGCATGGTACACAGATGGCAGTAGTTTTGTAGAAAAAGGAGAGAGGAAAGCAGGATACGCTGTAGTGAGTCTAGAAGAAACTAGGGAAAGATGTCTCTCCCCCCAGACATCTAAGCCCAGAAAGCTGAACTTTTTTCCCTGACAAGAGCTTTGGAATTAGGAGAAGGAAAGAGGATTAATGTGTATTTGGACTCTGAAGTATGCTTTCCTCATCCTGCATGCCCATGCAGCAATTTGGAAGGAAAGAAGGATGCTGAGTGCTCAAAGTTCTCCTATTAAACACAAAGAGCTCATTCTCAGGCTCCTGGAGACTGTCAAACTTCCTGCTAAATTAGCTGTCATTCACTGCAAGGGTCACTAAAAGGGGCAAGAAAAGGAGGCCCAGGGAGATAGGAAAGCTGATCAGGAGGCAAAATGAGCCACTAGGGAAGCTACCCCATCACTGCTATCTGCCCACTTTTCCTCAGGGAAAACCTGACTCCAAATTATACCCCAGAGGAACATTCCCGATATGCTGAGTGGCGCTGGGAGACTGGGTCACATGGGTGGTTTCAGACTGATTAGGTCCAAATACTCCCTGATTCTCAGGTATGGAAAATTAATAACTCCTTACATAAAAGCACACATTTTGGAAGAGATAATCTGGAAACCTTGCTCAAGCCTATTCTCTACCATTCCCAGCTGGCTAAGGTTGTTTCACAGGTCACACCAAATTGTGACACCTGTTGAAGAAATAAACCAAAACCAGACCCGTGCCACACCTCTAACTAAACTTGTCCAACATTGGGGATCATACCCAGGAGAGGACTGGTAGGTGGGTTTTACAGCCATGTCAAAGACCTAAGCATTCTCTAATTTGCTAGATCAATCCTGGTTGTTCATTGGAAGGACCGATGCTAAAACTGAAACTCCAATACTTTGGCCACCTCACGCGACGAGTTGACTCACTGGAAAAGACTCTGATGCTGGGAGGGATTGGGGGCTGGAGGAGATGGGAACGACAGAGAATGAGATGGATGGATGGCATCTCCGACTCGATGGACATGAGTTTGAGGGAACTCCAGGAGTTGGTGATGGACAGGGAGGCCTGGCGTGCTGTGATTCGTGGGGTCGCAAAGAGTCGGACAGACTGAGCGACTGAACTGAACTGAACTGAACTGAACTGAACTGATTGACACGTTCACAGGATGGATTGAAGCATTCCCTACTAGGACAGAGAAAGCTACAAAAGTCTGTAAAGATCCGCTGAAGGAGATAGTGCCTAGATTTGTGCTGCCTCGATCACTTCAGAGCGACAACGGGTGCTCGATTTCAGCCATGATATCCCAGAACCCAGACACATGCTTAGAAATCAAATACCACCTCCACTTATCCTGGCGGCCTCAAGCCTCGGGAAAAGTGGAGAGAGCCAACCAGACTCTTAAAAGGGCTCTGGCCAAACTATGTCAAGAAAAACGTGATGGATCCATATGCTATCCATAGTCTTCCTGAAGGTGTAGGCATATGGACATCCATTCTTAACTTCTGATTTGTTTTTTGATGAGGACGCCAATACACTCCTAAAACATATAATTGACCTGGGAAGGTTTCAGCAAGAACTCCAACCATATGGAGAACAGATCCTCCTTAGACCACAAGAAGACTTGAAAAGTCCCCAAGTAGAGCTGTGGGACCAAGTATTAGTAAAGACCTGGCAAGAAAAAGGGAGTCCAAGCCAGCTGTCTGAGAAATGGACAGGGCCATATTAGGTTGTCTTGGTAACCTCAACCACTGTAAAAGTGAAGGTTCTATATGCCTGGGTCCACAATTCTAGAATAAAACCCTCTGGACTATAGGAGCGGGAGACAAAGACTGAGACTCCAAAACCAGAGGACACCTATTCCTGTGAACCTGTTGAAGACTTCAGACTCTTGTTCAGGTGGAACCCCATCAAATCTCCCTCAGATAAGTAAAATGCATCCTATGATGTTCCTCCTCTTCCTGATCATGTCTCCCTGTATGGCTATTAATCTCTCCCTAAAAGATGCATCTTTTTTTTTTTTTTGGGGGGGGGTGGTGTTAGTTCTAAAAGGTCTTGTAGGTCTTCACTGAACCGTTCAACTTCGACTTCTTCAGCGTTATTGGTTGGGGCATAGGCTTGGATTACTGTAATATTGAATGGTTTGCCTTGGAAATGAACAGAGATCATTCTGTCGTTTTTGAGATTGCATCCAAGTACTGAATTTTGGACTCTTGTTGACCATGATGGCTACTCCATTTCCTCTAAGGGATTCCTGCCCACAGTAGTAGATATAATGGTCATCTGAGTTAAATTCACCCATTCCAGTCCATTTTAGTTCACTGATTCCTAGAATGTCGACGTTCACTCTTGTCATCTCCTGTTTGACCACTTCCAATTTGCCTTGATTCATGGACCTAACATTCCAGGCCCCTATGCAATATTGCTCTTTATGGCATCTAACCTTGCTTCTATCACCAGCCACATGCACAACTGGGTATTGTTTTTGCTTTGGCTCCATCCCTTCATTCTTTCTGGAGTTATTTCTCCACTGATCTCCAGTAGCATACTGGGCACCTACTGACCTAGGGAATTCCTCATTCAGTATCCTATCATTTTGCCTTTTCCTACTGTTCATGGGGTTCTCAAGGCAAGTATACTGAGGTGGTTTGCCATTCCCTTCTCCAGTGGATCACATTCTTTCAGACCTCTCCACCATGACCCACCCGTCTTGGGTGTCCCCACATGGCATGGCTTAGTTTCCTTGAGTTAGACAAGGTTGTGGTCCATGTGATCAGATTGACTAGTTTTCTGTGATTATGATTTCAGTGTGTCTGCCCTCTGATGCCTTCTCTCAATACCTACCGTCTTATTTGGTTTTCCCTTACCTTGGTCATGGGGTATCTCTTCACGGCTGCTCCAGGACTGGAATGCAAAAGTAGGAAGTCAAGAAACACCTGGAGTAACACGCAAATTTGGCCTTGGAGTACAGAATGAAGCAGGGCAAAGGCTAATAGAGTTTTGCCAAGAGAACGCACTGGTCATAGCAAACACCCTCTTTCAACAACAGAAGAGAAGACTCTACACATGGACATCACCAGATGGTCAACACTGAAATCAGATAGATCATATTCTTTGTAGCCAAAGATGGGGAAGCTGTATACAGTTAGCAAAAACAAGACCAGGAGCTGACTGTGGCTCAGATCATGAACTCCTTATTGCCAAATTCAGAATGAAATTGAAGAAAGTAGGGAAAACCACTAGACCATTCAGATATGACCTAAATCAAATCCCTTGTGATTATACAGTGGAAGTGAGGAATAGATTTAAGGGACTAGATCTGATAGATAGAGTGTCTGATGAACTCTGGACTGAGGTTCGTGACATTGTACAGGAGACAGGGACCAAGACCACTCCATGGAAAAGAAATGCAAAAAAGTAAAATGGCTGTCTTAAGAGGCCTTACAAATAGTTGTGAAAAGAAGAGAAGTGAAAAGCAAAGGAGAAAAGGAAGGATATAAGCATCTGAATGCAGAGTTCCAAAGAATAGCAAGGAGAGATAAGAAAGCCTTCCTCAGTGATCAATGCAAAGAAATAGAGGAAAACAACAGAATAGGAAAGACAAGAGATCTCTTCAAGAAAATTAGAGATACCAAGGGAACATTTCATGCAGATGGGCTTGATAAAGGACAGGAATGATGTGGACCTAACAGAAGCAGAAGATATTCAGAAGAGGTGGCAAGAATACACAGAAGAACTGTACAAAAAAAGATCTTCACAATCAAGATAATCACGATGACATGATCACTCACCTGGAGCCAGACATCTTGGAAAGTGAAGTCAAGTGGGCCTTAGAAAGCATCACTACGAACAAAGCTAGTGGAGGTGATGGAATTCCAGTTGAGCTATTTCAAATCGTGAAAGATGATGCTGTGAAAGTGCTGCACTCAATATGCCAGCAAATTTGGAAAACTCAGCAGTGGCCACAGGACTGGGAAAGGTCAGTATTCATCCCAATCCCAAAGAAAGGCAATTCCAAAGAATGCACGAAATACCACATCATTGCACTCATCTCACACTCTAGTAAAGTCATGCTCAAAATTCTCCAAGTCAGGCTTCAGCAATATGTGAACCGTGAACTTCCAAATGTTCAAGCAGGTTTTAGAAAAGGCAGAGGAACCAGAGGTCAAATTGCCAAAATCTGCTGGATCATCAAAAAAGCAAGAGAGCTCCAGAAAATCATCTATTTCTGCTTCATTGAGTATGCCAAAGCCTTTGACTGTGTGGATCACAACAAACTGTGGAAAATTCTGAAAGAGAGGGGAATACCAGACCACCTGACCTGCCTCTTGAGAAACCTGTATGCAGGTCAGGAAGCAACAGTTAGAACTGGACATGGAACAACAGACTGGTTCCATATAGGAAAAGGAGTACGTCAAGCTTGTATGTTATCACCCTGCTTATTTAACTTATATGCAGAGTACATCATGAGGAACGCTGGGCTGGATGAAGCACAAGCTGGAATCAAGATTGCCGGGAGAAATATCAATAACCTCAGATATGCAGATGATACCACCCTTATGGCAGAAAGTGAAGAGGAACTCAAAAGCCTCTTGATGAAAGTGAAAGAGGAGAGTGAAAAGGTTAGCTTGAAGCTCAACATTCAGAGAACAAAGATCAAGGCATCTGTTCCCATCACTTCATGGGAAATAGATGGAAAAACAGTGGAAACAGTGTCAGATTTTATTTTCTTGGGCTCCAAAATCACTGCACATGCTGACTGCAGTCATGAAATTAAAAGACACTTACTCCTTGGAAGGAAAGTTATGACCAACCAAGATAGCATATTAAAAAGCAGAGACATTACTTTGCCAACCAAGTTCCGTCTAGTCAAGGCTATGGTTTTTCCAGTGGTCATGTATGGATGTGAGTGTTGGACTGTGAAGAAAACTGATTGCCAAAGAATTGATGCTTTTGAACTGTGGTGCTGGAGGAGACTCTTGAGAATCCCTTGGACTGCAAGGATATCCAACTAGTCCATCTTAAAGAAGATCGATCCTGGGTGTTCATTGGAAGGACTGATGCTAAAGCTGAAAATTCAATATGTTGGCCACCTCATGCGAAGAGTTGACTCACTGGAAAAAAGTCTGATGCTGGGAGGGATTGGGAGTGGGAGGAGACGGGGACGACAGAGAATGAGATGGCTGGATGGCATCACCGACTCGATGGACATCAGTTTGAGTGAACTGCTGGAGTTGGTGATAGACAGGGAGGCCTGGGGTGCTGTGATTCATGGGGTCTCAAAGAGTGGGACACGACTGAGCGACTGAACTGAACTGAACTGAAATGATGCGTATATGCTTGCAAACCTCATGGCTTCTCGACTCAACCTAACCAGCCCTTGGTGGATCTGCATTAATGGTAGAAGTTGGGGGTATATCCAACTTAACTCAGGGTATCAATGGCCCACCCTTCCATCCCAGCTACATGCTGTCACCCAGGGCACCCCTTCTGGTCTTGGCATGGCCTCTTGGGAAAAGGAAGAAAAACTTCATGCCTGATATCAGCAACAGCTGTCTATATTTACTCCCATGATAACATCTGCAATCCCACCCAAGCCCTTATTTTCTCTCTTGACTAACATTCCCTAAGTGACCTTCCCTATCTCTCTAAACAGTGACTCCCTAGCCAGGGGGTCCATGGGAAATCTGAACAACTGATGATGTGAGGTACCATTCACTGTCGGAATTAAGGAGAAAACTGGGATCTAGAAATTTCTCTAGAGTATTACGATTTAGCCCAAAGACTGGGAAGTAGATGTTCTGGCAAAACTGACATACTATACCTATCCCTGAGCATGAGGCTCTCCTCAGATGCTATTAATCAGTCTAAAAAACCCATATTCTGTTCTGGATGACCAAAAAACTATACCCATTCATCCTGGTGTCTAAATTGGGCAAGCAACTCTGACACCTTTTATTCCCTTGTAGGGGTACCCACCCATGAAAACATAACCCTATGGTGGGAGCCTAAATGAAATACTCTCTACCTTGAGGACAAAATCCAGGATGTTTCACAACACTTGAATCCCTTCCTAAATGCCCTCATGGCTGCTGGTTTTGCAGTAAGTGAAGTGACAGTCTCTTCCCAACTACTAAATGACTGCCCCTATTCCATTAGGCCATGTTCCAGTTGTAAGACATATAGAAATCCTGTTCCCCTTTGGCAAACTCGTTTTGCTGCCCAGCTTGAACCCAGTCACGGTGTTTATTTCGTATGTGGGAAAAAGCTTATTTATCCCTGCCACCTTTCTCATCAGAAACTTGCTCCCTAGGGTATTGTCACATCCCACATAGATCTGGTCTGGAGTAAAACCTCCTTGCATTTACCAGTATATACCCACCAGAGAATACGTTGTGCAGTAGTACTTACCCCTCATTTCCTGGCATTAAGACTGACTGCTGTTTGACAGGAGCTGTTCTCAAGAGATGGGACTACCAGACCACTTGACCTGCCTCCTGAGAAATCTGTATGCAAGTCAAGAAGCAACAGTTAGAACCTGACATGAATAACAGACTGGTTCCAAATAGGAAAAGGAGTACGTCAAGGCTGTATATTGTTACCCTGCTTATTTAACTGCTATGCAATGTTCAGTTCAGTTCAGTTCAGTCGCTCAGTCGTGTCCGACTTTCTGCATCATGTGAAATGCCAGTCTGGATGAGGCACAACCTGGAATCAAGATTGCTGGGAGAAATATCAATAGCCTCAGATATGAGGATGACAGCACCCATAGGGCAGAAAGCAAAGAAGAACAAAAGAGCCTCTTGATGAAAGTGAAAGAGGAGAATGAAAAAGTTGGCTTAAAACACAACATTCAAAAAACTAAGATCGTTATCCTCTTTCTAAATTCCATAGATATGAGTTAGTATACTGTATTGGTGTTTTTTTTTTCTGGCTTACTTCACTCTGTATAATAGGCTCCAGTTTCATCCACCTCATTAGAACTGATTCAAAATACCCCATTGTGTATATGTACCACAGCTTTCTTATCCATTCATCTGCAGATGGACATCTAGATTGCTTGATAATGATAAACTTGTATATGAGACAGCAGAAGAGACACAGATGTATAGAACAGTCTTTTGGACTCTGTGGGAGAGGCGAGGGTGGGATGATTTGGGAGAATGGCATTGAAACATGTATATTATCATATGTGAAATGAATTGCCAGTCCATGTTCAATGCATGATACAGGATGCTTGGGGCTGGTGTACTGGGATGAACCAGAGGGATGGGATGGGGAGGGAGGTGGGAGGGGGGTCTAAGATGGGGAACACATTTTCTTGGGCTCCAAAATCACTGCAGATGGTGACTGCAGCCATGAAATTAAAGGACGCTTGTTCCTTGGAAGAAAAGTTATGACCAGTCTAGACAGTATATTAAAAAGCAGAGACATAACTTTGCCAACAAAGGTCCATGTAGTCAAACCTATAGTTTTTCCAGTAGTCATGTACAGATGTGAGAGTTGCCTATAAAGAAAACTGAGCGCTGAAGAATTGATGCTTTGAACTGTGGTGTTGGAGAAGACTCTTGAGCATCTCTTGGATTGCAAGGAGATAGAACCAGTCAATCCTAAAGGAAATCAGTCCTGAATATTCATTGGAAGGGCTGATTAATATTGAAGCTGAAGCTCCAAAACTTTGGTCACTTGATGCGAATAACTGACTCATTGAAAAAGACCCTGATACTGAGAGAGATTGAAGGCGGGATGAGAGGTGGACGACAGAGGATAAGATGGTTGGATGGTATCACCGACTCAATGGACATGAGTTTGAGTCAGCTTCGGGAGTTGGTGATGGACAAGGAAGCCAGGTGTACTGCATTCCATGGGATCACAAAGAGTTGGACACGACTGAGTGACTGAAATGAACAGAGGGATATAGAGCTTTCCTTCTTTCCCTTCTTGGTGCCTGCTGTTTCTGGGTCCAGTGATAACTATCTTATTAGGCCTCCTATTTGGCCCCTGAATACTCCAACTCCTTACAAAATTTATCTCCAGCAGACTCCAGCAGTTCCAAGCCAAATTGATGTTACTACAAGAGTAGAAGCTAGTTTCAGATATGGAACACTTCAACTTAGATCAGGTGGATACAGACTTCTGCTCTGCCAGACAGGACTATGTCCATGTGCATTAGGAAGAAATTACAGAAGAAAGAGACCTCCGCCCCAGTTCCCAAGAAGTACTTTGAGTATGAAGTCTCTCAACGGGGTTGTTAGGGGAAGCACACTGACTAAAACCGCCCACCCTGGCCAGGCTCTCTAATAACCATTTGCAGGAGGTCCTGGTAAGGAACGTGAAACTAATAAGCCACCACCAACTGGAAGAGTTTGGGAAAGGGCAAAAGGAGACACCAGGTGTCCCTCCACCTCCCAGAATATCTCTTGCTAGCATCCATCTTGATTGAGCAATGCGTGCACCACCAGGAACGACTGATTCAGAATGATTGTCTAAAGACAACCCAGAAACTAATCCCATCAACATAAAACCTGAGACTGAGCCATGTGGCAGAGCAGTTCTCCTGGGTTCCCTTACCCTGCTGCTCTCTGCTCCAGTGCCTTCTTCCAATAAAGGCTCTTGCTTTGTCAGCACATGTCTCCTCGGACAATTTTTTTCCTAGTGTTACACAGGAGTCCACTTTTATGGCCCTGAAGGAGGCCTCCCCCCTTCCTACAAAACTGGCATTCCTCTTCAGCAATGTGTGATCTAAGTCACGATGAAGGGAGTGATTTCTGTGCCTCCTATTAGAGCATCATTGAGAGGGAGATGAGTAGATGATTTACGGTGATTCTACTTCACAATGTTCCTAATACTCTAAATCTTTAGGTTCAGTTCAGTTCAGTCGCTCAGTCGTGACCGACTCTCTGCGACCCCATGAATCACAGCACCCCAGGCCTCCCTGTCCATCACCAACTCCCGGAGTTCACTAAAACTCACATCCATCGAGTCGGTGATGCCATCCAGCCATCTCATTCTCGGTTGTCCCCTTCTCCTCCCGCCCCCAACCCTTCCCAGCATCAGAGTCTTTTCCAGTGAGTCAACTCGTCGCATGAGGTAGCCAAAGTATTGCAGTTTCAGCTTTAGCATCAGTCCCTCCAATGAACACCCAGGATCGATCTCCCTTGGAATGGACTGGTTGGATCTCCTTGCGGTACAAGGGACTCTCAAGAGTCTTCTCCAACACCACAGTTCAAAAGCATCAATTCTTCAGCGATCAGCTTTCTTCACAGTCCAACTCTCACATCCATACATGACCACGGGAAAAACTATAGCCTTGACTGGACGGACCTTTGTTGGCAAAGTAATGTCTCTGCTTTTTAATATACTATCAAGATTGGTCATAACTTTCTTTCCAAGGAGTAAGCGTCTTTTAATTTCATGGCTGCAATCAGCATCTGCAGTGATTTTGGAGCCCAAAAAAATAAAGTCTGACACTGTTTCCACTGTTTTTCCATCCATTTCCCATGAAGTGATGGGACCAGATGCCATGATCTTTGTTTTCTGAATGTTCAGCTTCAAGCCAACCTTTTCACTCTCCTCTTTCACTTTCATCAAGAGGCTTTTGAGTTCCTCTTCACTTTCTGCCATAAGGGTAGTGTCATCTGCATATCTGAGATTATTGATATTTCCCCCAGCAATCTTGATTCCAGCTTGAGCTTCTTCCAGCCCAGCGTTTCTCATGATGTACTCTGCATATGAGTTAAATAAGCAAGATGACAATATACAGCCTTGACGCACTCCTTTTCCTATTTGGAACCAGTCGGTTGTTCCATGTCCAGTTCTGACTGTTGCTTCCTGACCTGCATACAGGTTTCTCAAGAGGCAGGTCAGGTGGTCTGGGATTCCCATCTCTTTCAGAATGTTCCACAGTTTATTGTGATCCACACAGTCAAAGGCTTTGGCATAGTCAATGAAGCAGAAATAGATGTTTTTCTGGAACTCTCTTGCTTTCTCCATGATCCAGCGGATGTTGGCAATTTGATCTCTGGTTCGTCTGCCTTTTCTAAAACCTGCTTGAACATCTGGGAGTTCACGGTTTACATACTGCTGAAGCCTGGCTTGGAGAATTTTGAGCATGACTTTACTAGCGTGTGAGATGAGTGCAATTGTGCGGTAGTCTGAGCATTCTTTGGCATTGCCTTTCTTGGGGATGGAATGAAGACTGACCTTTTCCATTCCTGTGGCCACTGCTGAGTTTTCCAAATTTACTAGCATATTGAGTGCAGCACTTTCACAGCATCATCTTTCAAGATTTGAAATAGCTCAACTGGAATTCCATCACCACCACTAGCTTTGTTCGTAGTGATGCTTTCTAAGGCCCACTTGACTTCACATTCCAAGATGTCTGGCTCTAGGTCAGTGATCATGTTATCGTGACTATCTTGCTCGTGAAGATCTTTATTGTACAGTTCTTCTGTGTATTCTTGCCACCTCTTCTGAATATCTTCAGCTTCTGTTAGGTCCCTACCATTTCTGTCCTTTATCGAGCCCATCTTTGCATGAAATGTTCCCTTGGAATCTCTAATTTTCTTGAAGAGATCTCTTGTTTTTCCTAGTCTGTTGTTTTCCTCTATTTCTTTGCATTGATCACTGAGGAAGGCTTTCTTATCTCTCCTTGCTATTCTTTGGAACTCTGCATTCAGATGCTTATATCCTTCCTTTTCTCCTTTGCTTTTCGCTTCTCTTCTTTTCACAGCTATTTGTAAGGCCTCCTCAGACAGCCATTTTGCTTTTTTGCATTTCTTTTCCATGGGGATAGTCTTGGTCCCTGTCTCCTTTACAATGTCATAAACCTCCATCCAGAGTTCATCAGGCACTCTATCAGACTAGTCCCTTAAATCGATTCCTCACTTTCACTGTATAATCATAAAGGATTTGATTTAGGTCATACCTGAATGGTCTAGTGGTTTTCCCTACTTTCTTCAATTTCAGTCTGAATTTGACAATAAGGAGTTCATGATCTGAGCCACAGTCAGCTCCTGGTCTTGTTTTTGCTAACTGTATAGAGCTTCTCCATCTTTGGCTGCAAATAATATAATCAATCTGATTTTGGTGTTGACCACCTGGTGATGTCCATGTGTAGATTCTTCTCTTGTGTTGTTGGAAGAGGGTGTTTGCTATGACCAGTGCGTTCTCTTGACAAAACTCTATTAGCTTTTGCTCTGCTTCATTCCGTGCTCCAAGGCCAAATTTTCCTGTCACTCCAGTTGTTTCTTGACTTCCTACTTTTGCATTCCAGTCCCCTATAATGAAAAGGACATCTTTTTTGGGTGTTAGTTCTAAAAGGTCTTGTAGGTCTTCATAGAACTGTTCAACTTTGGCTTCTTCAGCGTTACTGGTTGGGGCATAGGCCTGGATTACTGTAATATTGAATGGTTTGCCTTGGAAACGAATTGAAATTATTCTGTCATTTCTAAGATTGCATCCAAGTACTGCATTTCAGACTCTTTTGTTGACCATGATGGCTACTCCATTTCTACTAAGGGATTCCTGCCCACAGTAGTAGATATAATGGTCATCTGAGTTAAATTCACCCATTCCAGTCCATTTTAATTCACTGATTCCTAGAACATCTATGTTCACTCTTGCCATCTCCTGTTTGACCACTTCCAATTTGCCTTGATTCATGGACCTAACATTCCAGGTTCCTATGCAATATTGCTCTTTACAGCACTGGACCTTGCTTCTATCATCGGTCACATCCACAACTGGGTATTGGTTTTGCTCCTGCTCCATCCCTTTATTCCTTCTAGAGTTACTTCTCCACTGATCTCCAGTAGCATACTGGGCACCTACCGACCTGGGGAATTCCTCATTCAGTATCCTATCATTTTGCCCTTTGTTACTGTTCATGGGGTTCTCAAGGCAAATATACTGAAGTGGTTTGCCATTCCCTTCTCCAGTGGACCACATTCGGCTGTGGTCCATGTGGTCAGATCAACCAGTTTCCTGTGATTATGATTTCAGTGTGTCTGCCCTCTGATGTCCCTTCACAATACCTACCGTCTTATTTGGGTTTCTCTTACCTTGGTCATGTACAATTTCTTCACAGCTGCTCCAGCAAAGTCAGCCGCTGTACCTTACCTTGGATGAGGGGTATCTCCTCAAGGCCGCCCCTCCTGACCTTGAACGTGGAGTAGCTCCTCTCGGCCCTCCTGCGCCCGCGCAGCAACCGCCTATTGGACTGGGGTAGCTCCTCTGGGCTGCCGGCCCTGGCCTCAGGCGTGGGGTAGCTCCTCTCGGCCACGCCTCTTTGCCTGGTTGGTTGCGCAGGGGCCGTTGCCTCTCGCGTCTGCGCCACCAGGGCCGGTGCCTCTCGCTTTACTGTCTCCATATTAGACCAAGGAAATTTTGGTATCTCAATTTCATTTATTGTAATCTGCTATACAATTCAGGTTCTAGTCAACCTACCAGGAAATAATTAGAAACTACTCACAATTTTGAAATCTTGTCTATTCCATTCAGAACTTTTCATATTTTCATCTGGAATAATAAATTCAATCTCATATAAAATATATTCCTCTCTTTTTGTTTCAATGCCATCCGTATCTGTACCTATTTTCAGAATTTTGATTCATATAAAAGTAGCAGCTCTTTGGCACTTGGGTCTCACCTTCTCTCAGGATTGAAACCCTGTATTTCACAAGGAGGAAATGCTGGAATCATACTCTATTTATATTTAGGAACAGTGACTGGCATTGCATGTGGAGCATGCGGAGAATTGGTTTCTCCTTTACAAGCCTGTCTTAAGGTTTTAGTATAGCAGTAAGAAAACTTGTGGGACTGGGGAGAAAAGGCTACTTATGATAGAAATAAAGCTCCATGTAGGGATATAGGTGTTTAAGATACTTATCAATTCCATGTTTTATATTCTGACATGGGTCCCTTTCTTAATTCTAAAGGTCTCCCGCTCTCCATAACAGTGTCCTGTTACATCTGAGATAGTTAGATAAGGGATTAAATTTATTTGCAGTTAAATTTATTTGTGACTTGTAGCTATTTTAGCCCTAAAGCTAGAAGAAATGTTTAGGTTTGTTTTTGTTGTTGTTGTTTGTTTGTTTTTGTGTAATCATAGAAAGGACCTATTTCTCATAATATTCTTTGAGTTGAAATTACAGTATTCTTTAGTTTCATACTGTAAGCTCTCAGTATACTTAGAACAGCCAGTTAGCCAGTTCTTTTTTGTCATCAAATTTATGTTGTTTTTTTTTTTTTTTGTCAAAAGCCAGTGAGATCTCCCAAGGACGTGCTCTCAATTTACAACTCATTATAGAAATGGAGTTGCCTTCAGTCATGCTGTCAGTCTATGCTATAGGTTGCTAGAGTCCCATGCACCAGTATTAGAGGGATAGCTGATGCTCTTTAAATTAACAGAAGCATATATCCTTTAAATTAACAGAAGCATATATCCTTTAAATTAACAGAAGCGTATATCCTTTAAATTAACAGAAGCATACATCCACATATCCTGGATTCTCATTTCCTTAGACTCTGAAAGCTGAAATCACAGTGAATGTCAATTTCTATAATAAGTGGTATTTTTATGAGTAAACACTGAAACCTATTCTTGCAAATTTAACCATAAATTTTATTTGCTAAATAGTATTTGCTGGTTTATAGACTCACCAAGTGAACTAGAATCTGGCTTGGAGGAGTAGGATCTCAGAACAAAGCCCAAACTGCAAGGGGGAAACTGACACAGCAGCTTGAATAGTTCTGTGCATCAGATCCTAGAAAGACATAGATTTCTGCCACCACAGAAAAAGCCTCCACTATCCCCTCAGCAAAAATTAAAATTAAATGAAACCTTCAGGATGTTTTCTCCACATATTTCTCTCTTCTAAATGATGTCATGAGTATACCTGATTGGCAGCACCAATATTGTATTTGTTTATTTGTAGTTAATGACAATGAAATTTCTCTTTTTAACACTGAGATGATATTTAAGAAATATGAGAAATCCTCTGGATACAGGAATACTATGCAGAATGATATCCCTGATGGCTCAGTGGTAAAGAATCTGCCTGCCAATGCAGGAGACATGGGTTTGCTCCCTAAGTGGGGAAGATCCTCTGGAGAGGAAAATGGCAACCCACTTCAGTATTCTTGCCTGAAGAAGTCCAATGACAGAGGAGCCTGGCAGGCTGTAGTCTACGGGGTCACAAAAGAGTCATACATGACTGAGGAATGAAATAGCAAATAATAGACATGTCCAAGTGCAGAATCCAAAGACACATTTTGTTCAGCTCATTGTATGGCATTCATATAATTTAACAGATTTCACAGTGCTCAATCTCCCCCAATGTCCACTTACCCCAGATTTTTTCTTTGAGTTTGGTCAAGTTTTACCATGTATTGTGGTGTGTGTTTATTTCATTATCCATCTTGAGATTCATTGGATTTTCTGAATCTGAAATTCATAGGGATTTTACTTAACAATTCTGAACAGGTTTTTGACATCTCTTCTGTGAACATTGTTTAATTTGTCATTGTCAAGGTCCTTCAGGAACTCTGATCAGATATATGTTGTGATTATCATTTACATTGCTTTACCTCTTTCATATTTTAAGTGATTTTATTACCTTAATGACAATTTTAATAATTCAATTTAAATTCTGGTAACTGATAATCCTCTTCAGTAACATCTAATACACTATTTATCCAATTCTGTAAATCTTTAACTTTGTTGTTTTTCTCACACACACACACAGACACACAGTCTATTGGGCTCTTTTCCAAGCTACGTATTTTAACAATTGTTCTCATAGATTTTCCAAGTGATTCATTACATTTTCAAAGTTCTCTTTTATTTAAAATCCTTTAGCTATAACAAAAGTGAAAGCAACATCCAACTCTTTGCAATCCCATGGACTATACAGTCCATGGAATTCTCCATGCCAGAATACTGGAGTAGGTAGCCTTTTCCTTCCCCAGGAGATCTTCTCAACCCAGGGACCAAAGCCAGGTCTCTCAAATTGCAGGGCAGATTCTTTAACAGCTGAGCCACCAGTGAAGCTGAAGAAAACTGGAGTGGGTAGTTTATCCCTTCTCCAGCAGATCTTTCTGACCCAGGGTTCAAATCAGGGACTTTCATTACAGAGTGATTCTTAACCAACTGAGCTACCAGGAAACAAAATATGTCACATATTGTCAATATCTGAATTCTTCACATTTTCACTTCTAATGCCTGTTCTCTCTTCAAACTCACTTTCCTTGGGTTTTCCTTGTTGCTTGATTTTAATTGAGTGATGTATGAATTTTGGCTATAAAGTCCATTGGAACTTTATTGAAATAATTGTTTAAGGTCAATGTGAAGTTGTTTTCCTCCTGAAATATATTCCAAATCTTTTCAGTTCAGTTCAGTCGCTCAGTCGTGTCCGACGCTTTGCGACCCCATGAATCACAGCACGCCAGGCCTCCCTGTCCATCACCAGCTCCCGGAGTTTACTCAAAATCATGTCCATCGAGTCGTTAATGCCATCCAGACATCTCATTCTCTGCCATCCCTGTCTCGTTCCACCCCCATCCTTCCTAGCATCAGACTCTTTTCCAGTGAGTCAACTCGTCGCATGAGGTGGCCAAAGTATTGGAGTTTCAGCTTCAGCATCAGTCCTTCCAATGAACACCCAGGACTGATCTTTAGAATGGACTGGTTGGATCTCCTTGCAGTCCAAGGGACTCTCAAGAGTCTTCTCCAGCACCACAGTTCAAAAGCATCAATTCTTTGGCGATCAGCTTTCTTCATAGTCCAACTCTCACATCCATACATGACCACGGGTAAAACCATAGCCTTGACTAGACGGACCTTGGTTGGCAAAGTAATGTCTCTGTTTTTAATATGCTTTCTAGGTTGTTCATAAATTTCCTTCCAAGGAGTAAGCGTCTTTTAATTTCCTGGCTGCAATCAGCATCTACAGTGAACTTGGAGCCCAAAAAAATAAAGTCTGACACTGTTTCCCCATCTATTTCCCATGAAGTGATGGGACCAGATGCCATGATCTTTGTTTTCTGAATGTTGAGCTTCAAGCCAACTTTTTCACTCTCCTCTTTCACTTTCATCAAGAGGCCTTTGAGTTCCTCTTCACTCTCTGACATAAGGGTGGTGTCATCTGCATATCTGAGGTTATTGATATTTCTCCCTGCAATCTTGATTCCAGCTTGTGCTTCCTCCAGCCCAGCGTTCCTCATGATATACTCTGCATATAAATTAAATATGCAGGGTGACAATATACAACCTTGACGTACTCCTTTTCCTATTTGGAACCAGTCTGTTGTTCCATGTCCAGTTCAAACTGTTGCTTCCTGACCTGAATACAGGTTTCTCAAGAGGCAGGTCAGGTGGTCTGGGATTCCCATCTCTTTCAGAATGTTCCACAGTTTATTGTGATCCACACAGTCAAAGGCTTTGGCATAATCAATGTAGCAGAAATAGATGCTTTTCTGGAACTCTCTTGCTTTCTTCATGATCCAGCAGATGTTGACAATTTGATCTCTGGTGCCTCTGCCTTTTCTAAAAGCTGCTTGAACATCTGGAAGTTCATGATTCACATATTGCTGAAGCCTGGCTTGGAGAATTTTGAGCATGCCTTTACTAGCGTGTGAGATGAGTGCAATTGTGCAGTAGTTTGAGCATTCTTTGGCATTGACTTTCTTTGGGATTGGAATGAAGACTGACCTTTTCCAGTCCTGTGGCCACTGCTGAGTTTTCCAAATTTGCTGGCATATTGAGTGCAGTACTTTCACAGCATCATCTTTCAGAATTTGAAATAGCTCAATTGGAATTTTATCACCTCCACTAGCTTTATTCATAGTGATTCTTTCTAAGCCCCACTTGACTTCACATTCCAAGATGTCTGGTTCCAGGTGAGTGATCATGCCTTCGTGATTATCTTGGTTGTGAAGATCTTTTTTGTACAGTTCTTCTGTGTATTCTTGCCACCTCTTCTTAATATCTTTTGCTTCTGTTAGGTCCATACCATTTCTGTCCTATAATCTTTTACTAATTGTATAATAGTGTCAATTGTAGACTAAATTAAATTATCCATGTTTTTTCCATGTAAATACTGTAAATACTGTCATGAATCCACAGCTGACTTATAGATCTTCTTTTTCAATCAAGATTTCTTTTTTACTTTTCTTCATTTACCCAATGTCTGATTCAAAACAGGAAAGTATAATTGCTGCTTATTTCTGCTTTGTAGGCTGATTCAGTCTTGCACTGAAGTATATTTGAGGATCTTACCTTTATGGATGTTATGGTACTATACTTTCTATACTGAGTGAGCACTCAACTTTATATCCTTCATCTGTAATCCTTTATTGTTGGGGGCTCCAAAATCACTGCGAATGCTGATTGCAGCCATGAAATTAAAAGACGCTTACCCCTTGGAAGGAAAGTTATGACCAAACTAGATAGCATATTTAAAAGCAGAGACATTACTTTGCCAACAAAGGTCTGTCTACTCAAAGCTATGCTTTTTTCCAGTGGTCATATATGGATGTGAGAGTTGGACTGTGAAGAAAGCTGATCGCCGATGAATTGATGCTTTTGAACTGTGGTGCTGGAGAAGACTCTTGAGAGTCCCTTGGACTGCAAGGGATCCAACCAGTCCATTCTAAATGAGATCAGTCCTGGGTGTTCATTGGAAGGACTGATGCTGAAGCTGAAGATCCAATACTTTGGCCACCTCATGTGAAGAGTTGACTCACTGGAAAAGACTCTGATACTGGGAGGGATTGGAGGCAGAAGGAGAAGGGGACAACAGAGAATGAGATGGCTGGATGGCATCACCGACTCGATGGACATGATTTTGAGTAAACTCCGGGAGGGAGGCCTGGCGTGCTGTGATTCGTGGGGTTGCAAAGAGTCAGACACAACTGAGCAACTGAACTGAACTGAACTGAATCCTGTGCAATCACTAAAATTAACATCAAATTCATTAAGTTTTGAAATATATCTTCAAGATGAGAACTTAGGACTACCTTACTAAATAAGATTTTTCACTTTTACTTTGTTATTGTTTTGGGGAGTCTTTGATTTCTTGAATCTCAAGGATGTACTTTTTAACACCAAAAAATTACTCATTCTTTGAAGATGTATTTATCAGAAGCATAATTCTTGGAATTTAGTCCACAATACTACATTATTCCACAAAAATGCTGGGGAAAGCACTTTCTTACTGGGTTTTTATATCTTTGCATCTGATTAACAGGTTTTCACTAAATATTTTGTAATTAATTTTTATTTTGAATCTGATGTGTTACTCTTTACCTATTAAGCAGTTAATTGCAAACACCATAGATTTTAGGCCTTAGGGAATATGAACCAAGATGACTTATCCCTTACAAGACTTGAGAGGTTTATAAACCTCCCACTTCACATTAAATCACTAAGGTAATAGGCCAATATGAATTATTAATTATATCTCATTTTTTTCAAAGTCCCTTCTAATGTTAACAGCATACATTCATTCACTGCTACACATCAGGATAGTGGATTTACAGTGATACACTATTCTTCATATACTCAGGACACTTTTGTAGAAAAATGGTGTTTTAAGCAAAGAGGACATTGACAGTGATGGTATCCTCACTAAAAATGTTACTATATGTTTAGTACAAAAATATTAGTCATGACTTCTAAAAGATTGAAGTCAACATTATTAATATAAAATCTGAATATATTTGGGAAGTTTAAATTTTAATTCATTTGGGAAGAATTAAAATAACAAAATTTAAGTTTCATCACATTCTGTTCATTAATTTCTCTTTCACTAAAATAAGAGAAAACAATGATAATTAAATTGAAATGACAAAAATGGCTCTTTAAAGCATTAAATATGATAAGGATTTATTTTTTGGTACTCAATAGAATACAGAAGTATGTTGTGTTGAAGAGAAGTACAGGGAATAATTTTGGTTTATTCAATTATTTGGCTTGAGGTTTAATACAGGAGTTTTATATATTGAAAAATGACTTGAAAAAATTATCTGAAATATTAATCATTGGCTGCAGGAGAAACAGAAAGTTTAATTGTATTTAAATAAGTCATTAATATGTATGATGAAATGGCTGTGTATTTTTGAACTATATTACTCCAGAGGAAATATTAATGAATATCCATTTCAGTAGTTATTAATACTGAACATTCCCAACTCTATAACAGTTAAAAAATATTATTAATCAAGAATACAAAGTATTCTACATTTTCAACCATTTCCATTCTGGTAATGATTTAAGATTGTTAAATACTATATTTTTTAATAAAACTTTATTATGAAATCTATATGACCTTTTAGTATAAGTAACACAATACTTATATAGGCATTTATACAGGCACATTTTTGCGATATGATAGGTTTGGCTTCAGACTACCACAATAAAGCAAAATTGCAATAAATTGAGTCACATGAACGTTTTGGTTTCCAAGTGCATATAAAAATTACATTTACACTATACTGTAATCTATTAAGCATACAATAGCATTTTGTCTAAAAAAATTAATAAATCTTATTTTAAAATTTCTTTATTGTTTAAAATGCTAGGTATTATCTGAAACTTCAGTGAGTTATAATATATCTGCAATAGTAACATCAAAGATCACTGATTGAAGATCACCATAACAAATGCAGTAGTAATGAAAACATTTGAAATATGGCAAGAATTATCAAAATATGACGCAGAGACACAAAGTGAGCAAAACCTGTTGGAAATAGTGTTGATAAACTTTCTTGATGCAATTTGTAAAAACTACATTATCTGCAAAGTTCAATAAAACAATATATGCTTGTAAATTTCTCATTATCTTAATTCAAATTTCTATGACAAAAATATGATGACTAGGTTACTTAAATAGCAAACATTTATTTCTTACAGTTCTTAAAGCCAAGAAGTCCAAGATCTAAGTGCTGGCAGATTCAATCTGGTGAGAGTTCTCTTGCTGACTTCAGTTCAGTTAAGTTCAGTTCAGTCGCTCAGTCGTGTCCAACTCTCTGCGACCCCATGAACTACAGTCACCTTTTTGATGTTTCCTCACATGGCAGAAAACAGAGTGAGAAACCAGTTCTCTTGTATCTTTTTATATATATTATATAAATAAATAATATATGTTATGAAATATATAACATATATTTAATATATAACATATATTTAATAAAATAATTCAAATATTATCTATATTATTTATATTTATCCACAAATACATAAATATGTATGCGTGTGTGTATATATATATGATTTATTTATTTGGCTGACATTGGTTATAATTATAGCACACAGGATCATTGGTCTCCTTTGCAACATGCAGAATCTTTAGTTGCAGCACATGAACTCTTAGTTGTTAAACACAAACTCTTAACTGAGACATGTGAAATCTAGTTTCCTGACCAGGGATTGAACCCAAGCCCCCTGCATTAGGAGGACAGAGTCTTAACCACTGAGCCACTAGGGAAGTACCTGTATCTCTTCTCGAATGCCTGCATGCTCAGTAGTGTGACTCTTTGAGACCCCTGTAAAGACTGTAGACCACCAGGTTCCTCTGTCCATGGGATTCTCCAGATAAGAATACTGGAGTGGGTTGCCATTTCCTCCTCCAAGGGATCTTCCTAACTCAGGTATTAAACCTGCATCTCCTGTGTCTAAGGGCACTAATCTCATCATAAAGGCTGCATCATAATGACCTCCTGAAAACTTTATCTACAAATAACATCATACAATAAGGATTAGGGTTTCAACATATGAGTATAGTTGAGGACACAAGCAGTCCAGAGCAACAAGATAAGCTGTAATCACCAGTTTCCCTCTCTAGTTATTGGTGTAGGCATGAGTATGCTTGGCAGTTAGGCCAACGAGATATTAGGGAATTTTTGATAAGAAGTCTTCTGGGAAATAGATTCTTCAATTTTTAAAAAAAGGTAGAAAGTTTTTGTTCTAAACCCTCTCACTTGGATTTTTCTTGCAATCATCAGGGGAACCAGCCTGAGGAAGAGACACACATGCTGTGGATAGCAGAAGAGAATAACAGGAAAAAATATACCAGTCTTGTTAAAATGTTGGATTATGAATAAAACCATGATGTCTCCTATAGGTTTCTGTTCCACTTGGCATCAGTCCCACAACTATCCTGCTTGTTACAATGAGCATGCAAATTCACTTCAAATAGTTTGCTTGTGTATTTGTAACAAGGTGGTGCTAGTAGTAAAAAAAATTGACTGACAGTGCAGGAGATAAAAGAGACATGTATTCAATCCTTGGGTCAGGAAGATCCCCTGGAGGAGGGCATGGCAGCCCAGCGCAGGATCTCGCCTGGAGAATCCTATGCACAGAGAAGCTTGGAGAGCTACAGTCCATGGGGTCACACAGAGTTGGACAGGATTGAAGCAACTTAGCTTGCTTGCTTATCATGATTTTATGAGAGCATCATTAGAAAGCAGTAGGGCATATTTTTGTCTTAACTAATATGTGATCAATCTTTTACTCCAAGTAAAGTTTTAAACATGTATAAGAGAAAATTCAAGAAAGTTAAATTTTTAATTATCCCAATCAAATAAAAATAATAGGAATGATATACCAAATAGGGATTGAAATAAGTAATATATGTTTATACTACCTTTTCACTAATTTAAAAAATATCAAGCAAACTTTTTACAATATAGCAAAAATATTTCTGGGTACACTGTCATCTGTGTTAGGCATTCAAATACTAAAAACAGTTATGTCCTGCTAAGATGGTTAGAGGACTTCCCAGGTGGCTTAGTGGTAAATAATCTACCTGTAGCCCAGGGAATGTGGGTTTGATCCTTGGGTTGGGAAGATTCCTTGGAGGAAGAAATGACAACTCATTCCAGTATTCTGCTTGGAAAATCCAATAGACAGAGGAGCCTGATAGGCTACAATCCAGGGGGGGTCATAAAAGAGTCAGACACAGCTTAGCAACTAAACAGCAACAACAAAGCATGACTACATTGTAAATTCAGAGGAGTCTTGTAAGGATTTTATGAATTTAGGAAAACAAGGATTTACAGGGACAACAGAAAATGATTATTTCCTCTTAAGTTACTGGAGAAAGTCCACTGGACAGTATCATACCCCCTCAACAACCTAACTATAAATGCCATCAAAAGCCTGGCAAAGCTTCGGGGGAAATATTATAGTGTAAGATTATCAATCTTTATTCTCTCACAGGGACTTCCCTAATAGCACAGCTGGTAAAGAATCTCACAAACATGAGAAATTGAGACAAAATGTTTAAACAACCTTTGTTCTCAGTCACTGTTGGCATATACTGAAGGAGGAAACAGACAGAACAGGCTCCATCTTGAAAGCAGGACTCCATCTTGGGCTGGACTGTGGACTTTGAGCTGTATGCCCAGTATCTATGGAAATGACATACCAACTAGAAAACCAGACCCCTACTCCCTAGATGGAAGAGCCCCAGGACTCGTACCTAGACTCTCCATCGCCTAAAAGAATACCCTAATGATCTATGTAACTGAATAGAATCATAAATTCTATTATGCTTATTGGGATATGACCACAGGCCTACAGATAATTGTCCACTGTTAACTACCTAGGCTTAAGGTATATGAATCATGGGTTTAAGGCATACGAATCACAGGTTAACTTTGATTGTATGTTTCTTTTCCTTTGTTCAGACTAGTTTCAGAGAATTTGGGGAGGTGGATTTGAGCACGTACACTTAGGGTATATAAGACTTTCACAAAAACTAGTCGGGGTCCTTGGCTAAGAGGAGACTCTGCCTTGGGCCCACTGATGTAATAAACTGCACTCCACTCTCTGCATTGTCCTTCTGAGTGAATTTGTTTCCCAGAACACATGGCTACAACAATACAGGTATCCCATGCTCTTGTCTGGTATTAGTATTCTTTGCTTTGTAACTTTTGCATACTTTCCATTTTCTGTAATAAAACATTTTTATATTAACTCAAACCTTTCACCATAACCCTTAAAGAAAAATTAGTGATAGAACTGAAAAGTTAGTGATGGAATGAAAATGTCAAAAAGGAATATGAATCTCCTTCTGCATTATGTTCAGTGTTCTATTTCAGAATGTATGTATTTTGAGTGCCAGAATCTTCTAATTAGTAAAATCTATTTGTGTGTGTGCTAAGTCACTTCACTCACTGGATTCTGACTAATTGCAACTCCATGGACTGAGCCCACCAGACTCCTCTGTCCATGGGATTCTCCAGGCAAGAATACTAGAGTGGGTTGCCATGCTCTCTTCCAGGAGATCTCCCTGGCCCAGGGATCAAGCCTGCATCTCCTATAGCTCTTGTACGGTAAGCAGATTCTTTACCGCTGAGCCACAGGGGATACCCAACATCTATTTGCAGATAAGACTTGTTTTACATAAACTTGCTTTCTAAGGAAAATTTTAAAAATCACCAGACACCAAAACACTATTCAAAATAAGTAATGAGTGTTCATTAACAAGTAATAGAATTTCTCTTCTGTGCAAAACTGAAATTCAGCTTCTCGAAAAGTAGTGGGTGGCTGTGGCTCTTTTTAAAAATAAATGCAAAATTGCCATGATTTCATTGAATCCTTATCACAGAAGCCTAGACAAATAATGATTTATGGGTTAAAGATAAACTAGTTAACAGAAGACACTGAACATGTGTGTTTATCTCTTATTACTGAGTGATTAATTCAGTCAGTTCAGTTCAGTCGCTCAGTCGTGTCTGACTCTTTGCGACCCCATGGACTGTAGTCACACCAGGTTCCCTGTCTGTCACCAACTCCCAGAACTTGCTCAAATTCATGTCCATTGAGTTGGTGATGCCATCCAACTGTCTCATCCTCTGTCACCACCTTCTCCTCGTCTGTTTCGAATGATCAATTATGAAAGGCAAAAACTAACTCCCCATGCACAGAAAAGAAAGTCACAGTACCTCTGAAGGTGGGCTTGGAGTAAAATATGTAAAATTGAAATCGGTATAATCCAGAAATTAAAAAAAATTTCCTTACTTGAAAAAACTTTTATGTATAAAGTATAGTTCTGGAAATAGTGTTCAATGACCAAGTAGAATGATGATTAAGCACAGGAAACCTACCTTCCAATAGTGTAGATTTCATATCTTATACCAGGTTATAATTCTACCGCTTCCACTTGTTAACGTGTGGCTTTGAATCAATACTTCATCTCTCATTTCCTCTGTTTCTTCTCTACAATGCAGATGATAAGAATAGAATCTAGAATGTTCTTGTCATTTTCAGATGAGTTAATACACAAAGTGCTTTTAGCTGCTTGGATTGCTGTATATATACATTATTTGTTGATTTTTTAAAGATTATGAGATACTTATGATTTCTGAATAATATGATTAGGAATTTTGAATAAGATAAAGTCAAGATTCTTTGATTAGAACAAACAGATGTATTGGTAATATTCACTGTTCTAAGTTCAATGTTTTTCACTGGGTCATGCTTGAAGATGAAATAAGTGGTTAAAAGATTTGTGATATAATATGATTACACTAGGTGATTACCTGCTCTTATTTTAATAACTACAAAATTGGCAAAAATACTTTCCATGATCATAAACTCTAGCATGATTACTATTTCACAAAACTGACATATGATGAACTGCTTTGGATAAACCAAGTGCTGTGAACTGACAGGATGTCAGAAGAATGCTGATAACATTAACTCCACAAATTTGCCAAGTTCTAATAGCCACAGGATATTATTGCTGCTTTTGCTCATCTGAAGGCTCTTTCTGAGTCCTACATCCTATGCAATATATTTGTTTGAGGAGGACATGGTTAATATAGTTCAAGAGTGAGATCTGCATTTTGAAATACTGGAAGGCAAAATGCAGAGCAAAATATCACATTTTAGAGCACACTGAATATTTTAAAAAATGAAAGTAGCTGACTTTATGTTTGCATGTAACACTGAATTGTTAATTAAGACTACACTCATATTCTTGGCAACTTTTTTGCAGATCACTTATAAATCTCATATTAAATAAAAGATCACCAATATGAGATGGAATGAGAAACACAGGAGCAATTCAGTATGGTGTTAAGCTGAAAATGTGAAAAGTTCCACATTTCTAAGGAACTCAACAAGAAACCTGCTAACTATGAAGAGAGACAGTAGAAAGATTGAAGGTCCTATAATTGACTGTGGATTGAGACTTAACATGTGTGCATTTATTATGTGTTATGGCCCCTTACCTATGTAACAAGTTCTTATGAAGCAATGATCCTATTTTTTTTTAATATTTACATTCTGCTCAAACCCTTTATGTAAAATTCAGAGGACATTATATTCACAGTGGGCTTTTGCCAAACCTAGAAGACACTTTAATGCTGATAATTGTTGCTCACATTCTCTTCAGACCCTTGAACCCAATACACTCCAAAACTGCTTGTGCATTGACACCTTGTGCAAGCTGATACAGGAAATTTCTCCTTTTATTTTTCTCTGACATTTCCAGGTTGAGTCTTTACAGCTCAAAATGAAGGTCAATGTCACAGGCATAAAAAAAGTACAGTTCCATAAAAGCAATTCTATGACAGGTTAACTCAATGTGGTTTAAATATGCTGCCTCCTCAGGATTTGATTAAATGTGGAATGCAGGTTACCTAGAGAACAGAATGAATAGGTCTCCTTTGGGCAATTCTCAATAAATATTCAGATAAGCTTGGGGGTAATTTATCAAAGAGTTATACTTTTCTGACAAGCACTTGATGCAGCAACATCTTGTGTGTCAATTAAGGACAGAGTCACACTGTATAACTTCCAGGAGCTATGGTTAATATCCTTGTAAAAATATGGAATAGGCCATTTACGATAACTTAATATGAGCGCATCTTACATAAGTCTGTACTTTTTCCCTGAGAGACAATTCTAAGTCTACTTTAACAGAGGAATGAGCACATCAATATGGCCAAGAGTTATTTTTACATGGTTTCACGTATTTATGAGTTAATTAAATAAATTACCTAATTATACAGCATAAATTTATATAAATGTGTATGCTTATATATTTCTAATTATTGAAATGTAATCATTTTTATTGAAGGATAATCATTTACAACCTTGTGATAGTTCAGGTTGTATGTTTATAACTGATTATATATACATATTAATTATTATTATTGTTTGATTGGCACTATAAGTGGGATTCCTAGGTGGAGATAGTGGTAAAAAACCTACCAGTCAAGGCAGGAGACGAGAGATGTGGTTTTTATCCTTGAGAGAGGAAGATACCTTAAGAGGAGAGCATTCCAGTATTTTTACCTGGAGAACCCCATGGACAGAGGAACTTGCCAGGCTATGGTCCGTGGGACTGCAAAGAGTCAGACACGACTGAAGTGGTTTAGCATGCGTGAATGCGCTTTAAGCAATAGCTTCCATGATTTTACCTCAAAAAAAGTTGCAAGCACTTTTTACAAGTTTCTCAGTATGGTTATTTAAGAAAAAAAAAAGCAAAAACACACACATACAAGGCATTGCCTGTAAAAATCTAACAGTAAGCAGGGTAATATTCTACTAAAGAAACTTCTAGATAAATGAATCGACTTACTCTCGATATCTTCTGTTGTTCAGTTGGTCAGTCATATCCAACTCTTTGCGACCCCACGGACTGCAGTATGCCGGGCTTCCCTGTCTGTCACCATATCCCACAGCTTGCTCAACTCATGTCCATTGAGTTGGTGATGCCATCCTATCATCTTGGCCTCTGTAATCCCCTTATCCTCCTGTCTTCTCTCTTTCCCAGCATCAGGGTTGATTTCCTTTAGTGTTTACTGTTCTATATCCTTGCAGTACAAGGGACTCTCAAGAGTTTTCTGTAGCACCACATTTTGAAATCATCAAAACCTTGGTGCTCAGCCTTCTTTATGGTCCAACTCTCACATCCATACATGACTACTGGAATAAAGCACATCTTTAGTTGCATTGACCAGTGTTGGCAAAGTGATATTTCTGCTTTTTAATATGCTTTGCAGGTTTGTCATAACTATTCTTTCAAGGAGGAAACATCTTTTAATTTTGTGGCTGGGGTCACTGTCTGCAGTGATTTTGAAGTACAATAAAAAAGATCTGTCACTGTTTCCATTTTTTCCTCCTTCTGTCATGAAGGGGTGGGACTGGATGCCAATATCTTAGTTTTTTGAATGTAGAGTTTTAAGCCAGTTTTTTCACTCTCCTCTTTCACCCTCATCAGTAGATTCTTTAGTTTCTCTTTACTACCATTAGAGTGGCAAAATTTGCGTATCTGAAGTTGTTTATATTTCTCCCAGCAATCTTTATTTAGCTTGTGATTCATCCAGCCCAGCATCTGGCATGATGCAATCTGCATATAAGTTAAATAAGCATTGTGACAGTATGCAAATTTGTCATGCTCCTTTCCCAATTTTGAACTTATTAGTTGTTCCATGTCTAGTTCTAACTGTTGCTTCTTGACACACATACAGCTTTCTCAGGAGACAAGTAAGGTAGTCTGACATTCCTACCTCTTTAAGAATTTTTCAGTTTGTTGTGATTCACACAAAGACTTGAGTGTAGTCAATGAAGCAGAAGTATATGCTTTTCTGGAATTCCCTTGCTTTCTCTATGATCCACTGGATGCTGGAAATTTGATCTCTGGTTCCTCCACCTCTTTGAAACCCAACTTGTACATCTCGAATTTCATGGTTCACATACTGCTGAAGCCTACCTTAAAGGATTTTGAACATTACCTTGCTAGCATGTGAAATGAGTGCAATTGTATGGTATGTTGAACATTCTTTAGTATTATCCTTCTTTGGGATTATAATAAAAACTAACATTTTCCAGTCCTGTGGCCACCACTGAGTTTCCCAAATTTGCTGACATTTGAGTGTAGCTCTTTAACAGCATCATCTTTTAGTATTTTAAATAGCTCAGCTGGACTTCAGTAACCTCCACTTGCTTTGTCCATAGTAACACTTCCTAAGGCCCACTTGACTTCACACTCCTGGATATCTAGGTCTAGGTGAGTGACAACCCCATTGAGATTACCCAAGTCATTAAGACCTTTTTGTACAGTTTTTCCATGTATTCCTTCCATTTCTTCTTAAATTCTTCTCATTCTGTTAGATCCTTACCATCTCTCTTCTTTATTGTGCTCATCCTTGAATAAAATGTCCCTTTGGTATTTCCAATTTTTCTTGAAGAAGTCTCTAGTGCTTCCCATTCTATTGTTTTCCTCTATTTCTGTGCATTGTTTAGTTAAGAAAGCCTTCTTATCTTTCCTTGCTATTCTCTGTAACACTGCATTTAGTTGGGTATATATTTTCCTTTCTCCCTAGCTTTTAGCTTCTCTTCTTTCCTCAGCTATTTGTAAAGCCTCCTCAGGCAACCACTTTGCCTTCTTGCATTTCTTTTTCTTGGGGATTATTTTGACCACTGCTTCCTGTACAATGTTACTAGCCTCCATCCATGGTTCTTCAGGCAATATGTGTAAAATATCTAATTCCTTGAATCTATTTGCCAGGAACCCATGTCACTTATGTCTTCTACACTGGCAGACAAGTTCTTTACCACTAACACCACCTGGGAAATCCTCTATTCATCACATCCTCTATATAATTATAATGGATTTAGGTCATAGCTGTATGGCCTAGTGGTTTTCCCTACTTTCGTGGATCACAGCCTTTTCATGGTGAAGGGGCTTGTGTAACTCGATGAATGCATGAGCCATGCAGTGTAGGGCCACCCAAGACAGACAGGTCATAGTGAAGAGTTCTGACAAAATGTGGTCCACTGGAGGAATGAATAGCAAATCACTACAGTATTCTTACCCTGAAAACCCCATGACCAGTATGAAAAGGCAAAAGATGACACTGGAAGATGAGCCCCCAGGATGAAAGGTGCTCAATATGCTACTGGTGAAGGGTGGAGGTCAATTACTAATAGCATCAGAAAGAATGAAGAGATTAAGCCAAGGTGGGAAACAATGCTCAGAAGTGGCTGTGTCTGGTGGTGAAAGTAAAGTTTGATCTTGTATACAACAATACTGCATAAGAACATGGAATATTAGGTCCATGAGTCAAGGTAAATTTTGGAGGTGGTCAAGCAGGGGATGACTGAACATCGACATCTTAGGTATCAGTGAACAAAACTGGATAGGAATGGGAGGATTTAATTTAGATGAACATTTTATCTACTACTGTGGGCAAGAATTCCTTAGAAGAAGTGGAGTAGCCCTCAGAGTCAACAAGGATCCAAAATGCAGTACTTGGGTGCAATCTCAAAAATGACCGAATGATCTCAGTTCATTTCCAAGGTAAATTATTCAACATCATAGTAATCCCAGTCTGTATCCCAAACACTAATGCCAAAGAAGCTGAAGTTGACCGGTTCTGTGAAGACTTACAGGACCTTCTAGTTACTGTTCAGTCGCTAGGTCATGTCCAACTCCTTGTGACCCCATGGACTACAGCCTGCCAGGGTTCCCTCTCCTTTGCTATCTCGCTGAGTTTGCTCAAACTGCTGTCCGTTGAGTCAATGATGCCATCCAACCATCTCATCTCTGTTACTTCCTTCTCTTGCTCTCAATCTTTCCCAGCATCGGGGTCTTTTCCAATGAGTCGGCTCTTTACATTAGAGACCTAACTAACCCCCAAAACAATGTCCTTTTTATCATAGAAGATTGGAATGCAAAAACAGGAAGACAAGAAATACCTGGAGGAACAGGCAAGTTTGGCCTTGGAATACAAAATGAAGCAAGGCAAAGGCTAAGAGAGTTTTGGCAAGAAAACACACTGGTCATAGCAAGCAACCTCTTCCAACAACACAAGAGACCCTATCATGAACATCACCAGATGGCCAATATCAAAATCATATTGATTCTCTTCTTTGCAGCTGAAGATGCAGAAGCTCTGTATAGTCAGCAAAAACAAGACCTGAACTTGATTGTTGCTCAGATCATAAGATCCTTAATGAAAAATTCAGTCTTAAATCCTCAATTACTTAATCCAATATTTTGAACTTATTTTCTCCTTTCTTTCATTTGTAACTATTAAAACAATAGTAAGAATTAACTCAGCTATACTAACAATAATCAATAAGGAAGAGAAATACAGAGCATATTGTGAGAGCCATGGGTATTTTCTCTAAATTTAATTCACTTTATTATTTAATTCTCCACTTTCATCTTCAATAATATTGTAAGATTTTTTATTATCACATGGATGTTTCATGTAACTACATAATTATATGCACTTATACTAATTATGTGTCATAATTAGAACAGGCAATTGCTATGTTAGCATATTTAATTACACAGTTGAACATTAATGTATGCAAATGTACTTTGCACTCAGAGTAATATATGCTGCAAAATAACTATTTTTCCTTAAACTCTTATCAAGTCAGACTCTTGAAATCATTACAAAAAAAAGTCAAAATAAAATCAAATTTTATTAAACCTAACTTAGAAGCAAACTTAGAAAAAACTAAAGTATCTTTTAAAGCGATAAAGGATATTAATTGAAATTTAACCTGGACTTTCCAATTTATAAAGACATATTTAATAGCAAAATATAAAACTTGGAAGTTTAAAATTATTTCTTAGTTGATGTTCAGTCACTCAGTCCTGTCTGACTCTTTGTGACCCTATGGACTGCAGAGCACCAGGCTTCCCTGTCCTACTATCTCCTGGAGTTTGAGTAAACTCCTGTTTATTGAGTCAGTGACACCATTCAACCATCTCACCCTCTGTTGCCCCCTTCCCCACCTGCCCTCAATCTATCCCAGCATTAAGGTCTTTTCCAACGAGTTGGCTCTTTTCATCAGGTGGCCAAAGTATTGGATCTTCAGGTTCACCATCAGTCCCTCCAATGAGTGTTCAGGGTTGATTTCCCTTAGGATTCCTCAGTAGTTTAAGTGTTTTAAATTCTTGATCTCAAAATAAAAGTGTTTGTATATCTGTTTTCTAAATTGAGATATAGCAAAGCCAATATTTATATCTAGACTTGTGTTTATTTTGCGTGTGAAAATAAAGACAAAATAAGCTCTTTTGAATAAAGAGCTATTAGAAAACTTTATGAATAAAATAGTTGATGTTATATATTTTCTCACGTTTGTATGCCTATATCCTCCACAAATCTAAATACAGCCTAATTGTTTTGTGTGTGTGTGTGTGTGTGTGTGTGTGTGTATGTTTTTGACAAGCAAACTTATTCCTAATCCAGAGTAAATGCTCTGAAGAATGGGAATTAGCAAAGTGTATTGTGTACCCATTATTTCTGCTCACTGAAAACATAATATTTTTTTGGATACTCCTAAACATTTGACTTCTGTTCAAGTATTCTACTAAAAGTTTGCCTTAGTGATTATAAATACTTTTCACTTAACAAATTCAGTGAAATTTTCTCAATCCCCATATTACAAATCCTTTCATTTACTTCAAAGTATTTTTTCTCTGAACTTCCTGAGTTCTATAAAATCTTTGTAGTTACGTGAAAAACTATGGATAATTTGAGATGAAGTATGCATGGACATTGAAGACTAACTAAAAGACAATTAGCAGAATGATTACACCATTTAACAACTCTGTAGGTGATTGAGCTTATAAATCTTAGTTTATCTCTCTAGATCTGTGAATTATATGTAAATTACATATAATTATGTAAAATATGGACAACAATGTTACCTACTAATAAGATTATTATCTGGGCTTACTTAAATACTCCTGAAATATCAAGGTTTTAATAAATAGTATATTTGAGAAGTCAATACTAACATGTATTGAACACATTTTATGCCAGTCATCTCTCTAGAAAGTAAATTAATTTTAAAAACAGTCTTATAGGGACAGATGTAATTACTATCCCTGTTTTACAGATAACAAAAGCTAAAAGAGCATGACTTTTTGGTGCTGAGAGATTAATGGCGTATTGCAGTATGCAGGCAAAGAAAATTTAAAATGACGCAGGTTAACAGAAAAGCAAAACAACCCCTCCCCTAAAGTTCAATGAAACAGACTTTTAAAAGAATTTTGCTAATGGTGTATAATGACAGAGTTGGGAAGATTTTTGTGTGTGGAACAATATTTCCAGTACTTCAAATACAGTATTATCCATGCAACTGGCCTTTGTTATACATAAGGCTGGCTGTGATAACTACTTCAGACCACAAATGCTAACTACTTCAAATAAAACATTTTGAATTTTAAATAAAAACAATACACAAGCACAAGGTAAAAATACAAAACATTTGTGAAAGAATAGTGTTTTTAAATGATTATACCTTGCATATATTATTTGAAGTTTCCTAGTATAAATTCCCACTTGTAGTCTCACTTCAATGGGAAAATCTTTACTGTGTTATTATTTTGATTTTCCCTTCAGGCAGTCCATGCACCCTAAAGGACAATCACCTATTCTTTTTCAGGAATCATATACTTTAAAATATATTTATTTATAGTTTCATATTTTAAAAGTTAAAATATCCCACATGAAAAATATAGAGGTAGAAATGTACATGGATGAAATATTGTGCTTTAATCACAATGTAGATAGAATGTTCTTACATGCATCATGGTTAAGAGCTCCATAAACGATCAATTTTTCTTTGTTCAGAATCAAAGACATGGAATCAAAATAAGTAATTAGGTAATAAAGGAAAAGTAGATGAAGTTATTTTATGTTTCTTTTAGATTACTGTGGTAGTTGATAGTAATCACAAAGAAATTAAAGGACAATCATGGTAAATTCACATTTGATATTCTTACTTCAGTTTGATCTAGAATTAAGACTCTATAAACTATATTTCTAAAGGAAAATTTTTCTAAGTTTCTTCAGAATTCAGACTTGGGCAGGCCAGTAAAATAATAGAAACATGACTCTTTCTTCTCATAGCCATCTCTAATGTTTCTTTTCTATTCTGCATTAAGATACTCAGGTAATGATCTTATCACCATCTTCTTAAAACTGCTGCTGTCAAATTTCCCAATGACCTTAGAAAGACAAACCCAAATATAATCACTCTATTTTCCAATCAGTAGCATGTGACACAGATAGTCCCACCAGCATTCTTGATTATGGTCATATTTCTTTGATTCTCCTCTGATTATTCTCAATTTGTTGTTCTTTATTATTTTTTTTCAAACTGTCCCCTAAAACTTAATGTTTCAGTCCTGGTGAAGGTGAAAGTCACTTAGTTGTGTCCGACTCTTTGCAACCCTATGGACGATACAGTCCAACCCCATGGATGATACATAATACTGGCATGGGTAGCCCTTCTCTTCTTCAGGGGATCTTCCCAGAATATGGATGGAACCCAGGTCCTGGTATTCAGTGCAGTCCTGGTACTCAGTGATATCAGAATACACACTATTTTAAAAAGTATACAGTTGTCAAAATTGATAATTTATTAATTATTAAAACTGGTCACAGCAAATTTCAAAATATTGAAATCAGATGGAAAATTTCTCTATTTGCAGTGAAAGTAAAATAAAAATTAAGCACAAAAATGATTAGTAGATAAATCCACATTTCTAAATTAAACAATTTTCTTTTAAAAAGAACCAAGGTTCTTGCTTTTTGTTAAAACATTTGATAAATTTTTATATATTTGATAACTTTGAACAAAATAAAAATACAAATATCAGCATACTATTGATTTTATTGAAATGTTGCAAATAAGATGATACATCAAGAAAAGCTATTTATTCACATGTTACAGTTGAATATCTCCAATATATGTTCTTTCAAATCAATAAAAAGGCCAATGTCCTGATAGAGATATGATGAAAACAGTGATTAGAACATTCACAGTAGAATCATAAAAATAGTCAATGATCACATTCATGAAAATATATAAAATATATATAATGAAATAAAAGATCTCTTTCATTTACTTATCTGACTGTAATAAATTTAAAATATTGACTACCTCACACTGAAGGCAATAATATGACTGTGATTTGATGAACATCTTTTGAATAAGGATTTGTCAATATCTCAAAATCTGTTGAATAACCCTGCATTGCTTTTGAGCTAACAGTTCATTCTAGGAGTTTATTATGAATAAATAGAAAAATGTAAAGGCAAAACAAGCAATGAAACTTTTATGAGTCATTCTACATAAACTAGAATTTCATAAACAGAGAAATGACTAGATAACTTTGGGATAAATACCTTGCATTCACTAATTAAGTGTTAAGAATAGCTTATGACATCAAAGAAAATTATAACTGTATGACCTTAAAATGACTTCATAAAGTAATATAATGATACAAACTCTTTGTAAAGATTAAGTGAAATAATAATAACAACCAATATTTGGTGGCTAATTGCTCAGTTGTGTCCAACTCTTTGTGACCCCATGGACCAACTCTTTGTGTCCCCAACCATGTGTCCATGTGTCCCCAACCATGTGTCCCCAACCATGTGTCCAACTTTTGGTGACCCCAACAGGCTCCTCTGTTCATCGGATTTCCCAAGCAAGAATATTGAAGTGGGTTGCCATTTCTTCCTCCAGGGGATCTTCCTGACCCAAGAATCGAACCCCAGTCTCCTGCATTGCATGCAGATTCTTTACCAAGTGAGCCACTGGGGAAGCTCACTCAGTACCATTTAGCACCTATTATGTGCTGCTTACATTGCTATATGTCTAGACCATAGAAAGTATTAACTAAATGATAACATTTTACACAAAAGAAACTTTTATAGATAAAAAGATTTCATGAGAAACATTTTAGGTACAAAAAAATATATAAAGTTGCACACATTTTGTTCATTTTTGTTAATTATCTGCTTATATATATGTTTAATGTAGAATGATATCTGAAAGATTTTCTCAAAAATGCTGGCAATATGTACAACTGGTCAATAAATCTTGAAATTACTTTTACTTTATTGCTTGTATGTTTCAGTATTTGACAATTTTAAGATAAGCAAGTTGCTTTAAAACTGAAAAATATATAATGAAGCAATTTTAATTTTGAAAAATGTAGTGCATTTCATCAAAAAATGTACTTGTGAAGAAACTAGGAGTTGAAAAAATCTTATTGTTATATTCACACAATTAATTTGGAAAATGTGGGTGAAAAGTAAAGGTAAGGATTACATGATTAGATAAAAGTTTAAATAAAATTGTTAGGTAGTTAGAATAGGAAACAGGAGTCCAGAATGGCGGTGGCTAAAAGACAAGAAAGAGAAAAGCCTGCGAAAATAGAACAAAAGAAGATCCGAGATCTGGAGTGAGGACCTCATGTAAAAAAAAAAAAAAACAACACTCCTGGCTAGCCCAGTTTACATAGGGCAGGCCCACGGGGAGAAAAAACATATAAAAGGAGGAGCCAAAGGGCTGGGAGTCTCTCTCTCTCTAGCGCTGGGGCACTCCTCTTTGCATCTTTGGGTCAACATGTCCTCACACCTTGAGGATGGATTTTCCTGTTATTATCTGAATAAAATAGAGCTGTAACATGGAGCTGCAATACTTATTTGTCTAAGAGCTATAACACGGTCCATTTGAGACCTGAGAGCTATAACACGGTCTGTCCAAGACCCGAGAGCTGTGACAGCTGAGGGCTTTAATGTCCGTCACTCCAAATCTTTGTTGTGATGAGACAGAACTGAGGAGTATACAAAATGTAGTGTATATCCAAGGTTACTAAAGGATTTTAAACATGTGATCTGGGTAAATCAGTTCTAACAAAATTTTAAATGCTGATCAAATTTCAGTTCATATTTTTATAGAACAACAGTAAGTTAAGTTTTCAAATATGTAAAATGTGCCTCATGTACTTACCTTTTATGGCTTTTAGCCTTTATTTTATCATTTTTTTTCTTTTTTGCTGTAATTCCAATGTTTTTTTTTTTCTAGCTATGAAGATGTGTTTTCTTATATTCTTGTTTCCAGGAGGGCATTTTCCATTGTATTTATCATTCTAAGAGACTCTGAACTTTTCCTTCCTCTCAGCATGATCCCTATTTTTTCTTCCATGATACCATCTGCCTAATAGGCTTTGCTCTTCAAGACTGCCATTGTAAATTCTTCTGTGCATCCCCAGAGACCATGACCCATGTTTTCTCATCATTAATGAAAATCCTTCTCATCTGGAGCAGATTTTAGCAACAAGTTTTTCTGCATGCTTTTATAAAATTTACATATAGAACAGCTCATTTTCTATCCCTCTGGTGTTAACATATATTGAGCACACAGGATTTTGTTCCCCCACCCAATTCACACTTATAAGTCTCTATAGGATTAAAAGATTAGTGTGTATTAGCATAAACTATGAGAAAACAAGGTGTTGTGGTATGAGTGGATATTAATCAAATAGAAAGCTGTTATTCTCATGCTTGTATCAATAATTTGCAAAAGAAATGAATTATGTCTTAAAGAAAGTAATGCTGTAAAACATAAAGTAACTAACAGAGTATTAACACATTTTAAATAAGAATGGAAGAAAATATACAATTTAGCACTTACATCTAACCTAATAATTGACACTGGCATAGTTTTACAACTTTTGAAGGATTCCCTTTTGAGCTAAATCAAGACATTTTGCAATAACTAGCAAATCTTTCTTAATCCTCAGTTCCCTTTATCTGAAATCTTAATACCTGTGGATTTACTTTGTGTAACTTTTCAGCCTTTTGTTCCCTGAGACAGCCTACCATTTGGAGTTCTGTTTGAGAAATGATTAAAGGAGGAGTAAAGCTTCATGTGCAACCCCTTAAACTAGCGTTCTGATCAAAAGCAGTGTTAAAAGTGGGCTTCCCGGGTGGCTCAGTGGTAAAGAATCCACCAGCCAATGCAGGGAACATGGGTTCAATTTCTGGTCTGAGAAGATCCCACATACTGCCGAGCAACTAAGCCCATGTGCCACAACTACTGAGTCTACACCCTAGACCCTGTGCTCCACAAGAGAACCCACTACAAAGAGAAACTCATGCACCACAACTAGAGAAAAGCCCTAGAAGCAGCACAGACTCAGCACAGCCAAAAATAAATGAATAAATAAATGTTTTTTTAAAGAAAGGCAGTATTAAAAATGCTGTACTATGTTGATGAAAAGATGCTATCAAGAGATAAGGATTTTAATTCTGGTTCTGATAGTGATTCTGACCTTAGTTTTGCAAAATCTTAATTGGATCTTACATAAAATGAGGGGAGCATACAGGACAGTTTTGTAGGCACCTTAGAGCTCTTTCAAAAATTAATCTATGTTATATAAAATTATATGGTGATATACACTGTATTGGGCTTCCCTGGTTGCTCGGACGGTAAAGCGTCTGCCTGCAATGAGGGAGACCCAGGTTCGATCCCTGGGTCGGGAAGATCCCTGGCTAAGGAAATGGCAACCCACTCCAATATTCTTGCCTGGAAAATTCGTGGATTGAGGAGCCTGGTGGGCTACAGTCCACAAGTTCACAAAGAGTTGGACATGACTGAGCGACTTCACTTTCGCTTTTGCATACACTATATTATCAAAAAATGACTTCTAGGAAAGAAGGGATAGATTTAAAAATCCATGATTTATTAAATTTACTTCTGAGATTATTAGAGCTCTCTGATGATTCTAATAACTGACTTGCTTTTAAAATTGAACATTATTATACATGGATATATAATACTCATTTGAAAAAAAACACTACCATGAAGGTTCCATTCCAAGGTAAAATATGGTGATTTCTTATATCCTCACTTAATGATATTGAAATTTCAAATAATACAAAATGCAATATTTTAGATGTACATAATTTTATTTCTGGTGACCCAGATATGATCAGGGCAGGGTACATTCTTTAATTGAGATCAAAGTAAACCCTCAAATCAGTGGTGTTTCAGCACATGTCCTCTGGGAAGCAGATTCCAGGAGAGAATTAGAAGAGCAAAATATATTGAGGGAAATGTCAATGAATGATAAAGAGGAGAAGGAGCTGGGATAGGAAGGGAAAGTCTTCAAACACTTGTTTAGATGACACCTGAGAGAGGAGTGAGGTCAAAGGGGAAGATAGGTGGGAGGAAATATACACTTCAGGCAGCACTTAGAAAGTGTCAGCGAGGCCACAGCAATGATTTCCCATTCAGGTGCCCACATGCGGCAGAAATCAACTAGGAAACAGGTCCATTGCCCTCAATTTGCTCGCTAGTCTGCTGAGAACAGCAAGGAGAAAATGTGGCCTACATGGGCCTAGATACTTCAGTGAAACCAGTTGTTGTTCAGTTGCTCAGTTGTTTCTGACTCTTTGCTACACCATGGACTGCAGCATGCCAGGCTTTCCTGTCTTTCACCATCTCTCAGAGTTTAGTCAAACTCATGTCCACTGAGTCAGCGATACAATGCAACCATCTCATCTTCTGTTGTCCCCTTTTCTTCCTACTTTCTATCTTTCCCAGCATCGGGGTCTTTTCCAACGAGTCAGCTCTGCTCTTCAGGTGGCCAAAGTATTGGAACTTGAGCTTCAGTATCAGTCCTTCTAATGAGAAGTCAGGGTTGATTTCCTTTGGGATTGACTGACTTGATCTTTTTGCAGTCCAAAGTACTCTCGGAGTCTTCTCCAACACCACAGTTCAAAAGCATCAATTCTAGCCACTATGGAGAACAGTGTGGAGATTCCTCAAAAAACTGGAAATAGAACTGTCATATGATCCAGCAATCGCACTCCTGGGCATACACACCGAGGAAACCAGAATTGAAAGAGACACATGTACTCCAATGTTCATTGCAGCACTGTTTATAATAGCCAGGACATGGAAGCAACCTAGATGTCCATCTGCAGACGAATGGATAAGAAAGCTTTGGTACATATACACAATGGAGTATTATTCAGCCATTAAAAAGAATACATTTGAATCAGTTCTAATGAGGTGGATGAAACTGGAGCCTATTATACAGAGTGAAGTAAGCCAGAAAGAAAAACACTAATACAGTATACTAACGCATATATATGGAATTTAGAAAGATGCAAATGATAACCCTGTATACGGGACAGCAAAAGAGACACAGATGTATAGAACAGTCTTTGGGACTCTATGGGAGAGGGTGAGGGTGGGATGATTTGGGAGAATGGCATTGAAACACGTATGTTGTCATATGTGAAACGAATCACTAGTTCAGGGTCAATGCATGTTATAGGATGCTCGGGGCTGGCATGCGGGGATGATCCAGAGGGAGGATAAAGGGAGGAGGGAGGTGGGAGGGGGGTTCAGGAGGGGGAACTTATGTAAACCCGGGGCGAATTCATGTCAATGTATGGCAAAACCAACCAATATAATATTGTAAAATAATTTGCCTCCAATAAAAAATAAATTAATTACCAAAAGCATCAATTCTTTGGCACTTAGCTATCTTTGTGATCCAACTTACATTCATACATGACTACTGGAAAAATCATAGTTTCTTGTTTTCAGTGAAACCAGAAGATGCAGAAAATGGAAGTTATCAGCTAATTCAAGCTGTCTCACAATGTATTGTCTTGACAGGAGATCTGAGGGGCACATCTCTATGGCTGCCACAATTTGTGTGCTTAATATCTCTACAATTTTCCTCTATGAATTACACTCAAGGCACATGAAATATTTGGCTGTTTGGAAAAAAGAATGAAAATACAGAAAGGAGCAAAAATATATTCATTCCTTTGACTTTCAAAATAAATAATCCTTTAAGAAAGAAGTTGTCCTAGGCAGTTTCCTGTAAAGGAAATATCTATTAATACTTAATAAGGCTGAGTGGCTGGCTGTTTTCTTCCTGAATTAAATTATTTATTTAATTTATTGCACACATTACTTCATTTAGTCTTCATAATAACCTTGTGACATTTCATTTCTACAAATGAAAAACTGAAATCTTTGGTAGAAACAATGTGGGATACTTGAACTGTGTAGGTTTGTCATGACTTTTCTTCTAAGGAGAAATTGTCTTTCAATTTCATGGCTTCAGTCACTGTCTGCGGTGATTTTGGAGCCCAAGAAAATAAAATCTGTCACCGCTTCCACTTGAGTTTACTAAAGACTGTCTTTCATTAGTATAAAATGGTATCAAGTCAACCTTGCCATAGAAATTAGAGAGTTTTGACAACAGCTCCTTTAATCAAGTACAAGTATTGGACAGTGACATACATAAATATGCATAGGAAATTAACTCGAAAGAATTTATTCTCAAAACTCTTTTCATGAAGTCTTTTGGGTTCATCATCATTACTATGTAGTAGAACACAGTTCAGTTCAGTTCAGTTCAGTTCAGTCGCTCAGTCGTGTCCGACTCTCCGCGACCCCATGAATCACAGCACGCCAGGCCTCCCTGTCCATCACCAACTCCCGGAGTACACTCAAACTCATGTCCACAGAGTCGGTGATGCCATCCAGCCATCTCATTCTCCGTCGTCCCCTTCTCCTCCCGCCCCCAACCTTTCCCAGCATCAGAGTCTTTTCCAGTGAGTCAACTCGTCACATGAGGTGGCCAAAGTATTGCAGTTTCAGTTTTAGCATCAGTCCCTCCAATGAACATCCAGGACTGATCTCCTTTAGAATGGACTGGTTGGATCTCCTTGCAGCCCAAGGGACTCTCAAGAGTCTTCTCCAACACCACAGCTCAAAAGCATCGATTCTTCGGCGAGTCAATAGTTATTACTGAGAGACTTAAGAATGCAGGTGAGGAATAGACACTGGCAAAAATTTCAGCAACAGCATGTGAAGAAAAACAAAGTAAGAATATGTGAAACTGAAAAAACTACAAAAAAGATGAAGCCAATATAAGAGATAGTGTGATCGAAAAATACAGAAGTACCCAAGAGGAAGAAAATCAAAAGATAAAATTGAAATCTGATATGTAATCTAAAAAATAGTACAAATGAACTTATTTAAAAAAATAGAAATAGACACACAGATATAGGAAACAAACATAGTTATCAAAGGACAGGGATAGAAGGATAAACTAAGATTACAGGATTAACAGATACACACTGCCACACATAACATAGATAAACAACAATCTTACTGTATTGGGCTTCTTGACTCAGATGGTGAAGAATCCACCTGCAAAGTGGGAGACCTGGGTTCACTCCCTGGGTTGGGAAGATCTCCTGGAGGAAGGCATAGCAACACACTCCAATATTCTTGCCTGGAGAATCCCCTTGGACAGAAGAGCCTGGAAGGCTGCAGTTCATGGGTCACAGAGTTGGACATGACTGAGGGACTAAGCACAAGCAAACAAGCCCTGTATAGCACAGGGAACTATACTCAGTATCTTGTAAAAAAAACTCTAATGGAAAAGAAACCAGAAAAAGAATATACACACACACACACGTATACACATATATTTCTAAAGCAAAATCACTTTGCTGTACATCTGAAATTAACAAACTAAAACAATAATTACAAAAAATTATAAATGGTTTCCAAACAAAAAGTTGGCTTAATTAGAGATTTCAATCTTCAGAAAAAAATGATGGACAAAAAATCCTAACTCCAAAGAAATGTTTCCTGTTTTCTCAGAAAAATAACAGAAAACATTTTTATGCCATAGTTTGCTATAGTGTATGAAATTAACATAAAAGAATGCCAAAGTGTGTGCTATGGCATAAAAGATCAATTTTACAAATAAATCGAGTAGTTGGTTGTAGCAAGTTTCTGGCAGAATGAAAAAGAGCTTATACTAAAGTTCCTTTTGACTTTTATTAGCACACTAAACACAATAAAAGCTAATGAAAAAATTATGATTTTTTTTTGCTCTTGAGATTTATATTTCTGTCTCAAAAAAAAAGTATCTCTGGAGTTTTAAATTTCTATATCCCAGACAGCTAAATCATGAATAAAGCATATTTTCTACATAAAGATTAGATATACATCTACTAGTTGTACAATTTTGCATTTCAAAACTTCAGGATTTTTAATCAAATCCTAATTTACTTGTGATTAGCATATATTATCTATTGAGTTAAAGCACAAAATATATTGATATATACTTACTAACAATTTAGCTGTCCATATGTATTACATTAATTTGCATTGAAATGAGACACCTATTTACAAGTGTGACAATATTATGATGTCATAATATAAAAATAATGTAACCATAATTGTAAACAAAACTATCTAGATTAACTGGAAAAAATAAGACTGTTCAGAATCAACCTCATAAAATACTAAAATGAAAATAGTCTAAATTAATGATTATCAAATTTAAAAAAAATCCTTATAAAAATAGATATTAATGAGATAAGTAGTATTAACTTTAACATATTTATACTCATTATATAGTTGTTGTTGCTGTTCAGTCATTGTCATGTCTGACTCTTTGTAACTCCATGAACTGCAGTGTGCCAGGTTTCCCTATCCTTCACTGTGCCCCAGCGTTTGCTCAAATTCATGTCCAATGAGTCATTGATGCTATGTAACTTCCTTCCAGTGAATATTCAGGATTGATTTCCTTTAGGATTGACTGGTTTTCTTCTTGCTGTTCAAGGTTGGTCATAGCTTTTCTTCCAAGGAGCAAGTGTCTTTTAATTTCATTGCTGTGGTCACCATGCACAGTGACTTTGGAGCCCAAGAAAATGAATTCTGTCGCTGTTTCACTTTTTCTCCTTCTATTTGCCATGAAGTGATGGGACGAGATGCCATGATCTTAGTTTTTTTTAATTTTGTGTTATAAGCTAGCTTTTTCACTCTTCCCTTCCACCTTCATCAAGAGGCTCCTTAGTTCCTCTTCAATTTCTGCCATAAGAATGGTATCATCTGCATATCTGAGATTATTGATATTTCCCCTGGAAATATTGAATCGGGCTTGTGATTCATCCAGCCCAAAATTTTGCATGATGTACTCTGCACACAAGTTGAATAAGCAGGGTGACAATATACAGGTTTGTCATTTTTTAATCTGTCCATTGTTCCATGTCCAGTCCTAAGACTTTTGACCCATAAAGGGTTCTCAGGAGATAAGTAATGTCATCTGGTATTCCCGTCTCTTTAAGAACTTTCCACGGTTTTTTTGTTTGTTTGTTTGTTTAATTTTCCACACAGTCAAAGGCTTTTAGCATAACCAATGAAACAGAAGTAGATGGTTTTCTGGAATTTCTTTGTTTCTTCTATGGTCCAATGGATGTTGGCATTTTGATCTCTGGTTCCTCTGCCTTTTCTAAATCCAGTTTGTAATCTGAAAGTTCTCAGTTCACAATCTGCTGAAGCCTAGCCTTCAGAGTTTTGAGCATTAACTTGCTAGCATGTGAAATAAGCACAATTGTATGGTAGATTGGTTATTCTTTGTCATTACCCTTTGGGGTTGGAATGAAACCTGAAATGGAATATATTTAGGATAAAAAGTTATACTTCCCACCACTGATTATTTTAAATCATATTATGCTTATGACTCAGTTCAAACCTGAGAAGAAAATATAGGATATGTTTTTGTTAAACCACTTGTGCTGATATTTGGTGGTTTAACAAAAATAGAACTGAAGTTCTGCCTTCCAGTTCTAGTTGAAATATCATTGTTTATATAACAGAAAAAGTGTCAAAGTATCTTTTTATTTCATGAGGAAACTAGTTTGTATTTTCAGAAAACAATGCCCTGTTATAAATTAGATAATTTTGAAAAATGATTATAACAATAGTTGGAGCTATTAATTTTCCTTTGATTCCAAAATCTGCTATTTACTTCATCCTCATCATTAGTTTTATAAAAGTTTATCATATAAAGAATTATAATGTCATCTGCTATTGCTCTGGTTTCTCTTTTCATTTGTCAACAGTATTTTGCTTATGTTAGATTGAAAGATATAAGTTTAAAATATTAGGATGTTTTACTCACACTGAAGAGGTACAGACTGAGCATGGATTGGGATGTAAAGATGTCTAATATGTTTTCATGGATTAGGATGTAAAGATGTCTTATATGTTTTTGTTCCAGGTTGGATGAATTATAGAACTCTACTTTTGATTCTTATTTTCAGTAGCTATACACTGAATAAAATTTATTTATTCTGTAAACTAACTCATTCACTTCAAAATCATTTTCAGAAATGTATTACCTTACAACATTTCCCTGCAATAGTGTTTGAAAGGGAGAAATAAAAAGAAAATAAAGAGGAAGATACGATGTTCAATCGAACAAGATTTTGTATGAATTCATTTATATGGTAATTTAGTGCCATGAGGTGCATTTCCAACTTCTTTTATAAAAATAGTAAAAATATATATATTTTAATAATAGTGAAAACAATACAGAGGTGCATAATCTGAAAAGTTCATTTTTTAAACCCCTTCCAAACAATATAACTTCCTATAAGATAATACAGTGAAAATTTAAAATATGTTTAGCTCCAGAAATTTATGAAAATAAATTGAAACCAGAGGACATAAATTTCAATATCATGAAATTGAACAAAATGTGAGATTTGAGAAAGATCCTTTGAGACAAAGAACTAAACTTCCTAACATTGGACAACTTCTTGAAAAATAATAATACAAGGCAAGAGAATACTTATGCATATAAGATACTTTTGCTGGTTGTTGCTAAGTCACTTCAGTCGTGTCCAACTCTTTGCAACCCTGTGGACTGTAGCCCACCAGGCTCCTCTATCCATGGGATTCTCCAGGCAAGAACACTGGAGTGGGTTGCCATGCTGTGTTCCAGGGGATCTTCCCAACCCAGGGATTGAACCTACATCTCCTGCGACTCCTGCTTTGCAGGTGGATTCTTTACTTCTGAGCCACTGGGGAAGCCCCATTAGACACCTTGGAACACCAAATAGTATGTTTATATATCTGTATGTAAATATATATATTTATATACCAAAATATAAATAGTATCTAGATTTGTTCAAAAGGCCTGTCAGGTGCATCATTTTGACTTAATCTTACTTTGTCCTTATCATGATAATCATGATTAAATCTTGATTATTTTTAAAGAAGCTTTTTGATGAATTTCTATTTTAAAAAGTTTATACTACAGTGATTCTCAGTCTTAAGAGAATTATGTTTACATATGTTGAGTCAGCTTGGACATGGAAATCAAATTTGAATTTTCTCACAAACCTTGTAATATTTAACTTAATGACAGAACTGTCATATATCTTGATGCAAATAATAACAGTATGACAGTTCTAATTTACTTGAGTCAAAAAAATTCGATGTTTACTTCCTTGCATTAATTTGAATGCAATTCAAAATTAATATTGCATGTGAAAAATAGTTTAGTGCAAAAAACATAGTCTTTAGATTTATTCTTCACTATTGACATCTTGTGTATCCAACTAGAAATGTGCTCTTCCTATCTGTACAAGAGAAGATGGATACTTTTTTTTTTAAACAAAGGCAGTCTGTCCTCAAAATTCCTTTATGTGTATCTATGTATCCTGAATATTGAATTATTACTAAAGGCCAAATTGTCAAACAGACTAAGCGATTTATAGCTTCTTCCTAATGTGACTACCAATAAAAGCATCAATATATGGGAAGCCCCTTCATGGATCACAGCCTTGTCATGGTGAAAAGCTTCTATAACTCAATAAAGCTATGAGCAATGCCATGCACGGCCACCAAGATGGACGGGTCAAAGTGAATAGTTCTGAAAAAACAGTGGCCCACTGGAGGACGAAATGCAACCCACTCCAGTATTCTTGCCTGGAGAATGCCATGTGTGCATGCCAAGTTGCTTCAGTTGAATCCAACTCTTTGTGACCACATGGACTGTAGTCCACCAGGCTCCACTTTCCATGGAGTTCTCCAAGCAAGAATACTGGAGTGGGTTGCCATGCCCTCCTCCAGGGGATCTTCCCAACCCATCGATAAAATCTGTGGCTACTGATTGAAGGTGGATGTTCTTCAACTGAGCCATCAGGGAAGTCCCAGAGAACCCCACAGTCAGTATGAAAAGGCAAAATGATATGATAGTGGAAGATGAGACCCCCTCAGGTCAGAAACTGTTCAGAAGGTGCTATTGGGGAAGAATGGAGGGCAATTACTAAAATCTTGGTGACATTAATGATAAAGAACCCACCTGCCAATGCAGGAGACATAAGAGACTCAGGTTCAGTCCTTGGGTCTGGAAGATCCCCTGGAGGAGGGCATGGCAACCCACTTAGTATTCTTACCTGGAAATTCACATTAACAGAGGAGCCTGGTCAGCTACAGTCCATAAGGTCGCAAAGAGTCTGACATGATTAAAGTGACTTAACACACACACACAGAGACCAGTAAGAATGAAGCAACTGGAAAACAATACTCAGTAGTGGATGTGTTTTGTGGTAAAAATAAAGTCTAGTGGTGTAAAGAGCAGCACTGCATAGGAACCTGAATGTTAGGTTCATGTTCAAGGTAAATTGGACTTGGTCAAACAGGAGATGGCAAGAGTGAACACTGACATCTTAGAAATCAGTGAATTAAAATGGACAGGAATGGGAGAATTCAATACAGATAACTATTATATCTACTACTGTGGGTAAGAATCCCTTAGAAGAAATGGAGTAGCCCTCATAGTTAACAAAAGAGTCTGAAATGCAGTGCTTGTGTGTAATCTCGAAAACAACAAAATGATCTCAGTTCATTTCCAAGGCAAACCATTCAACATCAGAGTAATCCAAGTCTATGCCCCAACCACGAAGATGAAGTTCACTGGTTCTATGTAGACCTATAAGACCTTCTAGAACAAACACCAAAAAAGAAGTCCTTTTCATCATAAGGGATTGGAATGCAAAAATAGGAAGTCAAGTGACAGGTGGAGTGACAGGCAAGTTTTAGCCTTGGGGTACAAAATGAAGCAGAGTAAAATCTAACAGTTTTGTCAAAAGAACAGTTTTGTCTCTTTTGTCCAATAGCCCAAGAGACTCTACACATGGACATCACCAGACTGTCAATATTGAAATCAGATTGACCATCTTCTTTGCAGCCAGAGATGAAGAAGCTCTGAATAGTTAGCAACAAAAAGACCTGGAGCTGACTTTGGCTCAGATCATGAACTCCTTATTTCTAAATTCAGGTTTAAATTGAAGAAAGTAGGGAAAATCACTAGGCCATTCTGGTATGCCCTAAATCAAATCCCTTATAATTATACAGTGGAAGTAATGAATAGATTCAAGGGATTAGATCTGGTAGGCAGAGTTCCTGAAGAACTATGGACAGAGGTCCCTAACACTGTATAGGAGAAAGTGATCAAAAACATCCCAAGGAAAGGGAAATGCAAGATGGCAAAGTGGTTCTCTGAGGAGGCTTTACAAACAGCTGAGAAAAGAAGAGAAGTAATAAGAAAGCAAGAAAGGGAAAGATATACCCAACTCAATGCAGTATTCTGGAAAACACCAAGGAGAGATAGGAAAGCCTTCTTAAATGAACAATGCAAAGAAATAGAGGAAAACAATAGAATGGGAAAGACTACAAATCTCCCCAAGAAACTGGAGATATCAAGGGAATATTCCATGAAATGATGGGCATCATAAAGGACAGAAACAGAAAGAATCTAAGAGAAGCAGAAGAAATTAAGAAGAGGTGGCAAGCATACACAGAAGATCTATAGAAAAAAGACCTTAATGACCAGGATAACCATGATGGTGTGGGCACACACCTACAGCAAGATATCTTGGAGTGTAAAGTCAAGTGGTACTTAGAAAAGGTTGCTGTGAACAAAGTTAGTGGAGGTGGTAGGATTCCCGCTGAGCTGTTTAAAATCCTAAAAGTTGACGCTGTTATAGTCTGACTCAATATGTCAACAAATATAGAAAACTCAGAAGTGACCACAGGACTGGAAAAGTCAGTTTTCATTCTAATCCCAAAGAAGAGTAATGCCAAAGACTATTCAAGCTAGTCTACAATTGCACTCATTTCATATGCTAGGAAAGTTATGCTCAAAATTCTTCAAGCTAGGCTTTCAGTTCAGTTCAGTTCAGTCGCTCAGTCGTGTCCGACTCTCTGTGACCCCTTTAGCAGTATGTAAACTGAGAACTTCCAGATATACAAGCTGGGTTTAGAAATGGCAGAGGAAACAGAAATCAAATTGCCAACATTTGTTGGATCATAGAGAAAGAAAGAGAATTTCAGAAAAGCATCTACTTCTGATTCATTGACTAATGCCTTTGTGTGGCTTACAACAAACTAAAAATTCTTTAAGAGATGGGAATACCAAACCACCTTACCTGTCTCCCGAGAAACTGCTCAGGTCAAGAAGCCATAATTAGAACTGGACATGAAACAACAGACTGGTTCAAAATTGGGAAAGGAGTACAATAAGCCTGTATATTGTCACCTTATTTAACTTGTATGCAGTTACATCATGCAAAATGCTGGACTGGATGAATCACAAGCTGGTTCAAGATTGCCAGGAGAAATATCAATAACCTCAAATATGCAGATGATACCATTCTTATGGCAGAATGTGAAGAGTAACTAACGAGTCTCTTGATGAGGGTGAAAGAGGAGAGTGAAAAATCCAGCTTATAACTCAACATTCAAGAAACTAAGATCATGGTTTCTGGCCCCATCACTTTATGGCAAATAGTAGGAAAAGTGAGAACAGTGACAGACTTTATTTTCTTGGGCTTCAACGTCACTGCGTATGGTGACTGCAGTGAAATTCAAAGGTGCTTACTCCTTGAAAGAAAAGCTATAACAAACCTAGATATTTTTAAAAAGTGGAGACATCACTTTGCATACAAAGGTCCATATAGTCCAACATATTGTTTTATCATAAAGAAAGTTTTGAGCTGAAAATTGATGCTTTTGAATTGTGGTGCTGGAGAAAAGCTTTTTGGACTTCAAGGAGATTGAACCAGTCAATCCTAAAGGAAATCAACCCTAAATATTCACTGGAAGGACTGATGCTGAAGCTGAAGCTATAATACTTTGGCCACCTGATGCAAAGGGACAACTCATTGGAAAAGACCCTGACGCTGGGAAAGATTAAAGGCAAAAGGAGAAGGGTGTGGCAGAGAATGAGATAGTTAGATGGCATCACTGACTCAATGGACAAGAATCTGAGCATGATTAGGAAGATCGTGAAGGACAGGAATTCCTGTGTGCTTCAGTCCATAGGGTTTCAGATACAACTTAATGACTGAACAACAAAAACAAACCTGACTTAACAGGATTCTTGCCTCAACTGGGCTAGGCAGATCAAGGCAGCCTCAACGATGAAGCCTGTTCAAAAAAATGGGCTCAGATTTGCCTAATTAAAATTTGGTCAAGGAGTATTTTTGACAATGTTGTAAGGTCAAAGGTACTAGAGCTTACTTGAAAATAAAGCTTACTTGGAAAATAAACCTTTACTTTGACTTCCAGTGAGAGTCAAATTATAGTGAGCTCTTGACTATCCATCAGTAATTAAATTAATCAACAATAAGCATTAGAAAGAAATGCTGGAAAAAAATGGGACAAGAACAAAAGGCAATCTATATAGCTGTCATTGAGAATACTGAATATACATACTTATCAGAAAGTATCTGAATGGTTCCTTTATAGCAAAGGAAATAGTGATAGATTTTTTAATGTAATATATTTTGTATTCATAAACCATGACCTATAATTTTCAAGGAACCTAAAGGACCTAAAATTTTCAACGACTTAAAATTTTCAAGGAACATGCAAGCTATGACCAAAATAAAATATTTTAAGAGTGGAAGATTATAAAAACTTGACCATTGTGTGCTTTGTAAAGCTCTCCAAATTGAAAAATAAAAATGCATACAATTAGAACCACGGGGATTTGATGTTATTGTTAGCTTAAGCTAATGGTTCATGACTCACTTTGGGAAAAAAAATGAGGTATTGTATTAGTGAAGAATAAAGGCAGCAAAAATACTTGCTCACATATATCACTTGAAATATCAAAGTTACAGACAAATTATGATTTTACTATGCAATAAAAATATATATGTCAATCTTTTAATATTGTTTTGATGATTATTGAATAATATGTGGAGAGAGTTTCACTGAAAGCAAAATAGTAGTATTTTGAGGGTGTGAGGGATAATATAGTAGTGAAAATATGCGCAATAAATTGTGACAGCATTTGTCTTAAAAATACTGTTTCAAAGATAACTCAAAATATGAAAATAATAGTGTAAGTCATAAGATTTTGCACTGGAAATGTTTTATGACAGAAATTTATTTCTAATTCTGTTATTCTTAACAAGTATTTGAAAGGCATCATATCTGTAAACCAATTTCATTGCCATTATGTATGGAATAAAGGATAACTGAGTCTTTGTAAAACCACAAAACTGTAATGTAGACATCTTTTTAATTTCTGGTGAATGAAATGAAGCACTCATTACACTATATAAATTAATTGGCAACCATGATAATCCACAGACTTCCAATGAAATTACAATGAACTTTGTGAAATTAACAGCTTCAGACCATCTTGTAATTATGTTAGCAGCTCTGTTTCTCATGTAAAAATGTCATAAGAAATAAATGAAGTTAAAATTTACCTTATGAACAACAGTTTCATAGTTCACATGAGTTAATGGCTAATCAAAAATGATATAAAAATAATGGCAATGGAATGAAATTCATCATTAGAAAAAAATTGCTGTAGGCTAATCAAGTACAATCCAATGTGAAAAACAAGAAATCTCAAAGAAGTTATTTGAATGAAGAGATGCTGTACTTTCTTAACACATTATGTGCAATAATCATATTTAGAGAGTTATACATGAAAAAAACAGTGTTACATCCAAGAACAGAGTTTGGAATGTTAAATTCCATTTTCTAAATATAAGGTTGTATATATCTCTACCTTCAATTCTAATTTTGGCTTTCCTAGGATAATTTTTTTTCCAATTATATAATGTATCTTTGTTATATTTTTATAAAGTGTTGATAAGATTAAATACTTCTGAAGTATGTCCCTTTATTTAGAAGTTGTTAGTTTTTCATACGTGTTTGGTGGGATTCAGCATATATTTATCATAATCACATTATATCTAATAATTCAAAATACTTAGAATATAAAAATTAATTTTCCAACATTATACCTTTTAAATATGAATTGAGAAATTCCAAAATAGCATAAACACACACATATACATTCATGACATAGATACATATATGCAAACTTATCTACCTATATACACATATATACACATACACATAATTTATACTCAGGGCATGTTTATATGGTTGGATGTAATTCATAATGACAAGAAAATATGACTTTCTTACTGGATGTTCTTAAGGTTGATGTGCTATATGTTCTTGGCAGAATACTCTTTGGTAAAACTTTAGTTTCATCAGAATCTTATCTACATCAGCAAAAATGATGAAAAGTTTTTATCTTGAGGACCAATCAACACTGATTAGTTAGTAGCATCTGCCTGGATTGTTATGTTGAGAAAGATCTAATATTATATTCAGGTTTAGCAAGAAAGATTCTTAACAATAGAGAAAAGAAGCCTATATGGTATTCTTTGTCTATTTCTCTACCCATTACTGAGCCTGAAGGGTCATCTCAGGAAACCAACAACCTTATTTATGGCTGCTGCTGCTGCTGCTAAGTCGCTTCAGTCGTGTCCGACTCTGTGCGACCCCATAGACGGCAGCCCACGAGGCTCCCCCGTCCCTGGGATTCTCCAGGCAAGAACACTGGAGTGGGTTGCCATTTCCTTCTCCAGTGCAGGAAAGTGAAAAGTAAAAGTGAAGTCGCTCAGTTGTGCCCAACTCGTAGTGACCCCATGGACTGAAGCCCACCAGGCTCCTCCATCCATGGAATTTTCTAGACAAGAGTACTGGAGTGGGTTGCCATTGCCTTCTCCTAGGTACTAATAAAAAATTATTTCCCCCATCTTCTGTACACTCATAGGATTTTAAAAGCATTGTAGACTCGTATATATTATCACATCTTTTCATTATTTTAAAAGTCAATCTTTTCTATTAGAATTCAAGCTTTTCTATGGCATTATTTCTACATAGTATACTCAATAAATGTTCATTTCATGACTAAAAAGATGAAAAGGTGGTGTCATTCAGAGGTTTGGACATTAATATTTTACTTGTGGAAGCAACCCAAAAGCAACTATTGATGATATAATTCAGTCCTAGGGCTAAATACACGATCCATGTGTTAAATCAAATTGTCATGATATATATTTCCTACCCTAATGGACTGTATAATTTAATTCATCAGAAAAGATCTCTTGTCTGCCGAAGGCAGCTCTTTCATTTAACCTTATCACATGGTTTGGAAAGAACTTTCTTTGTTTCCTGAATGAGTTCAGCTTGACTTCTCCTGAATGCAGCCAAATTTGAGAGCATGACAGAGATGTAGAAAGGGAGAGAAGAATACAACCAAGATCTAAAGAATAATTATTACTTCAGAGAAGAGCTGTTGAGCATTAGACACTATTGGAAAATAACCTTGCAATGCCACTTAAAATGAAAAATGACACAGTACCCTAAAATCAATATATTTCTCAAATTTCAAAAATACCAATTTTAACATAAGATATGCCAACTATACTTCATTGACAGCCTTTGAAAGCAAAAGTTTATATATTTTTTCATCTGCTTTCTCATTTATTTGTACAACATATTATGATTTCTTTTTGTGGGTCATCAACTCTTCAAGACACTGAAGCTTCAGAGAGAAACTACAGAAAATCTTCCATGAAGTTCATTGACTGACCATGCTAGATCGTTATGGAGATTGTGGCAAGTATGGGTTTACACTGTTGAAGTGTAGCATCGGCTTCAAATAACAAAATTATCTGACATTGCAGGAACTTGGAATCATCTGGTGTACAAGTTCAAGCTCCAGCCATCTAAGACTGATTTGGACTGCCAAGCATCCAACTGGGAACCTGTGACTGTCCCATTGGTGATCATTTACCTTCAGAGTGCCCCAAAACCCACCCTCTGAACATGTTAGGCTGCCATTTTCTGAACATGCATCTCATGAAGAAGACTAGCTTATTTGCACCTGCACAGAAGGACTGTTACCTCATTTTTTTCTCATCTCCAATTAGCCTTCCCCACACTTTCCACACCTCAGGCAACTGTTTCTTTATCTCATAAATATCCCAAGTCCTTGGACTTCAGGGAGATGGATTTGACACTTTTTCTCCTATCTTATTGCTTGACTGTTTTGTGGTTAAATCTTTCCTGTGTTGCAAACACTGGCATCTCATCAGTTGATTTGCTGTATGTCGAACAAGCAAACCTGAGTCAGTATCAATATCAGGTATGTATCTTATCCTTATGTTAAGTACATCTTGACCCAAACTAATCATATTTAAAGTGCTCAGTGGCCACCTTTGGCTCATGGTTACTGCACTGGCTAGAGCCCTAGAGCCCTAATTAGCTCTAGAGCCCTAATTCGTAATATTTTTTTATATTTTATTTTTCTATTAAAATTCCATGCTAGTCTTGCAAAACAGGGATCATATCTTAATAAATGTGTTATTTATTTTAATTTTTTATTACCTCACCATCTGACATGTGGGATCTTAGTTCTCCAACCAGGGATCAAACCTGCATCCCCTGCATTGGAAGCACAGAGTCTTAACTGCTGGACTGCCAGGAAAGTCCATAAATGTGTTGTTTGTATTTTAAAAATTTATCATAGAAACAGGCAACTATTATGAAGCAGGTAAAACTAGACTGAGGAAGAGGAGTCCATGTGAGGTTGCTGAGAGCCAATGGACCAATGGAAGGTGAAAAGGTAGTAAAAGCACTTATTTGCAAGCTAATCTAGACTAGCTGTTGTTGCTGATCAGTTGGGTCCAGCACTTTGCGATCCCATGGACTGTAACTGCCAGGCTCTTCTGTCCATGGGATTTCCCAGGCAAGAATACTGGAGTGGGTTGCCATTTTCTTCTTGGAGGGATCTTCCCAACCCAGGGTTCAAATCCACAGATCCTGCATTGGCAGGCGAATTCTTTATCACTGCGCCATCTGGGAAGTCCAGACTAGCTGTTACTCTAATAAAATTGTAATTATGGGTTTGCCTTCCTTTTTGTACAGGATGATTTATTAGTTTCCTATCGCTGCTGTAACATATCACCACAGTTTAGTGGCTAACAACAATAAAGATGTAAATCTTAAAGTTCTGGAGCTTGGAAATCTGCAATGAGCTTTAAGGGGCCAAATGTGTGTTGTTGGTTAGATCTTACTCCCTCTGGAAGCTTTAGAAAATATTAGTTTCCTTGCCTTTTCTATCTTCTAGAACTGTGTTCCTTGCATTCTTTTCCATTTGGCTCCATTTTCCTTCCTCAAAGTCAGCATCTTAGTATTTTCCAATTTTTTTCTGTTTCCTTAATTATGTCAACCTCTAGTAATTCAGCTGGTAAAGAATCCACCTGCAATGCAGGAGACCCGGTTCAATTTCTGGTTTGGAAAGATCCCCTGGAGAAGGGATAGGCTACCTACTGCAGTATTCTGGATTCCCCTGGTGGCTCAGATGGTAAAGAAGCCACCTGCAATGTGAAAGATGTGGGTTCGATCCGTGGGTTAAGAAGATCCCCTGGAGAAGGGAATGGCTACCCACTCCAGTGTTCTTGCCTTGAGAATTCCATGGACAGAGGAGCCTGGTAGGCTACAGTCCATGGGGTTGCAAAGAGTCAGACATGACTAAACGACTTTCACTGTTTCCCTGAGCCTGCCTCCTCTTACAAAGATCTTTGTAATTTTATCAGGTTCACCTGGATAACACCCTGAAAACAATCATATCTGCGAAGCCTCTTTTGTCATAAAAAGGACATTTACAGGGATTAGAACATGAACATCTTTGGGGGCCACTATTCAGCCAATCACATATACCTATTGGTTTAAACATTTATTTACTGAAAGAGCATATATAAAGAATTTTTAAATATTGTGTCCTTATTCGCTCAGTCAGGCATGACTCTTTGCAACCCCATGGACTGAGCCCACCAGGCTCCTCTGACCATGGGGATTATCCAGGTAAGAATACTGAAGTGGATTGCCACGCCTTCTCCAGGGGATCTAAAAATATAAATATTAATAAACCATTGATTCATGAATATTAGTATTAATATTCATTAGTGTTCATTAGTATTAAATTCATTAGCACTAAAGTCCATAAGGATTATATGTAGTTTTCTTTTTTCTAGGTTACATAGTTTTATTTTTTAAATATTTTCCAGATATACATGTAAAATATAAATATATTTTTAGTTAGCTAAATTGAGTATGATTTGAAAGAAGGAAAAAATAACACACCCTTGGAATTGTATATGTGAGAGACTGCTAGTCCTTTATGTTAGCATTGAGTTAATGTGTTTATATCATAAGGCTTGATAGTATTTTAATTAAAACTATACAGATCATAAATTTTAATCATTAGTGTAATTTAATTTAATACCAAAAGATATGTGAGTAGCATAGAAATTGTATTCCTGCTCTTTCTTTTTTCCAATTGCTATCTCAGGTAAGGGAAAACTATCATATTATTTTTCCTACAAAGCCCTGCTTAATTTTTGCCACCCTCTTCTCACTCCTTCAGTAAGTGGAGATTTAAAAGGATAAAGCACAATGCCATAGTATTGTCAATAAATATTCTGCCTGTCATCAAGAATTTTGTAAATCAGCAGTAGATAATGGTTAATAAAAACTGATAAGATAGAAATGTTTCAAATAATTGTTTATTGTCATAACCCCACTATGCATTTCTTCAGTGCTGTTTAATAAATCATCATGATCAAATTTACCCAGCAACATTTTTCAAAAGCACAGACTGGATTTGTCCTTATTTATACAAACACTGCACCTAGGATTTAAATGCTATTTCATTAGTGAAAATTACTTTTTAGGTTCTATTAATATGAATTATGAAACCAAACAATTCTACAAATGCAATAAGTTGGGCTGTAAGTGGAAAAAGTACTTTACAATAATGTAACAACATCATCATTTTCACCTAAATCTTTTATAATAACATAATACTATTGCTAAACTACTGGAATCATTACTTTAAATGACTCCTCTTAAATCTACAAACAAGTATTAAGGAAATATTTTAAGATTTTAATATTTAGGTGTATTTAGGTATATTCAGGTATAAATAACACTAAGTAGACCTATATCATTCTTTATAGTATTGATTTACAATTCATATTTATCTAGCTACAATTTGCCTAAAACATAATGCCTAGAAAACGTTCTTTGGATAGCATCTATTATTAATCAATTTGGCTATTTTGACAAAATCCTAACTGTACTTTCATCAGTTAGAAATTGTTGTAGCCAAAAACAGCAACAACAACAACAAAAAAAGAAATTGTTGTAGCAAGATTTCGTGAGACAACAATTAAATCAATTCCTGTGGTAATAGTTTTACTTTTTAAAAAAGTACAAACAAATATTATTATACTGGAGTGTCTTCAAATTTGCTAGGAGTAGAAAATTCTTCTTGCCAATAAATTGAAAGAAACCATCATCATTTGAAAGACAATATAGCACAATGTTTAAGAGTTTCCCTGGTTGCTCAGTTGGTAAAGAATCTGCCTGCAATGCAGGAGACCCAGTATGATTCCTGGGTCGGGAAGATCCGCTGGAGAAGGGATAGCCTACCCACTCCAGTATTCTTGGGCTTCCCTTGTGGCTCAGCTGGTAAAGAATCCGCCCACAATGCAGGAGACCTGGGTTCAATCCCTGGGTTAGGAAGATCCCCTGGAAAAGGGAAAGGCTACCCACTCCAGTATTGTGGCCTGGAGAGTTCCACAGACCGTATAGTCTATGGGGTCACAAAGAGTTGTACACGACTGAGTGATTTTCACTCACTTTCACTAGCTTGAAAACCTGGTTGCACTTATGTAACCTTGGACAGATCCATCAGTTTCCTCACATAAACTGAGAATAACAATAGTCCTTACCTTATAGTGTTTTTGTGAGGAACAAATGAATTCATAAATGTATAAGCCTTACATGATTTTAGTGAGTATGTGCTCAGTTGTGTCCAGTTCTTTGCGACCCCATGGACTGTTGCCTGTCTGTCTCCTCTGTTTATGAGATTTCCCAGGCAAGAGTACTGGAGTGGGTTGCCATTTTCTTCTCCAGGGGTTCTTCCCAACCCAGGGATGGAACCGGGTCTCCCTCATTGCAGGCAGATTCTTTACATCTGAGCCACCAGTGCTCAATAAATGTTAGGTGAGGTTAGCTCCTCTGTATGAAAAGACAATGACAGTAATAATAATAAATCACTATATAACTGGTGAAAGAAAACAAAAAAGGAAGATAAATTTAATGATCATATTTTAAGAACCTTTGAATTATGCTATAATTCCAGAATTTGTACAAGTGAAGCTTATAGATAATACCTGCTACTGCTGCTGCTGCTGCTAAGTCGCTTCAGTTGTGTCTGACTCTGTGCGACCCCATAGATGGCAGCCCACCAGGCTCCCCCGTCCCTGGGATTCTCCAGGCAAGAATACTGGAGTGGGTTGCCATTGCCTTCTCCAATGCATGAAAGTGAAAAGTGAAAGTGAAGTCACTCAGTCGTGTCTGACTCCCTGCAACCCCATGGACCGCAGCCTACCAGGCTCCTCCATCCCTGGGATTTTCCAGGCAAGAGTACTGGAGTGGGGTGCCATTGCCTTCTCTGATAGATAATACCTACTATGTGCTAAATGCCCAATATACATACATAATAATGATTTCTATCATTAATGAAACTATTAATTGAATTTTTTGAGACTGATATAATCTTGATCCAAAACTGAAAAAGGCAGTGCAAATATTAAAGACACAGGTCAATTTGCCTAGTAAACTAAGCCAAATTTCTAATTAAACTACTAGTTAAAATGTTTCCAATGCTGTATTTAAATGATAAATCATTATTAAAAACTGTTTTCCAAGGAATAAATAGTTTATCACCAAAAAAATTTATCCCTGTAAGATGCCACAAAGATAAATAAAAAAGAAAGTATTTTGATGCAATCATTTGGTGTGTGTTCAGTCATGTCTGACTCTTTGCAATCTTATGATTGCAACCCTCCAGGCTCCTCTGTCCATTGAATTTTTCCAGCAAAAATACTGGAGTAGGTTGCTATTTCCTTCTCCAAGGTATTTCCTGACTCAGAGATTGATCCTGTGTCTCCTGGGTCTCCTGGATCACAGGTGGATTCTTTACTTCTGAGCCACCAGGGAATGCAAACATGTGATACATTCAATAACTATTAATTGTGTAAGGTCTCAGGGAAAAAGAAATAAAAGCAATTTTTTTAATCTAATAAAGGATGTCTATGTAAAACTTATAAAATATTTATTTGTTCATAATGGAAAAACTTTGAACCATTCCACTTATAACTGGGAAAAATTAATATTTACACTATAATATTTAGGGATAGCATTCAAAATATTCAAAAAATTATCCAGTATCAATACCAGACACTGAGATCCGATGTAGTCAAATCCCACTGGAATTCACCAGCAGATTTCCAGCTTTGATATAAATCAAATATAAGTAAGGAAACAACTATGGGATTCCTTAGTGTTTCAGTGGTAAAGAATTTGCCTGCCATTGCAAGAGTCAGGAGACATGCATGTGTGCTCAGTCATGTCCAGCTCTGATACACGATGGAGTGTAGCCCTTCAGGTTCCTTTGTCCAAGGAATTTTCCAGGCAAAAATACTGGAGTGGATTGCCATTTTCTACTCCAGGGGATCTTCCTGACCCAGGGCTCGAACCCACGTCTCTTGCATCTCCTTCATCAGCAGGCAGATTCTTTACAACTGTGCCACCCGGTAAGTCTGATTTTCTGATGGATTTTTTAATTCTTAAAACAAGAAATAATTAGGAATGAAACAGTAAAAAGAAATGTAGTTAACTAGAAAACATGTCATATACTACACTCTGTCAAATTTGATACATTTTATCAAACAGACATGGGAAACTTGTTATATTAATACATGTGCCATAACGTTTGCATGAAATTAGTATCTTTTTTTTTTCTTTTTTTAATTTTAATTGGAGGTTAATTACTTTACAATATTGTGGTGGTTTTTGCCATACATTCACATGGATCAGCCATGGGTGTACATGTGTTCCCAATCCTGACCCTCCCTCCCACCTCCCTCCCCATCCCATCCCTCAGGGTAATCCCAGTGCACGAGCCCTGAGCACCCTGCCTCATGCATTAAACCTGGACTGGCGATTATGAAATTAGTATCTTTAAAATAAGGTTATTGGATATTAAAAAATAAATGAAACAAAAATATATTTTGGTTTCTTGTCATTCTCTCATAAAATTGTAAGAACCTATATTATACACAGAAGAGTATATTTTCTATTAAAATTGGTTAAACTTTCATATATACATTTAAGTCATGACTTTACAAAAAGATAGGTATGTAATCTGTAGGTCTAGGAACAAACACACATATATATATATATATATATATAAAATTGTCATAGAACCATAGGGTTTTTCCCTTGAAACTGATGAAGCACTGGCCTCAAATTTTAAAAATAAGATATTCCATATTCAAGGGATGAGAACATGAAAGAGTCATTACTCCATAGGCCATGGGAAAGCTCAGTGGGTGGCTTAGACAGCTGATTTCCAAAGGAACAAAGAGAATATGTGAGTTTTTCTAGAAAGCTGGATCTGAGTAATGAAGTGCTGTAATTATTGGTTTAAAAACCAATTCTCTTCATCTTAGAAAGCCAGTATGTTCTACCCCAAATTAGATTTACATGAAACGTAGCTGTGAGCTAGTTAACTTTTTTTTTTCTTTTTAATGAATTTCCCTTTGGTAGCTGAATGTGTACTGAATGCAGGCAGTTGATATCAACTGAAATAGTTAATGTTTGATGGCAACATTCAGTAATGAATGGAAACATTTGAGATTCAGTGACAACAGTTTCATGAGATATCAGAATATGAAACCCAACCATCATTTAACCATGTTCACCTGTATTTTAAGTTTTTTTGAATGCCCTGAATTAGATACTATATTTCTGGTACTTCTAAATCTTTCAGTCTATACATTTTATTAATCTATATTGCTAAAATATACAAAAAGCATTAAAATTAGAACCAGGGATATACCTGAATGGCTATAATTAAAAGCTAAAATATGACTAAAAATGTGAATGAGCATTTATTTTAATGCACATACACAACTGAAAAGGAAAATGAATTGCTTTTAGATTCTGTATCTTAAGTATTTGAAAACTTTGACATATTTTACAACTGCTTGTGAAATGGAGAAACATTACAAAATAAAAGTGTCTCTCACTTAGGAGAATGCATTTCACAGCACAGACTGAAAAGAAATATCTTCTTTCTGTATACCCCTGGATAACACTGTCTGGATCTCTCTCCCAGAATGATATTAAGTCAACAATAATTATTATTCTAAAACAAACTCTGAGAGCAGCAAGCCTGACTCAGGCAGCTTGTTCAGGTCAGTCACTCAGTCATATCCAACTCTTTACGACCACATGGGCTACAGCATGCCAAGCTTCCCTGTTCATCACCAACTCCCAGAGGCTGCTCAAACTCATGTCCATGGAATCAGTGATGCCATCCAACCATCTCCTCCTCTGTTGTCCTCTTCTCCTCTCGCCTTCAATAGTGCCCAGCATCAGGATCTTTTCCAATGAGTCAGTTCTTCCCATTACGTGGACAAAGTATTGGAGTTTCAGCTTCAGCATCAGTCCTTTCAATGAGCATTCAGGACTGATTTCATTCAGATTGAATCATTGGATCTCCTTGCAGTTCAAGGGACTCTCAAGAATCTTCTCCAACACCACATTTCAAAAATATTAATTCTTTAGCACTCAGCTTTCTTTATAGCCCCACTCTCATTCCATATTTGAGCACTGGAAAAAACATAACTTTGACTAGATGGATCTTTGTTGGGAAAGTAATGCCTCTGCTTTTGAATATGCTGTCTAGGTTGGTCATAGTTTTTCTTCCAAGGAGCAAGCGTCTTTTAATTTCATGGCTTCAGTCACTATCTGCAGTGATTTGGGAGCCCCCAAAAATAAAGTTTGTCACTGTTTCCATTGCTTCCCCATCTATTTGCCATGAAGTGATGGGACCGGATGCCATGATCTTAGTTTTCTGAATAGTGAGCTTTAAGCCAACTTTTTCACTCTCCTCTTTCACTTTCAACAAGAGACTCTTTAGTTCTTTGCTTTCTTCCATAAGGGTAGTGTCATCTGTGTATCTGAGGTTATTGATATTTCTCTCAGAAATCTTGATTCCAGATGTGCTTCATTCAATATGGCATTTCACATGAAGTACTCTGCATATAAGTTAAATAAGCAGGTTACAAGATACAGCCTTGATGTACTCATTTTCCTATCTGGAACCAGTCTGTTGTTCCATGTCCAGTTCTAATTTTTGCCTCCTGACCTGCATACAGATTTCTCAGGAGGCAGGTCAGGTGGTCTGGTATTCCCATCTCTTTCAGAATTTTCCAGTTTGTTGTGATCCACACAGTCAAAGGCTTTGATGTAGTCAATAAAGCAGAAGTAGATGTTTTTCTGGAACTCTCTTGCTTTTTCAATAATCCAATGTATGTTGGCAATTTGATCTCTGGTTTCTCTGCTTTTTCTAAAACCAGCTTGAACACCTGGAAGCTCACAGTTCACATACTGTTGAAGCCTGGCTTGGAGAATTTTGAGCATTATTTTGCTAGCATGTGAGATGTGTGCAAGTGTGCAGTAGTTTGAACATTCTGTGACATTGCCTTTCTTTGGGATTAGAATGAAAACTGACCTTTTCCAGCCCTGTGGCCACTGCTGAGTTTTCCAAATTTGCTGGCATATTGAGTGCGGCACTTTCACAGCATCATCTTTCAGGATTTGAAATAGCTCAACTGGAATTCCATCCCCTCCACTAGCTTTGTTTGTAGTGATGCTTCCTAAGGCCCACTTGACTTCACATTCCAGGATGTGTGTCTCTAGGTGAGTGATCACACCTGCGTGGTAATCTGAGTCATGAAGATCTTTATTTGTGTCGTTCTTCTGTGTATTCTTTCCAGCTCTTCTTAATATCTTCTACCTCTGTTAGGTCCATACCATTCCTATCCTTTATTGTGCGCATCTTTGAATGAAATGTTCCCTTGGTATCTCTAAGTTTCTTGAAAAGATCTCTTCAAGAAATTTTGAAGCTTGTGCTTCAGCTCAAAACTGAGGCATAACTGCCATCTCTGTGATCCTCCTGGCTTTCAGAAATGTGAGGGAGAGTGTGGGAAGAGCTATTTACAAACTCTTGACTATAGCCCAGAGGATGAAAACTCTGTAAACCATCCAAGGACAACAGAGATGCCTGGGAGTGCTGATGTGCAGAAGGTGTCCCTACCATTATGCCTCTAGTTACTGGAAAATTTGAGAAGAACAAATGGAAATTCATAAAAATCAATATTTATTGCAAGAATTTGTTCGTTATCTTACTTTGGGTTGCTGCTGCTGCTGCTAAGTCACTTCAGTCGTGACCGACTCTGTGTGACCCCATAGACAGAAGCCCACCAGGCTCCCCCTTCCCTGGGATTCTCCAGGCAAGAACACTGGAGTGGGTTGCCATTTCCTTCTCCAATGTGTGCAAGTGAAAAGTGGAAGTGAAGTCGCTCAGTCGTGTCCGACCCTTAGCGACCCCACGGACTGCAGCCTACCAGGCTCCTCCATCCATGGGATTTTCTAGGCAAGAGTACTGGAGTGGCTTGCCATTGCCTTCTCCGTTACTTACTTTGGGTCACCTGGTCTTGAATCTGTGATTTAATTATGAGTAATTTATTTCAAATATGTTTCCAGTAAAATTCCATAGGGGGGTACAGAAGTGAGGCAGCAAAAGGAAAATACTTATTTCTTATGTCTATTATGACAAATTGCTACAAACTTGGATCCTTAAAATAACAGATGTTTACCCTGTCACTCAAGGTGTTGTCAGGGCCACCCTCACCCTAAGGGCTCTGGGGTTCAGTCATCTCTTGCCTTTCCCAGGCCGCGACGGCCCCTGGCATCCCTTAGTTTGCTGCGACAAACATTCAGTCTCTACCACCCTCTTCTCAGGGCTTTCTTCCTTCTGTGTCTGAATGCTTTGCTTCCTGTAAGAACACTGTCGTTGGACTCAAGGCCCACGCTAATCCAGTGTGATTTTAAAATATTTGACTATGTCCACAAATAGCATAATCTGTAATAACTTCTAAGTAAAGTCATATTCTGCATTTCTAAGATGTGGTGGGACACCATTCAAAAGGAAGTCAACTAAGTGCGTGATATTAAGCAAGATCTCCTAGTAAGTAGCTGGAACTCAGTGGCAAATTCTGGAAACCCATGGAGAACTGGAGCCTCAGAGTTACAGTAGATACCCTGAAAGAGAGGACATTGACAATAACTCTGTCAATAGTTGGTTGAGGCTCTCGGGTGAGGAGAGTTTACTAAAGATAGAGGGGAAGAGGAGGCAGGTTGCGCTGACATTATTCAATGTAGAGTGGGTTCTCCCCACCAAAATAAGCTCCAGAGGAAAGAGTTGCAGACATTAGCAGCTGGAAGTCCTCTGGTGAGTACTACTATGGAGAGACCTGAAGCAATTGATAGAGGGCACCAATAGTTTTTGTTGCAGACAGTTGATTACACAAGTATAAATTTCATCCATCAAAACTTTTACTTTCAGGGGAAAATATTTCAGCAAATTTAAGTAAATAAACTGACTAAGGTATCTAATTAATTAGTTAAAATTAAATAATTAATTAATTTAATGTACAGATATCCTCTAGTAGCTCAGTTGGTAAAGAATCTGCCTGCAGTGCAGGAGACCTGGGTTCAGTCCCTGAGTTGGGAGGATCCCCTGGAGAAGGAAATGGCAACACACTCCAGTATTCTTGGAATACTGGACATTTTGCTGGAAAATTCCACGGACAGAGGAGCCTGTCTGTCTACAGTCCATGGGGTCGCAAGGGTTGGGCACAACTTAGTGATTAACCACCACGGATAATCTATATAAAGTGATAGACAATAAAAAAAAAAATTCAACTAATCTATTTTACTCACTTGCAAAAATATCCATATGCAAGAATGGGTAATAGAAACAGTGAATCTAAGGAGATTTCTACACAAAATATTGAAGGTGTGTTCTGGGTCCTCCCAACTGCATATAGTAAAGTGAAAAAGAAGAGTCATGAATTGAAGAAGGACTAGTTAGTGAAATGACACCAGAACTTGAAGATTTGGAAAATTCTCAGCCTATCCATACTGGAAAAAAAAAAATCAGAGAGAAAGCTTGTTCTTAAGAGAATACTAGGGTGTTTCTCCACAATCATCTGAAAAGGAAACTAGGATGGATATGAGGACAGATTTAATCAGCCACCATGCAGCAGGTTCCAGAAGAGAAATGAGACTGTAGCAGCAGAAACACTGGCAGAGACTAGATGAAAATGAGAAACGAGGTGGAATGAAAGAAGGCTGCTCCCAGGAGCTACCCTTCAAGGAAAGGGAAGAATAGCCCCTAAGACAATTCACAGAGCCTGAGGGATGCCGCTCCCTCCACAGGCCCAGGGAGTAAGGCTGCTTGCTTTTTCCTTGGTTTCAGAGGGCAGACCCTCACAGAAAACTGAAGAAGCCCCACTCCACTGAACTGAAGAGACAGCTGCCTGCAGAACCCATGGAGTAACACTACCACTGCAGCCAGCCTGGAGGACAGAACATCAGGCCGAAGAGAATTACTCTTGAGTCAAGGTCTAATGGAGTTTGCCTTGTCAGACTTTAGAGTTGCTTCAGATCTGTCATCCCTTATTTGTTTTCCCGTAGTTCTTCCTTTTGGAATGGGAATGTCTGTCCTCTGCCTGTCTATCATCGCTTTTTAAAAGCACATAACTTCACGGACTCACAGCTGGAAAAGAATTTTGCCTCAGGATAAATTGCATATCAAGTTTCACCCAATCTGATTAAATGATATTTATATGAGACTTTGAACCTTAGACTTTACAGCTGATGTTGGAATTTGTTAAGACTTTAGGAGTGTTGGAATGGGATGAATGTACTTGTATGTGAGAGAGACATAAATCTGAAGAGCTCAGTGGCAGAGTGTTATGGAGTGAATGTTTGTGCCCCACCGCCAAACTCATACATTGAAGCCTTCATCTGCACTATGACTGTATTTAGAAACATAGCCTCAGTTCAGTTCAGTTCAGTCGCTCAGTTGTGTCCGACTCTTTGCGACCCCATGAATCACAGCCTGCCAGGCCTCCCTGTCCATCACCAACTCCTGGAATTCATTCAAACTCATGTCCATCAAGTCGGTGATGCCATCCAGCCATCTCATTCTCTGTCGTCTCCTTCTCCTCCCACCCCCAAGCCCTCCCAGCATCAGAGTCTTTTCCAGTGAGTCAACTTGTAGCATGAGGTGGCCAAAGTATTAGAGTTTCAGCTTCAGCATCAGTCCTTCCAATGAACACCCAGGATTGATCTCCTTTAGAATGGACTGGTTGGATCTCCTTGCAGGAAATTTGGAAAACTCAGCAGTGGTCACAGCACTGGAAAAGGTCAGTCTTCATTCCAATCCCAAAGAAAGGGAATGCCAACGAATGCTCAAACTACCGCACAATTGCACTCATCTCACAATCTAGTAAAGTCATGCTCAAAATTCTCCAAGCCAGGCTTCAGCAATATGTGAACCGTGAACTTCCAGATGTTCAAGCAGGGTTTAGAAAAGGCAGAGGCACCAGAGATCAAATTGCCAACATCCGCTGGATCATGGAGAAAGAAGAGAGTTCCAGAAAAACATCTGTTTCTGCTTCATTGACTATGCCAAAGCCTGTGACTGTGTGGATCACAATAAACTGTGGAATATTCTGAAAGAGATGGGAAATATAGCCTAGAAGGTGATAAATAAGGGTTTATCATAAGGGTTCTGTCCTATTTAAATAAACCCTTATCTGAAGAGGAAGAGATACCAGAGCACTCTCTCTTCACCATGTGAGGACAGAGAGAATGCAGCAGTCTGAAAGCAAGGAAGAGAGCTCTTACCAGAACTTGACATGCTGGCCCTTGATCTAGGACTTCCAGTCTCTAGAATGGCGAGAAAATAGATTTCTGTTTAAGCCATTCAGTCTAAGGTATTTTGTTACAGTAGCCTGAGCAGATTAAGATAGTAGACTTCATGTCACCACTTACAGTCCAGCAAGGAAGCGCCAACTTGAAGAAAAATAGAAGTGAAATATTAATACCGGAGGAACCAAGTTCATCTGAAAGTATATGAGTCTCTGAGTCAGATCAAGCCTGAGGGATTGTTAGGTTTTATCACTAATACAATTTATATATGTATGTATCACTTGAACAAAACTCTACTTTAATTTTCTAGAATTTGAAAACAAAAGCCAACTGGGGGTTTTAAAAATTAGTTCTCTTCATAAACGTGAATATGCCAGTACTCTCTGAATTTCTAAAGGTCAAATTGTTCTAATGAAGAGTGTGCCCTAGTACCTCTTTTCTTAAATTCTCAGGCTAATATTAAATTGAACTTTTGCTGTGGAGACTCTATTAACTGAATGAAGTTTAAACAACCGATTTGAAAGTAGAAAAACCCACTCCAGTGTTTTTGCCTGGAGAATCCCAGGGACAGGGCAGCCTGGTGGGCTGCCATCTATGGGGTCACACAGAGTCGGACACGATTGAATGACTTAGCAGCAGCAGCAGGATTGCTATAGCAAAAGAACTGTAGACTGAGGTGAGAAGGGTACTTTTTAAAGAATATTTATTTCTCAAAGTTCTGGAGGCTGGGAAGTCCAAGAACAAGATGCCAGTAGATTCAATGTCTGATCTGACCCTTCTTCATGGTTTGCAGATTGTCACCTTCTTGCTCTATCCTCACTTGATTGAAACAGAGATCATCTCTCAGGTGCCTCTTCTTATTAGAACATGGATCCCACTTAGAAGGGCTGTGTTCTCATGATCTAATTATCTCCCAATGTCCTCACTCCAAACCCAGTCAAATTGGGAAATGAGACTTCAAAATATGAATTTTGGGAGAGACAAACATCATTCCTTAACAACCTCCATATGCTTTAAAAGCTAAAATATTTGCATTTCTCTGATTATGAGGGATGTTGAGCATTTTTTCATGTGTTTGTTAGCCACCTGTATGTCTTCTTTGGAGAAATGTCTGCTTAGTTCTTTGGCCCATTTTTTTATTGGGTCATTTATTTTTCTGGACTTGAGCTGCAGGAGCTGCTTGTATATTTTAGAGATTAATTCTTTGTCAGTTGTTTCATTTGCTATTATTTTCTCCCATTCTGAAGGCTGTCTTTTCACCTTGCTTATGGTTCCCTCATAATCAGAGAAATGCAAATCAAAACCACAATGAGATACCATTTCACACCAGTCAGAATGGCTGCTATCCAAAAGTCCACATGCAATAAATGCTGGAGAGGGTGTAGAGCGAAGGGAACCCTCTTACACTGTTGGTGGGAATCCAAACTAGTACAGCCACTATGGAGAACAGTGTGGAGATTCCTTAAAAAACTGGAAATAGAACTGCAATACGATCCAGCAATCCCACTCCTGGGCATACACACCGAGGAAACCAGAATTGAAAGAGACACGTGTACACCAATGTTCATTGCAGCACTGTTTATAATAGCCAGGACATGGAAGCAACCTAGATGTCCATCTGCAGACGAATGGATAAGGAAGCTTTGGTACATATACACAATGGAGTATTACTCAGCCATTAAAAAGAATGCATTTGAATCAGTTCTAATGAGGTGGATGAAACTGGAGCCTATTATACAGAGTGAAGTAAGCCAGAAAGAAAAACACCAATACAGTATACTAACGCATATATATGGAATTTAGAAAGATGGTAATGATAACCCTGTATACGAGACAGCAAAAGAGACACAGATGTATAGAACAGTTTTGGGACTCTGTGGGAGAGGGTGAGGGTGGGATGATTTGGGAGAATGGCATTGAAACACGTATATTATCATATGTGAAACGAATCACCAGTTCAGGGTCGATGCATGTTACAGGATGCTTGGGCTGGTGTGCGGGGATGACCCACAGGGAGGATAAAGGGAGGAGGGAGCTGGGAGGTGGGTTAAGGAGGGGGAACTCATGTACACCCGGGGCAGATTCATGTCAATGTATGGCAAAACCAACCAATATAATATTGTAAAATAATTAGCCTCCAATAAAAATTTTAAAAAAGAAATAAAGTTCTTTCCATAAAAAAAAAGAAAAGCTAAAATATTTAGCTTCTTTTTCTGGATAAATTATTACATATTTCAATATCTCTATGTTTCTATGGGCTTCCCTTGTAGCTCAGTCAGTAATGAATCTGCCTGCAGTGGAGGAGACTGGGGTTCGATCCCTGGGTCGGGAAGATCTCTTGGAGAAGGAAATGGCAACCCACTCTAGTATTCTTGCCTGGAAAAACTCATGGACAGAGGAGCCTGGTGGGCTGCAGTCCATGGGGTCCAAAAAGAGTTGGGCACGACTTGGTAACTAACACTTACTATCCTTCTATCCTTATGTCTTTGTCTGTAAATAGCCATAGAACATATCATTCTATTTATTTCTATCTTTTCTCCTATAAAAGTGAATATATACAAGTAAGCCTAGGAACTGAAATCCCAGACTCCCCTGAGAAAAAATGTATAATCAGAATACTTTTAGCTATTTTTTTTCCTTTTTTTTCCTATAGATTGCCTGGAACCATTTCCTGTGTCACTGTTGTTTTGTTTTCCTGAATATCACCTACTTCTTTTTATGCTATGGAACTCTAATCACATGTGGAGCTACTCTTCACATGATTGCACATATTATAAATAATAGTAAGTTACTCTTTGTGGAAAGTCTTTAAGATCTGACAGGTTAAAACTTTAATGCAGATCTTTGGGTCTACTGGTACTATTTCATGGAAGAGTTTGTATGTAAATACATTTTCTATCCCTGGAGAAGGAAATGGCAACCCACTCCTGTATTCTTGCCTGGGAAATCCCATGAACAGAGGAGCCTGGCTGGCTAAAGTCCATGGGGTTGCAAAGAGTCAGTCATGACTTAGCAACTAAAAACAACATTTTTCTATTACAGTTTCACAAATTTCATCAGGTCTTAAAAAAGAATCGTAACTCAAATCTAGCTAAAACTCTTTCTTCCAATAGCAATAAGTGGGTTTTCTGATGTGTTACTGGGAGAAAGACAATTGATTGGACAATTCTTCCTACACTTACTATCACACTGAAGAGTATTTGTGCCTTTCTTCTCTTTTAAAGGATAGCCCTGCTTTCTATTTTCTGTTTGCTGGTTAAACTACAGAAAAGCCATGAACAAGGCAAAAATTATGGATTTCATAAAATTCCTGAAAAATATAATATGCCAGTCATTAAAAAGTTAATTATTTTAAGGAGCATTGAAATGTGGCTTAGAATCCCAAAGGAATTTAAACTATATCCCCTTTTTAAGCAGCTGTCACAGTTTTGCAAAATGCTCATCTGACCTCCCCTTAGACTGCATCTGTTTCTTCAGAAAGGTCCTTAGAGCATTTCTTTAACTACCGAGAAGTGGAATTATCATGTTCAATGGACTTGCTTTTGAATTTATTTTAAGTATGTTTAGGACAAAGGTCAGTGTAAATAGATCATGTGAGGTCGGCCACCTACTCTGGCCCTGACTAAATTGCATAAATTCTTCCTTGAGCCATTTTATTAAACAGTATCATTATATTTATTTAAAAGTAAAATCTATAGCCCAGCCTTCCTTTTTAACCCCAGTGCCCCAGTGTAAATCTCTATATCAGCACGTTTCTAGGTTTTATTATCTACAGAAAGAAGGGATTTATTAAATCCTACAAATACCATGGTCATTGTTTCTGACAAATCTGATATTATTCTGTTGCTTTTTTCAAAATGCTGAAAAGATACATTACTTCACACTGTCCATATTGCTTCCTAAATATTCGTTCTGCCTCATTAATTTCTCAACTAGGTTAATTAATTAAAGGCAGAGAGAATGAGAAATCAACCCTGAATATTCATTGAGAGGACTGATGCTGAAGTTGAAGCTCCATTACTTTGGCCACCTGATACAAACAGCTGGCTCACTGGAAAAGACTCTGAGGCTAGGAAAGATTGAGGCCAGCAAGAGAAGAGGGTGACAGAAGATTAGATGTTTGGATGGCATCACTGATTCAGTGGACACGAACTAGGGCAAACTCCAGGAGATGGTGAAGGACAGGGAAGCCTGACTGCTGAAGTCCATGGGGCTGTGAAGAGTTCGACATGACTTGGCAACTAAACAACAACGAGAGAGAATAGTAAAGTGAACCCATGTACTAGCTTGCTAGGGTTGCCATAACAAAATATTATAGACTTGGTGGCATAAACAACAAACATTTCAATTCTCATAGTTCTGGAGGCTATAAGTCTAAGATTAAGTTGTCAGCAGGGTTGATTTCTTCTGAGCCCACTCTTCTGGGCTTGTAGATGGCTGTAGATGTGTTCTCACATGGTCTTTCCTTGGGGCAGGCACATCCATGTTTTCTATAGGTGTCCAAAATTATTCTTAGAAGGACACAAGTCATATGGGATCATTATAATATCCTCAGCTTTAGCATCAGTCCCTCCAATGAACATCCAAGATTGATCTCCTTTAGAATGGACTGGTTGGATCTCCTTGCAGTCCAAGGGACTCTCAAGAGTCTTCTCCAACACTAATCACATCTAAAAAAACACTTTTTCCAAGTAAGGTCATATTTATAGATTCTGGGTTTTAGGATGTAGACATAACTTTGGTGGGGGAATGGGGTGAGGTTATTATTCAGTCCACTATAATTTGTCCAATGGGAATTTAGATCTAAAATTTAAGTAATAGTTCAGGAATCGGACTATCGATTTTTGGTTTATGTGCATATGATTATTAGTTTTTCTCCTCTAAACATTAAAATGCAGAATTAACTTAAAATTTATTTCTAAAGCCCTGTGTAATAGAACCAAATGATGACCAAAGACAAGTATGTATCCAGATTTAGTCCATACATTTAGTCCAAGTCTTACTTTATTGGATTACTTTCATCACAGTTTCATGTTCTAGACCTAACCTAGTACCCTGATGTTCTGAACATTTAAGGCAGTCACTTGGGAAAATAAAATCTAGGGATCTTTAGGAATTTGTCACCAATAGGTTAGGAAAACTCCTTTAGCAACCAACTGAGTAATAAAATCATGGTATACCATTACACCGAAAGATATGGTGGGTATAAACATGAATTTTTAGGCAAACAAGCCTGGGTTTGAATCCAGGCTCCAAGGTTTATCACCTTTCATATTTCAACAAGTCATTAAATACACTGAGTTCTCTTCTATCAAACTGTAATACTCATATCTCATGAGATTACTATAAAGTTTAAACGATTAAGATACCTTAGCATACACTTTTGCATCTTGTATATATTCAGTTTTCCATGAGAATTCTAATGGCTATAAATTTATATTAAAAAAACATAAAATAAAATGGACACAAACACAATTAACAAAATATGTAAGTGCAACCTAGAAAAGAAAAATATACAATAAGTAGATGTGATTTTTTAAGTCTTCAACAAAATAGTGAAGGAAGTGAAATGGGTTTTTGATGCCCTAATTAAATCCCACCTTACATCACATTTCTTCTGCTCTCAGGCCTTCTCAAGACCAGTCTACCAAATCAAACCCCAGCTAGTTATCATAAATCCAGGTTAAGGTGTGCTAGTACAATTTGTAAAAAATTAACAAAGAGGTTTAGAAAGAGTAATTCTGAAATTTAAAAGATGCAAATTAAATTAAACAAATTTAATTACTAATAAGGACATGTTGGTTTAATCATTTCAAAGATAGTCACATTTTATAACCTATTAACTGCCCCACTTTTAGGTATAACATCAGTCAGTTCAGTTCAGTTCAGTCGCTCAGTCGTGTCCGACTCTCTGCGACCCCATGAATCACAGCACGCCAGGCCTCCCTGTCCATCACCAACTCCCGCAGTTCACTCAAACTCATGTCCACAGAGTCGGTGATGCCATCCAGCCATCTCACTCTCGGTCGTCCCCTTCTCCTCCCGCCCCCAACCTTTCCCAGCATCAGAGTCTTTTCCAGTGAGTCAACTCGTCGCATGAGGTGGCCAAACTATTGCAGCTTCAGCTTTAGCATCAGTCCTTCCAATGAACACCCAGCATTGATCTCCCTTAGAATGGACTGGTTGGATCTCCTGGCGGTACAAGGGACTCTCAAGATTCTTCTCCAACACCACAGTTCAAAAGCATCAATTCTCCAGCGATCAGCTTTCTTCATAGTCCAACTCTCACATCCATACATGACAACGGGAAAAACCATAGCCTTGACTAGACGGACCTTGGTTGGCAAAGTAATGTCTCTGCTCTTCAATACATTATCAAGATTGGTCATAACTTTCCTTCCAAGGAGTAAGCGTCTTTTAATTTCATGGTGCAATCAGCATCTGCAGTGATTATGGAGCCCAAAAAAATAAAGTCTCACACTGTTTCCACTGTTTTTCCATCTATTTCCCATGAAGTGATGGGACCAGATGCCATGATCTTTGTTTTCTGACTGTTGAGCTTCAAGCCAACCTTTTCACTCTCCTCTTTCACTTTCAACAAGAGGCTTTTGAGCTCCTCTTCACTTTCTGCCATAAGGGTAGTGTCATCTGCATATCTGAGGTTCTTGATATTTCTCCCAGCAATCTTGATTCCAGCTTGTGCTTCTTCCATCCCAGCGTTCCTCATGATGTACTCTGCATATAAGTTAAATAAGCAAGGTGACAATATACAGCCTTGACGCACTCCTTTTCCTATTTGGAACCAGTCTGTTGTTCCATGTCCAGTTCTGACTGTTGCTTCCTGACCTACATACAGGTTTCTCAAGAGGCAGGTCAGGTGGTCTGGGATTCCCATCTCTTTCAGAATGTTCCACAGTTTATTGTGACCCACACAGTCAAAAGCTTTGGCATAGTCAATCAAGCAGAAATAGATGTTTTTCTGGAACTCTCTTGCTTTCTCCATGATCCAGCGGATGTTGGCAATTTGATCTCTGGTGCCTCTGCCTTTTCTAAAACCTGCTTGAACATCTGGGAGTTCACGGTTCACATATTGCTGAAGCCTGGCTTGGAGAATTTTGAGCATCACTTTACTAGCGTGTGAGATGAGTGCAATTGTGTGGTAGTTTGAGCATTTTTTGGCATTCCCTTTCTTTGTGATTGGAATGAAGACTGACCTTTTCCAGTCCTGTGGCCACTGCTGAGTTTTCCAAATTTGCTGGCATATTGAGTGCAGCACTTTCACAGCATCATCTTTCAAGATTTGAAATAGCTCAACTGGAATTCCATCACCTGCACTAGCGATAACATAAATGTCCATAAAAACTTCTTGGTCACTGGAAGAATCTAAAATTGCCAGTTGAAGAGAATGACAGAAAAAATTAATTTATCAAAGAATATTTGATAGCTCACTAAATCTCTGCAGGATACAGAGTCAAATACAACACTTACACAGCCAGGATCAATGTTCAAACCATAAGTGAATTGCTATAGCTGAATGCTTATAGCTAAGTTACCAGTAATCATGTTCCTTAACATGGATGCTATGTATCTCCCTGTACTCTTAGATCACCAACCCCATTGTGTCTAAAAGTTTAGAGTCTCCCAGAATTTCTAGAAGAAAATTTCTGTACATCATTTCCTTCTTACATTGTTCTGAAAAACAAACTAGTGTGGATGTATGAGGGCCTAAGTCACATGTCTATACAAGGTCACAAGGAAGATTGAGAAAACAGAACTCAGAAATATTGGTTTGGTGAAAGGTTCATTTATGGAAAAATCCAAATAGGCCAATACAATATAAATGAATGCAACTAAAAGACGAGTTGTTCTAGGTTTACTATCTCCAAATATAGACAGAAATTGTTCAGTAAAAGCTGAAAAGGGCCTGAATTGTCAAAAAATTTACCTTCCTATCATTAGTATTAACTAAAAACAGGAAGTTAAAATATATTATGATTAAGTTAGAAAACAAACAAAAAAAACTTTATTACCTCTAACAATATTATCTATCTTTTAAGAATTTTGTTGCAACAAAAAGACATTTTTCTAGATTCTATATTTTACCCTTAGTTTAAAAAAATGTGTATTTAAGTAATAAAATCAAAATGAACTTAGGGATATATTTTACCCTCAAGCTTCTGTGTAAGTTATCAACTGCCAACAGTGGCCTACTCAAATAAATATATACATCTGAAAAATCAATGATCTCATGATAGAAAAAAAAAGTCTGTTTATATTACTTAATACCTTTACCATGCCTCAGAGTTACTTATTTTAATTTTGATTATTTACTTGTCAGTGGAAGAGTCGTTATCTATTGAGATCTCTGTAAACAGCTTCAGGGCTTCTGTTAAGAGCACTTAAATGGAGTATCCATTATACATTAGCAGAAATAATTTATCTAACAGGGATCATCCAAGTGTCTTTCAGGGTAAATTTCTTCCAGATTACTTTAAACTCACTTTTAAAACTTCCTTTAATTTTTTTTCTGAATTGTGTTACAATCTGATTTCTATCATGTTCCCTTCCTAATAAAATATATAATAATTGACACTGTCCTGTATCAGAACTGAAACCTATGCCCCCACAGAATTTCTTGGAAGTCTGTAAAAACTGAACAATATCCTCCAGCATCATAGTTAGAGAACATGCATTTAGTTTTTAAAAAATAACATAAAATGGCAAAAACGGTAGTTCATAGAGTATACTAAGAAATGACAAAGCATATAATAAATGAATACTCAGTCTTATACTTTAATGTGCTAAAATAAAGTCATAGATATTTATGATGACAGTTTCAAAAGTTTAAAATTAAATGCTATGTTTCTCTACACAAATAATTAGGAGAAAAATATATGCACATAGTTCGGTGCAAGTTTATATTCTTTGGACATTTTCCAGGCACAATTTTCCATTTGTACTAATAATCCGCCTGACATTAAAATATACTTTGAGGAGCAAATTTTTACAAGCCATTGGTAATTAAACAGGAATCATTCTCTGTGATATGGGACTCTGAATGTGTTTAAGATGCAAGGGAAAGCCTTTAATTAACTCCTTATAAATTTATGATGTGACAAGATATTGTCTGTTTCATTTTCGCAGACCTCCCAGAGCCATGAGAGGCTCAGCTCGAGCTATTAGTTACCTTTCAGGGGTAGCAGAGCTACTGGAGAGTTGAATGGAATCCGCAGTATCATGCTGCACATAAGAACAACGGCATAAAATATTAATCACTCCAGCTCCACATGTGAAATGTTACAAAAGAGAAAGTCAAAGAGTAATGGGGAAAAAAATCACTGCAGGGTGCCATATATTAGCATCAACAAACCACTAGTAATGGCTAAAGCAAAATGTGGTGGCCCGAGTCCCACATACTAATAATTTTCAAACTTTTGTCGTGGTTGAATAATGACCTAGCCACAGTGGGATGCCCTGATATAAAAGGAAGGGGCTCTGTCCTAATGAAAACAGCCTTGGTGCCAATATGACAATTGAAACGATTCATCAGAAATGAAGTGAAATGCTAAGCTGAGAACAGTGCCTTCCTAAAGCTGATATGGAAGAGAGCACTTTTCTTTGACTGTAATAAAAATGTTAACTATTATCATTTTTAACCAATTTATTTCACGTAATCCACTTAACAAGCCAAAAAGGTTGGTATTAGTACCCCCAATTTTCAGTTGAATAAACTTGCCAGTTTGTAAGTGAGTATTCTAGCATTCAAAGCCAGGTTTATCCAGTTCTAGCCCATAGATTTTAGCCACTTAATAGAAGATTTAGCTACACCTCCCTTTTCTCTTCAAGCCTGATATAAATTTGGCATTATGAAAATTATGAGTGGTTTATTTAAATGCAATTCATATACTGAATATTATTATAAAGGGTCCACAAACCTTTCTGAAGGGATGAATAGTTAAATTATCTTCCAACACTGTTACACAATAACAATGTAGAGAAGTAAAAAAAAAAAAACTATAGATTTTTAGTAAAATTTAAACTTGGTTTAAAAGTCAATTTGTTAGCATCACATATGTGTATATATAAATATATATATATTTAAAATATATATTGCATTGCATATTTTTAGGTTCAAAAATATTTATATGTAAAACCTTCTTACGTGAGACAATGACCTTAAAATGAGAGAAAAACATTTAAGTCAATAATCAGTCTACAAAATATATTGAAAATATATACCTGTTCAGAGCTGCCATCCTAACCTTTGCATGAAGTTGCAGAGAGTAAATAGATTGCTAACTATATCACCTGTATAAAGATGCTTTAATAGGTACGTGAATGTAAACAGAAGTGAACTGAAGTGGAAAGATAAGAGGGTATGGGGAGGTAAGGAGAAGGGATGTTACTGGGAATGTTTAAGAATAAGGTTAGTGCCTGACAGAGGATGGGCTTGCTTTAGCAAGGCTTAATGGAATAAGGAAGAAGAGTTCCTTCAGGTCACAAACCTATCAAACCTGAAACTCCCTTACTGATGTTTAAGCATCCTCTCTTCTGAGAATACAAGCCTACTAGATTGTTGACTCAATCTACTTAGATCCCCCAGAAAAAAGATATTTAACTAAAAGCTTTCTTTATCAAGTCGAAGGTTATGTTTGGATGAATTGAAACAAATATTGTTTGACTTAATAGGAATTAAGAAAAGTGATCAAGAGTTCTACAAATCAATCAAACAGTATTTAACTGTCCAAAGCATATCTATTGGTATGATAACAATAAAGATAACTCAGACTTACTATTTACTATTTGAAAAACACTGTTCTAAGTGTTTTACCGGAATTAGTTCATTTAAATATTAGCATAATTTTTGTAAGGTTAAATAATCTGCTTAAGGTCAAAATGTCAATGTAGAGAAATAACCAGCATTCAAGTTCAAGCAGTCTAAATTTCATTGTACTTAGACTGTGTTTTAATCACTGTACTCCACAGCCTTCCTTAGCAAAGATCTTTTATAATTAGCAGTATTTTCTTCTTGCAAGCTGTTTTACCATCTGTAAAGAAGGCAGAATGATAACCCATAAGTATATCTAGGTATCTTAAAAATAAAATAATTATAATATCTTGATATTGTCAGAAGCAAGAATGGGTTCGGAGAAATAGTGTTTGTAAATAAGAGAAACAATTAGGGTAGAGTCTGAGGTTGTTGGCCTGAAATCATGACAGAGTGAAACAAAGAGGAAATTCTATGTGTATGAAAAGGAATTCATTCCTTTGTAATTGTTGGATATTAATCCAAATTTGGTGAGAGGGAATTAAGAAAAGGGAAGGGTTTCTGTAATGAGACAAAAGTGTCCATCAATATAATGGTATATATGTGAGTTATCATTGAAGGAAAATTCCGTTTTGACTCATGAGGCACTGTTTATGAAGTTAGGAAAAATTATGGCTCTAAGAGGAAGACTAAGATTCAATGAACACATTTTTTATACAGTGATTTTTGAATTGGGAGTCATAGTAAATTGTTTCAAGGAAAAAAAAGATACTATGTTAAGAGTTCTGTAATTTCAAGTGTTGAACTCCCAATTGGTGTTTGTTTGTATTCTACAATATGAAAAGTTGAATTTGAAATTTAGTTTGTGATTTCAATATTGATATCAAAACATACTTTATATAAACTCAAGTATAAGACTGAACCATATGAGACTGCCTATGTTCAACTAATTTGGTCTACAAAAAGTGGGAATTTCCTATATTTCAATTTAATATGTGTCACAATGTGATTGTCACACCGTGTAATAGAGGAACATTTGAACATATGAATTAGATTCAATAAGAATGTGTATGGCTTGGTTTTCCTGATTTCTTGATTATAAGCTATTTTTTAAAAAAAGACTAATAGTTAAACTATGAGGTTATAGACTCACCATGTTAAAATTATTTTAGCTTTTGACACCAATAAGCCCTGTGTTTATTGATTTAACCATAACGGAACTTTACTTCTTGATACAGAGCATGCAGGGAGTTGCCCTTGATTTGTGGGTAGTTTTCTGTCACTTAATATTCATAGAGTCTTTTCCAGTGAGTCAACTCGTCGCATGAGGTGGCCAAAGTATTGCAGTTTCAGCTTTAGCATCAGTCCCTCCAATGAACATCCAGGATTGATCTCCTTCAGAATGGACCGGTTGGATCTCCTTGCAGTATAAGGGACTCTCAAGAGTCTTCTCCAACACCACAGTTCAAAAGCATCGATTCTTTGGCGATCAGCTTTCTTCACAGTCCAACTCTCACATCCATACATGACCACGGGAAAAACCATTGCCTTGACTAGACGGACCTTGATTGGCAAAGTATGTCTCTGCTTTTTAATATACTATCAAGGTTGGTCATAACTTTCCTTCCAAGGAGCAAGCGTCTTTTAATTTCATGGCTGCAATCAGCATCTGCAGTGATTTTGGAGCCCAAAAAAACAAAGTCTGACACTGTTTCCACTGTTTTTCCATCTATTTCCCATGAAGTGATGGGACCAGATGCCATGATCTTTGTTTTCTGAATGTTCAGCTTCAAGCCAACCTTTTCACTCTCCTCTTTCACTTTCATCAAGAGGCTTTTGAGTTCCTCTTCACTTTCTGCCATAAGGGTAGTGTGATCTGCATATCTGAGGTTATTGATATTTCTCCCAGCAATCTTGATTGCAGCTTGTGCTTCTTCCATCCCAGCGTTCCTCATGATGTACTCTGCATAGAAGTTGACTCTGATGCTGGGAAAGGTTGGGGGCGGGAGGAGAAGGGGACGACCGAGAATGAGATGGCTGGATGGCATCACCGACTCTGTGGACATGAGTTTGAGTGTACTCCGGGAGTTGGTGATGGACAGGGAGGCCTGGCGTGCTGTGATTCATGGGGTCACGGAGAGTCGGACACGACTGAGTGACTGAACTGAACTGAACTGAACTGAATATTCATAGATTCAGACAACTTCATCTTTGATTCTGCTACCAACCTGGCCTCATTATCACTGGGGCACCTCTCACCAGAAGAGTACAAAGATTATAGTATAAAACACTTTTCAGAAACACTGTCTTGGACGTGGTCCACATCATAGTGCTCATATTCTATTCATGAGAACTCGGCACAGACTTTGGTTTGATCCCTGGGGTAGGAGGATGTCCTGGAGGAGGAAATGGCAATCCATTCCAGTATTCTTGCCTGGAAAATCTCATGGATAGAGGAGCCTGGTGGGCTACAGTCCATGGGGTCTCAAAGAGTTGGGCACGACTGAATGCACATGAAGGCACTGAGCCACATTTAAATACTAAGGAAATTGGTATATGCAATACAGCTGAGTGCCTTGGAAGAGAAATTAGACCTTTGAGAGGCTAATAGGACCAGCCACATCACAATGTAGAAACATGTTTATTTAACTTATGTGCAAAGTACATCATGCAAAATTCTGGGTTGGAGGAAGCACAAGCTGGAAACAAGATTGCCAAGAGACATACCAATAACCTCAGATATTCAGATGACACTACCCTAATGGCAAAAAAATGAATAGGAACTCAAGAGCCTCTTGATGAAAGTGAAAGAGGAGAGTGAAAAACCTGGCTTAAAACTCAAAATTCAAAAAAATGAAGATCATGTCATCCAGTCCCATCACTTCATGGCAAATAAGTAGGGAAACAATGGAAACAGTGACAGACTATTTTGGGGGGCTCCAAAATCACTGCAGGTGGTGACTGCAGCCATGAAATTAAAATATGCTTGCTCCTTGGTAGGAAAGCTATGACCAACCTAGACAGCATATTAAAAAGCAGAGACATTACTTTGCTGACAAAGTCTGTCTTGTCAAAGCTATGGTTTTTCCAGTAGTCATATATGGATGTGAGAGTTGGACTATGAAGAAAGCTGAGCACCGAAAAATTAATGATTTTGAACTGTGGTGTTGGAGAAGACTCTTGAGAGTTCCTTGGACTGCAAGATCAAACCAATCAATCCTAAAGGAAACCAGTCTTGAATGCTCATTGAAAGGATGGATGCTGAAACTGCAATACTTTGGCCACCTGATGTGATGAACTGTCTCATTTGAAAAGACCCTGAGGCTGAGAAAGATTGAATGCAGGAGAAGGGGATGACAGAGGATGAGATGGTTGGATGGCATCACCAACTCAATGGATGTGAGCTTGAGCAAGCTCCAGGAGTTGGTGATGGACAGAGAAGCCTGGCATGCTGCAGTCCAAGGGGTCGCAAAGAGTTGGACATAACTGAACGACTGAACTGAACTGAACAGGACCTGTCCATCACAATGTAGAAGCATTAAATATTTTATCTCTAACTTGGAAGATCTTTCTTAAAACATATCTAAAAGCTATAAATGTTTTTTACTGAGAATTATTTGATGTTTCTGGTTCACTCTGTGGTTTTATCTGACTCTTAATTCACTAATGGATCTAGTTTTCTTTTCAACAACACATGTGATGGGCAATTATTGCCACTACCTTTATCTCTGAATTTCATTGGCCAAATTGTGTTTTGTAAACATTTTTAAAATCTGATATGCAAAATATGAAATACATACCTTTCCATTTCATAAAGAAAGTGAATTTGAGAACATATATCCAAGCCAGAACTTTTGAAATATTATTGTTAGTTTGTATTGTTTTAAATCATTCAATAATAAGTAGATTCAGATTCTTAATAGAATATGTAACATATAGTAGTCTACTTAATTTAGAACGCAAAATAAAAATAGCAAATAATAAAAATTGAATGATAGAATGTCATTCAACAGAAAAGAATGCATATGTGTAGCCACTATCTGTAAATCAAAATTCTTTGTAGTTCTCACTCTATTTTCTTATTCTACTTTGAAGTGTGAAAACTTCATCCTTGTTTAGTACACTAACAATTCTGAATTTTTGTTTCTTAATTTCCATTTTCCATTTACCCAGCTCTTTAAATTAGTCTAAATGTTCTAATCGCCATGTTAGGGAAAACGTTGACTGAAACCACCCACCCTGGCCAGGCACCATAATAACCATCTGCATGAGCTATTTTACAACAGGAGGTCATTGTAGGGAGCATAGAACTAACATGTAACCACCAACCAGAAGAATTAAATACTCTCATTAAGAACTCTTATCATTAGCAAGAAACTTTCTCCTATTTCCTGTCACTTGAAAGAATGTCTTTCTCTTTGATGACCTTCATCAGTCTCTAATCAATAACAGAATTGAAGGTTACTTTCTCCATAAATGATAACCATACTTTAAGGAAATAATTAGTATTCAGTCAAAATATATAATAAATTAAGGAAAGAATATTCACATACATTGTTATAATATAATGCCTATGCATAAATACATATATACAAGAGAATGTACATTTTAAATACTCTCAACATTAATTTCTTATTCCTTCTTCACTTGCAAATCAATCTTTTTGAATTCTTTTAAATGTTCTAGTGTTCAGATCCCATGTTCTTTGAATTAGTTTAAAATATCTCACCCATAGATAATACTCACCACATGAAAACAAGTTGTTTTGTGGGATATATGTATCACTTTGTTAAGATACATTCCTTCTCTTCTCTCCTGTGCATTTTTGTGTTTGTTTGTTTAGTTTTACTATTCATCTTAACAAAGAACAGGCTGCTAGTGAAAAGAATCTTGCCATTTTTGTAGAAATTAATTTCACAACTGAACATAAGTCTTTTTTCGCTGCAAGCAGGTGAATGGCTAGAATTCTTTTTCAGTAGATGAATGAACTATATCAGATTCACAACGCATTTATTCCTGCCTCAGCAGACTGGGATTTTTCTTTCTTTTCTATTTCTGTGTATGGAATGTAGATAAGGATGGCTATAATAGGGCCTGGTCAAAAATTCAACGTGGTTGCCAAAAACACATGTCTGTCCAACACACAAGGGAAATGATAGCCTTTATCTTTAAGCTCCAAAAATTGCCAGTGCTTTATTAAAATCTTATTTCATCCTTATTCAATTATAGCTGCATATTTTTTTAAAATAATGAACTACGTACCCACTGCCCAGCAATTACTCTTATTTCACAGGGTTCTCAGCCCTAATTTGATCTAGCCAAAGGATGGTTGTAAGGTTTTATTTGATTTGGCTTTGGCTTGTATTCTTTTGTAAAAGAGATTAAACAATATGCTTCCAAAGCTTGATTTAATTATTTGTGAAATGCAATCTCTCCAACTAATGATAGTCTTGGAAGGAGATTTATAATTTGGGGCCAGACTATACATATTTTTTTTCCCACAACTCTTTGAGGAAGATGTTTCCAGTTCTGGACTAAAGATACTTGAAATTGAAATGGAACAATTGTTGCCACAGGTTTTGCAGCCAAATGCAACAATCTAGAAGCTAAATTAGAAAGAAAAAAAAAAAAAAAACACCTCACTACTTATATAATGTGGGTAGATAATTCATATTCATTATGAATTAAGATGCAAAATTAAACTATAAATGTAGGCATGCTACAATTAAAGTTGCAAAATAACCAAAGGAAGACTAACATTTAAACTATTCATTATAAATAATAATAAAAAATTAAAACTTTTAACCAGTTACTATGGGATAGGCACTGTCTTCTGTTGTGTTTAATCGCTGTCATACCTGACTCTGTGATTCTTTGACTGTAGCCCACTAGGCTACTCTGTCCATGGGATTTTTCAGGCAAGAATACTGGAGTGAGTTGCCATTTCCTCCTCTAGGATTTCTTTCTGACCCAGAGATTGAACACATGTCTCTGTTGTCTCCTGCATTGCAGGCAGATTCTTTACTTGCTGAGCCACTGGGGAAGGCCTTATTTTTTTTTAAATCAAAGGAGCAGTGTGACTAGAGACACTTTTGAGCAATATGTCCTCTATCCATATTTAATTCATTTAATCTCAAAAGCAACTTTATAAAGTAGATACAGTGATAATATTCATGAGAGTTTACGTAACATGATTAAGGTCTTGGCTTTTCATGAACTTGAACTAGGTAGTTTGAGTTAATTTAACTTTTAGCCACATTTAAAATGTTGCCATACTGAATCTAATGTAAGTAATTGTGTTTAAATTATAATTAGCTAACAATCAATGCAGGAGAAGGTCATGGTCACCCACTCCAGTATTCTTGCCTGGAAAATCCCATGGGCGGAGGAGCCTAGTAGGCTGCAGTCCATGTGGTCACCAGGAGTCAGACACGACTGAGCGACTTCACTTTCACTTTTCATGCATTGGCGAAGGAAATGGCAACCCACTCCAGTGTTCTTGCCTGGAGAATCCCAGGGACGGGGGAGCCTGGTTGGCTGCCGTCTATGGGGTCACACAGAATCGGACACGACTGAAGTGATTTAGCAGTAGCAGCAGCAACAATCAATGCAGACAATGGTAGGAGATGTCAGTTTGATCTAGCAACCTTGTAGAGGTGTCAGAGCCTCCTTTGTGGCCACAGAGCCTGTCTCAGCTAAATATACATCTCTGGGGAGAAGACAAAGCCACTAGTACCAAGAACAGAGTGGCCTGTTCAGCGGAGGTCTGTGGAGCTACCTACCACATTTCAACTTCCTTTTCTATCTGGTACTAGCCTAGGTATTGGTGTGTATGGAAACAGTATGAGGTTATTGATACCCACATAACACTAGAAATATTGCCTAATAACCATAGTTCAGTTCAGTTCAGTCACTCAGTCGTGTCTGACTCTTTGTGACCCCAGGAACCGCAGCCCATCAGGCCTCCCTGTCCATCACCAACACCTGGGATCCAACAAACCTATGCCCATTGAGTCGGTGATGCCATCCAAATATCTCATCCTCTGTCATCCCCTTCTCCACCTGCCTTCAATCTTTCCCAGCATCAGGGTCTTTTCCAATGAGTCAGCTCTTTGCATCATGTGGCCAAAGTATTGGAGTTTCAGCTTCAGCATCAGCTCTTCCAATGAACACGAGGACTGATCTGCGCTAGGATGGACTAGCTGGATCTCGCTGCAGTCCAAGGGACTCTCAAGAGTCTTCTCCAACAACACAGTTCAAAAGCATCAATTCTTTGGTGCTCAGCTTTCTTTATAGTCCAACTCTCACATCGATACATGATACTGGAAAAACCACAGCCTTAACTAGGCAGACCTTTGCGGACAAAGTAATGTCTCTGCTTTTTAATATGCTGTCTAGTTTGGTCAAAACTTTCCTTCCAGGAAGCAAGCATCTTTTAATTTCATGGCTGCAATCAGCAGCTCCAGTGATTTTGGAGTCCCCCAAAATAAAGTCTGACACTGTTTCCACTGTTTCCCCATCTATTTGCATGAAGTGATTGGACCAGATGCCATGATCTTCGTTTTCTGAATGTTGAGCTTTAAGCTAACTTTTTCACTCTCCTCTTTCACTTTCATCAAGACACTCTTTAGTTCTTCTTCACTTTCAGCCATAAGGGTGGTGTCATCTGCATATCTGACGTTATTGATATTTCTCCCAGCAATCTTGAGTCCAATTTGTGCTTCCTCCAGTCCAGAATTTCTCATGATGTACTCTGCATATAAGTTAAATAAGCAGGGTGACAATATAAGCCTTGACATACTCCTTTTCCTATTTGGAAGCAGTCTGTTCCATGTCCAGTTCTAACTGTTGCTTCCTGACCTGCATACAGCTTTCTCAAGAGGCAGGTCATGTGATCTGTATGCCCATCTCTTTCAGAATTTTCCACAGTTTATTGTGACCCACACAGTCAAAGGCTTTGGCATAGTCAATAAAGCAGAAATAGATGCTTTTCTGGAACTCTCTTGCTTTTTCAATGATCCAGAGAATATTGGCAATTTGATCTCTGGTTCCTCTGCCTTTTCTAAAACCAGCTTGAACATCTGGAAGTTCACGGTTCAAGTATTGGTGAAGCCTGGCTTGGCGAATTTTGAGCATGACTTTACTAGCGTGTGAGATGAGTGCAATTGTGCAGTAGTTTGGGCTTCCCTTGTGGCTCAGAAGGTAAATAATCTGCCTGTAATGCAGGAGACCTGGGTTCAATCCCTGGGTTGGGAAGATACCCTGGAGAAGGGAAAAGCTATCCACTCCAGTATTCTGACCTGGAGAGTTCCATGGACTGTATAGCCCATGGGGTCGCAAAGAGTCAGACACGACTGAGTGACTTTCACTTCACTTCACTTGAACATTCTTTGGCATTGCCTTTCTTTGGGACTGGAATGAAAACTGTCCTTTTCCAAGCCTGTGGCCACTACTGAGTTTTCCGAATTTGCTGACATATTGAGTGTAGCAGTTTCACAGCATCGACTTTCAGGATTTGGAATAGCTCAACTGGAATTCCATCACCTCCACTAGCTTTGTTTGTAGTGATGCTTCCTAAGGCCCACTTGACTTCACATTCCAGGATGTCTGGCTCTAGGTGAGTATGAGTTATCACACCATCATGATTATCTGGGCCATAAAGGTCTTTTTTATACAGTTCTTCTGTGTAGTCTTGTCACCTCTTCCTAATATCTTCTGCTTATGTTAGGTCCATACCATTTCTATCCTTTATTGAGTCCATCTTTGCATGAAATGTTCCCTTGGTATCTCTAATTTTCTTGAAGAGATCTCTAGTCTTTCCCATTCTATTGTTTTCCTCTGTTTCTTGAATTGATCACTGAGGAAGGCTTTCTTATCTCTCCTTGCTATTTGGAACTCTGCATTCAAGTGGGTATATCTTTCCTTTTGTCCTTTGCTTTTCGCTTCTCTTTTTTTCACAGCTATTTGTAAGGTCTCCTCAGACAGCCATTTTGCTTTTTTGCATTTCTTTTTCTTGGGGATGGTCTTGATTCCTGTCTCCTGTACAATGTCAAGAACCTCCCATGTCGTGAACTCCCAGGTTGGTAGGTGTCCATTATGCTACTACAGATCAGTAGAGAAATAACTCCAGAAAGAATGAAAGGATGGAGCCAAAGCAAAAACAACACCCAGTTGTGGATAAGACTGTGATAGAAGCAAGGTCCGATGCTGTAAAGAGCAATATTGCATAGGAACCTGGATTGGTAGGTCCATGAATCAAGGCAAATTGGAAGTGGTCATACAGGAGATGACAAGAGTGAACATCGACATTCTAGGAATCAGCGAACTAAGTAAGATGGACTGGAATGGGTGAATTTCACTCAAATGACCATTATATCTACTACTGTGGGCAGGAGTCCCTTAGAATAAATGGAGTAGTCTTCATAGTCAACAAAAAAGTCCAAAATGCAGTACTTGGATGCAATCTCAAAAACAACAGAATGATCTCTTTTTGTTTCCAAGGCAAACCATTCAATATCATGCTAATCCACGTCTATCCCCAACCAGTAATGCTGAAGAAGCTGAAGTTGAAGAGTTCTATGAAGACCTACAAGACTTTCTAGAACTAACACCCAAAAAAGATGTCCTTTTCATTACAGGGAAATGGAATGCAAAAGTAGGAAGTCAAGAAACACCTGGAGTAACAGGCAAATTTGGCCTTGAGTACAGAATGAAGCAATTCAAAGGCTAATAGTGTTCTGCTAAGAGAAAGCACTGGTCATAACAAACACCCTCTTCCAACAACACAAGAGAAAACTGCACATGGACATCACCAGATGGTCAACACCGAAATCAGATTGATAATATTTTTTGTAGCCAAAGATGGAGAAGCTCTATACAGTCAGGAAAAACAAGACCAGGAACTGATTACGGCTCAGATCATGAACTCCTTATTGCCAAATTCAGACTCAAAATGAAGAATGTGGGGAAAACCACTAGACCATTCAGGTATGACCTAAATCAAATCCCTTATGACTATACAATGGAAGTGAGAAATAGATTTAAGGACTAGATCTGATAGACAGAGTAACCATAGAGGGCATTTTATTTCAGTGACAGGAAATTTTCCAGATATTGTTTCATCGGATTTTTATGTGAACAATGTAGATTTCCAATTTGTGGTGCATGATAGAATATATTAGGCTTCTACCAGGATCTTATAAAACTTATATGGCCACTTCAATGACTCCCAAAACCTCCTAAGAGAGTAAGCTAATGTGTGCCCACTCAAGTCTTTAGAAGTGGTGAGGAAACATAAAGAATGTGGAGACAAGCTAATAATTAAAATCATATCCGTGTATTGGCTAGATCCTTATATGTAAGAATAACTATTTCAGAAAGTTCCCCAAACAAACTGGCAGGAATATGAGGCTTTCCTACATGTATATCTTAATTGTATTATAAACTACTGTCACTGGATATCCTACCTTATAAGTGATATGCAGATACTGAAAAACAGATATTAACTGGAATGCCTATCATAGCCAGAGCTTTTAGGGCACTAGCCTCTTTTTGAAATGTAACTCTGCATATGATAAATGATTTGCAAAGTTTATAACTCTATATGTAAGACTTCTATAGCCTTTTCTCTAGTCTCTGGTCTAATTTCAGAATATCCCTTCTATCTATACAATGTAATTTTAAAACTTGCTGATAAGCAGTGGGTTATAGCTGTTCATCCTTCATCCAATATCAAATTGTTCAATTCAATATCAAATGTGTGCCAGTGTTTCTCAAGAACTAAGTACTCCTTGTGCCTCTGAAAGAAACCTTCAGAGAATCTGTCTGTTCAAAACATTTCCATAACAATATTACCATGCTATTTGCCTTTTCTGTCATGTTAATACTTGCACTAAAGGGGGCTAAAGAGTGAACATTTTAACAGGAATCAAGGCAGCACCACCAAATTATACTAAGTCATTCAATCTTCACCAAAACAAAATTAGAGTTCCACTTTAAAAGGTTCTTGATGTAGCAGTAGAAATTATTTAAATATTGATTCTTGAGTAGGTATCTTTTTAATATTCTGTTTGATAAAACAGGAAACACACGTAAAGCATTTCTGATGCATACCAAAGTAAAACGATTGTCTTGAGGAAAACAATTTGGGCAATTGCTTGAATTGTGACCTAAACTAATCCCCTACCCCACCACCATGGAATACCATTTTGATTGGAGAACATCTGAAAAACTATGGGTATTTGGACTTGACAGCTACTTCCCAAAGGACTGAGTGAATCTGTCCATCACTTTAAAGAAAAAAAATCAACATATTTATCTCATGCTTTTGGAATTTGGGGAATATTTTCTTGATATCAAAGTTCCCATTATTTAAAGGCTTACTACGAGGGTGGTGGGAATAACAAATGTAATTTTATTTGATATTTTATAATTAAATCTGCCAACACTATCATTCAGTTAATCATTATTTTCCAAATGACCAGGACATGATTTTATAATGTTATATATGAATATAATACCCATTCAACAAACAAAATATAGAAACGGATTTTATTGGAACAGAATATGAAATGTTCATTGATGTGTTTTCAAATTCCACATTGAAGCAAACTTTTAAGAAATTGCTGTTGTACAGTTGTGATGTAGTATTGACAGCAAAAGCTCTTAAATATTCATAGTTATCTAAAAATGATTATGAAAATATTATTCATCTTTCCAACTGCACATCTACATGAGGCCATATTTTCTTCATATGCTTCAATCTAAACAGCACATTGAAATATATTGGTTGTGGAAACTAATTTGAGAACCCAAATAGGATCTACTTAGCCTGAAATGAAGGAAATTTGCAAATATAAAACTCTTTACCATAAAGTATTATTTTTGGTTTTGGAAAATACAGTAATGATTTATGTTAAAATGCTATGTATTTTGCTGTTATTTTAAATGAATTAATACTTTGGAATATTAATTTTAATAGATATTCAAATATACATATAGGTACAAATATAGATACAGATATAGACAGAGGAGCTTCCCAAGTGGCACAAGTGGTAAAGATCACGCCTACCAATGCAGGAGACATAAGAGATGCGGGTTCAATCCCTGGATTGGGAAGATCTCTTGGAAAAGATCATGGCAATCCACTCCAGTATTCTTTCCTGGAGCATTCCATGGACAGAGAAGCCTGGTGGTGTAGAGGAACCCTACAGTTCATAGGGTCACAAAGAGTCAAACACGACTGAAATCACTTAGCACGCACACACATAAACATAGACAGAGGCACTGATACGTGCCTCACACATTTGATATTGGACTGAAAAATTTTATATTGGATGAAAGATGAACAGCTATAACCCACTGCTTATCAGCAAGTTTTAAAGTTACATTGTATAGATGATGCTATTAAAGTGTTGCATTCAAAATATCATCAAATTTGGAAAATTCAGCAATGGCCACAGAAATGGAAATGTCAGTTTTGATTCCAGTCCCAAAGAAGGGCAATGAAAAAGAACATTTTCAACATACCATACAATTGCACTTATTTCACATGCTAGCATGGTAATGCTCAAAATCCTTCAAGCTAGGCTTCAGTGTACATGAACTGAGAACTTCCAGATATATAAACTGGGTTTAGAAAATGAGCAAGAACCAGCGATCAAATTGCCAACAGTCACAGGATCATAGTGAACATAAAGAATTCTAGAAAAACATCTGCTTCTGCTTCCTTGACTATGCTCAAACATTTGACTGTATGGATCATGAAAAACGGTGGAAAATTCTTAAAGAGAAAGGTATACCAGACCACAAAACCTGTCTTCTGAGAAACATGTACGCAGGTCAAGAAGTAACATTAAAACTGGACATGGAGCAACTGACTAGTTCCAAATTGGGAAAGGAGTACATCAAGGCTGTATATTGTCACCCTGTTTGTTTAACTTATATGCAGAGTACATCATATGTAATGCTGAGCTGGATGAATCACAAACTGGAATCAAGATTGTTGGGAGAAACATCAACAAACTAATATATGCAGATGATACCACTATAATGGTAGAAAGTGAAGAGGAACCAAAGAGCTTCTTGATGAGGGTGAAAGAGGAGAGTGGAAATGCTGGGTTAAAACTCCACTTTCAAAAAAAGAGAATCATGACATCCAGTCCCATCACTTCATGCAAGTAGAAGGGGAAATGTGGAAGCAGTGACAGATTCCATTTTCTTGGGCTCCAAAATCACTGCAGACAGTGACTGCAGCCATGAGATTAAAAGATACTTGCTCTTAGGAAGGAAAACTATGACAAACCTAGACAGCATTTTAAAAAGCAGAGACTGCTGGATCATATACACTCCTGGGCATACACACCGAGGAAACCAGAATTGAAAGAGACACATGTACTCCAATGTTCATTGCAGCACTGTTTATAATAGCCAGGACATGGAAGCAACCTAGATGTCCATCTGCAGACGAATGGATAAGAAAGCTTTGGTACATATACACAATGGTACATAATACACAGTATTATTCAGCCATTAAAAAGAATACATTTGAATCAGTTCTAATGAGGTAGATGAAACTGGAGCCTATTATACAGAGTGAAGTAAGCCAGAAAGAAAAACACCAATACAGTATACTAACACATATATATGGAATTTAGAAAGATGCAAATGATAACCCTGTATACGAGACAGCAAAAGAGACACAGATGTATAGAACAGTCTTTGGGACTCTATGGGAGAGGGTGAGGGTGGGATGATTTGGGAGAATGGCATTGAAACACGTATGTTGTCATATGTGAAATGAATCACTAGTTCAGGGTCAATGCATGTTATAGGATGCTCGGGGCTGGCATGCGGGGATGACCCAGAGGGAGGATAAAGGGAGGAGGGAGGTGGGAGGGGGGTTCAGGAGGGGGAACTTATGTAAACCCGGGGCAAATTCATATCAATGTATGGCAAAACCAACCAATATAATATTGTAAAATAATTTGCCTCCAATAAAAAATAAATTAATTACCTAAAAAAAATAAAATAAAATAAATAAAAAGCAGAGACATCATTTGCCAAAAAAGTTCATAAAGTCAAAGGTATGGTTTTTCCAACAGTCATATACAGATTTGAGAGCTGAACCATAAAGAAGGCTGAGCATCAAAGAATTGATGCTGTTGAATTGTACTGGAGAAGATGTTGACAGTTTCCTGGACTGCAAGGAGATCAAACCCGTCAGTCCTAAAGAAAACAACCCTGAATATTCATTGGAAGGACTGATGCTGAAGCTGAAGATCCAAGACTTCTGCCACATGTTGCAAAGAGCTGATTATAGAAAAGACTCTGATGCTGGGAAAAATTGAAGGCAAAAGAAGAAGCGGGTGACAGAGGATGAGATAAATAGCATCACTGACTCAATAGACATGAATTTGAGCAAACCCTGTAAAATAATGGACGACAGAGCAGCTTGTCAAGCTGCAGTCCATGGGGTTGCAAAGAGTCAGATATGACTTAGTGACTGAACAACAATATTCCTTTAGGATAAAAGAGATTCACAGATAATCCAGTTAAATCTTTTCTGAAAATATCCCCAACCAGGTGTTCAATCTCTCTCTTTCCTTAGTCGCTAAGTCATGTCCAACTCTTGTGACCCCATGGACTGTAACCTCCCAGGTTCCTCTGACCATGGTATTCTCTAGGCAAGAATACTGGAGTGGGTTGCCATTTCCTTCTCCAGGGGATCTTCCCTACCCAGGGATCAAACCCGGGTCTCCTGAATTTCAGGCAGATTCTTTACCAACTGAGTTATGAGGGAAGCCCCAATACATATTGCTAATTTTTATATATGTGAAAATATTACATATATATTATAGCTATGAATCAAATATATGTGAAAACATGCATGAGGAAGAGGATAAATTTGCTTACAAGTTAAACAATTTAGATAACTTTTATTCTGCTTTTTCAATGATATACGCTATACTTACTTTTAAGGTGTAAATGATATAGTTTTTAGAATAACTTTTAGAGCTTTAAACCTACCAATACTTATGTTTAAAGATTCTAATAGTGTTCTCCAAACTCATAAGATTTAAATGAGAAATATATGTGCATTCATACGTAAAGAAACATTCCTGGTCTCAACAGTGCCATAACTTTTTATCTCACCAGTCACTGTTGCTCACTATTATATATTTGAACCAAATGTATCTTTCAGGAACACATCAAAAAGGTCATATGTGCTAAGTACTCCCTCATAAGAACCTCAGGGTCCCTTTTGATCTGCTGTCATTTTCGACCTCTCACACTTTAGACTGGACTCAGGGACTCTTTAACACATCATCCTTAAGTGAAGGTTTTCTATGACACATGCTTGCTTATTGTTCTATCCTGAGAAGTCAGAGTGTTGGCCACATCTGCTCTGGATTTTTTACTGGTGGGTTTTCTCTCTCACTTCCCCACCTTTAATGTAGGGAGATTGTAGATACTTATTTTCTTTGTTAGGGAAATGTTCCCATTAGATATTCCATCCTTCCTTTTGACTTTGTCTCTTATAATCTTTGAGGAAGGAAAATTCTATTTAAATCTCTATATAGCTCTCTTTGTTTCATTGGGAAACTCTATATATTTTGATTCAACAATGTTATAACTTTTACTTAAAATTAAATTTTCAGACTCAAACTTAGTCTTTCAAGAGTCTGGATCTAACACCTTCAATTCAAAATATTGTCTTGCCACACCTTAGAAACCAATAAGAAATCTTTCACAGAAAATCATAAAACAATGCTATTTTTTATTCTATTTGGATCCATTTTTTGGTAAAAGAACAAAGGCCAATAGTTCAGTGGGTGGAATGTCTTAATAAACTAGGAATAAGAATTACTGAGGATAAAATATATTAATCACTATATGAAAATAAAAGCATGTATTCACCAGGGAAAGCTTTAACTCTAGAATTACAATATATAAAAATATGACAATTTTACAAAGAGCATCTTTTAATATTTGAAAATAATATGGAGATACAGAAAGAAAAATATTGAAAGTAATGTAAATGTATACCAAATTAGCAATCTCTCATCTAAACAAAATAATAAAATATTGTAGAAATTTATATTCTGTGAATATTTTTATTTTATTTATTTATTTATTTTTGGTTCCAATTTGGAGCTTTAATTTTTGGTTATTAAAGTTGCTCTGAACATCCATATATAAGTCTTTGTGAGGACTCATGATTTTATTTCTCTTGGGTAAATACCTATGAATGAAACTGCTGGTTCACATGTTAAATTTATGTTTAATTCTTTGAGGAACCACTCAACTCTTTGCCAAAGTAGTCACACAATTTTACATTCCCACCAGTAGCATATGAGAGTGCCAATTTCTCTACATTCTTGCTAATACTTACTACTATATTCTTTTGGTTATAACTATTCTAGTGAGTATGAAGTGCTGTCTTGTGGCTTTCTTTTTTTTTTTTTTTGAGCAAACTAAGGATTTTTTTTAATTAATTAATTAATTTATTTATTTTAGGTTTTATCTTTTTTTTTTTTTTTTCAAAAACAATTTTAGGACTCTTTACTTAAAAACAACCTTATCTTAAAATGGAGTAACTTTGGTTTTACGAGCAGCAAGCAAAGTACAGAAGCAAAAATGCATTAAGTTCCACATTAGGTCACAGCGTCTATTCTGAAATCACACCCATAATATCATTTTACAGGATATCTGGGAAATAGTTATTTCCCAGGATGTCTGAACCATAGCTACTCTATTTTGATTTTTAATTGGAAAAAAAAAATTTTTTTTTTTAATAGCCAAAGCAGATTTCACCATTAATGACATCAGTGTTTTTCTAGGTATGAGAAGATGCAAGAATAGGAACTCATAAAACCTTTTTCTGAAAAGATCTAACTATCTGAAGGCCTGTTCTGCCAGCTTTTTTTTTCAGAGCACAGAGTGCCTCATTCCTGATTTTTACCCTGAAAAATCTTAGACTTTTTATATTAGAAAACATGATGATTGTAATAAATGTCCAGTGAAAGTGATAGGAATCCATGTTTTGGGATTTCCTTTTTGTTGAAAGTAAAAAATCTCAAGCATAATAATTTATACAATTTTAAATATACACAATTCCTACTATAAAAGGAAAGAAAATATATGAATAAAAATAATAATCAGCAATATAGCTTCTTATAATGCCATAAAGTGTGATGAATCTTTTTATCATCAAAATTTTATATATTGCTAACTGCTTTATAGCTAGTAAGAGATCACCATTATGAACAGTTATAAAACTTGTCACTTTTTAATGCAGACAGTTCATTTTTACAGAATCATCCATCAAATTTCTAGTTGTTCATAAAACTTATTCCTTGCCTTATTAATATTTCAGTTTTTGTGAACACTTATATGCCAATTATAAATGCAAATGCTTTATAAAATGGCACCCTATTAAAAAGTCATATTTCTTTAAGAGGTTTTGATATGCGATAACAATAGCACAAATTGTTTATAAATTCACTGTCACTAATATGTCATCTATCATTTAATTGTATATGTGGCCAAAGATTCAGTGTATTTTCTCATTCATGTACTATACATAGAATTATTTCATTCTGAAATGTGAGTCTTTTGGCAAAAATTACTATAAGCACTTTTATACATTCATATACTAATATATCACTTACATAGCCCCCAGAATAAAATAGAAAAAGCTCAATCTGTTTTCAAGCCTTATTTTTAAAGACAATCTACTGATCTTTGTGGCCTGGAGTAGAATTTCTCAAAAAAAGAATTTATCATGAGAATTTCCTAGAATGTTTGTTAAAAGCAATGAATACTTTGTGCTATCTTACACTTATTAAACAAGACTCTCAAATGGAAAATATCAGAATCTGAGAATATACATTTTATAGTGATTTTACTTATTCTTACATAGAACAAAATTAAATACTATTACTCTAGAGGATAATGTAACATAGCCCTTGGTATATTAAGCAAATCTTTTTATTCAATTTCTATCCTAGTTTCATCAAATCAATTTCATATCCCAATGTACCAAATACACAATTGTACACAAGTTATAACATTCCATAATTGTCAACTTTCAACAAATGTTCATGTTTTGCCCAAACTACTCATGTTTCTTTGGAAAGTGACTAAACATTCTCAGCAGCAAAGTGAAGATGAGTATCTTTGCCTCTTCATTGCATGCTTTGTAATATATCTACCTTTCAAGTAATTAAAAATTAAAAATGATGCGTGCAGCATTGGACAATATTCAGAGAAAGTCTTTATCCATACTTATGAGAAATTTTGTTTCAGACCTAACTAAAAACTGGAAAGCTTACATTTAATGCATTTAAGAAGAGCATTCTGAAATACATTACAACTAGATGTCGGTTGTACTTGTGAATATGTTATTTCTCTTCATTTTAAACCATAACACAACATTTATTTATAAACCTTTACTTTATTCTGATTTTACAATTTTACATGATCTACACGCACTAACCCTGGAATAAGATCATTTAATTTTCAAATACATTCAAGAATATTTGGTTGAATAGGCTCAATAAAATTTTCAAAAGTTATAGATTGTAAATGAAAATTTTATTAAATAAAATTAAAGTGTTATTAATTAATTATGTAAACAGGAATTAAAATAGGATTAATTTTAATGGAATTATTTTTAATATTTACTTTCAATATGTTTCTTGACAGTAAGAGTGTTTGAATATTTTTTCAAAGATTTTGGTTATAATCTTTCACTGTTAATGCAAAATACTGTCTGGTCAAAAAATACTTTTTCAATATTTTCCACATTTATTTTAAGGCAAATTTTATGTGACTGTAAGTGATTGACTGCATGCATGGAATGTTTTCACATTTACAAAGAAAATTCCATGAACCCAATGAATCTTCTTTGCTGGAATACTCTTCAATATGCTATTTCGCATCAAGAATTTGTCATTTTGACCAAAATAATGTCAGAGCCTGGTAGACATTTTCAAAAATCCATTAATATGTGAGGACAAAAATATCATTATTAAGTTCTTACTTATGAAGTTGGACAAAAGAATCTGAAGGAAGCATTTGGGGCCATGATGTAGAGGATTGGTAATTTGAATAATGATGAAAGTGATCAGGTTATGAAAAATAAAGGCAATTTCAGCTCTCTGGAGACAGAGAAAATCTGGGGATAGAGGAAACACCAAAAAAATATTTCAAAATATTTTTTGCTTAGTGTTAGCCTAGATTGTGGACATAGATACATATCTGCCATATTACAGAACTATTTTTACATTCAAAGGAATAGAAAACCATTCACAATTTGTAAGCAAAAGGATAATCCTACTGGATTTGTATTTTAAAGTCAGCAATCTGATTTCAATGAGAAAAACTTTTGAATATGTTTTTGAGAGTGTGTGGTTAACCCATTTAGGGAACTACAGAACTGATTCTGATCAGTTCAGTTCTGTTCAGTCGCTCAGTTGTGTCTGACTCTTTGCAACCCCATGGACTGCAGCATGCCAGTCTTCCCTGTCCATCAGCTTCCGGAGTCTACACAAATTCACGTCCATTGAGTTGGTGACACCATCCAATGATCTCATCCTCTGTTGTCCCCTTCTCCTCCAGCCTTCAGTCCTTCCCAGAATCAGGGTCTTATCTAATGAGTCAGTTCTTCACATCAAGTGGCCAAAGTATTGGAGTTTCAGCTTCAGCATCAGTCCTTCAAATGTTTGGATCTCCTTTCAGGCCAAGGGACTCTCAAGAGTCTTCAACATCACAGTTCAAAAGTGTCAATTCTTCGGTGCTCAGCTTTCTTTATAATCTAACTCTTACATCCACGCATGACTACTGGAAAAACCATAGCTTTGACTAGATGGACCTTTGTTGACAAAGTAATGTCTCCACTTTTTAATATGCTGTCTAGGTTGATCATAGCTTTTCTTCCAAGGTAGAAAGAATAATGATGACGTGTACTAGACAAAGAGGATTCATAACATATAAAAGACTTCATTATATTTCTGAAGTGGAACAAAGAGGATTCAATAGGCTGAATAAGAGTCTATCAAGAGGGCTTATTTTTACTAGAAAAAATTACTTGAAAACTTCATATAAAAGCAATATATCTTCTAATGGTACACTATATATTTGTGAAAAAGTTATTTTCCTGGAATGAAATTACCGCATTGATTTTTCTTCTGGATATCTTAAGCTTACTGAATCATTAAGCCATTCTAAAGTAATTGAATGTCAAAGTACCACAAGCTATCTGGAAAGATATTTTTAAAAAATACACTAAAAACCAATGGCACAATCCAGTCAGGGCTATTTACTTCCTGATAGTAGTCTAACTACTCATTTAAAAAAAAGTTTTGACCAAACCTCTCAACATTTATTTTTCCCAATGATTATGAAGTGCAGCCAAGGCTGTGATCCACTGCTTTATAAAATAAAACACATTTAATTAAAAAAAAAACATAGCCTACAAACTATATGTCTATATTACGTAGGTAGATATTTGTTGTTTAGTGGCTAAGTCATGTTTGACTCTTTGGGACCCCATGGACTGTAGCATGCCAGGCGCCTCTGTCCTCCACTATCTCCCAGAGTTTAAAAGAGTCTGATAGAATAGGGCATAAAAAAGGAATTAAGAAAAAACACAGATTCCAATGTGATGTGTATCTTTATTTCTTTGCAAAATCACACTTATCGGAGGGGATGGATAAGTGTTTAAAATGAATACAGAAGTGTACTGGAGCAGATGAAAAAACACAGATTTCTAAATTATTTAAGTTTTTATACATCACCAGGGAAATCAAACGTGCCAAAAGCCCTAAGAATTCAACATGAGAAGAAATTTTTCAGGCTAGTAAAAACATTTGTTTTTTAAAATCTACATAACAAATTTTCTGTGAGTTTAAAAGTCCATAGCATATAGGACTTCTCAGTAAAGTGGGTAATTTTATTTAATTTCCATTTAAACTTTTGACTTGCAATATGGTTATAATTTGGAGCAATCTTTATTCATCTGTTATGAGTCGAATAATATCCTCCAAAAAACATGTTGAAGTCTTAATCTGCAGTACCTCAGAATCTGACTTTATTTGGAAATAGGATCTTTACAAAGGTAATCAAATTTAGATAACTAGGGTGAACTCTAAGCCAATATGACAGGTGTCCTTATAAAAAGGGAAATTTGGACACAAAGATAGACCTGCACAAAGGGAACACTATATGAAGAGATACAGGGGAAGTATTATGTGAAAATGAAGGCAGAGACTGGAGAAACACATCTATAAAACAAGGAAAGCCAAAGATTGCTGCAAACCACAAGAGGCTAGGAGAGAAGCAAGGAATAGATATCTGGTTTGGGATTTTTTAAATTTATTTATTTTTAATTGGAGGATAATTGTTTTATATTATCGTGTTGGTTTCTACCATATATCAACATGAATCAGTAATAGGTATACATATCTCCCCTTTCTCTTGAACCTCCCTCCTTCTTACTCCATCCCACTCCTCTAGGTTGTCACAGAGCACCAGGTTTTTAAGACACACACTTATTGGTATTTTATTATAGCAAAGCTAGGAAATTAACACATTTACTCAGATAAATAGATTTTCTTCAGAATATTGAGTAAATATATTTTTTCCTGAATATTGACAGACTGAAGAAACACTTCCCTTCCCTAATATCCTTGTAATATTTCATACTAATTGAACATCATTGTTTAAAATATTATTAACTATATAAATTATTAACAAAATATAGCCATCCTGGCCACCATTCAAAGCCTTAAGCATAAAAGTACTTAGCATAGCAGAAAAAGTAAAATATTATAATCTGAATTTACTTAGTACTAGAAAATTATGTTAAAATCAATCTTGTTCAAGCTAGCATACATACTTTTATCCTTTGAATTTAAGATCTCTAAGTCATTTTAGAATCTTTGTCTCAAACAATCTCTGCATCTCATATAATATTCAACAAATAGTTGTTACATATATCAAAGTAGAGATACAAACAAGGATAAACATATGTTGTCATTAAATTTTGAAAAGTAGACTAAGATACAGTTTAAATCTCTCTCTCTTTTTTATTGAAGTATAGCTGATTAACAATGTTGTGTTAGCTTCTGGTGTACAACAAAGTGATTCAGTTACACGTATGTCTACATATTATTTTTCATGTTCTTTTCCATCGTAGTTTATCACAGAAAATGAATATAGTTCCCTGTGGTTAATGTTTTCTATATTTATCTATTTTATAGATAGTAGTTGCATCTGCTAATCAAAAACTCCTAATTAATCCATCATCCATCACTCTATTTTTAATTATAAAAGAAACAGATACATAAGTTACTGTTTCTGTAGAAGTAGTAGTAATCCCCTTGAAAGAAGTATTTTCAAGTATGCCCCTTGAAAATAAGTCAGAAGATTCCTTTACAAATAACCAGTGTCCTCTTTAGAATCTGCTCCCCAACTTCTCTTGCTGCTCCTATGCTTATATAATATATATATATATATATATATATATATATATATATAGCACACAGGATCAAGTAATAAGAAATCTTAGCCAAAGATGTTGGTCACCTAATGAAAAAATAAAGGGATTATATATTAAAGAAACCTGAAGACCGAGCCAGAAAAATCAGAAGGAGCAAGGAGGGTAAGCATGGGATTAGTTTCTGAGGGTTATTTGACTAAAGGAAGAAATTCAAAACCAACGTATAATAAAGAGAAAATTTCAAGAGCTCTTTCTCTTGATATGGGATATAAAACTCTGTCAAGAACTCCAGGAAGTGATGTAAACTTGTGCCTAGTATATCTCTTAGAAGTGAGGAAGCATGATGATCCCATGCTAAATAGAAGTTCAAGAATTGTCATGATGGAAAGGAGACCCCATTAAAAGGATCAGAATAGTAGGAAGACTAGAGTTGATATACTATGTCACCCTGGAAAGCCATGAAATGATACTGTCTCACAGATGGTCTGGGGGACCGTCACCAACATCAAGCATCACTGAGGGGCATCGTGGTTGTTCTCTGTAGACCAGGGATGATGGTAGGAGAGATGGTTACACAATTTGTCTACTGATAGCAGCGGGGATAGATATTAGGACCCCAGAATAACGAGACCAAATGGCAGCAGTTAGAAACCAATTGAATAAAACTCTAATAGTTCTGAGGGGTGCTCAAGAGGCCTTATAGTGAAGAGTTATGGAGTTGTTGAACAAAAACAGGTCCAGAGGTACAAAATAGTTGGGCATCCAGTAAAAGGGAATGGGCAAGAGACTGACAGGATTTGCCCTGGTGAAAAGCCACAGTCTCTTCCCTAGTTTCCAGATCTGTGCAGGTTTTTGACCTGGAACCCCATGTCTGGAGAAGAGGCCGAGTCCCTAAGAGGAAGAACCTCACAGTAGATGTGTGTGTATATGGAAACAATTATTCTAAATATTCCCAAAGTGAAATCCCAGCGTTTACTCAAGGAATTATATACTTTATATGCAAAAGGAATATCCAAACATTTTGAGGTTGATTGTCCTGACTGACACTGATATTCAGAGACCCCAAAGTATGATGACAGCAACTTGTTTAAAGCTGCCAGCATTGATTCTGACAGAAATAAACACATTTGTCAGATACAGGTCAGCTTTTTCCACTCACAGTCCATAACAAGCATCAGTATCAAAGGGCTTATGGAGTATTTGATCTATCAGCATGGGATTCCACACAGTATCATCTCAGAGAAAAGAATCCACTTTACACAAGTAGGATGCATGAACCAGGCATTCATTCCTTCTTGGGAAAGGTAAAGTTACTGAATTCTAACAACCTGTTAATGTTGGCTGATAAACTCTAAATTTTCACAAAGAATTTAGTAGATATCTTGCTGTACATAAACGTGAAAGGAGGGCTTCACTGGTGACTCGGAGAGTAAAGAATCTGCCTGCAATGCAGGAGACCTGGTTCAATTCTGGCTCGGGAAAATCCCCTGGAGAAGGAAACGACATCTCGTTCCATTATTCTTGCCTAGAAAATTCCGTGGGCAGAGGACCCTGGTGGGCTACAGTCCATGGGGTCACAAAAGAGTTGGACATGACTTAGCAACTAAACAACAACATCAATAGAATTTGTATCATATTTCACTAAGCACCATAGAATGACTTGCATGTTTTGAGTAAGACTGGAAATGGACTCCAGTACACACTTTGAAATGAATTGCTTAATGTTTTTCAAGCTATGGGTGAGTCTATTGGTTTTGCTTAATTCTCTGTATTTGTATGTGTTTCCTGCTTAGACTTGTATGTCTTCACTTTCTGTGTTCCCCAATCCCAAGTTATGAACAGCATTGAGCATACCCGCACATAACATGAGGTCAAGTTGGGCCTGCCTGTCCATGTAGACAGCCATTCATGGCTTACCCAACACTCCTCCACTTGGTTTCACCACTTGACAATAAAACTTAAATTGAAAAAATTCTATTGAATCACAAGAAATGGGACAAAACTTTGAGAGATGCTGAAAATTAACTCAGAAAATGTATATCTATCTCATAGGAGAGCTTCCTAGGTGGCATAGTGGTAAAGAATCTGCTCTCCAATACAGGAGATGCAAGAGACCCAGGTTTGATCCCTGGGTCAGGAAGATACTCTGGAAGAGGAAATGGCAACCCATTCTAGTATTCTTACCTGGAAAATTCCATGACAGAGGAGCCTCGCAGGTTACAGTCCATAGGGCTGCAAAGAACTGGACACAACTGAGCACACACACACACACACACACACACACACACATATCTAGTAGGAATTTCAAAGAAAGAGAAAAAAATAATAGAAGAAAATTCCCCAAGGATGGATAAAGGCTGGGAAGATTATTATTAGAGTAAGATGCTTGCCTAGATGCTGTCCTGCAAGATTTCAAAATAATATAAAACAAAGGAAAAAAAACCCCTGTTTACCCACCTCTTAAGACGTTCTAGAGACAGGAAATAAGAAAAAAAGAAAGGATATTAATTACTCGGCCATGAATATGAAAATAAAAACATGATCATATGTGGTATGTGTCAACATTTTTATCAATTCTAAATTCTAGGAGTTGATATAACAATGTATTTAAATTATTAGCAAAATAATTTTGAGTCTATAATTTAACTGCAAAATGAATATTTTCGGGTGGGAGCAGAATATAGATACATAGAATTTTAAAGTATTTTTGTAAAGTCATTTGATAATAAATACCGGAAAATGTCAAACAGACTAAAGTAAAAAGTAAATGTGAGATAGGAAATAATGAAAGTAATCCAAGAGTGAAGAAAAAAAGAGAAAACACCCAGGATGACAACTGTGTTGTGGTGTTAAAATCAATCAAATGCAGAATAGGAAGTCAAAGGAGCCTAAGAATGTCTTTAACAGTAATGCGGATTTTATTATTCAAATTGTATGATTAATGAGGAAATGGCAGTACTTAGTGAATGGAGAGGAAAGCAATCGAGAAAAAAAAAAGCTAAACACAATAAGTCATGATTCAAATGCAAAATAAATTAAAATATGAAGTGTTTTTGAGTAACTGGAGGAGTAAATCAAAGAAAAAAGAATTGATTTTTTAACACTCTTCAGTTACCCTACATTTACTGGCATTTTTCTCTCAATAAGTCTGTTCACAGTACTTGACAGCACAGAATCAAAGGTATAGCTCACTGTTGTTGCTTGTAACAGATTACCACAAATTAAAGCTTTCCTGTAATTCATTATAAGCAACTACAGGAAATTAACACATTTTCCTGTGCCTTAAACAACAGATTTAAAGCAACGGACATGTAATTTAAAACAACAGGTATGTATACCATCACAGTTGTAGAGGCCAGACAGAGGTCTTGAACCAAGGTGTTGAGAGGGTCACACTCCCTCTAAAGGCTCCAGGGGAGAGTCCTTCCTCACTTCCTCTAGTTTCTTGTGGCCATTAGCATTCCTTGACTTATAGCTGCCTCACTAGGATCTTTGCTTCTGTCTTCACATAGTCTTCTTTCTGTGCACGTCTATATAACTTATTAATAAATCCTTCTGCCTCTCTTTAATAAGGATACTTATAGCTGTATTTGGGCTTCCCAGGTAGAGTTAGTGGCGAAGATCCCTCCTGCCAATGCAGGAGACATAAGAGATGCAGGTTCAATCTCTGGATCAGGAAGATCCCCTGGAGGAGGGCATGACAACCCACTTCTGTATTCTTGCCTGGATAATCCCAAGGACAGAGGAGCCTGGTGGGCTACAGTCCATAGGGTCACAAAGGGTTGGACACAACTGAAGCCACCCAGCATGCATAAACATATAGCTGTATTTAGACCCGCCCAGATAAATCAGCATAAACTCCTCTGATCATATAAAGTAATACTCACAGGTTTTAGGGATTAGGATGTTAACACACCTTTGGAGAACTTGTTCCTGCTGACCTCACCCAACTCACAAAAATAATGGTGCGTTGATGGTGAATGAGTTAAGAAATTCCACATTCCACTTTGCTCAACCCTCAGTAGAGGCTCTGTTTAAGGTTGCTGGATCAAGAAATGGTGGTTTAAATATATTCAAAGTCCTACAACTCAGTATTAGAAGAGTAAAATTTGGAAGAAGGACATGATGAGTAGGCCTGAATAGTTAAAGAGACTAAATGCTCAATATTTGATAAAGTACAGCCCATTGTTTAGTATTTATCTAGATGATCTAAATGCACATTATTTGAAGTTATGAATTGACTACAGAAAGTATGAAAATAGAAACAGTGTAAAGTTACTTTGGTGGATATGGCTGGAAACAGGTGGAAATTTGGCTGGGTAGAACAAGAATGTTTATTTGGCATTTTATATGGTTTATATTGCCTTTTTGTATCATCCACATTATACCATGCTTATTGTAAACTTATGGATAATGAAAATGTTCTTATTAATGTTCAGAGTAATCTTATTCTTAATAGAAAAAACAGAGAGAGAAAAAAGAGAAATACCATCTTTATATTTTTTTCCCATGGCCATTGCTCATTTGGCCACCAGCTTCTGCTCATAATTTTAAATGCAAAAGCTATATTTTCTTTTGCATGAAAAAAATAAACCTACTCAGAATCCAATGTTCCTTTTTGTCCCAGGGAAATTAAATAAGAAAGAGATGAAAAGTGTATACACTACATCATCTTTCTGATGATTGAGTTTCTTTACCTATAACTAGTATTTGAATCCCACTGGAAATCATATGTTTTTATCTATTAGAGGAATGTGACTTCTCAACAGAGAACTCTAACAGAATTGTTCTAATTCATAACAGCTATTCCTGTACATACCTGTTAGCAATCATTTTGCCTGATAAATTAAACGTGACTACTAATCAATGACTGACAATTTCAGCCCTGAGATATCGGTAACAGTGACACTGTTCTCATATTCATTATTAAGAAAATATACTTAGAATCTTTGCCTTTCTAAAATTTATCACACAAGGGGAAATGAAATGGCACATTATTTGTTCTCATGAGTTTAAATGGCTCATCTCAGTAATGGGCTGGGAGAGAGAAGCTCAGTGACTAATCCCAGAAACTTTGCAAAATAGAATATTCAAATTTTATTTACTGGTTTATGCAGTTATTATAATTGATCAACATCTTAATTGAACTTGAGTTTGATCATTATCTTTGGCTTATTTTTGACAGTTCTAGCTTGACAAAATTTGTCATGGCTGAAATGCTATGCTTTAGCTGGTCCAACTTACAAAAACTTGGAAAATACTTCAGATGTCTAAGATTGCAGATCATTATAGTAGAATTAACACATTTGAAGTATTATGTTCAGTTCTTCATTGAGAAGCAAGTGATTGCATAGTGTTCAGAAGAAAAGGTTCATGGCAACAGTGTGTATGTGGTGTGTATGTGTGTGTATGTGTATGTGTTTGTGATATCTTAAATGGATAAGCAAATGATGAAGAGGAAGTATCACTAGAAGAACACTGAGGGATTTACTAGAATCAGAATAAACTGAATACCATGAAACACTGACCAGCAGCAAAAATCCTCTCAGATGTGACATTCACAGTTGGAAACTGAAAATTTTTTAACGGCGAATTATTTAAAGATAGAACATCAGTTTCATCACTTGACTCATTACAAAAACTGAATAAATGACCAATGGAAACTATATTTTTAACAATATAAAATATATATTTTTACATATAAGTTATAAAAAGAATAAAATGCTGTGTGCTTGATGATAGACAGTAGGTCTAATAAACTTCTCATTCTCTAATTGTTTGCACTCGGTGTTCTCTTCCAGGCCTAGTGTTTAGTATACATGGAAAATGTAACATACATAATAGTTACAGAATCCTTGATTCTGTGAGTTAAGATTAAGATTCAATAAATGTCTATCTTTACCAGATTTCTTGCAACTAGGCTTCTCTCAAACCTTAACATACCTATGGCACTAAGTCTGTAGGAATAGCAGTTTGGGACGAAAATGTGATGAAATTGATAATTTCTAAGATTATTGCTCTGCAATGCTTATAGAAATGGAGCAGGAGCTTGGAATAAGGATTGACACACTTAGACTTGACTGTTATTGACTCTACAAACTCCTCTCTGGGATGAATGACTAAAGGTGCCTATGTAAAGAAGAGGGTTCAGTTCAGTTCAGTCGCTCAGTCGTGACCGACTCTTTGCGACCCCATGAATCACAGCACGCCAGGCCTCCCTGTGCGTCACCAACTCCCGGAGTTCACTCAAACTCATGTCCATCGAGTCGGTGATGCCATCCAGCCATCTCATCCTCTGTCATCCCTGTCTCCTCCTGCCCCCAGTCCTTCCCATCATCAGAGTCTTTTCCAGTGAGTCTTTTCCTCTTCGCATGAGGTGGCCGAAGTATTGGAGTTTCAGCTTTAGCATCAGTCCTTCCAATGAACACCCAGGATCGATCTCCTTTAAAATGGACTGGTTGGATCTCCTTGCAGTCCAAGGGACTCTCAACAGTCTTCTCCAGCACCACAGTTCAAAAGCATCAATTCTTCGGCAATCAGCTTTCTTCACAGTCCAAATCTCACATCCATACATGACCACGGGAAAAACCATAGCCTTGACTAGACGGACATTTGTTAGCAAAGTAATGTCTCTGCTCTTCAATATACTATCTAGGTTAGTCATAACTTTCCTTCCAAGGAGCAAGCGTCTTTTAATTTCATGGCTGCAATTAGCATCTGCAGTGATTTTGGAGCCCAAAAAAATAAAGTCTGACACTGTTTCCCCTGTTTCCCCATCTATTTCCCATGAAGTGATGGGACCAGATGCCATGATCTTTGTTTTCTGAATGTTGAGCTTCAAGCCAACTTTTTCACTCTCCTCTTTCACTTTCATCAAAAGGCTTTTGAGTTCCTCTTCACTTTCTGCCATAAGGGTGGTGTCATCTGCATATCTGAGATTATTGATATTTCTCCCGGCAATCTTGATTCCAGCTTGTGCTTCTTCCAGCCCAGTGTTCCTCATGATGTACTCTGAATATAAGTGAAATAAGCAGGGTGACAATATACAACCTTGACGTACTCCTTTTCCTATTTGGAACCAGTCTGTTGTTTCATGTCCAGTTCTAACTGTTGCTTCCTGACCTGCATACAGGTTTCTCAAGAGGCAGGTCAGGTGGTCTGGGATTCCCATCTCTTTCAGAATGTTTCACAGTTTATTGTGATCCACATAGTCAAAGGCTTTGGTATAGTCAATGAAGCAGAAATAGATGTTTTTCTGGAGCTCTCTTGCTTTCTCCATGATCCAGCGGATGTTGGCAATTTGATCTCTAGTTCCTCTGCCTTTTCTAAAACCTGCTTAAACATCTGGAAGTTCACGGTTCACATATTGCTGAAGCCTGGCTTGGAGAATTTTGAGCATGACTTTACCAGCATTTGAGATGAGTGGTAAGAGTTCATATTTGGGAAGATATTTGCCTTTAGAATGTAAGCAGAGAAAATAGATCCAAAATTAGTGACCACAGAGGCAGGGAGGCAAACAGAACATAAGTTCTATGAGGGAACCTAGAAGCCAAGGGAAGAAAATGTCCAGGATGAACTGAACAATGGAAACAAAATGATGAAAACCGTGAAGGAGGAAGCCCTTAAAAAGGCCACTGGATTCACCAGCATGACACTTATTAGTTACCTGTCTTGAAAGTATATTCAATGAAGTAGTAAGATAAATACTCAAGTTCTAGTGTTCACAGTATTTCATTGAAGAAGCAGAAGTACAGATAAACACTGTACATTTAAAAATGTTATTGACTAGAGAGTAGTACCATGGTAGATCAAGAAATAATGTACTACAGACAGATACGGGTGTATTTACTGTTGAAAAAAGAAATAGCTTCTAGAGAGTGAGGATTTTTTAAATGAAATTGCAAAAGTTGGTTTATGTGGCATATGTATGGAATGGAATATGACTAGGCATGAATCATCAAATTAAGAAATAATAAACAATGCAGCAACTATTATTATTTTTCAGTTAATACATGGTTCAAAAGTCAATGGCTAATTAGGTTACTTACATAAACCATCAACACAGGTTTAATCTTTAGAAAAATCCCATTTGCAATAGAAAGTCTACTCAGTGATACACATTTGACTGTAAGAAGAGCCATAGAATGATGATGATCTTGCCTGAAAACTCCCGTAGACAGAGGAGGCTGGCCAACTACAGTCCAAGGGTCATAAAGAGTCAGACATGACTGAACTACTAAACAGTATTTGCTTATTTGCTTCATAGGCTATTTGTGATTCTTTGTCCATTCGATATTTGAATCTTCTTACTATGAAGATTTCCCCAGAGGCATATCCAGAATATGTTGGATGTTTACCATCCCAGTTCATTATCATTAAAGAACAAACACTTGAAGTTCTGCCAATCGCACATTGACTCTGAAACAGAAGCTAGTGACCTAAAGAAGAATGGGAGCAACTAAGTGTTTTCTGATGACAGGTGTCTGGAGTGACGGCAGCTAAATTCAGTGGCCAATCTTGGCAGAGGTTGTGTCACTAGAGCAGTTCCTGTGACTCTGCCTCATGAAGAATCATCTAGTTTCCAGAGATAAGGCCAGTTACGTCCTCAGTTCATCAGATCTGCATAATGCTTTGAAAATTGTTTGTATCCACGTGCCCTTCAAAATGGTTCTGTGGATCTCTGGAGATCCTATGGGCTGACCAACATCTTTCCAATGAACTCATTTCCTAGAACAATCTATCCAGAATTAGCTGTTCTTTGTTGGCTGTGATGAATTCTTGCAATCAGCTCTACCTGAGTAGTCAATTGGGACACTATTTTATATTATTTATAAATTAGTTTATTCATTTGTAATATAAATGCCTGTTATCTGGACACCTATTCAAACTGAAATGCATTATTGATTCGGCTTATTTTGTGTTACTTCCTCTCCATTCACTAACTTTTATTCCGTAATGCTCCATAGTTGGGGGAACAGAAAACAGCCATAATTGCCTGATGTCTTTTCAATCTCTTTTGCTGTATTCACTCTACTGGCATCATTTGCTACTCTAATTCTCATCCTGTGTTGGTTAGTCATCATTATTGACTCAGAACAGTGCTGTGCTGTGTAATATATCTCTGCTGCAAAAATCATTCTTCTTCGTTAAATCCTCTTCACTCGCAGCTGCTTGCTGAGTGCCACTCTTCCCCAAGCTGCAGACGCTGCAATTTCTCTGATTGTATTTGTGGCACATTCATGAATGCTTCTTGAGAAAAAAATCATTCCAAACCAATAAATCAAATCAATAAATAAGTCAATAAATCTCTTTTCCTTTGCAAACATCGTCAATCTTTAGCAGAATGAAGCAGTAGTGCTTGCCCCTACCTTTTGGACCCTTTGAAACTATTTCATCTAATATTAGAAGCTCTTTTAGTCCTGTGTTAATGCTTACATTAAATAACTCACTTGACCTTATACAAGATCCAAAGACTTTTGACCCTACGAGTCAATTTCATTGAGCTCTGTTTTTACTAAGTAACTTCCCACTGAGAACAGAATATGTTGAAGAAAAAAATCATATATAGGAGAGTGTCTATGTGTGTATATATATATTTATATATAATATATTTAATTTTTGGTGTATTGTATTCTCAATGTCATATCTGAGAATTAAATTGGGATGTTTTATACATTTAATTATCAGAATATCAATTTCCTAAGAATTAAATTTCATATTTTATGTCTATAATAAAATATGTGGTTAAGCCAATCCTTTTTGAAATTTTATTAAATTGATACAAGAGTGGAAGTTTCAGTATGCAGCTTTCATTCTTAAATATTAACCAAAAAGTTTATCAACTCAACCACTTAATGATTCCAAAAGATTATATTCTAGTTGGACTGGATACCTTTATACCCACCTCTTATCTGCCACACCACGTATATACATACTCTCATTCCTTAAAACCTCTGCCCTTCTTATCCCTTTAAGAGACTGATTCCTGCAAATTACATCACTCAGGCTCTCTTGCCTTCTGGCTTCCAATTGGATATGGTGAGGGGGAGGCTCAGAATAACAGATTTAAGGGTTTGACCAAGTTCAGGATATTTCATCCCTATTTCTTCCCTGTTTGTTCCAACAGTGGTTAAACCCTCTAGGTTGGGCTAAAGCTTCTGTGAAATCATTTCATTTCCATGGTCTGACTTTGAACTAGCTCTGACAGCATAACTTTCTCTCGTCCCTTTAGGAGTATGGGTGGCTTTCTGCTGCTGCTAGTTCCTGGAGGTTTACTGATGTGTGTGTGTGTGTGTGTGTGTGTGTACATGTGTGTTACACACACACACACACACACACTTCTCGTAAGCTTTTCTTCAAAATTCCAGTTTGGTTTCTGTGTCCTGCCAGGACTTTCACTGATGCAGACTGTACTTATTTTAAGAATAAGATCAAGGCAGACCTTAAGAATCAGAAACAAGGATTAAAAGAATTGTCACTGATTTAAAATTTGGTCACGCTTTTAAGGTCTCAGTGACCATTAATTCAGCTCCCCGTGATTTCTGACTAGCTGAATAATTTGCCTCTTCCACTAGGACCTTGTGTAATCAACTAATTATTTCTGAGAATCCCCTCAGTCTTCTGCACTTAATTTTAGTGTCTGTGGTTTTCCTTTCCTGCTCTGTGACCTGCTTCTGATTTCCCAGATGTCTATGAATGACAAGTGAACTCAAAATTTCTTTGCTCTAAGAGATATTGATTGACTCCAGCTTCACAGATTGTAATTTCTCCAGCAAGCAGCATTTTCCATCTTTCCTAGTAAACTCCAAAAGCACTATCTACCAAGTTATGAGTTTTCCTGTTCTATTGCTTTTAGCTTTCTCAGCTGGGTCACAAGAATTTTAAGTTTTCTACCTTATCATATTTTATCATCATAAAGTCTATCTGCCTCAAATGTTGCTACAGTTCCAGAATAATCCTTGAAAACACGAGATTCTGTAGCTATATGACCAAAGAAGGGCTTCCCAGGTGGCGCTAGTGCTAAAGAACCCACCTGACAATGCAGGAGACATAAGAGATGTGGATTAGAAACCTGGACTGGGAAGATCTCCTGGAGGAGGGCATGACAATCCACTCCAGTATTCTTGCCTGGAGAATTCCATGGATAGAGGAGCCTGGCAGGCTACAGTCCATATGGTTGCACAGAGTCAGACATGACTGAAGGAACTTAGCACTATTCAAAGACAGTTTAACAGAGAATGTAGCCTTGTAACTTGAACTCAAAAGGCAGGATGTGACTAGAGTGGTATTCTTGATACCAACAAAGATTTGCTTATATACATAAGAGACACAGTTTTTAAATTGTCCAATCAAGAAAATGAGACCTATAGAAGCAATTCATTTTGCTACTCAGATAGACAGAAGGTTGAGACTATATTTCATGTCTCCCAAGTTCCTACACTACAAACAGCATAAGAAATACATATTTGTATGTATTTCTTATTTCAGTGGCATGTACACACTGATATATTAAAATGGATAACCATCAGGTTCCTTCTGTAGAGCATAGGGAACTCTGCCTAATATTACATGGCAGGCTGGATGGGAGGTGAGTTTGAGGGAAAATGGATATATGTACACATACTGCTAAGTCACTCTGCTATGCACCTGAGATTATCACATTGTTAATTGGGGCTATACTCCAATAAAATGAAAAGTAAAAAAAAAAGAAATAAATATTTCAGTTCAGTTCAGTTGCTCAGTCGTGTCCGACTCTCCGCGACCCCATGAATCACAGCACGCCAGGCCTCCCTGTCCATCACCAACTCCCGGAGTTCACTCAAACTCATGTCCACAGAGTCGGTGATGCCATCCAGCCATCTCATTCTCGGTCGTCCCCTTCTCCTCCCGCCCCCAACCTTTCCCAGCATCAGAGTCTTTTCCAGTGAGTCAACTCGTCGCATGAGGTGGCCAAAGAATTGCAGTTTCAGCTTTAGCATCAGTCCTTCCAATGAACACCCAGGATCGATCTCCTTTAGAATGGACTGGTTGGATCTCCTTGCGGTACAAGGGACTCTCAAGAGTCTTCTCCAACAGCACAGTTCAAAAGCATCAATTCTTTGGCGATCAGCTTTCTTCAGTCCAACTCTCACATCCATACATGACCACGGGAAAAACCATAGCCTTGACTAGATGGACCTTTGTTGGCAAAGTAATGTCTCTGCTTTTTAATATATTATCAAGGTTGGTCATAACTTTACTAATAGTAAATTAATAAATATGTATTAATCAAAAATTAATAAACATGTAAGACTTACAAATGTATTTTTCTCACTGAGGTTTTTCTAAATGGTTTTGAGTATTTTATAATCTAACATGAACAAAGTTCATGAATTTCTGAGTAGAGTAAGAACTATTGTATGTATAAAAATAATTCCACTATAATAATATAATTAGTTGGTTAGTCATGTCCAACTTTTTGAGACCCCATGGTTGTAGCCCATCAGGCTAGTCTGTCCATGGAATTCTCCAGGCAAGAATATTGGAGTGTGTAGCCATTCCCATCTTCAGGGGATCTTTCCAATCCAAGGATTGAACCTGGGTCTCTGGCACTGCAGACAGATTTTTTTACCATCTGAGCCACCAAGGAAACACTATATACATATTTTAAATATATAAAATGCAATGTATTTAAGAACTAGTGGGCTTCCTCAAATTATACTTACTATTTCATATTGCATGTTTTAATTTTGTAATATACAAATGGGCCCGGTGCCCAGAACAGACATATTTATTAAATTTAGTTACTAACATGACTATTCACTTCATATCCTTATAATTTTATCCACTGCTGTATGAACAAATGATATTCAAAAGAGCAATAAATGAACAGATGCAAAAATCTTTAATTTTTCATTTTCAGAGTGTGAAAAGTTAATGGAAATTTCAGAAATCATAAATAGACTTGGGCTCTATTTTCTGGTGTTACAGTACTGGGATAGTTAAAATCCTTGGGCAGCTCTGCTTGTGCAAACATTAACATAGTTTTTATTCTGGTATTGCTGCTGTGGGTTTATTAAGTATTCATGATGTTCACAGATATGGTGGATTGACACTGTGTCCAGGGACTGAGCGGAAACCTGTGTGCATAGCTAGAAGTTAATAGTGAGCAATTTTGTTACATGTTTAATTTTAGTACTCTCTCTCTTTCACTCCAGTGTCTTAGCTATTTTTGTGGATGAGATGTCCTGAGGAAATCATGCTTTAATTAATGTTGTTTTTTTTTTCTTTTGGTAACATATTCTGATGCTTTTTGTAAGAAAACTTGTAAAGAAATCCACTAGTAAAGAAAAAGTAGAGAGTTAGAAAATGATGTTCACTATCAAACGCTATATCAAGAAAATGTTTCCTTTGAATGACATTTAGAATCTGGGACTCATGCCAGGAAGTAAAAGCATTTTGGCTGTGTGGTTTCAAGATCAAAAGATCAAATGTTTTTCATAATCTATCATGCAAAAGATATTTGCTTGATTTATAGTCTGTTTCCTTCATTCTCAGAGGGGGAAAATAAATGAAAAAAAGCCACAAAATATATTAAGGAAATGACTTGGCTGCATCATATAAGTATCAGGATTTGGTGCTCATTTGGATAGCCTGATACCTCTGAATTTATGAAGTATATATGGTACTTTGTCTTTAATCTGTACTCTTAACAATGCATATAATTATAATATGTAGGCAAGGTAAGCAAAAACCATTCTATTATATTCTAAATATATTTGAGTGTATTTTGCATTCTTTAAAATAAACACAGAGGTGGTATAAGTATTTTTGCATGTGTTTCCCATGGATGGAGGAACATGGTAGGCTACAGTCCATGGGGTCCCAAAGAGTCGGACACGACTGAGCGACTTCACTCACTTTCACTTTTAATGCTAAAGTATAAAAAAATAGAACATTATTTTTAAATGTTCAATAGTTTTAAAAAAATTCATTTCAAGATTATGAGGAAAATCATCAAAAGAGCAAATAAAAACTACCCAAAGAAATCATTGGATTTTGCTACTGTTTATATCCAGACCTCTACCATTTCCACAACTTATTCATTAGTAAAAATCTTTTTAAAAATCTCTCACTTTAAATCTGGCATATGGATAAACCCTTGGTTTTCTTTGAAAAAAAATATATACTTATTAGCATACTGTAAACAGTGAAGATTTCTTCTACTTTTATATGTTTTACTCACATGACACATTCTTACTTCTATAATTCCGTAACTGAAAAAAATCAATATGGAAGCAAGAAGATCTGTCAAGTCCTTTACTGATATAACTGTGTAACTTGTCAGATTCTAAAACTGTCTATATTCAGAATAACTATAATTTACCCAGAGTATAGATGTGCACTGGCATCACCTATAATGATGTTTTCTCTTGTCAACTACAGTCCCTCTTTACCAGAATAGATTATGTTTTGTCCATGTAGCTATATTTTTCCCATAACTATCATTTGGTAAATACTGAATGTATGTAACTAAATATGGTCCAACACAGCTAAACCAGTATGGAAAAAGTTATTTAATTTTATTTGTAATTAAAAGGGACATTTTATGAGCAATTTTTTAGAAGTGACTGACTTGAGAATTGCAAGTAAGATTCAGTATTTGATAACAAGCAGTATGGGAGATTAGGACCCTACCTTGAATTTAGCTAAATAAAATTAATTTTATTAAATAATTTTATTCCCATGATTAAAACTATATATATATATATATATATATAATTAGTGTATTAATGCAGTCACATTACTGTTTTTATTTTAACTATTTCAAGTGTTAAGGAAACTGTCCCTAAAGTTTTGCTAAAAGGAACTTAAGACAAATACTTATGCTGTTAAAATACTTTATATCCTTTAATTCATTTAGCTCTCATGACAACTCTGTTAGGTTGATCCTATTCATACATCTCTTTTACAGATGGGAAAATTGAGACAAGAAGATTGTTAAGGTCCTACACCTAGTGAGTTATGTGTGCCAAGTCACTTCAGTCATGTCCAACTTTTTGCAACCATGTGGACTGCAACCCGCCAAACTCCGCTATCCATGGGATTCTCCAGAAAAGAATACGGGAGTGGGTTGCTATGCCCTCCTCCAGGGTTCTTTCTGACCCAGGGATCAAAACAGCACCTCTTATATCTCCTGGATTGGCAGGTGGGTTCTTTACCATTAGTACCACCTGGAAAGCCCCACACATACTGAATAACCATTCTCAAAAGAATTATTTTTAACAGGGAACTTTGCAAAGTTTAGAATGTTACAAAAAGAGTTTTAAAGAAGTTGCTATGTAACACACGGACCCCAGCCTGGCACTCTGTGACAACCTAGAAAGGTGGGATAAGGAGAGGGGAGGGAGGGAATATACATATAAATATGACTGATTTGTACTGTTTTATAGCAGAAACCAACAAAAATTATAAAGCAATTTTCCTCCAATTAAAAAATAAGAGTTTCATAAACAAAGCTCTTTTGGCACTGCCATCCTTGAATCTGTGCCCTTTACTACATGGATATTAAAACTTCTATGGCTTAACTCATAAATTATTTACTTGGCTAGAACACCTATGTTGTTGTTCAGTTGCTCAGTCATATCCAACTCCTTGCGACCCCATGGACTGCAGCACACCAGGCTTCTTGGTTATTTACTCTCTACAAAGTTTGTTTCAACTCATGTTCATTGAGTCGATGATGCCATCCAACCATCTCTTCTTCTGTTGCCCTCTCTCTTGCCCTCAGTCTTTCCCAGAATCAGGGTCTTCTCTGGTGAGTTGGTTCTTCGCAGCAGGTGGTCAAAGTACTGGAGCTTCAGCTTCAACATCAGTCCTTCCAATGAATATTCAAGTTTGACTCCCTTTAGGACTGATTGGTTTGATCTTCTTGCTGTCCAAGGGACTCTCAAGAGTATTCTCCAATCCCATAGTTCAAAAGTATCAATTCTTTGACACTCAGCCTTCCTTATGGTCCAACTCTCACATCCATACATGACTACTGGCAAAATCATAGCTTTGACTATATAGAGCAACTTTAGCTGCCCACAAATAGCATTAATCACAGCATAAGAAGGATGGTGTGTTTTAAGGAGATTATCAGTGTCTCACAGAACACAATAGCAAGAAGGCAGCTCAATTTCATAGACTAAACCCAAGATGTGAAAGTCATAGGGACCCCAGAAAGATGTTTCTCTTTTATTTTTTCCTCTTTCTGTGAGTCTGCTTCCTTTTTGTATCTCGAGATGTATAGTGTCCACTGTTCTCAGAAATAGCTAAAATCAGTGGCAGGATGTAAATATCTGACATGTGTTTACAAGAAGCCCCATGGACTTATTCTCCAGTGAAACAACAATCAGTTCAGTTCAGTTCAGTCATTCAGTCATATCAGACTCTTTGCGACCCCATGAATCACAGCCTTCCAGGCTTCCCTGTCCATCACCAAATCCTGGAGTTCACTCAAAAACCATAACTGATGAAAATTATAAAAATAGCCACCACTTAAAGTCTCTGGAAGGTATTATGAGCGCATACAGCAAATGAGGAAACATTTGTTTCAGAAAATCTACTAAGCCTCAGTAAGAACAGCAGAGTCTTACTGAAATATGACCCATCACCTTCTTTCTCCTAGCCCAGGTTCTCAGGAGTTCCACACTGAGTCAGTGTTGCCAAGATGACTCTTCTGCAAAGGAGAATAAGTCCACACTCAAATACATCATATTCAGTTCTGTTCAGTCTCTCAGTGATGTCCGACTCTTTGTGACCCCATGAACCGCAGCATGCCAGTTCCCCGCGTCCATCACTAATTCCCAGAGTCCACTCAAACCCATGTCCATCGAGTCAATGATGCCATCCAACCATCTCATCCTCTGTCATCCCCTTCTCCTCCTGCCCTCAATCTTTTCCAGAATCAGGGTCTTTTCAAATGAGTCAGCTCTTCGCATCAGGTGGCCAAAGTACTGGAGTTTCAGCTTCAACATCAGTCCTTCCAATGAACACCAGGACTCATCTGCTTTAGGATGGACTGGTTGGATCTCCTTGCAGTCAAGGGACTCTCAAGAGTCTTCTCCAAAACCACAGTTCAAAAGCATTAATTATTCTGCACTCAGCTTTCTACACAGTCCAACTCTAACATCCATACATGACCACTGGAAAGACCATAGCCTTGAGGAGATGGACCTTTATTGGCAAACTAATGTCTCTGCTTTTTAATATGCTGTTTAGGTTGGTCAGATGCGAGAGATGCCAGCTCAGCGCAACCGACCACGCGCAAAAGGGTGGCCGAGAGGAGCTACCCACGCCCAAGGTCAGGGCGGTGGCCTAGAGGAGCTGTCCCACATCCAAGAGGAAGTGGCTGCGTGGGCACAGGAGGGCCGAGAGGAGCCACTCCACGTTCAAGGTCAGGAGGGGCGGCCTTGAGGAGATACCCCTCGTCCAAGGTAAGGTACAGCGGCTGCACTTTGCTGGAGCAGCTGTGAAGAGATATTCCACTACCAAGGTAAGAAAAACCCAAATAAGACGATAGGTATTGGGAAGGGGCATTAGAGGGCAGACACACTGAAATCATAATCACAAAAAACTAATTGATCTGATCATATGGACCACAGCCCTGTCTAACTCAATGAAACTAAGCCATGCTGTGTGGGGCCACCCAACACGGACGGGTCATGGTGGAGAGGTCTGACAGAATGTGGTCCACTGGAGAAGGGAATGGCAAACCACTTCAGTATACTTGCCTTGAGAACCCCATGAACAGTATCAAAAGGCAAAATGATAGGATACTGAATGAGGAATTCCCCAGGTTGGTAGTTGCCCAGTATGCTACTGGAGATCAGTGGAGAAATAACCCCAGAAAGAATGAAGGGATGGAGCCAATGCGAAACAAATACCCAGTTGTGGATGTGACCAGTGATAGAAGCAAGGTCCGGTGCTGTAAAGAGCAATATTGCATAGGAACCTGGAATGTTAGGTCCATGAATCAAGGCAAATTGGAAGTGGTCAAACAGGAGATGGCAAGAGTGAACGTCGACATTCTAGGAATCAGTGAACTAAAATGGACTGGAATGAGTGAATTTAACTCAGATGACCATTATATCTACTATTGTGGGCAGGAATCCCTTAGAAGAAATGGAGTAGCCATCATGGTCAACAAAAGAGTCCGAAATGCAGTACTTGGATGTAATCTTAAAAATGACAGAATGATCTCTGTTCGTTTCCAAGGCAAACCATTCAATATTACAGTAATCCAAGTCTATGCAACAGAGTTTTGTCAAGAGAATGCACTGATCATAGCAAACATCCTCTTCCAACAACACAAGAGAAGACTCTACACATGGACATCACCAGATGGTCAACACCAAAATCAGATTGATTATATTCTTTGCAGCCAAAGATGGAGTAGCTGTATACAGTTAGCAAAAACAAGACCAGGAGCTGACTGTGGCTCAGATCATGAACTCCTTATTGCCAAATTCAGAATGAAATTGAAGAAAGTAGGGAAAACCACTAGACCATTCAGATATGACCTAAATCAAATCCCTTATGATTATACAGTGGAAGTAATAAATAGATTTAAGGGACTAGATCGAATAGATAGAGTGCCTGATGAGCACTGGACGGAGTTTCGTGACATTGTACAGGGGACAGGGAGCAAGACCATCCCCATGGAAAAGAAATGCAAAAAAGCAAAATGGCTGTCTGAGGAGGCCTTACAAATAGCTGTGAAAAGAAGAGAGGTGAAAAGCAAAGGAGAAAAGGAAAGATATAAGCATCTGAATGCAGAGTTTCAAAGAATAGCAAGGAGAGATACGAAAGTCTTCCTCAGCGATCAATGCAAAGAAATAGACGAAAACAACAGAATAGGAAAAACAAGAGATCTATTCAAGAAAATTAGAGATATCAAGGGAACATTTCATGAAAGATAGGCTCGATAAAGGACAGAAATGGTATGGACCTAACAGAAACAGAAGATATTAAGAAGAGGTGGCAAGAATACACAGAAGAACTGTACAAAAAAGATCTTCACGATGAAGATAATCACAATGGCATGATCACTCACCTGGAACCAGACATCTTGGAATGTGAAGTCAAATGGGCCTTAGAGAGCATCACTATGAACAAAGTTAGTGGAGGTAATGGAATTCCAGTTGAGCTATTTCAAATCCTGAAAGATGATGCTGTGAAAGTGCTGTACTCAGCATGCCAGCAAATTTGGAAAACTCAGCAATGGCCACAGGACTGGAAAAGGTCAGTCTTCATTCCAATCCCAAAGAAAGGCAATGCCAAAGAATGCTCAAACTACCGCACAATTGCACTCATCTCACACGCTAGTCAAGGCATGCTCAAAATTCTCCAAGCCAGGCTTCAGCAATATGTGAACTGTGAATTCCAGATGTACAAGCAGGTTTTAGAAAAGGCAGAGGAACCAGAGATCAAAATGCCAACATCACCGATATCATGGAAAAAGCAAGAGTTCCAAAAAAAAAATCTATTTCTGCTTCATTGACTATGCCAAAGCCTTTGACTGTGTGGATCACAATAAATTGTGGAACAGTCTGAAAGAGATGGGAATTCCAGACCACCTGACCTGCCTCTTGAGAAACCTGTGTGCAGGTCAGGAAGCAACAGTTAGAACTGGACATGAAACAACAGACTGGTTCCAAATAGGAAAAGGAGTACGTCAAGGAAGTATATTGTCACCCTGTTTATTTAACTTATATGCAGAGTACATCATGAGGAACGCTGGGCTGGAAAAAGCACAAGCTGGAATCAAGATTGCCAGGAGAAATATCAATAACCTCAGATATACAGATGACACCACCCTTATGGCAGAAAGTGAAGAGGAACTCAAAGGCCTCTTGATGAAAATGAAAGAGGAGAGTGAAAAGGTTGTCTTGAAGCTCAACATTCAGAAAACGAAGATCATGGCATCTGGTCCCATCACTTCATGGGAAATAAATGGTGAAACAGTGGAAACAGTGTCAGACTTTATTTTTTGGGGCTCCAAAATCATTGCAGATGCTGATTGCAGCCAGGAAATTAAAAGACACTTACTCCTTGGAAGGAGAGTTATGACCAACCTAGATAGCATATTTAAAAGCAGAGATATTACTTTGCCAACCAAGGGTCATCTGGTCAAGGCTATGGTTTTTCCAGTGGTCATGTATGGATGTGAGAGTTGGACTGTGAAGAAAGCTGATCACCAAAGAATTGGTGCTTTTGAACTGTGGTGCTGGAGAAGACGCTTGAGAGTCCCTTGGACTGCAAGGAGATCCAACCAGTCCATTCTAAAGGAGATCAATCCTGGGTGTTCATTGGAAGGACAGATGCTAAAGCTGAAACTCCAATACTTTGGCCATCTCATGCGACTAGTTGACTCACTGGAAAAGACTCTGATGCTGGGAGGGATTGGGGGCGGGAGGAGACGGGGACGACAGAGAATGAGATGGCTGGATGGCATCACCAACTCAATGAACATGAGTTTGAGTGAGCTTCGGGAGTTTGTGATGGACAGGGAGGCCTGGCGTGCTGTGATTCATGGGGTCGCGGAGAGTTGGACACGACTGAGTGACCGAACTGACTGAACTGAACTTTCCTTCCAAGGAGTAAGCATCTTTTAATTTCATGGCTGCAATCCCCATCTTCAGTGATTTTGGAGCCCAGAAAAATAGTCTGTCACTATTTCCACTGTTTCCCTATCTATCTACGATGAAGTTATGAGACTGGATGCCGTGATCTTAGTTTTCTGAATGTTGAGTTTTAAGCCAGCTTTTTCACTCTCCTCTTTCACTTTCATCAAGGGAATCTTTAGCTCTTCTTCACTTTCTGCCGTAAGTGTGGTGTTATCTGCATATCTGAGGTTATTGGTATTTCTCTCAGCAATCTTGATTCTAGCTGTGCTCCATCCAGCCCAGCGTTTCTCATGATGTACTCTGCATAGAAGTTAAATAAGCAGGGTGACAATATACAGCCTTGACATACTCCTTTTCCTATTTGGAACCAGTGTTTTTTTTCCATGTCCAGTTCTAACTGTTGATTCCTGACCTGCATACATGTTTCTCAAGAGGCAAGTCAGGTGGTCTGGTATTCCCATCTCTTTCAGAATTTTCCACAGTTTGTTGTGATCCACACATTAAAAGGCTTGGCATAGTCAATAAAGCAGAAATAGATGTTTTTCTGGAACTCTCTTGCTTTCTCCATGACCCAGCGGATGTTGGCAATTTGATCTCTGGTTCCTCTGCCTTTTCTAAAGCCAGCTTGAACATCTGGAATTTCATGGTTCACGTACTGCTGAAGCCTGGCTTGGAGAATTTTAAGCATTAAAATACATCACATTAAAAATGCTGAAATCCAAAAACCAAATAAACAAACAAAAAACTTCAACCTTTGAAAACAGCAAGAGAAAAATGATTCATCACTTAAAAGGATTCCAAAAAAGAAAAGGAACAGCTCTGTCTTATCGGAGGCAATAGAGACCAGAAGTCAAAGAGATTTCCTGACAAGTAAAAGATGAATGATTTTGTTCCCAGAAGATCCACTTTTACAAAAAGTACTAAAGGAAGTTCTTCAAGCTGACAGCAAGTCACTTCTGAAAACCTACTCCAAACACAAAACAACAGCACCAGTAAAGATAGTCATGTGTTTATAAAAGAGAGCAAAACGTGTGTTTTTCCTTTCTTTCCTGAACTGACTTTACAAACAGCTGTATAAGCAATATGCATATACCTGTATTAAATATTAGGTTGAAACATACATAAATGTAATATATTTGATAACAAAAATACAACACATTGATATGTGATCAAAATTATATTGGGAAAAGGAAATGACACCAGGTGGTGTTTTGAATCTATAGTAAAAATATAAAGAAAAATATATGATAAATAAGAAGGTTAATATAGCAAACTTTATAAATATACATTTGTTCTTCCCCCTTCAAAACACTAAAAAACAGAAAACATAGTAGCCCAAATCTCCTGAGTTTATAGGTTAGAGGTACAGGCCAGAAAAATCAATAAACAAAGAATTACTTTTTTTTTTTGGTATGACCATTCCCCATTCCGGAAAAAGAGATTTATTGACTTGGTTAATTCCAGCTTCAATACCACCTCTTCTACCAGCCAAGCAAGACTGACTCTGGAGGTTGGCTCATGTTTTTTATAGGGGATTTGATTGAAGCAAAAACCACTGAAATCAGGGAAGAAACATCTTACCCAGGGAAAGGGCTATTCTGAGGAACTGAGATGCCCAGAAACATGAAGACAGTCTTGAACCTTATGAATATTGTACGATTTCTTCTGGCAAACTGTGTTCACATCTCAAACCCCAGTGGAAGCTTCTGTGCCCACAGAGCATGGGCAACTAACTCTATCTGGGTGAGGGCTGGCGGGCTTCCCAGACAAGATGACACATGAGTCAAGTGTTGAAGGATGCACAAGAGCCAAGCAGGATGGAGATAGCTTTTCTAGGAATGGGGAGCAGAATGGGCAAAGCATCAGAGACATGAACAAATATGTGTAAAAGGCAGGAGATGGGATTGGCAGACTATCTGATTTTTGTATATTTCTCAAATTAGACTATCAAGACCTACTCAATGATACTTTAAGCTGGAGACTGACATTAACAGATTCAAATTGTAGAAGATCATCCAAGCAGCATTACAGGGTACCAAATGAAAGATAACAGAGGAAACCATTCCAGGGGCTAAGATGGTGATTCCACTGATTTGATATTATGCTCCCAAATCACCATATTATGTGCAGAAAGGAGCCTGCGTGCTTTTACTAAGAACCCACTGCCTTTAGTAACCAGGAACAATGCTGGGCCGGACCACTTGGGAAATGCAAATAGACATTCATTTCATTAATTTTGTGTATCCTATGTCATATGAGTTATATACTATATATTATTCTTGCTGAATGTTTAGTACTACAAGAAAAATTAAATATAGTTCTATATTTTAATTACTGCCTGGTAATTGAGTTCAACTTTTTTAATATTTAAGCTAGACCTATTAAGAAGAAAAATGGGAGGTTAGGTAGAAAAATACACCTACTGCAATTAATGCAAGAACAAATATTTATCCTGAAGAATAATTTTAGTAATCTATGCAGAAAATAGCTTCAGGCCTACCAGAAAATTTTTACATATTTGAGTTCTTTATGTGACTCACCTTCTAGCTTAGCTACTGGTAAGCACTGTTTTCACAACTGATTAAGTGATTTCAGCCAAAATATATTCAGATACAGAAATATAATGGCCTTATAATTTTCTCTTATTTTCTATAAAGAAAACAACAATGACAGCTGGAAATAAAGAAATATTCAAATTAAAAAGAAATATTTGTAGTAATAAGCAGAAATTCACTTCATATTAAGCTGGAAATATAATTCTTACATATAACAATCAGTAAGGGCAATTGTTGCAATAGAGGGTTATGTTTTACAACATTTAAAGGACTTCTATTTGATGTCTATTTCTAGTTTGATTTTTTGTTACAATGTATGTATTCTGAGAAAGAACACTTTTCATAACTCATTTATATTCTTTAATTTTGAGACAGTAATGTACTCATTGTAAAATATGTCACAACTAAAGACAAAGACATTTTAAGGTTTATAATTTCCAAGGAAAACTCTTGGGATTTATGTTATCAAGAATTTACTATTTTGTTTCAATAAAATACATTTACATACAGACATTGAGATATCACTAAAATGTTAATATCTGTCTAGATTTTACAGTCCATATTAAATCCATTGTTAGCTCTTGCTATGAAAACACATTAATTTAGGATTCAACTATTATACAGTGGGTTATAAAATAGAGTAAGTTATAAACTTTGAATGTGAGCATACAGAAGAGAGCTGTACAAATCACAATTAGAAAGCAAGGTTCAATTTGTCTATTGCAGAAAATAATGGATTAATAACTCAGATTGTGTAGGTTTCCACTCTAAAGAAATAAAAAGGATTAGTTTCAACTGAAAGTAAAATGTGTAGATTTTGAAACATATTCTTCAGAAAATATTGCAGATGATGGCTCAAATATTAATAACTTAGTTAGCATATTTTTAGTTCAGTTCAGTTGCTCAGTTGTGTCTGACTCTTTGCAACCCCATGGACAGCAGTACGCCAGGCTTTCCTGTCCATCACCAACTTTTTATGAAATATACAAGGACTATTTTTGATCAAAGAAATTTATCTATATAACGCTTAAGGAACACTGGATTAAATACATTAACTGTGTGTAAACTAGATTGACTGGCCCTTGATAATCCTTTCCCAAATCATATTCGAAAACAAATATTTTCCTTCAACATGTATTCAGAAAGGTTTATTGATTAAATACAAGAGAAAAAAATTATACAGTGTGTCTTTAGTGAATTACATCGACAGAACATTTGACTTAGGCCCACGGTATGGCCTGAAGTAACTCATTAAATCTAGTGTGCTCAGTATGATGCACCGGTATAACTATTATTAAGATTGCTTTGGGAAATGACATCACTGAAATCAATAGTAGTCGTGTAGGCAAAGCCTTATTCTCGTGGTATGATTTATTATAGATCCAATTATATTTACTCAGAGATTGGCTAGGGGCTAGTTGTACGTACTCCCAAATTGTAATTTGCTCAGAAAAGGAAGAGGCCGTGTTAACCATGACACATTTAAACAGGTATGGCCACATTTTTTGCTTAATTCAGTACAAGGTTCTATTTAATGATTGTCTATCCTTAAAAAAAGGAGGGGGAGGGAAAGTGGACTGCAAATTTATGTTTTAATTAGTAAACTTCCAACTCTTGACAATAACTGATATTTTTTAATTGATGCATCATATTAGAAACATAATTAAGAAATAGTTGAGAAAACCTGAATTCATCATATAGATGAATTTTAAACAGTCCTACCAAGTTATCATAAATCTGTGTATAGACAGACATTAGGAATTGCTAATTTACTCCTCTGTTGGAGGAGAAGGGGACGACAGAAGACAAAATTGTTGGACGGCATCACTGACTCAGTGGACATGAGTTTAAGCAAGCTGCAGGAGATGGTGAAGGACAGGGAGGCCTGGCGTGCTGCAGTTCATGGGGTCACAAAGAGTCAGACACCACTGAGTGACTGAACAACAATAATTTATTCCACTGTATAACTGATTAAAGCAACAGTTATTCATATTACTGTATTTTTAGATTATTTTTTTCTAGCACAATTATTCATTGTATTCCAGGGGTAAGGAAAGGATAAGCTTCTATTCCAATGAACCAAAATGTTGAAGTACTTACTTTCACATAACCTGTGAATTGTATTATACATATATTGTTCATTTACAAGCTCAAGATTTCTAAGTAGAAATGGATGCTGCAGCAGCATCTGCAGACTCTACCTCATTTCTGAAAAGCTGAGATAAATGATTTATAGATTTATACATTTTTTTTCAGTCTCTACTCTGACTTTACTGACTATGCTTTCTCAGCTTAGAGTGGTTGGACACTGACTTTGTCCTAATTCTGATCAGAAACTTTTCTTTCATTCCTCTGGCTCTCCCCTGTTTGCTTCTCTAATTTATGCTGTCTACTCCACAGCACACCAGATTTATTATGTTCTTAAAATGGTTCCAATGCAGTGATTTCAAAGGATATCCTATATGCATGTTATACAACAGACATTGGGCCTACCAGACACTCATCCTATACATGTAACATCTAGGCAGAAAAAATTGGGTGACCTGTCTCTGAGTTTCCATGACAACTTACACTTAATGCCATCTAAGCCAGCATCACAGTGTCTAGTGACTGTAACCATGTGTATTTGTTGCATCCTTAATGGCAGAATTGTGTATTTTATTATTATATGGCTAGTGATTTGCACAGTATATGGACTGGAGCCAATCTGAGCAAATGTTTGCGAATGATTTTATGAATAAAGTAAAATAACAGTACCTCCAATCTCAAATTGTTTAGACTCCAGATTTTCTTGTCTGGAAAATCAATAACAGTATTGAACACTAACGGAAAAATGCACAGGTAGGAGTGCAAAGATTGGGCACCTATCTCATTCTGAATTACAAACAGAAAATTTCCCAGAGGACAGGAGACATGAACTGAATCTTGAAGAATGAATACGAGTTATTCAGGCTGAGGAAATAGAAAACGGTTTCCAGGTAGAAGAAACAATACTGCAAAGGCATGGAAGCTGAGAGATCACAGAGAATGAGCAAATCTGAGACACTGAAATATGCCTTTTTGTCCTATATTAAAGAGTTTGAATGGGACTTCCCCGGTAGCTCAGCTGGTAAAGAATCTGCCTGAAATGAGGGAGACCTGGGTTCCATCCCTAGGTTGCGAAGATCCCCTGGAGGAGGGCATGGAAACCAATTCCCGTGTTCTTGCCCAGAGAATCCCCATGGACAGAGGGGTCTCATGGGCTACAGTTCATGGGGTCACAAAAAGTCGAACATGACTGAGTGACTAAGCACACAAAAGTTTGAATATAGCCCTTCAATGAGGAAAGAATCATAATATTTTTAGATATAGAATATTACTGCCAGATTTTTTTTCCTAAGTTCATTTTAATTAAATATATTTAGCAGCAAGGTAGAAGCCTGGGTTGGAAGAATGAGAAGAAGATGTGGAGATCATATTCTAACCAGGTGCCATAGGCCAAGTGGGAAATAATCAGGATTCTATAATAAAATGATAGCATTGGGAATTGATAATATTAAAGTGGAATCAAATAGTGGCTTTGGGGAACAAGACATTAAAATGGAAGAATTTATATTAATCTGTAGATAAATGTACAGTAACTACAAGTCCAAAGACCTACCTACCCCTGATATTTTTGTTGTCTCGGTCAAAAATATTAAGGGAGGGTTATATATTCCATGTCTAAATACTTAAATTAAGGTACAAAATCATTCCGTACAATATATCCATCTTTCTACCTTGGAAATGTACCCTCATAATGACCTGAAAGACCAGATTAAAGACTGAAATTCTAACAGTCTTTAGAGTTCTATGCTGGAACAATGGCAACCCACTCCAGTGTTCTTGCCTGGAGAATCCCAGGGAAGGGGGAGCCTGGTGGGCTGCCATCTACGGGGTCACACAGAGTCGGACACGACTGAAGCGACTTAGCAGCAGCAGCAGCTGGAACCTGACAAGTCAAAGAGATCTCATCCTACATTTGACTCCATTCTGCATGATAAAAGGTCTCAAGCATTCATGTGTGGAGTTTCAAGTTCTAGTCAATCCTCTCTTTCCTGAAAAAGATCTCTTTGGGCCCTCCCTTGGGCCTCAGAGGTCTACTCCCTGGAGAACTACCCTGGAAAGGAGGTCCCACAGGTCTGAAAGGCAGACTCAGGGTCAGTTGGGATTCCAGGTACTCAGAACATGGTCGACAGGAGGGCCCCAGTCTCTATGGGGTCATGTCTCTTGAGTCTGCAGATCTTTTGCCCTGACCTTATAAACCGTGTGTACTGTGGGGTGGTCTTATATTTGGTCCAAGGGAGTATTTTAATATAGAGAGCTTCTTGGTTGTATATAAATGTGTGTGAGTGTGTGTGTGCTCAGTTGTGTCCAGCTCTTTGTGACTCCATGGATTGCAGCCCACCACGCTCCTCTGTCCATGCAATTCTCCAGGGAAAGAATATTGGAGTGGGTTGCCATGCCTTTCTCCAAGGGATCTTCCCAACCCAGGAATGGAATCCGCATCTCTTGTGTCTCCTGCATTGGCAGGTGGATTCTTTACCACTGAGCTACCTGGGAAGCCCAGAGAGCTTCTTAATAGTATTAAATAGATTTCAGTGTCTCCTTTTTTTTTTTTTCATATTTGGTTTTTGTTTCTCTTTCTGGCTGTTTATTGTCCTGCTTTCTATTCTGTTAAATGCTGGATGTGAAGCTGCCTAAGTGTTCCCTTTGAATGTGAGTGTTTACTGATGATACTTTCTACAAATTCCCTTAAACAAAAAGACTGCATCTCCTGAGAATGCGTGCTACTGCTGCAATGAAAAAGGTGAAAAGCTGGTCTGTTTTAAGCAGGTAAATATGACCTTGCAGCCTGTTTTTGTCATTTTAATTCATTCCTGAGCATCATTATCAAATGCCACAGCTGCATAAAATGGGGGTTAGTTCAGTTCAGTTCAGTTCAGTCGCTCAGTCGTGTCTGACTCTTTGCGACCCCATGAATCACAGCACGCCAGGCCTTCCTGTCCATCACCAACTCCGGGAGTTCACTCAAACTCATGTCCATTGAATCGGTGATGCCATCCAGCCATCTCATTCTCCGTCGTCCCCTTCTCCTCCCACCCCTGATCCCTCCCACCATCAGAGTCTTTTCCAGTGAGTCAACTCATCGCATGAGGTGGCCAAAGTATTGGAGTTTCAGCTTTAGCATCAGTCCTTCCAATGAACACCCAGGATTGATCAAAGAGCCCTGGAATTTCTTTCTCATTGTGCTTTTCCTGTTTAACTATCATTTAGCCAAGCATGTTAATATTACATTAGTCCAAAGATCTTTGTTTTTATTCCAATCTCCACTATTAACTATTAAGATGACCTTGGACAAATTGCTTAATTACTCGGTTTTTACCTTCTTCTCTTGTCTGCTCGGCCATGTCAAATAGTTGCCATATTAGGAGAAAGTGAGGTAGAAAACATTACTTTTAGATGTGGTGTATGTACAAATGCTGTGAAAATTATACACACTGTAGCAACATATTGTTTTAAGTGTCATATCTCTCTTTTGTGAAAAATGTTTCTATGCTAGGTTTTATTTTTGTCTTATTTACTGAGATGAGTGGAGACTCGTATGCACTATGGAATTAAATCATATTATCCTATCCTGGTCTTGTTAACAGGAGTGTCTGTAGTGAATTAGTATATTACTTCAAACCAAATAATGATTGTCATTGTCAATAATATAAACATGATGATTAATTATTTTATGAAAATTAAATTAACATAAAAGTTCTTATGTTTCACATGAATTTTCTCGTATTTAATCAGATAAAATATATTTCATTAAAATGATTTTAAAAGATTCATAATTATGCTTAATTAATTAAAATTTCTAAAAATAGAAACATTTAAAAACTTTCAGAGACTGTAAAATAAAAATTAATGTTCCATATTTTACGTGTTTTAATAATATATTCTAGAGCTTTATATATTAACTATTTCATCAATTGAAGTTATCAAAGAGATAAATATAGACAATCAAAGGTAACTATAATTATTCCAATCTCTCTTAAACTGTAAAATTTTTTCAGGTACATAAAAATATGATGTCATTTAATTTTGCTCATGCTCCACTATTTTCTTTATAGTTTCTGAAATGCTTACTGTGGGAGATTCCAGATTCAGTTTGAAATAAGAATCATGAAATGGATATAGGTCAACTTGTTTGATAGAAGGGGCTCAGAGGTGAAGCAGTTGGTCCAAAGTTTAATTCTCAAACATTTCAAGAGTCAAGATCACACTTTGTTAAGGAGAAGAAATGTTTGCACTTCTATGACTCAGGGGAGTACTTGTACTTTTAATATATATTGACTAAAACAAAACCAAAAACAAAACAAAAATTTTATAGCATCTAAATTTAACACATGATTAGAGGTACCAAAATTGAATGAAAGAATAAAATAATTGAAGAAAAATCTTTTCACCTACAATTAATTTCACCTTTGATTTTACCCATGTCCCGAGTGGAGTACAAAAAGGTGAAAAAACTTATTTTTACTTTTTTTTGTTAGGATACATGCTCAGTGTTTCATAATTTTTCTTTCAAATGAACTTCTTATTAATTTTTCCTGTGTGGCATTTTGATATAGTGAGAAGTTTATGCAAAATCATTGAGAGGTGCAGTCTGGTCTATATGTTGTCACATGTTGTCTCCTTTGGATAGTTAGTGGTGAGGGAAGCTCATGTCATCTTTTTTGAGCATTGATCTCTGTCCTGTAAGTATCCACAGAAGTGCCTGCAGCTGGTGTGGCTGATTGTTCTCTTGGAAGGACAAAAACACCCTGACAACTCACAGCAAGCTCAGGCATTACCCCTTGCTGACACTACTATTTAACAAGCGCACACACACAGCACTTACCATGCCCCAGGTACTATTCAAGTGTGTTATAGCCAATTTAGTTTAATAACAGCCCTAAAGGGAATGCTCTATTAATAATCTCAAATAAATAATGGAATGGAGGTCTAGTGAGGTCAGGTAACTTGCTAGCACAGCTAGTAAGAGGTATGACTGGATTTAAACCCAAGCAGTCCCTCCTTTGAGTCCACACAGTTGACACTCTGCTGTGATATCCCCCTACTCCTTTTCACAACCCTCTGGTGGTGCTAAACTTGAAAAATCCACTGTGTTCTTCTTGTAACTGTGGCTCACAACTGCCCCAGAAGGTGGCTCTGTTAAGGACCCTCATCTCAGCCTTCAGCTGAACCCTAGGCACAACCATCACTCAATCCTCAGCTACTTAAAAGCCACACAAGGATCCAAGTCTTTATTCAGTTTCACATGCAGTCTATTTGGAAACTGAACTCTTATCTTGGGCATTCTTTCTGCCTAAACATTTCTTGTTATCACCTCTCTTTTAATGCAGCTATTTTCATGAGCTCCAAAAAATAAATGGGACAAAATCTTTCCACTTTATGCTTCCTCTTCAACCTACCTGGAGGGATGGATGTAGTTGAAGTATGCTAGGACCCTGCTCAGAGACTCTAACACAATTGTGACATGGTATCATCAGGAAGTATAAGGACTTCCCACTCCTTCCTATGGAGGAGAACATTGCTTATATTTATACTCTTCAAATAATGACATATAGCAGGTTTTGTTGTTGAAGATTTTTAAGAAAAAAATCTCTCTACAGGTAGCCTATTTTGGGAATCTGTTATTTCTCAGTTACTCAAAAAATCAAGTGAAAATTCAAAGATGAGCTGTTCTCTTTTTATAGTTCTAGCTAACTCCTTCAACCCATTGGCATATACTCAATGGCTTGGGGCAAGGTAAGGTTATGGTAATAAAACTGTCTTGGCTTTATATCTCAAATATCTGTATAGTACTATTTTATTGTCACCTTTAAATATATTTGTATATTATGTTTCACAAAAGCATCTTCATATAGTTATGAAGGTTTGATACTAAATGAATGATACAACATTCCTTTAGTCTGTTACCAAATTTGATGGACACAGATATTGGAAGACTCTTTACAATAACCCATGATTAACCTCTTTGCTCAGAGAGTCTGATGCACATGATGGAAAACTGGTAGTACATGGACCTCAGTGGCACAAGGCAGCTACACACTGTGGGGAATTTGGCCTTCTGTAAAAACAAAGAATGAAATAAGAGAAACTGATGGCATCCTTAAAGAAAAGGTAGAAGGTTAATGGACTCAAGTTCACTTTTCATCCACATTTAGGAGGCTATAATATGGATCAGCTATTCTAAAGCTAGCCAATGCATTTTTAGAAAACTAATTGATTTGGCTAAGAAAGAAAGTAGAAATTATAGTTTCATATTGTCAGAAAGATCCTGGTACATGACAGCAGGGACAACAGCAGCAGCAATTTGATGGCAGTTCTCCAAAGATCTTATTTTCCTGCTTAGAGCTCTCAAAACGTTCAAAATGGTGTGAATGCTTTAATAACATTTAGACCTCACGAGGTGGCTTCTTTCCATGGATAAAAACAACAACAACAAAGGCACTCAGGGATTCCAGCTCACTCACATCTGTAGCTTCTGCTTTTGTTTAAATTTGATTTTTTTGACAATGCACCCTTAAGGAAAAAGCTTCAACAGCTTGTGTAATTATTAATACGAGTGCTGCAAACCTTTTGTACTGTACTTAAGAGTTGCCAACCTTCACTGTCAGGAAAATCATGGAAAATTAAATTAGGACAATAGATGAAATAATGGATGTGTGGGAGTGAAATCCCTACGTGTTCAGGTCATGCTGCTAATGAAGAAAGACTTCTCCCTACCCTCCGACATTTCCTCTCATTTGTGAGTGTCAGATCTCAGCCATAAAAATATACCTTATACATATTTTCTTTTCTATATAAGCTGATAATTAATGATTTCTTGAGTGGTTTCTTTAAAATGAGCTCTTTTAATACAGTGTTTCAAAATCACTGTTGCTTTAACAGACTGCTTTAAAATAGGCCAACTTTCAGATAAACAAAAAAGAGAGATGCAGAAATAGAGAAAGAGATGGAAAGAAAGCTATCAGATCAGGCCTGTCTTTAAAATATGTATCTGAAAGCATTTCTATATGGCCCTCTATTAAAAATTATATAAAGTGACCCAAACATAGCTATGGTCTGCCAATCACCTACCACATGACATAATATATTACTCATTCAGTCAGGTATAAAAACAAAGCTTCCCACAGAAACAATGAAGGAAATAATTCATGTAATATTAAACATGATGACTGGGGATTGATATATTTTCTAGAGTTCGCTTTATTTTTCTAATATTATGTGAGCCTTTATATCAATTTATCAGTTTTTAATTAATTGTGAAACATTATTCTAAATAGAAGGGGACACTTTTGTCATTTCTCACTAAATGTGAACTATCAGTGAAAGACAAGTGGATTTAGTTGATGGTTGAGATTAATAATAATAATAAAAAAAAAAACCTAGAGACACAATTGGAGAGTTCAAAAAAGGAGAATATGGATAAATGATTGAGGTAGTGGTGGTGGTTTAGTTGGTAAGTCATGTCTAACTCTTGCAGCCTCATGGACTGTATCCCACCAGGTTCCTCTGTCATGGAATTTTTTGGCAAGAATATTGGAGTAGGTTGCCATTTCCTTCTGCAGGGGATCTACCCAACCCAGAAATTGAACATGGTCTCCCACACTGCAGGCAGATTCTTTACCAAGTGAGCCACCATGGAAGACATGAGAACAGGGATAACATACATATTTGAGAAAAACAGATTCATCCTGTCTATTACCAACATGAACTGAGTTAACGTAACATACTGTTATTTTTGATACCCCTTCCAGAGGGCTTAGAAATATTTGGTTGGCCAAAAATTTCATTTGGGTTTCCATAATGTGTTATGGAAAACCCAAACAAAATTTTTGGTAAACTCAATACAAGTCAAGCTACCATTCAACAATATGCCCCTTTGGTGGGTGGTACCTGACAGAGGTGATCCAGGAGGATGGTGGCAGAGTTGATGGTATTGCTTCCTCAAAAGCATGCAAAGTCTAGGAAAATAGTTCTCGGGTATCTCAGGGAAAAACAAAAACAACTTTCTTTGAATAGTAAATATTTTATAACACCTCATTTATTGTACAAACACATTTTAAAAGCACACTAATGAGGAACACTGGGCGAGAAGAAGCACAAGCTGGAATCAAGATTGCTGGGAGAAATAGCAATAACCTCAGATATGCAGGTGACACCACCCTTATGGCAGAAAGTGAAGAGGCACTAAAAAACCCCTTGATGAAAGTGAAAGAGGAGAGTGAAAAAGTTGGCTTAAAGCTCAACATTCAGAAAACTAAGATCATGGCATCTGGTCCCATCACTTCATGGGAAATAGATGGGGAAACAGTGGAAGCAGTGGCTGACTTTGTTTCTTTTGGGCTCCAAAATCACTGCAGATGCTGACTGCAGTCATGAAATTAAAAGACGCTTACTCCTTGGAAGGAAAGTTATAACCAACTTAGATAGCATATTAAAAAGCAGAAACATTACTTTGCCAACAAAGGTCTGTCTAGTCAAGGCTATGATTTTTTCCAGTGGTAATGTATGGATGTGAGAGTCGGACTGTGAAGAAAGCTGATCGCCGAAGAATGGATGCTTTTGAACTGTGGTGTTGGAGAAGACTCTTGAGAGTCCCTTGTACTGCAAGGAGATCCAACCAGTCCATTCTAAAGGAGATCAGGGAGGGACCAGAACAAGATGGCGGAGGAATAGGACAGCGAGACCAGTCTCTCCCCCACAAATTCATCAAAAGAACATTTGAACGTGGAGTAAAGTCCACAAAACAACTTCTGAATGCTGGCAGAGGACATCAGGCACCCAGAAAAGCAGCCCATTGTCTTCAAAAGGAGGTAGGAAAAAACATAAAAGATAAAAAGAGAGACAAAAGAAGTAAGGACGGAGCTCCATCCCGGGAAGGGAGGCTTTAAAAAGAGAGAAGTTTCCAAACACCAGGAAACACTCTCACTGGCGAATCTGTGGCGAGCATTGGAACCTCAGAGGGCCACATAAATGGGAGGAAAAATAAAGAAATAATTAAAACCCACAGATTACCCATCAAATGATAACTCCCAGCAGAGAAGCAGTGCAGATGCCTGCATCCTCCATTAGCAAGTGGAGGCTGGGCAGGGAGGAGCCGGCTGAACTGCTTAGAGAGAGGACTGGGCTTGAATTCTGCGAGAACAATCTGGGAGATCTAACTGGGGATAGAAAAGCAGAATAGGATAGCTTCCCCAAGAAAAGGCGGAAAGCTCTAACCTATGACTCCACCAGCCCCACTCACAGGACAAAGGACTGAGTGGGCTGGCTGCGGTCAGCCCATCCCCCATCCCTCCACCGAGACAGGCAAGGGAGAGCAGCCAGAGCCAGAGGGGGCAACCATGGCCCCAGAAAGGCATCCGATACGAAACTGCAGGCAGGCTTTGTTGCTAATCAAGACTTCTTGGGCTCGGGCCGGTCGATATCCGCCTGAGAAGGTGCGCTGGTTGTACACCCTGAAAATCGAGTGACAGGGACTGGGGAGGCAATAAGTCGCAGCGACCACACTCGCCAAATACCTGGTCACCTGAGCTGCTCGGACCAGGGAAGGCACAAAACGCAGGCCCAACCAAGTCTGCGGCTTTGTGGAGTACCTGAGAACCTGAACTTGAGACGCTCAGACCTGGGAAGTGCATACAACCCAGCGCCAGCCTCGGACAGTTCCCAGCAGAGCAACCTAGAGCCTGTGCAGTGTGACTTGGACAACACACGCATTGTGAGCGGGGGCAAACCCAGTGTGGCTGAGACGCTGCAAGCACTCCCCACAGATGCCAGAGATATTTGTCTGCAGAGTTCCTCCGTTCCCAGAACAGGACTGAACAACTGAGCCTTAAAAAGTGTCCACCCGCACCCTAGTGTCAGTGAGGAAATTAGACACTGAAGATACCAGCAAACAGAAGCTAAAACAGAGGGAACCACCTTGGAAATGACAGATAGAGAAGTCTAGAGGCTACTCCAAGAATAAGACCAAAAACCAGAGGCAAGAAGCTTAAGCCCGAATCCTGGAACACCAGAGAACTCCTGACTCCAGGACCATTAATCGATAGGAGCTCATCAAACGTCTCCATACCTACACTAAAACCAAGCACCACCCAAGGGTCAACAAGTTCCAGAACAAGACATACCACCCAAATTCTCCAGCAACACAGGAAAATAGCCCTGAGCTTCAATATACAGGCTGCCCAAAGTCACTCCAAACCCACTGACATCTCATAACTCATTACTGGACACTTCATTGCACTCCAGAGAGAAGATATCCAGCTCCACCCACCAGAACACTGACACAAGCTTCACTAACCAGGGGACCTTGACAAGTCACCAGTCCAACCCCACACACAACGAGGAAACTACATAATAAAGAGAACTCCACAAACGGCCAGAAGAGGGAAAGGCCACCCCAAGCACAGCAATATAAGCAAGATGAAAAGGCAGAGAAATACCCAGCAAGTAAAGGAACAAGATAAATGCCCACCAACACAAACAAAAGAGAAAGATATAAGGAATCTACCTGATAAAGAATTTCGAATTTTGATGGTGAAAATGATTCAAAATCTTGAAAGCAAAATGAAGTTACAGATAAATAACCTGGAGAAGAGGATTGAGAAGATGGAAGAAAGGTTTAATAAGGACTTAGAGGAAATAAAAAAGAGTCAATATACAATGAATAATGCAATAGATGAAATCAGAAACACTCTGGAGGGAACAAAGAGTAGAATAACAGAGGCAGAAGAAAGGATAAGCGAGCTAGAAGATAGAATTGTAGAAATAAATGAAACAGAGAGGAAAAAAGAAAAATGAATTAAAAGAAATGAGGACAATATTAGAGACCTCTGGGACAATGTTAAACGCTCCAACATTCGAATCATAAGAGTCCCAGAAGAAGAAGACAAAAAGAAAGACTATGAGAGAATACTTGAGGAGATAATAGTTGAAAACTTCCCTAAAATGGGGAAAGAAATAATCACCCAAGTCCAAGAAACCCAGAGAGTCCCCAACAGGATAAACCCAAGGCGAAATACTCCAAGACACATATTAATCAAATTAACAAAGATCAAACACAAAGAACAAATATTAAAAGCAGCAAGGGAAAAAGCAGCAAATAACACACAAGGGGATCCCCATAAGGATAAGAGCTGATCTTTCAACAGAAACTCTTCAGGCCAGGAGGGAATGGCAAGACATACTTAAAGTGATGAAAGAAAATAACCTACAGCCCAGATTACTGTACCCAGTAAGGATCTCATTCAAATATGTATGAGAAATCAAAAGCTTTACAGACAAGCAAAAGCTGAGAGAATTCAGCATCACCAAACCACCTCTCCAACAAATGCTAAAGGATCTTCTCTAGACAGGAAACACAGAAAGGGTGTATAAACTCGAACCCAAAGCAATAAAGAAAATGGAAACAGGATCATACTTATCAATAATTACCTTAAACGTAAATGGGTTGAATGCCCCAACCAAAAGACAAAGGTTGGCTGAATGAATACAAAAACAAGACCCCAAAGTATGTTGTCTACAAGAGACCCGCCTCAAAACGAGGGACACATACAGACTGAAAGTGAAGGGCTGGAAAAAGATATTCCACACAAATAGAGACCAAAAGAAAGCAGGAGTAGCAATACTCATATCAGATAAAATAGACTTTAAAACAAAGGCTGTGAAAAGAGACAAAGAAGGAAACTACATAATGATCAAAGGATCAATCCAAGATGAAGATATAACAATTATAAATATTTATGCACCCAACATGGAGCACCGCAATATGTAAGACAATTACTAACAAGTATGAAAGGGGAAATTAACAACAATGCAATAATAGTGGGAGATTTTAATACCCCACTTAAATCTATGGATAGATCAACTAAACAGAAAATTAGCAAGGAAACACAAACTTTAAATGATACAATAGACCAGGTAGACCTAATAGTTAACTATAGGACATTTCACCCCAAAAGAATGAATTTCACCTTTTTCTCAAGCGCACACGGAACCTTTTCCAGGATAGATCACATCCTGGGCCATAAATCTAGCCTTGGTAAATTCAAAAAAATTGAAATCATTCCAAGCATCTTTTCTGACCACAATGCAGTAAGATTAGATCTCAATTATGGGAGAAAAACTACTAAAAATTCCAACATATGGAGGCTGAACAACAAGCTGCTGAAAAATGAACAAATCATAGAAGAAATCAAAAGAGACATCAAAATATGCATAGAAATGAATGAAAATGAAAACATAACAACCCAAAACCTCTAGGACACTGTAGAAGCAGTGTTAAGGGGGAAGTTCATAGCAATACAGGCACACCTCAAGAAACAAAAAAATCGACTAAATAACCTTACTCCACATCTAAAGAAACTAGAAAAGGAAGAAATGAAGAACCCCAGGGTCAGTAGAAGGAAAGAAATCATAAAAATTAGGGCAGAGATAAATGCAAAAGAAACAAAAGAGACCATAGCAAAAATCAACAAAGCCAAAAGCTGGTTCTTTGAGAAGGTAAATAAAATTGACAAACCACTATCCAGACTCATCAAGAAACAAAGGGAGAAGAACAAAATCAATGAAATTAGAAATGAAAATGGAGAGATCACAACTGACAACACAGAAATACAAAGGATTATTAGAGAATACTATCAGCAATTATATGGCAAAAAAATGAATAACTTGGAAGAAATGGACAAATTCCTGGAAAAGTACACCTTTCCAAAACTGAACCAGGAAGAAATAGAAAATCTGAACAGACCCATCACAAGCACGGAACTAGAGGCTGTAATCAGAAATCTTCCAGCAAACAAAAGCCCAGGTCCAGATGGCTTCACAGATGAATTCTACCAAAAATTTAGAGAAGAGCTAACACCTATTCTACTCAAACTCTTCCAGAAAATTGCTGAGGAAGAGAAACTTTCAAACTCATTCTATGAGGCCACCATCACCCTAATCCCAAAACCTGGTAAAGATCCCACAAAAAAAGAAAACTACAGTCCAATATCACTGATGAACATAGATGCTAAAATCCTTAACAAAATTCTAGCAATCAAAATCCAACAACACATTAAGAAGATCATACATCATGACCAAGTGGGCTTTATCCCAGGAATGCAAAGATTCTTCAATATCCGCAAATCAATTAACAAACTGAAAAATAAAAATCATATGATTATCTCAATAGATGCAGAGAATGCCTTCAACAAAATTCAACATCCATTTATGATAAAAACCCTTCAGAAAGTGGGAATAAAAGGGACATAACTCAACATAATAAAAGCTGTATATGACAAACACACAGCAAACATTATCCTCAATGGTGAAAAACTGAAAGCATTTCCCCTAAAGTCAGGAACAAGACAAGGGTGCCCATTCTCACCACTACTATTCAACATAGTTCTGGAAGTTTTGGCTACAGCAATCAGAGCAGAAAAAGACATAAAAGGAATACAAATTGGAAAAGAAGAAGTAAAACTTTCACTGTTTGCTGATGACATGATCCTCTACACAGAAAACCCTAAAGACTCTACCAGAAAACTACTAGAGCTAATCAATGATTACAGTAAAGTTGCAGGATATAAAATCAACACACAGAAATCCCTTGCATTCCTATACACTAATAATGAGAAAATAGAAAGAGAAATTAAGGACACTATTCCATTCACTGTTGCAACGAAAAGAATTAAATACTTAGGAATATAGCTACCTAAGGAAACAAAAGACTTGTACTTAGAAAACTATAAAACACTAGTGAAAGTAATCAAAGAGGATACTAATAGATGGAGAAATATACCGTGTTCGTGGATTGGAAGAATAAATATTGTAAAAATGAGTATACTACCCAAAGTAATTTATACATTCAATGCAATCCCTATCAAGCTACCAACGATATTTTTCACAGAACTAGAACAAACAATCTCACAATTTGTATGGAAATACAGAAAACCTCGAATAGCCAAAGCAATCTTGAGGAAGAAGAATGGAACTGGGGGAATTAACCTGCCGGACTTCAGGCTCTACTACAAAGCCACAGTCATCAAGATTGTATGGTACTCGCATAAAGACAGAAATATAGATCAATGGAACAAAATAGAAAGCCCAGAGATAAATCCATGCACCTATGGACACCTTATCTTTGACAAAGGAGGCAAGAATATAAAATGGAGAAAAGACAGTCTCTTTAATAAGTGGTGCTGGGAAAACTGGTCAGCCACTTGTAAAAGAATGAAACTAGAACACTTCCTAACACCATACACAAAAATAAACTCAAAATGGATTAGAGAGCTAAATGTAAGACCAGATTCTATAAAACTCCTAGAGGAGAACGTAGGCAAAACACTCTCCGACATGAATCACAGCAGGATCCTCCAAGACCCACCTCCCAGAATATTGGAAATAAAAGCAAAAATAAACAAATGGGACCTATTTAAAATCAAAAGCTTCTGCACAGCAAAGGAAACTATAAGCAAGGTGAAAAGACAGCCTTCAGAATGGGAGAAAATAATAGCAAATGAAGCAACTGATAAAGGATTAATCTCCAAAATATACAAGCAGCTCCTGTAGCTCAATTCCAGAAAAATAAATGACCCAATAAAAAAATGGGCCAAAGAACTAAACAGACATTTCTCCAAAGACATACAGATGGCTAACAAACACATGAAAAAATGCTCAACATCCCTCATAATCAGAGAGATGCAAATCAAAACCACAATGAGATACCATTTCACACCAGTCAGAATGGCTTCTATCCAAAAGTCCACATGCAATAAATGCTGGAGAGGGTGTGGAGAGAAGGGAACCCTCTTACACTGTTGGTGGGAATGCAAACTAATACAGCTACTATGGAGAACAGTGTGGAGATTCCTCAAAAACCTGGAAATAGAACTGCCATATGATCCACCATATGATGGACTTCTGGGCATACACACCGAGGAAACCAGAATTGAAAGAGACATATGTACTCCAATGTTCACCCTCTTCTTCTCTCAATCTTTCCCAGCATCAGTGTCTTTTCCAGAGTGTCAGCTGTTCATAAAAGGTGATCAAAGTATTGGGACTTAAGCATCAGTCCTTCCAATGAATATTCAGAGTTGATTTCCTTTGAGATTGACTGATTTGTTCTGTTTGCTGTCCAAAAGATTCTTGAGTGTCTTCTCCAACACCAAAATTCGAAAGCATCAATTCTTCAGCTCTCAGCCTTCTTTATGGTTCAACACTTACATTTGTGTGCGACTACTGGAAAGACCATAGCTTTGACTATATGAACTTTGTCAGCAAAGTGATGTCTTTGCTTTTTAATACACTGTCTAGGTTTGTCATAGCTTTCCTCCCAAGAAGCAAGTATCTTCTAATTTCATGGCTGCAGTCACCATCCACAATAATTTTAGACCCCAAGAAGAGAAAATCTGTCACTGCCTGTACTTGTTTCCCATCTATTTGCCATGAAGTGATGGGACCAGAAGAGATGATCTTAGTTTTTTTAATACTGAGTTTTAAGCCAACTTTTTTCACTTTTCTTTCATAAATGAAGCAAAGTAGTTTCATTTGTAAATGCTCAAGTCTGACTACAATAGAAAAATCCCATGAATGAGGCTTGTACACACAAACACACACATTTATAGGCATCATAAAACCCAACTACAAATGCATCGTGGCACAAGAGTGTTCTATGGAGAACTCAAGAACCATAATTACAGCTGATGTCAAAGACGCAGTTTCTTGAAGTGAAAGCTAATTCTTAGTAATTCTGAAAAATAATAACAAAATAACATGTTCCCCTCTTAATATATTTTGTGGTAACCTATCTTGAAGTTTTGGTATGCAGTAAAAACTGAACAAATACATTTGACTACAAACATGCTGTGTATCAGATAAGATTTAAATGAGCTTTTCCCAGAACTGATTAGCTGGAGGAGGGTTTTTAAATTTTGTGAAATTCAGAGTGATTCTTCATTATGAAGAATTGTCCCAGAGAGTTCAGTATTGTCTAAGAGACCTGGCCTCTGCCCATTAAAAGATTTTAACACCAAATACCTATCTCCCATCACATTTTGGTAAGAAAAACAGTGCCCAAAAATTTCCAAAACTTTCTTTAGAGGGTGATACCTTCACTGTTGAGAAGCAATGTTCTAGGAAAATGTGCAAAATACATTCAGTTGGAATTCAGTTATATATTTCAAACCATATGAAATCTATAGTGAGCGGAGGTACTGGGACTGTTAGGCATCTCTTGGTAGAAGATGACTGCCCTGTGCACTCTGACTGCACTTAAAGAATGGATGCCCAGGGCATGCCTGCCTGACATCCTCAAAATCTGTAGGAAGACATGATTTCTGCCTGCTGTTTACAGCATCACAGCTGCAAATTCTTGTCTTTGTTGTTATTGTGTTCAATCTTTGACCTTGTTCTTTAGCTATAGATAAGCCAACAAAGGTCCGTCTAGTCAAGGCTATTGTTTTTCCCGTGGTCACGTATGGATATAAGAGTTGGACTGTGAAGAAAGCTGATCGCCAAAGAATTGATGCTTTTGAACTGTGGTGCTGGAGAAGACTCTTGAGAGTCCCTTGGACTGCAAGGAGATCCAACCAGTCCATTCTGGGGGAGATCAATCCTGGGTATTCATTGGAAGGACTGATGCTAAAGCTGAAACTTCAATACTTTGGCCACCTCATGCGACGAGTTGACTCACTGGAAAAGACTCTGATGTTGGGAAGGATTGGGGGCGGGAGGAGAAGGGGATGACAGAGAATAAGATGGCTAGATGGCATCACCGACTCGATGGACATGAGTTTGAGTGAACTCCGGGAGTTGGTGATGGACAGGGAGGCCTGGCATGCTGTGATTCATGGGGTCACAAAGAGTCGGACATGACTGAGTGACTGAACTGAACTGAAGCTACTGGGCTTACACACTGTGAAATATCTTTCAATTAGGGAAAACAATTATTTCCACCTAGCAGCTTGCTCATGCTCTTCCCTCCTTCCATTCCCTGATTTCCTGGGAATCAATGAAGTGAATGTTGTCTAAACTCAGAAACATGTCACAAATTCAGCTCTCTTTACTTCCCAGCTTCTATTTTACACACCAAAACATAAATGAAAAGCATGGTTGAACAATATACCCCAGGGTATCTGTGAGGTAACAAATTCTAAACTGAAAATAGTTATGGTTGGTTCCTTGAGGCTGAACACATAACACATGTAAACCATTATTTCTGACAACATGGGCAAATTTCTCTGTAAATTTCAGGGTCATCATAAGTACACAAGGATAAGTACAACCTTATTTAGGTTATCTGAAGCAGAAGATATTTTCTATACCATGAACAAGAACCACTATATGTGGTTTCAACATTTATCAGGGATCAGTGAAGTGTGTTTTGGGGGTGGGGCAGGAGAAGTGCTGTTTTTTACATCTCCTGTATTTTCCATACCTGGATTTGCATTGTCTTCCAACACTTAGAAAAATTTCCCTAGGAAGATGCAGTTCACCATCCTTTCCACATCAATATCAAAATACAGGATGCTCTTACTAAGAAGTTCCATGTACTCCAAGGTTAAGGCTTAGATTTCAATGCCTCACTGTTGTTTTCAAAACTCACCTGTGCTCTAAGGCTATTTTTCTCTTACAAGGGCAGTAGTTGCTTTCCTCATTTTCCTTATTTCTGAAAATCTTGATTTTCAGATAGGTTCAGCTTGTTCCTCCCTTGATAATAATAATGATATTAATATCAATAGGGAAATTAATGAATTATAAATCAGATTGACCCAAGGGGTAGTGAAATTTTGAATTTCAACACATTTCCACTGCCAAGTTGTTACTTCAAATTTTACATCACCCTTGTGCTTCTCAGTGTGTGAGATATTCCTTTCTTGTTATATTTTACTTCATTCAATAAAAATTCAAATTCCTCTTCCCTTGGCTATGATCTGAGCTCTCCACAATTATACTAATTACTAGTATCCATTAGACCTTATCATTTATCTCAACACTTGCCAAAGGCCACCTGCAATTTGGGTAAAAAGGTTACTGTCAGATATGACTGCTTAAGACATCTTTGGGCTTCCCAGATGGCTCTATTGGTGAAGAACCCACCTGCCAATGCAGTAGACCTAAGAAATGTGGGCTCAATCCCTGGAATTTGAAAATCCCCTGGAGGAGGGCATAGCAACCCACTCCAGTATTCTTTTCTGAAGAATTTTATGGACAAAGGAGACTGGTGGGCTACAGTCCACAGGGTCACACAGAGTGGAACACAACTAAAGCAACTAAAGCACAGGGACACAGGGCATCTTGTCATCTCTTCTCTTTTGTTCAGCTGTCCACCTTCTACTTAGGGGCTTCCCTGGTTGCTCAATTAGTAAAGAATCTGCCTTCAATGCAGGAGACCCGGGTTGGGAAAGAAATGACAGTGTACTATAGTATTCTTGCCTGCTGCTGCTGCTAAGTCACTTCAGTCGTGTCCGACTCTGTGTGACCCCATAGATGGCAGCCCATCAGGCTCCCCCGTCCCTGGGATTCTCCAGGCAAGAACACTGGAGTGGATTGCCATTTCCTTCTCCAATGCACGAGAGTGAAAAGTGAAAGTGAAGTCACTCAGGCATGTCCGACTCTTAGCGACCCCATGGACTGCAGTCTACCAGGATCCTCCATCCATGGGATTTTCCAGGCAAGAGTACTGGAGTGGGGTGCCACTGCCTTCCAATTCTTGCCTGGGAAATCCTATTTCCCAGAGGAGCCTGGTGAACTACAGTCCATGGGGTTGCTAGAGTTGGTCATGACTTAACAACTAAACCATTACCACCTATCTTCTACCTATACAACTATTTACCTACCTAACAAATTCTGGAACCCACAGTATTGGCATATATCTATTATTTCTTATCAGCCATCATATCACATTGCTTTCCTTAGAATGTCATCTGTGAAGCTTTGTCAATGCAAATGATCAGTAAAGAATCTAACAGGATTAGAAAATAATAATAGGATTAGAAAAAAATTTTATTCAAGTTAAATTGAGCTCTGTAGTCTGGGGGACACAGATTCAAGAAGCCATTGAGTTGTGTTTTGCTAGACTACAGAATAGGGAAGGCTCATAGAGGCAGAAATCACAAAGTTACATAAACTGTTTAAGTATAACATAACTCCATTCAACATTTGCTTGTCTGCATTTAACAAGTTTTAAAATGTAATTGTTTCAATGCTACTTATTTCTAAGAAATTTGACTTTTTATTTATGATTAGTGCTTTTATTTTATAGAAGTATTTTGTTATATTTCTTTTTATTTATTTATTAATTTTTGCAAATTAATTGGATTATGGTCATTAACTGGGTTATGAAAAGCACTTATTCTTTGATATATATTGAGATTATGTTAAATACATTCAATTAAGCAAAGATCACCAAACACATTTACATTCAAGTAAAATTAGAATTTTCAATTTGATGTATATAACAAAGGAGAACACACATAGTTCTATATTTTTGTAGATATAATATTTTTTTGAAAACATGATTGCTTATTGCAGAAATTAAATCAATGTATAAATCTAGAAGATATAAATCTTAGAAAATTAACCCCATTATTGTACTAATAAAATATCGGGTTCACAGATTTTTCACATGGTAATAAAATGCGGAGTACCAGAAGACCTGTTTTAAAACTAAAATTGACTTTGTCAAGATGGTGTTCTCCTTTCCAAGAATACTATAGAAACTTTCTTTTGGATAAGTCAAAATTGTGCAGACACTATAAAACATGCCAGATGCTCTGAGTGTCTCATATTTATCTTGCATCCTAGTAACAAAGGCCATTAATTAAACTCATAGATAAATCTTTTCCCTCCATTCCTCGGTTGCAGTTTTGCCAAGAAAAATATTTATAAAAATACGTATATAAATAGAAGTTTCTGTTTCTTTTAGCTAAAATTCAGCAATTAATTTATCATTTGCCTATAAGTCACAAAAAAATAGAAACTATTTTGAAATGAATGATAATGACACACAACTTTTCAGAAGTTGTGAGGTATAGTGAAAGCAGAGCTTAGAGAAAAATGTATAGCTTTGAATGTACCTACCAGAAACAAAGGAAGACAACATCCATCTTTTAGCTTCCAACTTGAAAAAAAGGCAAATTAAAGAAACATTAGTAGAATAAAAATGTTAATAATGGGAAATGCAATATGTTATACAGAATAAAGAAAGCAATAGAGGAAAGCAAAATAACTAAAAAATAACTGATTCCTCGATAAGTTTAATAAAATTAATAAGCCTAAAGAAACTCTGATTAAGATAACACAAATTGCCAATACCAAGAAAATTACTACAGATCTAGCAGATAGTGACAGAATAATATTAGTAACAACTTTATTTAAATAAACTCAATAATTTTAATCACTTGAAAACTACAATCTATCAAAACTAAAACAAATTAATGAAATGAAAAGAAATAAATTAAATGAGCATCAGTTCAGATAAGTCACTCAGTAGTGTCTGACTCTTTGTGACCCCATGGACTGCAGCACACCAGGCCTCTCTGTCTATCACCAACTCCCAGAGTTTACCCAAACTCATGTCCATTAAGTTGGTGATGCCATCCAACCATCTCATCCTCTGTAGTTCCCTTCTCCTCCCACCTTCAATCTTTCCCAGCAGCAGAGTCTTTTCCAATGAGTCATCTATTTGACCTGAGCATACTTTAATCTAATTCCTAGTTTAAAACATTCCCACACAAAAAATCCAAAGTTCAGAGAGATTTACCTGTGGAATTCCTCAAACATTAAAGAAGGAAATGATACCAATTTGAGAAAAACCACTTTTAGAAAATATGGAAGGAAGTTATCAAGTCCAGCCTATCTTTGATATCACAGAACAATGAAAGAGAAATAAGATATTAAGAGAGACAGGGAGGAAGAAAGAGAAAGAGAGAAAGTGAGAGCAAATTACTCATAATCAATTGGGTTTTATCCAAAAAGTTCAAGATTGGGTTATTCTTTGAAAATTAATCAATTAAATTTAGCATGTTAAGAGAATAAAGGACAAATAATGCAGGAAATGTTATTGACAAAATTAAGCACTCTTCCATCATAAAAACTGTCAGCAATATATGAATATGATAGCTCCCTTAATTAGTTAAAAAGCATCTACTTGCTAGGTAAGAATACTGGAGTAAATTGCCATTCCCTCCTCCCTGAGATCTTCCCAACCCAGGGATTGAACTCGTAACCTTTATGTCTCCAGCATTGGCAGGTGGGTTCTTTACCACTAGCACCACCTGGGAAGTCCACTTAATGGTCCATATTATCATAAAGTGAGGGCGTTTGCTCACACTAATTCTATTCAGTTTTGCACTAAAGATAGTTACTAGCTGATGCAATACAACAAAAGAAAAGTTAATTACATAAAGATTAAGAAGAAAAAAAATCAATCTGAAACTACCACAGCATTGTTATTCAGGCTATCCCAGTACCAAGTAAAAAGTTTAAAGTTTGCAAAAAAATGTCTCTAGTGACAGATGGAATGATTATCTACTTATCAAAGCCTAAAGAATCTACCAATAAAGCTACCATAAGCTAATTTAGTAAAATTACAAAGACAATATATGATTTTATTTGCAATGAAAACACTAACCTAGACTATTCACTCAAGACCTATTGCTTATATTCATTTTACTTGACAGTTTAAGAAATAGACACATGATAGATTACATGTTTTTTTCTTCTTTTTTTCTGGCCATGACACAGCATGCAGTTTCCTGCATTTTAGTTGCTTAATCCTTCATTACTTAGTCCCAAGGCTGCTGTAGTGGAAGTGTGGATTCTTAACCTCTAGACCACCAATGAAGTCCACCAACATTTTCAAATAACTCAAATGTCAAAGAACAGGGAATGAAAACAAATTGTGTTTCATTCGTATCAACTAAACAGCAAATAAATTAGAGACATATACAGTGACATGAATTAATCTCAAAGATATTATGTTAAAACAAAGAAGAAGTACATTAAGAATACATTCTAAATGATTCTGTTTCTATGAAGTCAAAGTCAGGCAAAATTAATCGATAGTAATAGAAATCAGAGAGTAGTTACCCAGGATAGTAGGATGGTGGTAGAAACTGGGGGGAGAAAGAAGAGATGATAGAAATGTAAGTGATGGTTACAAAGAGTATAAAATTCATATAAAGTATATAAAATACCAAAACTTATTGAACACTTAATAATTGTACATTTTATGGAAGGAAATATGACTCATTTAAAAAAAAAAAAAAGAATAAATCTGAGTTAGAGAGACTTTGAGTGACTCATCCAGTGCCAGAACTATCATCCATCATTCTATTTCTATTTTCGAGAAGAGTTTGAACAAACTACAAATTTATTATATTCATTACTTTGATATTTAAACATGAAATATTAACACATGTGTTAAATGGCAATATCATACTTCAAAAGATGTCAAGTGCTGTACCTAATGACTTGATTACTTTTCAGAAAAAAAGGATAAGTGCTATGATTTCAGAACAGGGAGAAATCACTGGAGGATGAAAAAATCTGGAAGGTCTTAATGCTGAAACAAAATTTCAAGTCAGACTTTGAAAGTTGAGCATGCATTTGAGTTGTTATCCAATATTTTAATTATTATTGCTGGTATACATTCTTACTTGTTATAAGCATTAAAATTGGCCAAAAATAATCAAATTGGGTTAACCCTAGGTTAAGAAGAGTTTATGTGATAGAAGTTGAAAATAATGATAGTTTTGGGAAAGACTTGAAATAAGAATCTTAGTTTTCAGCATCTGACATTATCTGCAAGTGGTGTCAAAACAGGGTCTATTAACATCAGTGAAAGTAACCATGCTTAAAAATGTAGAACAAACCTTTATGCACCCAGAAATAACTTGACTTTGCCCATAGCTAAATAAAGAAAATATAAAAAGCAAGCAAAACACAAAACATGAACACCTTCAGATTTTTCACTAAAACACAGAATGAGATTTCAGTACTTCTATTTTCCTGACATCTGAACGTTATTACAGTATTAAATTTAACAACTGACTAAACACAACACTCACAAGCTGATGGATGATAGGTAGTAATTGTTGAAGCAAAGCTTCAGAACATGTTTTACAGGGTACAGTATCCAATTTCCTGAAGTGACAGTTTTCAGTATCTTAATAGTGAATGGATAGTAAATTGTTCACTTCATGAGCATTTTTGGCACAAATTTTTAGAAGCAATTTTCAGGGGAGTCATCTAGGATGAATGATATGGTACTTAGTGCAGCATGGGAGTACAACATTAAACAATCACCGTGTGCAGGATATGACTTCATATGACCTGAATTGCAACTTGTGTGCAAGGAGAGCAAGAGATGCTTATACTACACAGAATAAGTTTTATCCCTGTGACAAGAAAAAAGAACTTCCAGCCACTGAATTCTTCTAAATGATGACTGATATTTACTTGAAAGCTTAACTTCCTGTGATGAGCATTTTAGATTACTTTTTTATTACTAACCAAGCAAAGCTGTGTATCATGGAAAAGTATAGTTGCATTATGTTGCTATTGAGATGAGTCTTTATACATACATAGCCCTTAAACTTACCCAGTGATGGGTCGGTCTGCAGTGCTAAAGGAGTCATTTCTCATATTATGTCTAGGAAATTCATCCAACAGTTTCAGCCTCCAAGGAAAATCTGTTTCAAAGAGTGTAAATTGTCGCACGTAAACATATCAGCTAGTAAGAAATATAATTCAGAGTGAAGGGGCTTAATGATTTCTTGGAGCTAAAAAAGACAGTTTATTAATACTTGGTCATAGACTAATTCCCTTTTTGTACTTAACTTCCCATTTAACCCTTACAGGAAAAAGTAACTCTCTTTCAACATTGCTTTGTTTTTTAATTAATTTTTATTTTTATTTAATATTTGGTCACATTGGATATTCATTGCTGTGCGGACTTTCTTTAATTACAGCAAGGGAGGCTGCTCTTCATTGTGATGTTTGGGCTTCTTATTGCAGTGGCTTCTCTTGTTGTGAAGGCATGCAGGCTTCAGTAGCTGTAGCTCATGGTCTTCAGTAGTTATGGCTCCCAAGTTCTACAGCACGGGCTCAGTTGCTGTGGTACACAGATTTAGTTGCCCTGTGACATGTGGAATCTTCCCAGACCAGGGATCGAACCTGTGCTCCTTGCATTGGTAGGTGAATTCTTATCCATTGTACCACCATGGAAGTTCAACATTGCTTTCTATGTAACATGACATACTTGGAGAAGCATTGGAATCTTTAGAAAAATATAATACAGGTGGAGAACGAAATTGCAACCCCATAGCATAATAAAAAAGCAGAGACATTACTTTGCCAACCAATGTCCGTCTAGTCAAGGCTATGGTTTTCCCCGTGGTCATGTATGGATGTGAGAGTTGGACTGTGAAGAAAGCTGATTGCTGAAGAATTGATGCTTTTGAGCTGTGGTGTTGGAGAAGACTCTTGAGAGTCTCTTGTACTGCAAGGAGATCCAACCAGTCTATTCTAAAGGAGATCATCCCTGGGCATTCATTGGAAGGACTGATGCTAAAGCTGAAACTGCAATACTTTGGCCACCTCATGCGACGAGTTGACTCACTGGAAAAGACTCTGATGCTGGGAAAGGTTGGGGGTGGGAGGAGAAGGGGACGACAGAGAATGAGATGGCTGGATGGCATCACCCACTCTGTGGACATGAGTTTGAGTGAACTCCGGGGGTTGGTGATGGACAGGGAGGCCTGGTGTGCTGTGATTCATGGGGTTGTGGAGAGTCGGACACGACTGAGCGACTGAACTGAACTGAACAATATTCTTGCCTGGAGAATCCCACGGACAGAAGAGCCGGGTGGGCTACCGTCCATGGGGTCAAAAAGAGTCGGACTCGACTGAGCGACTAACATTTTCACTTTCTCTTAAGAATTAGGGATCCAGAGTCATTTATCTAACATTAAATCCCATATCTGCCATATTAATGCCTGTGATTTTCAGCAAATTTGCTTTATGTGTCATTTCTTCATTTGAAAAATTAAAATAGTATTAGTATATATGTCATAAACTACTAAGAATATTGGATATCTTAGAATATGTAAAGCATTTTCAAAAGGATTATTACACAGGAAGAAGTCAAGGTTTGTTCTAATTGGAAAATATTTGGATCTTTTTCTCATGTGTCATGTATCAGATGGGTTGTTTTGGTGAGGAAGCATTAAGAAATAGTGTGGATAGTGATAACTAACCTTATTCAAATTGAAAAAACTTAAGCTGAAATGCCATCAATAACTGATTCTAAAGTTCTAAATTAAGTTTCAAATTAAGGCATAAAGAACCGGGCAAGTAAGAGGAACTAGAAATCAGAATGTATTTCTTATCACTTGGAACCGCTCACTCATCTAAAAATGTCACAAGAATCTGTGCCAATTTCTTGAAGAAAAGCTAATGCTTTTGACTGCCTTACAGAAAGAAGGGAAGATACAAGTAGAAGAAATTCCAAGGAAACCCCTTGGACAGCTCGTATGAGTCCAGTTAGAATTACCAGGGCATCCTGGACGGATATGTAAGAAATGTCTAAAGAAACTCAAGATACAAGGATGTGGCTATCAGCCTAAGACAGCTGGGCAGAGAGAGAATAGAAACTAAAATTTAGCAAATAATTGTTTTTCCAACAATGACAATGTAAAACATATAACAGTGTGGCTCTCATGTGTGGGCCAACCATGGAAATCAACTTTCATTACCTTTGTTTTGTTTATTTGCTAAGTCATGCCCAACTCTTTTGTAACTCATGGACTGTAGCCCGCTGGGCTCCTCTGTCCATTGGTATTTCCCAGGCAAGAATACTGGAGTGGGCTGCCATTTCCTCCTCCAGGGGATCTTTCCAACCCAGGGATTGAACCCACATCTCCCCCAGTGTCAGGTGGATTCTTTACCACTGAGCCACCTGGAAAGTCAACCTTCTCATTTAAAACAGAATTTAACCCAAGAGAAATTTTCAAAGAATGTGAGGAAAACTCTTGAGAATAAGAAGCTAAAGAAGACTGGAGAGCTGCCTAAAGGGGAGAATCTCCACTCCTTTGGTATGTATATAGTCAGAGAAATCCATCAAGAGACTTCAGGATACTTCATGATGTCACCAAAGAGCAAAATGAACTTCAAACATCTGTCATTTCCAAAGAGTCAAAACCATCTTAAGACAGGTTCAAGTCAGGGTTAGTACATTGTCTTTCATCTTTCCAGGTATTTCCAAACCTAGAGGGATTAGTCACTTCACCAAGTGCATATATGGATATGAAACCAGGAAGGCCAATCATTTCTCCTTCTAAAAATGGAGCAGCACATCAGCAATCAGTATCTCTCTGAAAAAAGGATACCAGGAAAGACCCATTCCTGAATAAATATCAAAATGATAAATACATTATATCCAACATTTACTTTAGAAATCAAGGCTTCATTTTATGAATAAAGTAATGCTGGGATTCCCTATTACCTGAAAATGACAAAAAATAGACATGAGGCTTGACAGAGTTGTTATTTACTGGCTGAAGAAAAATGTCTCCCCAACTGAGGGGAAATGAGAGACAAAATTATAGTTGTATTTGCATTACATCACACATTTGTTCTATTCTACAGTCCCACTAGTATTAATAAAATTGTTTGTCACTGGCAAGTGTTCCTTGGCTCTTGTTTTTCCTTTATTCCACTCACATTAGCCTGGGTTTTTGTGTTTGGGAAATTTGCCCCTCGCCCAGTCTTATTTGTACTATTACTGTGAAAATTATTCTATTCTCAGCTTGAGCGTGTCTTCTCAGGTGGTTCAGTAGTAAAGAAACCACCTGGAATGCAGGAGACTCAAGTTAGATCCCTGGGCTGGGAAGATCCTAGAGGAGGAAATGGCAAAACACTCCAGTATTCTTGTGTGAGAGATCCTATGGACAGAGGAGCCTGGAAGGCTATAGTACACAGGGTCTCAAAAAAAGTCAGACATGACTGAGCAACTGAACAACAACAACAAAAGCTCTAAGAACATGCCGTGATTGACTGAAGCCAGTCAACATATCACATTCCTCTGGTCATTTGAGTAACAGAGAATGTTTGTGATTATAGATTTCAGGAGCTGTACCTAAGCCATGTTGCAGTTAGAGAGACCAGCTCTTTCCTCCAGCTAATTGATGACATGGGGGAATGTGGAGTATAAGGTGGATGTAGTGCCTTGGCTCGGAGAAGGCAATGGCAAGCCACTCCGGTACTCTTGCCTAGAAAATCCCATGGATGGAGGAGCCTGGTAGGCTGCAGTCCGTGGGGTCGCTAAGGGTCGGACTCGACTGAGCGACTTCACTTTCACTTTTCCCACATTGGAGAAGGAAATGGCAACCCACTCCAGTGTTCTTGACTGGAGAATCCCAGGGACAGGGGAGCCTGGTGGGCTTCCGTCTGTGGGGTCACACAGAGTCGGACACGACTGAAGTGACTTAGCAGCAGCAGCAGTGCCTTGGCTAACGCAATGGAAAGCTCTTCCCTGGGTAACATGGGGTATAGGGATAGATAGATGACCCAGGAAAGCAGACATTGTTTGATCTGCTATGTAGAAGTTAAGGAAACTAGAATCTTGACTCTTGAGAAGATTAAAACAGTAAATTTTACTTCTTGTTTGTGGATGAAATATATTGAAAATGTATGTGGATGAAATACATCTAAAATATCATTGAGATTTGAAGGAGGGATTTATTTGAATTTGTCCCCATAAGTCTATACATTATACTATTGTTTGATTTGTCACATTCAGTTCCTAGTTGCTTATTCCTTCCTCATTATGAATTAGCATAATTGCTAAATGTTTCTCAATTTTGGATATATTTTTTGATATTTAAAGTTATTCTTTTCTTAGTCATAATATCCAGCAAATGAATATTAATCCTCAGAAATAATACTGAATATCTTTTGAACTTCTTTGCAGCCCTATTCCTGATCCTCAACTCTCATTGCTTCAGAAAAATAGCACATTTTCTACTTGCCTTGATATTTGTTTTGTTTTGTTCTTCTTTCTGGATCAAATATTAGGCTGTAGCATATGGTTCTTGAGGGATAACTTCTTCCAATTTCATGTCTGAATAAATAATTCTGTATAAAGATTTTTTATTTTTAAAGATTTTTATAGACTATATTTCAGTGGAACAATATCAACAATACAGAAACCCCCTACTAGTTTAATGAATCCATAAAAATGGCAATATTCTTTTTCTTAGGCTGCTGCTGCTGCTGCTAAGTCAGTCCGTGGGGTCGCTAAGGGTCGGACTCGACTGAGCGACTTCACTTTCACTTTTCCCACATTGGAGAAGGAAATGGCAACCCACTCCAGTGTTCTTGACTGGAGAATCCCAGGGACAGGGGAGCCTGGTGGGCTTCTGTCTATGGGGTCACACAGAGTCGGACACGACTGAAGTGACTTAGCAGCAGCAGCAGCAGAGAAAAATACTTGTGAAATGGCCTTTGTATAAAACAAGATAGCTACTTGAGTAGAAAGTTTATAAATATACAATTTCAATTTTCAATGCTTGAAATATTTCAAAATTTAGACATGAATATAAATCTAACTAAATTAAATGTTAGGGAACTCTTTGATCTCCCTTCTTGAAATCAAATTTGCCAATTTTTGGCTACAGTAATTGCCCAGGTTCATGATTAAAGAATAGGATGGTGGAAGGCAGAATTTTAGCTGGCTTGATATTTGGGAGGTGATAAATGATCCCATCGGTACTGATATTGATATGACTTTCAGGACCACTAGATATTGGACTGTTTCTGACAAGAGACACTCTTCCTGCAATTATTTTGTGATCTATGGATACACCTGTACAGTTGATGCCATACATCAAAATCTCTCAGTCAACTGTCACATTCAATGATAATCATAAAAATGAATAGATCTTATCAAATAATTGGCTATAACATTTTTATTAATCAAGTCATACTTCCCATTTCTTCTGTTATAGAATAAAACATTGGTACTGAGAAAACAGTTAAATTATTAAAAGTAAATTAAATTTAAGGTGCTTAATATTTATCCAGGAGAAGGCAATGGCAACCCACTCCAGTACTCTTGCCTGGAAAATCCCAAGGTCAGAGGAGCCTGGCAGGCTGCAGTCCATGGGGTCGCGAAGAGTCGGACACAACTGAGTGACTTCACTTTCATGCATTGGAAAAGGAAATGGCAATCCACTCCAGTGTTCTTGCCTGGAGAATCCCAGGGACAGGGGAGCCTGGTGGGATGCCATATATGGTCATACAGAGTCGGACAAGACTGAAGCAACTTAGCAGCAGCAGCAGCAATGCTTATCCACATAGTAGCATGTGACGGAATTTCCTTCTTTCTTAAGAGCAAACAATATTCATACCTAAAACCGCTGAACTGTGCACTGAAAATTGTTTAAACTGTACACTTAAAATGGTAAAATATTAAATTCTATGTGATGTATTTCATCGCAAAAAAAAATCTCAAAAAATAAGAAAGTAATAGTAAAATGGCAAAAGATATAAATAGACATTACTTTTTCATAAAGAAAATACCTAAAAGATAAATGCATCATCAAATATTAAAACTCATAGGCAACAATATTTTCTTAAAGAAGTTATGGTGATATGAGATAATATATGCAAGTCCTTAAAACAGTGTCTGGCCTATTAAAATTGTTCATCAAGGTTGGATAGTATTATTACAAATAGGTTTTAAAACTGGAATAGGGATTGAAGAAGGATGGAAAAATACATATATACATAAAGAGAGAGCACATCATGCTCAAGTACGTAAAGATTGAAAACCTCATGGTGCTCAGTGTAGAAAAGTATCATCCTAAACATTACTGAAAAGATGTAAATCTATATAATCTTAGAAACTGATTTGACAATGTGTTCTCAAAAGCTAAGGAGTTCTTTATCCTTTACCCAGTAATTCCATTGTAAAGATTCAGTTTAAAAGAAATAATGATAAGTTGAAAAAACATTCATTGCTCTCATATTTTAAAAACTTTACAAAACAAAATTATATTCCGTGGAGAATAAGAATCTTTTGTTTTATTTCCATACATTTATCACAGTCTAGCTGTCTGTCCAAAAAAAAAAAAAATTAATGATGTTGGTTCAGTTCTGTTCAGTCGCTCAGTCGTGTCCGACTCTCTGCGACCCCATGAATCACAGCACGCCAGGCCTCCCTGTCCATCACCAACTCCCGGAGTTCACTCAAACTCATGTCCACAGAGTGGGTGATGCCATCCAGCCATCTCATTCTCTGTTGTCCCCTTCTCCTCCCGCCCCCAACCTTTCCCAGCATAACCTTTTCCAGTGAGTCAAGTCGTCGCATGAGGTGGCCAAAGCATTGCAGTTTCAGCTTTAGCATCCGTCCTTCCAAAGAACATCCAGGATTGATCCCCTTTAGAATGGACTGGTTGGATCTCCTTGCAGTCCAAGGGCCTCTCAAGAGTCTTCTCCAACACCACAGTGCAAAAGCATCAATTCTTCGGCGATCAGCTTTCTTCACCGTCCAACTCTCACATCCATACATGACCACGGGAAAAACCATAGCCTTGACTAGACGGACCTTGGTTGGCAAAGTAATGTCTCTGCTTTTTAATATACTGTCTAGGTTGGTCATAACTTTCCTTCCAAGGAGTAAACGTCTTTTAATTTCATGGCTGCAGTCAGCATCCGCAGTGATTTTGGAGCCCAAAAAAATAAAGTCTGACACTGTTTCCACTGTTTTTCCATCTATTTCCCATGAAGTGATGGGACCAGATGCCATGATCTTTGTTTTCTGAATGTTGAGCTTCAAGCCAACCTTTTCACTCTCCTCTTTCACTTTCATCAAGAGGCTTTTGAGTTCCTCTTCACTTTCTGCCATAAGGGTGGTGTCATCTGCATATCTGAAGTCATTGATATTTCTCCCAGCAACCTTGATTCCAGTTTGTGATTCTTCCAGCCCAGCGTTCCTCATGATGTACTCTGCATATAAGTTGAATAAGCAAGGTGACAATATACAGCCTTGACGCACTCCTTTTCCAATTTGGAACCAGCCTGTTGTTCCATGTCCAGTTCTGACTGTTGCTTCCTGACCTGCATACAGGTTTCTCAAGAGGCAGGTCAGGTGGGCTGGTATTCCTATCTCTTTCAGAATTTTCCACAGTTTATGGTGATCCACACAGTCAAAGGCTTTGGCATAGTCAATGAAGCAGAAATAGATGCTCTTCTGGAACTCTCTTGCTTTCTTCATGATCCAGCGGATGTTGGCAATTTGATCTCTGGTGCCTCTGCCTTTTCTAAAACCTGCTTGAACATCTAGGAGTTCACGGTTCACATATTGCTGAAGCCTGGTTTGGAGAATTTTGAACATGACTTTACTAGCGTGTGAGATGAATGCAATTGTGCGGTAGTTTGAGCATTCTTTGGCATTGCCTTTCTTGGGGATTGGAATGAAGATTGATCTTTTCCAGTCCTGTGGCCACTGCTGAGTTTTCCTAATTTGCTGGCATACTGAGTGCAGCACTTTCACAGCATCATCTTTCAAGATTTGAAATAGCTCAACTGGAATTCCATCACCACCACTAGCTTTGTTCGTAGTGATGCTTTCTAAGGCCCACTTGACTTCACATTCCAAGATGTCTGGCTCTAGGTCAGTGATCACGTTATTGTACCTATCTTGGTCGTGAAGATCTTTTTTGTACAGTTCTTCTGTGTATTCTTGCCACCTCTTCTTAATATCTTCTGCTTCTGTTAGGTCCATACCATTTCTGTCCTTTATTGAGCCCATCTTTGCATGAAATGTTCCCTTGGAATCTCTAATTTTCTTGAAGTGATCTCTTGTTTTTCCTGTTCTGTTGTTTTCCTCTATTTCTTTGCATTGATAACTGAGGAAGGCTTTCGTATCTCTCCTTGCTATTCTTTGGAACTCTGCATTCAGATGCTTATATCTTTCCTTTTCTCCTTTGCTTTTTGCTTCTCTTCTTTTCACAGCTATTTGTAAGGCCTCCTCAGACAGCCATTTTGCTTTTTTGCATTTCTTTTCCATGGGGATGGTCTTGGTCCCTGTCTCCTGTACAATGTCACGAACCTCTGTTCAGAGTTCATCAGGCACTCTATCAGATCTAGTCCCTTAAATCTATTCCTCACTTCCACTGTGTAATCATAAGGGATTTGACTTAGGTCATATCTGAATGGTCTAGTGGTTTTCCCTACTTTCTTCAATTTAAGTCTTAATTTGGCAATAAGGAGTTCATGATCTGAGCCACAGTCAGCTCCTGGTCTTGTTTTTGCTAACTGTATAGAGCTTCTCCATCTTTGGCTGCAAAGAATATAATCAATCTGATTTCGGTGTTGACCATCTGGTGATGTCCATGTGTAGAGTCTTCTCTTGTGTTGTTGGAAGAGGGTGTTTGCTATGACCAGTGCATTCTCTTGACAAAACTCTATTAGCCTTTGCCCTGCTTCATTCCGTGCTCCAAGGCCAAATTTGCCAGTTACTCCAGGTGTTTCTTGACTTCCTACATTTGCATTCCAGTCCCCTATAATGAAAAGGATATCTTTTTTGGGTGTTAGTTCTAAAAGGTCTTGTAGGTCTTCATAGAACTGTTCAACCTCGGCTTCTTCAGCATTACTGGTTGGGGCATAGGCCTGGATTACTGTAATATTGAATGGTTTGCCTTGGAAACGAACAGAAATCATTCTGTCGTTTTTAAGATTGCATCCAAGTACTGCATTTCGGACTCTTTTGTTGACCATGATGGCTACTCCATTTCTTCTAAGGGATTCCTGCCCACAGTAGTAGATATAATGGTCATCTGAGTTAAATTCACCCATTCCAGTCCATTTTAATTCACTGATTCCTAGAATGTCTATGTTCACTCTTGCCATCTCCTGTTTGACCACTTCCAATTTGCCTTGATTCATGGACCTAACATTCCAGGTTCCTATGCAATATTGCTCTTTACAGCACCGGACCTTGCTTCTATCATCAGTCACATCCACAACTGGGTATTGGTTTTACTTTTGCTCCATCCCTTTATTCCTTGTAGAGTTACTTCTCCACTGATCTTCAGTAGCATACTGGGCACCTAGCGACCTGGGGAATTCCTCATTCAGTATCCTATCATTTTGCCCTTTGATACTGTTCATGGGGTTCTCAAGGCAAGTATACTGAAGTGGTTTGCTATTCCCTTCTCCAGTGGACCACATTCAGCTGTGGTCCATGTGATCAGATCAACTAGTTTCCTTTGATTATGATTTCAGTGTGTCTGCCCTCTGATGCCCCCTCACAATACCTACCATCTTATTTGGGTTTCTCTTACCTTGGTCGTGGAAAATCTCTTCACAGCCGCTCCAGCAAAGTGCAGCCGCTGTACCTTACCTTGGGTGAGGGGTATCCCCTCAAGGTCGCCCCTCCTGACCTTGAACGTGGAGTAGCTCCTCTCGGCCCTCCTGAGCCTGAGCAGCCACCGCCTGTTGGACGTGGGGCAGCTCCTCTCGGCCGCTGGCCCTGGCCTCAGGCGTGGGGTAGCTCCTCTCAGCTGCGCCTCTTTGCCTAATCGGTTGTTCCGGGCCGGAGTCTCTCACGTCTGCGCCACCCGGGCCGGTGTCTCTCGCGTCTGGGCCGTATTGGACAATTAAATACAATGTTATTTCTGATGAATTCTGGGGCCATTGTAACTAAAACATAAAGCATGCATTTGGAAAAAATGATAGACATGCGATAGATGGATTTAAAACAAGTAATTGTAAACTAGAAAAAATTTTTTGCACGTTATCCTCATGCAAACATTACTCAGCAATTCAGCATGTGATTTGATTGAAGAAGAAGAATTAGAAAATTTTATTTATGGTTAAAAATTGGAGACTGATTTGGAGATGAGAAGTAACTAGAAGTACTGTACAGATATCATTTAACAGATATCTATGATAGCTATAATAAAAACATGTCATATCCTGAACCAAGTTTTGTTGGCAGGCACACAATGAAGAAGGTCTCTCTCAGGTATATAGAGCTTTTTCTCTGACTTTATGTAGGTGTTAAGGGAGATAGAAAAAATAGGAATGGTTTGGAGGGTATCTGAACCTATCACAGGCAATTGGGTGGATGATTATGTCTTCAATTCAGAAATTAAATATTAGATTTCACTGAGATATTAGAATGAGGAACAATTGTACAAAAATATATGAAAATGCTGATCCAGATAGGCTTGCAGCAGTATTTGAGACCATTTGCCAGTGTTCTTGCCTGGCGAATCCCAGGGACGGGAGACCCTGGTAGGCTGCCATCTATGGGGTCGCATAGAGTCGGACACGACTGAAGCGACTTAGAAGCAGCAGCAGCAGCAGCAGCAGCCAAGATCATGGGACTGGGACAGAAATGAAGACATCAGTGGAGGGAAATGTTTTTTTTTACTTAGTTCCAGGTTTTTTGTTTGTTTGTTATAAGTTATAGTATGTATACTTCTTAAAATATTAGAATACTTACAGGGCCAAAAGAAGTGTAGTTAAACAAAAAGTGACCAACTTAGTGGAAATTAATCGACTAAAATATACCAATAGGAAACAATTTGAATATATGTTTTCAATATTAATGAAATATTTAAAAAGAAAGATATGTATAAATACGGAGAAGGCAATGGCAAGCCACTCCAGTACTCTTGCCTAGAAAATCCCATAGACAGAGGAGCCTGGTGGGCTACAGTCCATGGGGTCGCTACTAGTCGGACAAGACTGAGCGACTTCATGTTCACTTTTCACTTTCACTTTTCACTTTCACACATTGGAGAAGGAAATGGCAACCCACTCCAGTGTTCTTGCCTGGAGAATCCCAGGGACGGGGGAGCCTGGTGGGCTGCTGTCTATGGAGTCGCACAGAGTCGGACACTACTGAAGCGACTTAGCAGCAGCAGCAGCATGTATAAACAACTCAGCCTTCATTTTTCTAATTACTTATAATATCTTAAACTATATAGAGAAGTAGAGTTGCCAATAGATTGGCTAAAATTATATTTATGAACAGCTCTTATGTCTAATTAGCAAATAATTATATTAAAAAGATTCTAAAACTTTTTAAAATGTTTGAAAAATATTTCTGTTTTGATTCAGATATCTCCCCCACCCACAAAATTATCTTACTCAGATTCTCAATTTACTTTGTAAACCTTTTCTTAATATGTAAAAGGAAGTAACAACATTTCAACTCATCAAAATCAGTGAAAATAAAATTTACAGTTAAAATATATGATGTGTCACTCTAGTATCTTAGCATAATTACTAATAAAATGCAGATAAAAGGAGAACTTACAGTACGACTTGTTTATTCAGGGGAAACTTCTGTATGGTGTAAATTTAGCAGTTTTTTAAAGGAGATTGCAGTGGTAAATAAATATGGCTGCCAAGGTCTGGGGGAGGATGTGAAAATGAAAGAAATCAAAGAATTGTAAAGTTTTGAGCATCTCATATCTCTATTGACTCTATTACAACAGTTGAGGCAAATGTCACACCCCTTGCTTTGAGATTTCTTGGAATCCATGCTCAAAAATGAGACAGTATTTATTTACTTTAATTTCAGTGAGTATGCTTGGTTTCCCTAATGATGGATGTAAAATACTTAGAAATATTAGACTCACCAGGTAAAGACTGAAAAAAAGGAAGTGAGAAAATGGCCATTCCATGCACACCTATTATGTGCCAGGTACCAAGCAGGTGCTTTGTGTATATTGTGGTACTTACTCCTTGAAGCAACTTGGCAGGTTTGCATGGTTGCATTGCACAGAAGACACTGAAGTTTAAAGGTTAAGTACCCTACTCAAAATGACCCAGAATACTAAAAATGGAATCTCTCTATGGGTTGCTTTCTAAAATGTGTTGTTCTTCCCTGCTTACTGCAAATACTACATTTTACATGTTGCCTTTGTTTGCTTAATTTCAATATCGCTTTCTACATGAAAAAAGATCAGCTGTTAACTGTATATTGATATCATTGATGTGTCATGACTTATGGTATACTATACACATGTTTTATTTTTTATATGTATAGTGATTATATATGTATAGTGATTTATGGTGCTGTGTAGTGATTTATGGTATACTAGTGATTTATAGTATACTATACATATGTTTTATTTATTAACTTATATGTAAAGTATACCATATTTATAGTATACTATACATATGCTTTATTAAAATTCTTTCTGGAGGATTCTATTTAAAATTACAAGAATATTTTAGCTCACAGAATTCTTAGGACGGAATGATCGTAAACAGGGGGAAACTAGATACATTATTAACAAGAATCATTATTTGTCATCCGTCTCCCACATTTTAGTTCACATAGCTTGACATATTCTCAACCCCCAATTACTGCACAATGAACAATTATTCATTAGCTTTGACAACATCAAAGAAATAAAGGATTGACCCAGATCTGCAACTTAGAACTGGGTCCCCCGATCAGTTAGGGAAGGTCAAAAGGACTAATGCATTCAGGAAATATAGGAAAGGGCATACTGAAGGGGATATATTTAATCCTCAGAACTAAATAATCATTAGCAGTGGTGATGGATAAAGTTAAACATGGAGTAACTACAGAGTCAGTACTACATTTATTCAGATTCATAAATGAAAATAAGGAATGATAATCAGGCTCTGAGGTGGTTACTTGAATAAAGGATAAAATGTCTAAGCCCATAAACTCTGACAATAATCATGAAATCATATCTGCCTTTCTACTATATAATTCTGTATTTTAACATTATTTATTGAGAGCCCATGTGAAGCAAATGTAGATAACATATTTCACCTAGGAATTATATATACTTTGATTCAACAAATACTTTTTGTGTTCATTCTATACACATGTGAAGTTTCAAATAACACTTGTACTATATTAACTTTAGACAATTCTATCTATTGCATGCAAATCTAGCTTTAATATTTCTTTTCACAGTGTACAAATTCAACACCTCTAAGTCTATATAATATGCTGATCTTTTAAAACTATGTCATCACTATTGCAATTTAAAGTTGTTTGTAAACTACAATTAGAATTGTGATAAATTCTCTTTGAAGCTCTGTAAAAGACAGCATACATTTTTTTGCTCCTTTTCAATATCAAAAATTAAATATTTGTTGATATATTATTCAATGAAACACTTCTAAGTAAATTGGATTTCAGGCTGCCATTGCATAGTAAAATAGTAACAAATACAGTTTCTTCTATTTCAAAAATATATACCCATTTCACATAAAAGACAAAAAAGAACAATGTGTATCCTATTGTATAATGCAATTATCTCTAGCTTGAATTATATAAATGGCCAGTAAACCTTCCCCTTCAGACAATGCATAAATATTTAATAATATAAAGGTGGTCAATAATTTAAATTCAATGAGATTTGTACATTGATTTTCCAGATAAAATGCTATTAATCCCAAGGATTTCCCACAGGTTCAGTTTTCTCTATGACTCTATGCGTTATACATTCAGATATTATATTTACAATGATAACCAAGGAAGCAGTCTTGCTCAGCAAGTGAAGCAAATTAACTGAATATCATAGATTATTTCTAGTGTAACATTGATGGATACATACGTACCACTACCTGAGGTCAAATCCTGCCTTAGGCAAAAATCGTGAAACAAGCGCAGGTGATCAGTTTCCTCTTCCATGCTCCTGACCTCCTCCGTGACCTTTGTTTTCAGTCCCTCTAGGTGGGACAGCTCTTTCTGGCTACACTCCAGGTGTGCTGTGGTTAATCAGAGGAACCTTCTTAGGACAATGTTTCATGCTTCATGCTTACTGCTCTCCCCTGTGTCAAAATACACTGTGTTAGATATTGCTTGTCAGCTGGAATACAAGTCAATAACTGGATACAAATAAAGCCATGACATGGTACAAAATGATTGGATTGCCTCCTCTGAAGGTATTTATGGTCCAGCTGAAAACTCTTTTTAGAATGCAAGAAATGACTCTTAACCAGTGAAATATCAAGTGAGAGTCTGAAAATATCTTCAAAAAAGTATTTTCCTATGCCTCTAAGTCACAAATATCTAGCACCAGTCCATTCAAAATTATCTCAATTATATTCTCCAAAGTTTTGTATTATGTTTAATCACTAGTGGTCTTAATAGTGAAACAATGAGACTATAAAATGAGATTCAGAAATTTTATCATCAAATAGGTATTTATGAGTGAGTGACAGTGGCTCAGTTGTGTCTGACTCTGTGATCCTATGGACTGTAGCCTGCCAGGCTCCTTTGTCCATGGAATTCTCCAGGCAACAATACTGAAGTGGGTTGCCATTTCCTATTTATATACTTTCATACATCCTTAAAATCTGATTTCCAAATTAGGAATAAGATAGAATTCTCAGTTGCTGATTATTTTTTAAAGTTTTTTTCAGCTTTATTAAGATATAACTGCATACAATATTGTATTACCATAGTATATACAATATTATGATTTGATATATATAGTGAAATTATTACAATAAATTTAGTTAACATCTTTTGCTCATATAGTTACAATATTTTTTATGTTGAGAAATTTTAAGATCTACTCCCTTAGCAACTTTAAAATATGCAGTACAGTACTGTGAACTATAGTTATCATGCTGTGCATTATATCTCTGGAATTTATTTAATTTTTTAATTGGGCATTGGTTACCTTTAATCAATCTTTTAAGGCATTGGCATTAATGAATAATACAAGGGACCCACACTGGTTTTATAAATTAAATTACAATATAAAAGAACTTGAAATTTATATTTCTTAGAAACTATATTGTTAAGTTGATATTTTATATTATTTGACAATATATTCTTTTTATTTAATTTTAAATTAATTTCTAGTAAAATAGGTTGTGAGTGACATTTGAGAAATATAATTTATAAGGGTAAATGTTATTATAAATTCTTTACTATCTTCCCATACCTGATGTTAGGGAATTGCATGCTTAAGTTTCTCATAATAATCATATCCCATGTTTCTGATTATTCATGATAAGTAGATAAAATTGAGACCAAACTAGATTTTTTTTTCAATCAATAAAATGGGAGTTTTTGTTGCCTTCAAGAAAACAGACCAATAAATATATAGATTTTATATACCATTAATTTGAAAATTAGAAATGGCTGCATTAAATAGACCCTTTGTATAATCCTGGTCTTAAAAACTTAGTAACTAAGGTGTTAAATATTTCCCCCTTTCTATTGAGACAGTACACTATTTCATAGTATATGCCCTCAATCTTCACTTGTCAAGATAAGGATAATCAATCTCAATTCCCCATAAAATGTAATTTCCATTAGAGACAAGCAATAAACACTACCAATCTCTTGAAAGCATTGGACTTCTACAAAATAATCCCCTTTAAAAAAGACAAGGGGAAAAATACTTTATTTTACCACTGAGGTCTGGTATGTGGAAGCAGAAAAGTCAATTCATCTTCTTATCTTTCCGAGATACCTATAATTAATGTTTCTTTAGTTTCTTTTTTTTTTTTTTAAGGCTAAAACAGAATTCAGTGAAACTGAACATTGCAAAAAAGGGAGCAACAGCATTTACAAAGACATATTAAAACCGTTCCATATAATCTGGCATGCATTCTAACATCTCCAAACAAGAGTGACTGTCAGTAAACTCAAAACCTGGTCATTAATATTTTCTTTAGTGAAATACTCTGTGTGAATAAAAGTTATGGCCTCCATCTTCAGGAAGCTTATATTTTACTGGAGCATAGAAAATGCAATTCAAGGCAATGTATTTTTCTTTTTTCCAAAACATCCAACAAAGAGGATGTATTTACAACAAAAAATTCATTTGCTGCTAACATAGACAGATTGACATACATGAATGCTCACTGTGGATATTGCTAATGACTTTTCTAGAACTTAAATCTTGATATCATGTCCTTGTTGCAATCTTTCAGAGGTTCTGCATTGTTTTCAGTATAAAAGTCAAAGGATCATAAAATAATCATCACTTTATCACTCATTTAATTTGAACACAATTCTAATTCCAGTGTCCTCTTTTCCTTTACTCTATATCTGTAGATACATTACTCTCCCTTACTGCTGTCTCTCCTCTTCCCAGCAGTGTGGAAAGTTACCTATCAACTTGCATGTGTCTTGCAGAATTCATTTTAACACCTCCTCCCCTTACAAAGTGCTCTGACTCTTCTTTAAGCCTCCACCCAGGGCTGATTTGTCTTTTCCAAAATTCCTCCACTATGTATTTTATGGGTTTCCTTGGGAGCTCAGATGGTAAAGAATTCTTCTGCAACATTGTGCCATTTAGTATTGAATTAACTTTTTGTTGGCAATCTTTACTTGAACCTGTGCCTCTTAGGAGTGTGGAGTTTTAACCACTCTTCTGCCAGGGAAGTCCCTTCTTCATAATTTAAAACGTAAAATTCTCTTAAAAAATTAAAAATTCTTTCATCTTCTTAAGTTCTTCTAGTTTAGGATTTTTGAGATATTTTAGTAAGGTAAGAATTCTACATATCTACAAGAATATTCTAATTAAAAAATAACTTTGGAAATAAAGAGTAAAAAACAAAAATCCTTTCTGTCTTATCCCCACAGCCTGAAATGCACAACTGTTTTATTTCCTACATTAAAATGAGCACTTCCTACTTTATTTAAGAGAGGAGCACACATTTCTTACATACTCCTGCCAAACTTTCAGGAAGAAAGCTCTTAATATCGTGGCATATGATCTTTGGCTTTTCCTTTGAGGAAGGTTATTCTCAGAGGACAAAAAAAAAAAACAAACCTGTCTTGAAGATAACTTTATGTATTAGAGCTAATATTTCATCAAAGAGTCATAAAGCTTAGAAGATGAGAAAAAAATAAATATCTTCTTTTGAAGACATTCTTTGTTATTTGTGCAAAGTGATTTGAGTGTATTTTGGTAATCATTAAATGTCAACAAGGCTTTTCCAAGGCAGTTCATTTATATCTTACCAAATTATCACTATAATTTGGTATATTTTTTCTTGTATATAATCAAGTAATTACTAATATCGTAAGAATCCACAAGATAAATTTTTGGTTCATTTAAAAGATGCTAAACCAAAAGTAAAATGTTGTCTAGGAGAATTAGTTAAATCAACTTAGCAATTGTTCTCTACATCATTAACTATTTTGCTTATGGATTTTCCTGGTGGTTCAGGCAGTAAAGACCTGAATTTCCATTTTTCAATTTCTGAGTCTTTCCCTCACTCCCTTCCTCCCTTTATTCACCAGTTGGATGGAATACTTTTTTCAATATAACTCATATGTCAGTGTGTAATTTATTCCTCATAATAATATTTCATTGTTTGAATTAAAAACTTACTCACCACAGTGATTCTGAAATTGACCCCAGGCATGGTTTCTACTTGCAATACTATAATCTCACATTGAGGAAAATATGATATTTTCTAAGGAAAGCATGCTAGTATATATTAACTATCTTTAAACCAGGCTTTATCATTTTCTTTATTGTCATCTTTAACATTATCATCAATTGAGCAACATTGTTTCAGCACCTCCCATGGTTCAAGCTCTGTGGTACTTCACAAGAGATATAAATGTTACTTTAATTCACAAAACAATTCTAAAAAATGAGTAATATGACTTGAAATCTAAAGGAGAAAATAAGTATCAAACAAATTAACTAATCTAATTAATTAATCACCAGATTAAGTGATGGGTTAATATTTGAATATGTATTCATATGTCTTCAAATTTCAGATTTTCCACCATTCCATTCTGAAACAAGACATTTGGAAAGTCATTTTAAACAACAAGGAATTACTTTATAGCTCAGGAAACTACACTCAATATCTTATAAGAACCTATAATGGAAAAGAATTTGAAAAATAATATATATGTGTGTGTGTGTGTGTATAACTGAATCAATTTGCTATATACCTAAGACTAATAAATCATTGCAAATTGAAAAAGTACAAGCTAAAAAAATTAAAAAATATTCTTAAATGTTTTCCTCATTTATATCTATTAACTGAAACATACTTCTGCCCACGGCTAATTTATAACCCATATACACCATGATTACTTCAAGAGGAAAAATAAAAGAACTTTTCCTTTCTCTGATTCCCATAGCAATATCATCCATACATATGTTTTAAAATTTGATAAATATCAACTTCTAATGTTTTCTAGTATCCTGAATGACTCAGTAAGACTAGACCATCAGAAGATGTCAATGTGACCCAGCAGGAAATTACCATGTTAATAGGTAAACTCTTGAGTGCTACTATGACCCTTTCTCTATAGAAGACAACAGCAGTAACTCTGGGCCCCTTTGAACTTCCTCAGCTGGCCTGTGAGTTTATCACTCCCTTTGGTCAAATCACTGTAGAGAAGTTGAATAGCACTGGAAAGCTGCAAATAGCTATTTAGTTGTATGTTTCTGTACTTGCCTAGCTCAGGCATAGATACATGACTAGATTTTAAATATTTCAGAGCATGGACCAAATAGTTTTCATCTTACTTTTCTTTCTTCCTTCCTTCTCTCTTCCTTATTTCTTTCTTTTCTCTGTATTTCTTCTACTTATTTCTTAATGTATTCTCTTTATCTAGCCTATCTGTCCTCCCCTCTAGTCAAGTTCAATATATATATTAAGGCAAAATCAAGCACAGGTTTATTTCTTAACAGATTAATTCAATTCAACCTAAATAGCAATAGAGCTGAGCTAAGGTTTCTATTTTGTCCATCCTAACAATGAACCATTTTGATATGTGTTATCAAGAAGCCAGGGCTTGCCTGGTGGCTCAGCAATAAAGAATATGCCTGTTAATGCAGAAGATAAGGATTGAATCCCTGGGTCAGGAAGATCCCCTGGAAAAGGAAATTGTCACCTACTCCATTATTCTTGCCTGGGAAATTCCATGGACAGAGGAGACTGGCCTGCTGCAATCCATGGGGTCGCCAAATCACAGCTTAGTGACTGAACAGCAACTACTATCAACGAACCAAATTTGTTTTCAAATGAAGTGTCCAAATATAACCCATTCATAACCTTAAATCATGACTTGCACATTGTCTGACACATAGCATGGCCTAAAAGTTATTTATTAAAAGTGGAGGAATAAATGAAGAAATAAATGTTTTAAACCTTGCTCATTTACCAATGTACTTAGTTTTCACTGTACATGCAACATATATAAGCACAATACTGGTTTTCAATATTAATATTTTGTCTCAGTGACTGTTGAGCCAGAAAAGGGAACATGAACATATTTACCTAAAAAAAGAGAACATGAGGAAGAAATCACTGAAGCATAACGGAAGACAAGCAAAATAGGAAAGAAACCATAGCATTTGAGCAAATAAATTTAAAATAGATAAATATTAGGAGTGGGTCTACCATTTGAGATATTTCTATTTTGACTGTAACTGATTAAATATTCTTTAGTAGGATAATAACATAAAGTAGATAATTTCTGTAATAAAAAGTTCTCTAAATAAAAACAAGAAGAGTGGAAATGAGAAAAGACTGAAAACAATGTTATCAGTCAGTAATTTAAGGGAATTCATCCACTGATGATGATGAGATTCTGACACAGAACTGACTATATATAATGAAAGATATGAGTGAACCCACAGCTAGTTTGACAGCATTGTCAAATTTAATTTGTTTTTTGTTGATTTTTTTCCTATTTTTCCTTTATCTTATCTTTACCAACGCAAGAACCTTTGTTTCTGTATAGTTGCATCGCAAGAAAGATATATTATTTCTCATGGCACATATACAGACAAAACTTGCTGTTGCTCAGTCGCTAAGTCCTGTCCACTCGTTGTGACCCCATGGACTGTAGCATGCCAGATTTCCCTGTCCTTCACACTTTTCTGGAGTTTGTTCAAACTCATGTCGACTGAGTCGGTGATGCCATCCAACCATCTCATTCTCTGTCATCCCCTTCTCTTTCTACATTCAATCTTTCCCAACATCAGGGTCTTTTCCAATGAATCGACTCTTCTCATCAGGTGACCAAGTAATTGGAACTTCAGCTTCTGTACAATCCTTCCAATGAATATACAGGGTTGATGTTCTTTAGGATTGACTTGTTTGATCTCCTTGCTGCCTAAAGGACTCTCAAGCACCAAGCTGGTCTTCTCCAGCACCATGGTTCGAAAGTATCAATACTTTGGTGCTCAGCCTTCCTTATGGTCCAACTCTCACATTCAAACATGACTACTGGAAAAACCATAGCTTTTACTATATGGACCTTTGTCAGCAAACTGATATCTCTGCTTTTTTAACATACTGTCTAGGTTTATCATAGCTTTTCTTAGAAGAAACAAGTGTCTTTTAATTTCATGACTGCAGTCACTGTTCACAGTGACTTGGAGCCCAAGAAAATAAATTCTGTCACTCTTCCAACTTTTCCATCCATTTGCCATGAAGTGATGGGACCAGGTGCCATAATCTGTTTGTTTTTTTTTTATAATATTGAGACTTAAGCCAACTTTTTCCACTCTCCTCTTTCACCTTCATCAAGAGGGTTCTTTAGTTCCTCTTTGCTTTCTGCCATTAGAGTGGTATAATCTGTACTTACATTTGATTTTTCTTTCATCAATTATTTAGAGAAAAAGATTAATTTATGTAATTACACGGGGCTCCCCTGGTGGCTCAGATGGTAAGGAGTCTGCCTGCAATGCAGGAGACTTCCGTTAGATCCCTGATTCAGGAAGAGTCCCTGGAGAAATGAATGACAACCCACTCCAGTATTCTTGCCTGGAGAATTCCACTGGCATAGGCACTTGGTGGGCTATGGTCATTACATAAATTTATATCATTGTGTTAAGACAGTGGAAATGTTTAAGAAAGATGAAATCAGTATTCTTTATCTATATGTCAATTAACTATAGCCCACTTAACTTCACATTCCAGGAGGTCTGGCTCTATGTGAGTGATCAGACCACTGTGGTTATTGGGGTCATTCAGATCTTTTTTGTATAGTCCTTCTGTGTATTCTTGCCACCTCTTAGAATCTTCGGCTTCTGTTAGGTTCATACTGTTTCTGTCCTTTATTGTGCACATCTTTGCATTAAATATTCCCTTGGTATTTCTAATATTCTCGAAGAGATCTCTAGTCTTTCCAATTCCATTGTTTTCTTCTATTTCTTTGCATTGTTCACTTAGGATTGCTTTCTTATCTTTCCATGCTATTCTTTGGAATTCTGCATTCAGGTGGATGTATATTTCATTTTCTCCTTGGCCTTTTGCTCCTCTTCTTTTCTCAGCTATTTGTAAGACCCCCTCAGACAACCCTTTTTACCTTTTTGCATTTCTTCTTCTTGGGGATGGTTTTGATCACTGCCTCCTGTACAATGTTATGAACCTCCATCCACAGTTCTTCAGGCACTCTATCTGTCAGATCTAATCCCTTGAATCTATTTGTCAATTTCACTGTATAATCATAAGGGATTTGACTTAGGTCATACCTGAATAGCCTAGTTGTTTTCCCCACTGTCTTCAATTTAAGTCTGAATTTTACAATAAAGAGTTCATGGTCTGATCTTGTTTTTGCTGACTGTAGAGAGTTCTCCATTTTGGCTGCAAAGAATATAATCAATTTGATTGCAGTACTGATCATCTGGTGATGTCCATGTGTAGAGTTGTCTTTTATGTTGCTGGAGGAGTGTGTTTGCTATGACCAGTGCATTCTCTCGGCAAAGCTCTGTTAGCCTTTGCCCTGCTTCATTTTGTATTCTAAGGCCAAACTTGCTTGTTATTGCAGGTATATCTTGACTTCCAAGGTTTGCATTCCGGTCCCCTATGATGAAAAGAGCATCCTTTTTTTTTTTTTTGGTGTTCTAGAAAAGGGCGAAGAAATTACAGCTGAGATATTTCAAATCCTAAAAGGGATGCTGTTAAAGTGCTGCACTCAATATGTCAGCAAATTTGCAAATCTCAGCAGTGACCACAGGACTGGAAAAGATCAGTTTTCATTACAATTATAAAGAAAGGGAATGCCAAAACATGTTCAAACTTACTGAAAAATTATACTCGTCTCACACACTAGCAAAGTAATTTCCAAATTCTCCAAGCTAAGCTTTAACAGTACATGAACCAAGAACTTTCAGATGTTCAAGTTGCATTTAGAAAAGGCAGAGGAACCAGAGATCAAATCGCAACCACAACTGGATCATAGATAAAACAAGAGAATTACAGAAAAGCATCTACTTCAGCTTTATTGACTGTGCTAAAGCCTTTGACTCTGTGGATCACAACAAACTGTGGAAAATTCTTAAAGACATGGAAATACCAGACCACCATACCTGCCCCCAGAGAAACCTGTATGCAGGTCAGGAAGAAACAGTTAGAACCAGACTTGGAAAAACAGACTGGTTCCAAATTGGGAAAGGAGTACATCAAGACTGTACATTGTTACCCTGCTATTTAAATTTATATTCAGTATACATTGTGTGAAATGTTGGGTTGGATGAAGAACGTGCTGGAATCAAGATTGCTAGGAGAAATATTAATAACCTCAGATATGCAGATGACACCACCCTTATGGCAGAAAGCAAAAAGGAACTAAAGAACCTCTTGATGAAGGTGAAAGAAGGGAGTGAAAAAGCTGACTTAAAATCAACTTTCAAAAAAATGAGTATCAAGGCATCTGGTCCCATCACTTCATGGTAAATAGATAGGGAAACAATGGAAACAGTGACAAGCTTTACATTCTTGGGCTCCCAAATCACTTCAGGTGATGACTGCAGTCATGATATTAAAAGATGCTTGCTCCTGGGAAGGAAAGCTATGACCAATCTAGACAGCATATTAAAAAGCAGAAATATAACTTTGCCAACAAAGGTCCATCTAGTCAAAGCAATTGTTTTTCTAGTGGTCATGTATGGGTGTGAGAGTTGGACCATAAAAAGCTAAGCCCCCAAGAATTAATGCTTTTGAACTGTGGTGTTGAAGATTCTTGATTGTCTCTTAGACAGCAAAGGTATCAAACCAGACAGTCGTAAAGGAAATCACTCCTGAATAATCATTGGAAGGACTGATGCTGAAGCTTAAGCTCCAATACTTTGGCCACGTGCTATGAAGAGCCCACTCATTAGAAAAGACCCTGATGCTAGGAAAGATTAAAGGCATGAGGAGACGGGCACAACAGAGGACAAGATGGTTGGACGGCATTACTGACTCAATTGACATGAGTTTAAGCAAACTCCACGTAATGGTGAAGGACAGAGAAGCCTGGCATGCTTCAGTCCATGGGTTCACAAAGAGTTGAACATGGCTGATGACTGAAAAACAATGACTATAAAGATTCTATCTTCTCTACTTTCGAAGGGTTTTGATCACATGATGGATCAATAAAGGTATCTATAGAAATTCCTATCAATATAACATGATTGTGATGAAAGCTCCCATTGCTGAAAATATGGTAACAAAGTTGTCAATGGCTTAACGTTACAAAAAGTACAGTGTTGGCAAAGATTAGAACAAAAGGATTGATATAACAATGGAATTCTTAACTTACGTTCAGCCTCAGGGTATACTGACTAGTGAAGAACACTGCTCATCATACCAAAATGAGCACTGTTTTCTTGAAGAGCATCATTAGTATCTACAAATGAGAAAAATCTTATCTCTGAAAAGTCAAGGACTTACAAAATAGACTTAAATGGAATCATGTACGGACTGAGCTGTCATCATGTCTCCTTCCTTGTGTTCTAGAATACCTTTCTTATACTGCTGTGCTAGACCACGTTGGGCTGCAAAATCAATGCAGATTGTGACTGCAACCATTAAATTAAAAGATGCTTGCTCCTTGGAAAAAAAAGCTATGACCAACCTAGACAGCATATTAAAAAGCAGAGACATTACTTTGCTGACAAAGGTCCATTTAGTCAAAGCTATGGTTTTTCCAGTAGTCATGTATGGATGTGAGAATTGGTCCAATAAGAAAATTGAGCGCTGAAGAATTGATGCTTTTGAACTGTGGTGTTGGAGAAGGCTCTTGAGAGTTCCTTGGATTGCAACGAGATCAAACCAGTCAATCCTGAAGGAAATCAGTCCCAGACATTCATTGGAAGCACTGATGCTGAAGCTGAAGCTCCAATACTTTGGCCACCTAATGAGCAGAACTGACTCATTGGAAAAGACCCTGATGCTGGGAAAGATTGAGGGCAGGAGGAAAAGGGGACGACAGAGGATGAGATGATTGTATGGAATCACCGATTCAAGGGACATGAGTTTGAGCAAGCTCCGTGAGTTGATGATGGACGCAGAAGCCTGGTGTGCTGCAGTCCATGGGGTCACAAAGAGTTGGAGATGACTGACTGACTGAACTGAGACCACCTTGCTTGGCAGACCTGGTGGCTCAGCAGTAAAGAATCCTCCTACCAATGCAGGAGACACAAGGAATGCAAATTGGATCCCTGGGTCAGGAAGACCCCCTGGAAAGAGAAAAATGGCAACACACTCCAGTATTCTTGCTTAGAAAATTCCATGGACAGAGGGGCCTGGCAACAGTCCACAGGGCACCAGACAGTCGGACATGACAACACATACCCCCCCAAAAAAAAAATTAGTTCTAAAAAATGTTGCATTTCATTTAAGCAGAGGATTCAACTCTTTGTCCACATGGGTGATTTCCAAAACTGCACATAAATAAAAGTTGATATGTAAGAGCCTCTTCTCTGAGAATAGAAATGAATCAGAAAAGCAAACATTTATAGTTATTTAAGCCACAATTTTCTAGACTCTAACACTGCCTTACCTTGGTAAGCAATAGAGCACACAACAAAATTAGGAACAAATACATAGAAGCATAGCATGGAGAAAAGGCCAGAAATATCTGCATAACTGTGTGTTGTGAGGGGAGAGTGAAGTCTCATTTCCAGTGGTATATGCCCCATTGGCTTGCCTCATTGTCATCTTCCTTTCCTGTTGACTCTATCCTCCCACCTTTTTATCTCCCCTTACCTCACAGACAGGTAGGCAGATAAGTAGATAGCTATACAGATAGATGATAGATAGGCAGATAAAATGAAGATTGACACCATTCTTGCAGAGGAATCCCTAGATATGATGATGAAGGAGCAGAGGCAAGTTTCCTTCTTTCTGTTTTAACAAAGAAGCAGAAAAAGGAATCAATTTGACTCAATCTCCTTTAAAGGCCAGAGGGATTTTGTTGCTCAGAGCTTACAAAACATCTTCACTGAAGCAAAGGAAATGGAATCTTCACATTTTGTGAAGGAGGAATAATCATAGGCTGGGAGAAGATAAGCAGAAAGATGGCTACATTTTAAAATTCTACTTCATGATTTTTGCATTTAACAAACTTGCCTGCTTAGGGACTTCCCTGGAGGTCCAGTGGTTAAGACCCGGCCTTCTATTACAGGGGTGAAATTCTACCCCTGGCCAAGAAGGTATGATCCCATATGTCTCTGGGGCTAAAAAACCAAAACATAACACAGAATTAATATTGTAACAATTCAATAAATACTTTTAAAATGTTCCACAACAAAAAGCCTTTAAAGAACAAAGCTTGCCTGCTTAGATGATAACTAAACTGGCACAACATAGATGGCACAGGCTCTCATAAGTAGTAAACTTTAGATTTTGATAGAAAGGCAAGTCAGACTTATGTTACCATAAGCCTTATTTTAAGGTGACACCTAAAACTTGTATCTTCCCTTGTAACCCAGGTAAAGAAATATGCCTGCAAAGCAGTAGATCCAGGTTTGATTCCTGGGTCAGTAAGATCCCCCAGAGAAGGAAACGCAACCCACTCAAACATTCTTGCCTGGAGCATTCCATGGACAGAGGAGCCTGGGAGGCTAGAGTCCACGTGGCCCCAAGAGTCGGATACGCTTAGTGACTGCTAAGTCACTTCAGTCATGTCCGACTCTGTGTGACCCCATAGACGGAAGCCCACCAGGCTCCCCCATCCCTGGGATTCTCCAGGCAAGAACACTGGAGTGGATTGCCATTTCCTTCTCCAACGCTTAGTGACTAAACAACACTAATACATGTGACTCATGGAGGGTCCTATAAGTTTCACGTTAAATGTTTGCTCCATTGAGTGATTTTTCCTGGTACATAGACTATATTATTTCTCCCACTTTTATATAGTATTTTATTACATTCCTATAATACTATGTATATTTCCATATTGTAATACTATCATAAGTTTATAGTCACTTATTTAATGCATATGTTTAATAATAAAGTCTAAAAACTCTTAGAAAAAAGATATTTCTTTTTACTTCCCTGAAGTGTTCCAGCACAATTGTAAAACTCCTGATACATAGTAGGTGCTCAACCAATGGTTAAAAATACAATGCAATGATACAACTCAGTTCATCCTTAACCAAAAATAAGTGCTGGTTATCACTTGGAAACAAGGAGCCTAGCTACTAAACATTTTCTTTTTCCCTAGTAGCTATTACAGGGCTTCCCTGGTGGCTCAGTGGTAAAGAATCTGCCTGCCAATGCAGGAGACATGGGTTCAATCCTTAGGTCAGGAAGATCCCCTGGAGAACGAAATGGCAACCCACTCCAGTATTCTCTGGGAAATCCCACGGACAGAGGAGCCTGGGGGGCTACAGTCCATGGGGTTGCAAAAGAGCCAGACATAACTTAGCAACTAAACAACAACAACAAAAGTGATACCTATTACAAAGCTTTTCATCCACTATTTTCCTAAAAAAAAGTAATGATGTCTCTATTGCTTCAATTCTTTGTCATTTATTATCTCCACAAATATTTATCAACGTAGAATTGCTTCTGATTCAAATCTAGAGACATTTGTTTATATTTAATTAATTGATAGACTTTCAAAGTCTCTTGAAGTTAAGATTCTACAGATCCATTTTTACAGAGCATTTTTATGACATTTTTATTTAGCCTATTGTTGGTATTCCTGTTTTCTGTATTATCAAGTCCAATTATCAGTGATGGGATTTGGAAGAATTGTTTCATCAGTGTATAATATTAGTAGAGAATATAAAAATTTCCAATCATTCTGTAATAAAAATTCATAGGCCTCGAAATCATGCAATTATAGTTTGTAAGTCACTTTTTTGGCTAAATGACCTCGAGTAAGTTTCAATCCCTCTGAGCCACTTTTCTCATATAATATAAATGAAGTATAGTATAAATGAAGGTCAATAAAATTGGACATAAAGCACTGTGAATAAATGCCTGGTACATTGTAGGAATTCAGATTGTCTATGTGTGTATGTGTGTGCACTCAAACATACACATGTGTATCAAAGCATGCAGGTATATATAAACTGAAGCCAACATGCAGCTTGAAATCCTTTTCTAATATTGAATACTTGAAATCAATGTATAAGCTAACATCTAGTTCACTATTTTACTAATTCATTGATTTATTCATTCACTCACTTATTTATACACAAGCACATGTTGATTGCCTGCTAATTTAATTAATTATTATACATACAGCAATAAATAAGCCCCTTTTATGCATTGAGAAGCTCACAGTTTTGGGTGTAATCATACATGGGAGCAAATAATTACAATATCATGATATTATATTAGAATAGAAATAAAACGAAGCAGTATAGGAGTGTTTACCTGGAAGAAGTAGTGTTGGACCAACTCAAATGATAAATATGGGGCATAACATTTGCAAGTGAGTCACAGAGAGTTACAGAGAGGCTTCCCTGGTGGCTCAGACGGTAAAGTGTCTGTCTGCAATGCGGGAGACCTGGGGTCAATCCCTGGGTTGGGAACCCCCTGGATAAGGAAATGGCAACCCACTCGAGTACTCTTGCCTGGAAAATCCCATGGACAGAGGAGCCTGGTAGGCTACAGTCCATGGATTTGCAAAGAGTCGGACATTTCTGAGTAACTTTTCTTTCTTTTTTCTTTCACAGAGTTAGTCAAATCAGCAGCACCAAGCAAATATTTACTGAAAATAATGGTTGTATAATGAACTAGAATGTTTTCCTAGTTCATAAGCTGCCTCTTAGTTGTAGGTAAACATTTAAATGATATTAATTTTGGTCTTTTACAAGAATAAATGATTTGTGAGTGTGTGTGTTTGAACATATGGGAGTGTATGTTGCTATACAACACTGGCTACTATCTATTTCAGAAGAAAATATATCAATGACGATAGTTACTTGGGCTTATTTTCAAAACATGCCTATTTAAATTTAAAAGGTTCTTTATGAAACAATTTGGTGTATCTGTGCATGTGTGCATGTGCATGTCTGTGTGTCTATCAGTAGTATGAAGAGCTTTGGTTGTCCTTCAAACATGTGGACATTGCCTGGATCTAGAGTTACGAGCTTTATTTCCCACCCACCATCAATAGGTGCAGCACAGAATGAGTCCTGTAGTCTCAACCTACTTGAAGTTCAATCATCTATCTGAGTCGTGCTGGAGAGGTTATTTCCAGAAACCAGGTTTTCAGCCTTAAGCACGTATTCAAGCAAACATTTTATTCAATAATTTTGCTAAGAAACATGATGTTTAATAGAGTGCTAAGCAGCTATTATGAAACAAAGAAATGTAAAAAAACATAACATGATTTTTGGCATTTGAAAGTTTTATTCTAAAGAAACTTTAATATAAAATCATCATTCTCTCTTTCAGCCTCTGTGTGATGTCAGTGAACGTCATTAGAATTCCAGAAGCACATAAATAGGAGAAAGAATTTCTCTATGATTATTTTTACAATATTTTCTGTGATTTGTTTCCTAGAGCAGAACTGGGTTACAGTTCAGCACGTATTTATGAAAAGAAATTACTCAAGACTCAAATCTTAAACATAATTTTATATTATCTTACCAAGTGAATAATCAAGTCCTGTCATTATGACTGTTGGATGTAAAATGAATGAGGAAATTTACAGTTGCATTGAGGATGCTGACAATTAAACACACATTGAAAATACAAAAGGCAGGAAAATTTTTGAGAGTTTTTAAGCAATAAATATGTTCAGATTTGAGTAGTAGATAGCTCTAGCAGAAGGATAAGAAAGTGAAGTAATACTAAAATAAAATGCAAATTAGAAAATAAAGTGTAGAAAGATAACCCTCACAAATGAAAGGAAAAGACAAGAATTGCTTAAAGAAGAACATAGGGTGAATAACTCAGTGAGGGTTCCTGGCCTGAGGCAACCACAGACACTGTGAAAATATTCCCCAATGACTCAGCACTAAAGAATCCACCTGGGAAAGCAGGAGATGTGAGTTCAATCCCTGGGTCAGGAAGATCCCCTGGAGGAGGAAATGGCTGCTGCTACTGCTGCTAAGTCACTTCAGTCGTGTCCAACTCTGTGTGACCCCATAGACGCCAGCCCGCCAGGCTCCCCTGTCCCTGGGATTCTCCAGGCAAGAATACTGGAGTGGGTTGCCATTTCCTTCTCCAATGTGTGAAAGTGAAGTTGCTCAGTCATGTCCGACTTGTAGCGACCCCATGGACTGCAGCCCACCAGGCTCTTCCATCCATGGGATTTTCTAGGCAAGAGTACTGGAGTGGCTTGCCATTGCCTTAAATGGCAACCCACTCTATTATTCTTGCCTGAGAAATTCCATGGACAGTGGAGCCTGGTAGGCTACATTCCATGGTGTCTCAAAGAGTCAGACATGACTGAGCAACAGAGCACTGAGCAAGGTTAGTGTAAGAGAGATGAATGCAGCTACTGGGGCTTACTTTCTGTTCATTTAATATGAATCATTTAATATGGTCAGGGGAAAAGAGAATGTAAGGCAGGGAGACTAGCAAAAATCAAACAAACAAACAGAAAATATGCTATTCATCAGAACCTTAAATATTTACCAGATTATGAAACACTGCTTCTCTCCTCTAGGCATTTACATCTTCACCACTTCCTTTTTTAAACCTCAATTTACTATTTGTCAAGGTTTACTATTTGGTCTACTATTTGTCAAGACAAGCACTGGAGCTTAAAAGCAACTGTCAAATCTTTCTGCTCCTGAAGAATAAAAAGGGACTTTCCAGGGAGTCCAGTTCTTGAGACTTCAAACTTCCCGTTCAAGGGGTGCAGATTTGATCTCTGGTTGGGGAACTAAGACTCCATATGCCATGCAGTGGTGCCAAATTTTTTTAAATTAAAAATAAACAAAAATAAGTGAATAAAGTCACCAGCTATGAAAAGGTGGTACTATTTGAAGAACATAAAGAAAAGAAAGAAGATAAGAAAGGGCTTTTTAAAGTAACTAGATTAACCCAAAATGGAATCACTCAAGCGAAAAACAAAACTGAGTTTCCTTGTCCCATTCTCCCAGCAATGGAAGGCCAGAGACAACCCACTGGCACTTGTCTTCTCAGCACAGGTTACCTCCCTCAGCTCCAATATATAGCTGCAATATAAGGCAAGCAAAAAAGCTAGAGTTCCAGAAAAACATCTACTTTTGATTTATTGACTACACCAAAGCCTTTGACTGTGTGGATCATAATAAACTGTGGAAAATTCTTAAAAAAATGAGAATACCAGACCATCTGACCTGCCTTCTGAGAAATCTGTATGCAGGTCAGGAAGCAGCAGTTAGAACTGGACATGGAAAAACAGACTGGTTCCAAATAGGGAAAGGAGTACATGAAGGCTGTATATTGTCACCCTGTTTATTTAACTTATACGCATAGTACATCACGAGTAATGCTGGGCTGGATGAAAAACAAGCTAGAATTAAGATTTCCAGGAAAAATATCAATAACCTCAGATATGCAGATAACATCACCCTTATGGCAGAAAGTGAAGAGGAACTAAAAGTGAAAGAGGAGAGTGAAAAAGTTGGCTTAAACCTCAACATTCAGAAAACTAAGATTATTGCATGCGGTCCCATCACTTCATGGCACAAAGGAAACACTGACAGACTATTTTCTTGGACTCCAAAATCACTGTAGAGGGTTATTGCAGCCTTGAAATTAAAAGCCATTTTTATTTGATCTTTTAAAAAGAGAGTATCAAAAGAAAGAGGAAAATACTCTTTATTTTAAGTAATACATTTATCAGTCTTAAATCAAACCGCATATGATCCCCATTAAATTCTAGCCTACTCTGAGAGAATACTGACAAAATTATTTTCATAGTACCAGTTTTTTTTTTTTTTTTTTTACTTACTTACTGTTGCAACTACCTCCATAACTTGCTCCTTGAAAGAAAAGCTATGACAAACCTAGACAGCATATTAAAAAGCAGAGACATTACTTTGCCAAGAAAGGTCCCTTTAGTCAAAGCTATGGTGTTTCCAGTAGTCACGTATGGATGTGAGATTTGGACTATAAAGAAATCTGAATGCCAAAGAATTGATGCTTTTGAAATGAAGCAAGAAGACTCTTGCGAGTCCCATGAACTGCAAGGAGATCCAACCAGTCAATCCTAAAGGCAATCAATCCTGAATATTCATTGGAAGGACTGATGCTGAAGCTGAAACTCCAATACTTTGTCCACCTGATGTGACGAACCGATCATTGGAAAAAATCCCTGATACTTGGAAAGATTGAAGGCATGAGGAGAAGGGTAAGACAGAGGATGAGATGGATGGATGGCATCATCAATGCTATGGACATGAGTTTAAGTAGGCTCTAGTAGTCGACGATGGACAGGGAGGCCTGGCATATCGCAGTCTTGGAGTCTCAAGGAGTTGGACAGGACTGAGCCACTGAAGTGAATTGAACTGAACTGAACGCTGCTCTAACCAAGCAGCAAACACCCTACTCAATGTTTTACATAAAATTCTGTCCTTGTATTCAGTTCAGTTAGTCGCTCAATAGAGTCTGACTCTGCAACCCCATGAACTGCAATACGAAAGGCCTCCCTGTCCATCACCAACTGCCAGAGTCTACCCAAAGCCATGTCCATTAGTCGGTGATGCCATCCAACCATCTCATCCTCTGTAATCCCCTTCTCCTCCTGCCCTCAATCTTTCCCAGCATCAGGGTCTTTTCAAATGAGTCAGCTCTTCACATTAGGTAGCCAAAGTATTGGAATTTCAGCTTCAACATCAGTCCTTCCAATGAACACCCAGGACTGATCTCCTTTAGGATGGACTGGTTGGATCTCCTTGCAGTCCAAGGGATGCTCAAGAGTCTTCTCCAACACCACAGTTCAAAAGCATTAATTCTTCGGCGCTCAGCTTTCTTTATAGCCCAATTCACACATCCATACATGACCACTGGAAAAACCATAACCTAGAAGGACCTTTCTTGACAAAGTAATGTCTCTGCTTTTTAATATGCTGTCTAGGTAGGCATAACTCTCCTTCAAAGGAGTAAGCGTATTTTAATTTCATGCTGCAATCACCATCTGCAGTGATTTTAGAGCCCCCCAAAATAGTCAGCCACTGTTTCCACTGTTTCCCAATCTATTTCCCATGAAGTGATGGGACCGGATGCCATGAGCTTAGTTTTTTGAATGTTGAGCTTTAAGCCATCTTTTTTGCTCTCCTCTTTCACTTTCATCAAGAGGCTTTTTAGTTCTTCACTTTCTGCCATAAGGATAGTGTCAGCTGCATATCTGAGGTTATTGATATTTCTCCCAACAATCTTGATTCCAGCTTGTGCTTCTTCCAGCATTCCTCATGATGTACTCTGCATATAAATTAAATAAGCAGGGTGACAATATACAGCATTGATGTACTCTTTTCTCTATTTGGAACCAGTTTGTTGTTCCATGTCCAGTTCTAACTGTTGCTTCCTGATCTGCGTATAGGTTTCACAAGAGGCAGGTCAGGTGGTCTGATATTCCCATCTCTTTCAGAAGTTTCCAGTTTATTGTGATCCATGCAGTCAAAGTTTTGGCATAGTCAATAAACAAGAAATAGGTGTTTTTCTGGAACTCTCTTGCTTTTTCAATGATCCAGCAAATGTTGACAATTTGATCTCTGGTTCCTCTGCTTTTTCTAAACCCAGCTTGAACATCTGGAAGTTCATGGTTCATGTATTGCTGAAGCCTAGCTTGGAGAATTTTGAGCATGACTTTACTAGCCTATGAGATGAGTGCAATTGTGCAGTAGTTTGAGCATTCTATGACATTTCCTTTCTTTGGGACTGGAATGAAAACTGACCTTTTCCAGGCCTGTGGCCACTGTTGAGTTTTTTGAATTTGCTGAAATATTAAGTGCAACACTTTCACAGCATCATCTTTTAGGATTTGAAATAGCTCAACTGGAATTCCATCACCTCCACTAGTTTTGTTTGTAGTGATGCTTCCTAAGGCCCACTTGACTTCATATTCCAGGATGTCTGGCTCTAGGTGACTGTGAGTGATCACACCATCGTGATTATCTGGGTCATGAAGATCTTTTTTATATAGTTCTTCTGTGTATTCTTGCCACCACTTCTTAATATCTTCTGCTTCTCTTAGGTCCATACCATTTCTGTCCTTTATTGAGCCCATCTTTGCATGAAATGTTCCCTTGGTAGCTCTAATTTTCTTAACGAGATCTCTAGTCTTTCCCATTCTATTATTTTCCTCTGTTTCTTTGCATTGATCGCTGAGGAAGTCTTTCTTATCTCTCCTTGCTATTCTTTGGAACTCTGCATTCAAATGGGTATATCTTTCCTTTTCTCCTTTGCTTTTCGCTTCTCTTCTTTTCACAGCTATTTGTAAGGCCTCTCAGACAGCCATTTTGCTTTTTTGCATTTCTTTTTCTTAGAGATGTTCTTGATTCTTGTCTCCTGTACAATGTCATGAACCTCCATCCATAGTTCATCAGACACTCTGTCTATCAGGTCTAGTCCCTTAAATCTATTTCTCACTTTCACTGTATAGTCATAATGGATTTGATTTAGGTCATATCTGAATGGTCTAGTGATTTTCCCAACTTTCTTCAATTTAAGTCTGAATTTGGAGTTCATGATCTGAGCCACAGTCAGCTCCCGGTCTTGTTTCATTGACTGTACAGAGCTCTCCTTCTTTGGCTGCAAAGAATATAATCAATCTGATTTCGGTGTTGACCATCTGGTGATGTCCATGTGTACAGTCTTTTCTTGTGTTGTTGGAAGAGGGTGTTTTCTATGACCAGTGCGTTCTCTTGACAAAACTCTATTAGCCTTTGCCCTGCTTCATTCCGTGCTCCAAGGCCAAATTTGCCTGTTACCTGAGGTGTTTCGTGACTTCCTACTTTTGCATTCCAGTCCCCTATAATGAAAAGGACATCTTTTTTGGGTGTTAGTTCTAAAAGGTCTTTTAAGTCTTCGTAGAACCATTCAACTTCAGCTTCTTCAGCGTTACTGGTTGGGGCATAGGCTTGTATTACTGTGATATTTAATGGTTTGCCTTGGAAATGAACAGAGATCATTCTGTCATTTTTGAGTTTGCATCCAAGTACTGCATTTCAGACTCTTTTGTTGACCATGATGGCTACTCCATTTCTTCTAAGGGATTCCTGCCCACATTAGTAGACATAATGGTCATCTGAATTAAATTCATCCATTCCAGTCCATCTTAGTTCACTGATTCCTAGCATGTCTATGTTTAATCTTGTCATCTCCTGTTTGACCACTTCCAATTTGCCTTGATTCATGGACCTAACATTCCATTTTCTTTGCAATATTGCTCTCATGACTCTTTCTAGAAGTAGTGAAAGTGAAAGTCCCTCAGTCCAGTCTGACTCTGCGACCCCATGGACTGTAGCCTTCTAGTCTCCTCTGTCCATAGAATTCTCCAGACCAGTATACTGGAGTGGGTATCCATTCCCTTCTCGAGGGGACCTTCCCAATCTAAGGACTGAATCCTGGTCTTCAACATTGCAGTCAGATTTTCATCGTATGACTCTTTCTATTTTCTAGGCTAGATTGCTCTTTTTCATGAATCGGCAAGTAAACACAAACTCCTCCTCCTGAAGTTGCTTCAGTGATGTCCAACACTTTGTGACCCCTGGGCTAGAGCCCACCAGGCTAAACACCAACTAGATCAGTAAAATGTCCTTAGAAAATTTTCATTTAGCCAATCCTATACAGTGGAAGTGAGAAATAGATTTAAGGGACTAGATCTGATAGATAGAGTGCCTGATGGACTCTGGATGGAGGTTCGTGACATTGTACAGGAGACAGGGACCAAGACCATCCCCATGGAAAAGAAATGCAAAAAAGCAAAATGGCTGTCTGAGGAGGCCTTACAAATAGCTGTGAAAAGAAGAGAAGAGAAAAGCAAAGGAGAAAAGGAAAGATATAAGCATCTGAATGCAGAGTTCCAAAGAATAGCAAGGAGAGATAAGAAAGCCTTCCTCAGTGATCAATGCAAAGAAATAGAGGAAAACAACAGACTAGGAAAAACAAGAGATCTCTTCAAGAAAATTAGAGATTCCAAGGGAACATTTCATGCAAAGATGGGCTCAATAAAGGACAGGAATGGTATGGACCTAACAGAAGCAGAAGAGATTAAGAAGAGGTGGCAAGAATACACAGAAGAACTGTACAAAAAAGATCTTCACGACCAAGATAGTCGTGATAACGTGATCACTAACCTAGAGCCAGACATCTTGGAATGTGAAGTCAAGTGGGCCTTAGAGAGCATCACTACGAACAGAGCTAGTGGAGGTGATGGAATTCCAGTTGAGCTATTTCAAATCTTGAAATATGATGCTGTGAAAGTGCTGCACTCACTATGCTAGTAAATTTGGAAAACTCAGCAGTGGCCACAGGACTGGAGAAGGTCAGTCTTCATTCCAATCCCAAAGAAAGGCAATGTCAAAGAATGCTCAAACTACTGCACAATTGCACTCATCTCACACACTAGTAAAGTCATGCTCAAAATTCTCCAAGCCAGGCTTCAGCAATATGTGAACCATGAACTCCCTGATGTTCAAGCAGGTTTTAGAAAAGGCAGAGGAACCAGAGATCAAATTGCCAACATCCACTGGATCATGGAGAAAGCAAGAGAGGTCCAGAAAAGCATCTATTTCTGCTTCATTGACTATGCCAAAGCCTTTGACTGTGTGGATCACAATAAACTGTGGAACATTCTGAAAGATCTGGGAATACCAGACCACCTGACCTGCCTCTTGAGAAACCTGTATGCAGGTCAGGAAGCAACAGTCAGAACAGTACATGGAACAACAGACTGTTTCCAAATAGGAAAAGGAGTACGGCAAGGCTTTATATTGTCACCTTGCTTATTTCACTTATATTCAGAGTACATCATGAGGAACGCTGGGCTGGAAGAAGCACAAGCTGGAATCAAGATTGCTGGGAGAAATATCAATAACCTCAGATATGCAGATGACACCACCCTTATGGCGGAAAGTGAAGAGGAACTCAAGAACCTCTTGATGAAATTGAAAGAGGAGAGTGAAAAGGTTGGCTTGAAGCTCAACATTCAGAAAACAAAGATCATGGCATCTGGTCCCATCACTTCATGGGAAATAGATGGAAAAACAGTGGAAACAGTGTCAGACTTTATTTTTGGGGGCTCCAAAATCACTGCAGATGCTGACTGCATCCATGAAATTAAAAGACGCTTACTCCTTGGAAGGAAAGTTATGACCAACCTTAATAGTATATTAAAAAGCAGAGACATTACTTTGCCAACCTAGGTCCGTCTAGTCAAGGCTATGGTTTTTCCTGTGGTCATGTATGGATGTGAGAGTTGGACTGTGAAGAAAGCTGATCGCCGAAGAATTGATGCTTTTGAACTGTGGTGTTGAAGAAGACTCTTGAGAGTCCCTTGGACTGCAAGGAGATCCAACTAGTCCATTCTAAGGGAGATCAATCCTGGGTGTTCATTGGAAGGACAGATGCTAAAGCTAAAACTGCAATACTTTGGCCACCTCATGCGACGAGTTGACTCACTGGAAAAGACTCTGATGCTGGGAAAGGTTGGGGGCGGGAGGAGAAGGGGACGACGGAGAATGAGATGGCTGGATGGCATCACCGACTCTGTGGACATGAGTTTGAGTGAACTCCGGGAGTTTGTGATGGACAGGGAGGCCTGGCGTGCTGTGATTCATGGGGTCGTGGAGAGTCGGACACGACTGAGCAACTGAACTGAACTGAACAGCAGCAAATAGCCAGTCATGGAAACTGAATTTTTGCCTTTAAGAATAAAGCAAAGGTACTTTGCCCACCTGATGAAGTTAACTGACTCATTGTAAAAGACCCTGATGCTGGGAAAGATTGAAGGTGGGAGGAGAAGGGGATGACAGAGATAAGATGGTTGGATGGCATCACCGACTCGATGGACACGAGTTTAAGCAAGCTTTAGGAGCTGGTGATGGTCAGGAAGCCTGGTGTGCTGTAGTACTTGGGTTCACAAAACGTTGGACATGACTAAGCAACTGACTGAACTGAATCAGCTGGAGAGAAATGCTATTGATCTGCATAAGCATTAGTCTTTTTAGTCCTATCTCATATTGTGTCAGAGTGTCTATATCCAGGCATGCTTACCACAGGAGCATCTAAGGCTGCTATAATCCTCAACAAAAGGCCCTCTCCACATCTATCCATCTTTGGGATTCAGTTGCTGGTAAGGTGTTTCTTACCTGATTCCTTCTGACACAGAGTAAGAATGGCCACAAGAAATGGATTATGTTTTTCTTTCCCCCAATTGCTTTTAAACCGTGGTGCTAAAGAAGACTCTTGAAAGTCCTTTGGACAGTCAGGATGTCAAACACGTCAATCCTAAAGGAAATCAACCCTGAATATTCATTGGAAGGACTGGTGCTGAAGCTCCAATACTTTGGCCACCTGATGTGAAGAGACAACTTATTGGAAAAGACCCTGATTTGGGGAAAGATTGAAGGTGGGAGGAGAAGGGGGTGACAGAGGATGAGGTGGTTGCATAGCACTACCGACTCAATGGACATGAGTTTGAGCAAACTCCAGAAGCTGGTGATGGACAGGGAGGCCTGGCAGGCTGCAGTCCATGGGGCCGCAAAGAGTCAGACACAACTGAGCAACTGAACTGAACTGAACTAGTAACTGAACAACAACCTAGAAACACCCTTTTGTAAACAGTCCTTTATTTATATTGTCTTCAAATGATCCAATGCCTTGTGCCAAGAACCTAATGGAAATATGTGGCAAATGTTTCCAGGACATCCACCTAAGCTTTAATAAAGAAATTCCATTCTTATCTGTTTTCCATCTTGGGTTGATCAGGAGTACGATGACTAATTTTAATTAAGTGAGTTGTATGCTCTTTGGCACTTGTCTGTCAGCACAGGTTACCTCCTAAATATTTCCTCTATATCAAATATATAGCTAGCAGTCACAAATACAAAATTTAATACTGTCTTTAATGTACATACCTGTGAGTATAGTTTCCCTATCTTTTGAGTTAATCAAGGCTAGGTATCAGCTTCCACTCATAATTGATATAATAGAGCTCAAATATTTGTTCCATGAATGCATAAAAGAAAGAATGAATCAATGAATATATTGCCTAAAAGGTAATGTTTCCAAGCAAATAATTTACATTTTTAAAAGACTAAAGAATTGATTTTTATGGTCAACAAAATGTGAAAGACTTTGCTGATTAATCATTTTCACTAAAATCTTGAGTTAACATGAGCTTCCTGTTTAAACAAGATCTCTGTATCACAACATCTAGGGAATACCATTAATTTCTGTTACTTTCCCTTTTGTTTTTCCATACCTTACTTATTAAACCAAGACCACATCTAGGTGAGATAAGAAGGATCAACCTATTTTGGAATCAGAATTTGCACTGACTATTTTTAATGAATATTCTGGTCAAGTTCAAAATTAAGGTCTGAGCAAGGGCACCATAATGAGGCTTCTCTATTCCATTGCTAGATTGCCTTGTTATTGATGTCCCTTATATAACATGAAACATCAACTCTGATTAAAGAATATTTTAATCAGAATAGCATTTCATTAAAAAGGAAAAAAAAATACTAATACAAAAATACCTTACCAACTTTAGGGGTGAAGTAAATTATTTTATGTTCATGGACAAAAGTCTCTTTAATTGATTTTATTTTAAAAAATGTTCTTTAATTTTACTTTTCTTTACACCTTAATGAATTTTGCTGCTGCTACTGCTGCTAAGTTGCTTCAGTCGTGTCCGACTCTGTGCGACCCCATAGACAGCAGCCCACCAGGCTCGGCCGTCCCTGGGATTCTCGAGGCAAGAACCCTGGAGTGGGTTGCCATGTCCTTCTCCAATGCATGAAAGTGAAAAGTGAAAGTGAAGTCGCTCAGTCGTGTCCGACTCTTAGCGACCCCATGGACTGCAGCCCACCAGGCTCCTCCGTCCACAGGATTTTCCAGGCAAGAGTACTGGAGTGGGGTGCCATTGCCTTCTCCTGAATGGATTTTACTAAAATTCAAATTCTACTTTTCCTAGACTATTAGCCCTTTTTGGGGGGAGCTGACAAATGACTATATAACCAACAAAGAGATTTAACCTAAGAAAAAAAAATTCTTGACTTTAGATAAACTATGCATTGTCTTTAGGAGCCCAAAGAAATTGGAAAAAAGCTATTGCATTTGTTTACACAGTGTAATGCAATTTTTAAACTCTTTCAAAACATACTGTTACAAACCAATACATTGATTTCACACATGAACAAACAGTTGTGGGCATGGTCTGAAAAGCACAGCTTCGCCAGAGCTAACATTTCCTAAAACCACACAACATGCCTGACACCATCCTAACATTCACATCCATTCCTCTCTTTGCATGCTCACAACAACCTTGTGAGTGAGATTATCTCCCTGATTTTATAGATGAGAAAACTAAGGCTTAAGCAAATTACTGCCTAAGGTCACACAGGATTGAAGCACCTGAGACAGGATTTGAACCAAAACCAGAGGGTCCAAAGCCCAAGTAGCCCATGACTTCAGCTGCAAGAATTCAGAGCATCCTTTATGTCCATATTAGATGTGTCTTCACCGCAAAGGTTTATGCAAACACTTTTAACAACACGGTACATAATTCCTTGGATTGGCTTTACCAGCCTCTGTGCACACAGATGAGTGATCTCTGGGGTTCACTCTGCTTTGCTAGTGTAATCATAAGGCTCAAGTCATCAATAGTATTTTTCTAGAGAGAGAGTGGGCAATGACATCTTCAGTTTAGGAGAGTAGACTTTTTGTGGTTTACTAAAGTCATGTCCAACTCTTTTGTGACCCCGTGGACTGTAGCCCATCACATTCCTCTCTGTCTATGAAATTTCCCAAGCAAGAATATTGGAGTGGATTGCATTTCCTACTCCAGGGGATCTTCACAACCCAGGGATCACATCCATGCCTTCTGCACTGGCAGACAGATTCTTGACCACTGGGTCACCAGGAAAGCCTCTAGATTTGTTAGTGGCTTATTTTTGTTTCTCTGTGAATTCTTCATCCTTTAGTAGGTGATTCTCAGGCAGACATGTGTTTAAAAGATAAGGGTGGTACAAAAGTAATTGCAGTTTTGAGGATGAGTATTAAATCTTTATAACTAGGCTTAAACATATCTTTATTAATCAAAATAGGAACTATTACAATTGGTACATTTTTGCAGAGAAATAAGTTGTTTTATACCTGTAGTGTAAAAATCAGAGCTTCAGGATTCCACAAACTCTTGGAAAGCATTTTCTGCATCCTGCTGGTTGTAGAAACCTTTTTCCAGCAAAAAGTTGCTGAGATGCTTGAAGAAGTGGTAGTCCATTGTTGAGAGTTCAGGTGAATATGGTGGATGAAACAAAATTTTGTAGCCCAGTTCTTTCAACTTCTGAAGCATTGGTTGTACTATATGCATTCAAGCATTATCTTGGAGAAGAATTGGGCCCTTTCTGTTGACCAATGCCAGCTACAGACATTGCAGTTTTTGGTGCATCTTATTGATTTGCTGAGCATACTTCTCAGATGTAATGGTTTTTCCAGGATTCAGAAAGCTATAGTAGTTCAGAAGGACAGCAGACCACTTAACAGTGACCATGACTCTGTGTGTGTGTGTGTGTGTGTGTGTAAGTTTGTCTTTAGGAAGTGCTTTGGAGCCTCTCCTCAGTCCACCACTGAGCTGGCCATCCTATAAAATCCAGTTGTTCTCTATAATCCACTTTTTGTTACACGTCACATTCACGATACACGACGGTTCATTGTTTCATAGAATAAGAGAAGATAACACTTCAATATGATGATTGTTTTCATTTTCAGTCAGCTCATGAGGCAACCACTTACTGAGTTTTTTCACCTTTTCAATTTGCTTCAAATGCTGAATGACTAATCTAGAATGGCAGACATTGAGTTTTTTGGCAACTTCTCGTGTAGTTGTAAGAAAAATCACTGCTCCCCAGCCCCTCAGTTTCTGATTCAACACATGTGGGATGGAACCTGAGAATCTGCATCTCTATTAAGATTCCAGGTGATGCAGATGCTGCTGGTCTGTGGCCCACACTCAGAGATATACTGCCTCAGTACATCCCTCAGAAAGAAGGTTCTCAAGAGGGATTCTAGCAAAAACTTCCTCTCTTCATATATCTTTGATAACTAAGGAGACCCTTCTCAGTTAGAACCCCTCACTTCTACTGACTAACTCACCGAGTAGGCTTATGTACTATAAGCTTTGAAGTGAATAAAACATAAAACCCATCACCCTGGCTGGGAAAGTGCAGCCCAGCCTTCCAAGGTCTGGCGTTTCCATGTGATGCTTACCTTACATAAGTGTTTAATGAACATTGCTTAATTTACCTCATGGGGAAAGTGGACTTTTAAAGCTAGTAAGTCAAGGGGGTCTCACTTTGGGTTTTTCCAAGAAACAAGTATTACAAAGATGAAATGGTATGATTAAAAGGAGATGTAGCACAGGCATTTCTACCCAAATCCACTTTGTGCATGTTTTGTTTGCTCCCAAGCTTTTTGCATCCTCAGTCTGGTTGCTATGAATGTAACCCAGAAACTGACAGGCTGGAAGGAGTCACCTAATCCAACTGGCCAAGTCACTTTCCTCTTTATTTCTCCTTTCCCCTCCCAGAGCCTACATTCTGAAAGACTGTAGCTACTACTCGCTCATTTTCCCATGCACACAACACTCAGTGCTGTCAACATTTCTGTGCCAAAGCCTAAGACTAGCGCTACCTTTGTGTAGAGGTCTGAGGAGACTGAGGAGGACTCAGGAATGCCTGTTTCTTCCTGTGTGGACACCAAGCTGAAGCTCAGTCACTGTGCTGCTGAGAACAGCTACATTCTTTAGTGATTGGCTGTGGCTTCTGCTGTTTAGTCACTAAGTCATGTCCAAATCTTTGTGACCCCTTGGACTCTATCATGCCAAGCTGCTCTGTAGATGTGAATTCCCAGGCAAGAATACTAAAGGGGATTGTCATTTCCTTTTCCAAAGCTATTGCGTTTTCATAACCACTGCCTAATTCATCCCAGTGGTGGAATGGTGATTCTCAGATAGAAGCCAAGACTGGGAAAAGGAGCCTGCTTTTGATGAGAAAAAATGATTCCCATAGGGTTGACGTCTATCTCAAGCACATTTCTGCTCTCCACTTCAGTTTCTTCTCAAACATAGTGGTTGCAGGAAACTCAGACACAGGAAATTGAAGAATCAATGCTATAATAAGCTCTTTGATTGGGGTTGTTGGAGACACAAAAATAGCAGGACTGTGAGCAGTAAATGAAGCTAGAGGGATGTGACTAAACGCCACAGCCCCATAGCAAAGCGTGTCTCTGGATCATTTACTACAAAACATATTTACCAAAACTGTAAATAAAATTGGGATTTGGAACAAGTTGATTATAATGCTATAATGATAAAGGTATTAAGTTATGATATTTGGTGCTTTAAAGTAATTTTATGATCAGGTAGCTAATATTTATTGATGATATATCAGGTATAATTTTCTTTAATTAAAGAAAAAGTTCTGTTCATTTCTTTCATCTAACACCAAATTAAAGAAAGGAGTTAGTCGGCTTAAACTATGAGTTTAATTTGTGCCTATTATTCTTTTTTCAAATTCTTTTCCCATGTAGGTTCAGTCAGTTCAGTTCAGTTCAGTCGCTCAGTCATGTCCAACTCTTTGCAACCCCATGAATCGCACCACTCCAGGCCTCCCAGTCCATCACCAACTCCCGGAGTTCACCCAAACTCATGTGTTTGCTCCTATTAAATGCCTTACTTATGCTTCGATTTTAGAATGCTTTTAAAGTCTCATTATGTACTAAGTGGTAAAAACCTTCTTCAAAGTTTTATCTCTTCAATTTAAACCACTTAGGTGGTAGTAGCTGAGTCAAGTGAAATAATTCATTTTTTATATAATGAATAAAAACATTTACTAAAATATAACTGTTTTATAATATTTGAAGAATATAATCAATAAGCATTTTATATGGTCAATATATTACATTTGGGAAGAAAAGATTATAAGATAGTAGATATACAATATTAAAAATGAATAATGACTTTTCAGACATAGTAAGAAGGGCTAGTTCAAGCATATCTTACAATTTTCTTTCAAACTGTCTTAACATGTTGCTCTTTGCCACATACAAAATATTAAAATTCCTCATCCTGAATGATAATTAAAGAAACCTTGAATTAAAAATGGTAAAAAAAATAATAATAATTGCAGAAGTTTCATGATGGCAACATGACTGTTAGTGGTATAAGGCTTAAATTTGCTAACTGGTGTTTGAAGGGAATTTATGTTCTTTCGCTATTGTGATCGATGTAGTATTTTTTCTTTCCTTTACATGACTTTATTATTCCTCCAACATATAATCATAATGGACTTCCTTTTGCTGAGCTCCTGAGTGGCTGCAAGGCATTAAAGTGTCTAAAGCAAATGCAGTGAAGCCTCCTCATAGATATTTGAGCCCTCACTCTGAGCAGCGCTGGAATGCAAGCTTGCCTCCCCTGAACCTTAAGGCCACAAATAACTCATTTGGAACTAAAAAGGTGCTACTCTTTCCTTTTGAAAATGAGATTCATATTACAACTTTAACCTGCACAAAAGAACTTGAAAAGTATTGTTTCTTAGTCACTTACATGTATTTATCACTCTGAGATCTACTTCTGAACAAACATTTTAGATATACTGCTGTGATTGGATCCACCAAGATTCATGGCCAGGAGCAACGTTTAGCATCTGATCTAGAAAAGCCCTTCTCAGAGTACAGATTTCAGAGGCCAAGAATAATTCAGCAACAACCACAAAAATGAGAAGGATCCAAAGATGATGCTTATTTATTAATACTATCTCTTTTTGTTCCCCCAAATAAAGGCCATTAAAAATCTCATTTATCTCCCTCATTTTTTTCAAATGAAAAAAACGATCAACATATAAACTTAGAAAATAATATTAATTATACATATTAGAGAGCCTCATGTTCCTGTTGCAAGTTCTTAAAACGTTAAATGGAATGGAAAATCCACTGACAGAACAACCAGAGAGAACTACTTTAGTGGAATGGGTACCTCTGTATTAAGTACAGATATAACTGTTTTTGTAATATTTGAACAATAGCATCAACATGCATTCATCCAATTTCTATTTAAAAATTAAAATATAGAAAGTAAAATTTAAAAATAATTTTTACAAATTAAAAATAAATGAGTGCTTTATAATAAATTATTATAAATAAAAAAATAAATGAACAATGCTGGACATATCTAGGCAGTTGGTGGGGAAAGTCCTACCATCATAATAAGTGAACAGGTAAATGCAATATGGTTGGTGAAGTTTGTTGATAGACCAAGTGCAATAAATTTATCACAGGAGCCTGAATGCTACAGAGCTTACTTAATTCCAATCATAGAAATGCTTTCTTGTAAGTTCAAAAGGAAGAATAGATGTCGGCTTCTAATCAAAATAGAAGGTAGAAGTAATTCCAAAATGAAGGGACATGAGCAAAGCTCTGAAGCTATAAAAGAGTTTGGTAAACTTGAGAAAAATAAATGCAGTGTTTCATGGTATCATTTAGAAATTAAATATTCTTACACCTTGAACTTGTCAGATGAAATCACAAGCTTGAAACTTTAGGTTGTGTACTCAAGTCAAGGGCAGGGCAGACCAGCATCGACATGCTTGATTGTCTATGCAGATTTTTTTTCCTTTCTCCCCTTTTGGTTTATTTTGCATGTTTTATCCCCATCATAACAAACTGTGAGAAGAATAATTAAACTAAATTAATTATTTAATTATGATGTTAAAAAAAAAAACTAGTGAGCTTTAATAGATAATAGAAATAGCTTGCAGGAACCCAGGGCTACTCATTTCCATTCAAGCACTCTCATAAGCCAGATCCTTATCTATTAACTGTGCTCAATTCTGGATTCCAGCACGAAAATAAATACTGAAAGCACAGATGAAGAAATAATAAATAATTTATTAAGAACTAAAAGCATATCTTTCTGAGCAAAGACCCTAAAAGTGAGAACTTGTTTGCAAATAGTTCTTCCTCTCTTACTTCCCAAAGATTATATTTCCTCTCAGTTGACAGCACCTGAAAGCAGAGTAAGATATCATTGAGATGCTTGACCACAGCAAAAAGGGGGATTTGTATTCTCCTTGGGGCACCTTCTACCTGATGACATTTTGCAAAGATGACAGCACACCCTAACCTTCCTGGCCTCTGTAGATGTGTCTATAGATTACAGGATGCCCTTTCATTAGAAAGCAGGAAGTGAGTAAAGGTCAACGTAAGGTTACTTACTACTTGAGAATAATATAGAATAAATAAAAATGACATTGATATATATTATATAAATTCTATGAAAGGATTAGATCAGCTATCTCCATCAGTGACAGGAAAAATAATAGGCAAACTGCAAGCATTCTCTTCAATTCATAAATTTTTTGCATCTTGAAAATGTAAATGTAAAAGAAGTAAAAATTTTCAAATATTTACATTAAAATATTTGATAATCTTTTTAAAGAACATTTGAATATATTATTCTTATTTTATAGGATATTTTTAATACCAAATAGGGCTTCCAAGATGACTCAGTGGTAATAATCTGCCTGCCAATGCAGGAGACGCAAGAGATGTGGGTTTGATCCCTGGGTGAATAAGATTCCCTGGTTTAAGAAATGACAAGCCACTCCAACATTCTTGCCTGGAAAATTCCGTGGACAGAAAAGCCTGGAGGGCTACAGTCCATGGGGTCGCAAAGAGTCCAACATACACACACCCTTAAGAACTGTTATGAGTTTATGAATATGTGTACTTCAGTACAGTTCAGTTCAGTTCTGTCGCTCAGTCGTGTCCGACTCTCCGCGACCCCATGAATCACAGCACGCCAGGCCTCCCTGTCCATCACCAACTCCCGGAGTTCTTTCAAACTCGTGTCCACAGAGTCGGTGATGCCATCCAGCCATCTCATTCTCTGTAGTCCCCTTCTCCTCCCGCCCCCAACCTTTCCCAGCATCAGAGTCCTTTCCAGTGAGTCAACTCGACGCATGAGGTGGCCAAAGTGTTGCCTATTAATTATTTATCTATATAAAAAATCTTGTCACATTTATAGATTTATGTTACAAAATTCCCTTTTATATTGAATGCTAAGTAGAGACTCTTGTATATCTCTCTTCTTTTCATTGATTCATTTTATGGCTAAATCTTCAAAAAGGCAATGAATGACAACCAAATTGATTTTTAGTTGCAAATCTGTTAAATAAAACATCTGATAACATGTGCAGGTACCAGTGTTTTGGGAAATTTCTACTGTTTTAGAGGTCATTGTAAGACCCAAACCTATGGATAATTTTTAAGTAGATTATGTTTTCCTAAGGATTTATTTTTGAATATAGCCTGAGCTTTTCCCTTAACTAATTACAGGGACTTAAATGGCACCCCACTCCAGTACTCTTGCCTGGAAAATCCCATGGACGGAGGAGCCTGGTAGGCTGCAGAACATGGGGTCGCTAAGAGTTGGACACGACTGAGCGACTTCACTTTCACTTTTCACTTTCATGCATTGGAGAAGGAAATGGTAGCCCACTCCAGTGTCCTTGCCTGGAGAATCCCAGGGATGGGGGAGCCTGGTGGGCTGCCGTCTATGGAGTCGCACAGAGTCGGACACGACTGAAGCGACTTAGCAGTAGCAGCAGCAGCAAATAATAACAGCATCAAAGACAGTGATTAAAATATGGAAGACAAAACAATTGCTGGTTGGAACTGTACCTTGCAGCTCATTATATGAGACTATTAAAACTTAGTAACAGAATTCATACCATCAATATCTTTAGTCACATCTTATCTGCAACAGTATATGATGTCATATAACTGATAATGTGTTCATAATGACTCCAAGTCATCAAAAAAGCATTAAGTTATATTCTGTTTCTTCTACAGAAGAAAGCAGGGTAGCATAGAGTACAAGTTATACATAGATACACACACATATATATATGTATGTATGTTTCTAAGACTAGTATTTTAGTACTTAATTCTGTACCATGGAATTGTACATATTTTATAAGTATTGTGGATTGCTAAGAATATATTTTTAAATCTTCATACTTAAAAATACTTAAAAGTTTATTTATTAAATTATTGTGGTTTTATTGGTTAAACTTTGTGATTGATAGTAGTTTGAAAAGTATTGTCAATTTCTGTGATATTTATATAATTGCCAGTGGAATTACTAACATATCAGAGTTTTAAAAATATGAATACCCGCCTAATTACATTGCAGATAATAGCAAGTAAAACTAGATTTGCTCCTCAGGTAGCATTAGTGATAAAGTATTCACCTGCTAATGCAGGAGACTTAAAAGACCTGGGTTCGATCCTTGGGTTGGGAAGATTCCCTGAAAGAGGACATGCAACCCACTCCAGTATTCTTGCCTGGCCCCATGACAGAGGAGCCTGGTAGGTTATAGTTCACAGGGTCATAAAGAGTCTGACACGACTGAAGTGACTTTTCCTGTATGCTCCTTCAGCCAGTAAGCATTTATTGAGCACCTTCTACATTCCAGGAACTTAAAAAAACAAAAACAAAAACATAGAGTTTAAAGATGATTAAGTTACAGACTGTGTCTTACATGAATAATACTCATGTTCCTGAAGTAGTGATGTGGACAGTGTTAGCAAGAAAAAAATAGTTGCTCCATCGTGTCTAAATCTTTGCAATCCCACGGACTGTGTAGACTGTTGGGCTTCTCTGTCCATGGAAGTCTTCAGGCAAGAATTCTGGAGTGGGTTGCCATGTCCTCCTCCTGGGCATCTTCTCCAGCTGGGGATCGAATCCGACTCTCCCACATTGCAGGCAGATTCCCCCAGTGTGAGCCACCAGGGAAGCCCCTGGTGGTAGCAGGAAATGAACATGTAAAATAGAATGTGAATTTAGGAAGACCCATAGGCATACATGAAAATTGTAAGCTATTAATTTCCAATGTCACTTACAAATATTTTGTTGATGAATTGATCTTGATTCAAAAGAAATTAGATAACCTTCAGAACAGAAAACACTTCTACACTTTTTCTCTCTTGTGGGTTTTCCTCCTGACTTGTTCGGAGGTACTAAGAATAATACTGAAATCTACTTACACCTCTAAAGCTAAAATATATGTCATTTTCTAATATTTCATATATAGTTGGCAATAACATTATACTTAAAAAATGTTTATCATATAAATTTTGGGGCTGCAAAGACAATTATTTGTCACTTCTAAATATTTTTCTATATTAAAAGTGACAGTCATTATGGTACAACATGCATCAGACACTTTCCCAATTACACTAAAACAAATATATGAGTTAGAAATCATTCAGTACTTTAAAAATCAGGATTAATTTAGATGCCATTTTCATAAAGAACTTTCTCTGCTTTTAATTTACACATAAGGATATTCATAACTGTGCTGTATTTCCAGTATTTCATTTAAAGGTATTCTTTAGAATATTTACTATTGGAAATATATTTGGTGATATTTCTTTTGGAGACATTTTTATGGAAATAATACTTCTAAAATGGTTTTACATATATACATATAAGAACACATTGAAACTTCATCATAGGTCAAATAACTTTCCATTTAATTGCTAATTAAAACTTGGAATGGGAGCTAAAAAATCTTCATCTGTGCTACTTTCTAATAATTGCCATTAATGTGATTATATTCTTGTTTAAAGCCTATCTAAATTAGCTCATTAGCCAGCATGGTTACTTACAAACTTCAAAGAATAAAAAAAAAAAATCAGTTTCATCACATTTTTATTCTGATCTCAGCGACTATGGCAAGTATATTCATTACCATCTGTGTCCATAGCCCTGGACAGTATAGCATGTGTGTCACACCAATTACTATGTAAATCCCTAAATCATCTCTGCATTAATTCCCCAGTGACACTGAAATTTTGTCTGGCTGAAATAATCACAAAGAAAAAGTTTCTTCTTGAAATTAATAATGAAGATTTTCCTCGCGTTGTAATTCACAGGTCACTAATCATCTCCCTTTTTAAATAGCTGTCATAAATTACAACATAGATAAATATATTCTCAAAAGTAAGCAATATAAAAATATAGAAAATGAGCTGGTGACCCAGTATATTAAATACGCAAAAAATGTTTAAAAATGTTATGAAGGTAGCTGCAACAGTAAGTTAAAAAATGGTACTATGAAAATAATTTTGTAAGTATTCTCTCAGAGTAGGCTAGAATTTAATGGGGATCACATGCGCTTTGATTTAAGACCAATACATGTATTACTTAAAATAAAGTGGAATTTCTTCTTTATTTTGATACTCTTTCTTCTTAAAATATCAAATAAAAACGGCTTTCCTACTTAATCTGCTTTTTTGATCTCATGATCTTTGCTTTTTGACTTCTTTCATTCAATACATTTCCCAGTATTCATGGTCTTCAACATGTTTATTCTGCCTGTTACGTTCTCAGTCTGTTGTGTCCTTATCACAGAATTGTTTTTCCTATGAGTTTAAAAATTATTTTAAGCTGATTTATAGTATTTTCCCATTAGTTCTAATTTTTCTTTACATTTTCTATGGTAGGTGCTTTTTACACATATAAGAAAGATGAAATTCCAATCAAGCTTTCATGACTAATTTTGAGGTGCAAATAGACAAATGTTCAATTATATTGGTCTTTTCATTTCATCTGTAACATTTCTCTCACCATCACACCAACATTGCCCTTCCATTGTGATTCATTAATGCAGTCATTCAACAGTTATTGGGCACAAGTCTAGCCATTTAGAATATGATGCCGAATAAGAGAGCCAAAATTCCTTCCTCCCGCGAGTTTACATTCTAATGGTAAAGCTAATAGAACTGGATAATAAAAAATAAATACAGATCTTCCTCAGCTTACAAGAGTTATGTCTAGATAAACACATTGTAAGTTGAAAATATCTTAAACAGGAAATGCCTTAAATATACCTAACGTACCAAACATCATAGTTTAACCCAGCTTACCAAAACACTTATGTTAGTCTACCATTGGGCAAAATCATCTGACACAAAACCTGTTTCAAAGTATTAAATATCTCACGTAATTTATTGAATACTGTACTAAAAGGGAAAAACAGAATTGTTGTCTGGGTGCAGAATTGTTGTAAGAGGGGAGGTGATTTAATCACTCTTTTCTGACTCTTGCAAGCCCAGGGATTGGCTCCTCTGGGAGGAACGATTTCCTTCTCCCTGACAGGCAGGCTCCACTGTCCTTGGGATTTCACAGGCAAGAAATACTTGAATGAGTTGCCATTTCCATCTCCAGGTGTCCTCCCCACCCAGGGATGGAATCCCTGCATTGCAGGCAGATTCTTTACCACTGAGCCACTAGCTGTAAGTGTGCTGTGCTGTGCTTGGTCGCTCAGTCAAATCTGATTCTTACAGATCTCTGGGCTGTAGCCCAGCAGCGTTTTCTGTCCATGGGGATTCTTTAGGCAAGAATACCAGAATGGGTTGCCATGCCCTGCTCCAGGGGATCTTCCCAACCCAGGTATCTAACCCAGGTTTCCCACATTGCAGTTGGATTCTTTACCATCTAAGCCACCAGGGAAGCTCAAGAATACTAGAGTGAGTAACCTATCCCTTCTCCAGGGGAACTTCTGACCCAGGAATCAAACCAAGGTCTCCTGCATTGCAGGCAGATTATTTAGCAGCTGAGCTACCTGGGAAGCCCAATTGTAAGTGTATTGGTTATTTATCCTGTGATCCGGTGGTTGACTGGGAGCTGAGGCTGCTTCTGTCCATCATCACAAGAAAGTATCTAAACCATGAGCAGATCAATATTATAGTTTCTACAGAATATGTATTGCTTTTGCACCATGGTAAAGGCAAAAAATAAATAAATAAATCATAAGGTGGAACCATCATAAGTTTGTGGGGATCACCAGTATATAGAATCCAGGATGGGCTTTCAAGAGAGGTAAAAGTGCCATGAAGAAAAGTTAAGCAGGATAAGTTTTTGTGCAAATGGCCCTTGTAGAAAATTTGAAAAAAAATGGCTTTCATGCATGCTCAGTTGCTTCATTCATGTCCAGCTCTTTGCAACCACATGGCCCATAGCACACCAGGCTTCTCTGTCATGAGATTTTCCCAGCAAGACTCTTGGAGAGGGTGTCCATGCCCTCCTCCAGAGGATCTTGCAACCTATGGATTGAAACCAAGTCTCCTGTGTCACTTGCTTTGCAGGCAGATTCTTTACCGTGGAACCATCAGGGAAAATTCTCTCATGCAAATGTCTGATTACCTTAACAGATGGCAATATTATGTACCACTGTTTTTTGTTTTTTTGTTTTTTCTCGCAGGTCAGGAAGCAACAGTTAGAATCAGACATGGAACAAGAGACTAGTTCCAAATTGGGAAAGAAGTATGTCAAGGCTGTATATTGTCCCCCTGCTTATTTAACTTATACGCAGAGTACATCATCTGAAATGTCCTAGCTGGATGAAGCACAAGCTGGAATCAAAATTGCAGAGGGAGATATCAATAACCTCAGATATGCAGATGACAACACCCTTATGGCAAAAAGCAAAGAGGAAGTAAAGAGCCTCTTGATGAAAGTGAGAGAGGAGAGTGAAAAAGCTGGCTTAAAACTCAGCAGTCAAAAAAATGAAGATAGTGGCATCTGAGCCCAATGCTTCATGACAAATAGATGGGGAAATAACAGAAACAGTAATAGTCTTTATTTTCTTGGGTTCCAAAATCACTGTAGATAGTGACTGCAGCCACAAATTTAAAAGACATTGCTCCTCAGGAAAAAAGCTATGACAAACCTAGACACTGTATTAAAAAGCAGAGGCATCACTTTGATGACAAAGGTCCATATCAGTTCAGTTCAGTTCAGTTGCTCAGTCGTGTCTGACTCTTTGAGACCACATGGACTGCAGCACGCAGGGCCTCTCTGTCCATCACCATCTCCCTCAACTCGCTCAGACCCATATCCATGAAGTCAGTGATGCCATCCAAACATCTCATCCTCTGCCATCCTCTTCTCCTTTTGTCTTCAGTCTTTCCCAGCATCAGGGTCTTTTCCAATTAGTTGGCTCTTTGCATCAGGGGACCAAAATATGAGACTTTAACTTCAACATCAATTCTTCCAAAGAATATTCAGGACTTATTTCCTTTAAGATTGACTGGTTGTATCTCCTTGCAATCGAAGGGACTCTCAACAGTCTTCTCCAACACCATGGTTCAAAAACATCAGTTCTTCGGTGCTCAGCTTTGTTTATGTTCCAACTCTTATATCCATACATGACTCATGGAAAAGCCATATTTTTGACTAGATGGACCTTTGTAAGCAAAGTAATGTCTCTGCTTTTCAATATGCTGTCTAGGTTGATCAGAGCTCTCTTCCAAGGAGCAAGTGTTTTTCTGTATATTCAAAGCTACAGTTTTTCCAGTAGTCATGTATGGATGTGAAAGTTGGACCATAAAGAAGGTTGAGTATCACAGAATTGATGGTTTTGAACTGTGGTGTTGGAGAAGACTCTTAAGAGTGTCTTGAATTGTAAGGATATGAAACTAGTCAATCCTGAAATCAATCCTGAATATTATTTAGAAGGACTGATGCTGAAGCTTAAGCTCCAATACTTTGGCCACATGATGTGAAGAATCAGTTTATTAGATAAGAACCTAATGCTGGGAAAGATTGAAGTCAGGAGGAGAAGTAGAAGGGGACAACAGAGGATGAGATGGTTGGATGGCATCACCGACAAAATGGACATGAGTTTGAGCAAACTCCGGGGATGAAGGACAGGGAAGCCTGTTGCTGACATGCCTGAACAGCAACAAATTATTTTTGCTTTGCCTCCTGAATTTCATTATTTAAAATTCAGATTTTTTTAATCAATTACCTATTTTTCAGATTTTTCTCATCAATTCTCCACATTTCTAAATAAAGCATGCTCAATTTAAACCAGCAAACAAATATTTATATGGCTCTCTTCTAATACTCCCATTTTCTCCAGTTCTTTGTGACTTCTGTGACTACATAGTTAAAGCATCAGTCCTGTCAAGCTCCTTGCTCATGTACTCTTTTAAATATATTTTTCACAACATTTATAGCTACCTGATATTTCATATTCTATTATTACCTGCTCCACTAAAATCCACCCTCTCCCAATCCAGAAACATAGTCTTATTTTGTTTTCCTGGTCTATCATGTACTGGACATGCAATAAATATTTGCCTAATAAAGGAATTAATGAATACATATTAAATGACTTTTGTAACCACTCTATTATTTCTTCTGTCTTCTGCTGTGGTCTTAAGTATCCATTTTATATCTCCCTGTGTGAATGTCAAATCAGGCTATCAGAAGAAATTATCATGCATACCATGTCTTAAATGACAGAAATTTATTTTTTTCTTCTATTCTGGAGACAGGAGGTCTGAGATGAGACTGCCAGGATAGATAGTTCTGGTAAAGGCTCTCTTCCTGGCTTAAAGACTACCACCTTATGATGTCTTCGACTGTTGAACAGAGTAGGGTATCTTGCATCTCTTCAATTTCAAGGACACTAATTCTTCAATAGCCCTATTTTTATGGCTTTTTAATAATATACACTGTCTCCAAATGCAGTCATATTTGGGTTAGAATGCCAACATTTGGATTTGAGGGGAGGACAAAGACTGTCCATAGCACACTTCATATTTAAAATTTGTTAGACTGAAAAAACTCTTCTATTATAATTCTTAATAATCAAAACAAGTTTCCTAAGAAACTACAACACCCTGATTATTTAACTTATATGCAGAGTACATCATGAGAAACACTGGGCTGGATGAAGCACAAGCTGGAATCAAGATTGCTGGGAGAAATATCAATAACCGCAGATATGCAGATGATACTACTCTTATGGCAGAAAGTGAAGAAGAACTAAAGAGCCTCTTGATGAAAGTGAAAGAGGAGAGTGAAAAAATTGGCTTAAAGCTCAACATTCAGAAAACTAAGATCATGGGATCTGGTCCCATTACTTCATGGCAAATAGATCGGAAAACAGTGGAAACAGTGGCTGACTTTATTTTGGGGGGCTCCAAAATCACTGCAGATGGTGATCACAACCATGAAATTAAAATACACTTATTCCTTGGAAGGAAAGTTATGACCAACCTAGACAGCATATTAAAAAGCAGAGACATTAGTTTGCCAACAAAAGTCCGACTAGTCAAGGCTATAATTTTACCAGTGGTCATGTATGGATGTGAGAGTTGGACTACAAAGAAAACTGAGTGCCAAAGAATTAATGCTTTTGAACTGTGGTGTTGGAGAAGACTCTTGAGAGTCCCTTGGACTGCTAGGAGATCCAACCAGTCCATCCTAAAGGAGATCAGTCCTGGGTGTTCATTGGAAGGACTGATTTTGAAGCTGAAACTCCAATCCTTCGGCTGCCTGATGTGAAGAGCTGACTCATTTGAAAAGACCCTGATGCTGGGAAAGATTGAGGGCAGGAGGAGAAGGGGATGACAGAGGATGAGATGGTTGGATGGCATCACTGACTCAATGGACATGGGTTTGGGTAGACTCCAGGAGTTGGTGATGGACAGGGAGGCCTGGCGTGCTGTGATTCACGGGATTGCAGAGTCAAACACAACTGAGTGACTGAACTGAATTGAACTGATGCACCTCAGCAGAGAAAGTTACAGAATCATTTCAGTAACACCAATGATGTATATTTTTAAAGAACTGAGAATTTGTTATGCTTTTGGCCACCAAAAGCAATGGTGAAAAAAAGTTTTCCTTCCAAATGATAATTTAAAGCTACTGTACTGAAGCACAGGTTTGTTTTTTTTTAATCAAAAAACAATTTTTTTATATTCTTACCACTTAATAACAAATTTAACTGAATCTTACCTAAATAAATTCACAAGCTTTTACAGGAAAAGAAAAAGCAAACAGGAAAATTTATTTTCACAAATACAAGACAAAAAAATTTCAGGTAACTTGTCTTTAATAAATTGTAGATTTTGTACATTTTCAACCATAAAATAATATTTTTGTTAAAATTATGGGTAGGGGAAATTCATTCTTTGCAAATCAAATTTTCAGTGGAATAAATATATGAAAATATTTTCTCTAAAATAAAATATAATGAAAGGAAAATATTTTATTTTTAAATATATCTAAAATTTAGACAAACAGAATAGTTAACTAATATTATTTAACCAACAATAGTTATGTAATAATATTGAAATAAGGCAAGCTATTTGGAAATGCCTGATTCACAATAGCCTATTTAATGCTGATCCAGTTTTTAAAAAAACAGTATATTTATTTTCTACAAAATCCATAAGTAATAGTGTTGAAATGAAAATAGATGCAGTAAATTATAATATGTTCCCAAAACATTATTACCTTGTGTCTGAGATGGAGGGCTTTTTCCCCTAATTTAATCGATTTTTTCCTATTAAAAAAAGATTCAATTCTGTTAAATTATTAATCATTTATAGTGGTAAAAGTCACGCATACATATTCCTTCAAGTTCAGGTAATAGAAACCTGTATATTTAGTCAGTGTAATTTAACCTTACATAGCCTCAGAAATGTCATTCCCTTGACACTTAATCATATCAAAATAGTGAGATGTATGTCATGTCTTCTGTGTGGCAAAGGTTTCTACAGGAACACATGAAGCCATTGTGACATTTTGGTAATCATTAGTCATTTCATTTCTGTGTAGGTAAAGAACACTTGTTAAACATGAACTTGCAATTCATTTTTGGTATTCCAGATTGATTAGGCAACTAGAAAAAAATTGTCTGTTAAACATTTTTATGTTTATTTCCTACTAATCTCTAAGTTTCTTGTTCATCATATGTTCATTTGGTGTTATTAAAGATTGTGTATATATTGGGGCTTCCCTGATAGCTCAGTTGGTAAAGAATCCACCTGCAGTGCAGGAGACTCCAGTTGGATTCCCTGGTCAGGAAGATCTGCTGGAGAAGGGATAGGCTACCCACTGGAGTGTTCGTGTATATGTTGGAAAATAATTAAACATTAAACTGTAAATTCTGTGAGTACAGGGACTTTTGGTTACATGTTCAAATTTTTATCTCCAGGAAGACACACAACAGATGCTATTGAACATTATTGAACAAATATATAAATGGATATAACCAATCTCATCTCTATCTTTAAACTTTCCTGTGTATTTCATAGTATGAGTCTTTTAAGGCATATTCTCTTTACCATTTTATTTCAATAGAACTTAAATTTAAATATCAATATTAATTTTGGGAGACAAGTGGCAGAATTCTATGTCAAGGTTAACTAAGTCAGTAAGATTGTAGTAGGAGAAGATTTGGAAGAGATGACAAACACAGTTTTATCTATACTATGCATTTACTTATACTATGGGGGAAGAAAAGCATACCTTCCTTATTGACATGTATCAGGGTGGAAAATTTTGTTTTCAAATAACAGAAACTCAATCCAAACAGGCTGGAATAGTTAAAGAAAAAAATTAGCACAGGCATCTGAATAGCTTAAACAAGGCATAATTTGGAAGCACAGTTTACCTAATTCTGTTTATGTTTTGCTTCCAAGATACATAAGTTATCATATTGACAAAATGACTGCCAACAGCTTCAAAGGGCCGCATTCTTCCTTGTTCACCTTTATGTTCTACAATGGATATATATTATCTTTATATTCAGCAAAATAAACATAATACCTATCTCTAGAGTATTATTGTCAGGATTGACTACAGTAATAACCAATGTGTTTGTTTCCAGTATAGAGGTTGTTTTACACGGTTGTACTCATTTGTTTAGTTAACACTGCTGCTGCTGATGCTGCATCAATTCAGTCGTGTCCGACTCTGTGTGACCCCATAGACAGAAGCCCACCAGGGTCCTCCGTCCCTGGGATTCTCCAGGCAAGAACACTGGAGTGGGTTGCCATTTCCTTCTCCAATGTGTGAAAGTGGAAAGTGAAAGTGAACACTAGACAATTTATTAAAGTTCTTTGAAGACAATGTGTGTGCTGAGTCACTGCAGTCATGTCTGACTCTTTGCTAGCCCATGGATTGTAGCCCACCAGGCTCCTCTGTCCTTGGGATTCTTCAGGCAAAAATAGCCGACTGGGTCACCATTTCCTTCTCCAGGGGATCTTCCCAACCCAGGAATTGAACCTGTTTCTCCTGCATCTCCCACATTGCAGGCAGCCTCTTTACCCACTGAGCCACTAATATCTCTATTGTATTTATCTTTATAACTCCAATTTATAACTCCAATGTTTATTAATAGCAGATCCCATGCAAATGTTAGTTGAAAATGTTGACTTAAAGCAAATAGATCATCAGTTATTTCTCCAGCAAAAAAATTGGGCTTATTTGAGATCAGCAGAGAATTGCAGTTTGGGTCTGCAACCATGGTGAGCTATGTCAACCACAAATTGGCACTTGCCATGGGTGCTTGCCATCTTCCTCTACAAGGATTAAATCATATGCTGCTATAGCTGCTGAGCTCCAATATCCCCTGATGGAGTTCAAGGTAGAGCATAGAAATGAGGCTCTCTGTGCTCCAGGCAACTGGCAGGACAGATTTTCAGATAGTTAGATATTCTCAGGAGATAATTCTATTAGTCCAATTATTTTATCTTCTCATATCTAGAAAAGCATTAAAATCTTTCATGGTGGCAATTTTTTCTCATGACGCAAAAGCTTCTTGAGACCAGCAGAAATTTTCTACCAAAAAAAAAAAAAAAATGCTTGATTGCATGCACTCCCCCTTTACCAGGATCATACACATACTGTCTTTCCCCTTACCTCTTTGGAACAGTTTATCAGACTTACCTGAGGTGCTGTCTCCCACAATGCAGTCCTCATATTGCCTGAAATAAAACTTACCTCAAAAATCTCACACTGTGCATCTTTTTTTAGTCAATAGCCACATGCTAGTCCCCAGCAAATATGGAGAGGATAACTCAAAGAAGGGAAGAGGCTGGGAGGACCAGCTATAGTAAACAAAGAGTTCATGACTGTTCAATGGATGACTTGTGACTGCCTCTCAAAGATTGAGCTCTTGCTGGGCAAGAAGAGGAGTCTTTCTGCTTCTCACTGGGCTTGGCTATCTATTAGGGCATTAGCGCTCACCCTTCTGGCCTCTCAACTCTATTTTAATTGAAATTTTTGTTTACTAATTTTCACAAAAGCAACAGAAGACAAGAGCGGTAAAAGGCAGAGGGGATGAGAGAGAAAGGATGTTGAAAGAGAGAGATGGGTTAAAGAATTGAAGATGAAGATGATTAGCACAAGGGAGCTGACTCAAAAGTCATGAGGGGTATCTGTATACATTTTCTGTGCTGTCACATGATGGCATGTATTTGTGTACTCAAGACGCAGAACTTATAAGAGGTGAAGCAGAAATTTCAGGAAGGCATGGGTCGGGAAGATCCCCTGGAGAAGGAAATGGTAACCCACTCCAGTATTCTTGCCTGGAGAATCCCATGGACGGAGAAGCCTGGTAGGCTACAGTCCACAGGGTCGCAAAGAGTCGGACATGACTGAGCGACGGAACGGAACGGATGGTGTTAACACGAAAATAACAAAACAAAATACCAGCTGCCACAAAAAGCAAAGTAACAAAGTTAAGGGCTATCCAACTGTAGAATGGGCAGCTTGTTGCCAGACATTGACAGATCTGGTGAGTGCTTGGAAAAACATTTATAAAGGAGCTTCATTTATTAGAAAATCCTTGTTTTGCTGAGAATTAAGGTGTTCTTTGACTCTGAGATGTGAGACCTATAACTTGTCATATTTGGAAATTAAATATTGAACACTACTGATCTTTAAATGCAATACACTACTAATCTGTAAGGGCACTACACTCTCTTTAGCACCAGGACTTTATCTCTGATACTTACACTCTTCTTCACTACTCATCCTGCCATCACAGCTCAAGTAAAAAGAATGTAAGACAGGTTTATGAATGTCAACACTGGATATCTGAATGTAATAAAATCACACTTTTAATTTTTATTTAATTAAGATCTTTTTTGAGTAAGAAAAAATATAATATTTAAAAACTAAATTGATTCTTTCAGGATGAATCATAATTAGAAATTTTTTGGTAAATACTAGAAGGAATGATCACAAAATAAACTGTAAAAATATAGAATACCTTCCTTCTTATCTTTTTTTTCTTTTCAAATAAAGTATAGCTGATCCAATAGTTCTGCACACTCTCTCTGTATTTGAGGAACAAAGACTACATTTCACATTTGCTCTACATGAGGCAATGAATAAAAGATCATAGATAAAAGAAAACCAGTAAATCATCATTTGCATTGTATTGATGTTTACCGAGGTATAAAATCCCCTCGAATTTAGATGTGCTATCACATTGTTATGAAGAAGGTGCTCTCTGCAAATAACGTGGGATTCAAAACACACACTTATATGTGAGGATTGATCTGAGATGAGTGCTATCAGAAATACACAAGAAAGGGGAAAAAATGTGTTAAATTATACTGTAAGAGATGTAGAATTTTCTCCTTTTAAGCTTTCTAAAAACATTTTATTATTATATATATATATATTTATATATACTGACAGATAATGGCTAACTTCTAAGAACACTTTTAAACAGTAAAATGTGAAATTACAGTAGGTTAAAATTTCTTGATTTATTAAGAAATTAATGTATGAATTTAGTTTTTTTATTTTTATGAATTTCAATTTACAGAAATAAGTTATTCCCCAATCTATTTTCCAGATGTTGATGTTGAAACTTCAAAAGAAAAAGATCAAAAATTAAATCGGAGTCAATGAATATAACAGTCATTTAAATGTGTACTTAACTAACATATTACCAATTTATAGGATTAGTATCTCCTAATGCTTTTCTCCCAATCCAGTGTAGAAAAGCAGCTTACAATTGATGTATGGCATTGCTACTTTGGTCTGTTTAACCCTTAAATTATAAAACTTTACTGGGGGAAAAAGAAAGTGAGATCATTAAGCTGAAGTTGAGAGTGAGGTAATGGAAATTTTGAAGACATTGCTGTGAGTCGAATTATTCATTGAAGGTTTAGGGAATTTCCAGGCATGAGAATAATTTGTATTGACTGAGAAGCAGATGAAACATGGAACAGTACAGAGACATAGACAGGAAGAAGAATAATAGAAAAATAATTAAGGATTTCATAAAATCATAGAATGTTAGATTTGGAAGAGGTAATACAGAAATGTTTTGCATTATTTTTATTATTATTAATCACTTTATTGAAGTATCATTTGCTAAAAGTCACACATCATAAGGGTGAAGCTTGATGAACTTTTACAAATATATGCAACTGTGTTAATTGTCACTAGTATTAAGATAGAGAAATTACAACATCTCAGAATCCTTCCTATGCCCCTTTCAGCCACTAACTTTCCCTAAATGTAACTGTTAGTTGAATTCTATTCACTTTAGAATATTTTATCTTGTTTTTAAATTTCATGGTTAAATATTACTCAGTAGAATCTTTCAGATATTCATGTTTCATATAGTATAATTCATTTCTTTTCATTGCTCTATAATAATCTTTTTTGAGGCATTTTTCACCTTATGCACATTTTAGTGTATTGAAATTTCAAACTGCTATATCTAGTACTGACATAAAGATTCTTCTGAATGATACTTCTGGACCTAAAGTCTTATCTATCTTTGGTATACACCTGTGTGTGCATACTAAATCGCTTCAGTCACGTCCGACTCTTTGTGACCCTGTGGACTATAGCCCACCAGGTTCCTCTGTCCATGGGATTCTCCAGGTAAGAATATTGGAATTGGTTGTCATGCCCTCATCCAGGGAATCTTCCCAACCCAGGAACTGAACCTCCATCTCTTATGTCTCCTGCATGGTCAGGCAGGTTGTTTACCACAAACGCCACCTGGGAAACACAGCATAAAACTAGGAGTGGAATTTACAAATTTGAGAAGAGGCAGAGAAATGAATTTTAACTCAAATTAGAGCTTATAAACTGTGAGCATTAATCACATTCTTTATGAAACAATTGGGTTAACAAAAGAAAATATTTCCATTTAAATGCAAATTTATTTTGGTTATTTTTAATTTCTTTATACTTTCATTGAGAGTAAACCAAAGTAGATTTACGTTTTCAGGTGTTAATTATTGAATAAAAATAAATATCATTATTTTAAGAATATCACTTTGTGATCTTATGAAATTAACTTTTTCATCAAGTTTCTTGATCTAAAAGTAAATAATCTATTTAAAGGAAATAGAATCAGTAGATTTAAATAACATGCCTATGTTTGTGGGATTTTCTTCAGTGCTTTTAATGGAGTATTATGAAAAGTTAAGGGCTTCCCCGGTGGCTCAGCAGTAAAAGAATCTACCTGTAACACAGAAACATTAGGAGACATGGATTTGATCCCTGGGATGGGAACATCCCTTGGAGGAGGGCATGGAAACCCACACCAGTATTCTTGCCAGGAAAATGCCATGGATAGAAGAGCCTGGTAGTATACAGTCCATAGGATCTCATTGAGTCCAACACGATTGAAGCGATTCAGTATGTATAAAATGCAAAAGCAAAGCAATGTTTAATTTGGCATTAATTATTGAATACTTATTTAATTTCCGTGAATATGCACTTTGTCTGAAGACCAATTAAATATGGACACAGAGAGGATAGTTAACCATTAATATTTATCAATTGTTTATGCTACCAGCAGGTTAGCAGTTCCTTTGGTTATGCTATCAACTACTAAGCAAAAATGTTTCCTTAATTTCTGAAGTGTGATTATAAAATGGATTGTAATTGGATTGCATTTTAAAGCTTACAATTTATAATGTAAAACAAACATTGTTAGTCACAAGTTATCAGAGTAATGTTATATAGTAGATATAAAAGTTTGTCACCAATGTCCTTAAACTCAGAAATTAGAGTAGAACATAATTACTACTCACTGCAATTACTCAGAAAAATTATGACATAAGGAAGATACTTGATATCCATCAAAGGAAAGTAACATTTAACATTCATTAGTATGACGATTATAAAAACATGCAGAAAATAGCAAGTGTTGGTGAGGATGTGGAGAAAATTGTTTATCCATTGCTAGTGGGAATATTAAATGGTGCAGCCATAGTGGCAAATAGTATAGTGATTTCTAAAATAATTAATCATGGAATTACCATATGATCCAGCAATTTCACTTCTGGATGTATACTCCCCCCTCCAAATTTAAAGCAGCTATACAAATAAGTATTTGTATACCCATGTTCATAGCAATATAATTTACCATATCCAAAAGATGGATGTAAGTCAAGTGTTCATCAATGAATTAATAGATAAAATGGGATATATACATACAATTGAATATTATTGTCTTAAAAAGAAAGGAAAAACCTCTACAAAATAAATAAATCTTGTAAACATTTAACTAAAAGAAGTCACAAAAGGACAAATATTGTTTGATTCCACTTATTTGAGGTTCCTAGAGTAGTCATTCATTGAGACAGAAAGTAGAATTATGGTTGGAAAGGGACTGGAAGAGGGGAAAATAGGGAGTTTGTGTTTAATTGGTAAAAAGTATTATCTGGGGAAGATGAAAACATTCCAGAGATGGAATGTAATGATGGCTGTACAAAAACGTAAATGTACTTAATGCCACAGAACTGAACACTTAAAAATGGTTAAAGAGATAAATTTATGTTATGTATATTTTACTACATATTTTACAAAAAGGAATATGAGCTGATCTTAATCGAAAATAAAGTAATTTACATTTTATTATGATTAGGGAAGGAAATACTTTAATTTTAAAGGTATTTTTTTGGTGGCTTAACTAAGATTTGGCCCAATTAATCATATTAAATGCAAGTTACTTGTGTTAAACGCAAGAAGTAAAATTTATGTACTAGAAAAAATATCTGATTGTAATAAGTACTACAATAAAAATTGTTTATCAGTATATGTAGCTGAACAATTAGGTATTACTTTTTATGTTTATTTCTCAAAGTAGTTATATTTTAATACAAATTATTTTTCCCTTTCCTTTGATGGGAAAGATGTCCATCAAAGTCTTCTTCCACTAAGAAAATGTCCCTATACCTGTCAGGCAGAAACCATTTCAAGCTCTTGCTGATGAAATTATCTTGCCAGTCTGGACTATAGGAATCATATGTGTTTTATAACATGCTTTCATGTACATCATGTTGTTTAGAAAGGTTGGGATTATTTGCTTGCTTAGTTGGTTGATTTTGGTTTTGATTTTTTGATCAGTTATATCTTTTCTCAAGTCAAGGCTTGGTCTCACACTTCTTTGTAATCTTTTATGTGTATGACACAGTTGATATTTAAAGGAATTGACTGATATATGAATACTTGAATGGCTAAACATTTACCACTAGAGCTACTTGGGAAGCCCTGGAGCTTTTTTGGAAATACCTCTTTATCACACATGTTATATTCTTTATCTTAACATGTTATATTCTGAATATAAAAAATTTCTGGAGCAGAGGTCAAAATCACTATCACAGGCCTAACAGTAATGGCTGCCTACCGCCACCTTTCCCCTCTATTAGGTGGTGCCTTGAGTGTCAAATGGACCCCACATGTGCACAAAAGGGCATGGCACCCAAAGGAGAGAAATCAAAAGATAAAATCTGGCTTCTTATATACATGTTTTCCCCCTGTTAAGAGAGAAAATGAAACTCTGCTTAATGGAAATAAACTCTCTCCAGGAAGAGAAAAGAGAAGTCCCCTAAATTCTTTGAAATATAAATACATGACTTTAGGGGGGAAGTGGGTGGAGAGATAAAATCAGTGTCTCCAGATTTACAACCCCTAAAAATGTCTTCATGATGCCAGGTTCCATTCCATTCTGATATGTAGAAATACAGCTCTGGGAAGTTCAGTCTGTCCAAAGTTCTCATTATCAGTTTAGTCATCTTTTGCGTTTCAATCTTATTTGTTAACCCAAGTTCCCACAAACTCAGAAAACTCTAGTTACGCAGAAACACAAGAGTATTTTCTCTATAGTCCCACAAAGAAGTGAAAGTGAAAATCATACAGTCGTGTCCAACTCTTTGTGAGCCCAGGGACTAAACAGTCCATGGAATTCCCCAGGCCAGAATACTGGATTGGGTAGCCTTTCCCTTCTCCAGGGGATCTTCCCAACCCAGGGATCAAACCCACGTCTCCTGCATCGTAGGCGGATTCTTTACCAGCTGAGCCACAAGGGAAGCCCAAGAATACTGGAGTAGGTAGTCTATCCCTTCTCCAGCAGATCTTCCCCACCCAGGAATCAAACCAGGGTCTCCTGCATTGTAGGTGGATTCTTTACCAACTCAGCTATCATGGAAGCCCGTGTACTCTTTTGCCAGCCACTAATTCTATTATTGAAAGCACAAGATGTTTCCAATAATTTATAAACCAATAACCTTTACAATTTGACTAAATTTTGCAAACTTTAAGTTGAACTCCCCTCCCTTTATCACAAACCTTGTTTAGACAGCATAATCCCTTACTATTATTATGTATTTATTTTCAAACACTTGATGTATATGACACATTTAGTTGAATGGCATAACTCCGTGGCATCTTTGTTCAACTACTTCATGAATATTTGTTGTATAAGAAAACAAGACATAAAGGTCTTGCTTATCATATCACTCGACAAAATGAAAGTAATTGTCAAGATCATTTTAGTGTAGTATTCCAGTTACACTGAATGAAATTAATGCTGTTATCTGTTACATATTGCCAAAGCAAATTGCAGTTCATATTTACTTTGAAAACTTAGAATGAGAAAGACATATTTTAAGGGTATTTTGTGGGAAATAACTTGCTGGAAAATATATTTATTAAATTTATTTAAATTAAAGCACTGCAAACTAACATCTATTCCTGCATTAAACATTTTTAGCTTCCAAGTATGTATCTCACTGTGGTTGTCTGTGAGATAGTGTAGGAAACTGAACCACCAGTAGTCATACATAATTAGAAAATTCTTCAGATTTGGAGCCAGAAGGCATCTTCATGATTATCTTATCAAACACACCTATTTTACTGATGCGCAACTGAGTTCTCAGAGAATTTAAGCAATTCAGGTTAATAAATGATCTTATAGTAAAATTCTGAGATTACTTATTAATATAAGCCAGCATTTCCCCCAGAATTACTTAAGTGATTCTGATTCAATAATGTGTCTTTAATAGTTTGACTTATATGCATACAGTAGTTGTATAAAGTAGAAAACTGTTTTATATCTAAAAGGTTTTTTTTTTTCCCAACCTTCCAGTATTTCTATAGAAATGAAAAGATGCTTGCTCCTTGGATGAAAAGCTATGACAAAACTAGACAGCCTGCTGCAAAGCAGACATGACTTAATCAACATCAGTCCATACAGTCAAAGCCATGTTTTTTTCCAGTAGTCATGTATGGATAGGAAAGTTGGATTGTAAAGGAGGCTGAGCACTGCAAGAATTGATGCCTTCAAAATGTGGTGTTGGAGAAGACTCTTGAGAGTCCTTTGGACTGTAAGGAGATCAAACCAGTCAATCATAAAGGAAATCAACTCTTACTATTCATTGGAAGGACCGATGCTGAAGCTGAAGCTCAATATTTTGGCCACCTAATGCAAAGCACCAACTCATTGGAAAAGACCCTGATTCTGGGAAAGATTGAAAGAAGGACAAGGGGATGACAGAGGATGAGATGGTTGGTTGGTATCACTGACTCAGTGGACTTGAATTTGAGCAAACTCTGGGAGATGGTCAAGGACAGGGAAGCCTGGTGTGCTGTAGTCCATGGGGTCAAAAAGAGTCAGACACAACTGAGCAACTGAACAATAGCAACAATTTCTATAGAATCATTTCACAGAATTACGCTGGTTTAATTTTTGGTTTTTCAACATTGGGTAGTATTTATATAGGCCACACTTCTCTCCATCCCCACTCCAGAATATTCCTTTTAAGAACCGGCATGGTCAGATTTAGAAGTTCCAAGCCAGACCTCAGGAGAGCCTTGCACTACCATGCAGTACCTAGATTCATTTTTCACTAGTCTTTAGGGCAGCTCCAGCCTCATCATCCTCTATATTACATCAGGAAGTAGATTTTTCTTAAATCACAAACTTTCCGATATTGTTTTCAGTCGTGTGTGAATGTGCTTCTTTCTGGCTTCTGAAAGAAAGTCCCCATTTCCTCATTAACTTCATCGCAGGATTCAGTTAAGAAATTTAAGACAATCAGTGCACACTCTCTTAATGTCAATCAATGTTTTGTGTGTCTTGCATTAGCAGAATCAATGCAGGCACCCTGTGAGACTACTCAGCTCGCCATCTCTCCAATTCCCAGTTGATGAACAAGTAATTTGATTTTCTGCCAGGAAAGAGTACCCTAGAACTTAGGCTAAATTTAAACCTTTGTGTTGCTGTAAAATGAAAAGTCAACTTGTAAAAGGCTTCAGAATATAAAACTACTTTCATTGTACTACAAAGCTCATTATTCCTACCTGATGCCTCTATCTCATGGTTTGCTTTGGGCAATAGCCAAGCTGTCATTTGTTGCCCTTCAGTGGCTGGACAAAGACCCATTTCCTCTGATAAGCTTTTCCCTCCAGCTTATTTCTTCCTCTCTTAAGGTTCTCCTTTCTATTTAAATTCTTTTTCACTCATAACTCTGTTGATCCCATGGTTAAATTCTGTTTAATATATTGCCCACAAATCCCTTTTAACTCATGATGAATTTTCTCTCTTGTGTAGTCTCCCTGATTTTCTCTACCTACCTCCTATTCACTGAAATATTCATTCATTCATCATGAATATATGTTATGATTATACAAAAAAATGAATTAAATGAAAGAAAATAAGTGGAAAAAGAAAGTAGGACACAAAGAGATGAGAAAAGTAAATAGAGGAATAAAATTAAGGCAAAAGTTGATTCAGAAATAACTATCCATGATAAGCTATACATTTGTTTTTAACGTTCTAAATCCTTTTTGAGAATATAAGCAGTTATGTTATTCATGGTCCCCATAAGATAAAAATAAGATGACTCAGAAGCTGAATTCTCTCAGTTAGAAACTTGAAAAATAATATATTTTCTATTTGTGCTCACAAAAAGAAAAGTATAGTCCAGCAAATCAAATTTCTACAGCATATATTGGATTATGTGTGTAAGATACACAGCATACCATGTAAGACAATAATCTTAGATACATTTCTATTAATGCAGAAAAATATAACATCACTGAAATTCAGGGGGAAAAAATCTAAAAAAGAACCAGAACAAAACAATTCAGTCAAGAAACTCCCAAAACCAAGTCTAATGCAGAAGATGATCAGATCCAGGTGTGGGATCTACATCCACACAAGCCATCTACATCCCTTACTGACATCATCTCCATTGTTAGTGGTATGCCTCTTTAACTGATTGTTAAATCCTGTCACCTGGGTTCATAAGTGGCCCCAGGGGACCACTTGGTAATCATCTGAGCCTGGAATTTGAAACAAGCCTGGATGCTATTAATTTACACAAGCCATAGATGATCAGCATATTCTTCAGGCAATATTTCATAAATGTCATTTTTCTTTACTGACCCTGTATATGTAATGAGAGGAAGTGACAAATATCTACAGTGATGCTATTCTAAACTGCTCTTCAGGAAGGATTCACTCTTAGCATTCTTCTCTGTGAATGGAAATAAATTTCTTTTTAAAATGTGGAAGCCTAAATGACAAGACATATGCCTTAGTATAAAGCCACTTCAACATTGCTTTCAGGTGTAATAAGAAAGTATTTACAATACAATATCTTAAAATCTTAAAAATTTTATTTCTTTCTTTTTTGATGGGGAGAAATGGGAGGCATTGACTGACAAATTATGAAAGATATATGTAAATACAAAATTCAAAAAGCAATCAAGAATAGCCAAGGGAATTTTAAAGTATAAAAAGAAGAAAGTTGGAAAAATCACATTCTCTGCATGAAGGCCAATAATAAAGCTATATGAATTAGGTCAGTATGATATTGATAACAGAATTTAAAATTGATCAGTTTTATAGCATGAAGACTCTAGTATTCACCTGTCAGTGATTAATCTATGATAAAGATGCTGAAGAATAATGAGAAAAGATATTTTCAAGAAATGGTTCTAGGTCAATTGACTATTACATGGAAAAAATTAAATCTTGACCTCTACCTTAAAATTAAAACAAAAATAATTTCCAGAAAAAGTGTGAATCTAAATTAGAAAGTTAAAATATAAAGTTCCTAGTAAAAAATATAATATCTACCACAACTTGGAGTAGACAAATATCTTTAAAACTGAAGACGAGGCACAGAGGGAAAAAATGATAAAATTTGACTGCATTTAAATTAAGATGTACTCTATTCATTAAAAAATACTCTATAAATTAAGAACTACTCAACTCAAAATTCATCAAAAAAGAAGTGAAAAGTAAGTTAAGACTGGGAGAAACTATTTGTTATACATTTCTCTGACAAAAAATACATTCAGAAGAGTATGTATAAAAGATTCACTCAATTTGGTAAGGAAAAGACAGAAAATTCAGTTTAAAAATATAAGAGTTGAATATGCATCTCTCAAAATAGGATATTTAAATAAGCAATAAATATTTTATTCATTAAAAAACTTCATTATTAATTAAGAAAATGAAAGACCAGGACTAGGCTGTGGCCTAGGACACCTAACTTATGGAAGAACTCACTTTCAGAGTCAAGCAAATGTCAAGTAACAGTTCAGTTCGGTCACTCAGTCGTGTCCGACTCTCTGTGAACCCACTGATAGCAGCACGCCAGGCTTCCCTATTAATCACCAACTCCCGGAGCTTGCTCAAACTCATGTCCATCAAGTCGGTGATGCCATCCAAATATCTTGTCCTCTGTCGTCCCCTTCTCCTCCTTCCCTCAATCTTTCCCAGCATCAGAGTCTTTTCTAATTAGTTAGTTGTTCACATCAGATGACCAAAATATTGGAGCTTCAGCTTCAGCATCAGTCCTTCCAATGAACATTCAGGACTGATTCCCTTTAAGATTGACTGGTTCGATTTCATGCATTTGCAATAATCAGGACACTCAAAATTGTTATCAACATAAAAATGGATAAAAAATTATGATATAGTAATGAAATGGAAAACTGTACAGCCGTGAGAATTTTGAACTACAACTGCACACAGGAAACATGAAAAAATCTTATAAAGTAGAACGACAGAAGACAGACACAAAGAAATATGTACTGAATTATATATGTTTCAACAACAGGTAAAGCTAATCTGTAGCCAGGATATTGGTCAACCTTAAAAGGGGATATTGTTGGAAGGTGCCAGTGTGGTTTCTGAGATGCTGCTAATATTTTGCTTATTAAAAGAGTGCTGATTACATAAATGAGTTCACAGTGTGGATATTCATTGATTTACACATTTACCTTTAACATACTTTTGCTCACTTGCTCCATCATGTCCAACTCTGCAACCCCATGAACTACAGCTCACCAGTCTCCTCTGTCTATGGAATTCTCCTAGCAAGAATACTGGAGTGGGTTGCCATTTCCTCCTCCAGAGATCTTCCTGAGCAAGGATCAAACATACTATCTCTTGTGTCTTCTGCATTGGCAGGGGGGTTCTTTACCACTATTGCCAACTCCGAAAACCATAAGGTACCTTATAATTGCATATTCAATTTAAAGAGTATACCAAATAAGTAACCAAACAAGCAATTCATATTAGAAGTGCTTGAAAAGAAACTAAACTAAGAGAATCTCTGAAAGCCTGAATGTAGTATCTACACAAAAATCCTTAACCTAAGTTTCAATATGACTGGAGGCAATCACGTGTCATCAAATTGTCTCACATTTTGCATACTTTGACAAGCTTTCATTTATACACTTCTTTTACAGACATCTCATCATCAAATTTTTAAACTTGGTCCTACAAAGCCTCTAAATATGCTCAGTTGAAGATAGACAATCAAGCAGATTAGTAACATAATAAATATTAGTACTGCTCATTCATAGTCATTTTGCTTTTTTTCTAATTACCTACTTGGTGTCAAATTTTCCAATTTAAAAATCACAGTCAGATGTTTAGAATATCAAGGAGTAAGATAATGCAGGTCAAATTCACTCTAAACTACATAAAGGACAGTTTTACAAAATATGAGGACTGGGGACTTCCCTGGTGGCACAGTCCTCAATGCAGGACACATGGGTTAGGTCTCTGGTACAGTTTCACCTGCTGAGGGGCAACTAAGCCCATGCACCACAACTACTGAACCTGTGCTCTAGAGCCTGAGAGCCACAACTACTTAGTCTGTGTGCTGCAAGTACTGAAGCCCACGCAACTAGAGCCTGTGCTCCACAACAGGAGAAGCCAGTGCAATGAGAAGCCCATGTGCAATGCAGCAAAGAGCAGCCCCTGCTCATCACAACTAGAGAAAGCTTGAGTAAAACAACCCAGTTTCAGTGGAATAAAAAATAAATTTTAAAAAATACAAGGACTGAATAAAATAAGACACATCAGTATAAAATCAGCTGTTTGCTATACAATATCATCGGAAATAAACATCTCAAAGAAAGGCAATGCCAAACAATGCTCAAACTACCACACCATTGCACTCATCTCACATGCTAGTAAAGTCATGCTCAAAATTCTCCAAACCAGGCTTCAGCAATACATGAACCCTGAACTTCCAGATGTTCGAGCTGGTATTAGAAAAAGCAGAAGAAGCAGAGATCAAATTGCCAACATCCACTGGATCATCAAAAAAACAAGAGTTCCAGGCAAACATCTATTTCTGCTTTATTGACTATGCCATAGCCTTTGACTGTGTGGATCACAATAAACTGTGGAAAATTATGAAAGAGATGGGAATATCAGACTGCCTGACCTCCCTCCTTAGAAATCTGTATGCAGGTCAAGAAGCAACAATTAGAACTGGACATGGAACAACAGACTGGTTCCAAATCAGGAAAGAAGTACGTCAAGGCTATATATTGTCACCCTGCTTATTTAACTTATATACAGAGTACATCATGAGAAACGCTGGGCTGGATGAAGCACAAGCTGGAATCAAGATCGCTGGGAGAAATATCGATAACCTCAGATACGCAGATGATACCACCCTTACGGCAGAAAGTAAAGAACTAAAGAGCCTCTTGATGAAAGTGAAAGAGGAGAGTGAAAAAGTTGGCTTAAAGCTCAACGTTCAGAAAACTAAGATCATGGCAACCGGTCCCATCACTTCATGGCAGATAGATGTGAAAACAGTGGCTGACTTTATTTTTTGGGCTCCAAAATCACTGGAGATGGTGACTGCAGCCATGAAATTAAAAGATGCTTACTCCTTGGAAAGAAAGTTATGACTGACCTAGATAGCATATTAAAAAGCAGAGACATTACTTTGCCAACAAAAGCCCGTCTAGTCAAGGCTATGGTTTTTCCTGTGGTCATGTATGGATGTGAGAGTTGGACTATAATGAAAACTGAGTGCCATAGAATTGATTCTTTTGAACTATTGTGTTGGTGAAGACTCTTGAGAGTCCCTTGGACTGCAAGGAGATCCAGCCAGTCCATCCTAAGGGAGATCAGTCCTGAGTGTTCATTGGAAGGACTGATGTTGAAGCTGAAACTCCAATATTTTGGCCATCTGATTGGAAGAACTGACTCATTTGAAAAGACCCTGATGCTGGGAAAGATTGAGGGCAGGAGGAGAAGGGGATGACAGAGGATGAGATGGTTCGTTGGCATCACCAACTCAATGCATGAGTTTGGGTAAGCTCCGGGAGTTGGTGATGGACAGGGAGGCCTGGCATGCTGTAGTCCATGGGATCTCAAAGAGTCGGACATGACTGAGAGACTGAACTGAACCGAACTGAACTGAAGCATCTGATAATTTGCATAGTAGTCAACACAGAAGCATCCTATGGTTTACACATATTTAGATAAAATCCATTTAGAATTAGGATTATTATCAGGGAATATTGGTCACGAAACAAACAAGGTAAACTCAGATCCCAAAATACCACCCTTATTATTGACAAAGTAAGTTAAAGGAGATAAATTTTAAAAATGTGAGTATAGGGAAAAGGACTAAGGGAATGGCTACCCAACTCCAGTATTCTTGCCTAAAGAATTCAATGGACAGCAGAACCTGGTGGGCTACACTCCATGGGGTCAAAAGGAGTCAGACACAACTGCGTGACTAGTAAGAGGCTTTTTAGAGGTAAAAAATAAAACCAACACAGTTAGGAAGTCAAAATAAAGGTTCAACTAATCAGAAAACAAAGAATGGAAGGGGTTGATGTTTTATATAAATTACATAAATCAAAGCATGTGTGTTTGGGAAAATCAAGTCCTGTCCCCGTTAACCTAGTTTCCTGAGACCATTAGTAACCTGTAAATAAGCAGTGTCATGAAGCTTAAGTTGTTTTATCTTTTCTACATATTGGAATTGCTTTGATTGATCCTAAGAAGGAAACACGGGTTTGTTCAGTTCCTTAGCAATGCTCCTGAGTAGAATTGGGATGCCAGTGTTGTAACCACCTATCACTATCAGAGAAGATTCTCCCTCTTCTTTGTGGTGACCAAGAAGATTGAGTGTATTTGGTATAAAAGGTAAAGAAAGACGTTGTCAAGACAGACAACAGAGTCTGTGTAAATTAAACAAACCATAAAGTCTTGACCTTGGAGCAAGACTCCAAGGAGATAGGTTACCTGAACAAAACCAATACTTTAGCAGTAGCTCTTCATCACTAGATAATTATCATGTGACCCCCATTTATCCACAGGTAAATGTTTCCCACAGAATTTAATGATGCTAAGTGAAACTGTTAGTCACTCAGTTCTGTCCGACTCTTCTCAACCCCATGGACTGTAGCCTGCCAGGCTCCTCTCTCCATGGAATTCTTAAGCAAGAATACTGTAGTGGGTTGCCATTTCCTTTTCCAGGGGATTTTCCTGACCCAGGAATCAAAACCGAGTCTCCTACATTGCAGGCAGATTCTTTACTGTCTGAGTTACCAGGGAAGTTCTCATCCAAATATATTTTCTCATTTGTTTTCTAATAGTTTATACTACATTATAATCAGCTATATATCTAGAAGTTTTGAAGGCTAGGATTACTTTTGCCTGTTGTATTCTCTTTATATAACCTATTAAGTGGCACTGCTGCTGCTGCTGCTGCTGCTGCTGAGTCGCTTCAGTCGTGTCCGACTCTGTGCGACCCCATAGATTGCAGCCACCAGGCTCCGCCGTCCCTGGGGCTCTCCAGGCAAGAACACTGGAGTGGGTTGCCATTTCCTTCTCCAATGCATGAAAGCGAAAAGTGAAAGTCGCTCAGTCATCTCCGACTCTTAGCTACCCCATGGACTGCAGCCTACCTGGCTCCTCCATCCATGGGATTTTCCAGGCAAGATTACTGGAGTGGGGTGCCATTGCCTTCTCCGATTAAGTGGCACTAGTAGATGTTAAATAAATATTCATTTAATTTATATTGTGAAATGTTGAAAAATCCTTTTTTGAATAATTTGTTATAGGCAGATAATGATAATTTCAAAACAAATCAATTTTCTTGTTAGTTGCCATTTTTTCATTTTATATAGAATATAGTGAAAGAACTAGCCAGTGTTTGTGATAAAATTGCCTGTTAGAAAGATAAAATTTATTTGGTTTTTATTTTATTCCAGAAAGGGAAGATAAATTTCTATTTACATATTACTTAATGAGTTTTAACTGCTCTCCATTTGACTGACCACATTGATATATATATATATATGTAATAGAAAATTGTATAGGTATTTTAATGTTTATATATGAATATTTCTATGCACTGCACATATATATATATGCCTTGATGCAATTGAATTTAAAATGAAGTGTTTTAATCAGTAGTGTGTGTGCTCAGTCATTTTCAACTCTTTGGGACCCCCAAGGACTGTGGCCTGCCATTCTCTTCTGTCCATGGCATTTCCCAGGCAAGAATACTGGAATGGGTTGCCATTCCTTTCTCTTAGGGATCTTCTTGACCCAGGGATGGAACCCATGTCTCTTGTGTGTTCTGCGTTGTCAGGTGGATTCTTTACCACTGCACCACCTGGGAAGCGCTTTAACAACAGTGCCAGTAACTAAAGTTTCACTACAACAAAATGACATACCACAGATCAGGGCCAAAAACTGCTTTGACTTCAATAGCTACTGCTTGCCATTGGGCAGATTGCCTGAAGCAGTAAGTAGTGCTAGAAAGAACTGTTTCTGCAATTCATGTGATTTGTGTCATTGATGAGAGAGGTGTTCTTTTTTTTTTTGTTTGTTTTTTATTTTTATTTATTTATTTTTAATTTATTTTTTATTGGAGGCAAATTATTTTACAATATTATATTGGTTGGTTTTGCCATACATTGACTTGAATTCGCCCCGGCTGTACATAAGTTACCCTTCCTGAACCCCCCTCCCACCTCCCTACTCCCTTTATCCTCCCTCTGGGTCATCCCCACACACCAGCTCCGAGCATCCTATAACATGCATCGACGCTGAACTGGTGATTCGTTTCACATATGACAACATACGTGTTTCAATGCCATTCTCCCAAATCATCCCACCCTCACCCTCTCCCACAGAGTCCCAAAGACTGTTCTATACATCTGTGTCTCTTTTGCTGTCTCGTATACAGGGTTATCATTTGCATCTTTCTAAATTCCATATATATGGGTTGGTATACTGTATTGGTGTTTTTCTTTCTGGCTTACTTCACTCTGTATTATCCTTACATTACTATAGCTAGCTCTATTCGGCTTGAATTCTCTCCAGTCCTTTGTAAGCAATATAGCCTTTGCTAGTCCCCTCTGAGAACAGTCTGAAGGGCTTTTTCCTTCCTTAATATGCTAGCCATAGTTGTGGAAAAGCTGCAAAGCCATGGCATTCTTAGTACTGATGAGAAACATCTCCTTTACAATTTTCTGCCTGATAAATACTCAACATTTCCTATGGGCAAAAACCAGAGGAAACTGTGTAAAGGGGAAAATGATTTCACTGTTATTTTATTTTCATCTAGATGGAAAATTCTTCTCTACCAGCCCACTGATACTCAGACCATTTCAGACCATAATTCTCTGAGCTAATTATTTTGTTCCTAAGTGAACAATAGATATATATATTTGAACAATATATATATATATATATTTGGTATGCAGCTAATGGACTGTCCCATAGTTACAGAATATATACTTAACCTATGCTTAATTGGTTTAAATATGTGCTCTATTGCTCAAGAGACTGTGTGGAAGGGGGAAGAGTGAAGTTATCCTTAGAGAACCCTGACAATTCTGGCTTAACTAATTGTTCTGTCCATTCAGAGATCTAAGTGCAAGACAGATGAAGTGAATATTTTAAGAGGGAAAATGCCTTGTGATTGGACATGCCAGACAGGTAAGCAAACCTCAGATTCTACCTGGTTATATGAAGGAATGGTGATTACCTGAACCTCAGGGGTTTTGTTTGTATTCTGGTAACACAGGCAGATAGGACACATAGCCTCCTCAATGAGACTCAGTGAATCTCCCAGAGGCATATGCTAAGGGCAACTCTGAGAAGAACATGATATCATATCATCAGCACAAATTCATAATTCCACAAAACCCCACGTTATGCATCTTCCTTTACTGTGGGTCACAAGGAACCTCTTTTGTCTGTGTACACAGCATTATTTTTAGTTACATAATTCACAGCAGGGAAAGCAGTAACACAATTTACCTGAAAAAGTTAATGGCTTTCTTGGACACCTAATTTAAACCATTCATCTTTCTGGTTGAAACTATGGCTGTAAAGAGTTAGTATAAAAGCTAAAGTTATAGCTCAGAAGTTCAATATGCTTCCAAGAGCACTTAATGCTCAAACCGACTAAAAGTGTTTTTATGGAGATCAATGGGCAATTCACTCCTTTCTTGCATTTTATTTTTCCTATGAAGTGGAGTGGTGGTGCAGTTCCCCATAATATTTAAGACGCATAAAAATCTTGGTTAAAATCTATATACTGATGAAATCTTTCAACAAAATGTGTACACTGGGTATAGGTTGATATAGGAGGTTATAAAGGAAGTTGGACATGCGGTGTCTTTTATGGGCTCAAAGCCAAGGAAAATGAATTTTAACTCATTACTGCAAATTCAAAAAGACATATTTAAGAGAGAAGGGAGGGTGACTTTCCTGAAGGGCCCTCACTTGCCAGGAATTCCATTTCTAAGACACAACACTCAGATTTTTAGGCTCAGGAATGTGATTGTCAGGGCACCCTGAATCCCTCAGTTCCCAGAGCATTAAGTCAGACTTGCCACACTCACAAGAGTCTAATTTACAAGACAACCAAGTGAGACCTAATTATTATTAAATAAAACATATAGCTATCAAGAGGAATGAATACTTCTATTTACTGATCAGCATATTCTTTCCCTGTAGGCAAGTTAAATTATAATTATATGATTTCACAGTCAACATGGGAATAAAGCAAGAGCAGTTAATTGGATATTTTATTGCCTAATGTCATCAAGTCCTGAGAGCATGAAGTATTCGTCTCAACACAGATGAAGCAACAATGGTCAGTCGCTCCTGGGTGGAAGCTAGGGTTCAGATGCAAAGTCCCTAGCAACATTCCAAAGGAATAGAAATATAAATATGTTGATAGTGTTTAGCATGCTGCATTAGATATGAATATGCATCTATTTAACAAGGTGGGCTACAGTCCATGGGGTCTCAAAGAGTTGGACAAGACTGAACCGGCTTATCACAACACGAAATCATTTAACTAAAATTGCCAACTGAGAAAGCCAAAGAGGTCAGAAATCTAAAAGGACAAAGAAGGAAGAAATCCCTGAGTATACACCAAAAGCATACAAATTGGGAAGAAATCATATGACAATAAGAAAAATCTAAGAGAAAGATTGTTAGATCAAGAGAAATTGCTTGAGCTATGAAGATTCAGGGGAGAAGGAAATCCATTCAAATTTTCAACAAGTTTTTAACAAATGCATATTAGGACTGAGTGCTATGCTTACATTATGGGGTTCAGCACTATGACATCCATGTTAGTTGGTTCTGGTTTAGCTTAGTATCTGTTTCTCAATCCTAGCTTAAAAAAATAAAACAATAATAATATCTATTTTACCCCAAAGGTACTTTTCTCTGTATGAAACTATCATCAGATTTCCTATCTGCCTCACATTCTATTATTTATTTATTGCATTTCTTACAATCCTGTTTTCTGAATGGGTGCATGCTCAGTCTGGAGAAGGAAATGGCAACCCACTCCAGTGTTCTTCCCTGGAGAACCCCAGGGACGGGGGAGCCTGGTGGGCTTCCGTCTATGGGGTCGCACAGAGTCAGACACGACTGAAGCGACTTAGCAGCAGCAGCAGCATGCTCAGTCACTCAGTCCTGTCCAATTCTTTATGACCCCACGGACTTTAGCCTGCCAGCCTGGAATTTTTCAGGAAAGAATACTAAAGCAGGTTGCATTTCCTACTCCAGGAGATCTTTCTTATCCAGGGATCGAAAACACATCCTTTGTGTCTCCTGCTTTGGCAGGAGGATTCTTTACTGCTGCACCACCCGGGAAGCCCATCTTAGCTTATTATTAATCCTCAACATGCCATTGTCCTACTGACAACAGATTAAGAACCTAGAGACTGAACTTTCTCTGGAGATGTTATCTACGGACCCCACCACTTGGCTTCAAGTCCAGCCTCTCCTTGTCCATTCTAAGTAATGGGGTAATATTCAACATTCCCAAGATGTGCTCCAGATGGGTGCGTGTGGCATTAACATAGTAATTCATTGAGGAAACTTTTTTTTTTTCCTGTATGATTGGACAGACAGAGCCATTTGAAACACTCCATCTAGAGTAACTTGGTTTTAAATGTGCTATTATATTACCTTAGGGTCCATCAAAGCTCTAAGGTAATACAATAGTAAAAAGATAAAAAAACAATAATTCTTCTGAGGTCACTGGTACCTCAGAGGCTGCTGTGCGTGCTGCAATACTTGTGCTTCCTACATTTAAAGTCCCTGTAGTAACATTCTTTAGTGAACTAGGGCCTACTGTTTCCTATCTACCAACACCACACCCGTCTCTTCACAATAATGTGTATCATTTTACTCACAAAACCAGATTAGCATTAATTCATCATCAGAAGGGTTTCTGATTGATACACAGAGAAATGTAAGGGTTGATTTTTTTCATTTATAATTCATGCAAATTCATCATGTTCAAATGCTGCTTCACTGGGTAATATGAAATAACATTAAAAACAAAGGGTCTATAACAAAATTTTCCAGACACTCTTCATTTAAGTTTGCTTATTTTGAATGGTAGGGATTTCTGCCATATTTTAAAATTAAATTACTATTCTTATGCTTTAAGTCATTTGGCAGTAGACTCAAGGTATATGTTTTCTATTATAGATTTTCTTTCCTAAGTTATTGTTTAGGTAGAAACATTTCAAGAGAGATTTTATCTATATTACATAAGAGTAAAGTTACTATAAATTGATTATGTAGGCTGTATAAAATCTTGTCAACTCTACCATTTAATAGAATTTATTTAGTGCCGATTCCCTTAGACTGTCTGAACATTTTGTTCAGATTTTGAATGTTTCAATAGTTTTTCAGTGTTGAGTTGCAGAAGTGTTTCTGAGTGTGTAGTTGACTTTTGTTGTTTCTGGCCTCCAGGCTTCCATGACTCATTCATGGCAACACCTAATTTCCTTCTGGAACATCATCTGTTCCATACCATGTACAATATAGTAGTGGAAATGTAAAGCAAGATATTGTTTTCTCTCATTGTGAAAGGAAATGAAATGCCTGGAAGTTCCTGACATTTGATTTCTTCTGTAAATATCTCCAGTTGAATTTCAAGCATCCCAGTGGTGGCTCTTGGGTGACTAGCCTTCTGCATGATGATCTTCTGTCTGTTCCAAACCTGGTTCTCAATTTTTATTTTCAGTGGTGGTTGTTAACCTTTTATGCAATCTTATCCTTCCACTTTTTGCTTGTCAGTTAGGGTCATTCAGCAAGGTCATACTTGCAACCAAAGTACCCTGAATCATGTAGTGGAAAGTTCAAGAACAGAGTCTGATATTGTAATTTTTATTTATTACATATTTTGAATCTAGTTTAGAGATAAAGAATGTAGTTAGATGCTAATGTCTAAACTCCATCCCAAAATGTTCAACTTTTTCCCTCCCTTCTTAGTGTTTCAACAGAGTCAAAGTTGAAAACAGTAATTCCCAAACAAATAAAGCAAGATGCTAAATCATCTATGTAGTCAATGCCAAATCACTGTGGTAGCAATTCTTACATTACACATTATTGGAGTATCTACTTCCAAGCTATTCATGGGAGTTGAAAAACTTGGAGGGTGGGGACTATTGGGGGGAGAATTGTCAGTGTGTTGTGAATTAAACAAACATATACACAACTCAAAGGGTGTTAATTTTTTCCTCTATTGTCTCAGGCAAAGTAAAGCATTAGAATTAGTTCTTGTAGAGCTTAATAAATGTTATTTGAAATTTGGGGAAGAAAAAGACCCTTAATATAAATTCAAAATGTATATATATTGGAAATTTGAAAGGGGATAATTAGCTTTTATACATCCATTTCAGGGAATACTGTTTAGTTATTTAAGAGATGCCACATAATCATTTATACAGAAGTTTCCATAAAAATATTTGTAAATAAAAATCAACTATCAACTATTTTGCTGGATATTCATAATGCATGTATAGAAATAATTTTTTAGCAAAATCATAGAAGAAAATAAACAAAGATGATAGTGCAAGTTGTCTCAATGGTTTTCTCAATTAATTTATACTTGTTTTAATTTTGTTTGGCCAAAGTTTTAGCTTTTCTATATAATACATTTTATATGTGATAATACATGTGCTTATTTTTAAGGCACTTGGCATTTTAAAAAATATGTAAAATTTTAAAAGAGTCAATATGGCTATAGCAGCAGCCCCAAGGTATAACAGAAAAAGCAGAGAAATGATTGAAGTTTTCTTAATCTCAATCTGAAACACAGGTTCTGAGAAATAAAATCACAATTACTGTGTTTGTGAAACTTTGGTGTTTAAGCAGCCTAGGTTTGGTTTATTCTTCTAACAGTATTTCCCTAACATAATCTTTCTGGGTCCCAGATTCCTCATATGTAAAATGGACGTATTAAGGATGACTGCCTTATAGACTTGATGTGTGTATTAAGTGAAGCAATGAACATAAAGTGTTAGCCCAGTGCCCATGATAAGATCATCCAAAAATGTGATAATAGTGATGACTCTGCTTTGATGACAATGCTCACTAATTTTGCTTTATGAAAACATGGTAATATCGATCCTCAGAGCAATTCCAAGATGTAATCTGGTCTTCTCTTCTCTTTCCAGGATTCAAAATATCTTCTATTACAATCATTTGAACCAAAGGTACTTCATGACAATCCCCCTAGTATCACTTTAAAGTATTTACAGTGAAGGGTGAATAGATTGATCTAAGAGTTGGATCATTTTTATAGTTCATGTTGTTTTTATTAACCAGAAATATGTTACTTGCATTAGGAAAAAGACCTCTATGAATGAATATTTTTGGGCAAACTCCTTTGTGTTTTATTTTTCTTTTTCATTACAAGTCTCCTGAATGTTATTAATATTTAATAATGTTATTAATAATAAGGCATTAAATCACAAAATCACTGCAGATGGTGACTGCAGCCATGAAACTAAAAGACGCTTACTCTTTGGAAGGAAAGTTATGACCAACTTAGACAGCATATTAAAAAGCAGAGACTTTACTTTGTCAAAAAAAAGGTCCATCTTGTCAAGGCTATGGTTTTTCCAGTAGTCATATATGGATGTGAGAGTTGGACTATAAAGAAAGCTGAGCAACAAAGAATTGATGCTTTTGAACTGTTGTGTTGAAGAAGACTCTTGAGAGTCCCTTGGACTGCAAGGAGATCCAACCAGTCCATCCTAAAGGAGATCAGTCCTGAGTTTTCATTGGAAGGACTGATGTTGAAGCTGAAATTCCAATACTTTGGCCACCTGATGTGAAGAATTGACTCATTTGAAAAGACCCTGATTCTGGGAAAGATTGAGGGCAGGAGGAGAAGGGGACAACAGAGGATGAGATGCTTGCATGACATCACCGACTCAATGGACATGAGTTTGGGTAAACTCCGGGAGTTGGTGATGGACAGGGAGGCCATAAATGAGTAACCGAACTGAACTGAGTGTAAGGCACATGTGTCTGTGAGTGGAAACTAATTCTTCAGCTTTTCCCAAACTTAGTTTTTTAGAAACCATCTGAAAGGAGTATGGGATGCACTAGCCTAAAGTTTCACTTAAATGTTTTAGAAATTTTTATTGTTAACAATACATGGGACTTCTAAGAATGCATTGCTGCAATACCATCCTAAATGATTAAAATATCTGATAGCTTTGAAATATACTTGCAGCTATACCAGGTCCAGGTCCTTTATATCCTCAGAAGAGAAAAATAATAAAAGAGTGGATTTATTCTGAATTAATGTCTGCCTAAAATGAATTCTACAATCAGTTCAGTTCAGTCGCTCAGTCGTGTCCGACTCTCCGCGACCCCATGAATCACAGCACGCCAGGCCTCCCTGTCCATCACCAACCCCCGGAGTACACTCAAATTCATGTCCACAGAGTCGGTGATGCCATCCAGCCATCTCATTCTCTGTCGTCCCCTTCTCCTCCCGCCCCCAACCTTTCCCAGCATCACAGTCTTTTCCAGTGAGTCAACTCATCGCATGAGGTGGCCAAAGTATTGCAGTTTCAGCTTTAGCATCAGTCCCTCCAATGAACATCCAGGGTTGATCTCCTTTAGAATGGACTGGTTGGATCTCCTTGCAGTATAAGGGACTCTCAAGAGTCTTCTCCAACACCACAGTTCAAAAGCATCGATTCTTCGGCGATCAGCCTTCTTCACAGTCCAACTCTCACATCCATACATGATCACGGGAAAAACCATTGCCTTGACTCGACGGACCTTGGTTGGCAAAGTAATGTCTCTGCTTTTTAATATACTATCAAGGTTGGTCATAACTTTCCTTCCAAGGAGTAAGCGTCTTTTAATTTCATGGCTGCAATCAGCATCTGCAGTGATTTTGGAGCCCAAAAAAATAAAGTCTGACACTGTTTCCACTGTTTTTCCATCTATCTCCCATGAAGTGATGGGACCAGATGCCATGATCTTTGTTTTCTGAATGTTGAGCTTCAAGCCAACCTTTTCACTCTCCTCTTTCACTTTCATCAAGAGGCTTCTGAGTTCCTCTTCACTTTCTGCCATAAGGGTAGTGTCATCTGCATATCTGAGGTTATTGATATTTCTCCCAGCAATCTTGATTCCAGCATGTGCTTCTTCCAGCCCAGCATTCCTCATGATGTACTCTGCATATAAGTTAAATAAGCAAGGTGACAATATACACCTTTTCCTATTTGGAACCAGTCTGTTGTTCCATGTACAGTTCTAACAGTTGCTTCCTGACCTGCATACAGGTTTCTCAAGAGGCAGGTCAGGTGGTCTGAGATTCCCATCTCTTTCAGAATGTTCCACAGTTTATTGTGATCGACACAGTCAAAGGCTTTGGCATAGTCAATGAAGCAGAAATAGATGTTTTTCTGAAACTCTTGCTTTCTCCATGATCCAGCGGATGTTGGCAATTTGATCTCTGGTGCCTCTGCCTTTTCTAAAACCTGCTTGAACATCTGGGAGTTCACGGTTTACATACTGCTGAAGCCTGGCTTGGAGAATTTTGAGCATGACTTTACTAACGTGTGAGATGAGTGCAATTGTCCGGTAGTTTGAGCATTCTTTGGCATTGCCTTTCTTTGGGATTGGAATGAAGACTGACCTCTTCCAGTCCTGTGGCCACTGCTGAGTTTTCCAAATCTGCTGGCATATTGAGTGCAGCACTTTCACAGCATCATCTTTCAAGATTTGAAATAGCTCAACTGGAATTCCATCACCTCCACTAGCTTTGTTAGTAGTGATGCTTTCTAAGGCCCACTTGACTTCACATTCCAAGATGTCTGGCTCTAGGTCAGTGATCACGTTATCGTGACTATCTTGGTCGTGAAGATCTTTTTTGTACAGTTCTTCTGTGTATTCCTGCCACCTCTTCTTAATATCTTCTGCTTCTGTTAGGTCCATACCATTTCTGTCCTTTATCGAGCCCATCTTTGCATGAAATGTTCCCTTGGAATCTCTAATTTTCTTGAAGAGGTCTCTTGTTTTTCCTATTCTGTTGTTTTCCTCTATTTCTTTGCATTGATCGCTGAGGAAGTCTTTCTTATCTCTCCTTGCTATTCTTTGGAATTCTGCATTCAGATGCTTATATCTTTCCTTTTCTCCTTTGCTTTTTGCCTCTCTTCTTTTCACAGCTATTTGTAAGGCCTCCTCAGACAGCCATTTCGCTCTTTTGCATTTCTTTTAAACCCCTGGAAATCAGGTTATTTATTCCATTAAAATATTTGTCCAAAAAATGTTTAAGGAAATTGTTGATCTTAATGAATTAGCTACTTACTACCTATTTGGAAAAGAAACATGTGACTCTGGCTAAAATTAAATAGGTCATAATTCACTTTATGCCTCTTTCTTAAATGGAAACTTTAAATTGCTGAGTGCAAACTCCTAAAATTAAAGCTATTAAAAAATCACATTTGACTTCTTTCACTTTCTAAAGTATATTGATTTGTTTCATGTTTCCTTAGAGATACAGATCATCTTGTTAATATTTTCTGTTTATTCTTGAGGATCGTTTGATATATATTCAATTTGCAGCTTTTCCTTAGATACAAATAGCAAGGGTAACAATTAGGTTGGTGTTTCTTGAAAACCAGGCAATGCTTCATGACGAACTGGAATAAAATCAGCTGAGCTCACCAGGATACATCACTGGGTCTGGCCTCTGCTACATTCAAAACTAAATCAAAGCACAACAACCACAGCTTCCCTGGTGGCTTAGAGGTAAAGAATCTACCTGCCAATGCCTGCTAATGGAGGAGACATGGGTTCGATCCCTGGGTGGGGAAGATCCCCTAGAGGAGGAAATGGCAACCCACCCCAGTATTCTTGCCTGGGAAATCCCATGGACAGAGAAACCTGGCAGGCTACAGTCCATGTGGTGGCAAAGAGTTGGATATGACTGTCCAATGACATGAATTCACAGCAGTGATAACACAGGTCAAGTCTCAGATTCCATGTGGCTCCGTCATGTTTTATCAAGTGAGATGGACAATAAACAAATGAAATGTAATTATGTATCCATTATTGGTGAGGCTTGTGCCAAAAGTCATAGTGGAATAATGGACTGGAGTTTGAAAGAAGATTTTATTCAGGAGAATTCATTCTTATTTGTCTACTTTTCCAGATTCTGATTTGAGACTATCGGTAACTACAGACAAATTACAAGTACTTCACACTTTCAAAGTCTTTTATTTTACAACAGAAACCATCAACTGGCCCCTCTTTTCTTATGAAAAATACCTAATCAAGATATGAGCTCTGGGCAGAGTTCCCAGTGCTATACAGCTGATTCTTATTAGTTATCCACTTTATATGTTTATGTCAACCACAATTTCCCCATTTATCCCCCAACTCAACCTCCCCTGATAACTGTAAGTTTGTTTCCTACACCCATGACTCTACTTCTGCTTTGTAAATAATTTCATTTGTACCCTTTTTTTTAAAAAGATTCCACATAAAAGAGATATCATATGATATTTGTCTTTCAAAATACTCTGTAATGGTGTATATGGGTAAAGAATTGGAATAAAAAAGGATATATATATATTTTAAGTGTTCTAGAGTTTCAGCGTGTTTACTTCTTTGCCTATAAAAATGGGCAAACTATAAGAAATATTTATGTTCAGAGAAGAAATCCACCTATAGGAATTCAGATTTAATTTTAAAAACAGGTAAACAATCATATAAGGAAAATCAGTGATTTCTCCAGGTATCTTTTGAAAATTAATGAAGACAAATTCACTCAGAAAAAATAAAGGGGGATATAAGCTCTGGTAATCCTTTTGAAAAATAAACTCTATTTTTCGAATGGCTTTTGGTTCAGAGGGTAAAGCATCTGCCTGCAACACTGGAGACCCAGGTTTGATCCCTGGGTCGGGAAGATCCCCTGGAGAAGGAAATGTCAACCCGCTCCAGCACTCTTGCCTGGAAAATCCCATGGACAGAGGAGCCTGGTAGGCTATAGTCCATGGGGTGGCGAAGAGTCGGACACCACTGAGTGACTTCACTTTCACTTTTAGCTTAGCAGCAAAACTAAACAGAAAGTACCAAGAATTACCATATATCTCCTGCTCCCACACTTGCACAACCTCCCCATTAACATCTTTCACCAGAATGGTGCAATTTGTTGTAACTGATGAATTTGTATTGACATGCAATTATCACTCAGAGTCCATAGTTTACACAGGGTTCCCTCTTGGTGTTACACATACATTCTATGGTTGTTGACAAATATATAATGATATGCATTCACCACTATAGTATCATACAGAATAGTTTCACTGCCCTAAAAATTCTCTGTACTCAGTTTGTTCATCCTTCATTTCCCCCAGCCATTGGAAACCACTGATCTTTTTACTGTCTACAGAGCTTCACCTTTTAAGAATGTTATATAGCTGGAATTATACACTGTGAAGTCTTTTCAGTTTGGTATCTTTCACTTAAAAAAAAAATACACTTAAATTTCCCTGAGATCTTGTCATAGCCATATAGCTCTTTTCTTTTTAGCACTGAATACTATTTCATTGTCTGAATGTAACACAATTTATTTATTCATTCACCTACTGAAGGACATCTTTATTGCCTCCAAGCTTTGGAATTATGAATAAAGCTGCTGTAAACATCTGTGTGCAGGTTTTTCTGTGGATATAAATTTTCAACTTCTTTGGGTGAATACCAAGGAGTGCATTTGCTGGATTGTATAATAAGGGTAGGGTTAGTTTTATAAAAACTGTCAAAATTTCTTCCTCAGTGACTGTACCACCTCCTAAGTGGCATACTATTCATCCTCTTCAGCAAAGGATGAGGCTTCTTATGTATCCCATGATCACCAGCTTTGATATTGTCAGTGTTTCGGGATTTGCCATTCTGATAGGCATGTATTAATAGTAAGTATCCCACTGTTTTTTTTTTTCACCTTGGTGATTATCTAACGACATATAAGACTGAACAGCCTTTCATATGTTTATCTACTGTCTGTATATCCTCCCTGGTGATATGTTTGTTTAGATCATTTGCCAATTTTTTTTCATAGTAGTTTGCTTTCTTACTGTTGAGTTTGAAGAGTTCTTTGTACATTTTGGATAACAGTTATTTATCAGATGTGTCTTTTAAAATGTTTTCCCCCTATCTGAGGTTTACCTTCTAATTCTCTTGACTTTACCTTTCGTAGACTAGTTTGTGGTTGTTATTTGTTTGCTTTGTTTGTTTTAGTAACGTCTGGCTTGTCAAATATTTTTTTCATTAATCATGCATTTGGTGTTTTATTTAAGAAGTCATTCCCTATGCCCAAAGTTGTCTAGATTTCACCCTCTGTTATCTTCTATAGCATTGCATTTTACATTTAGGCCTATGATCTAACCCTGAGTTAAATTTTGTAAAGGATGTAAGATCTACGTTGAGATTTGGTTTCAGCTTTTTTTGCATGTAAATGTCCAGTTGGTCTAGAACAATTGTAGAAAAAACTCTCATTTCTACATTGTATTTTTTGCCAAAGACTGTTGACTATATTTGTGTGGGTCTATTTCTAGGCTTTTTATTCTGTTTCATTGATCTATTTGCTATTCTGTTGTCAGTACTACACTGTCTTGATAACTAGCTTCCTAGTAAATTCTGAAGTCATATAAAGATTTTTTTTAATTGAATGATCAGTTGAATCTGTCTTGAGAGGTGACCTTTGAAAAATGAAAGAAGCAAACTATGTAAATATTTTGAGGACAAATATTTTGGGCAAAGGAAAATTCATGTGCAAATATTCTGGAGACTCATCTTTGATTTCTTCAAAGGAAGGTAATGTTACCTGGGAATCTGCGAAAGTGATCCTTAGGAAAAGTGAAAAGGAGCTAACAGGAATAATTGCAGGCATTAGTCACGTAGGGCAATATAAGCCATGTTAAGGGCCCTAGACTGTATTTTAAAGATAACAGAACCCTGTAGAGGATTTGAGTATGCAGTGAGTGATATTATCTCATTTATATTTTTAAATAATTATCTGGCTGCTTCTGGAGAACAAATATTTTGCTTTGTGTGGGACCAAAATAAAAGTATAGGCATATGGGGCAGATTCATGTCAATGTTTGGCAAAGCCAATGCAATATTGTAAAATAATTAGCCTCTAATTAAATAATAATAATAAAGAAAAAAAAAGTAGAGGCAACATTTACAGTACCCTTGCTATAGTCTAGCACCAAAATAACAGGACCACAGATTAGAATGACAGCCATGGAGGTTTGGGGAAGTGATTACATTCTAGGTGTATTCTGAATAGAATAAGGAAGAGTTGAATGTCAGAAGATGAGATATGAAAAATAAGACACTGATAATTTTTGTCTGAACACTTGATGAATGTAGATGTCATTGAATTAAATGGAGCATATTTATGGAAGAGAAAGTTTGGTTTAATAAAAAAAATGAGGTTTTATTTTGCCCATGTTAAGTTTAATAGCTTATAAGAAATCCAAGTGGAAATGTCAAGTAAGCATGGATATCAAGGTTATTAAGAAGACACACATTATAGAGTCATCAGTGCACGGGTAATATTTAAAGCAGATAAGAGTCTGGCTCTAAAAATCCACAATTTGAAAGAAATAAACAGTCCCACCAATATTTCTTCAGCTTTAAAAATCAGCAATTTAATAGACTAACAGCTTATTATCAATCCATTACATATGGTGTGGGGTAGTTACATATTCCACATCAAAACTCAGATTCCTAGTTAAACATTTACTGTCCTATGAACATAGCCTTCATTCTTCAAAATACAGCTTAACATTCTATCACACTTACCTGTGATTTTATGTTTATCCTTGTTTTATCATTTTTGTGACCCTTAAGAAAGATCAGTGGCTCAGCAGTAAAGACTTTTCCTACAGTGCAGGAGATGTGGGTTTGATTCATGGGTTGAGAAGATGCACTGAAGGAAGGCATGGCAACCCACTCCAGTAATCTTGCCAGGAAAATTCCATGGACAGAAAAGCCTGGCGGGCTACAGTCCATGGGGTCACAAAGGAGTTGAGCACAACTGAAGCGACTGAGCATGTGCGAAAGATCAGGCACAGAGGTATCATGTGAAGAAACATGGACGCCAAATTAGAATCAATACTGCAGGTGGAAATGACGGCGTGAATTCAAGAAATGTTATAAAAGCAAGACTAAGAACACAGTTTATTTTAGCTTCCTATGACTACTAGAAGGAGAAGGAAACGGCAACCCACTCCAGTATTCTTGCCTAGAGAATCCCGTGAGCAGAGGAGCCTGGTGGGCTGCCGTCTGTGGGGTCGCACAGAGTCAGACACAACTGAAGTGACTTAGCAGCTGCAGCAGCAGCAGCAAGACTACTAGAGCAAATCACCATGAACTCACTGGCATAAAGTACAAAGTGATTCTCACACATTTTTAGAGGGAAGAAGTCTGAAACCAAGATGCCAACAGGACACCTATCATTAAAAGTTCAAAGGAAAATTCTTCCTTTTTCCTTCCTAGATTGCAGTGATTGCTGGCAATCATAAGCTGAAAATGTCCTATCCTTGCTTCCTTCTTCACATGGCCTTCATCTTTGTATGTGTGCCTTCTGCATCTCTGGATATTTTTCTCCTTTAGGGCAATAACTCATTAAAGTTAGGTTCACTCTAATCCATTATGACCTCCTCTGAACTTGATTACATCTGTAAAGACCCTATTTTCAAATAAAATCACATTTACAAGTACTAGAGGTTCAAATTTCAAAACATCTTTCGGAGGGGAGACAGTTTAAGCCAGCTGAATGTGGGAGATGAAGCAGAAAAGACGGGACAAGTCGGGAGGAGACATATATTATTCCCAGGATTCTATCTAAGGAGAGGCTAGTTGGTGTCAGACAAGAAGTCTTGGAAGGGTGAGAGATAACGTCAAATGTGTTTGCTTATAAGAAATCCAGGCTATAAGCGCTGGCTATATATATCTGAAGATTGGTAGATTTCAAGACAATGAATAACATCATTAACATATTGGTAGTAGTGGAAACCATGTGATTAATAAATAACTGAGATAAATTAATCATAACTAATGTGCATTAAGCACTTACTATGTGCCAACCACTGTACCAAGTGCTTAGTATACGTTAACTAATATAATCCTCCACAACCTTATAATTTGGTACAATTACCCATGATTCACAGATTTGGAAACTGAATCACAGAAAGATTAAATAAAATAGTAATTTGGGGAGGCAAGGTCCAATTCCAAGTTGTTTGAGTAGAAAGCCCATATGAAGAAAAACTTCTTCAGAAGTCTCTTGACTTGTCAAAGGATAGCAAACAAAAGCAGAGATAAACACAACCCCATACATAAGGTCATTGACAAAATGATAGATTTTAGCCTGAAATGAGATTCTTCTACTCTGAGGAATTTTTTCTCTTTTTCATAATTTTAAAGGACAAAAGTATAGCCAATGGGTGGTGGTTATGTAAGTCTAACAAAATTAGGGCTATCCAAAATGAAATGTCATATCAACAACAAAATCATCCCTTTACCCTTAAGGCACTGGACACTCAAGATATTTTTAAGGCATATTATAATGTTGAAATTATGCTAGGAAGACTTTTGAAGATTCCTATAAAAGAATATAAAAGCACATAACCATTAAGATGCGTTCCAACTATGAAATTCCATAAGATATTAAATCTTGTTTAGTTGGTTGGTTGTTTTTTGTTTTGTTTTGTTTTGTTTAAAATCTTATGGCTGTGCCATGTGGCATGTGTAATCTGAGTTCCCCAATCAGAGATCAAATCCAAGCCCCCTGCAGGAGAAGTGTCAATCTTATACACTGGATCTCCAGGGAAAAATCCTGATATTAAGTTTTTTTGTTCACTTTAAAAGTGACGATATGAATAATTACTGAATGAATAAATATGAAAGTACAATATGACATGCTATACAATAAATCTGTTATTTTAAACATATCTATATCCCTGGAGAAGGAAAAGGCTACCCACTCCAGTACTCTGGCCTAGAGAATTCCATGGGCTATGTAGTCCATGGGGTTACAAAAAGTCAGACACAACTGAGAGACTTTCACTTTTCATGCACAGAAAAATGAAAAATGATCATATAAAAATGCAAACAGATTATCTCTGAGTTGTGGTATCACATTTGATTGAAAATATTGTTTTTCACGTTTTAGCAGTTATCCAAGTTAACTAGTTTTGAAGACAGATTTTAAGAAGATGTGATCTTAAAAAGAAATACCTATTGCTAAGAATACAAGGCTCAAAAAGTTGTTGCAATATAAGAATAAAATTAATTTGTATTGACACAACTATATTCACAAAGCTTCCTGATACTGTTTGTAGAGGATAAATTAAGGCCACAGTATTTTTTAGGCCTCGAACTATTATCTGTTTGCATCTCCAGTTCTGCAACTGATGAATGTGTGAGAAATATTTATCAGTGAATTTTTCCCCAGATATACTGTTATTGCTGAGTGGGAAGCAGTGACTTGTCTTTTAAAAAATATATTGTGTAGTGGAAATTGCTTATTCAAACTTACATATTTCACTGAAGACCTGATATTAGATTTGGGAATTCCAGACTACAGAATATCATTAACAAACGAAAAGACTACAAAATTTTTTCTGAAGCTTCGACGTGTGTGCCAAAACCACTGTGAACTATGGAATTGAATATAATCAACTTTACTAGGAGAAATAAGATTCAAAATTTGTAATAAAACATTTTATCTGGGCAAGGAGGCTTATTTTATGAAGAGTGCCTTTAATAATATTAGTTTTATTTAACTATCAAATCTAAGGACTCTAAATTAGATGATGCCTGGTGATTATCATATTAACTATTAGTAAATAGCACTGAATCATAGATGAAAGTACTTCAATTTGTAAACATTTTATTTTTTAAACAGTGAACAATGGATGTGTGTGTGTGTGTTTGTAATGAAATTAAGAGGGAGATTGGTGGCCCGAACTTTGTATAGATCAGGAAGATTTATCTTCCCTTTCAAAGCTATCTTATACAAAATTAAATTAAAACAAGCTCAGCTTTTAGACCTACTGATCAGAGACATCCTATAAGCAGGCATTATAAATTATTATGTGCATACGATACATTTCTACAGTGTATATAGTCTTACTCAAGCAAAATACCGGATCTGATCGGATATGTTATATGGAATCATAAATCAGTGTTAAATAGAATCAACATTACTGGTTATCTCAGCTACATTTATATAAGTTCTACTAGTATCTGTAGTTACACATTGTTTCCTATCCACTTAATTTGAGAATCTATATTTGAAAATATTCAGTTGACAGTATGAGAGATAATGGAAGATAGCGATTATATTTCATTAGATTGTACAATAGAAATGGAAATTCAGGCTTATGAAGTAAATAGACCATTATCATTAAAATTATATCTTTTTTTTATGAAAGAGTTTTATTTAAAGTAGATAACCAAGCTACACAGGGTCCTTATTTAAAATTTCCGGTGGTCTGTATTTTGGCTAATTTTATTATAATTCTTATTCTACATTATTATTCCAAGGCAGTAAGACTGGATAATTAAATTAACTGTGACTTTGCAAGTAATTTTCAGATTTTTGAGTACATGTGCTACTCTCCACCCTCTAATTTATTCAAACTTTGACCTGGCAAGTTTTCCCCCCATCCAATTAACCTAGGGATCAATTTCACAGAATAATAACATTTTAATAAAGCTGAATAGCATAGTATGGATTATCATAAATGCATTCCAACATTCTTTTGATTATAAATATTACTGAACACCTAAAGATGCAGATTTGAAATAGCAGGACACCAGCCAAACCCTGCTCTTCTTTTTAAGCAGTCAATTCACAATTAGGTCTTGTCAGTCATTTGAAGAGTGCAATTCTTGTTCCTCAAGGCACAGCTTTTCCTTAACACCGCCATTACAACTGGATCCTTTTCCCGAGAGGGATCATTCTTATCTGCCTAAAACAGATACTTGTCTATTTCAGTTTAATCGCATAAGCATCAGTTTTCCCAAATAGCAGAGGATCCAGAAATGATAATCAAGTGGCTTCTTTTATCCAGGCTCTTTCTAGATCTCTACTCAAACATCCTTAACCCAAGACCTTTATCTGGCTGTTCAAAAGTTGATTTCTATACATCCAGATAGAGCATCCATGTTCCAGGTAGTTAAAATGGGAAAAGGCAAAGAACAAAAGGATAAGGGCATGATGAGTTGTCAGTTTTCTTTTAAACACACACACACAAAAGCAAAATCACTACAAAGAAACCTTTTGAGGAAAGTTCACCTGGGTATGTCCAATTACATCTCAATGGCAAGAGGTTTATCAGACAGCCACACTGAGCTGTAAGACAAACTTGACTGTGAGTGCATATAACTGGGAACACTGACTCACAAAACAACTCACAACTCTTTTAGAAAGGGAGAATGGGAAAATAAATATTAGGCAGCTGAGAGTCTCTTATAGAGCCCAGGACTGATCGATTCAAGAATTCCTCAACTTAAATTCTGCCTGTTAGTGGCATGAATTTTTCTACCTTTAACTTACCTTCCAAATATCAATTACTTTGTTGCTGTTGTTCAGTTGCCAAGTCATGTAGCTCCTTGCAACCCCATGGACTGCAGAATACCAGCCTTCCCTGTCCCTCACCACCTCCCAGAGTTTGCCCAAGTTCATGTCTATTGAATCGGTGAGGCCATCTAACCATCTCACCCTCTGATGCTATCTTCTTCTTGTCCCTTCAGTCAGTCAGTTCAGTCGTTCAGTCACGTCCAACTCTTTGCAACCCCATGAACTGCAGTATGCCAGGCCTCCTTGTCCATCATCAACTCCCAGAGTTTACTCAAACTCACATCCGTTGAGTCGGTGATTCCATCCAGCCATCTCATCCTCTGCTGTCCCCTTCTTTTCCTACCTTCAAGCTTTCCCAGCATCAGGGTCTTTTCCAGTGAATCAGTTCTTCTCACCAGGTGGCCAAAGTATTGGAGTTTCAGCATCAGCACCAGTCCTTCCAATGAATATTCAGGACTGATTTCCTTTAGGATTGACTGGTTGGATCTTCTTGCAGTCCAAGGAACTCTCAAGGGTCTTCTCCAACACCACAATTCAAAAGCAATCACTGCTAATACAATCACTACTAATCCAAAATGTGAAGGCTTCCCAGGTGGCTCAATGGTAAAGAAAGTATCTGACAGCAATGCAGGAGATGTGGATTTCATTCCTGGATCAGGAAGACCCCTTTTTCCTGGAGAAGGAAGTGGCAACACACTCCAGTATTCTTGCATGGGAAATCTCATAGACAGAGGAGCCTGGTGGGCTACAGGTCATGGGTTTGCAAAAAGTCAGACATGACTGATGGACTAAACAATCCAAAGTGATGCTTTGAAAGTAGGCCTGGAAATTATGCATTTATTCCACTGACCTCACAATTGTCCAGTTCCAGTGATTTCAGCATACACTGAAGCTAAGCTCTTTCCAGCATGGCTATATATCTGCTGCCTTAGAAAATCAATTCACTTCCAAAATTTTGATCTGTAACCCCTCTCAGATTACCGTCTCCTGTCTTTTCATACTCCAATTCCCTAAATCTCACTGAACACAATCTCTGCCTTCTTTGTGATTTGTTAGCTTTCACACAACTCCCAAGTTTGGTGAACAACAGTTTCCTTCCATTTGCAAACTTTCTTCTGCTATTCTCACATCCCCATGTCAGTGATCTGGCAATCCAGTGTTATCACTGCACTTGATTATTTTCCAAGTCTCTCTCCCATGGACTTTCTACAGAATGAGACCATATATATTTTGCTCTATCCCAAGCTAGTGGAGGTGATGGAATTCCAGCTGAGCTATTTCAAATCCTAAAAATTGATGCTGTGAAAGTGCTGCACTCAATATGCCAGCAAATTTAGAAAACTGGAAAAGTCAGTTTTCATTCCAATCACAATGAAATGCAATGCCAAAGAATGTTCAAACTACCACACAATTGCACTCATCTCACACCCTAGCAAAGTAACACTCAAAATTCTCCAAGATAGGCTTCAATAGTATATGAACTGAGAACTTCCAGATGTTCAAGCTGGATTTAGACAAAGCAGAGGAACCAGAGGTCAAATTGTCAACATCTGTTGGATCATAGAAAAAGCTTCTGCTTCACTGACTATGCCAAAGACTTTGAATATGTGGATCACAACAAACTGTGGAAAATTCTTAAAGAGATGGGAATACCAGGCCACCTAACCTGCCTTCTGAGAAATCTGTATGCAGGTCAAGAAGCAACAGTTGGAACTGGACATGGAACAATAGGCTTGTTCCTAACTGGGAAAAGAGTATGTCAAGGCTGTATATTTCACCGTGCTATTTAACTTATATGCAGAGTACATCATGGGAAATGCTGGGCTGAATGAAGCACAAGCTGGCATCAAGATTGCCAGAAGAAATATCAACAACCTCAGATATGCAGATGACACCACCCTTATAGCCGAAAGCAAGAGGAACTAGAGAGCTTCTTGATGAAAGTCAAAGAAGAGCATGAAAACCTGGCATAACTCTCAACATTCAAAAAACGAAGCTCATAGCATCTGGTCTCATCACTTCATGACAAATAGATGAGGAAACAATGGAAACTGTGACAGAATTTGTTTTCTTGGGCTCCAAAATCACTGCAGATGGTGACTACAGTCATGAAATTAAAAGATGCTTGCTCCTTGGAAGAAAAACTGTGACAAACCTACACAACATATTAAAAAGCAGAGACATTACTTTGCCAACAGAGGTCCGTCTAGTCAAAGCTATGGTTTTTCCAGTGGTCATGTATGGATTTGAGCGTTGCATTATAAAGAAAGCTGAGTGCTGAAGAATTGATGCTTTTGAACTGTGGTGTTGCAGATGATGTTTGACAGTACCTTGGACTGCAAGGAGATCAGACCAGTCAATCCTAAAGGAAATCAATTCTGAATGTTAATTGGAAAGACTGATGCTGAAGCTGAAGCTCCAACACTTTGGCCACCTGATGAGAAGAACTGACTTATTTGAAAAGACCCTGATGCTAGGAAAGATTGAAGGCAGGAGAAGGGGTCAACAGAGGATGAGATTGGTGGATGGCATCACTGACTCAATGGACATGAGTTTGAGCAAGCTCCAGGAGTTGATGGACAGGGGAGCCTGTTGTGCTGCAGTCCATTGGGCACAAAGAGTCAGACACGATTGAGTGACTGAACTGAGAGTTGATTTAAAATCTTGTGTTAATTCCAGGTGTACAGCAATGTGATTCAGTTGTGTGTGTATGCATGTGCTCAGTCACTGTCATTTCTGGATCTTTATGGCCCAATGAACTGTAGCCTGCTTGTCTCCTCTTTCCATGGCTTTCTCCAGACCAGAATATTGAAGTGGGTTACCATTTCCTCCTCCAGGAGTTCTTCTTCACCCACGGATAGAAGTTGGGTATCCTATGTATTGCATTAGCAGGCAGAGTCTACAAAGGAAGCATTTTTTAAAAACTGAAAATTAGGTAGTTTACCCTTACTTCTCACAGGTAAAAATTTCTCAGCAAAATCATAAGCAAAGAACTCAAAATAAAAAATAAACCTTTTGGCAAATATGCATGACTGGGACTCTAGAAGATGAAAATTTCTTGATACAGTTACTCAGTGCTAGGGAGTTTATTCTCACTAGATCTGTTCTGTTAACATAGGCTGACAGCCAGCATTTCCATGAACTTTGTGTTATGGCGAACTTTTTATTGCAATGGTGCATGCAGGAGGGATTTGACCTGTATTTGTCCCAAGAATTCTTTTCCAGAATATAACTCACTTTGACAAGGTATTTAGATACACAGGTATATTTTAAATAGGAATACCTCCAGGCTTCATGATCCTATAACGTGCAAAATTACAACCACTGAAAGGAATATTTGTTTGGCTTCTAAACTAAATAAGTTTAGAAATATTCTTAGTAATTTTACCAAAATAATTAATAATTACTATTCATAATAAATAGTGTTTATTGGATCTGATACCAAAAATCTGAATTTAAGATTTCCCTCTTGGTACAAATGTCATTTGAAAAAATGAGTGTGTGTGTGTTTTAAATTCTGAATATTTACTTTTTATGATGCTTGCGAAGTAAGAACAAAAGGCTATTTAATTTTATGATCTTTCAGTTATAAATTTGGAAATAACAATAAAAAGAGTTTTTAAAGATAATTCCTGTAATATTGTGTTTAAGATTCTAGTAAAATTTGACACTGTGTAAAAATGTTAGTCTCTCAGTTCAGTTCAGTTCAGTCGTTCAGTCATGTCTGACTCTTTGCGACCCCATGAACCACAGCACGCCAGGCCTCCCTGTCCATCACCAACCCCCAGAGTTCATTCAAACTCATGTCCATCAAGTCAGTGATACCATTCAGTCATCTCAATCACTGTCGTCCCTTTCTCCTCCTGCCCCAAATCCCTCCCAGCATCAGTCTTTTCCAGTGAGTCAACTCTTCGCATAAGGTGGCCAAAGTATTGGAGTTTCAGCTTCAGCATCAGTCCTTCCAATGAACACCCAGGACTGATCTCCTTTAGAATGGACTGGTTGGATCTCCTTTCAGTCCAAGGGACTCTCAAGAGTCTTCTCCAGCTCCACAGTTCAAAAGCATCAATTCTTCGATGATCAGCTTTCTTCACAGTCCAACTCTCACATCCATACATGACCACTGGAAAAACCATAGCCTTGACTAGACGGACCTTTGTTGGCAAAGTAATGTCTCTGCTTTTTAATGTGCTACCTAGGTTGGTCATTACTTTCCTTCCAAGGAGTAAGCGTCTTTTAATTTCATGGCTGCAATCAGCATCTGCAGTGATTTTGGAGCCCAAAAAAATAAAGTCTGACACTGTTTCCTGTTTCCCAATCTATTTCCCAAGAAGTGATGGGACCAGATGCCATGATCTTTGTTTTCTGAATGTTGAGCTTCAAGCCAACTTTTTCACTCTCCTTTTCACTTTCATCAAGAGGCTTTTTAGTTACTCTTCACTTTCTACCATCAGGGTGGTATCTCTCAGTTGTGCCCAAATCTTTGCTACCCTGTGGTCTGTCCATGGAATTCTACAGGTGAGAATACTAGAGTGGGTTGTCATTTCCTTCTCCAGGAGAGCTTCTCGACCCAGGGATTGAACTCGGATCTCCTGCACTGCAGACAGATTCCTTACATTCTGAATTACCGTTAAGTAATATGAAGTCTGAATAGATTATATTATCAATAAGAGAGATAAGTTTTTAGTTAAACACTTACTGATTACCACCAATTATGTACAAGGTGCTCTTCTAGATGCTCTTTTTGCTGGGTCTGAGATGATATGTTAAAGGTATATGTACGTGTAGATGTAAATATATAGACATATATAAATATATATTTAATTATAGTTCAGAATATTCAAAGCATCACAAAACAGCCCAGGAGACACATTTGCCATGCCTTAAAGTGTTCTTGCCTGGAGAATCCCAGGGACGGGGGAGCCTGTGGGCTTCCGTCTATGGGGTCACACAGAGTCGGACACGACTGAAATGACTTAGCAGCAGCAGCAGCAAATGTCTAGTCAAGGCTATGGTTTTTCCCGTGGTCATGTATGGATGTGAGAGTTGGACTGTGAAGAAAGCTGATCACCGAAGAACTGATGCTTTTGAACTGTGGCGCTGGAGAAGACTCTTGAGAGTCCCTTGTACTGCAAGGAGATCCAACCAGTCCATTCTAGAGGAGATCAATCCTGGGTGTTCATTGGAGGGACTGATGCTAAAGCTGAAACTGCAATACTTTGGCCACCTCATGAGATGAGTTGACTCACTGGAAAAGACTCTGATGTTGGGAAAGGTTGGGGGCGGGAGGAGAAGGGGACGACCGAGAATGAGATGGCTGGATGGCATCACCGACTCAATGGACATGAGACATGAGTTTGGGTGAACTCTGGGGGTTGGTGATGGACAGGGAGGCCTGGCGTGCTGTGATTCATGGGGTCGCAGAGAGTCGGACACAACTGAGCGACTGAACTGAACTGAACTGAAGTTTGTGCTTATGTTACTCAAGTATGTGTTGGATCTGTCTGAAACTGGCAATGGACTTTTCATCTCAGTTTAAACTTCTGAGTTTTAAAACTTCAGCAGCATTTCACACAAGAAATTGATTCTCTTTGTCCTTCCCATTTCCTATCCTTCCTCCACCCTCTACATACATTCTTTTTGCCAAAGTAAGAAATGGTGAAAGACCATTATATTCCGATCTTAATGCCCTTTGAAAATAATCTGGTGTCATAACAATCATTAGTAATTCAGTCAGATACTCTCTACTTTGCTCTTCAGGTACATGTTAGGTTGCCTTTCTTCCCTTGGGCTCTTCTTATCTTGGAGTTAAGTTTAACCTTGTAACTGATTTTGGCCAATCAAATGTGAGAAGTGCTATTAGTTATCATAGAAAGTTTTTAAAGCTAACATGTTTTCCTCATTCTCTTTCTCTGGCAATGGTGAGGACACTGGCATGCCCTCAGTCTGGGTTATTTATGGACCACAATGAGAAGGGTCTCCTGCCAATCAGCATAGACATAGGGCACAAATGAGAAATCAACCTTAATCATTTTAAACCATCAGGACTTTTAGATGTTAATACTGCATCATACTTTTAACCTATCCTGACCAATACATGTGGGAAAGTAGACTTCTCTGAGATTAAACTGCCATCTAAGACCCAGATAAACAATCAGAGTGAATTATTACTTTAAGATCTGGATTCTTTGTATTTATTTCTTCATTCAGGAAACATTGGAGTGTCCTAATGATATTGATCAAGTGCTAGACCTTGGGGTACAGTGACGAAAGAGGTGTGGCCTTTGACCTCAAGGGTCTTGTATTCCTGAACTTTTTTGACATGTAATTGGATAAATAGCAGGAAATCAGTCCCATGCACTTGAATTGGCTGTGTAGTTGGTCAGTCACTTTATGGGAACCTTGAATATAATAGCATCCTAAGCTGAGAAAAAAATGTGTGCAAAAAGAGAAATTATAAAATATTGTTTAAGTTATATTTAAAAGCTCACTGTAGCTGAGAATCATGTCAAAATATTAACAAAATCATATGTACACAGAGAAAAGAAGAATTGAAATTATTTTTATATATATTTTTTTATTATTTCCCCTTACTTTGTGACAGTGAAACAGCAAAATATTTGGAGGTTGCGCTAAGAACCATTGGGATCATTCAGAGCTATGGCTTACATTGAGTAAGGATTTCTGCAAAACAAATTTGAAAACATCTTTTTCATGATTCTATTTAATTTATTTCAGAGAAATCTGGATCCATATGGTTGAACAACTTTACAGTTCGTTAACCTGAATAATTTTGAATGTATGAAATGTGGTCATTTATTTTCCATCCAGTTGTGAAATATAATAAAGTTGCACAATGCTTTCAGCATAAAATTCTTTATTATCCCATATTTCCACTAACAAAGTCCATATAGGAATTCTTTTTGATATCAGGTAGCTATTGGTTGGGGAAATGAATTTTCTTTAAAAAAAGGTATCGAGAAAAGTTCTAATATATTCATTAGCTAGCTCTGTTAGATTTAAAGTTTTACTTCCATTCTATCTAACCTGTATTTTTAGCAAGTAAATAAAACTGCAGTAAGTATATTTTTGCTTCTTCTTTCACGTGCAAAACCCTCAGTCATGTCACCTGAAATTTCTGTTGGTCTTATTGCTCTTTTAGAAAATCTTATTATGTTGGTTTCTTAAATTCTTGTCACTTCTAACAGACAATTAAACTATACAACCAGAAGAGTGTTGTAATACTAATTTCTGGCATCTGTTCAATTTTACTTTTCCTATGTTAGAAAATTTAAGCTTTGTTATTTTCTGTTTTAGAAATACGGTAGGAAAAAGGACACTGTAGCACAATATCCTTTTCCTTTGCACACTGAATAAAAATTGTGATGGAGGCACAAATCGAATCATGTCTAGAAAAAGCTATGGTCAACTTCCCCTTCCTCTGCAGTCACAGCAAGATGTTATAAACTTCTCACGGGTGATATTAAACACTGTGTTCTGGGTGTCTTTGTGATTGCCACTTCTCTTTATGTCTGAGAAGATATTTTGGTTCCTAGTTATTGGTTTCATTTGAAATTGCCTTTCATTTGAAGTTATGAACTTGGTCCATATGCTGAATTTTATGCCACTACCATTGTTGACATGAAACTCTGTATAGTCTTGATTTTCTTTATATATAGTTCATTAGCTCCTGTCAATCAGCCTTTCTTAAAAGCACTTCATTTCTCTTACCTACTTATTCTATATTTATTTGGCTCATTTGCTCTACCTCAAGTATTTTTAGATACTCTTCGTTTCCAAAATCATTTTACAATTGACCTTACTTTGGGAGACTTGGGTTGGAAAGATGCCCTGGAGAAGGGAAAGGCTACCCACTTGAATATTCTGGCCTGGAGAATTCCATTGACTATAGTCCATGGGTTTGAAAAGAGTCGGGCATGACTGAGCAACTTTCACTTCAGGTCAGGTCAGTTCAGTTCAGTTGCTCAATCGTGTCCCACTCTTTGAGACCCCATGAATCACAGCATGTCAGGCCTCCCTGTCCATCACCAACTCCCAGAGTTCACTCAAACTCATGTCCATCGAGTCGGTGATGCCATCCAGCCATCTCATTCTCTGTCGTCCCCTTCTCCTCCTGCCCCCAATCCCTCTCAGCATCAGAGTCTTTTCCAGTGAGTCAACTCTTCGCATGAGGTGGCCAAAGTATTGGAGTTTCAGCTTTAGCATCACTCCTTCCAATGAACACCCAGGACTGATCTCCTTTAGAATGGCTGGTTGGATCTCCTTGCAGTCCAAGGGACTCTCAAGAGTCTTCTCCAACACCACAGTTCAAAAGCATCAATTCTTCGATGATCAGCTTTCTTCACAGTCCAACTCTCATATCCATACATGACCACTGGAAAAACCATAGCCTTGACTAGACGGACCTTTGTTGTCAAAGTAATGTCTCTGCTTTTTAATATGCTATGTAGGCTGGTCATAACTTTCCTTCCAAGGAGTAAGCGTATTTTAATTTCATGGCTGCAATCAGCATCCGCAGTGATTTTGGAGCCCAAAAAAGTAAAGTCTGACACTGTTTCCACTGTTTCCCCACATATTTCCAATGAAGTGATGGGACCAGATGCCATGATCTTTGTTTTCTGAATGTTGAGCTTCAAGCCAACTTTTTCACTCTCCTCTTTCACTTTCATCAAGAAGCTTTTTAGTTCCTCTTCACTTTCTGCCACTTTCACTTACTTGATACAAAGATAATAGACTCTTCAGTTCAGTTCAGTTCAGTTCAGCCACTCAGTCGTGTCCGACTCTTTGCAACCCCACGAATCACAGCACGCCAGGCCTCCCTGTCCATCACCAACTCCCGGAGCTCACTCAAACTCATGTCCATCGAATTGGTGATGCCATCCAGCCATCTCATTCTCTGTCGTCCCCGTCTCCTCCCACCCCCAATCCTTCCCAGCATCAGAGTCTTTTCCAGTGAGTCAACTCGTCGCATGAGGTGGCCAAAGTATTGGAGCTTCAGCTTTAGCATCAGTCCTTCCAATGAACACCCAGGATTGATCTCTTTTAGAATGGACTGGTTGGATCTCCTTGCAGTCCAAGGGACTCTCAAGAGTCTTCTCCAGCTTAGTATTGGCTTAAAAGAAAAATCTCTTGTTGTTAATCTAGTGTTTCTCAAACTTCAATGTGCATACAAACCAATGTGAGTTTTGTTAAAATGCAGATTCTAACCTAACAAGCTTCCTGGTGATGCCTCTGCTGTTGTTCTGAGACCACGTCTTTGAGTAACAAGGTGTGAATCCATTGATATCTGACATCATCTGGGAAAGATATAATCAATTATTCAAGCTATTTACTGAATATAAACTTCAACAGAAACATCAAGCTTTTCTCTATGCCAGACTCTAGGGATTAATCGGAAAGCAGAAAAAAAAAAAATCTTGGTTTTCACATTCATAGGATTTAAATTCTGGTAGAGAAAATAGAAAATAAGTGAATGACAATATAAACATTTTAAAATTTTTGATTAGAACAATAAAGAAAATAAACGTGATGCATTCTGTGGAGTAAATGCAGAATACTGGTCATCTGGGATATTCAGGGAAGAACTGTGGAAGTTGCAATTAAACAATGAGTGGAAAAAGTGAAGGAACCAGCTATCTGAAGTGTAAGAAAACAGCCTCCAGGGCAATCATTCAGTTCAACATCTTTTCTGGTAGCATTTAGAGTACTTGAGATGTTGAAAAGGCACCCCATACAGCTAAAGTCAAGTAAGAATTTGAAGAAGAACTAGGCTGGAGACAGACTCTGCAGTATCCTTTAGATTTTGGAGATTTTTTTTTTTAATTCTAAAATCAATAGAAATTCACTGAAGGAGCATTTGTTTATTTAAATTAGAAATGGACACAAGAACTTCTCTGATGATCCAGTGGCTAAGGCTCTGTGCTCCCAATGCCTGGGTTCAATCCCTGTCAGAGAACTAGATTCTACATGCTTCAACTAAAGGATTCCACATGCTGCAACAAAGATGGACGATCCCTCATGCCATAAGTTCATGCCAGGGCAGCCAAATAAGTGATTAAATTAAAATAAATATTAAAAAGAAAAATATATATATATAATTTACATATAAAATCTATTAAAATATCTTATAAAAGAATGGACACATCTTTGTTATTTGGAGAACACAAGGGCAAGAGCAAAAGTGGGGGCATGGACCTCATTGAGAAAGGAAAGTTAGGTAGCTATGCATTGGTATTAGCAGTAGTAGCAGCAGCAGAGTAATTGAAATCAAAGATGATCTAAACAGGGAGCTGACACTCAACCCAGGGAGAACAAGAGTTCGAGGTATATTTCTGAGATAGGATGGACTTCCGATGAAAACGGCAATAGAGAAATGACCAACATGTTGGCTTGAGGAACAAATTGTCTAACAGCATGTTTTATTGATGTGTGGAACCTAGGACTAAAACAGGTTTGCAGAGGAAAGGTATCATTTCAATTGTGGCCATGTTGACATGTGATGATAGTAGCCATCCAGGTATGCAAGTCTGGAGCTCAGGGATGGTTCTGAACTGTTGATAGAAACATAGAAGTCAGTAACCATGGGGACATTGTGTCTCTAGGAGAAGGCATAGAAGAGAGAGAGAAGATCCAGCTCTAGAGTACTCAAAATTTAGATATTCATACACATTTTAGATATCTCTTGTAAACACAGGAAAAAACTGGCTTTGTTCTTTGATAGGACAGAAGTAGAGCTTCTATTTTAATAAAAAGAAAAACAAAGAATAAGGGCATAAGTACAGGTGGATGTGCTGGTTTAATGGAGGATATCAGTTCTCTGATGGTATCTATCTGTAAGATACCAAAGCACGTTTGCAAGCCGTATTCCTTTAGCTGAGGAAGAAGGAGCAGGGAGCTGTAAGGATAACACATCAGTGGCTAAGGGAATGGGATAGCTGTGTTCTACCCCATGGACTGTAGCCTAACAGGATCCTCCATCCATGGGATTTTCCAGGCAAGAATACTGGAGTGGGTTGCCATTTCCTTCTCCAGGAGATCTTCCCAACACAGGGGTTGAACCTGGGTCTCCTGCCTTGTAGGCAGACAATTTACCATCTAAGCCACCCAGGAAGATCATTGCTGGTAAATATGCAGGTAAATAACTTTTTTCTCAAAAAGAGTATCTTCTATATTTAGATCTGCAAACTCTCTGGAGTTAATTGCTTCTCGTATGATTTCAAATTGGAGCCAATTTGCATTATTTTGCATATGGAAATCCAGGTATAATAACTCTGCATCATTTATTCCAATTATCACCCTTTGACTGAGCAACTTCACTTTCACACACTGGAGAAGGAAATGGCAACCAACTCCACTGTTCTTGCCTAGAGAATCCCAGGGACGGGGGAGCCTGGTAGGCTGCTGTCTATGCTGTTGCACAGAGTTGGATATGACTGACGTGACTTAGCGCAGCAGCAGAAGCATGATTATCATAGTAAGTCATGCCACGAGTTGACTCACTGGAAAAGACTCTGATGCTGGGAAGAATTGGGGACGGGAGGAGAAGGGGACGATAGAGAATGAGATGGCTGGATGGCATCACCGACTCGATGGACATGAGTTTGAGTGAACTCTGGGAGTTGGTGATGGACAGGGAGGCCTGGCTTGCTGTGATTCATGGGGTCGCAAAGAGTCGGACACGACTGAGCAACTGAACCGAACTGAACTGACCCACCAAACTGTAGTGTCATTTTGTCAATTAGCTGTCAATTTTAAATATGTGGGCCTGTTTCTGGATCCTCTATTCTACTGGTCAGTTGAGAGCCTTTGATTTCTTCAGCAAGGTTTTCATTCTGTATCATGAAGGCTCAAGTAAAAACTGTTGGTAAACTCTTAAAACTACCAGGACATCTATTCAGGTTGAATGTCAATATCTACATATGAAATTGGATTGTCATCCATGATGTTCTCCATATTGAATGTGAAGTAAATAGATACAACTAAAGAGGTATGATAAAACACATCCATGTAAACAAACCTTTTAAGCTAAAAAGCAATATGTGAAAATCATCAATTACAGAAATAACAAGTATGGTTACTAATCCTTTAAATATCCCATTGCAAATACACAAACACAAATAGCAGAAATAAGACTTTTTCAAACAAAGGGATCACCAAAGTAAATATCTGTTAACTCACCAAAAAGTTGAGTTTAAAACAATAACTTATGATACATATTTTACATAAATCTTGTAATGCAAAAAAACCCAGCAAATCCTTGTTTCTTTTTAAGTTATGCAACAAAGATAATCCTTTATTATTCTCTTACATCTGGAATATGTCAAATGTTTCTTAAGTAATTCTAGCTGTAATACAAAGACATTTTTAGAACAACTTAAATTGACGTAGTGCCCTGAGGTGCTCTGATGATTTCATGTATGATTTGTTCTTTGAAATGCTGATTGTTTCCCTTTATGCTTAAATTTTATTTCACTTCATTTTTATCTTCATAATTTTTTTCTACAGAGTATATTGCATTAAAGATCTGGCATGAAAGCTAAGAGACAGAGTCCTATAAAATCAAATAAAGACTATCCTGAACAGTTTTGCTTTGGTTTCATTTGTTTTAAAAGGGAGTGGGTAGAGAATCACAGTACAGCTACAACAAACATTTAATTCAAAAACATGATTGAATTAAATGGAACATTTATATGAGATAGAGAGATCAAATCTCTTGACAAGATGAGGTAGAGTTGTTTTCTGTTTAGTCTACCTTGCTAGAGAGTAGATTTAAAGGGCAATAGAACTTTATGAGAATTCATCTCCTCAAAGATTCTGGCCCTACAGCAAATGCAGTTTCTCATATATTCTCTATTTCTATTACTCCACTTTCCATTTTAGTGTCATATTAGAAAATTACACTCAAATCACTGGTTTCAAAATATTAACTGCGTTTTTTTAAGCCTCATTTTAATTTCACTTTGGGCAAGAACTTTTCTTCAACTTTATTTTTAAAATAAAATAAACCTTGACAGTAAACCCTGTTAACACAAGTTCAAATGCCCGGTGCACAGTGAAGCCAAACAAATGAAAATGTCAGAATTTGGAGCCGAGAAAAGTTTATTGCAGAGTCATGCAAGGACACGAGTGGCTCATACCCTAAAAATTCCAGAACTCCCCAAAGGGTTTCTACAAAGCACTTTTAAAAGCCAGGAGTTAGGAGTGTGGAAGGGTGAGTTCCTGGGATCTGCGATCATCCTGTGCCCAATTCTCTGGCTGATACTGAGGTAACAGCAGTGTCACAGGGGTTAATATTTGTCAGTCCTTAGGCTCCAGGAGGCCTGGGGCTATGTGTTTGTGGCAATCAAGGAGTGAGCATCTTCTATTTGTTGGAAAAGGGAAGGTTTTTTACATCTGCCAAACCACTTTTTTTTTTATTATCTAGGTACTTCACAGAGGAGCTAAAACAAAGAAGAGGGAAGGCTTGTCCTCTGCCCCCTTACCCCAAGGTTCCATAGGCCCCTGCTTGGTTACATTACAAACCAAGGGTAAAACTCACAGCTTTTATATTTGGCCTCCCCATTCTCTAAATGGGGCTTCACAGGTGACTCAGTGGTAAAGAATCCACCAGCAGTGCAGGAGACACATTCTATCCCTGGCTCAGGAAGATCCCCTGGGGAAGAAATAGCAACCTGCTCCAGTATTCTTGGAAAAGACCCTGTTGCTGGGGAAGATTGAAGGGAGGAGGAGAAGGGGAAAAAGAGGATGAGATGGTTGGATGGTATCACTGACTTGATGGACATGAGTTTGAGTGAACTCCAGGAGATAGTAAAAGACAGGGAAGTCTAGTGCAATGCAATCCATGGGGTTGCAAAGAGTTGGACACAACTGAGCAACTAAACAGCAAAAAAGCTAATACTCTTGCTGGGATAATCCCAAGAACAGAGGAGCCTGGTGGGCTACAGTTCACAGGGTCACAAAAGAGTTGGACATGACTGAACAACTAAACAATAGCAACAACTTTCTAAGCACCAAATTTCTTTCTTTTTGAATCAGAGACTACATACTGAATATGTTTAAAACACAGCCGAGTACCATATTTCTCTACAAGAAAATATTTTAGCAATAAATTTGAAATGTGTGCAGTCCAATGAAGAAGGATAAAGAGAAAGAGCAGATAATGATGTTTTATTTCCCATTAACATAAGACTGCATATGTTAAAGGCATGAACCCTCAAATCACTTCAATCAGACATTCTGAACAGGAGTATTGTTCAAAAACATTGAAAAAGAGAATGTAGTAGGAGTGTTTGTAACCCACAGATGTCACTAGACATTTTGTCTCATAAATGGGGACCTACCCGGGAGCTTTGGCATAGTCAATGAAGCACAAATAAATGTTTCTCTGGAACTCTCTTGCTTTCTCCATGATCCAGCGGATGTTGGCAATTTGATCTCTCATTCTTCTGCCTTTTCTAAAACCAGCTTAAACATCTGGAAGTTCACGGTTCACATATTGCTGAAGCCTGGCTTGGAGAATATTGAGCATGAATTTACTAGCGTGTGAGATGAATGCAACTGTGGGGTAGTTTGAGCATTCTTTGGCATTGCCTTTCTTTGGGATTGGAATGAAGACTGACATTTTCCAGTTCTGTGGCCACTGCTGAGTTTTCCAAATTTGCTGGCATATTGAGTACAGCACTTTCACAGCATCATCTTTCAGGATTGGAAATATCTCAATTGGAATTCCATCACCTCCACTAGCTTTTTTCGTAGTGATGTTCTCTAAGGCCCACTTGACTTCACATTCCAAGATGTCTGGCTTCAGGTGAGTGATCACGCCATAGTGATTATCTTGGTCGTGAAGATCTTTTTTGTACAGTTCTTCTGTGTATTCTTGCTACCTCTTCATAATCTCTTCTGCTTCTGTTAGGTGCATACCATTTCTGTCCTTCATCGAGCCCATCTTTGCATGAAATGTTCCCTTGATACCTCTAATTTTCTTGAAGAGATTCTTGTTTTTCCTAGTCTGTTGTTTTCCTCTATTTCTTTGCATTGATCACTGAGGAAGGCTTTCTTATCTCTCGTTGCTATTCTTTGAAACTCTGCATTCAGATGCTTATATCTTTCCTTTTCTCCTTTGCTTTTCACTTCTCTTGTAAGGCCTCCTCAGACAGCCATTTTGCTTTTTTGCATTTCTTTTCCATGGGGATGGTCTTGGTCCCTGTCTGGTTCATTGACCATGCCAAAGCCTTTGACTGTGTCGATCAAAATAAACTGTGGAAAATTCTGAAAGAGATGGGAATCCCAGACCACCTGACCTGCCTCTTGAGAAACCTGTATGCAGGTCAGGAAGCAACAGTTAGAACTGGACATGGAACAACAGACTGGTTCCAAATAGGAAAAGGAATACGTCAAGGCTGTATATAGTCACCCTGCTTATTTCACTTATATGCAGAGTACATCATGAGGAACGCTGGGCTGGAAGAAGCACAAGCTGGAATCAAGATTGCCGGGAGAAATATCAATAACCTCAGATATGCAGATGACACCATCCTTATGGAAGAAAGTGAAGAGGAGCTCAAAAGCCTCTTGATGAAAGTGAAAGAGGAAGAGGTGAGTGAAAAGGCTGGCTTGAAGCTCAACATTCAGAAAACAAAGATCATGGCATCTGGTCCCATCACTTCATTGGAAATAGGTGGGGAAACAGTGGAAACAGTGTCAGATTTTATTTTTATTTTTGGCTCCAAAATCACTGCGGATGCTTATTGCAGCCATGAAATTAAAAGACGCTTACTCCTTGGAAGGAACGTAATGACCAACCTAGATAACATATTAAAAAGCAGAGACATTGCCAAGCAAGGTCCGTCTAGTCAAGGCTATGGTTTTTCCCGTGGTCATGTATGGATATGAGAGTTGGACTGTGAAGAAAGCTGATCGCCGAAGAATTGATGCTTTTGAACTGTGGTGCTGGAGAAGACTCTTGAGAGTCCCTTGGACTGCAAGGAGATCCAACCAGCCCATTCTAAAGGAGATCAATCCTGGGTGTTCATTGGAAAGACTGATGCTAAAGCTGAAACTCCAATACTTTGGCCACCTCATGTGACGAGTTGACTCACTGGAAAAGACGCTGATGCTGGGAAGGATTGGGCTGGAGGAGAAGGGGCAACAGCAAATGAGATGGCTGGATGGCATCACCAACTCGATGGAAATGAGTTTGAGTGAACTCCGGGAGTTGGTGATGGACAGGGAGGCCTGGCGTGCTGTGATTCATGGGGTCACAAACAGTCAGACACGACTGAGCGACTGAACTGAACTGAACTGAACCTGGGAGCTGGGCATCGTACTGGCCAACCCAGTCCCCAGGGTTACCCTTTCATTCACTTCAGTAGAAACTGAAATCGTCACAAACTCTGATTTTGTAGCTTCCTAGATAGCTAAAAAAGCTTATTTTTGATGGTTTGAGGAGAGCAAAACTCCAACATTTCTCCTTTATTTCAGAAAGAAGAAATACTTTTAAGTTTGAGCCTCCAGACAAAATACCACTCTGAGGTTTAATTTTATGTGTCAAGTTGTCTAGTCTGTGGTGCATAGTTGTTTTTGTCAAACACCAGTCTGGATGTTGCTTTGAGGCACTGTTGATATAATTAACATTTAAATCAGCTGACTTTGACTAAAGCAGATTAACTTCCATAAATTAATCTCATTCAATCAGTTGAAGGCCTTAAGAGCAAAAAGTGAGGTTTCCAGAAGATATTCTCCTCAAGATTGCAGCATCAACTCTTATCTGAATTTCTAGCCCATGGCTTGCCCTACAAACTTCATAACTTCCAGTACCCATGATCCTGTGTGACAATTACTTAGAATAAATCTCTAAATATCACTCTAGATAGGACTTCTGCAAAAATACTGTGTGTATGAATCTCAGCTTAACTATAGAAATTCACAGAATAAATGTTTTTGAAAAAATATGTACAACAATAGCAAAGTGGCAATTATGCAACTTTTTAGTAGTTTATTTGACTTGCTTTTTCCTGCCAGACCCCTAACCAGCCAGCCAGGCAATCTTCAACTTTCTGTAAGTTTGTATTGTTGCTATTCAGTCACTCAGTGTTGTCCAACTCTTTGCAACCCCACAGGCTGCAGCTCGCCAGGCTTCCCTGTCCTTCACTCTCTCCCAGAGTTTCCTCAAACTCATGTTCATTGAGTTGGTGATGTCATCCAACCATCTCATCCTCTGTTGCCCCCTTCTCCTCCTAACTTCAATCCTTCCCAGCATAAGCTTATAGGTTTATACATATTCTAAACTCAAGCCGTTTCTCTTTCCACACAGAGTAGATAGCCAGGTGGACCACTTGAAACTCCTGAGGTTTTGTTCTTATGCTGTCTATTAAGGCCATTTTTGAGTGGGGCTGCACTAAAGCTGATGGCCCTTTTTTGGATTACTTCCTCATATTGAACTTACCCACCGACGAACTAATGAATACGTTTTTCTTCATTTTATGCCATTTATCCAGAAGCCTCCAGAGATCAAAGTGTGTGAGCAGAGGGAGGGATGCTGGTAAAACCATTGTGTTTACCTGGGAATCTGGAGTAACTGCACATGTAACTTGTTTGTGCACTCTGATCAGGATCGTATGCTTGATCTCATGTCTATCACTTTCAACTTAACGATGGATGACTACTGTGCCCACTTTACTTTATGTCTTCTTAGACCAAAACAAGCCAGCACATTATTACAGTTCCAAGTACGTGATCACTCAGTGCCCTATGTTTTGTCTCTATGTTTAGAGCATTTTGTCTCTATAAGAGCTCAGTTAAACCCCAGAAGCCATCTTTCAAAGGAATGTATTTCTCTGCTGCAGACAGAATGGCCTTGATCCAGTGACTCAAGAGTACCAGCTGTACTTTGTCTAGTTGCACCTACTTTCAACTGTACACTGTATCATTCTTCATCACTGACCCCAGATGTTATAAGATTTGCAGACTGTATGGTCCACATGGTGGAACTGTGTGTTTTGTAGCCTTTGTTTCCTCCTTACTGCCTTAGGCCCAGCTCAAAGCTAGGAGTCTTCTACATCATGCATAAATCCAGAACAGTATCCCAAGTTATGGAATATATCATTTTCAGACCTCAAAAATGTCTACCAGGATTTGAGTTTTCCTATTTGTGTAGAGAATACAAGTGGCATCAATTTCTGCTTTACTTTGGAGAAGATGTTCTGACACATCCCAGATTCCTGCGCTCCTAACACTTCACTGAAATGGCAGACACTACATCTTTATAAAATTTGTTTCCCACTTTTGGACTTGAACCTCCAGGATACTGGCTGCTCCTTGTTCCTGCCTGACTGGCATGATGCCATTGGTATAATGGATCTATAGATTTTTCTGTAGAATATCCAGATGGTTGGGATATCCAGATGGTCAAGATCTCTTTGGATTACATCATGGCAGAGGATGGGAGGGTTAACTTAGCTCTGGGGGAAAATAAAAATGTATGTTTTTGTGAATGTGAATTTTTTATGATTCTCTTTCCTGATTGGAATATAAAAGAATGCATTTATTTATTCAACAGTCACACATCATATACCTGAGGCCATATTAACCTGCTCAAGCTAAGGTACCACATCTGTTACAGCAGCTGTGATCAAGACTCCTGGAAATTTGAGCTTCAGTAACCCTCAGTTATTTTCCAGGATCCTTAATGCCGATAGGCCAGAGTGAGGTTTTAAAAGAAAATATCATAGGGGCCATAATCCTTGCATTTTTAAAAAAATTTGGGATTGGAATTGTTGTCTACTATTCCCCCTTTTCCAATGTAATATTGCGTTTATTTATTCTCTTGTCAAGAGACTAGTTCAGAGATTCCCACTGCTTTTCCCCATGACGATGCAATGTGGGAACTACTCCAGCTGACAAGTGTGTTCATTCCAGGTATATTCAGGGGTCAGTGAAATAATCACCAGGAAAATCTGAACACTAGACAAGCCAGGGGTCCACTTATTTCTGGTCTCTATATACCCTCTATGTGAGGAGACGTGATGATGCTTTAGGTCCCCAGGTTTCAATGTCTACCCAAAGCTTGTGTCCATAAGTAAATTAGATGGGAATTCTTTTCTCATTGTAAAATTACTTAAGGTAATGCCACGGATGTTTGGGGGGAAGAACAAGGAAATACTTTACAGTGTATACTTTTCATAACCTTATCCAATCCTTTTCAATGGGACTATTTTTATCAGTGGGTTTAGTGTGAGAAAACTGAATCAGTTCCAGAAACTAGTTGAAAGATTTAGTGCAACTGCCCTCAATTTCCCATCCATTCTTATTTTTTTTTCTCTTTTTAAATAACAATGTTAAGCAGTGTCCTTGTTTACTACTCATCTATTTTTGTCCCTGGGAGCATCACTGCAGCCATGAAATTAAGACATTTGCTCTTTGGAAGAAAAGCTATGACAAACCTAGACAGCATATTAAAAAACAGAGACATTACTTTGCTGACAAAGGTCCATCTCGTCAAAGCTATGGTTTTTCCAGTAGATGTGAGAGTTGGACTATAAAGAAAGTTGGGCACTGAAGAATTGATGCTTTTGAACTATAGTGTTGGAGAAGACTTTTGAGAGTCCCTTGGGCTGCAAGGAGATCCAACCAGTCCATCCTAAAGGAGATTGGTCCTGCGTGTTCATTGGAAGGACTGATGCTGAAACTGAAACTCTAATACTTTGACCACCTCATGCAACGAGTTGACTCATTTGAAAAGACCCTGATTCTGGGAAAGACTGAAGGCAGGAGGAGAAGGACAACAGAGGACAAGATGGTTGGATGGCATCACTGACTCAATGAACATGAGTTTGAGCAAACTCCAGGAGACGCTGAAGGACAAAGGGAGCCTGGAATGCTGCAGTCCATGGGTCGCAAGTAGTCTGGCATGACTGAGTGACTGAACAACAATAAGGAGCATCATGCTTGGCCATCACCATAATTTTCTATGTGCCAGTTGGCAGATGCCTGCCATTCTGAATTCTCAAGCATTATAATAATTATTGGGCATGCCTGACTTTGAGTGTCTAAACACTGGTATTTGGCTTCCATTCTTTCAGAGTCACTAAAATATCCATTATCAGTGAGTTCAGTTGTGTCCAGGGGAGCACCATCACTGAACATCTTATTGATGATAGTACCTTTTCATTAGCACATTTCTGATGGTCTTACCACGTGTTATATTCTGCATTTTCCCATAGAATGTGATTTTCCTATGGAACTTCATATCTATCATAACATGTACATCCCAGTTTACCAATTTCTGTGAGCTTTTAACCCCTTATTCTTTCTCACTCAGGTATTTCCACCTTGCTTAGTATGAGCAATCTCTTTTTTGAGGTTTCTAGGAGAAGGCAATGGCACCCTACTCCAGTACTCTTGCCTGGAAAATCCCATGGGCGGAGGAGCCTGGTGGGCTGCAGTCCATGGGATCATGAAGAGTCAGACACGGCTGAGCGCCTTCACTTTCACTTTTCACTTTCATGCATTGGAGAAGGAAATGGCAACCCACTCCAGTGTTCTTGCCTGGAAAATCCCATGGGCGGAGGAGCCTGGTGGGCTGCAGTCCATGGGATCATGAAGAGTCAGACACGGCTGAGCGCCTTCACTTTCACTTTTCACTTTCATGCATTGGAGAAGGAAATGGCAACCCACTCCAGTGTTCTTGCCTGGAGAATCCCAGGGACGGTGGAGCCTGGTGAACTGCCGTCTGTGGGGTCACACAGAGTCACACACAACTGAAGCGACTTAGCAGCAGTAGCAGCAGCAGGAGTCACCTTAACTTTGAGTTTGTATTTCAACAAATTCAAGATCCATCCTCTTGGGTCTAAATCAAGGAGTGCAATCCATTTATCCCCAGAATGTTTTCACAAGTCCGTAATCTCTCCCGAGGTGGATCTTCTTTTCTGGTCTCCTTATTTGAGCACCTTCAGTATCAATACAGTCACATGGATAGTTCCAGGCCCTACCAGTACATGTGGAATAGATTCATTTCTTTGGGATTATACTCCCTTCCCTCCCTCAGTTGACCCAACACATCTCTGGAGGGATTACCTACAAGTGAAGTTGCTCAGTCATGTCCAACTCTTTGTGACCCCAAGGACTGTAGCCCACCAGGCTCCTCCATCCATGGAATTTCCCAGGCAAGAGTACTGCAATGGGTTGCCATTGCCTTCTCCAGGGGATCTTCCTGACCCAGGGATCGAACTTGGGTCTCCAGCATTGCAGGAAGATGCTTTATCCTCTGAGCCACCAGGGAATCCCCTGGAGGGATTATATGTGCCTTAATCTGATTATCAACCTGGTAGCCAGGGGAGAATGTAAGGACAGCTGAAGACTAGTGTATCTATTTCTTTGTGGATAAAGAATTGTAAGCGTGTGTCTTCCAGCTTGGTGGATGAATAAAATTACCTCATTAGCAAGACACCTTTACCACTCTCATCACTTAGGAAGTTTCTGGGGTTTTAAAAACTCTGTGCCATAAATGGGTGTGAAGACCAAATAAATGCATCTTCTTATAATAAGTCACAATATAAGGAAACATATTATAAGATATGAACCAATAGATAAACAGCCAAGCCCTGAGACTTGGCTCTTAACTTCAAGTTACACACGATTTTTAAAATCTTAGCACTCTGAAAGCATAGTTCACTATTGTTGATAAAGAACGATGAACAGATGCATTAATGAAGCAGTTTTTTACATTTGTCAAAAGATATTGAATTGGGATTGGCAAAGGAATAAGAGTTTCCATGATCTCCCAGATAGGTTAACAAATTCAAATATCTAAATTTAATATTGTGGCAGATATAAAAGACCTCATAAATAGATGGAAGACGAGGATGGGAAGCTCTCCTGCTTTGAGGTGACAGCAAAACTCAACAGGAAGAAGACTCATCTTTTTTCTGCTACAGACCCAGCCAATGAAAAACCAGGGATTTTTGCTTACTACAGTCCTTTCAACTTCCTTTTCCTTTCCATAAAACTTCCTCCCTTGTCTTGTGGGACCTTGCTTACAGCTTGCCATGGTTTCAGACCCCAAGTTGCGATTCTCTGTTGGTCCCAAGTAAACCTACCTTTGCTAGAGATATATCTGGAAGACTATTTATTTCAGGTCAACATACAGAAAATTCTGAAATGATTAAAAGCAGAAGAGATTTTATAAGGTGTTATTATAAAACACATTTAGAAAGAACATATGTTGATTACAGGAATGTAGCAATACCGATTACCATTCACTTATGTCAACTTAAATAAGGAGGTAAACTGAAGAAGTTTAAATTACTAGAAAAATGAGTTTGAGGAAGAATATCAGAGGAATTGCAATTCAGGAAACACCAACTGTAACAAGCTGAAGGCTAGATCATTGAAAAATTGGGGATAGCTATATTCAAGGGCAAAGAATGTATGTAAAAAAGATATTATTTAGATGGCAAAGAAGTAATAAATACGATAAATCACTTTTAAATATTTTGATACAAATTATTTTGTTATAAAAAGTTATATTGATTTTGAGTCAATTTATCTATTTTCCTTGAGTATACCTGAGACTTATCCATGACTAGACATGGAATATTATTTATGAATAATTGTGATATAGTTAATTTTTAAAGAAATTTTATCCCTCCAGAAATTAAGATATTTCATGATGTTGAATTCTCTTATATTGCAATAGGTGTATAGTAGTGCTTCTGTGTTGCCAAGGTCATTAAATCCTTAAATTTCTTAAGAATAAAAGACTATTGCATAATTTAGAGGTGCCTGAGGGTAACTCATTCATACATTATGTCTGTACTTCCTCAATGCTAAGAATGACTTATTTGTCTGTTGGCAATTTGCTTTTCTGAAAACTTCATTTTTTTTTAAAGGCTGATAGTTAAGATTATATGATAAATTATATAAACTAGCTTTATAATACCCACTCCAGTGTTCTTGCCTGGAGAATCCCAGGGACGGGGGAACCTGATGGGCTACCGTCTATGGGGTCACACAGAGTTGGACACGACTGAAGTGACTTAGCAGCAGCAGCAGCAGCAGCAGCTTTATAATAAACCAGGAAAATATGTATTAATTGTCAATACATCACAGATTTAACTCTAAATATAAGCATACTTTAGATTTAAGCCCCAAAAATGAATCCTAAACTGGCAAAAATGCCACAAGTTAAGTGAGTAGTCCCATGAAACTCAGCACCTTCCTCATTAGGTTGATTTCAACATACTATATAATAAATTGAAATCACTGACATCATTTTAAGCCTTCACTAGTATTAGAGTGATTTTCATTCCCCAAAACACACTGCTCTAGTAATTCTTGAGTAAAATATTTAGTATTTTAACAAAATCGTAACAGCCACTATGTGTCATATGTCTTATTCTATTATTATATATAATCTATAAAAATTTTAATAGATTCTTGTGGATTTTTCCTAAGCCTTTAACTTAATGTGAAAAAGTATATAGTTGGTATGAGTTCTGCACCATTGTTATATTGTTGCTCAAGCCATGTAAGTTGGACCACAATTGAAAAGTTAAATTATGCTGCCCCGGGATTCTGTGAATAGTTCTACATAGGTAAAGATTATTATAATATTTTCTATGTTGTATATCATGAATGTATATTTTTAAAAGCCTTAGGTGAGATGACACATTGAAATAACACAGCACATGTTTTTATTTCAATGTTTTCATATGTGAACTATCACACATTTAGAAAGAATATTCCTTTATTTCCAATATGTGTGTGTCACTAAATATAAACCTTTTTAAAAGCAAACATAGTAATCATTGCCTGTAAAACATTGTTTCTAGAAATACATATGTGTAATATTTTGGTGAGAATGAGTTTCAAATTTTCCAACATGTTATTCAAATTTTCCAACATGTTATTCAAATTTTTCAACATGTTATTGTCACTTTGCCTGTTATGGACCGAAGCAAAATTTATCCAAAATCTCAATAAACTCAGGGCATAATATACTCATTTTAGGGGAAAAAAAGTCCCTTTTTTTTTTTCTATCAGAACCTAATATACTGTCATCTCCTTATTTAGAATCAGAGAATAAAAATGAAGGAAACTTAACTGTGAATATAATTATCTGTTACAATTCCTTTCCTCCGAGTAAGAACACATCCAAACAAAACCAAGAAGACAACTTTCCTTAGAAATGAATAGGAAAGCAGACTAAATCCTTACAAAATTAAGAGTGTATTTTCAAGGACATCCTCTAACATCTTGCCTATATCTTTTATTTTGTTTATATATGATATTATTTTACTGGACTTCATGAAAAGCAGAATGTGCTGTACTGTCCTTAGTCACTCAGTTGTGCCTGACTCTTTGAGACCCCAGGGACTGGAGCCTTCCAGGCTCCTCTGTCCATGGGGATTCCCCAGGCAAGAATACTGAAATGGGTTGCCATGCTCTCCTCCAGGGGATCTTCCCCACACAGGAATCGAACCCAGGTCTCCTGCATTGCAGGCAGGTTCTTTACCGTCTGAGCCACCAGAAAAGCCTGAAAAGCAGAATAACTACCTTATTTGCTTTGGGCTCATAAAATAATTTCTGATTTACCCCAAAGCCAAGGAGCTTCCAGCTGCTACCCTGTCATACATGAAAATGGTAATTGTGTTTTAACTCCTAACCAAAGCTCTATATCCCCGATTCTCTTCATCAAACTTTTTCAACACGCCATCTTAAGTCACAGACGTTTTCTCTCTACTCCTCAGTAACTTCTCAACCTATCCTAATCTGTTTTTTGTTCTTATTACTCCAATGACATTGTTTTTGCTGAGGTAAAACATGGTTTCCTTGTCACTAAAGCCAATAGACATTTAATAGTCTGTATTTACTTGACCTTTTTGTAGCAGTTGATACTTTTGACACCGACCTTCCAGAAGCACTCTATCTTGTTTTCTATGATATCACATTTTCCTGAAGCCCCTGGTCGTTCTTATCAGTGTACTCTGATCATTTATCTTTCTCAAATTAGTAAATATATTTGAAGTTCTTTAAGATTTGATCTGGAATATGCTGCCTGGTTGGTGTATGCTTTCTCTAGGCAATATCAACAGCATTAATGGATTCAACAATTATCTGTTACTCTACACCCACATTTATAGCCTAGGTCTCTCCGTTTCAAAACCTTCTACAGCTAAACTCTATACCCAACCTACCTGTTGGATATTGTATATGAATCTGAAATGTATTATTTCCAAAACAGAACTCATGATCTCAACTCATATAACTCTTCCAGTATTTTCTATATCAACAAACTGACATGGCCAGAAAAATCAAATACACAAACCAGAAATCTGGAAATCATCTTTGACCTTGTCTTTTTTTGTCTAATTTTTCCCAATATTGTTGATGAGCAACATATTGATGAATGACATGCAGGTATTACATTATTAAAGTCTTTCTGATGTCTCTACCCCTCTGATATCTTTATTACAAATCTAATCCTTTTAAGCCAACTCTAATCTGGCCTTCAGCAATAGTCCACTAGCTAGTCTCTTTCCCTTTTTCAACTGAGTCTCCCTTTCACAATGGGTCTGGCATGATCCTTTATGACTAAAAGGCTAAAAATTACCTATGCCATCCACCCACACATTTGGCATATAAAATCCCTTATTGGTTTCCTTTTTTGTTGTTCAGTCACTGTCATGTCCAATTCTTTGCAATCCTATGGATTGCAGAATGCCAGACTCCTCTGTCCTCCACTAACTCCAGTGCATGCATGCTCAGTTGTGACTGACTCTTTGCAACCCTATAGACTGCAACCCACCAGGCTCCTCTGTCCATGGGATTCCCCAGGCAAGAATACTGGAGTATGTTACCATGCCCTCCTCCAAATGATCTTCCTGATGAATCCACGTCTCCTGCATTGCAGGAGATTCTTTACTGCAGAGCAGCTGGGGAAGCCCACTCCAGAGTTTGCTCAAATCCATGTACATTGAGTCAGTAATGCTATCTAACTATCTCATCCTCTGCTGATCCCTTCTCCTTTTGCCTTCAATCTTTCCCAGCATCAAGGTCTTTTCTATTTGGCTTGTCACATCAGGTGAACAAAGAATTTGTGCTTTAGCTTCAGCAACAATCCTTCCAATGAATATGCAGGGTTGATTTCCTTTAGGATTGTCTAGTTTGATCTCCTTGTCATCCAATGGACTCTCAAGAGTCTTCTCCAGCACCGCAATTCAAATGTTAAATTCTTCAGCTCTCAGTCTTCTTTATGGTCCATTACTATGAAAACAACTAATGGAGGAGATGAAATTCCAGCTGAGTTATTAATATTTAAAATCTTAAAGATGATGCTGTTAATGTGTTGCACTAATTATGTCAGAAATTTTGGAAAACTCAGCAGCAGCCACAAGATTGAAAAATGTCAGCTTTCATTCAAATCTCAAAGAAGGGCAATGCTAAAGAATGTTCAAACTACCACACAAGTGATTTCCAATGACCTTTAAAATAATGACTAAAACTTCAGCATGATCTTTAACATGCCCTGGGGGCTAAAATGGTAAAGAATCTGTCTGCAATGCAGGAGACCAATGGGTTCAATCCCTGTGTCAGGAAGATCCACTGGAGAAGAGAATGGCTGTTTACTCCAGTATTCTTGCCTGGAGAATTCTATGGACAGAGGAGCTTGGCAGGCTATATAGTTCATGGGGTGGCAGAGTTGGATATGACTGAGTGATTAACACTTTCAATTTAAGGTGCTTAATGAGTTCAATCTTTCAAAATATTGATATCTTCAGTTTCATCTCTTCCTATTCTGTTTCATTTGCTGGCTGGCAAGCCACTCCAGTACTCTTGCCTAGAAAATCCCATGGACAGAGGAGCCTGGTAGGCTGCAGTCCGTGGGGTCGCTAAGGGTCGGACACGACTGAGCGACTTCACTTTCAGCTTTATAAGTATTAGTTCAGTTTAACAATGGTCACCTACCGTCTTATTTGAGTTTCTCTTACCTTGGTCGTGGAAAATCTCTTCACAGCCGCTCCAGAAAAGTGCAGCCGCTGTACCTTACCTTGGACGAGGGGTATCTCCTCAAGGCTGCCCCTCCTGACCTTGAACGCGGAGTAGCTCCTCTAGGCCCTCCTGCGCCCGCGCAGCCACCGCCTGTTGGACGTGGGGTAGCTCCTCTCAGCCGCCGGCCCTGGCCTCAGGCGTGGGGTAGCTCCTCATGGCCGCACCTTTTTGTGTGGTTCATTGCGCTGGGGCTGGCGTCTCTCGAGTCGCGTCTGCGCCACCGGGACCGGCGTCCCAAATAAGACGGTAGGGGGCATCAGAGGGCAGACACACTGAAATCATAATCACAGAAAACTAGTCGATCTGATCATATGGACCACAGCCGAATGTGGTCCACTGGAGAAGGGAATGGCAAACCACTTCAGTATACTTGCCTTGAGAACCCCATGAACAGTAACAAAGGGCAAACTGATAGGATACTGAATGAGGAATTCCCCAGGTCGGTAGGTGCCCAGTATGCTACTGGAGCTCAGTGGAGAAATAACTATAGAAGGAATAAAGGGATGGAGCAAAAGCAAAACCAATACCCAGTTGTGGATGTGACCAGTGATAGAAGCAAGGTCCGGTGCTGTAAAGAGCAATATTGCATAGGAACCTGGAATGTTAGGTCCATGAATCAAGGCAAATTGGAAGTGGTCAAACGGGAGATGGCAAGAGTGAACGTCGACATTCTAGGAATCAGTGAATTAAAATGGACTGGAATGGGTGAATTTAACTCGGATGACCATTATATCTACTACTGTGGGCAGGAAACCCTTAGAAGAAATGGAGTAGCCATCTGCTCAACAAAAGAGTCCAAAATGCAGTACTTGGATGCAATCTTAAAAATGACAGAATGATTTCTATTCATTTTCAAGGCAAATCATTCAATATTACAGTAATCCAGGCCTATGCCCCAACCAGTAATGCTGAAGAAGCTGAAGTTAATCGGTTCTATGAAGACATACAAGACCTTGTAGAACTAACACCCAAAAAAGATGTCCTTTTCATTATAGGGGACTGGAATGCAAATGTAGGAAGTCAAGAAACACCTGGAGTAACTGGCAAATTTGGCCTTGGAGCACGGAATGAAGCAGGGCAAAGGCTAATAGAGTTTTGTCAAGAGAATGCACTGGTCATAGCAAACACCCTCTTCCAACAACACAAGAGAAGACTCTACACATGGACATCACCAGATGGTCAACACCGAAATCAGATTGATTATATTCTTTGCAACCAAAGATGGAGAAGCTGTATACAGTTAGCAAAAACAAGACCAGGAGCTGACTGTGGCTCAGATCATGAACTCCTTATTGCGAAATTCAGACTTAAATTGAAGAAAGTAGGGAAAACCACTCGACCATTCAGATATGACCTCAATCAAATCCCTTATGATTATACAGTGGAAGTGAGAAATAGATTTAAGGGACTAGATCTGATTGATAGAGTGCCTGATGAACTCTGGACGGAGTTTCGTGACATTGTACAGGAGACAGGGACCAAAACCATCCCCATGGAAAAGAAATGCAGAAGAGCGAAATGGCTGTCTGAGGAGGCCTTACAAATAGCTGTGAAAGAAGAGAGGCGAAAAGCAAAGGAGAAAAGGAAAGATATAAGCATCTGAATGCAGAGTTCCAAAGAATAGGAAGGAGAGATAAGAAAGACTTCCTCAATGATCAATGCAAAGAAATAGAGGAAAACAACAGAATAGGAAAAACAAGAGACCTCTTCAAGAAAATTAGAGATTCCAAGGGAACATGTCATGCAAAGATGGGCTCAATAAAGGACAGAAATGGTATGGACCTAACAGAAGCAGAAGATATTAAGAAGAGGTGGCAAGAATACACAGAAGAACTGTACAAAAAAGATCTTCACGACCAAGATAGTCACGATAATGTGATCACTGACCTAGAGCCAGACATCTTGGAATGTGAAGTCAAGTGGGCCTTAGAAAGCATCACTACTAACAAAGCTAGTGGAGGTGATGGAATTCCAGTTGAGCTATTTCAAGTCTTGAAAGATGATGCTGTGAAAGTGCTGCACTCAATATGCCAGCAAATTTGGAAAACTCAGCAGTGGCCACAGGACTGGAAGAGGTCAGTCTTCCTTCCAATCCCAAAGAAAGGCAATGCCAAAGAATGCTCAAGCTACCGCACAATTGCACTCATCTCACACGCTAGTAAAGTCATGCTCAAAATTCTCCAAGCCAGACTTCAGCAGTATGTAAACCGTGAACTCCCAGATGTTCAAGCAGGTTTTAGAAAAGGCAGAGGCACCAGAGATCAAATTGCCAACATCCGCTGGATCATGGAGAAAGCAAGAGAGTTTCAGAAAAACATCTATTTCTGCTTCATTGACTATGCCAAAGCCTTTGACTGTGTGGATCACAATAAACTGTGGAACATTCTGAAAGAGATGGGAATCCCAGACCACCTGACCTGCCTCTTGAGACACCTGTATGCAGGTCAGGAAGCAACTGTTAGAACTGGACATGGAACAACAGACTGGTTCCAAATAGGAAAAGGTGTACGTCAAGGTTGTATATTGTCACCTTGCTTATTTAACTTATATGCAGAGTACATCATGAGGAACGCTGGGCTGGAAGAAGCACAAGCTGGAATCAAGATTGCTGGGAGAAATATCAATAACCTCAGATATGCAGATGACACTACCCTTATGGCAGAAAGTGAAGAGGAACTCAAAAGCCTCTTGATGAAAGTGAAAGAGGAGAGTGAAAAGGTTGGCTTGAAGCTCAACATTCAGAAAACAAAGATCATGGCATCTGGTCCCATCATTTGATGGGAAATAGATGGGGAAACAGTGGAAACAGTGTCAGACTTTATTTTTTGGGCTCCAAAATCACTGCAGATGCTGATTGCAGCCATGAAATTAAAAGACGCTTGCCCCTTGGAAGGAAAGTTATGACCAACCTTGATAGTATATTAAAAAGCAGAGACATTACTTTGCCAACCAAGTTCCGTCCAGTCAAGGCTATGGTTTTTCCCGTGGTCATGTATGGATGTGAGAGTTGGACTGTGAAGAAAGCTGATCGCCGAAGAATCGATGCTTTTGAACTGTGGTGTTGGAGAAGACTCTTGAGAGTCCCTTATACTGCAAGGAGATCCAACCAGTCCATTCTAGAGGAGATCAATCCTGGATGTCATTGGAGGGACTGATGCTAAAGCTGAAACTGCAATACTTTGGCCACCTCATGCGACGAGTTGACACTGGAAAAGACTCTGATGCTGGGAAAGGTTGGGGGCGAGAGGAGAAGGGGACGACGGAGAATGAGATGGCTCGATGGCATCACCGACTCTGTGGACATGAATTTGAGTGTACTCCAGGAGTTGGTGATGGACATGGAGGCCTGGCGTGCTGTAATTCATGGTGTCGCGGAAAGTCGGACACGACTGAGCGACTGAACTGAACTGAACTGAACAATGGTCACAGTTCCCTTCACTACTCTGTTACTACATATATTTTCTCCTTTGCTTGGAATGTTCTTTTCTTTTTCACTGAGTTAAATTCTTATTCATTCTAAAATCCGTTCAAATTTCCTCATAAATATATTTTTAATCACTCACAGTAGATAGATCATTATGACCTGTCTCCTGAGTAATCTGAACATAATTTTTGTATTCTGCATCATAGTTTCTGTGGCTGAAATTATCATGACACCTCCAAAAGGATGTAAACTACACAGAGGTGTAGTGGGGTATGTATTTCTGATATATGACACCATGGCCTGAGCCTAGGAGATACTCAGTAACATTGAATATTAATATTTCTTTCACTCTGGATAAACACATGAAGGAACTTCTGATCAAAGGAATGTCTATAGCACAGCTGCAATGTCAAGGAAACAAGTTCTCAGACTGACTTGCAGCTGAGGTTGTTGCAAGCACTGCAGGAATTATCAAATTATTGAGATAGTCTCAAGTACACCCAGAGCAATGATAATAAAGTCCTTGGCATCTGTTTTGTTAAAGATCAGCCTGGTCCTTCTAATCCCGTGGGGAAACTATTAGAGAGAAAGAGCTTCCAAGTGTCAACTACAGACAAATTGCAAACCTCTATAGGTTACTGGATGAAATGTTACACTTACGCTAAACAAATGATGGCGCATAAGGAGGAATACCCAGTTATTCCAGAGACCAAGGCACAATTACTTTTCAAAAAGTAATTGCCTAGCCTGGAATAGCATTCTCAGAATTCTTAAATCTCTGTCATCAACTCATTGCTCTAAAGAATTGTGAAAATGTATAGGTTAATCAAATAATTAGGAATAAGTGGTCAGGAGAGTGCTCTTTTCTGTCATAAAAAATTTTTCATTAAACATATAATAAATACCATTATTTATTTGCAATATTCTATATATGGAAGTATGGAAAATTCTAGCATCTAGACAACAACATGCCTGAAATCAGACCTACCAATTTGCTCTCCACTGGTACTAGATGTATAAGCTTAACAATATATTTGTGTGTGTATTTATATATTAAAATATATGGAAAAGACATATATTTAAATTACATATTATTTACATGTGCATGTGCTAAGTTGCTTCAGCTGTGTCGAACTCTTTGCAACCTACTGGACTATAGCCCACCAAACTCCTCTGTCTATGGGATTCTCCAGGCAAGATTACTGGAGTGGGTTGCCATACCCTCCTCCAGGAGATCTTCCTGACCCAGGGATCAAAGCTGGGTCTCTTGTGTCTCCTGCATTGTCAGGCAGGTTCTTTACCATTAGTGACATCTGGGAACCCCACTGTTTACACATATTATTTCATATGTATATAATATGCATTGCCTATACATATATAAGTTTATATTTCATAGATATCATTATATAATATAAATAAATATAATTTACAACTATAGATATACACATATACTTATTTTCTCAAATGCACTTACACCCATATTTAACAAGATCCAAAGAAAAAGATCACACGATCAAGGCTGAAGAAACAGAAGACATCTATTTAATAAAGTGTAAGCCCCTGAAAATTGATAACACACATATAAATCTAGAGGGCTTCCCATGTGGGGCAGTGGTAAAGAACGTTCCTGCTTGTGCGGGAGATGCAAGAGATCCTTGAATCGGGAAGACCCCCTGGAGGAGGTCATGGCAACCCACTTCAGTATTCTTTCCTGAAGAATCCCATGGACAGAGGAGTCTGGTGGGCTACACTCCATGGGGTCGCAAAGAGTTGAACACAACTGAGCATACACATACAGCACAAATATCCATCTAGTAAATTAATTTTATTTGATTCTCACAATAACCCTAGGGGATGGATTTCACCAGTGAAGAATCTAAAGTACAGAGAGGTCATGTAACTTGTCCAGTTATTAACAAAACTTGAACTACTTTATTTGAATTGCAATGCCTTTTTCACCCACCATACTAATACAGTGTTTCTGCGTCTCTGACACATTTTAAAATACTTTCTATAACATCATATATATTAGTATCATGAAAGGAATACAGTGCAATATTATTTCAGTGAATTTTAAAAAGTTTCAGATTACAAATTGGTTGTTAAACTGGTGAGAGAGACAGCACAAGAGTGTACGTACACATGCATGTGAGAAAATAATTGGAAATAAAGGAAAAAATTTGAGAACATCAGCACCAGTTTCCTTCATTTTACAGATGGGAAATTTAAACAGTTGCTTCAAGTTATGTACTGTCTTGCTCTGTGTACATAGTTTAGCCTATTACTGTTATTTTAGGCATGATAAAATTGTATTGTGAGTCTCCAGAAAGTTCCTAAAAATTAATTATCAATATTTTCAATTCTAAAACAGCCAAAGACATTCTGTAGAAACAGAAGAAATGTTGAAAGTGTCCATCATTAATTGGTCTTCTTTTTTCTGGTTAGCCAATTAACAAATATCAAAGGAAAATTATCAGGTCAGGAAAGAGGACTGTATTTACTACAAACTTTGGTATATAGTTACAAAAATACTTTGAGGACTATCACATAAAACCCAAGAATGGAGATCCTGTGTAATTTTAAAATAAAGTGTAATTAGGCCCTTAAAAATCTTTTCTAACACATAACTATTCCCTACTAAAAATAAACGAGTAACTAAGTGCATGCAAAGAAGAAAATGGTAGCCCATTCCAGTATTCTTGGCTAGAAAACCCCATGCACAGAGGAGCCTGGAGGACTACAGTCCATGGGGTTGCAAAGAGTTTGATGTGACTTAGCACACATTGGAGAAGGAAATGGCAACCCACTCCAGTGTTCTTGCCTGGAGAATCCCAGGGATGGGGGAGCCTGGTGGGCTTCCGTCTATGGGGTCACACAGAGTCGGACACGACTGAAGTGACTTAGCAGCAGCAGCAGCAGCGACTAAACAACAACAACATTGTGACTCAGTTTCCTTTCTACAGATCTTGTTGCTTCTTTCTCTTTCTCTGTTACAAAATTTCCTTCCCATCAAGAGGGTTCTAATCCTATTGATTATATTGTTATTTATAATATTATATATATATATATATATATACATATATTACATACCTTGGATGTTTCCTAGGTCCTTTTTTTTTTTTTTTTGGTACTTTAGGATACCTATTCTTCACAATAGACAATAGATTTTTCTAATCAGTTTCGAGAAAAAGGATTGCATATTTGAAAATAAATTGTATATATATATGTGTATGTTGCAAAGAAGTTAGTGGGGCATTCTGATGAAGTCATGTCTTTAATAGTAGGAAATAAATCAGACATAAGTTAGGTAGTTCACAAGATTTTTCCACATAGTGAGAGAGGGGGTTGGGGAGAAAGCAGTTAGACAGAGTATTATTAGAGCTTCCTAGGTGACTCAGACAGTAAAGAATCTGCCTGCAATGCAGGAGACCTGAGTTCAATCCCTGGGTGGGGATGATCCCCTAGAGAAGGGAAAGGCAACCCACTCCAATATTCTTGCCTGGAAAATCCTGTAGAGTACCCTGGAGGGCTACAGTCCATGGGGTCACAAAGAATCACATAGGACTGAGTGACTAACACACACACACACATTATTAGGTGACTAGAAATCTGCAGAGAAGACCCACTCACAGCTACAGAGCTATCGAAGATGCTCTGGTCAATATATTACAGAATTATGTATAGATAGGTGTCTGGATATTTGTGACAGTTAAAACAACCTATGTCTAGACTCTAGGTTACAAAAATACTGCAATGAAGAGTAGCCTTTGCTTGCCAAAACTAGAGAAAGACTGCACGTGCTATGAAAACCCATGCAGCCAATAATTAAAAAACTTTAAAAATAAAAATTAGAGCAATGATGAGAGTAAAAATTAGTGTCCCAAAAGGCAGTTGGAAAAATCAATAATTACAAACATTCTAGAAAGTTTAATTGATAAAAGCAAGACTGAGCAGACACACATACAAGCAAGAAAAACAACATAGCAAAGTTCTATACCCCAAAACCCAATATGACAAAATTTATCATTAACATTTCCACTTTCGTCAAGCAGCTAGGGAAATCATATTCTTCAGCAGATGATACACTTCATATTTACACTCATACAGTCTTATTGTTGATAATGACAAAATATTGATTCATCCTTTTAGAGGAAGGAGAGTGTCCTTCACTTCTTACTCCCTGGAAGACCAGGTACATAGCCTGTATTTAATAAATCCTTTCTGATTGATAGGTATAGAAGACTCTATCAGTAAGAGCTTATAGATTATAAGGCAGACTACACAGACATTTGAGAATACTGTCAGGAGAGGTTGAAAAATCAATAGGAAAACTGGCACTTTCATTAGGAAATAAACAAACAAATAAAAATCACTGCTGAGCTCTTTCAGAATTGAGGTCCAGAGATCTCATATCCTGGGAAATTATTTTTTGGTTTATTTACCAAAGATATTATGTTTTTGAGAATGCTGTCAAGATGTTGTTTGCTTGGTTTTGTTTGTTTTGTTTCTCCTTCAAGGCCAGTGGATAAAGCATATACTCTATCTTAGGATAACCGGAAAGAGAAAAAAAAGAAAAACAGAGGAGAAGTTTCCCAAAATCTCGGTCATAATTAAGGAGAAACTTTGAAATGACTTTGGCTTAAGACCTGTGGCTCTTGAATTATCTATACACAGCTGGAAGGAAGAAAGAAGACAAAGGGCAAAGATCCGATGTTCTAACTGAGTTGACCTTGGCATCCATTTCTCACATTTGTCTGGCTTATGCTCTCCTTAAACATTCAAAACTATTTAATGACTGGGAGAGTTATGTAAACTGTTACCATATTACCCTCCAAGTCTCCTTTAAAGTCAACAAGCACCCAGTGTAAGAGCTCCCCTGCACAATTTTCATTTGCTGTATTTGTCAGTCCATAGGACTTTATCCCTACTTGGACACCCCACATTCTTCCCAGTGATTATTACTTAGGCCTAACACAACCTGCAGTCTACCCACTGACACTGAAGTGTCTCTCAGGAAATGGTGGCCCCTCATCTGATTCCTGAGGAAAAAATCTTCTTGCTCAGCTAATTGCACTTCCCGGATGGCTTAGAGGTAAAGAATCTGCCTGCCAAGCAGGAGACTTGAGTTGGATCCCTGGGTCAGAAAGATCCCCTGGAGAACTGGGAAATACCATGGACAGAGGAACCTGGCGGGTTACAGTTCATGGGGTCCCAAAAGTGTTGAGCACAACTTAGCAACTAAACAGCAACAAATCAGCTAATTAAAAACCCAGATATTAGCTAGTTTTATTAATTTCCTCCACCAGCAAGGAGTGTTTATACAGTTGGATCTCTTGTCAGCCATAAACACTGGCCCACATCCCAGAGCACACCCCAGGTGTCTTCTCTCCTGTGCCGCATAGTGGTGAGGGCTGGAACTATCACAGCTGAACCATCATTTTTTTTTCTCCCAAGATACTGTCATCAGTTGCACTTTTTTCCCAATGAAATAATTCTTTGAAGTAATCATTTTAATCATTTGCATGTTGTTGTTGTTCAATTGTTAAGTCTTTGATTTTTTGTGACCCCATGAACTGCAATACACCAGGCCTCCCTGTCCGTTACCATCTCCCAGATTTCACACAAATTCATGTCCATTGAATTAGTGTCACTATGTGTATTGTGTTTTCATTCAAATCTTCCTGTTGCCTAAATATTTAATATCAAAGAATTAAAAAACAATCATTCCCTCATATATAGTCTATAATGATCTTTTCCAAAGATACACAGATTTTTTTCAATCGAACCCCATTCTTATCCCTAATCCTAATCTTGATCCACCCATAAGGATAGTAGAGTGACTGGAAGTCTCTTTTACTTGAATACGTAAAAACTTTATTGTCATTTAATTAATGTTAAAAGCCTTCTCCATGTTATAAGTTGGAGCTACAGGATGTACATCACATAAAAAGCTTTTCTCATCACAGAACATAGTAATTTACACAGGTCAGTGATGTTATGAAAAAACTTTAAAACCCTAACTTTTATTTCTGATCATCTTTTAAACAATACTTCCTACATCCTAAGTAGTATAAGAACTCTTTACAATTTTTTGATGTTGTCTTACTTTGTAGCTATTGTGATAAAAAGTTTATGAGCATGTGAAAAATATATGCAATGTTTCTAATTCAAAATATAGGCAGAATTTTATAATTGAAGGATGCTCTAAAGCAAATAAAATTAATTTTTATTTATTAGTTTAGTATAGAAATTTTCAATAATTGTAGCCAAAAAATAATGGAAATACTAATGCATAAAATATTTGCTATTAATTTTACTCTACTCTTGCACACAGCTTTGTCATAATAATTGCAAACAGGAGAAAGGTCTTTAAAGTGATAAATTGATGAATAATAATTAAATGGCTAAATGGCAAAATAATACAGATAGTAAGAAGAGTTACAGATCTGATATGCAAACTGGATATACAAATCCTGGATAATAAAGAACTTACTATAATTAAGATGGAGCTTAGATATATGCAAAATGTATTTAATAATTCTATTATGAAATGTAATTTTCAAATTATAGATCTATCAGTTCAAGGTCATGGCCTATTTAATTACAGCAACCCTTGTTTTAAGTGCTATTTCAATAAATAAATGTGTAAAACTGGAAAGTATTACTGTCAAAAGTATGATTTAATTGAAACCTGTAAAATAATGTAATTGAAAATAATAACCATTTCTCTCATTTAACTAAGATGATTTGACAGAGCCTGAAAGACTTATCCATGGTCAGAGGAAAAGTCAGAATTATGACTTCGTAAGATGTAGCATCAGTGATCTTTGCCTCATTTCGTTTAGCTGACAGAAGACAGAATGCAAATTCAAACTCACATTAGAACCTACTGAGAGCTCTAGTGGGTGTTCATTGGAAGGACTGAGGCTAAAGCCGAAACTCCAATACTATGGCCACCTCATGCGACAGGTTGACTAGCTGGAGAAGAGTCTGATGCTGGGAGGGATTGGGGGTGGGAGGAGATGGGGATGACAGAGAGTGAGATGGCTGGATGGCATCACTGACTCGATGGACATGATTTTGAGTGAACTCCGGGAGTTGGTGATGGACAGGGAGGCCTGGCGTGCTGTGATTCATGGGGTCGCAAAGACTTGGACATGACTGAGTGACTGAACTGAACTGAACTGAATAGCCTGGTAAACAGAGTATCCAGGTCATTTTACTCAGAAAACTTTACTGAAAGCTGAAGTTAAATTTGATTCAAAGCTAAACAAATGTGTTTCCTTTGGGATTTCTTGTTATGTTATTCTTCAAAATCTGTACCTTACACCCTTCCTTGTGGTGTTTCCCTCAACTTGAAGTATTAGAATTTCAGTGATTTATTATAGTTCTTGGACTTTCCCTGTGGCTTAGCTGTAAAGAATCCACCTTCAACTCAGGAGACTTGGGTTCTATCCCTGGATCAGAAAGATCCCCTGGGGAGAGAATGGCAACACACTCCAATATTCTTACCTGGAGAACTCCCATAGACAGAGAAGCCTGGCGGCCTACAGTCCGTAGGATCAGAAAGAGTCTGACACAATCAAAGTGATTTGGCATGCAAGCAAGTCTAGTTCTTAGAGTCTAGTAACAGTAGCTTGCTCCTATAGGGGGAAGGGGAGTTAGAAAAATAAGCAGGATGCTCCATTCCTCTGAATTCGTGGGGATTTGTGCTGTTGTTCAGTCCCTAAGTCGTGTCCAACTCTTTGAGATCCCATGGACTGCAGCATGTCAGCCTTCACTGTGCCTCACCATCTCCCAAAGTTTGCCCTAGTTCATGTCCATTGAATCAGTGATACTATCCAACCATCTCATCCTCTGCCACCTTCTCTCCTTTTGCTTGAATCTTTCACAGCACCAGGGTCTTTTCCAATGAGTCAGCTCTTCCCATTGGGTGGCCAAAGTATTTGAGCTTCAGCCTCAGTCCTTCCAATCAATATTCAGGGTTGATTTCCTTTACGATTGACTGGTTGGCTCTCCTTACAGTCCATGGGACTCTCAAAAATCTTCTCCAGAAGCACAATTTGAAAGCATCAATTCTTCGGAACTCAGCCTTCTTCATGGTCCAACTTTCACATCCGTACATGACTACTGGAAAAATCATAGCTTTGACTAGATGGACCTTTGTCAGCAAAGTGATTTTCTCTACTTTTTAATACCCTAAGTTTTGTCATAACTTTTCTTCCAAGGAGCAACCATCTTTTAATTTCATGGCTGCAGTCACCATGCACAGTGATTTTGGAGCCCAAGAATATAAAATCTGCCACTGTTTCCACTTTTTCCCCATCTGTTTGCTGTGAAGTGATAGAACTTGATGCCATGATCTTAGTTTTTTGAATGTTGAGTTTTAAGCCAAATTTTTACTCTCCTCTTTCAATTTCATCAGAGACTCTTTAGTTCCTCTTCACTTTCTGCCATTTGAGTGGTATCATCTGCATATCTGAAATTATTGCTATTCCTCCTGGCAATCTTAATTCCAGCTTGTGCTTCATCCAGCCCAGCATTTCAAATGATTTACTGATCATATAAATTAAATAAGCGGGATGACAATATACAGCCTTGATGTACTCCTTTCCCAATTTGGAAACAGTCCATTGTTCTATGTCCAGTTCTAACTTATGTTTCTTGACCTACATACAGGTTTCTCAGGAGACAAGTAAGGTGGTCTGATATTGCCATTTCTTTAAGGATTTTCAAAAGTTTGTTTTGATCCACACAGTCAAAGGCTTTAGCATAGTCAATGAAGAAGTAGATGGTTTTCTGAAATTCCTTTACTTTTTCTATATTATTGACAGATTAATATATCTTACATATTTTACATCCTTCCTTTGGCATTTTCCTCAACTCAAATATTGGAATTTCATTAAGTATAGTTCTTACAAATTGCAATGATAGTAGCTTGTTCCTCTGTGTGTGTGTGTGTGTGTGTGTGTGTCTGTGTGTGTGTGTGTGGTGAGAAAAGTAAGCAGAATGTTCCATTCCTCTGCATTCCTGGAACTCCTTCCACCTAAACCTTTGCTTCCTTGTGCAAGTCCTGCAATTCCCTTCAAATGCTTACATCCTTATGGAAGGCTCTCTCTTGCTTACTTTTGCCCTCCTGACCTTCTCTTTTATGTTTGCAGGTTCTTTGGTGTGTCATCACTTCATTTACCTCTGAGATTTGGATTCATTCATAGCCCTTTGCTGCCATAACATGATGAAAGACTTCTATTCTCCACTAACTGCCCGCCTCTTTACACATTAAGCCTCCCAGGCTGCCTTAGAGGTGTATAATATTGTCTTTCTCACATACTAAGTTGTAAATTTACGGTCACTATGCTTAAGGCATAAATTAACACATTAAATGAAATTGCCTAAAGCATGTGTCATAATTTAGAGATGTTTGGTTTGAAATCAATGAGATTGTACTTGACTTTACAAAATAAGGAGAGAAGTCATATATTTATTAAGAAAGGAAGATTAACTTGGGGATTTTGAAATCTGATTGCTGGCCAGTTGGAATGAATTTGTTTTCCTTGATCATTTTCTGTTCAGTCTAGAGTTATCGTTAGTTAAGAGTTATCACCGCCATACTTTCTTGGCACCAACATTTTCCTTTACCTTCTAGATCCTATCCCTCGATCCTATCGCTCATTTTAGAAAAACACACTGACTATAACCTTTGTCTTGGCCCAATTCCCAGACTCATGTGTCTTCTCAACTTTGTTGCAGTTAATTACTTACTTATGTTTTTTATTTGATGTTTATCTTTGCCAACTTCATTACTTATTACTTACTCTGAAGTGCTATGATGTAAAGCACACATGTCACTTTCCCCAAGGTCACTGGCAGTATTGGATTCTTTTGGTCAAGTATTTTAATAATGATGATTTCATAAATGAACAGTGCTTCATGCTATTGAGATTTAATCTGAATGTTTTGTCATTCAAGTTCTGCCTCTTTTAAGTACACCATTACATTATATAACTATTTAATTAAGAATTTTGAACTCTTGTACCAAATCAAGAACAAAATAAAATAATGCTTGACCTAAGAATCATAGTCATAGGGACTTCCCTGGTGGTCTAGTGGTTAAGACTCCACACTCCCAATGCCGAGTGCACAGCTTCATTCCTTGGTCAGGCAACTAAGATCTTACATGCCACATGGCAGAGCCAAAAACTGAGAGAATCATTGTTGCAATTTTTCTTGTACTTTTGCTAATTACATTAGTATTTGTTGCATATATTCTTTTTTTCTTTTAATGAATTATGTTTCTTTATTATGATTCCAATATTATATTTTATACATTCTTAGTTTTCTTTAACTTTTCATTTTTGGCTCCAGTGGTCTGAGTATGGAATTTTCCCCCAGAACAAACTGATTAATCTTTGTTTTAAGTTTATATACACACTGTCGTATAATGTTAGCTAGTTATGCTATTCTGGCTGATCCATAATCAAGATTAAATGTCCTCAGGACCAGAATAGGCTTTATACCTACCTCATCCCCATCCACACTTTCCTATTATTGTTATATCTCTATTTACAAGATAGATGTGTATGTATGTATGTATATACTTATGTATATACTATGTATTTAAGTATCTGAAGATGAAAAGATGGTTTCTAAGCTCATAGGAAAAGACATGTGAGGACAATGAAGACACTCAAGGGAAAAGCATGACCTCTAACTACTGCTAAATTCAGTGCTCTAGATTTGAGTACTGATGGCTAAAAGCTTTTCATGAGACTTTTTGTGAGATTAAAAATAAGAGCAATGATGGTTTAAGCCTGAGGAAACTGCTATGAACTAAATTCTTGCGTCCTTCCAAAATTTACATGTTGACACCCCAATATGAATTGTAATTATGCTTGGAGTTAGGGCCATTATGGAGGTAATTATGGTTCATGAAGCCATAAGTGTGGGATCCTAATTTTAAAAGATTAGTGTTCTTATAAGAAGAGACACTGGAAAGCTTGTTCATGATCTCTCTTTCCACCATGTGAGGATCAAGAAAGAAAATGACTGAACTTCTATGAACCAAGAAGAGCTCTCTTACTAGAAATCTAATCACCTGGCACCTTGATCTTAGACTTGCCAAATCCAGAACTGTGAAAAATAAATTTCCATCCCTTGAGCCACCCAGTGTATGGTATTTTTGCATAGCAGCTCAAGCACAGAAGACTGAAAAGGTGCAGTGACATGTGACACTTAGGGTTGTGCCACACTGGGGCCTCAGAAGTGAGCAGCTCACACAGAGAAGCAGAGTTCTTTTCATCTTGGGCTCTGCTGGAAAAAGAACGAAAGTGTCACCCTCCCCATTTTCTTGTAGGGAGCAAAATCTAATGAGCACACCAGGACAGGAGAAAGATAATAAACAGTCAACCACTTCTCTCCACAAAGGCTGCTAAGATGAGGTGAGGAGAGAAACCCCAGAAATGGTGGAGATATGAGCTGAGAAGTTTCCAAAATGTGGGGATTAATTCACTGTAAAGCTCAGGCCACTCAAGATGGCATTTCTCTTGTTCTCTGTACGTACTCTCTGGACCAGTGCCTGCTTCACTAATATCCTACTCACACGACTGATCTTTGCACATACTTGCCCTGGGCCCAGCCAGTTCTTATCAAAGGAGCAGTGAGTGGCACGCCTCTCTGCTGATTTCCCTGGTAACCAATGAGTCAACCTTGCCTTCCCCACAAGAGTGAAGACTGCTGCCATGCCCCGCCCACTGTTCACTGCACCTGGTTGGGTGTTTCTGCAGGATCTTGCTTCCAGCCTATAAAATCCTAATTCCATTAAAACATTGATGTCTCCATTGCGGACTCCAGGTTCTTTTTACAGTCTTAGAGATAGAGAAGTGCAGATCTTGCACTTATGCTCACATGACTTTTAGAAATTGCTGAATTAAGTTTGCCTACTTTTTTAAATTTGTCCCTTAAAAATGCATAGTTGACATTTATAGCAGTTTCAAATTATTATGTAAAAAGTTCATCTACACACACTTTTTAAACCGTTTGAACCTTAAATTGCAGAGTCAAATCAATCTACTTGTAATGGACAGGGAGGCCTGGCGTTCTGTGATTCATGGGGTTGCGGAGAGTCGGACACGACTGAGCGACTGAACTGAACTGAAGATTCTAGCTAACATTCTGTAGAGAAATTGCAATAAAGCTTTAAAAGAAATGCATTTTAAATTGATAACTTATTTTAAACAATGTTTAATATAATGCATATTTGGGGCTTTCTAGGTATCCTTTATATGCATATACACATATATGTAAAGTATATATATGCATATATGTGTGTATATATATATATGTATGTTTTACACATAAGTGCTCAGGTAATTATGTATTTTAAAGAATACAGATTTTTTTCCCCTTTGGCTTGTCTCCTTTTTGCCTTACCGTTTCCTTTTATTAAGTTCATATAAACTTTTAAAACTATCTCTGAGGTATATTTCCATATTTTTTTCTGAGTCCACATAATTTTACACGAATATAGACATGCATTTACATACTATATGTACACACCATGTTTATATCTATCTGATTATTATATGGATACAGAAGATCTTATATATAAAACTCTTGATATTCTTACCTTTAAAACAGGAGCATGCATGTACAAATTCCATTGTAAGTAGCTTTTTTCTTCTCCACAATATCTTATCAATGTCTTTCATTACATGAAGGTTTCAAAATGATTATTTGTAACAGCAACATAATATGCCAGTGTCACAACTCTATCAAAATTTTTTCAATTACTCATGTGTTTTGTACTTGCCAGTGTTTTCAATTTCTTGCTAGCAAAAATTTGCAGTAAACATCCTTGCCCAGGTGGCTCAGGGGTAAAGAATCTGTCTGCCAATGTAGGAGATTCCCTAGAGGAGGAAATGGCAGCCAACTCCTCCAGTATTCTTGCCAGGAAAATTCCACGGACGGAAGAGCCTGTGGGCTACAGTCCATGGGATAGCAGAGAGTCAGACACAATTGAGCACACACAAACATCCTTGCATCTATATTCTCTCCCATGGGTGCTTACTTTTCTAGGAATGGTAGATTCCCTGGAAATGGGTTTGCTTTGTTGAAGAATATTTGTCACTTTAATTTATGGATAATAATAGACTATTTTCCAGAAACTAACAACTATCATTAGAACCTTGGTATGTGAGAGTGTTGTTTTTCCTAAGCTCTGGCTGAAATATGGTATATTGGGTCTTCTGTTGTTTTTCAGGAGAAGATATGACATTTATAATGAAGTCATTTATAGTCTTACACATATTTATTGTGTTTTGATTTAATTTTCTACAAAATCTTCTTCATAAACATTAACCATTTTTTCTATTAGGTTAATGAGCTTTTCTTTATCAATTGGTCATGGTTCAAAGAAAGTATTAGCTTCCTCTGACAATGTCTATGTAGATCGTTAAAATTAAATACATACATACATATATGTATAGTACTATATTGATTAGTAAAACCTGAAACTTTTTAACACAATCAAATAAACATAGCACATTTTCTGACAGCTGCAGTCAATCTAATTAGATCTTAGTGTGGGTAAGTGAAATTTAAGAAAATCATGTAGTGTGTTTATTTTTGTCCTTGTAATAAGTGTACCAAATTGCCAAATAAACTGAGCCACAACTGATCATTAACACATGAGTCTTCCTCCCCTGTCCCAAATTTACTCTCCATAAAGAGAAAAAAGAATAGGAATATTCCATTTTAGGCAATATATCAAATTAATGTTTCTGAAACTTGTCAAACTTCTAAAAATGTTTGGTAAAGACTTTAAAGAAAACATTTAAAATTTATTGCTGAGCTGGCAGGAAAGAATGGAAATTCTCAGAGAGTGAATACAGTAAGAAAGCCAGAGCCCAGAGCAATGAGTGCTCAAGCAGACAGCTGTCAATTCCTTATAAACTAAGTTTTAAATTTAATGGACCATTTTTAGAGAACAAAATAAAGGCTGAGTATCACAAAAGTTGGAAACTTATCTTAGAGACCAAAGTAAAACACCAAACTCCAAATTTGACGTAAACAGTTTAAAATAGGAAAAAACAAACAAACACAAAATCTGTTCAAGAGAGAAGAAATATTGCTTAACTAGGTCTCAGCTCTGGACAATAGGAGAAAATGTCTCCAGTGAGAGTTTCCACCCAGAAGACAGTCACCATGTAGAAAAGTAAGAAACCTCATTAAAGGTCAGAATATTTAATATTAAGTCATATGATTATTCAGTGTGGTCTTAAACTTGGTTTAAAATATCCATGTGCCTCAGATTATTCATCTCTTACATAATAAAAATACCATTTTTCTCATTGAATAATTTCAAGATATAAACAAAAGATTAATAGATGCAAACCCTAAATCTGGAACAAACTATTGGAATCTAAAATTATATGTGCATTCATACATACACCTTTATTTCCTGCCAACAAGCATTTCTGTGTGTGATTCTTGGCAGTTATGTCTGTAGTTTTTGTACCTTTTATTTTTATATAATTTCCAGCTTAGAGGAAATTTGCAAAACACAAAGAAAACAGGTATATGTTAACTAGGATTCACCACTTATTTTTTATCGTTTTAGCTTGTATTTCACCATAATTAGATTTATGTCCTCAATTTTGGAAGAAAAACCACAGAATTGATGTTGCCTTCCTCTGCGCTTCACATCAGGAGGTATATAACTTCAATGTGTTCCAGTATTGCTCATGTTACCTTAATCACTAGGACAAAGTAGTGTCTGCTAGGTTTCTCCACATGAAAATGTGTTTCCTCTTTGTAATGAATAAATAATTTGTGGGGAAATACTTTGAGACCATGAAAATATCCTGTATCTCATCATAGTTTTACCCTTTAGTATTAGCATCTGTTACTTAGTCTTGCCAGCATCAATTAGTACTGAGATTAAAATAATAGATGATTTTATAATTCCTTCATTTGACTTAAATATATTGTCTTGTTTCTGTAAAGTAAAGCTTTCCCCATGCCCCCATTTGTTTATGTATTCATTTCTTTGCTGATGTCAGTGTAGACTGATAGATTATTTTATTCAATGGGGGTTACAATCTTTACTATCATTGTTTAATTGTTCAAATTAATCCACATTTGCCTAGTGAGAGCCCATATAAGCTCATTACTCTTTCCTTTGAAATACTTTAGCACTTTTTTTGAGTGCTTTTTACTTTCTGATGTAATTTCTAGCAGATGATATTTAAGGCTTATTTTATATTTTTCCTACTCTAGTCCAGGGATAAGTCTACTTCTCCAAGAAATCTTCATTATCTTAAATGACTATCAGGTGGATTAAGGAAGACTGCTATGTCATTGATTTTAGGCCTTATTAGTGAAGAGAGCTTGAAAATTATTCTCACACACAGACTTACAACCTCTTGTTAGCATTTACACACACTGCGCACATTTATATGGGGATTCAATGGACACAAATAGTATATAGATACAGATAAATGTACTTGTCTGTATCTGTGTCAATTACTCAGTCATGTCTGACTCTTTGTAACCCCCTGGACTGTAGCCCACCAGATTCTTTTGTCCATGGAATTCTCTTGGCAAGAATAATGGAGTGGGTACCCATTTGCTACCTTATGGGATCTTCCCAACTCAGGAATTGAACTCTGGTCTTCTGCATTGTAAGCAGATTTTTTACTGTCTGAGCCACCAGGGAAGCCCATGAGTTCCTAAGAGCATCTTAATACTTCTCATTCCAATCCAATGGCACAAAATTCATTCTAGTCTTCATTCTTTATAATACTCTTCCTCAGTAGAGAGAATGTGGCTTCCATTATTTCCATATTTTTACTTATGTATTGAGTTGTAGGCTACAAAGAAAACATTATGAGAATTGATATCCCTATGACTACAAATTTTTTTAAATGTTTTCATGATTTATTTAGAATAGCTCTGTTTTGTCCCCATCAATGTGGTGATGATTCATTGGAAATAAATGAATTACTGCTTGGAAAATATTTGACTTTCTAAACTCACAGTTATTGGTTTTATTTGTTTGTTTTATTCGTTTTATTTCTTGAATAGTACTTTTCTTAGGGCTCCTATATGTTAAACCCACTAACATTTTATCTGTACCATATATTGCAAATATTTTCTGCCAATATCTTTTTCTTTCATTTAATTTGTTGGAGTTTGCTTCAAGTGGTTTTTTTTTTTTTTGTCATACTAAATCTCTTATTATCATCATTAATATTATTAGACATCATTAATATTGTTATCAATCCTTACTTTTATTGCACCTGGATTTTGAATCATAGAATACTTTTCCAATATACAAATTATAAAGTAATTTGACTATTTTTATTTTAGTACTCATACAGCATTATTTTTCATATTTAGATTCCTGATTATCTTGAGGCTTGTTCTTAGGTTTGATGTTTACTATCCTAAAGGAAATGAACCTTGAATATTCATTGTAAGGACTGATGTTGAGGCTGAACCTCCAATACTTTGGCCACCTATGTGAAGAGCCAACTCATTGGAAAAGACCCTGAAACTGTGAAAGACTGAAGGCAAAAGGAGAAGAGGCCTGTAGAGGATGAGATAGTTAGATAGCATCACTGACTCAATGGACATGAATTTGAGCAAATTCTGGGAAATAGTGAAGAACAGGGAAACCTGGTGTGCTGCATTTCATGGGGTCGCAAAGAGTTAGATAGGACTTAGTGACAGAACAAAAACAATAAATGAGTCTAATTTTGTTTCCTAAATGGCCATTCAGTTGTTCCAGAATCATTTCTAAAAATATTCATTTTTGTTCTAATTGTTGAAATGTCACTTTTTCTGACAAGCAAGAATACTGGAGTGGATTGCCATTCCCTTCTCCAAGGGATCATCCAGATCTAGGGACCTAACCCAGGTCTCCTGCCATCATTTACCAAGTCGGTTTTGCATGTGGCCAAGCTCCTCCAACAATTCTTAGGTTTGGCTTAGCACTCGTACCTTAACTTCTTCAGGACCGAAAACTTCTTCACTGTGTAAGTTGGGCACCAAGACATTGCTCTGCGTGACAAATGAGAGGCTGATCTTCTGTATGTATCTTATGTCACTCTTGATTCAGGCAGAATTTTTTCATCTACAGAATTCTATGCAGTATCAGACAGCATAGGGGCTAGGAATGAGGAGGAAATATCACTCAGATTCAGCTCAGAGATGTTGTGCAGGTATGGAAAGACACATGCACATATGGCTTTAAATAGGTGGGTCTTAATGTTTTGTTTTGCATATTTGGCTGTATCTGGATACAAACAAACCTTACTCAAAACTTTATGAAGCAGGTAGTCTTCATAAAGTGACAACGAAATGGGCAGGGAGGCAGAAAACTTTTACAGGATGAAGAATAGGGAACCAGGGAGAGAAAAATAGAAAATGTATAAAGAACAAAGAAGTAGTGTGGTGCCTAGGGTAGGCTTGGCATTTGGGGATTGGTTGATTGGGTGTACAGCAGTTTTGGTTAAGTAAAGCTGTTGCAGAGACATGAAAGTTGCCTAATTTGGGGGTTCCTGACATAGCACCGCAGGCAGGAGCAGATCCATTTTAGTACTAGAAATGTATTTTAATCATGTATATGTATTACATGCACTTTTATATACATATATCCATGTTACATATACATATATTTGTACCTTCCATTACAGATTGTAAGTACTTCTCCACATCTAAACACTCTATGCTTTGTAAACTACTTGGCCAAAGAACCAAGTATTTTAATAAATATACACTTAAAAATTAACTAGCAAAATCTTTGGCATAAAAATATATAAAACAGATCTATTAGAGAGTCAAAGAGAAGCACGCAAAATGTCAATCATATTGGGAAAAGATGATACAGAAATGCTTATCTGATGGCACATGGATCAAATTTGGCCCACAATTATATTTGCTCTAGCTGCCTTACGTTAGCCTTCATCTGTTTTGATTTATTTTAAATTTGATTAGATGCCAATATTTCAAGATCTAAGGCCAGATTCCAGTGAACAACAATGAAAATTGTTGTGGAAATGAATAACCTCAAAAATGTAGTGGCTTCAAACCACAAGTTTATTTCTTCCTCAGGTCACTTACCCAGTGAGGGTTGGAAAGACCTTCTCCTCACTGTAGTCATTCGAGAATCTGAGCTGAAAAAATTCAATCTCTTTTCATTCTTCCAAGATTACCACATTCAAAGGAAATATAGAAATCAAGTTTCAGCAGTTAAAATTTTCAACCAAAAAGGAGTGATGCATGTCACTTCCCTTAATATTTTGTTGTTCAAAGTAACGACTTGAGTGAGTCTAATTTCAAAGCAATCTCAACTCATGCCCTAAATAAGGAGAGTCCAATGACTGCCATGCTTTTCTAATAAAATGCAAAATAATCTATTAAAAAGAATATAAATAAGGATACAGTGTTGGAGTGAAACAACAGAAACTAACTAGATTTATAGATAAATTTGCACAAAAATAGAAAATACATGTGTTTATAGAAGGTATATGTATTATCAGTTCAATCGCTCAGTCGTGTCCGACTCTCCGCGACCCCATGAATCACAGTACGCCAGGCCTCCCTGTCCATCACCAACTCGTGGAGTTCACTCAAACTCATGTCCACAGAGTCGGTGATGCCATCCAGCCATTTCATTCTAGGTCGTCCCCTTCTCCTCCCGCCAGCAACCCTTCCCAGCATCAGAGTCTTTTCCAGTGAGACAACTCGTCGCATGAGGTGGCCAAAGTATTGCAGTTTCAGCTTTAGCATCAGTCCTTCCAATGAACACCCAGGATCGATCTCCCCTAGAATGGACTGGTTGTATCTCCTTGCGGTACAAGGGACTCTCAAGAGTCTTCTCCAACACCACAGTTCAAAAGCATCAATTCTTCGGCGATCAGCTTTCTTCACAGTCCAACTCTCACATCCATACATGACCACGGGAAAAACCATAGCCTTGACTAGACGGACCGTTGTTGGCAAAGTAATGTCTCTGCATTTTAGTATGTTATCAAGGTTGATCATAACTTTCCATCCAAGGAGTAAGCGTCTTTTAATTTCACGGCTGCAATCAGCATCTGCAGTGCTTTTGGAGCCCAAAAAAATAAAGTCTGACACTGTTTCCACTGTTTTTCCATCTATTTCCCATGAAGTGATGGGACCAGATGCCATGATCTTTGTTTTCTGAATGTTGAGCTTCAAGCCAACCTTTTCACTCTCCTCTTTCAATTTCATCAAGAGGCTTTTGAGTGCCTCTTCACTTTCTGCCATAAGGGTAGTGTCATCTGCATATCTGAGATTATTGATATTTCTCCCAGCAATCTTGATTCCAGCTTGTGCTTCTCCCAGCCCAGCATTCCTCATGATTTACTCTGCATATAAGTTAAATAAGCAAGGTGACAATATACAGCCTCGACGCACTCCTTTTCCTATTTAGAACCAGTCGGTTGTTCCATGTACAGTTCTGACTATTGCTTCCTGACCTGCATACAGGTTTCTCAAGAGGCAGGTCAGGTGGTCTGGGATTCCCATCTCTTTCAGAATTTTCCACAGTTTATTGTGATCCACACAGTCAAAGGCTTTGGCATAGTCAATGAAGCAGAAATAGATGTTTTTCTGAAACTCTCTTGCTTTCTCCATGATCCAGCGGATGTTGGCAATTTGATCTCTCGTTCCTCTGCCTTTTCTAAAACCTGCTTGAACATCTGGGAGTTCACGGTTCACATATTGCTGAAGCCTGGCTTGGAGAATGTTGAGCATGACTTTACTAGCGTGTGAGATGAGTGCAATTGTGCGGTAGTTTGAGCATTCTTTGGCATTGCCTTTCTTTGGGATTGGAATGAAGACTGACATTTTCCAGCCCTGTGGCCACTGCTGAGTTTTCCAAATTTGCTGGCATATTGAGTGCAGCACTTTCACAGCATCTTCTTTCAAGATTTGAAATAGCTCAACTAGAATTCCATCACCACCACTAGCTTTGTTCCTAGTGATGCTTTCTAAGGCCCACTTGACTTCACATTCCAAGATGTCTGGCTCTAGGTCAGATCACGTTATCGTGACCATCTTGGTCATGAAGATCTTTTTTGTACAGTTCTTCTGTGTATTCTTGCCACCTCTTCTTAATATCTTCTGCTTCTGTTAGGTTCATACCATTCCTGTCCTTTATCGAGCCCATCTTTGCATGAAATGTTCCCTTGGAATCTCTAATTTTCTTGAAGAGATCTCTTGTTTTTCCTATTTTGTTGTTTTCCTCTATTTCTTTGTATTGATCACTGAGGAAGGCTTCCTTATCTCTCCTTGCTATTCTTTGGACCTCTGCATTCAGATGCTTATATCTTTCCTTTTCTCCTTTGCTTTTCGCTTCTCTTCTTTTCACAGCTATTTGTAAGGCCTCCTCAGACAGCCATTTTGCTTTTTTGCATTTCTTTTCCATGGGGATGGTCTTGGTACCTGTCTCCTTTACAATGTCATGAACCTCCGTCCAGAGTTCATCAGGCACTCTATCAGATCTAGTCCCTTAAATCTATTCCTCACTTCGACTGTATAATCATAACGGATTTGATTTAGGTCATATCTGAATGGTCTAGTGGTTTTCCCTACTTTCTTCAAATTAAGTATGAATTTGGCAATAAGGAGTTCATGATCTGAGCCACAGTCAGCTCCTGGTCTTGTTTTTGCTAACTATATACAGCTTCTCCATCTTTGGCTGCAAAGAATATAATCAATCTGATTTCAGTGTTGACCATCTGATGATGTCCATGTGTAGAGTCTTCTCTTGTGTTGTTGCAAGAGGGTGTTTACTATGACCAGTGCGTTCTCTTGACAAAACTCTATTAGCCTTTGCCCTGCTTCATTCCGTGCTCCAAGGCCAAATTTGCCTGTTACTCCAGGTGTTTCTTGAGTTCCTACTTTTGCATTCCAGTCCCCTATAATGAAAAGGACATCTTTTTTGGGTGTTAGTTCTAAAAGTTCTTGTAGGTCTTCATAGAACTGTTCAACTTCGGCTTCTTCAGCATTACTGGTTGGGGCATAGGCCTGGATTACTGTAATATTGAATGGTTTGCCTTGGAAACGAACAGAAATCATTCTGTCATTTTTAAGATTGCATCCAAGTACTGCATTTCGGACTCTTTTGTTGACCATGATGGCTACTCCATTTCTTCTAAGGGATTCCTGCCCACAGTAGTAGATATAATGGTCATCTGAGTTAAATTCACCCATTCCAGTCCATTTTAATTCACTGATTCCTAGAATGTCTATGTTCACTCTTGCCATCTCCTGTTTGACGACCTCCAATTTGCCTTGATTCATGGACCCTACATCCTAGGTTCCTATGCAACATTGCTCTTTACAGCACCAGACCTTGCTTCTATCATCAGTCATATCCTCCACTGGGTATTGGTTTTGCTTTTGCTCCATCCCTTTATTCCTTCTAGAGTTACTTCTCCACTGATCTCCAGTAGCATACTGGGCACCTACCGACTTGGGGAATTCCTCATTCAGTAGCCTATCATTTTGCCCTTTGATACTATTCATGGGGTTCTCAAGGCAAGTATACTGAAATGGTTTGCCATTCCCTTCTCCAGTGGACCACATTCGGCTGTGGTCCATGTGATCAGATCAACTAGTTTCCTGTGATTATGATTTCCTTGTGTCTGCCCTCTGATGTCCCCTCCCAATACCTACCATCTTTTTTGGGTTTCTCTTACCTTGGTCGTGGAAAATCTCTTCACAGCCGCTCCAGCAAAGTGCAGCCGCTGTACCTTACCTTTGATGAGGTGTATCTCCTCAAGGCCGCCCCTCCTGACCTTGAACGTGGTGTAGCTCTTCTCGGCCCTCCTGTGCCCGCGCAGCCACCGCCTGTTGGACGTGGGGTAGCTCCTCTCAGCCACTGGCCCTGGCCTCAGGCATGGGGTAGCTCCTCTCGGCGCGCCTCTTTGCCTGGTCAGTTGCGCCCGGTGTCTCTCGCGTCTGCGCCGCCGGGCCGGCGCCGAGGCCGGCGTCTCTCGCGTCTGCCCCGCCGGGGCTGGCGTCTAGTTTCAGTTCAGTTCAGTTCAGTTCTGTCGCTCAGTCGTGTCCGACCCTCCGCGACCCCATTAATCACAGCACGCCAGGCCTCCTTGTCCATCACCAACTCCCGGAGTTCACACAAACTCATGTCCACAGAGACGGTGATGCCATCCAGCCATCTCATTCTCTGTCGTCCCCTTCTCCTCCCGCCCCCAAGCTTTCTCAGTATCAGAGTCTTTTCCAGTAAGTCAACTGATCGCATGAGGTGGCCAAAGTATTTACCACAAAGAAAATTCAAGCAATTTTAATAAAAATATTACAAGCCATATTCCCTGATCAACTCACACAAATATTAGAAATAAGTAGCAAAACGAACAACTTTCGCATCTTAGAAATTCAAAAGCAAGATGACACTCTTGTAAACAACCTTTTGAGTCAAAGAAGAAATCAAAACTAAGATGACAAAGCCAATTTTAACAAAACTAAATGCAAACAACTCTAAATAAAATAAGTAGAATAATTAAAATCAAGGTCATATACGATTAATAGATACAATCTAAATAATTTCTGATTTAAACAGAAAACTAATCTATATACAAAAGATTTAGATATTAATTACAATGGTTACACTATTGCTAATATTTATGGGAATTTATAAACATCACAGGGAAAAATTCATAACATTAGACCTGTTTGTATTTAAAATGAGTCAAAAAAAAGAAAGAAAGCATTGTGTTCAAGAAGCTATAATAAGAAACCTAAGTTGAAAGAACTAGTAAAGGTAAAGACATTAATTGGATAGAGGGGCTACAATTAATTCATTAAGGAGAAAAGAGAAAATAAAAGAAGGTAGAATTTATGAACTTACATAAGAACTAGTTGAATTGACCAGTGCCATAGTTACACTTCTGGATATTGCAATCAAGAGGAATAGGAAAAAACAATGCAGGTAGCAATAATATACATGATATTGTCCTTAATAAAGTAAGACTAGCAAAAATTTAGTGGATACCTTGAATTAGTCAATATATTAATCATATAAATGTATTATAAATTAAATAAATATATAATAAATAGAAATAACTGGTAATTTTTTAGACCAGTTTCCTATCTTACAGCATATACCAAAACACAGTCAGATGAAGTAAATATTTAGGTACATATTATGCAACAATAGCAATATATAATTTTTATGAAACCAAAATAGTTATAAATAAATATTTGCAAAGCATACTGATTCAGTTCAGTTCAGTCGCTCAGTCGTGTCTGACTCTTTGCGACCCCATGAATCACAGCATGCCAGGCCTCCCTGTCCATCACCAACTCCCGGAGTTCACTCAAACTCATGTACATCGAGTCGGTGATGCCATCCAGCCATCTCATTCTCTGTCATCCCTGTCTCCTCCCACCCCCAATCCCTCCCAGCATCAGACTCTTCCAGTGAGTCAACTCGTCACATGAGGTGGCCAAAGTATTGGAGTTTCAGCTTAGCATCAGTCCTTCCAATGAACACCCAGGATTGATCTCCTTTAGAATGGACTGGTTGGATCTCCTTGCAGTCCAAGGGACTCTCAAGAGTCTTAGGAAGTAGCTAATAAAAATTCTATCAATGTCAGAAATCCTAAAGAATAATGCTTTAAAAGCTGGAATACATACACTTTTTAAACTTCTAAATCCTAGATGGACTATTCACCAGAAAGACAAGTGTCTCCATATACTGACGCTTAATGGTAAAATAATGCAAATTGAATCAGTAGTGAATCACTAAAAGTAAGACTTCAGATTGTTCAACAAATGCCACTACTCCTCCTTGGGCAAAGCGGATGTTCTTTCCATCACTTTTTCTTTCTCTGGCCACTTTCATGCTCACATGACTTGTACTCAGTAGGCTATTGGCAAAAATAACAGTATTTCAGTCAGTTCTGAGCCAAAGTTGGAGGCATCAGATACCCATCTTAGTCCGCATGCAATCTGTGATCATGAGAAAAACATGCCCCAGTAACAAAGAGACCAAGAAGAATGAAGAGACATGTGAAGTAGACCTGGACCAGAGAGAAGCTTGAGTCCACTCTGAAGCCTGCATCTAGCCCCACCAACCCACAGTGTGGATCAATGTTGTGGGCAAATAAAGGACAGTTGTTAAAATTCACTGAGTTTTTAAGTATTTGGTTACTTATCTATTATTGTGACAGAGTTGACTATTATAGCTGGTTTCATACTTGAATAATACTATGCAGTGATGTCAAAGAGAAGGGAGTAAAAAAAAACTTATACTGCAAACAAAAATTCTCTGGGACAATTTATACAGCAAAAATCTTAAAAGGGTAATACACTTTAGTCCCGAGATTCTGTTCTAGATATGTTTTGTAAAGAAATCACTATATAAACAAAGACATAGCTGCAATGATATACATTGAAACTTCATCATAGATGAACATCATTATTTAACAATTGACTAAATAAATTATTCTGAACTCATTCAATGGCATATTATATCACCACTGAGAAAGACTGTAAGAGCACATTTCCTCATGTGGAAATATGATTAAATATTTTTAATTTTTAAAGTCATGGAACAAAATTTAATGTCCAGTATAAAGTGATAGGAGAATTCAGAACTGGTTAAGGCCAAATGTTAAAAGTGGTTATCTGAAGTTTCTATGTTCTTTTCAGAATAAACTTATCTTTCATTTTAAAAATATTTAGTATAAAATTCTACCATTCATTCATAGCTATAATAGCAAAATAAATAATCTGAAGAATTATATGTTTCTAAAAATGTACAAAGAGATTAATTCTTTTTCATCTTACATTTAAAAAGTGTGGTAATAGCTGAAATAGAGTCTCAACATCACCTAAATACTTGACATTTCAAATGCATACAATAAATTTGTTTCTCTCACTAATTATGGAATATAATTTTTTTTAATTTTTACATCTAAATTTTACATGTAGTTATGCTTTGCTAGATAAACTCATTATAGCTCTAATTCAAAATTGTATTTAAAGAAAAATTTTATTTGAACATTAATTTAATGCTTCTAAGTATAATGAATAAAGTTGTAGATGTTTACTTTAAGTGAGAAGTTTTCCAAAATGAATCTAAAGAACATTTATTCAAATTTATCATGTAAAGGTGTTTACTTTAAAGCTATGTTTAAAAATAACTTCTGAATCTTCTGTTTATGCAAGTCACACCTAGTTAAGGTTTGAGTCTAATGTGTTTAGACATGGCTTACAATTCAATTCAACCTTGGACTTAAACGTCAATAAAAATGCCACTTATGTAGGACAGTCTGTTTTCATCTTCTGACTTTGCATTAAACACTATTAAATAATGAATGCAATATAAATAAATTTGTGAAAGAAATAGCCACTGCATGTTAATGTTCAATGTTATTCAATAATACATTGGACAGCAACATGCTAATTTCTGGCTCCACTTTTACTATACTAGTAAAAGGATTACTCCAAAATCAGCCAACCAATTTTCCCAGTTTCCTTGACCTCTTGAAGTAACAATACTAGCAATGTCTTTCTCTGAAGCGTTTCCTCTTTCACCTTCTGATATATTGCAATCATATCTCCCTGGGACCTTTCCTATCTTCTGAAAGTTCTTTCTGTAACTGTTTCCTGGGTCCTGTTTTTTCCTGCTCATAGATCAACGATCTGAAAAAGTTGTTAGACTTATCTAACAAAAAGAAATATTGCCTTCCTGGAACATTCTTTGGCATTTAGTGAAATTTTATAAACTCATCTACTTCTATTCAATAAATAATAGTAGTGTACCTATTCAAAAAGCAGAACAGTTGACTGTATTTTGGAAAAGGATAATAGCAATTTTTTAATCTTCTTAGTTGCTCCACCAGAAGAACAGAGAACATAGAAAGTCTTAAGTAAGTAGCAAAACAAAATAAGCAAAAGGAATCATAGATAATGTCTACAACACCAGGTGACAAAAGTCCCCAATCTCCATTAAAACCCAGCTTTGTGCACTGAGAGTGAGATGTGCCTGGCACATTGAGCAATTAGAAATGAGGCTGATATGGGCAGTGAGCTGGTAAGAGGGTGATAAGTGATGAGGACTATGAATTTGAGGGCTTGAATGTGTTAGTCATATATGAACTAACAAGGCAGAGAAAGGATTTTGACTTTTACTATGAGACTTCAGAAGCACTTGGAAAGTTTTGTCCAGGAAAGCAATGTAAGTTTAGAGCTGGAAGAAGAGTGAAGAGGAACTGAGGCAAGAAACCAGTTAATATTTGCAAAACACAAATTCTATAGATTCTACAAAAACCTCTGACCTAATTATAGCATATGAATGAAGTCTGGAAACATAGGAAACCATATATAATTTTTTTTCACATTACATTACAGTACATGGTCTATTCAATGTGATTTTTCACTGAGTAAGCCAATGCTTTTAGCGTACCCCCCATGGTGATTTAACATGCAAATAATAAAATGATAATTGTTATTAATATAAATTTTTCTGTGGTTTCCAGTTATACAGCCCACATTGATATAATCTTCTTGATTGTACTGTGTTTTTGTGTTTCATTTGTTTTAGTATTTAATTTGTAAACCAAATTAGATATAAAAGTGAAAAACCCTTGAAGTTAAAAATGAAACAAGGGAACTTGGATGGATAGATAGGCAGATAGATAAAAGATAGATGTTACATTTGTATCATAATCTTTAATTTGAAATATATATTAATATAAACTCATTTATTTTTCTCATTCTTAAAAAAAATTATTTCCTAACACATTTCAGTATGCATGAAAAGGGCTAGAAAAAAATAAAATATTAAGTAACAATGAGAATTTCTAACACTTAGGTACCTACACTGTGGACTCTAGTAAATAAAATTTCCACCAAAACAAATCAGAACCCCATGAAAAAAATAAATTTTCATTCCAGAAGACAGAGCTATCAAGTACTACAGAAGATTAGTTAAAGAACACAAAAGTCAACATGTAATAGCTCCTTGTTCTCAAGGATGCAATAGTTTGAGCATCAAAAAATTGTGTGTATTAAATTTAAATATATTAACAACTATATTTTAAAGCTCGTTGAGTTAGTATGTTAAAAATATATCATTGTTTAACTTTGAAAATTGTTTTAACCTGACTGAGAATTAGCAAATTAAAGTGAAAGAATAAAATTGTATCCTGCTCCTCCTGTTTTTTTCTGAATTTTACTATACCCAAATAGTTGATAAGAGGAAATCTATCTTTAGAGAAGAATTCCAAATAGTAAATGTGGAAGAAATGGTAGAGCTAAACCAAAACATAACAAACAAACACAAGAAGCTACTGTGAAATAATGGATCTAGGCAACATCATCAAAGAAAAATAAAACTATTAGGTGTAAGATTCATGGAGAATTTTATCATGAATGAAACTGGCACATGAAAACTGGATCCACTGCTCAATTTCACATCAACTGACACAAAACATACAAATACAAAAACAAAACATCTAGAAATTATATAACTCAGTGAGAAAGAAGGTAAAACATAAAGCTCATCTACAAAGTATTCTTGTAGTATAAAGAAGACAGGATGGAAGAGACAGAAGAGGAGGAGGACTTGAACTGAATCATTATTCTAGACCTAACTACCTTATATTGGAGAAGGAAACGGTAACCCACTCCAGTATTCTTGCCTGGAGAATTCCATGGACGGAGAAGCCTGGGAGGCTACAGTCCACGGGGTCGCAAAGAGTCGGACACGACTGAGCGACGGAAAGGAAAAGGAAAGGAAAGGAACTACCTTATATAGTAAACTGAGATTTAGAAACAAGAATGATGATTTACTACATGAATGTGATTTACCAAGTTAAGAATATAGGAAATTCTCTAAAACAAATGACTCTAGACTGAAAAAATAAACAAACAGATAAGGAGCAGCAAAGAAGAAAAAAAGTGCCCTCTGTTTGTTTCACTGGCCTTTGAAATATAGCAGTCTATCACCCCATTTCTACCTGCAAGCTATCCTATCTCTTTTTTGGAGGAGGTTCTCTGTATTGTTTCATGTAAGTATAGAGTTGAATACAAGAAATTCATTTTGACTGGATTGCAGATATAAATTAAAAAACTCGAAAACAAATCGTTCAAAAGAAAAATAGAACTTCTAGTGTTGTAAAAGTTTCCAAGCATGATAGAAAACCACTAATCATACAGCAAAGAATTGATAAACTGGACTGTATTTGATTTAGAACTTCTGATCATCAAAAGGCCTTATTAACAGAGCAAAAAATTGTAAGAAGTGGTAAGTCATGATATATGCAATACTGCATCCAAGAGAGGACTCATTATAGGCTAAGGATTACAAAGCCATACCAGGTCTGTCTCTGGTGTATTTCCAGAAACAAAGAGAATAAAGAGAGAGAGATGATTTATACATCAATACATGAAAATATATGAATAAATATTTCATAATGTTATAAGTGGGAATTATTGATTTGAAACACCAGGGAAGTTTTTTTTTTTTTCCTTTGGAACCGCATTTGTTGGGGCCTATATTAAGCTGAAAATTTCTCATATCTGAGCATTTAAATGGGTCCATTATGTACAGCTATTGTCAAGTCCTAGATAAAAAGCACTATTATAGAAAGCCTCTTGAATTCGGTTCTTGTCTTATGCACATTTTGCTTATATTTTCAAGTTACTTTATAGAAAAGAAGCATCCTTAAATGTATATCTAGTTTTTTCAATTAAATAAGATTAACTTGCTAGTAAATCCTGTACATACACTATACATGGTATTGGCATTAATCAGATTGCTTGGAATCTAACTTCCAGTTGGGTACCAGAATAATAAAACTTTTTGAATATGCACAAAAAGTATGCACAGTCATTTATAAATTATAAGCAGGTACTATAATATTAGGGGCTTCCCTGGTGGCTCAGATAGAAAAGAATTAATATATTATTTATATTATAAAAGATAAACATTAATCTTTTAAGGAGGAGATTAAAATGTTATAAACAATATTGTAAAAATATTTTGCCAATCATTATGACTTCATACCAGTATTAGATACAAGAATGAATATTAGTGTTAGGCTGAAATTCACAGTTTGCTATAAGGCATGTAATTTTGGCTTCCCTGGTGGCTCAGATAGTAAAGCATCTGCCTGCAATGCAGGAGACCCGGGTTCAATCCCTGGGTTGGGAAGATCCCCTGGAGAAGGAAATGGCAACCCACTCCAGTTCCCTTGCCTGGAAAAATCCCAGGGACAGAGGAGCCTGGTAGGCTACAGTCCATGGAGTCATAAAGAGTCAGACATGATTGAGTGACTTCGCTTTCACTTTCATGTAATTTTATTTCAACTTGTCCTCTTAAAATTTTCATTTTTCCAAATTATTTGCCAATACCTTGAACGTTTTATTTTAAGATTTATTTTTGCCTTTCTCACATAGGTGAGCAATGACCCACACTAGCATTATCAACCTTTACATTGTTGTTTGTCTGTGCTATTGTAGTTGGTATTAACCTGTATTTTTTATGCAGATTTTTTAAGCTAAATGTCTATTTCTAGTTTTAAGTTATTTAAAATCAGATAATATAATGTAAAACAGTTAAAGTATTATACGAAAAATGCAACATGTTACACTCACTATGCTGAAAGTGGATGAACAAATCAGGAAGATACTATCAATTCTCACCATTCTGGAATCCATGCACTATCCTTAAAATGAATCATCTAGCATAGAAAACACGTGGATACTTACTATGGAAACAAAGTGGAGATGCCAATGTCAACCCATTTACTATATTAAAATTTTTGACCTTCATTTTATCCAGTAAAATATAATTATGCTACTCAAGCTATAGAATATATTTAAGCAACTGTTTCTGACAGCATTGATCTGGATGGTGTTATTATTAAGATTAACAAAGAAAGTTGCACCACATCTTAAGTAAAAGCCTTTTGTAGTATTCACAGATATATTCAGAACTGTCTCAGTTTTTTAGCAAATTATTTGTAGAGCGTGTAACATTTGGGTGAAATAATTTAAATGGTCAGATCTCTCTGCCTCACAGGGCCTGATGGGGAAACACAGACTGACCCATTCTTTTTATTCTTTTCTTTATTGTTTAATTCACATTTCCATGATAAGGTTGCTTCTTTTAAACTTCCATATTAGCAAAACTGAATAAATACAATGTACCTCTGGAAGCTTTTTAGAAACAGAACCCGTAGAAACACTTTCCTATAGTAAGACTCATAAAAAAAGCAGAGGTCACAGTATTTTCAAAAATTGTTTCCAAAATGGAGTAGCAAGTGATTACACCTCTGCTGCTGTATTTCTCCATTTCTGTCTCATTAGAGACGAAACCAGTAATCTTTTCTTAGAAGTTCTGAAATATAAACTTGGGCCAGGATAGGAAAAAGGGAGGATTTATTTTTAAATTCATATGACCACAATGTGCATTGATGAATTAGAGATGATCAAAAATTTTGAATTTTCTAGACTCTCTGCCCATTGTCTGTAATCTTTGTATATTAATTTTATCCTTTGTCCCTGAAGACTGGTACTTTTCATAAGACCAGATTGGCACACTTTGGAACTTCTGGGCTTATGTGTTCTCAGTTTTTTCTCAGAAGCAGTCCCTTCCCTTGGTTCTGGATGTTCAACTGTGATGGGATGGTTTAGTTCATATGCTCTCCTCTTAACCAGTCAGTTTGGTCAGGCACCTGAATATATTTAAGAAGAAGGTAACACTATTTGGAAATATTCCGCTACTAGAGTGAACAGATGAGGAATTGTTCCCTAACAAATGTGTATACTTTCTCTATGATAAGGAATAGATATTGGGAGGAAAAACAATTACTGCCAAGGCTATGTTGTCAGGAGAGTGTGTTTCTGCAATGTTTGTCATCCCTGAAAATAAACTCTGTTAGTTAATACCATGCCTCAACATCACAATCTCAAGATGGATGAGAAGGCTCATATACATGATGCTTAAATTAGTTATTTGGACTAAATTGTATTTTCCAAAAATTCATATGCAGAAACCTTAAGCATTTGGAGACACTGTCTCTATGGAGGTAGTTAAGCTAAAGTAGGATTATTAGGGTGGACATTAATCCAATAGGACTAGTGTCTTTACAAGAAGAGATTATGACACAGACAAACAAAGAAAGGAGAATATGTGAAGACATAGGAAGATGACAGCCATATGCAAGCCAAGGAGTTGTTGTTCAGTCAGCAAGTCATGTCTGACTCTGTGACACCATGGACTGCAGCAAACCAGTCTTCTGTGTCTTTCACCACCTCCTGGAGTTTGCTCAAATTCATGTCCATTGAGTCAGTGATGCTGTCCAACCATCCCATCCTCTGCTGTTCCCTTTTCCTCCTGTCTTCAATCTTTCCCAGCATCAGGGTCTTTTCCAATGAGTCAGTTCTTCACATTAGTCGTCCAAAGAATTGGAGCTTCAGCTTCATCATCAGTCCTTCCAATGAATATTCAGGACTGATTTCCTTTAGGATTGACTGATTTGATCTTCTTGCTTTCCAAGGGACTCTCAAGAGTCTTCTCTAACACCTTAATTTGAAAGCATCAATTCTTTGGTGCACAGCGTTCTTTATGGTCCAACCCTCACATCGATACATGATAACTGGAAAAACCATAGGTTTGACTATACAGACCTTTGTCAGTAAACTGATGTCTCTGCTTTTTAATATGCTGTCTAGGTTTGTTATACATTTTCTTCCTAGGTGCAAGCATCTTTTAATTTCATGGCTGCAGTCACCATCTGCAGTGATTTTGGAGCCAAGAAGAAAATCTATCACTGTTTCCGTTTTTTTCCCTATCTATTTGCCATGAAGTGATGGGACCAGTGAAAAAGTTAGCTTAAAACTCAACATTCAGAATGGCATCCAGTTCCATCACTTCATGGCAAATAGGTGGGGAAACAATGGAAACAGTGAGAGACTTTATTTTGGGGGGCTCCAAAATCACTGCATATGGTGACTGCAGCCATGAAATTAAAATACGCTTGCTCCTTGGAAGAAAGACTGTGACCAACCTGGACAGCATATTTAAAAGCAGAGACATTACTTTGCCAACAAAGGTCTGTCTAGTCAAAGCTATGGTTTTTCCAGTAGTCATGTATGGATGTGAGAATTGGACTATAAAGAAAGGCTGAGCACAGAAGACTTGATGCTTTTGAACTGTGGTGTTGGAGAAAACTCTTGAGAGTCCCTTGGACTGCAAGGAGATCCAACCAGTCCATCATAAAGGAGATCAGTCCTGGGTGTTCATTGGAAGGAATGATGCTGAAGCTGAAACTCCAGTACTTTGGCTACCTGATGCGAAGGACTGACTCATTGGAAAAGACCCTAATGCTGAGAAAAATTGAAGGCAGGAGGAGAAGGGAATGACAGAGGATGAGATGGTTGGATGGCATCACAGACTTTATGGAAATGAGTTTGAATAAACTCTGGCAGTTGGTGATGGACAGGGTAGCCTGGAGGGCTGTAGTTAATGGGGTCGCAAAGAGTCAGACATGACTGAGCAACTGAACTGATGGGACCAAATGTCATGATTACAGTTTTTTGAATGTTGAGTTTCAAGCCAGCTTTTTCACTCTCCTCTTATACCCTCATTAAGAAGCTCTTTAGTTCCTCTTCACTTTCTTCCATTAGAGTTGTATCACCTGCATATCTGAGGTTGCTGAGCCAAGAATAGAGGCCTCAAAAATTCTGTGGATATCCTAATCTCTGACTTCTAAACTAGAATTTATTTTCTATAGAGAATAACTTGTTTGTTAAGCCACCCATTCTGTGGTACTTTGTTATGGCACCCCTAGCAAGCTAATACAGTACTTAATCCACATTTGCTCTTTATTATCCTGTATTAATATTAGACAACTCTTAGAATTGGTTTAAATTGTGACATACCTTTTGTCTTGCACATATTCAGTGCTTTCATGTTGGCTGAATTTTTTTTAATGAGGTCAAAATTCAAAGAATTGCTTTTTTTCTTGTGTCTCCATTTCTCTGAAGTCAGTGACTTTGTTATTCATTTCTTTAAATAAGCTTATGTTAGCAATAAAATCAAGAAGTAGAAATCTAAATTGTCTTGTAAAGCCCCTAGGAATATCTAAATCAGTTGTGAAACAATCAAATTTCTTTTCTTTGCAATACTGAGAATAAGATTTGTGTGCTTTCTAATGGAGCCACAAGTAATGTCGGAAAGAAACAATTTTATTTTGCATTAGGGTTCTTTGCTTTAGAGCAGAACTCTTATTTCTTTAAGATAATTCATTTAATCATTGTGGCAAAGGCAATATATCACAGAGTTTTCAACATTACATTAAACAGATAATCAATAGTTTGAGACAATAAAATAAAATGTTTTCAGCTTTATTAAACTTCGGGGACATGTGGAGAGCAACTGGGAAGTGAAATAGCATTAAAAGTCAGTTAACATAGCTATTATTGCAAAGTATGTCTGAGTCACTGCTTAGCATGTGGCTTCTGCAGTTATTCAGGTGAAATCAGATTGAAAAGCAACTACACACAAAATAAAGAAGATAGAGCTAGCTAAAACATTTAATTCACCAAGTTTCAGAGAATAAGCAATAATTTAATTTGTATCAATGTACCATGTTTCATATTTTAATATTTTTTTCATTTTATTTAGTGCACTTATCTCTTTTAGAATTAATGTTTTAAATACTGTATATGCTACTAGAGTACAGCAAATATCACTGTAAAAGCAATTGAAATTTGGGTTGAAATTTAGACAATTAAAAATCCTTTATACATAAGATAGCATGTTTAGTACTTTTAACTTATGAATTTACTTGATTCTCCTAGCAATACTGCTAGGGTTAATTTATAATCAAGGAAAATGAAGCCTAAGTGCATGCCTAACCCAAGTTCAACCGGCAAATGAGAGCCAGGCTGGGACTGGTGCCAGTAAAAATAATCACTCTAATAAGGCAGATGATTCTAGAGTCTCTGTTATCATTTAGTCAAAATGTTGAATAAACAAACTTCTCGGTCACTAGCTAGAAGTGCATTCAAAGAAATATTTTTAAAACAACTTGAAGTTAGTAATAATGCAAACTTTGATGGCCAGCCATCAATCATTCCCACCCAAATTGTATGTCCCTTGGCGCCTTGCTGATCATCAGAAGCTCTTCTATCAGGGAGGGGGGGAAAGATCAATGAAAATCATGTCACATAATTTCAGCTTATTTTTCTCATTCCTCTTCCCTCCACTAAGACTCGTTTAGGTCATAAGCCATAGATATAGGGAATACTCCCTGGATTCCTAGGGCAATAAATCCTCCTTGGTCTTTTACCGCATTGTTCAGTACTGGACCTGACATATATTACTTACCAGATATTCAAACAAGTTAATAGTAAATATTTGCAACTATTGACAAAAATTTCAAACAGCAAGATAAATTCTGGAAATAACAAAAGGTTGTTGTTGTTCAGTCTCAGAGTCATGTCCAACTCTTTGCAACCCCATGGACTGTAACACACCAAGCTCCTCTGTCCTCCACTATCTCCTGGAGTTTGCTCAGATTCATGTCCACTGAGTCAGTGATACTATCTAATCATATCTCATCCTCTGCTCCCTTTTGCCTTCAATCTTTCCCAGCATCAGGGTCTTTTTCAATGAGGGCAGATAATCCCATGTTTGAATCCTAGCTCAGACACCCAGTAGCTATGAGAATCTCAGTTTATTTATCTGTAATGTAGGCTTATAAAATTTCCTAGTTCATAAAATATAAAAATTAAAGTACGCAATGCCAATAAGTTATGTGATTAAAACATTTTAGCTATTTGATTGTCCTCTACCATATTCCAAAATTAATTGAGGCAATGTAGATACTATTTTCTTTATTACTACTGATTCTTATCATTATCTTTAAGCAGCAGCAGTGAATATTACTTAGATGGTAGTACTGGAAGCACAACATAAAAACAAATAAAATTTTATATAGATGTGATCCAATATACACTTTTATCTAGAAAGTTCAGAGGAAATCTTATTGATTATTGCATTAGAATTCTTTTTTTTTAATTTATTGGAGGCTAATTATTTTACAATATTATATTGGTTGGTTTTGCCATACATTGACATGAATCTGCCCTGGGTGTACATGATTTCCCCCTCCCAAACCCCCCTCCCACCTCTCTACCCCCCTTATCCTCCCTCTGGGTCATCCCCGCACACCAGCCCCGAGCATCCTGTAACATGCATCAACCCTAAACTGGCAATTCGTTTCACAAATGATAATATACATGTTTCAATGCCATTCTCCCAAATCATCCCACCCTCACCCTCTCCCACGGAGTCCCAAAGACTGTTCTATACATCTGTGTCTCTTTTGCTGTCTCGTATACAGGGTTCTCATTTGCATCTTTCTAAATTCCATATATATGCATTAGTATACTGTATTGGTGTTTTTCTTTCTGGCTTACTTCACTCTGTATAATAGGCTCCAGTTTCATCCACCTCATTAGAACTGATTCAAGTGCATTCTTTTTAATGGCGGAGTAATACTCCATTGTGTATATGTACCACAGCTTTCTTATCCATTCGTCTGCAGATGGACATCTAGGTTGCTTCCATGTCCTGGCTATTATAAACAGTGCTGCGATGAACATTGGAGTACACGTGTCTCTTTCAATTCTGGTTTCCTCGGTGTGTATGCCCAGGAGTGCAATTGCTGGATCATATAGCAGTTCTATTTCCAGTTTTTTAAGGAATCTCCACACTGTTCTCCATAGTGGCTGTACTAGTTTGCATTCCCACCAACAGTGTAAGAGGGTTCCCTTCTCTCCACACCCTCTCCAGCATTTATTGCATGTAGACTTTTGGATCGGAGATGGCAACAGCACCCCACTCCAGTGCTCTTGTCTGGAAAATCCCAGGGAGGGGAGAGCCTGGTGGGCTGCAGTCCATGGGGTCGCACAGAGTCGGACACGACTGAAGTGACTTAGCAGCAGCAGCAGACTTTTGGATAGCAGCCATTCTGACTGGTGTGAAATGGTATCTCACTGTGGTTTTGATTTGCATTTCTCTGATTATGAGGGATGTTGAGCATTTTTTCATGTGTTTGTTAGCCATCTGTATGTCTTCGTTGGAGAAATGTCTATTCAGTTCTTTGGCCCATTTTTTGATTGGGTCATTTATTTTTCTGGAATTGAGCTGCAGGAGTTGCTTGTATATTTTTGAGTGCATTAGAATTCTATGTGATGATGTTTACACTTAGTCCACACTTAATTGAATAAATGTTTTTGAGGGGTTTTTTTTGGTCAATGTTGACCATCATAGGCATGAACCTTATGAAAGTTTTCACATTATCTATCTTTTTCATCCTGGGAAATTTTTCTAAAATTTCTGACTGGCCTTTACGCTAAGGTCTCAGAACACAGTAACCACATAACCCTGGTCTTATTAGCATCAAGGTTAGAATAAGTAAATTAACTGTCCCTGAGTCATATTATTTATGCACAATATTAATCTAAAACTATAAATATTTTTATAAAACTTTATTTGTGTTTTGGTTGTGCTGGGTCTTCACTGCTGCACAGGCTTTTCTCTAGTGGCAGTGTGTGAGATTCTCATAGCGGTGGCCCCTTCTGTTGCAAAACATGGAGCTAGGGTGTGTGGGTTTTAGTAGCTGCCGTGCATAGGCTCAGTAGTTGTGGCTCTTGGGCTCTAGAGCACAGGCACAGGAGTTGTGTCACACAGGCTTAGTTGTCCTGCAGCATGTGGGATCTTCCCAGACCAGGGAATCTAGCCTGTGTCCCCTGCATCAGCAAGCAGATTCTTTACAAATGAGCCATCAGTGAAGCCCTAAAACTATAATTCTTTAGGACTATTTTTGACCAACAATCACCTTTAACAGAAATTGGCATCAAATTATGCCTCTACCACACAGTATATCTTTTAGTACACTGTCTCTTTTCTACCCAACATCAAGTCTTTTTTCATTTAATTCATTCTTACATTAGTGTCACATGAATCTTTCTAAAACAGTATTTTTATTTTCAAGACAAAACTCAGATGTCACCTAACCTGGAGGCCTTATTGTAACTCCTTTGGTTTACTTGTGCATATTTATATGTATCTTTTATTATATCTCACAGGGTATACTGCAGTAATTTAACATTGACTGCTGGGCTTGTGTGTGAAATGTTTAATGGTAATTTGTATAAATCTTCCAAATAGTCAATATCTCCCACATCTTAGAGTGTAAAATCTATGATTTGTTACTGCCTTGCAAATCAATAAAATTCTGACCCAATTTATCCTACTCAATCTAGACTCATCTCTGCCTCCAATTTTCCCATAGTCATCTGGTAAAAAAAATCTGGTCTTTGCCATAGATTGTTGAGGCTTGTTAATATTATTCAAGCTTCCCAGGTGGCTCAGTGGTAAAGAATTTGGCTGCCAATGCAGGAGACACAAGAGATGAGGGTCCAATATCTGGCTCAGGAAGATCCCCTGGATTAAGAAATGGCAACATCCTCCAGTATTCTTGCTTGGTAAATTCCATGGACAGAGGAGACTTGTGGGTACAGTCAATGGAGTTGCAAAGAGTTGGACACAACTGAGTACAAGTGTACACACACACACACACAAACATACACACACATACGTACTCACACACAGAGTTCAGTCACTCAATTGTGTCTGAATCTTTTGCAACCCCATGGACTGCAGCACACCAGGCTTCCCTGCCCATCACCAATTCCCGAAGTTTCCTCAAACTCATGTCCCTTGAGTCAGTGATGTCATCCAACCATCTCATCCTCTGTCATTCACTTCTTCTCCTGCCCTCAATCTTTCCCAGCATCAGGGTCTTTTCAGATGAGTCAGTCCTTCCCATAAGTTGACCAAAGCTTTGGAGTTTCAGCTTCAACACCTATCCTTCCAATGAATATATAGGACTGATTTCCTTTAGGATGGATGGGCTGGATCTCCTTGCAACCCAAGGGACTCTCAAGAGTTTTCTTCAATACCACAATTCAAAAGCAGCAATTCTTCAGCACTCAGCTTTCTTTATGGTCCAACTCTCACATCTATATGTGACTACTGGAAAAACCATAGCCTTGACTAAACGGACCTTTTTTGGCAAAATAATGTCTTTGCTTTTTAATATGCTGTCTAGGTCATAGTCTTTCTTCCAAGGAGCAAGCATCTTTTAATTTCATGGCTGCAGTCACCATCTGCAGTGATTTTGGAGCCCCAAAAAATAAAGTCTGTCACTTTTTCCATTGTTTCCACATCTATTTGCCATGAAGTTATGGGACCAAATGCCATGACCTTCGTTATCTGAATGTTGAGTTTTAAACCAACTTTTTCACTCTCCTCTTTCATTTTCATCAAGAGGTTCTTTAGTTCTTCTTCGCTTTCTGCCATAAGGGTGGTGCATATCTGAGGTTTCTGATATTTCTCCCGGCAATATTGATTCTAGCTTGTGCTTCAACCAGCCCAGTATTTCATATGATGTATTCTGCATATAAGTTGAATAAGTAGGGTGACAATATACAGCACTGAGGTATTCCTTTCCTCAGTGCTGTATATTGTCACTGCTGTATTTCCTCAGTGCTGTATATTGTCACTGCTGTATTTGAACCAGTCTGTTGTTCCATGTCCTGTTCTTTTTTTTTTTTATTAATTTATTTTTTTTTATTTTACAATATTATATTGGTTTGTTTTGCCATACATTGATATGAATTCGCCCCAGGTGTACATGAGTTCCCCCTCCTGAACCCCCCTCTCACCTCCCTCCTCCCTTTATCCTCCCTCTGGGTCATCCCCGCACGCCAGCCCTGAGTATCCTGTAACATGCATTGACCCTGAACTGCTGATTCGTTTCACATATGACAACATACATGTTTCAATGTCATTCTCTCAAATCTTCCCACGCTCACCCTCTCCCAAAAAGTCCCAAAGACTGTTCGATACAACTGTGTCTCTTTTGGTGTCTCGTATACAGGGTTATATTTCCATCTTTCTAAATTCCATATATATGTGTTAATACCATGTCCTGTTCTAACTGTTGTTTCTTGACTGGCATACAGATTTCTCAGAAGGCAAGTGAGGTGGTCTGGTATTCCCATCTCTTGAAGAATTTTCCACAAATTGTTGTGGTCAGTACAGTCAAAGTCTTTGGCATAGTCAATAAAACAGAAGTAGATGGTTTCCTGGAACTCTTTTGCTTTTTTGATGATCTAATGGATGTTGGGAATTTGATCTCTGGTTCCTGTTGTTTTCTAAATCCAACTTGAACATCTGGAAGTTCACGGTTCACATACTGTTGAAGCCTGGCTTGGAGAATTTTGAGTATTACTTTGCTGTCATGTGAGATGAGTGCAATTGTGTGGTAGTTTGAGCATTCTTTGGCATGGACTTTCTGTGGGAATGAAATGAAAGCTGACCTTTTCCAGTCCTATGGCCACTGCTGAGTTTTCTAAATTTTCTGGCATGTTGAGTGCAGCACTTTCACAGCATCATCTTTTAGGATTTGAAGTAGCTCACATAAATTCTGTTGACTCCACTAGCTTTGTTCAGATTTATGCTTCCTTAGGCCCAGTTGACTTCACATTCCAGGATGTCTGGCTCTAGGTGAGTGATCACACCATCATGGTTATCTAGATCATGAAGATCTTTTTTGTATAGTTCTTCTGTGTATTCTTGCCACCTCTTCTTAATATCTTGTACTCCTTTAGGTCCATACCATTTCTGTCCTTTATTAAGCCCATCTTTGAATGAAATATTCCCTTGGTATCTCTAATTTTCGAGGCAAAATGCTTGTCTAAGGAGACCTTACACATTACTGAGGAAAGAGAAGCTTAGGCAAAGGAGAAAAGGAAAGATATACCCATTGAATGCAATTACAAAGAATAGGGAGGAGAGATAAGAAAGCCTTCCTCAGTGATCAATGCAAAGAAATAGAGGAAAATAACAGAATGGGAAAGACTAGAGATCTCTTCAAAAATTAGAGATACCAAGGAAACATTTCATGCCAAGATGGGCACAATAAAGGACAGAAATTGTAGGCTAAGCTTAAGAGTTTATTTTAATTCAGTTACCATCCATGTAGTCAGAAATCAGAAGTGTCTACATTATAGGGTTGTTGTGATAAAGAAGGTAAAGCAGTCAGTAAAATTAACTATTGTCATTGCACAGAGTATGTGCACAGAGTTTAACATATAACAGAATATTTTCTTATTCTAATCTAATTAATGTACTTATTATTTTCTTAGTAAGTTTGTGAGCATTCCAAGGACATATATTTACAGTTTCTTTGTATAGTTTACAATATGAAAAATCTATTCCACTTATCACAGGTTTTTCACTGCAAGTGAATTAAAATGTTTCATAAGGTAACTTTTAATGTTATGAAAATGATTTGCAGTGTCATTATTTTACTCATTCCCAATATATCTACTAAGAGCTCAAGACTTTACTAGATAGACTCTTCAAAGTTATTGATTTGTGGTCTAAGACTGTTTGTGGTAACATTTGTAGGCATAAAGTCACTCGCTTCTCATGGAAACATAACTTCTAATTGCATTAGTCACTAAAATTTTAGCAGACATAGTATTCTGAAACATGCAAACCCATATTCCTTTTATTTTTTTGAATAATAATCATAGGGAGACCCAGTAAAACATTTTAAAATTAATTTCTATATAATATCTGCTAGTAAGCTTCAAAGTATCAGCATAAAAAATGTAGGTGCTTTGTAGGATTTTAATAATGTGTATAAAGTGAGAAAATTAAAATAAGAAAAAGGATTTATTAAAAAACTCTTCTTTCATGACCAGCTTAGATGGTTTTCTATATTACAATGGCATTATTAGTATTCAGGAGAAAAAAATAAAATAAAAACAAAAAAAATCAATCCAATTGAATATTAAAGAGAATTCATAAGTGTTACATGTTTATGTGATGAATATTAAAGTGAATTTTTTATTCGTTACAGTTAAAAGGAATCTTTAAAATGTAAAAATATATATCTATGTGTGTATATGTTCTTCTTTTATTATGCCCAATCAATTTATTTTTTTTATGTTATTTCAGAGGTTTAATTTGCCACTATTTGGTTTGCACTGTAACAAATCTTGCCTCAGTTGAAATTTCACAAAAACCCTAAACTGGAATTCATATCCAAGCTTAGAGGTTTCAAATTGAAATTCTAAGCACAATCAAGGTCATTTAATGTACTGCTTTGGAAGAAATCCAGAAAAGCATTTGCCCTTTAGATCTCCTAGAAAATACCAATTGTTACTGAAGAGGTAGTGCAAATAGCTTTAGAATTATAGAAAAATTATAATTTAATTTGTATATCCAGCTCATTGACATTTTCAGAAATATATTTTTAACATCTAAGATAAACATAATAGTGATATTTTAATTATTTGTAGGAATGATTTTTTTCTTTGTGCAAAACCAAGGCATGTTACATCTAAAAATTATCTGGTATTTTTTATTAATATAAGTCTATAATGAAAAGGCTTATCAGCATTTAATGTCATTGTCCTTAACATTCATTTTCAAATTTCCTGAAAATGTATGGGTGAGTTCAGAGCTATTATTTTCTATTATAGCTTGCATTCCTCATTTAATCAGAACTACAAAGAATTCAGTGAGTATTCATATGGGGGTTAGTTTATATAGTGCACCATTAGTGGAAAATAGTAACTCTTCTTAACAAAAAATGCTTTGATCATCATTCCTGAGTGTGAACTCTATAATTATTATATTTTCATCATTAATCTGCAGAATAAATATGCCCATATCCTTTATGGATAAATACTTAATCAAATTCCAGTGATGTGTGGATTGCGGAAAGAACCCTGTAAACCAGGCTGAAGAGAACTTGGGCAGTGCAGAGGCAATGAAGAGAAGAATGTTAATACATCAAACAAGGTAACCAGACAGAATGAGAAATTGAGAATGAGGGCAAAGTAGAATGCAGACAACTATTATGAAACTTTGGATCATATAGAAGTAAAATATAAATGCAGATAGAACTTATAAGTTGTGTAGAAAGAAAAGTCAGAAATCTGAGACAAGAAGACTCTACAGCTAAAAGAGAGCTTCTTTCAAACATCATGTTTATTATATTTTTCTTATATGAGCACTGCAGTGCATTTACTGTTATCTAGAACACATTCATATTCCAAAATTACTAAGACAAATGTCGTCTTCCAGGAGCTAAAACATTATATCCTGCTCTTTGGAAGCCTGGGACAGTTAATTCCATCTCATCTGATTTGACTCTGGATCTAAAGTCATCTGCAGAATAAACTGTGGTACAAATTTTTGTCACCCACAGGGATAAATCAGTATGAACACATAGGCTTAATGAATTAGTGGTAGGCTAACAATTCTTGCTTGTGGCTTAGAAATCTCAGAATTCTAAAGGGATATTGTACGGTCATTCTTGCTCCTATGTTCTGCCAGAAAAATAATCTGAGGCTTTTTAACACAGAGACACAAGATATTTCCTACTCATGGTATTAAGATGAAATCATTGAGGTAAACTGCACCCTTTTTGGAGAAGGCAATGGCAACCTACTCCAGTACTCTTGCCTGGAAAATCCCATGGACAGAGGAACCTGGTAGGCTGCACTGTATGGGGTTGCTAAGAGTCAGACATGACTGAGCGACTTCACTTTCACTTTTCACTTTAATGCATTGGAGAAGGAAATGGCAACCCACTCCAGTGTTTTTGCCTGGAGAATCCCAGGGACGGCGGAACCTGCTGGGCTGCCGCCTATGGGGTCGCACAGAGTCAGACAAGACTGAAGTGACTTAGCAGCAGCAGCACCCTTTTTAGAGTTTCTTTGCAATAGCAATTTTGCATAGAAAATAGCCCCTTCCATTCATGTATTTTCTTTTCTTCTTTGTCCTTATTTCTTTCTAATCATTTAAAAAAATATGAGTCACCAACATGAGAAAGCAGGTTTAAAGGTAACTGGAACTCTAGAAAAGAATTTTAGTAACATTTTTTAAGTTCAGGTACATCTACAAAGTTGTTTAAAGGTTCTTGAATTTTATTTCTCATTCTGGCAACAGTTAATCTTACTGGCTCTAAAGTCAGCTCCTAGGACAAAATGACAGCCTCACATCCATAATCACTGTTTCTGGTAACTCAGTGGAGCCATAGGCCAAAATTCTCTCCCAGGAGAGCTATGGGCCTAGAACCAAATACAGTGCAGATCGATTGTAATAAAGTTACTATTTCTTTTTCAGAACTATTCAGTCTTAAATAAGGAATGTTTGAACTAAAACCCATAATCTGCAACATATATAACTCCCTAACTTTCCCCTAATAGCATAGGATGAGAAAGATATCAAGTTGGGAAATTTCAAAGAATGGTTTAACAAATATTTGTAAAATAAATGGGTGAATGAGTGAGTGGAATACATACATGAGAATGACCACCAAATGCAATTATTCAAACTGAACTCAGGTGAAAAGTCAAATATATCTTTAAGAGCCTACATAGTTCATTAGAAAGAACTTCAATAGGAAGTCCAAAAATAGTACAACTGTATTCCTATTAGTTTGCCTAGGGCTACCCAGGTGGCTCAGCGGTAAGAATCTGCCTTCTAATGCAGGGCACATGGGTTTGATCCCCAGGTCTGGAAGATTCCCCAGAACAGGAAATGGCAATCGACTCCAGTATTCTTGCCTGGGAAATCCCATGGACAGAGGAGCCTGGTGAGCTACAGTCCATGGGGTCACAAGTCAGACATGACTTGGTGACTAAATAATCACAGCATTAATTTTCCTGCTTATCAACCAAATGAGAAAACATATTTATCTTCTACTAAAGCAGAGTTTCATATGTATAAAACTCTGTGCACCTCTCTTTATCATTAACACTGAGCAAATATACTCTACCATATCAGGATGGGATTATAAAATATGACAGTGTTAGCATTACTGGAATTTAATTTTGTAATGCTTCTCTTTATGCAGTGCATTCTGATAACTAGGATTATTTAGAAATTCAAAGTCACTGAAAAATAGGACTTCTGTATCCATCCTCATCATTTGAAATTCTATTCTATCATATAGAAGCAAATTGAAAAATGTCTTCAGCTACCAGGGGTGACTGGAACTAGATGATATAGGAATTAGGGCAGGAGCAAAAGATAAGTAGTCACTTAAGAAGGATTTATTGACACCAGTTAAATTATAATCATTTTTTCTATGAGTATTTTTATACTAAAGACTAGTTTAGTACTCTACTCAGATCCAAAACCATAACACTTATCTAGGGATAAATTGGATCTTTTTTCTGAAGCAATTCTATGACATACTTCCTTTCCATTACCATGAATATTTGTGAATATCCAATCACTATGGTTGGATATTGGAATATCCTGACTATCAGTGACCATGACACTAGCAGATAGTGTGCTAGATAGTTAATGGTTTTACACACACAGGAAAAACACACAATACACACACAAACACACTCCATCTGGAAGATAAGGACCCATCACAATGCAGAGACTTTAGTTCACATTATCCAGAGCTGCTAGAGCAAGGTCCATGCTCACTGTGGGCCATGGCACTGAATTCCATGACATCTCACCCACATATTCATGGTAATACAGATGTGGACATATCTTGCTTATTTCACAACATGCCAGAGATTCCCCTTAGTGATGTTATGCTTATTAAGGTCATTTGTTCAATACACATCTGTTGAATGACTATTATGTGTCAAACAAGGTCTTAGAGATGCCAAGATAAAATATTATTTCAGTCCTGTCTTTTAAAGAGATTTTGTATCTCCATGGACTGATCTCACTCATAAGCCTCTCAATGAATGATTTGTCTTAATTTATAGCCCTGGTGATGATTTCTACTCCCTTGTCTCATAATTTCTTTGTGCATGGGCTACTAACTTCCATGATGAACTCAACATTTTAATGAATCAAAGTATAATTTTACAAAATAAACACACTGACTTCTAGAAACTTGAAAAAAATTCCTGAGCCTAGTGTATTAAGATTGCCAATTTTTTAAGCTCCATTTCATTGATTACTTTCCATCTCATAATTACTTAAAAGAAAAAAAAATCCTTTAAACAATAAAAACTTAATCCTGGAAGATGAAAGTCTTTCATGTTTTCATTTTCTTTCTTGCCAATCCAACTACAAAATTCCTCATGCCTGTACTAATCCATTTACTGAGAAAAAATGAAGACGATTCTAGTTTTAAAAAACTATGAAGACTTATTATATTCATTTGAATTTTCATATCTGGTAATTGTAAGTTGCAACCACTTTCTTATCAATGAGTAAAAGAATGCACATGTTCTCCCAGCTGGGCAGGGTAGAATTTTGAAAGGAGGAAGGATCACAATCCTGTGAAGTTTGGTACTTCTAATAATATGAAAAACCTAATAATCAGGAGGTTAATGAAACCTAGATAACAGTCTGACCTGGAGTTTTATACATTTTAGTCAATCAAGTCAAGTGAGAAGTAACTTTTCTATCTAATGTAATGTGAGAAGACTTTTGAAAGAATCACTAGGGTTATTCGTCTTAAAAAAATAAGAGTCTAGGGCATCCGAAGAGAGTAGTAAAAGTCCTGGCAGAATGAGAATTTCTTCATGGCACTGTGACTCACCGTGGTGTGTCAGATAACTAACAGGATGAGGACAATGTCTGCAAAGTGGGGACAAGACATCAGAAGTCAAGGAGAATTGTTATATATAAGGAGACTGAGTTCTCTCTTTTTATACATATATTTACCCATAGAGAAACACACAAAAATGTACATAGCTTTGTGTATGCATTATGTGATAATAGAAGCCATGATTCTGAAGAAAATTCTGATTTTAGGATTGGGTCAGTAATGCTGTAAGATCAAATTGACACATTTTATTGTCCCCAAAGCAAGGAAGTACTTACTCAAAGAATGATGGAACTATGTCTGCATGCATTTACGTTTACCTTGTAGTTGTTTGCATACTTCCAAACTACCTACCAACAAAGTCCTGCTAATTACAGAGAGAAAGAGTAACTTTACAGGTGAGAAGCTAATCAGGCATCAACTTAATTAGTGATCAAAGTTAACATCATTCAGAAAGGAACAAGTCTAAAGTGTGTATCATCTGATCAGTTCAATCCCTCAGGCATGTCTGACTCTTTGCAACCCTATTGACTGCAGCACGCCGGGCTTCCCTGTCCATCACCAACTCAGGGAGCTTGCTCAAATACATGTCCATCCAGTCAGTGATGCCATCCAACCATCTCATCCTCTGTCATCCCCTTCTCCTGCCTTCAATCGTTCCCAGCATCAGGGTCTTTTACAGTGAGTCAGTCCTTCCCATAAGGTGGCCAAAGAATTGGAGCTTCAGCTTCAGCATCAGTCCTTCCAATGAATATTCAGGACTGACTTCAATTAGGATTGACTGGTTGGATCTCCTTGCAGTCCAAAGGGCTCTCAAGAGTCTACTCCAACACCATGGTTCAAAAGCATCCGTTCTTTGGTGCTCAGCTTTCTTTATAATCCAACTGTCACATCCATATGTGACTACTGAAAAAACCATAGCTTTGACTAGATGGATCTTTGTTGGCTAAGTAATGTCTCTGCTTTTTAATATGCTGTCTAGGCTGATCATAGCTTTTCTTCCAAAGAGTAAGTATATTAATTTCATGGCTGCAGTGATTTTGGAGTCCAAAAAAAATTAAGTCTCTCACTGTTTCCATTGTTTCCCCATCTATTTGCCATGAAGTGATGGGACTGGATGCCATGATCTTAGTTTTCTGAATGTTGAATTTTAAGCCAACTTTTCACTGTCCTCTTTCACTTTCATCAAGAGGTTCTTTAGTTCTTCTTTGCTTTCTGTCATAATGATGGTGTCATCTGCATATCTGAGGTTACTAATATTTCTCCCAGCAATCTTGATTCCAGCTTGTGCTTTATTCAGCCTGGCATTCTGCATGATGTACTTTGCATATAAGTTAAATAGCAGGGTGACAATATACAGTCTTGATGTAATCCTTTCCCGATTTTGAACCAGTCTGTTGTTCCATGTCCAGTTCTAACTGTTGCTTCTTGGCCTGCATAAGATTTCTCAGAACTCAGGTTAGGTGGTATGGTATTCCCATCTTTTTAAGAATTTTCCAGTTTGTTGTGAGCCACACAATCAAAGGCTTTGGTGTAGTAATAAAGCAAAAGTAGATGTTTTTCTGGAACTCTTCTTTTTCTATGATCCAACAGATGTTGACAACTTGACCTCTGGTTCCTGTGCCTTTTCTAAAACCAGCTTGAACATCTGGACTTTCTCGGTTCACATACTGTTGAAGCCTGGCTTGGAGAATTTTGAGTATTACTTTGCTAACGTGTGACATGAGTGAAATTATGCAGTAGTTTGAACACAATTTTAGCTCACTGATTCCTAAAATATCAAAATAAAAGATTTACTGAGCATGACCCCATCGATCAGAACAAGACCCAGTTTTTCCCACAGTGTCTCCCATCAAGAAGTTTCCATAAACCTCTTATCCTTATCCATCAGAGGGAAGACAGAATGATAACCACAATCACAGAAAACTAATCAAACTGATCACATGGACCACAACCTTGTCTAACGCAATGAAACTGTGAGCCATGCTGTGTAGGGCCACCCAAGATGGACAGGTCATGGTGGAGAGTTCTCACAAAATGTAGTTCACTGAAGAAAGGAATGGCAAATAACTTCAGTATTCTTTCCTTGAGAATCCCACAAACAGTATGAAAAGGCAAAAAGATATGACGCTGAAAGATGAACTCCCCAGGTTGGTAGATGCCCAATATGCTACTGAAGAAGAGTGGAGAAATAACTCTAGAAAGAATGAAGAGACAGAGCCAAAGCAAAAACAATGCCCAGCTGTGGATGTTACTGGTAATGGACGTACAGTCTGATGTTGTAAAGAACAATATTGCATAGGAACCTGGATTGTTAGGTCCATGAATCAAGGCAAATTGGAAGCAGTCAAACAGGAGATGGCAAGAGTGAACTTAGACATTTTAGGAATCAGTGAACTCAAGTGGACTGAAATGGGTGAATTTAATTCAACCATTCTATCTTCTACTGGGGGCAAGGATCCCTTAGAAGAAATGGATTAGCCCTCATAGTCAACAAAAGAGTCCAAAATGCAGTACTTGGGTGCAATCTCAAAAACAACAGAATGCTCTCTGTTCATTTCCAAGGCAAACCATTCACTATTATGGTAATCCAAGTCTATGCCCCAACCACTAATGCTGAAGCAGCTGAATTTGAATGTTTCTATGAATGTTTCTATGAAGACCTACAAAACCTTCTAGAACTAACACCTAAGAAAAATGTCCTTTTCATCATAGGAGACTAAAATGCAAAAGTAGGAAGTCAAGAGATACCTGGAGTATCAGGCAAATTTGGCTTTGGAGTACAGAATGAAGCAGGGCAAAGGCTAACCAAGTTTTGCCAAGAGGACATACCATCTGATAGTTATTCTCAAATGTTTTAGAGATGGGGTAACATCTGCATTATTCACTTACAAATTTCTCTGCAGATTGAGAGCTTTTAAAAATGAAAGTTTTAAAAAGACAAATATTGAGTAAACAAGAAAGGAAAATTAATTCTACATTTGGAGAATATCAAGCTGAAAGACAACAGATCAGACTCTGCAGAGGTTAAACTGAACATTTTCAGGAAACTTTCCTAGGTACTGAATGATACTCCCCTAACCTCACATTGACCATTATGTTTATAAAGTGCTCAGAATATTGTCCTGTATGCTTGCATGTGTGCTCAGTTAATTCAGTCATGTCCAATTCCTTGCAACTCTATGGCCTGTAGCCCACCAGCCTTCTCTGGCCATGGGATTGGCCAGGCAAGAATACTGGAGTGGATTGCCACGCCCTCTTCCAGAGGATCTTCCCAACCTAGTGACTGAATTCACATCTCCTGCATCTTCTGCATCACAGGCAGATTCTTTACCACTGAGTCACCAGAGAAGCCGTTGCACTGTATATTGCACTGTATGTATTTACATACATATGTGTATACTATACATATACAATCTATTTAAAACTAATTGGAAAAGTGAGTGAAGATTATAAATACCCAAAGATAACCACTGTCCATGAAAATAGTAGAACCAGACTAGTATGTTCATGGTACTTAGTATTTTCTCTGCCAGGATAGCTTCTCTGGTTTGTCAGGCTTTATTATATCTATCTTATATGCTGTCTATTTGTCTATGTTTGAAATATGTTTCATATATCAGAAAATATTATTTACTAATGTTATCATCAATAATAATTATAATATCATGCTAATAATAATCTCAAAGAAAAGCTTTAATTTAATTAGGAACAATTATAAAAATACAAAGCAATGTTTAGATAAGATATAAGTAAGAAAAAAATAATCAAAAGTAAATATCATGTATCCACTTACCATCTTGAGAGAATATCACCAGTTATTGATTCCATCCTCAAACTCATTTTCTTCCCTAATCCCTGTCCTTACCCCAAATTTTACCATGGATTTTGTTTTTACCATTTTTTTTTAAATAAGCTGTTTAGCATTTCCACCTGCATATACTTAACACATTTTGAGCATTACATGAACAGAATTTTAATATATGTGTATGTGTATATTCAGATTGCTCTGCTTCATTCATTTAAAAAATTTATCCTTGTTAATGTAAAATCGCTAACGTATTAATTTATACTTCGATAGAATATTCCATTGAATGCATAGAAACAAAATCAATTTAGTCACTTATGTATTCTTCTCTAGATGCTTATTAGGATGACTTGCAGATTTTTTTCTATTATAAGAAATAAGTACTGCTAGAGGCACTTTTGTATGTTTCTCTAGTTTCACATGTGCCAGAGTATCTTTAGAGTGTATAATTAGCACTGATGAGTAGTGGGGCTTGTTTATCTTCAACTTCTCTGTAAAATTCAGATTTTTCCTCAAATGTTATAGCTTCCATCAAAAGCATAAAAGTCTTTGCATTGCTCTTAATACTTTTCAGCATTTAGTTTTGTCAGATTATTAAATTTTTGTCTATCTGGATGTGAAATGATATCTCATTATGTTTTTAATTTACATTTAATTTGCATTTCTCTGGGGGACTGTCAAGCAGGAGCTGCAGATTTGGAGGAAGCAAGAAACACAGCTGCTGTGAGAGAAGTCCCCAGAGTAGAAAGAGGTATGCATGAAATCCCATGGCTTTTGCTCTCCTCACACCCAGCTTTCCATAAATGACCCCAATTGGAAAAAACCTCCCTGGAAATCTGAGATTAAGGAAACCTGGGGGATGTAATTACTGGATGTACAGATCAGGGCAAAGAAAGGCAGAAAATGCATTTAAAATCAAATATGAAAATGGCTACCATAGCTGTACAACTTTTAACTTGTTATGAAGGTCTCTTCCACTAGAACAGAAGCTCAATGACGTAATGTTTCTGTGTTCATTTTGTTCACTCTGCTAGAAGAGCTCTGCCTCATAAGAAGTACTCAGTAAATACTGCATGAATGAATACCAATCAAGACCCACACAAGTCATAGTCTTTCACATACTGAAATAATATTATTTGAGAATTGAATTATTAAATTGTTTTAGTTTAACTTTTAGAACTTTATAATGAGCAGTTTTAGGTTCATAGAAAAACTGAGGCGAATACACGGAGATTTCCCATATACTTTTTGCCCCAACACAGGCATCATCTCCTGAATTATCAACACCCCACCCCAAACCCCCCTCCACCAGAGTGGTACATTTGTCACAATCAGTGAGCCTACAGTGACACATCATAATCACCAAAGTTCAGAGTTTACATCAGGGTTCACTATTGCTCAAGTACATTCTTATGGGTTCTGACAAGCACACTGGCATGTGTCACCTATTGTAGTATCACACAGAATAGTTTCCTTACTTTAAAATGCTCTGTGCTCTGCCTTCCTTCTCTCAGCCCCTAGCCACTATTGATCTCCTTACTGTCTCTATAGTTTTGTCTTTTCCAGGATGTCACAGAGATGGAATCATACAGTATGTAGCTTTCTCATATTGGCTTCTTTCACTTAGTAATATGCATCATTGAACTGTCTTCCATATCTTTTCATGGTTTGATAGCTCATATCTTCTTAATGATGATTGATATTCCCTTCTCTGGATGTACCACAGTTTTTCTACCCATTTACCTACTGAAGGATACCTTTATTGCTTTCAAGTTCTAACAATTATGAATAAAGCTGCTAATAACATTTATATGCAGGTTTTTGTGTGGATAATGAATATGAGACATAGGAGGAAATCATTTTCAAAAGCCCCTGTACTTTTATGATAATTTTCTGAGATTTAATAATATTCTGAAATTCATTCTCCTCTTAACTCCAGCATAGATAGCAGGAATCATTCACTCATATTTTACCTCCGTTTATTTCTGCCACTGATAAAATAATAAGCACCTATAGGTGGGGCTAGAGGGAAAGAACCCGCTTGCCAATGCAGAAGATATAAACATTGCTGGTTCCATTCCTGTGCAGGGAAGATCTCCTGGAGGTTATGGTAACCCACTCCAGTATTCTTGCCTGGAGAATCCCATGGACAGAGGAGCCTGAAATGCTGCACTCCATAGGGTTGCACAGAGTCCGACATGGCAGAAGAGATTTAGCATGAACACATCTATCCACTACTGGGCTCTCTTCCCCATCCATTTGTGTAGGTCCATTTCCTAGCCCACTCCTCTATCCTTGTTACTGATAATTTATTCACTGTGTTCCCTAGAAACTTTTTAGAATCCCTGTACCTGAACTGTGTTTCTTCTAGTCTACACATGGCTGACTTACTTTTTATGTGTAAGATACTCAACTAATATCAACTAATGTCAAGATTGGGAGTTGACTGTTATCAGATCATGAACTCCTTATTGTAAAATTCAGATGTAAATTGAAGAATGTATGAAAAATCACTGGACCATTCAGATATGACCTAAATCAAATTCCTTACAATTATACAGTGGAAGTGACAAACAGATTCAAGGGATTAGAACTGATAGACAGTGTGCCTGAAGAACTATGGATGGAAGTCTGTGGCATTGTACAGGAGGCAGTGACCAAGATCATTCCTAAGAAAAAGAAATGCAAAAACGCAAAATGATTGTCTGATGAGGACTTACTAATAGCTGAGAAAAGAAGAGAAGTGAAAGGCAAAGGAGAAAAGGAAAGATATACCCATTTGAATGCAGGGTTCCAAAGAATAGCAAGGAGAGATAAGAAAGCCTTCCTCAGCGATCAATGCAAAGTAATAGAGGAAAACAATAGAATGGGAAAGACTAGAGATCTCTTCAAGAAAATTAGAGATACCAAGGGAACATTTCATGCAAAGATGGGCACAATAAAGGACGGGAATGGTATGGACCTAACAGAAGCAGAAGATAATAAGAAGAGGTGGCAAGAATACACAGAACTGTGCAAAAAAGATCTTCATGACCCAGATAATCATGATGGTATGATCACTCACCTAGAGCCAGACATCCTGGAATGCGAAGTCAAGTGGGCTTTAGGAAGCATCACTCTGAACAAAGCTAGTGGAGGTGATCGAATTCCAGTTGAACTATTTCAAAGCCTAAAAGATGCTGCTGTGAAAGTGCTGCACTCAGTATGCCAGAAAATTTGAAAAATTCAGTAGTGGCCACAGGACTGGAAAAGGTCAGTTTTCATTCCAATTCCAAGGAAAGACAATGCCAAAGAATGTTCAGACTACTGCACAGTTGCTCTCATCTCACACACTAGCAAAGTAATGCTTAGAATTCTCCAAGCCAGGCTTCAACAATACGTGAACTGCAAACTTCCAGATATTCAAACTGGTTTTAGAAAAGGCAGAGGAACCCAGAGGTCAAATTGCCAACATCTGCTGGATCATCGGAAAAGAAAGAGAGTTCCAGAAAAACATCTACTGCTTTATTGACTACACCAAAGTTTTTGACTGCATGGATCACAACAAACTGTGGAAAATTCTTAAAGAGATAGGAATACCAGACCACCTGACCTGCCTCCTGAGAAAACTGTATGCTGGTCAAGAAGCAACAGTTAGAACGGGACATGGAACAACAGAATGGTTCCATACCAAAAAAGGAATATGTCAAGGTTATATATTGTCCTCCTGCTTATTTAACTTATATGCAGAGTACATCATGCAAAATGCTGAGCTGGATGAAGCACAAACTGGAATCAAGAGTGAAGAAGATATATCAGTAACCTCAGATATGCAGATGACATCACTCTTATGGCAGAAAGTGAAGAAGAGCTAAAGAACCTCTTGATGGAAGTGAAAAGGAGAGTGAAAAATTTGACTTAAAACTCAACATTCAAAAACTGAGACTATGGCATCCGGTCCTATCACTTAATAGCAAATAGATGGGGAAACAATAGAAACTGTGAGAGAATTTTTTTTGGGGGGGGACTCCAAAATCACTGCAGCCATGAAATTAAAAGATACTTGCTCCTTGGAAGGAAAGCCATGACCAATCTAGACAGCATATTAACAAGCAGAAATGTTACTTTGCCAACAAGGGTTCTTATAGTCAAAGCTATTGTTTTTTCCAATAGTCATGTATTATTGTGACCAGTTGGACAATAAAGAAAGTTGAGCATGGAAGAACTGATGCTTTTGAGCAGTGGTGTTGGAGAAGACTCTTTCTTGAAAGTCCCTTGGACTTCCTTCCAGTCCATCTTAAAGGAAATCAGTCCTGAATATTCACTGGAAGTAATGATGCTGAAAGTGAAGCTCCAATACTTGGGCCACCTGATGAGAAGTAACTCATTGGAAAAGACCCTAATGCTGAGAAAGATTGAAGGCAGGAGGAGAAGGAGACGACAGAGGTTGAATTGGTTGGATGGCATCATTGACTCGATGGACATGAAATGAGTAAGCTTTTTGAGTAAGCTCCGGGAGTTGGCGATGATGAGGCAAGTCTGTGGTGCTGCAGTCCATAGGGTCGGAAAGAGTCGGACAGAACTGAGCAACTGAACTTAACTGAAGTGATTCAGCTAATTATCTCTTCAAAGATTTTCTTTGCTTACCCTGTGTATTCTGGTGTTTTTCTCTTAATTATTTGTGTTTTTTCATATCAATTGTCATGTTCTGTAGTTACTCTGAATTCTATTTGTCTTCCTATTTATCTGTTCCAACTCATGGGGGAAGAAAATCGGTAGGTTTATTTCTATCTATATCTACAGAGACTAACATAATACTTGCTAGCAACATACATTTATATGAATGTTCATGAATTCAAGATACAGGAATCTTCCAGAGGCATCATTTTTTCTCAGATAAATAGGTTAGTTTAAAAATTGCAGACAGACATGAGTTTCACTAATATATAATGATCATATCATACTGATTTTGTGTGTACTTGATAATGCTGCTCAAGTGTGTACCTTCATTTTAAGGGGACAGAGAAATTTTGACCTTACCGTATCATGCAACTCTACTGGTACAATATATTTTTCCAGGATATTGATCATAGAAAAGCAAAAGAATTTGTTGGCTATCAAAAATTATCTTCATCTACTTTTATATTATAATCATCCCTAGTTTCTTCAATATTGTAAGCATATTATGTTATATTGGCTTTCCTTGCCCTCCAAGTCATTCTTCTCTGGAAATAGCCCAGGTTATTTAAAATGCCAAGTTTGGAAATTGATAGTGCAGATGCCAGCAAGAGCATATACCCTATCACTCTGCTATTTTTGAAAAATATAAATCCTTAAGCTTGATGGGAATTAACATTCCTTCCATCATGTTTTCAGTATCTAACAAAAAAAAAATACACATATTGATCTCAATCATTTCAAAATCTGAACATTTTTAAAGATTTAAAAAATGAAAATGTTAGAAATATCTTTACAGAAATTGTTTAATATTCATTATTAATTACAATTTACTTATCCATTAAATACTGCCTATCATCTAATGAGTTAATTTAACTTATTGGACAAATGAGGAATGTTTCAAGTTTATTGACTAGCTTTTCAGAATTAAAGAAATTATTGTAAAAGTAAAATTACATGAACAATTATAAACAGTCTCACAATATTTGAAAACTAGGCTGTTATTACTTTGAATCAGATTTGAGTTTAATAATGTTCTTAAAGTCGATTCAACCAAATATGTGATAGTTCCGTAAACTGAGACTCACAAAATTAAACCATTTACCCAAGATCTGACTGCAGAAAAACCAGTGCTAGGTTTCCAGACTTCTGACTTTCAGTCTGTTTCTTCATCAGTTACACTTTGCTGTTTCATATCTAAGTATAATCCCACAAACTGCAAATGAAATGATTACTGCCTATTTTATTATGAGAGCAAGTCATTTAATTTTGTTGAGCTTCAGTTTCCTTAGAGGATGATAGTGAAGATTACTTAGGAGAATAATAGATATATTTTTTAAGACTTAAAATATTATTTAAGGTTTAGTAGCACGGTACTACTTTATTTCATATATAATGTCAAGTAAATCCTTTCATTTTCCTGGATAAAATTCCTCATAGCAAAAACAATTGTCAGGTTATTTAGACAAAATGTTTTATTTGTCCCGCATATCTAGGGACTTAAGTTATTATAGAAGTTAACTTTTTACAGTGTTCATCAAATACGTAATTTCCCCCTTTTAAATAAGACTGAATACACTAGGATAAACCAAAATATACAATGTTGTTAATGAGATGACTCTGAGGACATCTTGTAATATATGTATTAATATAATAACATCATTTTTATGGTTATCAGTTTCATGGGTCTAATGTGTAGAGAAAATGACTTTTTATGCTAAAAATTTTTCAGTTGTTTGAATACTAGATAAGTTATAGCTTTATTATGATTGTAAGATATCTTGAAAGAATGATCAAAGGGACTAATCTTTATTGAATTTTAGGCTTGTTAGTAGAAGACATATATCACTAAGATTCTTGTATTGCAAAATGACATCTATTCAGTAATCATAAATTTGATTCTCTCTTTCATAAAGAATCTTAATTCACAAAAATTAATATAGTAAATTATATGGATATAAGGACAATGACAAAAGCCATTGAAGTAATACATTGAAGAAATCCATTTTCAAGGTCCCTGTTCAGTGTTCTATCAGTGTTTCCTAAAAAGAGAAAATACAAAAAATGAAAGCCAAAGATTTATATGCATTAGAGACTTTTTGTGCTGGGAGGGTAGGAGCTACTAGATCATAATGCCCATAATTTTGTGAATATAGAATTGTTTCCTATAACATTACCCACTTCTTTGTCTGGTTTCCATAAATGGCTCAAGCAAAGGGGCTTTTTACAATGTTCCTTAGGAAGCAATTCCTCAGCCTAATAGACCTAACAACATTGCCTTTCCTATGATTGTCACTCAAAAATTTCCTATACTCAATTTTATCCCATTACTTCTGGTTATTTTCTCTCGACTAACCTAAAATTTGTTTCTTCTCCCCCCTTTTTTTTTCTTTACAGATACTTTCAAGTAATTGAATTACCCATTAGTCTTTTCACCAAATTAAATGGATACCGTCTTTTAATCTCTGCCCATTAATTATTTCATCTAGACCCTTAATCATTTTCATTGTTCTTTCTTGAAATTTCATTTGTTCCCTTTTTTTTTACAGTGAGAAATCTATATTTATTCTCTGTATTATGGTCAACTTTAAAATAAATTTAACTGGTTTTATTTCTGTTTAGCCTAAGCTCACCTCCCAGAGATGATTTTTTCTGTTGTTCCTCAATAACATTTACACCTAGCTTGCAGTTTACGAACCATACTAGTAATTATGCATCCTGTAGTTTGGGTTTTTTTTGGGGGTATACTTGACAATGCAATTTCATAAGCATCTTAATAGGGTATTTTGTTTCTCCTCTTTTTTGTGGTCCTTATTGTTCACTGAAGTGCTATGTATAGATCATTTTTGAAAGCAAATTGGCTCATCAACTTTAGCCAGGACCCGTGCGTACGTAAGCCCCAAAAGGAATAGCATACACCATACTTTAGAACCATAGGGACTTCCCTGGTAGCCAGTGGTGAAGATTTTGCCTTCCATTGCAGTTGCTGTGGGTTTGATCACTGGTCAGGGAGCTACAATCCCGCCTGCCTCATGGCCCAAAATCCAAAACATAAAACAGAAACTAGGTTGTAACAAATTCAATAAAGACTTTAAAAAAAAAAGAATGGACTCATGGAATAGCTTTATCTATCGAAATTCCTGTAGCAACGACCTCCTTCTTAACTAATAAATATTCCCAGGTTTTCCAACCTAGAGCAATTTCAAGGGCAATTAAGGGATACTTAGCCATAGAATCTAGTATTTCACAGCCTATCAAGAATTATTGCTTAAAATTAGAGGACCATTGCATCTGATGAGGATTTCCAGAAAAAAATGCAGATCTTTGAAGCAGACAGAAAACATGACATGTTTATCAAGTGAAATATTTTAATATCAATGAAAAGATCCCAGCTCATATTGAGAATAAAAGTACAGTGGGTTATTTGTTAGGTTGAGAAGAGACAGTTCCTGAGGGTTCCTTTTCCATGTAGGAAAAGACAGTAAACAAGATTCAATTGTTCCATTAAAGGGACTCTGCACAGTCATGGAAAGGGCAGGGTTGGGGAGAGTGGAGGGCTTAAATGTGTTGTAAATGTAGAGACAAAAAGTTATATCTATTTCTAAGAGAGCTTTTGCCTTAGCTTTCTAAATGTCTTCATTTTCCAGAAGCTCAAAGAATTATGAAGAATAAATTCCAATGAAAGAATCCAGGTTGAAATATCGTGAGTCCTTTTTTTTTATTTTTCTCTGGCACATAGTCTGTAGGCCAGCCATCCAATAATGATATTGTCGTGAATATGATCTATGGTAATGCTGACCATGTTGGAGACTCAACCTGGAGTAGAATGTGGTATGAACCACATCCTTCCCCAATAATATAAGAAGACGGGGCTATGATTTTTTCTATGCTGTTTTAACACTTTGCAAATAGAATTCTCTCTATGGAAAAACACACAGTGGATTCAGAAGATATAAATAATAGTGGGATTTCAAGGTAATACTGGGATTTCAATTTGGATCATGGGCTCAGTGATTTCAGAATGTCCTATAACTTGAACAAGTAATAATACAATTTAGAATATGAGATTTAAAATATTATAGTTGAATTACTACTAAAAGCCAGTACTATTTATTCTCTGAAAAATTAGTTCTCAAAATTTGTTGAGAGATTCTACTTTGTTGTTCCTGATGATGATAATAGCAAAATCAAAGTTTTGGTGGTTTTTTTTTCCCCATTTTACATACCTTTCTCTAACTATTATTAAAATGCCTATGCCCAGTCAAAAAATAAGTCGTTTAAATTTTGCAAGTTTAAGCAATGTGCTGTTTATGTTCTATATTAGTTCATAAATCATTAACAAACATCATCACTAAAATGGAGTTTGCTATAGATTTCTGCAGCACCCTGTTAAACACTGTATTTCTATGAATCACATGATCACATGGTTTTCTATAACTTTTGTTTTACTTATCAGTTATCAAACATGCTTTCACCATAATGCCTATCTATACTTTTGTAGATGAGTTATTTATTTAAGCAAGTCTACTAAGCACTGTGTTTTAAATTTTGTAATATAATCAAAGTAAATGGTGGTCATATTTTGTTGAGGTTTATTATTCATGAACTACACCTATTTCTAGCACTTGTCTCCATTATATTCTAGGTGCTCTAAAACTTTTTGTTAGTCCTTTGTACTACCTCCATCATTTTCTTCTGTTTGGAACAGGTTGGATTTAGTGACTTTTTTTTTTAGTGGAACATTAATCAATCTATAATTCTATAACTTGATAATTGGATTTCATATAAATTTTTAATATGAAAGGAGGTTCATTTTATTTTTAACATCAGTAACTCCATTTTTTGTGACTGGTCATTTTAAAGAAATATTCAATATATGTATAAAAGTATTTGTGGGAATTTCTTATTGTGTCTAAAAGGAAAATATAATGAGTCTCAGATTTCCAGAAATATAAAATCAATTGAATAGCTTCTATATCCTTTTGGCTTCCCTGTGGTTCAGTTGGTAAAGAGTTCACCTGCAATGGGGAGACCTGGGTTCGATCTCTGGGTTGGGAAGATCCCCTGGAAAAAGGAATAGCTACCTACTCCAGTATTCTGGCCTGGAGAATTCCACGGACAGAGGAGCCTGGCAGGCTACAGTCCATGGAGTCGAAAGAGTCAGATACGACTGAGCAACTTTCAACTTCACTTCTCTTCACTTCTATCTCCTCTACTTTCTAATCTCTGTATGGGAAAATAAATGTTTTGAAAATTCAAGCCCAAGATGAGCCCAAATTAGACAGCATGATCATCAAGGCCCCTTAAGTTACTGTTTCTATAGCAGATATTCTTTTACATTAAGACTCTGAATGGAAATTTCAAATACTTCAAATTTTGAAATGACAAAAGGAGAATTAAGACTATTCTTGATTTGGATCTGTTGTCTTTACAACTGCACAAGATGTAGCTATGGGGACAATGTATCTCAACTCTTTTCAAAAGTGGTTATAGTTACTAGTGTTGTAGTTTCTACTTACTATATGACTGTATACAGAAAGTAGCTCATAGAATCTAATTTCTCAAATACTCTGTAATGGCCTAAGAAGAAAGAGTGAATATATGTATATGAATTACTGATTCACTTTGCTGTGTACCAGAAAGAAACTAATACAACAATGTAAATCAGCTATACTCCAATAAACTTTAAAAAAAAAGAAGCAGTTACCAAGAATAGAATATATTTTCTAGTTACTACTGGCTATATACAGAAAGAAGTTGATAGAATCTAATTTCTTTAAGTCCATACTGTATTAGAAGGTCCTAGACTATGCCACAGTGACCAATGCTTCCCAAGCCTCTGTGCTTACCATAATAAAGGTTTATTTTTCACTCATACAATATGCCTGTCATGAGTCATCTGTGGCTTTGTCCCCAACCCAGGTAAGCCAAGAAGCCTCTATTGGAAACACAACCCATCATCTGGTAATGGGGGGAAGGCATTAATTCAGGAGACCTGGGTTCGATCCCTGGGTTGGGAAGATCCCCTGGAGGAGGGAATGGCAACCCATTCCATTATTCTTGCCTGGAGAATCCCCATGGACAGAGGAGTCTGGTGAGTTACAGTGCATGGGATCCCAAAGAGTTAGACACGACTGAGCAACCAAGCACACAGCATGTAAACCTTCTTCGAGTTTACAGAAATTTATCATAACTCATGCCCTCATCCTAACTTTATGACCAAAGAATATGCTTAACGTATTTCATGTGTTTGCATAGTTAAATGCTTCATAATCAGTTTTTCAGGTTGTTGGCTTTCAGGTCCTATACCTCAAATCTGCATTTGATAAAGACTCACTGATAATACGTTAAACCTCACAGGATCAAGTCCGCAGGTTTGTGGCAGGACATCTGAAACCCCTTCAGGTTGATACTGATGAATCAACACAGTAAGTACAAATGTTTCATTAGCTACAAGTTCACCTAAATGTGCTATCATCCATCCAGTTTTTCTCTACCTTGTGAACAATGAAATTATGAAGACCCCATCAAATGTTTAGCTGGAATCAAGACAAACTGCTTCTAAGACATTCTCATGATCTAAAAGCTGCTTAACTTAGCAAAAATAGAAAGAGTGTTTTGCCGTACTCAATAAAACGATGCCCTTTCTCTGTGCCCTAAAATACCTAAATTGTTTACAGTTTATTTTTAAAAGCTTATTCTAGAAATTTCCCTGGCATTGCATTTTTTTTGTTTATTCACTATTTTTGATATTTGATGTTTTTTATATCTCCCTATAAAGTGTTAAACAAATATTAAAGAGATTTTTAGTGATCATGTTTGTAATTTACAAAAATGGATATACAATTTTTCCAGTACCATTAATAAATAGTTGAACACAGTTAAAATAGCTAGGTATTTTTCACATATTGATTAACATTGCTTTTAAAATACGGACTCTGAAAAATCTTATCACACATTTTATTTTTACCATGAAAAGATTTCACTTCCACATTAGTGATCTGAGGTTCAGAAGGTTAGTGATTTTCCTAAGATAATAGGAAATAAAACTGAAATATGCATTTGATTTAATTTTTACTTAAGAGCAAAATTAATATATGTGCCTTATGGAATGTTAACCAAACAAAAACAGAAAAAGAAAAAAAGTCACCCATAATTATAATATGCTTATATTAGTGATTTTTAATATGTTTGAAAGTGAATAGCGAAAATGAAAGTCACTCAGTCATGTCCAACTCTTTGCAACCCCATGGACTATACGGTCCATGGAATTCTCCAGGCCAGAATACTGGAGTGGGTAAGCCTTTCCCTTCTCCAGGGGATCGTCCCAACCCAGGGATTAAAACCCAGGTCTCCCGTATTGCAGGTGGATTCTTTACCAGCTGAGCCACAAGTTTAATCTCTTCTTAATCATGAGTATTGTATCTCTAAATTAGGAATTACTTTGCCACAATGAATAGAATAAAAGCAAATTTAGTATTTAAGTAGTTCCCAGTTTTTAGGTAGCTGTTAATTTTGTACTGTCTTTCTCAGGAAATAAAGTATGGCTACTCTATTTCACTTCTCCAAGCCTTACTTCTAACTGTTAGCCTATCCAAACCTATTCTTTCAGCCTGAACCAATCTTTAGTTTTAAAATTTGTTAATCTTATTCTATTTCTAATTTTTTATATTAATTTGCTTGCTTGTCAGAATTAAATTATTAGATTCTCCAGCCCTTTAAAACTCATGTTCCATTTTTAGAGGTCTATGTTTAAAACAAACATTGTATGAATATTCAGAAGTTTTAAAATACTATACTTAATGCAGTTATATTACCAAAATGTCACAGCCATTTTCCATCACCAATTCCAGAGCCTAAATCTTTTCTTAATTTACTTTTTTTTTCAATTATTACTGTATTACTACTTACTCATCATCTCTCCCTCTCTCTCACTCCACCAACCTATGTAATCGAGAGCAACTAAGCAACTATTATTTAACAAGTGGGTCATACAATTGAAGAATAAGTTGTATTTACTACATGAAGAAAAGAAAACAAACAATGAAAAAATGGATTTGTTGGGTGAAATTATTGTACTAATACTTAGACTGAAAATCATTAAAATTTGATTCTTTGCTCTAAACATAGCACAAACTGGTTATCTACACTTGAACTTTGCTTAAGAAAAATGCTCCTTTCTGAGAGATATGATAGAGGAAGTTATTTTAAAACCTGTTGAGAAAGGAACAGAACCTTATTTGCAAGTAGACTTGCTATTATCAGGCTTCCCTGATGGCTCTGTTGGTAAAGAATCTGCCTTCAATGCAGGATACCCTGTTTTGATTCTTCGGTTGGTAAAAACCCTTGGAGAAGGGTTCTTGGGATCCAGTATTCTTGGGCTTCCCTTGTGGCTCAGCTGGTAAAGAATCTGCCTGCAATGTGGGAGACCTGGGTTTTATCCCTAGATTAGGAAGACCCCCTAGAGAAGGGAAAGGCTACCCACTCCAGTATTCTGGCCTGGAGAATTCTGTGGACTGTATAGCAACTTTCACTTATTAATGACTTTCTGTTATTAACCTCTCAGCATAGAGAAAAACATTGACTAATATATTTGCTATTATTTAAAATTAAAATGTATTTTTCAATCCTTTCCTTCTTTGAGGATAATGTAATTGTATTCATTTCTCTTACCTTTTAAGTAAAAATGTTTGTTCTTAATTTCTACTGTAACTTTATCTACTTTTGTGTGCCCAACATAATTCCATATGAAAGTAGACTTGGTATTCACTCATGAGCAAGCGACTCAACTTTAATATTAGCTTTTGTACAGGCAGGGGGTTTTTTAGGACAAAAGCAAATTGCATTACAATTTGAGTTTAACTACTTAAGAACTATAATATATAAATAAGAACATAGTTTAAAATTGTTTTATTATGCTTTATAAGCGACTCCTAAATGAGTCCTTGAAACAGACGGAATGAATGGCTTTTAAATATGTTAGAATTTGATTAGTACAGAGTTCCCTCTAAATTGTCTTCTGAAGGGCAAACCACATCTGCCCATTAACCGTATTATAACAGGAATACAGAAAATTGACTTTAAGTAGAAGTAGTGTTTTATAGGGCTTCCTAGGTGGTGCTAGTGGTAAAGAACCTGCCTGCCAATGCAGGAAACAGATGAGACATGGGTTCAATACCTGGGTCTGGAAGATCCCCTGGAAAAGGGCATGGCAACCCACTCCAGTATTCTTGCCTGGACAATCCTATGATCAGAGGAGCCTGTTGGGCTACAGTCCATGGGTCTGCAAAGAGTCTGAGAGGAATGGCACGACTTAGTAGCAGCAGCAGCAGCAGTGTTTTATATTCTATGTCCATATCCATTTGTTTGCTGTGACCAAAAATGATCTGATATTTTGTAAGGATTTTGGGTGAATTTACATTTTTGTCTGTTTTCAAAAAATATTTGAAGGTTTTATTCACAGATTTTGTAGGATAATAGGTAGCAATGCTTAAGAATTCAGTACTTGAACAAAAATGATGTTTGTTAACATTTTCTCTAATCTCAAGGTACTATAACAGACTCTTACCCAATTTTACTCTTGTTTTGTTGTTTGTCCTTTCATCATTTGCCAAAGTATTTCACTTCAACATTTTCATGGTCAAAATTTATCTTACTTACTTTTTAATCTTGTTTGATATAAACTATCCTCCTCCATGTCTCTTTATCTTGCCAATTTTTATTAGGCTTCTACATGTTATGAACATTCCATTCATGGTGATGCTCTCTCTTATCAACATTACTGTACCATGAAGTTCTCATCTCTTCTACTTAGTATCAAACTTAGTTCATCTTTTTAAAGTTTAATATTTCTCCTCAAATTTACTATCTTATGCAGTTTTATTTTTAACTTCTGAGTTGTATATTCTATACCTGATTTAGTCATTAATCCAAATTAATTTATAAGCTGTGTATTTAAATGTAACCTCTTGCAACTTTCTAACTTATTTATAGGGCATTTTATCATATTATCTAATGTATCATAGTATTATAATTAGCAATTAGTATATATATTCCTGTTTACTACTGATTTACATCTGAACAAAATGCCCTTTTAATCACATTCTTACTTTTATATTTCTATTTTCAAAGTATAATTTATATGTCTACTAATTTTCCTTTTCATCTGTCAAAAATCAAACATGAATTAATGTCCTATTTAAACAGACGAATGAATTATTGTCTCTGGCTTTGGAGTATTTAACCTATACATATTTCAAAATTATTAAAGACACAAAGAATTTTTTAAAATGGCTTGAGTAGTACCTAAATGTCATTCAGTTCAGTTCAGTTCAGTCACTCAGTTGTGTCTGACTCTCCTTAAGGCTCATTAAATTTTACCAAATGTTATCCTATTACATGTTTACCTAAGTAAGCTGATTATAGTAATGGCATACAGGAGTAAGCCAGGTGTGTTTTGCTTTCCAACTTTTATAGATATTCACATTAGCCACTATAAGGCATTGTCATCATGATCCAAGGGCATAATGGAAATCAGTTTTTCATGGAGCATACATTGTCCTTGAAAACTGCACCAACAAAATGAGGGGTCCAACAATACTTCATCTAGTAAAGAACGAATCAAAGATATTCCTACAGATCTGAGAATGATGAAAACCACTGTAGCTTCAATCTTATTGTTTAAAATAGTTATTACCATAGTATATAATAAGAAGGTAAAATATTTTTAATATTTATAAATATATATTACCTGCAATCTGTGCTATATATCTCATAACATATGAGAATGAGATAAACACCAGTAACTCATTGATGAGATGTAGAACTTTTTTTTCCTGAAAAACTAATAAACTGGTAAGTCGAATTTATGATTCTGGTTTGCTTGCTGTATATTTGCCTCAGGCTTTTTTTTAGAAAGTGAAAATTGATCAAACAATTGTATGTTAAACATGTTAATAGATTGGCTTCTATTTATTTATTTTTTGTGCACTATCTGTCCATGATTCAACATCTATTGTAAATTAATGGTCACAGATATTTCATATATATATATGTGTGATGGAAACTTTGGAAATACACCTAAGAATGTTGGATTTTCTAACCCCCAGTGGAAACTGTCATCCTTGATATCTAAATTAAATTACAGTCATAGATAAATTGCATTAATTCTGTGTAAACTCTGCCTGAATAAAACACATCTTTTCTCAATTCTAAAAAAATATTCATTAAATGCAGAACTTTCAATTTGCACTAAGTCTGCAAATGATTATTTTTTTCAAGTCCACTTGTAGCAGGAAGTTGAAAGACCAATAATACATTTGTTTTAAAAAAAGAACCGAATATCAATCAACTCCATTCAACCTTGCATGTTCATAATACTTTCTTACTAGACCAAATAATAGCCTTTTTCTTCTTTTACAGATAATGAGTCCCTTAAACTCTTATATTGAATATAGCGATATCTTGATATTTTTATGTTAATTCTTCTGTAAATTGAAAATTTCTTAAGCTGGCCTAGAGTGACTGCAATAACTCTGCGTACAAAGTCTTTCCAAAAGACTGTTCCAGAGATACAAGAGTAATAGGGTAATGCAGCAAATTGACTCTGATGTAATGCCAATTGATCATGTCTGTTCACTCCAAATTAGTGGTCACAGATATTTCAAATATATTTGTTTGATGGAAACTTTGGAAATACACCTAAGAGTGTTGGATTTTCTAACTCCCAATGGAAACTGTCCTCCTTGACATCTTAGTACTGAAAGATTTGATTCTGGGTCCTACAAGGATATAATCTATAAGTTAGATCTGGAAAGCAGCAAAGGCAACCTGGACTTGAAGTAACACTTCAGCTCTCCAGGGTTGCTATTGAGGGAAGGGAAGAGGCTACAAAGGGAAGGAGTTATGGAAACGAAGAAGGATTGCAGCACACACTATGTAAGTAAATTCAAATGCTATAGGTGTGTTTGGAATAAGATCTCAATTGTTTTATTTTTGCATCTTGTGTTTTCATTTATTTAGTTTACACATGGCTGGTGAATTATGAGTTGGCTGCTGCTGCTGACCTTATTCAGTATATCAGTTTCTACCAGCAGTGAGCTGTAAATTATAGACACAATATTAATAATTATAGACATAATAATTTTGTAATTAAATTTACATTACCATTTACATCTAAAACCCCATAAAATTATGTTTTTCCTAAATTGTAATATCAGAGAACATCTTAGATGGAACTTGGTGGAGTGTCTGTGTCATTTCAGTTTACCTGAGGATTTCTTTCCTTCCAAAAAATTAAAGGTTAGAGCAAAGCATGATTAAGGGCTTTAAATTCATATATATTAAGATTCAGCTATTAATACTCTAATTTTAAACATACCTACCTTTCATGATGATGTATTGGAGTGGTTTGTGCACCACGTTACAATATTTCAAATTGCTAGTCACCACAGGCCTGCCTCGCTTTAAATCTCCTTGTGCCAATTTGCATCACTAATGGGCTCCCAAAGAGAAAAACTGTAAAAAGAAAATGTGGCAATTAATAGTGAATGCTTGACATATCGTGACATTATCAATATCTTTATGTTGATTTATATTTGGGGGTCAATACTCACTCATAAAATATTTCTGAATTTCTTAATTTGCAAAATTAAAAAAAAGATGCCCATGGAATTATCATGGATGCCATTTTTTTCAGGAACATTAAAAAAAAAAAAAAAAAAGACCCCAAATATCTTAACATTCACATTTTAGCTTCTGCCATTTTAACCTGTATAAGTTATTTAGAGTAGCCAGGCACTATCAAGAATAAAACTAGATGCTATTTTATTTAAGTGAAATGCAGAAGTATCTGACTATATAAATATTTCAGGGATTTACATCCGAATAAGCCATGACAGGAAAAAAAAAAAGGATTAAAAAAAAAAGAGTTTTCCTGCCAAATGCATCTGTGTGGGTTTTCCTCATAAAGGGTTCTTTAAAAAAGCCTTTGTATGTTCAAAGCCACTCCACACAGGCAATTAAAGGCAAATATGAAATGATAGATCACAAGACATGAGTTTAAATGTGAGGGTTTTTTTTTTTCTCCCCCTCTCCGTTAAACATCGCAGCAGGCGTTACAATACCAGAGGTAACGAATCAATTAAATCCATTTTCCCCTCCGCGCCTCCGAGGCTGCGTGTGTAGTGTTGCTGTGTAGTTTAGAGCCTGAGCAGTAGGACCCAGGGGCCTCCGCAGCCACCAATAGAAGCGCGCACTTGCACCTATTTGCATGCAATGCCCTCTGCTCTGCGCATTAATAGTGATACAGATAACGGGGTTGAAAGAATTCTTTACTGAAGAAGGATTGGATTTTTCCAGGGTACTGATACCGAGAAGAAACCCGACTGCAATCACTCCCTATTTCCCACTCTTAACATTTGTAAGTCACAGACAGCTTTTGCTTGGTTAATAAGGTCGGGGAGGTCTCCGTGCCCAGCAAAGTTGGGAGGACTGCGCCTGCACCACGGAGCCGCTAGATCGCGGAAAACAGTCTTATCAAAGGGTAAGTCTCCCAAACGATGGCATAGGAAGTGACAGCCGGCTTTCGACTTGTCTAGAGGCACACGCTCCGTTTTACAGCGGGAGTGCAGAATGGGTGCGTAAAGGACCCTGCAGTTTGTCCAGAAATTGTGACGGATGCACCGGGGTCTTTGCGGGTAGAATCAAAAACCTTCAGGCTACATCGGAAATTGCAGCAGTTCGCTCGGGCGGGATTCAACAAGTTTCCCCGCAGAGATGAGATGTGCATTTATTTCCTTGCAAGTTGTGCTGAGTGTCCCTTCAGTGTGGTCTTGAGCTGGCTTCACAAAGAAGTTTCCCCGATTTGTGTCTGTTGTAGGTGGTTGGATGAATCCTTGTTTGGGAGGTTCTGTCGCGCATCTGGGCTTCCTGGGGAAACCGGAGAACTGCTTCGAAGGATGCTCCTAGCATCAGCGGCCTGCTGGGTTGATGCTGGGCAACTTTGCGGCGTAATCTCGGTGTCTCTGACCGCACCGCGGTTCATGATGCGGACAGGGGTGCAGAAACCTCCGGGTCCAGGGCCATTCGGGCTCCCAAACTTTGAAAGCATTCTCCAAGAAAGGGGGATGAAAGGGGGGGGGGCTTTGAAAATCAGCATTGCTGGGTGAATTTTCGTAAACTCTTCGGGGTGTGTAGTGGTGTCTTTCAAGATCTGCGTTTTCAACCTGCAGTTTTGGCCTGGAAATGGAGTGCTGATGTGGAGAAGGTGGCGGTTTAAAGCTCAGGCGGGGAGGAGGGGACTTTTTTTGTAGGATACCGGAGGAAGAAGCGCAGATAGATCAATGAACAAGGTGCGTCCCATCTTTCACACACAAAAACCACACGCGTGGGACGTTCCAGGAAGCGCTCCAGTTGGTCGCGTTTAACTGGAAAACGTATTGCGGCGGGGCGGGGGGCGGGGGGGCCGCGGTTCAGGCGCCTCTGTATTATTCATAAAGAGCTGTGCCCTTCTGGGGTCCCTTCGGGCTCCTTCTCCCTGCCCTCTCTTCACTCCCGGGCTCCTCCTGCCTCGAGCTCCGGGGTTGGCGCGGGTGCCGCGGGCGCGCTGCTCAGCCCCGCAGCGCTGCGGACACAATGGGGAGAGGCGGGCAGAGCCCTGTGGGCGGGCGAGGCAGGGAGCGCGGGGAGGCAAGCCCGCTGCTGCAGCCCGGGCGGCCGCTCCGCCCGGGGGTTCCAGCGCTGAGGAGGCCGCTGCGCCCTGCAGCCGCGTGCAGCCATGTCCCCCGGGGGCCGGCGCAGGACGCGCACACCTGGCCGCAGGGGTCCCGCAGTATCCTTCCAGGGGTCACTGTGCCGCAGGCAGACAGGTGGGATGGGCAGACGGGATGCTAAACCATCTCAACCCAGCCCTGGGAGTGAGCTGCAAGCGCTAACCGAACATCCCTGGGGTGACTGACCCCCGAGTCCCAGCGGGACCTGCACTCTAAGGGTAAAGAGGATGAAGAGGAAAGAAGGGAAGCGCTAATGAGGCTGCGAGAAGAGAAAGGCAGCAAGTGATTTGGGCCAACCCTGGTCACAGGCCAGGTTTTCCCTGGCTCTTTTAACTGGGCTTGCTTTAGATGTGGCTTTGAAATGCGCTTCCTAACCTTTCTGCGGCACGAAGGGGCAGGCTTCCAGACGCCGGAGCTCACTGGAGACTCCTCCTAGAGATGAAGGAAGGAGGTGGCCGGGCAGGGGGACTTCTTTTGGCACTGTCATTTAACCCTGACCTCGGCACCTCCCACCTTTTCTCGCCCCCACCGGGAGTTGCCTGACCTTGTATATTCCTCTGGGTCATCGGCTCTCTTTCTTTTTTAAGTGATTTTTACCAGGCTCTGTGTTACAAAGGGCTGTGAAGAGACGGTTTGTGTATTTCCAAGTAGTGGTGGGAGATTGTTTAATTCGAAGGTGGACTGCCAACACCCCCCACCCCTCGACCCAGCACTTGGAGGAAGGGGCAGAAACTCAGGAGCTATGGAACGGTTCACATGGGGATGTTGGTTGCTTGAAGGGGATCTTTCGGAGGAATTAACACTCCTCTGAGCACGTGGGATAAGACAGTAATATCATTGCATTACATTTCATTGCGGTTTAGGATTTAATATTAAACATAGTATTTTGGGAATCCACCTTTATATAAGGCAGACAACTAGAAACCTGGCAGCTAGGCTTTAAAACCCAAATTGGATGCTCTTAGGACTAAGTATTTTGAGAGACTCAGTTTTCCAGCCATATCCTGGTATCTCCTCTATATCTTGAGCAGGTACATGTAGCTCTTTAGAAAGCATTCGGGAAGGCATACAGCATGTTGATTTTATTAAAGGGGTTTATTAAAGGATCTGTTGGTGTTCCAGCAACCCCCTCCCTTTCTCTCCAAAACCAGAAAAAATACCAAAATCATCAACAGCAGCAACCCAGAACAGATACCTAGAGAGTAGGAGGACTTTGTTTCTTAGGCATCTAGCTTCTTCCCAAAAGAAAGGGACAAGACAAAGCTGAAGAATAAGTAGGGAGTGAGGGCATATGTAGCCATGGATTTTGGACTTGCTTTAACCTTTCTCCATGCATCGTTGGCTTAATGCATCTTCTTGTATAATCTGAAGAATTGAAGCTCAATGACACAGCTGCAGATCCCTGACAGAGGCTTGCTCTAGAAAACAGCTGTTAATCACATTTGTTGTAATTTCCCACTTACTTCCTTTTACTTCCCTTCCCTTACCCTGTCCTTGAACCAGTGTTATCATCTTCTAGGCTGTTTCTGGCAAAAGGTTAGTGATTTCCAGCGGTAGAGCATCTGTGCTGAGTGTGGGTTGGGGGAGAGACTCTGAGCTGCCCAGAGTCTTATAGGTTTAAAGCTGGCTTTCTCTTGCCCTATACAGTACACAGGAAAGAAAAATATCCTAGTATCTCCAAAGAGAATTATGTTGATTTGTATAGGTCTTTTATTTTAAATTTTAAGATTTAATTCAAATAAAAATAACATTGATCAGAAATGCAAGGGAAGCTATACACTTGCATGCTGTATTTGGAAACTAACATTAGACTCAGCTGAGTGATCACACCTAACTGAAACTTTATACATTAGGAATTATTTTTATTTAAGCAAGATTTAATATGTTACTTACATTATGAGACTAAGCAATTCAAGACACTGCAAAGATGTGAATTTTAACAGAAAAAAGCAAGACAGCAAAGCTAACCCTTGGCAGCTTGATAAATGAGCAGGTGCAATGCACCATTTGAAATGTAACTTGAGGTGAGGTTCCATCCAATACGCTAGAGAATGAACCCTTCCTTATCACCCAGAAAACTCAACTGATTTTTCTCTTTCTCTGAGATCTGTAAGTCCAGAAAGAAAAACATAATAGCATTTAGTAGACTAAAATTATGACCTGGTCACATTATCATTTATCTCTATAAATTTGCTATTGAACTGAGTGAGCAATAATATTATTGATGCGTTCATGTTTATACCTAAAACATAGTTCTATATGGACCAGCCAGTTATCCTATTCCTATAGGAAATAAAGGTCCTAGAAGAGTAGCTGGGAAACTATAGACACAGTGTTAGACACTCTCGTTGCCATAGATATTGCATTCAATCCTTACAGTACCCTTTTGAAGTAAACTTTATTAGATTTATTTAACTTATGAAGAGATTGAGTCTGAGAAGTTAAACAAAATATACATAACCACTGAGCAAATAAAAGGCAGATTCACTATTAGAAACAAGCTTTTTTATAACATAGTACATGCTTTTCCTGCTTGCCATGGACCTATTTTTTCCCCTCATATTTTAAAAAAAAAATGTGTTTCAGCAGTTATAATTTCTGAATCTCTTAAATATCTTTTTTCCTTGTCCAAGCCATTCTTTGCATTTCCCCCAGATCAATCATCTATTAACGGTATTAACAAATTTCCAAGTATGTCACAGCCATAGCTTCTTTAGTATGAAATCTCTACCTCTAACCCCCACCCCAACTGTACCGTCTTCTTTCCAAGTCAGAAAACAGGAATGTAACAGGGCCTCATCATTTGCTTTGATATGTGGACAAATATAGCCAAGCTATCTGGGAAGAACCAATCAAATAATTTTCAGATTGAAAATTATGAAGCTCCACCTTCACATTTCTGCACACATGGCTTCTTGGATCTGGAAGATTCTCCCCTTCTCTTGGCTAAACTCTATTCACTCATCTAGAAGATTGATATTTCTCCTCCACTAAGAAATTTCTCTATTCCAGCCCTCACAGTTTTTACACACCTCTGAAATTCCCAATCAATTCTGTCTGCCCTCTAATTTGGTTTTAATTTGTATTATATATTTTACATAAATTATCTATCAAATATAATTTTCTAATTTCTAATTATTATACTAAATTTAGTCCTTATTGTCTTCTCATTCTCTTCAGTCACCCTAGATAGTGTGATGCATATCTAGAGTTTCAATAATGAAATCAACATTTTATATCTTTAGTCCATATATTTTTCCTGAATGCCGTGTCTATATTGTCAAGGAATTACTTGACATCTTCATGTAGAGACAAATTACAAATATTTTAAAGGAAAATATAATAGAAGAAACCATTTGAAGCCACATGTATTATCTCTCTTGCCAAAGTGCTCTTTTACTCAGATTTTTAGTCATAATTAGCACATCATGCATCCAGCCATCTTTGATATATTCCTCTGGCTTCCCTGGTGGCTCAGACGGTAAAGAATTCACCTGCAATGCAGGAGACCCAGTTCGACCCCCGTGTCCAGAAGCTCCTCTGGAGAAGGGAATGGCTACCCACTCCAGTATTCTTGCCTGGAAAATTCCATGGACAGAATTCCGTGGCAGGTTATAGTCTGTGACATGGCAGAGAGATGAAAATGACTGAGCAACTAACACTTCACTGCCTTATCAACTACATTCAAACAGTGAGGAAAAAAAAAAAAAAAACTACTGATGACTTTCTTTTTCTTAAACCTAATTTCTTCCCAGAGACAGATTTGCCCTCTGTTCCTACTCATGCTTCCTAGGATCGCCCTTCTAAGCCATCACCTCACCTTCATTCCTGACCCACTTCAATTCATGTACATTATGTCTGCAAAGTCTTCTTTCTAGAGCACAAACAATGAAATCCAAACCCCCTACTTATCATATTATTCAAGATACTCTGTCATCTGGACCCAGAATTCCTCTCTAGTTTTCAACTTTCCCTCATAGCTCAGTTGGTAAAGAATCTGCCTGCAATGCAAGAGACCCTGGTTTGATTCCTGGGTTCAGAAGATCCCCTGGAGAAGGGATAGGCTACCCACTCCAGTATTCTTGGTAAAGAATCCGCCTGCAGTGTGGGAGACCTGGGTTCGATCCCTGGGTTGGGAAAATCCCCTGGAGAAGGGAAAGGCTACTCACTCCCGTATTCTGGAGAATTCTGTGGACTGTGTAGTCCATGGGGTCACAAAGAGTCGGACACAACTGAGCAACTTACACTTTGCCAATCTCTGTGAAAATCGACTTTCATTTTCTCAAATATTCAGGATATGTCATAACTTTCTGCTTTTGTTTATGCTAGAACTTCTGCCCAGATCAGTTCTCATGTTCTTGATTCTTGGGTGACCTTTGAAAATATGAAACAGTCATCACTTCTCTTTTGAAGAGTTTCCTGTTAAGCAAATAGATTTAAATTTAAATCTATTTATCCTCTCAATAATAGCTCCAAAATCCCATTGCATTTGTTTATTCATTTCCAACATGAGACTGTGAATTCCTTGAAGCAGCATTTCTCAAACTTTGTCCATTGAACCAAGAAGACATCCAAATTAACAAAAATGACACTTAAAATACTACTCCGTGGACTCCTTACCTCCACTAGATTTAATACATTAGAACATATGGGGTTGGGATTCTGGAATCTACATTTTAGCAAGCATTTCAGGTGTAACTAGGCACTTAAGAGTTTTTCACAATGATTTTTCCTCAGCCTAGCCAGGTCAATATGGAGATTAATTTAGCAGTTGGGGAAGGAATCATCAACATAGCTTCTATGTCTTATTGACAGCTATAAGCATAGTTTCCTAGATTACTGTATTTCAGAGAAAGATTTGATTAGACAATATAGTCAGTTAAATTATATGATTCACTCTTACAAAATGAAAGAGGCCTGCATCAGAAAGGCACCCTTCTCCAGAACAGAGTTTCAAAAGTCACCGAAGATGGCATTTAGAGTTGATGTGCTCTTATTAGAGTACTTGAAACTTTTAATGACTCTGACTTTTTATTATTATGTCATGTTCACTTGGCAAAGACAGAGAAAATGCTGAAACAGATGTCTGTGAGTTACCACCCAGATTAATTATGTATTGAACATAAAATTGAAGCCCTCAATGTACTTTTTCCGACTGCATCTCCCTCCAAGAGGTAACCAGTGTTGTAAATTTGCTATTATGATTCCCATACCATTCCTCGTGAATTTACTATGTATTATCACCCTTCAATCATACAGTATTGTATTAAATAAGTAAAATATTTATTAAAATTGCAGCATACTATATATACCTCCTTGGAAATATAATTTCATATGATTTATTTAAGCTGGTATAGAGTGATCTACTTCATTAATTTTTATCACTGTATAGTACTCCATTTTATAAACCTACTACAATTTACTTTTCCCTGTCTCATTAGTGGGCTTCCCTGATAGCTCAGTTGGTAAAGAATCCACCTGCGATGCAGGAGACCCCAGTTTGATTCCTGGGTTGGGAAGATCTGCTGGAGAAGGGATAGGCTACACACTCCAGTATTCTTGGCCTCACTAGTAGGCATTTCTAATTTCCCACTGTAATAAACACCATATAAATAATCATTCTGAATTATTACATTTATTACTGTGCAAATATTCAAGATTTTTTAAGGCATATGCTTATGAATGAAGTTGATTGATAACATGGAATTTACATCTTTCCTTTTTTCAGATATTGCCCAAAACCCAGGCAGGCTTTCAGCATTTGCAGTTTGCAAGTACATTCATAAGAACTACCATTCTATCTATTCTTGTCAGCATTTAATATTGTTACTTTTTGAGTGAGTGAGTGAAAGTTGCTCAGTCCTGTCTGACTCTTTGCAACCCCAAGGACTGTAGCCCACCAGGCTCTCCTCTGTCCATGGGATTCTCCAGGCAAGAATATTGGAGTGGATTGCCATTCCCTTCTCCAGGGGATCTTCCCAAACCAGGGATCGAACCCAGATCTCCTGTTTTATCTTCCTTTAGTTTTGCTTCCTTTTGGTCTTTACCCTACTGGTGTCTTTGGGAACTGTGCATATGTGTAACAGCATCTTCATAAATCTTCATTTTAGCTTAAGCTGGATTTGAAGAGCTAAAACAGGAAAACACTTAAGGAGACCTGAGACTCTCATAGAGAAATAAATTAAAGCTGCTGTTTCTTTTAGCTTTCCTTTCCTGTTCTTTTTTTATTATTTTTTAATATAATCAATCCTTTTATCAACCTTCATCATTTCATACTGTAAGGAAGTGAAATCACTAAAGGCAAATAACCTTATGAATCTGCTGAGTGTGTGAAATTGTCACTTTTAAAAATTTATCAGTTGCATGGTTTTAATTTGTCTTCTCTGATTATATGTGCAGTGAGCATCTTTCCATTGAAAATTCAAGTTTCCTCTACTGTGAATTGCGTAGCCATATATTTTATAGGTACTGAGGCCTTTATGGTTCTCTTATAGATTTACTAGATATCTCTTTATTCTGTATTCTAATTCATTTTTGATATATGCATTGTCAATATTTTTTCCTCAGCTCTATCTTATATATATATTTTTAACCTAGTGTCTTTTACTAAATATATATTAGGTATATATATAACCTATATACATATACATGTATATATTTATTGTTTTTCATTAAAAGTAATACAAATTTTTCATTATGGCTTCTCCTTATTACATCTTGTTTCAGAAATCATTCCTTATCATGAAATTCTCATATGTTTTTTTCCCAAAAGTTTTAAAAATTTTGGTTTTACAATCAGGTGTAAGATCTATCTGGAACTGGTTTTAGTTTCCATATGCTAAAAAAATGACTCTGTCATATACAAATGTTCCATGTGTAGATGAAATACTTTTTTGCTTGTAAGACTACCTAGCATCTGCCCTCATTTGAGACATTTTTCTGGTCATTTCTGCCAGGTTGGTATGTGGATCATCTTCTTACTTAATCATCACAATGTTAATGAACCAGAATTAAAAGCATTAATTAAGATTTCAACCAAAATAGGTGTATATTTAGCCAGAATTAAATAATTGCCTTTTATGGCAAACTGTATAATCTTTTTAAATGATACGGGAAATTGCTCATGTGTAATAAGCTATGCCTATAATCATTCATTTTAGTTTTAGTTCTTTACAGAGCACATTAATTAATATCCCAGAGAAGCACTCTTTTTTTCTTTCATAGGATTCTAGCAAAGGTAGACCTTAGAAATGTACTTCAGTAGATCAAAGTAAGAATCATGACTCACTCTAGGATGATTGACCATTTGCCAGGTGAATTATAACCCAGAGGCAGAGCATTTTAGCACAACAGCCAAGAATTTCTGATCAATGTGTAGCCCTTGAATAAGCACTCTAAAATATTAATCTAATCACAAAAATTTAGAATGGAAATTGTTGTAGTGCTCTGAAGCAGAGCATATTAGTATATTGTGTACATAGTATATTGAACTTTATTTTGGAATGAGAATCTAGGAGGATTGTAAAACAACTGCTTCATCTTATATACCCTCATAGGCTTTTTCTGTAATAATTTGCTTTTTATTCTGCAGTGAGCAACAGAAAAACAAATAAACATGGTTTATGCTAAGCAAGTCTTAGATTACTTAAGTACTGGGTAGTTATTTAAGAAGGTTTAAGAATGACCTAATTTAGCCAATGAAGGATCTTTTATTTATAAGAAGAAGAAAGGTAAAATAAAAAAAAAAACTCTACATCAGACACAAATTACAACCAAGCCATTAATTTCAAGTCCTTTTAAGTCAGACACGACTGAGCGACTGAACTGAACTGAACTGAACTGATGATAATATTGATGGAGGAAAGGAACTGTTTTAGGAAATGAACAAACTCATGATACACCCTTGCTTATTTATTCTTTTGTTGCCTCTATACATCTTTCAAGTCTGAATTACTCCAGCGTATGGCTTTTCACACTCATGTTCTGGATTACTCTTCTAACTTTTTTCCATTTCTCTCACTTCTGTATAGGTGTAGCATCTCTTTTAATATTCCCCACACTTCACTATCCTTCAACACACCATTTTGGTTCCAACTCATTGCCTTTGCCTTTCTCTCCACTTAAAATATCCTTTTTCTTCTCTGTCAAGAGTCATCATCCTTAATCATCCATAATCATATGTATGATTTATATGATTTATATATTTTGATGATTCATTATATAACTTACTATGGCTCAACTTCAAAATATATATTAATTATTACCTCTTTTTGAAAACATTTCCTAATTCCCCCCCCCAGGAAGCTAGTCTCTCATTTGTGTTTCAGTAGGTCTTAGCACTTACATGCTGCTGCTGCTGCTAAGTCACTTCAGTCGTGTCCGACTCTGCGTGACCCCATAGACAGAAGCCCACCAGGCTCCCCCGTCCCTGGGATTCTCCAGGCAAGAACACTGGAGTGGGTTGCCATTTCCTTCTCCAATGTGTGAAAGTGAAAGTGAAGTCGCTCAGTCGTACCCAACCCTTGGCGACCCCACGGACTACAGCCAACCAGGATCCTCCATACATGGGATTTTCTAGGCAATAGTACTGGAGTGGCTTGCCATTGCCTTCTCCAAGCACTTACTTATATTACCCTTTATTACAAGAAATACTTATGTGTTTTAATGACCAGACTTTGATACAATAGGAGAAAGATGATAAACAATTTTGCAGTGTATCCAGCTAAACCTTCACTGTCTAACACTCTAACCACTAGTTATTTGTGCCTAGTGAGAATTTAGAATGTAGCTAGTGTGACAGAGGAACTGAATATTTAATTATATTAATTCAAGTTTAATTATTTTAAGTTTCAGTTGAAATAGTAACATTTTACATAGTCAGTAGTCACATATATCTAGTGGCTAACATATTCTGTATGGCAGATATAAAATACTTCTGTCATTGTAGACACTTGCACAGTAGAATTTAGGACAAAGGAATGAGGGGATGAATGAATTCTACAGGATAGGCTAGTAACATTTGCTTTGCAATGGATGGATGCCGTTGTGTTGGATTGTATCTATGACTGTGTTTTGAGGATCATTTCACAGCTTTATGGAAACAGATAATCTCAACTTGACCAAGAAGATAATAACAATATAAAACACCAAAGAAACCAAAGGGAGTATTCAAGTTTATCTCTGGTGAATTCCTTAGATATTCACCCAAGACATGCTTACCTGTCTTGGTAAGTATGGCAGTATAGCAAGCATCATCTTTTAAGACAAAGGCATGCAAGAAATAGAATTGAGCCGGAGGTAATAATTCTATCCCCTAAGACTGAGATGTCTTCAGATAAGGAAGTAAATCACTCACTCTTTTTCAAACTTAATTTTATATTAATACATAAATACAAATTTAATTTTATGTTAACTCACCTGATTCATTAGGGAACTACTATCCAAAAGAATGAAAGAAAGAAAACAAGCAAAAAAAAAAACACAACTATTGGTAAGGATGTGGAACCACTAGAACTGCTGTGCATTAATGATGAGAATGTAAAAGAATGCAGTCATTATGAAAAATAGAATGGTGGTCCTTCAAAAATTTAAACTGAATTACCAAAGGATCTAGCAACCCCACTTCTAGGTATATACCCAGAAGACTGAAAACAGAGAATGCAATAGATATTTTTACTGCCATGCTCATATTGACATTATTCACAATTCACAAAACGTAAGAAGAACTCAAATATCTTTCAACATATAAAGGGATAATCAAGATATGTTATATAACTATAAGTGAATATTATTCAGCTTTAAAGGGAATCAGTCTCTGATACATGGTACAATATAGATGAATCTTGAAAATATTGTGTTAATTGACATTGTAGGACATAAAAGAATAAATACTGTAGGGCTCCACTTACATGATGTACTTAGAATAGTCGGATCCATAGAGATAGTAAGTAGAGTAGTGGTTGTAAGGGCTGAGGTAGGAAGGAATGGGAGTTATTGTTTAATGACTATAGCCTTTCAGTTTAAGATGATGAGAAAGTTCTGGAAATGGACTAAGAGTGATGGTTCCTCAACAATGTGAATGCATTTAATGACACTTAGTTGTATACATTAAAATGTTAAATTTATGATATGTATATTTTACCACATGAAAAATTACTTTGATAAATATTTATTAACGTAATGCGTGGTTGGACACCTTCATCTCTTAGAAAAATATTCATTTTTCCAATGTGGCCTCTCAATGCCCTTTAGAACATTAAACACAACCCCATAGAATAGTCTTATTAATATTGAGAAAGGTGATCAGAGAAAATAAATTTTATAGACAATGAATATACATGCAGTGCATCAGGTCTGTGGGATGTACTCTATTAAACAAGCACATTTAATAGAGGGAGGGAAGAAACCCTTAACAGTGAGAATTGTGCTTCTGGATGTGACAGCTGCTGACGTGTGACGGAGATTTTGGAATGGAATCACTGCATAACTGGATGCAGTGAAGCAGATGTGAAGCCCCAGGAGGACTTTGTGTTGGGGTTGACACAAAGTGGCCAGTAAGGCAATGCCTTAGCCACCTGCACATGCAAACTGCTAGATCAAAGACCAAATGATCAAATGGGATTACTCCAGTGACACAAATGTATGCAGTTATCGTGAATTGCAGATTATGGATCATCTGCTCCTTTGCTGACTCCTTGGGGGGCAGGATGTATACAAGGAAAGGTCTTATTGTAGTGATGGTAAGAACACTAATTGCTCTCAATGCTGGGAAAAAAAGCAAGAGTCATATCCTCCCCTTTTATGTTTTCTTTCCTTAGTGTGATGACTTACCCTCTTATATAATATTGTTTTAATCCACCCTCCTATTCTATACCATTAAATATTCTAGGGAGGTGCAACTTGGCATCTAATGGATAAATCTTCTTCATATGATGATCTATCATACATAAAAAGCATCCTGAACACACTGTTGTATTTAAAATGGACAACTGATGGGGACCTGCTATATAGCAAAGGAATGCTGCACAATGTTCTGTAATAACCTAAATGGTAAAATAATTTGAAAAAAATAGATACATGTATATGTATAAGTGAATCACTTTGCTGTCCACTTGAAAAACTAACATAACACTGCTAATCAACTATGCTCCAATATTAAATAAAAATTAAAAGAAAAAACATCCTGAAATTTACTTTATTTGGTACATTACTCAGAGACAAAGATATTCATATACCATGCAAACAGACCTTGAGCTGTGTGAATTATTTTTCTAGGAGGGTAATGCATTGGATTGACTCGGTTTTGCTCTCTTGCCTAATGCTGTTGATTGCAGGTGTTTTTCCACCAAATTGAATTCAGATTAGTGAGTGCAAGAGTGTAGAAAGAAAAGTCCAGTTTTATTAGATATTAGAATAATATTCTGACTAGACAGATTAATCAATCTTTTTCATTCAGAGCACAGTAAGATAATTTGGGAGTGTATAGAAAGCTATTTTTAAAGTGGTATCCTGGAATGAGAGCTTGAGCAGAGGTCAGGGAATATATCAGAAAATAATTGTATATTTTTCTAGAGCTGTACTTATAACTAATATAATAGTGAATATATTATTTATTTTACTTTAGTTGCCACTGCCAGAGGAGCAAAGAAATATTTTGTCATAAAGCCATACAGCTTTGCCTGTCCTCCCACAGTTCACCTACTTTATGGATTTTTAATTGAGACACAGAAGGTATATAACATTGCACAATTTTAAGGTAATAAAATGTTGAGTTGATACACTTATATAGTACAAAATGATTACCACCATAGCATTAATTAACACCTTTTTTATGTGACATAATTACTATTTCTTCATTGTGATGAGAACTTTTAGGGTTCACTTGCAAGTGTCATGTATACGGTACCGTATTTTAAACTATGAGCACCATTGTGTACATTAGATCACCACCTTGCATTTTCTTTCATCTTTCTTTCATTTTCATTCTTTCTCCATTAAGATTCTCCACTCTTTCTGAAAGGAGAAGTAATTTAAAAGAGAAATTATCATGCTAAGTGAAGTAAGTCAGACAGAGAAAGACAAATATCATATATTACATGTAGAATCTAAAAAAATAATACAATTGAACTTATTTACAAAACAGAAACAGATTCACAGACTTTGAAAACAAACTTATAGTTACCAAAAGGGAAAGGTGCAAGGGGAGGGATAAATTAGGAGGGTGGTATTAACATATAAACAGTACTATATGTAAAATAGATAGTCAGCAAGGATCTACTGTATAGCACAGGAAACTCTACTCAATATTCAGTAACAACCTCAATGGGAAAAGACTCTGTAAAAGAGTGGATATATATGCCTGTATGACTGGATCACTTTGCTGTACACCTGAAACTAGCATAATGGTATGAATCAACTATACTGCAACATAAAATAAAATTTGTGTCAAAAAGGAAAAAGAATAAAAGACATGACATAAAAATACACTGCTGCTGCTGCTGCTGCTGCTAAGTCACTTCAGTCGTGTCCGACTCTGTGTGACCCCACAGACGGAAGCCCACCAGGCTCCCCCGTCCCTGGGATTCTCCAGGCAAGAACACTGGAGTGGGTTGCCATTTCCTTCCCCAATGTGTGAAAGTGAAAAGTGAAAGTGAAGTCGCTCAGTCATGTCTGACTCGTAGCGACCCCATGGACTGCAGCCTACCAGGCTCCTCTGTCCATGGGATTTTCTAGGCAAGAATACTGGAGTGGCTTGCCATTGCCTTCTCCGAAAAATACACTAGAAAATAATAATAAATTGAAGAGATGACGTAGAGAATACAGGAAATTTCCCATTGGATCTTTGTTTTACATTGAAATTCTTGTCTTCCATTACTTACTTTGGCAGAATAAGCATGAACAAGCCATAGTTCACTTCATCAAATATATAGTAAATACCAATTTCTATGATGCACGGTACTGGATATTAAATGGTGTGGAAGTGAATGAAAGTGATCTCCACCCTCAGTAAATTCAAGTTCTAGCATGGAGTAGCTCCCATCCAACAGTATCAGCAGGGTTTTCTCTCTGCTTTCCTTTCCACTTCTCTAATTATGTGTAACACCTGTTCCCACACAGTTGTTTCAGAAAAATCTGTTTTTCTTCTATTCTAAGACAATCATTCTCATTGGGGTAAGAAGTTGTCCATTTTCTCCTTTCCTGTCTTCAACCTTTTCATTCACTGGCTCCTTTATTTATTTTTCTAATTATTTCCACTCAAGGAAAACAAAAGTCCTTCAAAAAAATTTTCCTTAAAAATTTGTTGTTAAATCCCTTATATCTAAGTAAAACTGCCTTTGCTGGGAGGGAAAAAAAATGTTGTTCAATCGCTAAGCCACGCCCAACTCTTTGCAATGCCATGCCCTGAAGCATGGTAAGTTCCGCTGTCTTCCACTCTCTCCCAGAGTTTGCTCAAACTCATGTCCACTGATTCGCTAATGCTATCTAACCATCTCATCCTCTGCCATCCTGTTCTCCTTTTGTCTTCAATCTTTCCCAGGCTCAGGGTCTTTTCCATTGAGTTGGTTCTTCACATCTGGTTGCCAAAGTATTGGAGCTTCAGCTTCAGCATCAGTCCTTCCAATGAATATTCAGGACTGATTGCCTTTGGGATTGACTAGTTTGATCTTCTTGCAGTCCACGGTACTATCAAGAGTCTTCTTCAGCACCACAGTTCAAAAGCTTCAATTCTTTGGCACTCAGTCTTTATGGTCCAATTCTAACATCCATACACGACTACTGTGAAAACAGCTTTGACCATATAGACCTTCATTGGCACAGTGATGTCTCTGCTTTTCAATATGCTGTCTAGGTTTGTCATACCTTTCTTTCCAAGGAGTGGGTGTCTTTTAATTTCATGGCTACAGTCACCATCTGAAGAGATTTTGGAACACAGGAAAATAAAATCTGGCACTTCTACTTTTTCCACATCTATTTGCCATGAAGTGATGGAACCAGATGCCATGATATTAGTTTTTTGAATGTTGAGTTTTAAGCCAGCTTTTTCACTCTGCTCTTTTACTCTCCTCAAGGGACTCTATAGTTCATTTTGGTTTCTGCCATTAGAGTGGTATCATCAGGTTATCTAAGGTTGTTGATATTTCTCCCATCAGTCTTGATTCCAGCATGTGCTTCATCCAGTCTGGCATTTCACATGATATACTCTGTATATAAGTTAAAGAAGCCTTGTCATACTCCTTTCCCAAATTTGAACATCTGTTGTTCCATGTCTGGTTCTTGACCTGCCTACAGGTTTCTTAGATGACAGGTAAGGTGTCTGTCTTCTTTAAGAGTGTTCCACAATTTGTTGTGATCTACACAGTCAAAGCCTTTATCAAAGTTAATGAAGCAGAATTAAATGTATTTCTAGAACTCCTCTGTTTTCTCCATGATCCAATGAATGTTGGCAACATGATCTCTGGTTCCTCTGCCTCTTTGAAATTCAGTTTGTACACCAGGGAGTTCTCAATTCACGTATTGCTAAAGCCCAACTTGAAGGATTTTGAGCTACGAAGATCATAATCAATCTGATTTCAGTACTGAACATCTGGTGATGTCCACATTATGTACATCAGAGTTGTTCTTGTGTTGCAGGAAAAGAGAGTTTTCTATGACCAGTGTGTTCTATTGACAAAACTCTGTTAGTGTTTCCCTTTTATTTTATAATCCCAAGCCAAACTTGCCTGTTTTTCCGTATTTCTCTTGACTTCCTACTTTTGCATGCCAATCCTGGATGATAAAAAGGATGTATTTTTTTGGTGGTGGTCACTCATCTAGAGTTGGTCATCTGGGAGTCTTCCACATGTGGGCCTTAGGAAGCATTACTACAAACACAGATTGTGGAGGTAATGGAATTCCAGCTGAGCTATTTAAAATCCTAAAAGGTGATGCTGTTAAAGTGATGCATTCATATGTCAGAAAATTTGGGAAACTCAGCAGTAGTCACAGGACTGGAAAAGGTCAGTTTTCATTCCAATCCCAAAGAAGGGCAACACCAAAGAATGTTCATATGATAGACAAGTTATGCTCAAAATCCTTCAACCTTTATATAATGGAGAATTATATATATAATTTTTTGTTGAAATCCGGAAGTTGGTGATGGACAGGGAGGCCTGGCGTGCTGTGATTCATGGGGTCGCAAAGAGTCAGACACAACTGAGCGACTGAACTGAACTGAATGGAAAATAAGATGATGTGGTATTAATGATAATTAATAACTATGCTTGTATTGTGCTCCAATACTTTGGTGACGAGTTGACTCACTGGAAAAGACTCTGATGCTGGGAAGGATTGGGGGCAGGAGGAGAAGGGGATGACAGAGAATGAGATGACCGGATGGCATCACCGACTCAATGGACATGAGTCTGAGTGAACTCCGGGAGTTGGTGATGGACAGGGAGGCCTGGCATGCTGTGATTCATGGGGTCGCAAAGAATCGGACATGACTGAGCGACTGAACTGAACTGATGCTTGTACATGAAGATATTTATGGATGCTCACTCAGCATTGCTTTTTTGGCACATAATCCTACAAATCAGTGAGTAGGCAATATCACCACTGTCTTCCAGAAAGGAAACGTGATTTTCATGTGCACGGTTTCATAGATAACTGGCAGAGCTTTGATTCAAATACTGTTCTGTTTGACTCCAGAATCCAGTTAAAATTCTTAACTTTAAAATACCTCATGCAAATTTGTCCCTCCATGGCAAAGTTTCTTAACTTTGCAGTACATTGAAATCACTTAGAAAGTTTTGTTTTGTTTTTTCTTTTTTTGTAATCCCATTGTCTAACCTGAACTCCAAATCACTTATATCAGAATCCCTTAGGATGTGAAGCAGTAGTCAATTTCTAAAAAATTTCTTTGATTTTAATGAGATTCTAATGAGCAGAAAAGATAACCACTGTTCTATCGTAAACATTTTGATGATACTCAAGTCTTTATGTCTGGCATGGAGCTCTCTCCCCAGCGTTAAACTTACATTGTCCAGGGTTTACTGCATCACTTCATAAGTCTGTCCTTACTGCCACTTCGGATTTCTCCTCTTCCAAAATAAACTCACCCATCACCACCCAAATAGTTGCCTTCTAGAATCTGTATGTTATTTAATTTTTCCCACTCCCTACTGCTCTAGGTCTCATAAGTAAAAATCTGTTCAATAGTCTCTCAAATTGTGACTTTCCTAACACCTTATGTTTGGGAATTGATAATTTTTTTTATTATATTAGTATTTCAGAAATATTTTTCCCATTTTCCTTCCCTCTTTTCTTCATCACCGCTGTAGGTAAGTTTACTCAGGCTGTGGCAGACTCCCCAACTCAAGGAGTCTCTCTTTGATTCATTTCCCTGTTTAATGCCGTCAGTGTTATCTTTCTAACAGCCCATCAGTTGTGTCACTCTTTATTAAAAACTCTGTCCATTGACTGCACAATACAGTCCAAACAACTTAACATATATTAACAAACTTCATGAGACCTTTTACCATCTGGACACACTTCTTTACCTCACCAATTTCCTTTTTCTTGACCAAATACCCTAGTTTACAAAGCCCCTTCTGTACTCTGCTTTCCCTTAAAAAAAAAGACATCACAATTATCCATTGTCAGTCTTTTCCATGGTTTGTCAACATCATGGGGGAAGGATAGGCATCCATATTTCAGTATTTTCACTGTTGTTAGCTGAGTGCTTTTCAGAAAGAAGTTATTTTAGAAAAAAGATATGTGTTGAATACATATGTGAGGGGTGTGTGCAGAAGCTTTTCACAACTCTGTCATTTCATATGTTTTCCTCTATGAATAGAATGATCAAATACTTTCTCTCTCTCTGGTAAACTCATACTTTTAATGTGACATACACATTGAAATACTTCTGGAGTTCAAGAGACAGAAATAATGTAGTAGATTTTTCCTCTTTGATTCCACAATGCATTGTTCCTGTAACTGTAATTGGAATTCTATCAAATATCAATGCACAGGCTTGTGTCCCTTCTAAACTAAGAATACTGAAGAACTGGGGGCATAAATTGTTTCTGTTTGTTTCATCTGCACATATGATGATGCTTGGAATACAGGTGGTTCTTCAGTTGTCACCTTTGTTGAATGGACGTCTGATTTCATGTATTATTGAGGGGATTCAAAGACACTGCCTAGCTTATTCCAGCTTCTAAATTTAATGGTAAGATTGCACATCTTTCTTCTGGGAAAAAATAAAAATAGGATAATATCTACTATTTTGTGATCATTCATTAATGGTCTTATGAGTAAAGAAGATCGTTGAATTTATTATCTGAATAATCAATTGTCACTGCTTTGTAAGTTCTTGACTTTATTATTATAGACATAACTTACAAGATAATTGAAATATGGCTGCTATCCTTAAATATTAAAATAAAAAAAAGATTAAAAAAGACCTTGACTTTTCGAGTGAGAGAGGAATGGTCTTTACTCTTCACTTACACCTTTTATGGGCTTTCCTAATAGCTCAGCTGGTAAAGAATCTGCTTGTAGTGTGGGAGACCTGAGTTCGATCCCTGGGTTGGGAAGATCCCCTGAAGGAGAGAATGGCAACCCATTTCAGTATTCTTGCCTGGAGAACCCCCATGGACAGAGGAGCCTGGTGGGCTATAGTCCATGGGGTCGCAAAGAGTCAGACACAACTGAGCAACAAGCACTTACTTACTTTGTGTAGTAATGCAATAATATAATAAACAATTCACATTTGGGAAGGCAAAGCAACATAAATAATGAATGTTCTATAAAATTTGTATTTAATTACAGAGAATTAAAGGCCAACTCAGTTTCCATTTGTGTACTGAAGTATAGAATACTACATAAATTCAAGGAAAATATTCAAGTATTAAAATTTAACAGTAAGAGTTTTTCACATGATGCAGAAAATTATAAAACTAGCACACTACTTGAGCTTAAGCATATTTTTGTTTGCTTGTTTGGGTTGTTTTTTTTTTTTTTTTTGCTACACAGCAAGGCATGTGGAATCTTAGCTCCCCAACCAGAGTTCGAACTTGTGTTCCCTGCATTGGGAGTTCAGAGCCTTAACCACAGGGCCACCAGGGAGGTTCCTCAAGCATATTTTATTTACTCTTTCTCTTGTGCATAAAGAATAAAACCATTCCCACACCTGGGTTCTCTACCCTCACTGTCAGCCAGTGCTTCCTAATAGAAATATTAATATAACCCCAAGCTACTGCTCAAGGTTTTCAGACTATATTCCTACCTGGGAAAACTCATTAAAAAAAAAATTCCTCTGGAGCATGCTAAAACAACTAAATATATTATAAAATGAATTGTTGTAGTCATATAATTTTTTATATAATATACACAAATTGTTTCATAATACCTGCATATTACAGTCACTTTACTATCTAAAAATGCAGATAATTTAAGAAAAGAGAAAAGACCTGAAAAGAAATGTAGGCTTTGGTGTTTGGTAACATGTTTGTTATTTCAAATGAAAACTTTGGAATAAAACCAATTGTATTTAAACAACATCATTTAAACATGCATGCAAATCCATTCTAATAGTATAATTCTATATGTAAAGACTACAGATGCCTTATAATCTATCTCTTCCATCTGTAAAAAAGATAATAAAACTGTGTTTTTTATGATATCATTGAGATTTTATAATAATATATCACACATTTCCATTTAGTTCACTACTGCTTCATAACCTCTGTATCTGAACACTCCAAACTGCATTTCACTAAGCATATAACTCACCATCAGACAAGTCTCATGAATTCATTTTACCATAATCTGATGATCTGTTTTAAATTTTACCCCTCTATATTATTTGAAATAATTTTATATGTAGATATATAGTACAACTTATTAATTTTTTTAAAAAATGGAAAGTATCAATATTTGAATCTAATAAAATCTGGAGTAGTATAGTTTTAATGGTTATTAAACAGCTATGCTTTTTATGAGAGTCAGAAATCCAAGTAATAAAGTAACGAAAATATGAGGGCAGTTTTTCCAACCAGATTGTCAAGAATTTTACAATAGACAATACATATACACACATACAGATTCCCATTATTTCTATTTCCAAACTCCTTGTAGGAGTTCCAGTATCCTATATAAGTCCAGAAAAACATCTTTCCAAAATAAATGAAAATAAAGAACTGAATGCTTTAAAATGCATTGAGGACATTGTGTTTCCAGCTCACAGTGTCTTTAATGAAACATTGAAATTATGAAATATATCTACAACTGAAATATACTAGTATCTTTAAAAAAAAAAAGAAAATCCAATTGTAAAACAAAAATGAGTTTATACTCCTGGCTTAGTACTATATGATTTATGGGATGAAATAGTCTTTTGTACAAAGAAAATAACATTGAATATATAACTTAGAAATTAAATTAAGTTCAGTTTTTTTATTTAGAATATGATGATGATGGACTGAAGTATTACTTTGTGTAAACATATAATATTGAAGTAATGCAGAGATTAGGAATTAATTTATGCTGGGAATCTAATTATCAACCAAGATAAGTTCAGTTCAGTCACTCAGTCATGTCCAGCTCTTTGCGACACTATGAATCACAGCATGCCAGGCCTCCCTGTCCATCACCAACTCCCAGAGTTCACTCAAATTCATGTCCATCGAGTCGGTGATGCATTCGAGCCATCTCATTCTCTGTCATCCCCTTCTCCTCCTGCCCCAAATCCCTGCTAGCATCAGAGTCTTTTCCAGTGAGTCAGCTCTTTGCATGAGGTGGCCAAAGTACTGGAGTTTCAGCTTCAACATCAGTCCCTCCAATGAACACCCAGGACTGATCTCCTTTAGAATGGATTGGTTGGATCTCCTTGCAGTCCAAGGGACTCTCAAGAGTCTTCTCCAACACCACAGATCAAAAGCATCAATTCTTCAGCGCACAGCTTTCTTCACAGTCCAACTCTCACACCCATACATGACCACTGGAAAAACCATAGCCTTGACTAGACGGACCTTTGTTGGCAAAGTAATGTCTCTGCTTTTTAATATGCTATCTAGATTGGTCATAACTTTCCTTCCAAGGAGTAAGTGTCTTTTAATTTCATGGCTGCAGTCAGCATCTGAAGAGATTTTGGAGCCCCCCCAAAAAAAGTCTGACACTGTTTCCACTGTTTCCCCATCTATTTCCCATGAAGTGATGGGACCAGATGCCATGGTCTTCGTTTTCTGAATGTTGAGCTTTAAGCCAACTTTTTAGCTCTCCTCTTTCACTTTCATTAAGAGGCTTTTTAGTTCCTCTTCGCTTTCTGCCATAAGGGTGGTGTCATCTGCATATCTGAGGTTATTGATATTTCTCCCAGCAATCTTGATTCCAGCTTGTGCTTCTTCCAGACCAGCGTTCCTCATGATGTACTCTGCATAGAAGTTAAATAAAAAGAGTAACAATATACAGCCTTGATGTACTCGTTTTCCTATTTGAAACCAGTCTGCTGTTCCATGTCCAGTTCTAACTGTTGCTTCCTGACCTGCATACAGGTTTCTCAGGAGGCAGGTCAGGTGGTCTGGGATTCCTATTTCTTTCAGAATGTTCCACAGTTTATTGTGATCCACACAGTCAAAGGCTTTGGCATAGTCAATAAAGCAGAAATAGATGATTTTTTGGAAATCTCTTGTTTTTTCGATGATCCAGCAGATGTTGGCAGTTTGAACTCTGGTTCCTCTGCCTTTTCTAAAACCAGCTTGAACATCTAAAAGTTCACGGTTCATGTATTACTGAAGCCTGGCTTGGAGAATTTTGAGCATGACTTTACTAGCGTGTGAGATGAATGCAATTGTGCGGTAGTTTGAGCATTCTTTTGCTTTGCCTTTCTTTGAGATTGGAATGGAAACTGACCCTTTCCAGTCCTGTGGCCACTGCTGAGTTTTCCAAATTTGCTTGCATATTGAGTGCAGCACTTTCACAGCATCATCTTTCAGGATTTGAAATAGCTCAACTGGAATTCCATCACCTCCACTAGCTTTGTGCTTCGTGATGCTTTCTAAGGCCCACTTGACTTCACATTCCAAGATGTCTGGCTCTAGGTGGGTGATCACACTATCGTGATTATCTTGGTCATGAAGATCTTTTTTGTATACTTCTTCTGTGTATTCTTGCCACCTCTTCTTAATCTCTTCTGCTTCTGTTAGGTCCATACCATTTCTGTCCTTTATCGAGCCCATCTTTGCATGAAACGTTCCCTTGGTATCTCTAATTTTCTTGAAGAGATCTCTAGTCTTTCCCATTCTGTTGTTTTCCTCTATTTCTTTGCAATGATCGCTGAGGAATGCTTTCTTATCTCTCCTTGCTATTCTTTGGAACTCTGCATTCAGATGCTTATATCTTTCCTTTACTCCTTTGCTTTTCGCTTCTCTTTTTTTCACAGCTATTTGTAAGGCCTCCTCACACAGCCGTTTTGCTTTTTTGTATTTCTTTTCCATGGGGATGGTGTTGATCCCTGTCTCCTGTACAATGTCACGAACCTCCATCCAGAGTTCATCAGGCACTCTATCTATCAGATCTAGTCCCTTAAATCTATTTCTCACTTCCACTGCATAATCATAAGGGATTTGATTTAGGTCATATATGAATGATCTAATGGTTTTCATGGTTTTCCCTACTTTCTTCAATTTAAGTCTGAATTTGGCAATGAGGAGTTCATGATCTGAGCCACAGTCAGCTTCCAGTCTTGTTTTTGCTAATTGTATAGAGCTTCTCCATCTTTCGCTGCAAACAATATAATCAATCTGATTTCGGTGTTGACCATCTGGTGATGTCCGTGTGTAGAGTCTTCTCTGTGTTGTTGGAAGCAAAAATATTAGGTATGAAATTATAAAACATTTGAGGTGGAAGAGGATCTGGAGTGGCATTCCTGATCCCATTACTGAGAGGCTCAGTTCAGTTCAGTTCAGTCGCTCAGTCGTGTCCGACTCTTTGCGACCCCATGAATCACAGCATGCCAGGCCTCCCTGTCCATCACTAACTCCCGGAGTACACTCAAACTCATGTGCATCAAGTCAGTGATGCCATCCAGCCATCTCATTCTCTGTCATCCCCTTCTCTGCCCGCCCCTAATCCTTCCCAGCATCAGAGTCTTTTCCAGAGAGTCAATTCTTCGCATGAAGTGGCCAAAGTACTGAAGTTTCAGCTTCAGCGTCAGTCCTTCCAATGAACACCCAGGATTGATCGGCTCTAGAATGGACTGGCTGGATCTCCTTGAAGTCCAAGGGACTCTCAAGAGTCTTCTCCAGCACCACAGTTCAAAAGCATCAATTCTTCGGCGATCAGCTTTCTTCACAGTCCAAATTTCACTTCCATACATAACCACGGGAAAAACCATAGCCTTGACTAGACGGACCTTGGTTGGCAAAGTAATGTCTCTGCTTTTTAATATACTATCTAGGTTGGTCATAACTTTCCTTCCAAGGAGTAAGAGTCTTTTCATTTCATGGCTGCAATCAGCATCTGCAGTGATTTTGGAACCCCTAAAGATAAAGTCTGACACTGTTTCCACTGTTTCCCCATCTATTTCCCATGAAGTGATGGGACCAGATGCCATGATCTTTGTTTTCTGAATGTTGAGCTTCAAGCCAAACTTTTCACTCTCCTCTTTCATTTCATCAAGAGGCTTTTTAGTTCCTTTTCACTTTCTGCCATAAGGGTGGTGTCATCTGCATATCTGAGCTTATTGATATTTCTCCCGGCAATCTTGATTACAGCTTGTGCTTCTTCCAGCCCAGCGTTCCTCGTGATGTACTCTGCATATAAGCTAGAGACCCAGAAATAGAAAGTTACATCAAGGGATGAAAACTTAAGTAGAAATTGAGCTATTTTAAACTTAAATTAATTAAATACTTAATTAAAGAGTCTGCCTGCTGCGTGGGAGACTTGGGTTCGATCCCTGGGTCAGGAATATCTTCTGGAGAAAGATATGGCAACCCCCTCCAATATTCCTGCCTGGAGAATTCCATGGACAGAGGAGTCTGGTGGGTTACAGTCCATTGTGTCAGAAAGTGTTGTATATGACTGAGAGACTAACTTTTTTTTTCAAACTTAAATGTGTATTATAAATTGATGAATGAAATGATGTTTGTTTTGAAAATATCTTCTATGAACATATTTTAGAAGATGTTGGAAGAATTTCAAATTAATAGTTATATTGTAATAATTTATGGTAAAGTACTAAAGCAGTAAATTGGGCAGAATTAAATAATAGAATGCTTGTATCAAAAATTTGTATTTTTCAATAAGTCATCTTAAATAGCTTCCCAGTGGCTCACTGGTAAAGAATCTGCTTGTCAATGTAGGAGATGCAGGAGTCATGGGTTTGATCCCTGGGTCAGAAAGATCCCCTGGACTAAGAATTGGCAACCCACCCCAGTATTCTTACCTGGAAAATTCCGTGGAGAGAGGAGCCTGGCAGGCTACAGTCCACAGGGTCGCAAAGAGTTGGACACAGCTGAGTGACTAAGCATGCATACACACATGTATCTTATATAGTAGCCTATTTCTTTCTTCCTAAAAATTAATTAAGATTTTTAAAATCTTTTATCTCCAAAATGTCAGTATTTTAAGTATTAAAGAGAAGGTCTTAATACCATCTACATTTTATAAATTGCATTATTTAATTTCTGGATGGATGGAAAGGGTAGATTTGAATAGTTTTTTCCATAGTCTATAATGAACTCGAAAAATGATGAATCTATCCAAATGTCCCACTTTCTTTAGAAATAGGGGAAATTGTAAGGATTGACTCAAAGGTTTACTTTCCTTTTTACACTTTACTGTTTATTAAAAAAAAAAGAAGCATCATGATTTCGTATTCTGTTTCAAGTATATCCATAAACTAGCACAAAAGCAAAGTTGAAGCAATTTACAGGATTGTACCATTATATGAATTACAGTTATGTAAAGAAGAACATCTAATTATGTGAAGAAAAACATGGGTTCATAACAGGAGGATTTTTAAAGGGAGAAAACAAAGCCATTCATGATGACAAAAAAAGAATAAATGACTTCATCCTTAAGCTTATACATATAAGTTCTGTTAGTCCTTAATGCCCTAATTAATTTCCTTAAAATTGTAATGATATTCTAATTAACTATACGGAAAATATTATGTTCCAAAAGAAGAAAGCACGTGGCATTTGTTGAATCTTTGCTACCTGTTTTGGTCAAGGGTTTTTACATGGTTATGGTGTAGAAAATTCTACCATTTTTTCCAAACTCGGAGAACTGACATATTACACTCATTTTTAAATACAAAGAAACAAAAGCTTAAAGATAAAACATGTAAGAAGCAGAGGTATGCTTTTGCTGCTACCTCTGCGATTTCTCTAAGCCTTAGTACCTTTGTATTGCTTCCTTTGAATGTCAAGTAGGCTCCTTATAGACTACTCTGATACATTTGGCAGCCAGCGATAATTGTTATAAGAACTGAAGAATTACATTAATTTATTTGGCTTTTTTTTAAAAATCAGGAAGTAGATTTTATTTTATTTTATTTTCAGAGCTGGTAACTGATAATAATGTACAGGAAATAATTAGCAAGATTCTTCTCCTTAAAAAAAAACAAAAGCAGAAAAAATCCCTGGTAAGTGGTATTGTATTTAGGTGTTATATCTCATAGATACCAGTGCTGTGATTAAGAGTTTTATCTCAGCTAGAATATTCTAGGATAAAGCAATAAGCACCTTCTCTGTGACTGACTGGGTAGGATAATGGATGTAAGCTGTACTTAAAGCAGAAACACTCTGAGTGCTTACAGGGCTACCTTTTATCCTTCCAAACCATAAGGACACTTAACAAGCACCCTTCTGACTGAAATAGAAGGTTTAAATAGGAATAATCATTGGATCCAATTTTTATCCTGGATTATAGAAATGTGGCCATTTGAGACATTCATCTTTAGAGGATATATATATATATATATATATAAATGTGTATATATGTGTGTATATGTATGATATGAATAATATATATTTTTCCTTGTTCATCATATCAAAAGCTACTAGGAGTTTTAAAATGTAGGAACTGTATTAATTTTTAATGAGGGGCCCCTTGTTAATATTTATTTTTTCCACATGTAATACATTTTATCATGGAAATAGAGATAGTAAGTTTTCCTTGAGGATAGGATTTCTTTCTTATCAGTCTTTAAATATGCAGCATCTCACACAAGTACTTTCTTCTAAATAAGTATTCTGTATATTATATTTTCAAACAAATATGTGGGTATATGGATGGCATCAATGAAACAAAATTCTACCTCAGGAAGAGAAAGTTGCATTTTGGCAAGATGTTGCTGAATATATGAAAGGACTGTAGACACAAGAGATTTTATAGTATTGGGGACAGCCTTCTTGGCTCAACTTGACCCTAAAAAATAATTGTCTCATTATAGTCACTTGGTCCCATTAAGCACTTATCGCCAAACTCAACAATGTAGGGTTTTTTTTTTTTTTTTTTCCTATCATTAATGCTTAAGGTAGAATTTTGGAGAAGGCAATGGCACCCCACTCCAGTACTCTTGCCTGGAAAATCCCATGGGTGGAGGAGCCTGGTAGGCTGCAGTCCATGGGGTCGCTAAAAGTCGGACACGACTGAGTGACTTCGCTTTCACTTTTCACTTTCATGCATTAGAGAAGGAAATGGCAACCCACTCTAGTGTTCTTGCCTGGAGAATCCCAGAGACAGGGGAGCCTGGTGGGCGGCCGTCTATGAGGTCGCACAGAGTCGGACACGACTGAAGCGACTTAGCAGCAGCAGAGAGAATTTAATCTCAAGCACATTTGCTTATGAAGGAAGTTCCTATATGAACAATTCCAAATGTTCCAATAATAATTAGAGAAGGAAATAGCAAGGGAATTATAGCAATAGCTGTTGAATTCTGCCACAAGCATAGAGAACTTTTTGTTTACTGACTGATGTTTGAATTAGTAAGGGAACAAAAGCTGAGCTCTAATAATAGAAAGCAATCAGTCTGGTTTGGGACAGAAGCTTAAAAAAATTCTGATTAAAGATACAGAATTAAATGGACTTAATCATTAGATAAAAGAATATGTGGATAGAGAAATACCAGGAGAAACACACCTCCATTGCAATGCTCTACCAATTGTTGTACTGGTACCATAGTGAACTGGCCTGATGGGAAGAATGAACTCATTGGAAAAGACCCTGATGCTGAGAAAGATTGAAAGTGTTAGTCGCTCAGTGTGTCTGACTCTTTGTGATCCCATGGACTGTAGCCCACCAGGCTCCTCTGTCCATGGGATTCCCCAGGCAAGAAAACTGGAGTGGGTTGCCATTTCCTTCTCCAGAGAAAGACTGAAGGCAGGAGGAGAAGGAGACAACAGAGGATGAAATGGTTGGATGGCATCACTGACTCAATAGACATGAGTTTGAGCAAGTTCTGGGAGTTGATGATGGACAGGGAAGCCTGGCATGCCGCCGTCCATGGGATCATAAAGAGTTGGACACAAGTGAGTGACTGAACTGAACTGAAAGCGAAGTGGGTCTGACATTTACCATCAGAACTACTAAATGGCTAATGGTTGGCTGGCGGTGATGGTGAGGGTTGGACATGACTAAGTTGAGATGGGTTGTCTGTGTCCCAAAGGATCTCTCATCCTCCAGCAAATTCCTGGAGCTCTTCAAAAAAGTGGCTTCAGGATTGCAAAGAGAGGGATACCTGAAGCACAATCCATTCCTGGTGTGCTTGTTGTAAGTTTGTTCATGTTTTCATGACCAAACCAGGTCACATGGCAACCCAGATTCAAATCTGGGGAAACAGACCACTTCTCGACTAGAGAATGTGCACTGTCTCCCTGGAAAAGTTTGGGCTTAGTGAAGGGAGTAATCTGCAACTATTTTTTTTTTAAACTCTACCACAGACTCTTTATAAATGTATCTAATAGTTATTTTTATAATTTTTTATAGATGTTAATATAGCCAATTCTGCTGTGGCACACAAAAAGTTAACTCTGGCAGAATGAACTAAATTTACCTTTTGTGAATAAAAAATAAATGTTCTCCACTCAAAATATTGAACACTATGGTTTTTTGTAAGAGTTAAAAATTAACAAACTTAAGAGATGAAATGCACTGACATTTTTAAGGGATTCTTATTTTCAGTACCACTTATTTATAGGCCTATTTATATGCATGAGGGTATAAAATGCGATAGGTAATTCATTGAATTCATCAGGGTATGCGATTCAATGTAGGTGCTTCTTATATAACAGAGGATGTGGTAAATTTAGGATGTAGTAGGACCTCCTGAAGGAGATCAATCCTGGATGTTCATTGGAGGGACTGATGCTAAAGCTGAAACTCCAATACTTTGGCCACCTCATGAGACGAGCTGACTCACTGGAAAAGACTCTGATGCTGGGAAAGGTTGGGGGCGGGAGGAGAAGGGGACGACGGAGAATGAGATGGCTGGATGGCATCACCGACTCTGTGGACATGAGTTTGAGTGTACTCCGGGAGTTGGTGATGGACAGGGAGGCCTGGCGTGCTGTGATTCATGGGGTCGCGGAGAGTCGGACACGACTGAGCGACTGAACTGAACTGAACTGAACTGAGGACCTCCTGATGGAGAAGGCAATGGCAAGCCACTCCAGTACTATTGCCAGAAAATCCCATGGATGGAGGAGCCTGGTAGGCTGCAGTCCGTGGGGTCGCTGGGGGTCGGACACGACTGAGCGACTTCACTTTCACTTTTCACTTTCCACTTTCACACATTGGAGAAGGAAATGGCAACCCACTCCAGTGTTCTTGCCTGGAGAATCCCAGGGACGGGGGAGCCTGGTGGGCTTCCGTCTATGGGGTCACACAGAGTCGGACACGACTGAAGTGATTTAGCAGCAGCAGCAGCAGGACCTCCTGATGGAGAAGGAAATGGCAACCCATTCCAGTACTCTTGCCTGGGAAATCCTGTGGACGGAAGAGCCTGGTAAGCTGCAGTCCATGGGGTCGCAAAGACTCAGACACGACTGAGCAACTTCACTTTCACTTTTCACTTTCATGCATTGGAGAAGGAAATGGCAACCCACTCCAGTGTTCTTGCCTGGAGAATCCCAGGGAAGGCAGAGCCTGGTGAGCTGCTGTCTATGGGGTCACACAGAGTCGGACACGACTGAAGCGACTTAGCAGCAGCAGCAGCAGCAACAGCAGGACCTCCTGAAGTGCTTTCAATTTTAGAATTGGTACAATTTACTATTTTATATCAGAGCTAATGATTAGAAGTTTTATACATTTTAGAAATACTTTGTCATAAAACAGAGAGGTAAATTAAATTATATGAGACTGTCAGCCTGAAACAGGTCTTTGTGTTGTTGACACTGCCATTCTGAACTGGATCACTTTTTCCTCTAATATATGAAGATAATCTACATCTCAAGGAGTAATCTGGAAACCTGAAATCATTAAAATTGAGTGGGTATGATAATATTATTTTAAAAGTATAAGTATAGAATGATCTCAGTTTACCAATTTAAATATTTTGAATTTTGTGTTATTATATTAACATCATTCACATATTGTTTCTTTTGACTTGATGACAATTTCTTTGTATTCCCCCAAATTTGTGTGTGTTGGCTGCTCAGTCGTGTCTGACTCTGCAACCCCATGGACTGTAGCCAGCCAGGATCCTCTGTCCATGGAATTCTCCAGGCAAGAATACTGGAGTGGGTTGCCATTCCCTTCTTCAGGGAATCTTCCCAACCCAGGGATCAGACACAGGTCTCCTGCATTGCAGGCAGATTCTTTACCATCACAATTACAGTCCTTCTTAAGAACTTAAGTCCTGGGAACTCCCTGGCAGTCCAGTGGTTATGATTTGGCACTTTCACTCCAAGATTTCACTGCTCAATCCCTGGTAGGGAAACTAAGGTTCCACAAGCCACACTATGATCAAAAAGCAAACCAAAACAAACAAACAAAAAAAAAATGTTTATTGATTTAGAAAATGTCAATACATTTCTAAAAAACAAACAAAACTTCAAATCCCAAACCAAGACCATATAAAGGGAAATGTTGACATGAGGATAGTATTTGCAGAATTAACTCCAGAACCACTGTTTAAAAAATGTATCTTTATTTCTTCTATCTGCTCCATCAACCATTAAACCTTTTCCAGAGATTCTTCTCAATAGCCTGTCCAACTTTGGGCTCATTACTAATTGACTGCAGGATCTTAACAGCTCTTGTCTTTAAAGTCTCTAAGCCACTCCAGTACTCTTGCCTAGAAAATCCCATGGATGGAGGAGCCTGGTAGGCTGCAGTCCGTGGGGTCACTAAGGGTCGGACACGACTGAGCGACTTCACTTTCACTTTTCCCTTTCACACATTGGAGAAGGAAATGGCAACCCACTCCAGTGTTCTTGCCTGGAGAATCCCAGGGACAGGGGATCCTGGTGGGCTTCCATCTATGGGATCACACAGAGTCGGACACGACTGAAGTGACTTAGCAGCAGCAGCAGATCATCACACAGATGTGCCAGAGATAAAGACAAACGACTTCAGACTTCAGGCAACCTCTGATCCTTTGTGTAAAACCTTATATCCCATGCCTCAGTTCTATAAAATGTCATAAATTAGCATATTATGTGAACAAATATAAGCATGCCTCTATGTGTTTATTTTTCCAAACCCTGAGATGATTGTGAGAAAATCAGAAACAGTGTGTGTTACTCATTTCAGCAGCATATGGTTTCCTATGCACTTGCAAAGACAACACAGGTATACCAGCACAAATTAGCTTTTTTGCACAGTGTTCCAGCAACAGTGGGCACCTGTTTTATAACATTTGTGGCATTGTCTCATTGGCCTTATCTATTTGGGGAGTCTATCTCTTCTGGTGGATTCTGAGTAACTTGTTCGCAGGGAACCAATTACTCAGAATGCATTGGGTCTGGGAGTGCTTACAGGAGAATCAATGATAAGCATGAAAAGCCTCAATGACATGGAATACACAGTGCAATAACACTAGTATTTTATTACAAAATTCTGTGGCAAAATATCACATTTCCTTTAAATATTTCTCCCCATTTTTACTCAAAACAGCATTAATACAATGAGACAAACTTGTGCATAGATATCCTTTAAGACATGCACTGTGTGTTGTTTATAACTCTGAAGAAAATTATTTCAGTTCTCACGGATAACTTTTCCCTCTGAGTGTAAATACACCTGCACACCTTTTATTATATTCTAACTGGAGGGCTAGTGAATAAGTTCTACGTGGTTGAACTAAAAATGCTGGAGGATAATTGGATCTGCAGGCTAAGGTGGTCAGGATTTTAAAGTTTTTATGTGTGAGATTTATTTGTATCACCTACATTATATTTGAGAAAATTCAGATTTATTCTGGCATTTCCATTCTGAATTTTAAACCTGTAGTTAATTTTTAATGCCTTTCTGGAGAGTCTCTTACCTTGCATTGTCTTTAAATCTCAGTAAAATATTTCTTTTCTTAGTGGGAAAACTCATTTCTTGTAGAAGCTGGAATTCCAAAATAGCACACAACTGAATTGCAAGGAAAAAAAAGCCCATCATTTTATTTGGTGTTAAACCTACTCAATTATTCAAGAGAGGCTGCTGAAAACATGAAATTGGCCCTATGAAACTTTTGAGAATTCTCCAGTTTGAATGGCTCCCCTCTGGCACACTTGAAGAAATAAGATGTCAATCCTCAAAGGGATCCTGGGTCAATTTTTGACCAAGCAGTCGCCTAAGAGGCTGGTTTCCAGTGCAGGTATGGAAGTTGAATGCAATAAGATGTGGGAATAGATGGCAAAAGGAAAAGCTAATTCAAGTCAAACAAAGGGGGGGAAAAAGACAAGAATCATCCTTGGAATGGTAGAAAGACTCCAGGGAGAAATAATTAAAGCAGGCTCGTTCCTATGACATTCATCATTGGGTGAGCTGAAAAATCCTGACAGCCTTGTCTTACGTGCTTCATGTGCTTAGCTCTGTCAGGTGATTTTATGAATCACTTATTTTCTGACAGACCTCTTCAAAAAACTGTAGGGCGTCCCACAGGTGGGATTTGTTGATAGAACAAAGAACATCTGTTATATTTTTACACTTCTGACTTTAAACAATGAACTGGGGGGAAAAAAAGTGGCTTGTTTGTCCATTGGCTGCTTCCTGTCTCCCAAGATCTAGGAAAGTTAATCTCGAGGGAATTTTTCTCTTGCTCACGTCTGTGTTTCCGGTTATTAGTGTCCAGTATATGGTAGGCACTCAATAATATGTGCGGGTTAGTTAACATATGAATTAATTAATCTCTGTCACTCCTCCAGCTTCAACACAGGCTTAGGTTAGGTACCAGCTATCTGACTCACTGAGGGTTTCTGCATACACATTTAGAAAATACTGATGGTGCCATAGTCTTTATCAAATCCTGGCATTGTTTTCTTTCTCACTCCTCCACTCCCTTTGTCTTACTTAAAATTTAGTTCATAATTAGAACCCTCCCTTTTATAGGAAGGCTTTTCTAATCATCTTGATATCATGGAGAGTACCCCTTATGGCACTCTTTTGGGATTGTCTGTGTTTTGGATACATTCTCTTAGTAAACAATATTATCTATGAAGACACCCATGGATGTTAGCTTTGCCACTGAATTTTCCCCAGTATTTAGTTTGGTACGTAGCTATAAAAGCAAAGTAAGAAATAGTTTTGAATGAATGAAAAATACACATACTATTCTTAAACCTAAACTTCCTTTTGAAGACTAGAAGCAGAGAAAAGAAACAGTTGAAATATATTCAGTTGACAATTACACTGAATAAAGGCTGCTTATTACAATTCTCCAAGTTCGTTGGAAATGAAGTTAATAATTCAGGGACATTGCTATTCACTAAACGGTTGCTGAGGCACAGAGATGGAAGTATGTATATTTAGGGAAAACTTTGGAGTTCAGTTATAAATCACCTGGTGATTATTAGTATATAAATGTATTGAAGTCTGTCTTTATGGTCTTTTCTCATAACTAGATCATTGGGTGCGAACTTGAATGATCCTAAGAGTAGTCTAATATGGAATGTTACTAGTGCTGTACACTGACCTGTTAGTCGGAGGCACTGCCCACTTGGAGGAGGTGCACACAGCAAGCACAGAATGAATGGCAGGCATTGATAGGATTTTTTTTTTTTTTTGTCTAAGCTATCTATCATCATCTCTCACTTGTATCGCTACAAGGAATAACCTCATCACTGGCCCCAGTGTTTGCATTTTAGTCCCTCCTCTGTAGTCACATCTCCTCACAGCAGCCAGAACAATTTCTTAATAATGAAAACAAGATCATATCTTAATTGAAAATTCCCATGTCTCCCCTTCTCAATTAGGATAAGTGTTCTTGCCTGAAGAATCCCAGGGACAGGGTAGCCTGGTGGGCTGCCGTCTCTGGGGTCGCACAGAGTCGGACACGACTGGAGCGACTTAGCAGCAGCAGCAGCAAACTCCTTGCCCTTTTCTCACAGACCTCAGTAATGTGGGTCTTCCCTAACCCTCCAGTCTCATTCTCAGTATGCGTGAGTGCTAAGCTGCTTCAGTAGTCTCCGACTCTTTGTGACCCCATGGACCCATGGCCCGCCAGCTCCTCTGTCCATGGGGTTCTCCAGGCAAGAATACTGGAGTGGGTTGCCCCGCCCTCCTGCAGGGAATCCTCCTGACCCAGAGAGGGGACCCCATCCCTTACATTTCCTGCATTGCCAGCTGGGTTCTTTACCACTGGTGCCACCCCGGAAGCCGCTTTCTCAGTATGCTCCCTCTCATTTGCTACGTGTCAGCCTCAGAAACCTGCTCTCTGTCTCTGGGACACACCAAGCTCTTTTTTGCTTTACTCTTTGTGTTTGCTCAGATCTCCGCCTGAGCGACTTCTCCCTAGATTTTCAGATGTGATTTTTTTCCCTATCATTTAAGTCTCAAAAATTAAAACGACAGATTTCCCTTCATGAAGGGGTCTCACACTCTCCTAAGCCTTCTCTATCACATGTTCTTATTTTATGCCACACAAAGCAAAATCTTTATTTCTTTTTAATTTCTCTATTTCCTTAATTATTAAATGCTCAGTAGATCATTGTTGGATAAATAAATACCTGAATGAATCTATGGGCCTTTGAAGTGTCAAGCATTTATGCAAAAAAGTTCATTTAACCTCATAATGATGATATCCCCAAGATACCTCTTCACTTCAAAGTGAAGGAAAGTATTGTGGAGGAGCTGGATGACTGTCTCAGAATAACAGAATCGAACAATAATGTGAACTGCCGGTCTATCTGACTTGAACATTTCTGCACTTTCAGCTCTACCACGCTGCCCTCTGACTATCTATTTCAGTAGGAATTAGCAGGAAGTGTCATAAGGAAAAGGGATAATTTCTGAAGATATATTTAGACACATTCTAGATGAAATTAGTACAGAAATTCCTCGTTGGGCTAATGAAGTTGTTACCCTCTAGGTTAATAATCTTTGATACTCTAAATGCTTATCCAAATACTTCCAGTTATAAAGACAAATAAGTCCTGTGATATAATGCACAGCATGGTCACTAGAGTTAATAATGTACTGTGTATTTGAAAGTTGCTAGGAGAGTGGATCATAAAAGTTCTCATCAGAAGAAAAAATTTGTAACTCTGTGTAATAATCAATGTTAACTAAAATTTCTGTTGTAATCACTTCACAATATATACATAATACCAAACCATTGTTATACACCTAAAAGTAGTATGTTCCATGTAAACTGTACATCATTGAAAAAGTATCTAAATAAATAAATGCCTATTTGAATTAATGAAATGCCTCAGTCCTGAAATTCTCGAATATAAAGTGAAAGTGAAGTCGCTCAGTCGTGTCCAACTCTTTGCGACCCCATGGACTGTGGCCCACCAGGCTCCTCCGTCCGTGGGATTCTCCAGGCAAGAGAACTGGAGTGGGTTGCCATTTCCTTCTCGAATATAAGGTGCACCCAAATCACCCAGGCATCCTGATAAAAATACAAATTCTTCCAGGTGACTCGGGCGATATGAATCCATCCACCTACACTTTCTGAGAAGCAGGGGCTGAACCAGCACTAGTTTACACTCATATTCACATGTTTTGTTCCTCAATAATTAGAAAAAGGATTTTCATGGAAGAAGAGGTTGTTATGACTTAGATCAGTTGTACTTGAACTTTGTTTCATATTAGAATCAACTGGGGGGCATTGAAAACTCCCAGAAACCAGCTCGCACCCTGACCAATGAAATCAATCCCCAGGGGTGCCCAGGGAGTGGTATTTTAAAAATTCCACAGTTACTACACTGTATTGAAGACAGTGCACTTCCCCAGTGGCTCAGTGGTAAAGAATCTGCCTGCAATGCAGGAGACCTGGGCTCAATCCTTGGGTCAGGAAGATCTCTTGGAGAAGGAAATGTCAACCAACTCAATTTCTTGCCTGGAGAATCCCACGGACAGAGGAGCCAGGTGGTCTATGGTCCCTTGGGTCACGAAAGAGTTGGACATGACTGAGTGACTGAACAACAACAACAAAAAAAAACTGCAGATAGTACCTGCTCCTCTACACATAGATCGAAGACTAGCAGTTTTGGCTTGGGGATTTGAAAAGTGAAGACTTGGGCCCCAACCAAGATCTGCTGATGTTCTGGCTGCATTTCAAGAAGACCACAGGTGATTTTTTTTCATATACTTTTAAATTTGAGAAGTACTGGTTCAGAGCAAGAAGTTGTTTGTTTACTAAGCTCTCGATTTTCGGGTATGCACAGGAATAATGGAATTCACTGGAGATTTTTGCTGTTGTCACGTCCGACTCTTTGTGACCACATGGACTGTAGCCCACCTGGCTTCTCTGTCCATGGTGTTTTTCAGGCAAGAACATTAGAATGGGTTGCCATTTTCTTCTCCAGGGGATCATCCCAACCCAGGGATTGAACCTTCATCTCTTGCATTGCAAGTGGAAATTTTTAGCACTGTTTAAGAATGAACTTTATGGATAAATATAAAGTCTCACTTACTAAACACTAAGCAGATGAGTGGTTGGATGCCATCACTGACTCAATGGGCACGAGTTGAGTAAACTCCGGAAGTTGATGGACAGGGAGTCCTGATGTGCTGCAGTCCTTGGGATAGCAAAGAGTCAGACACGACTGAGAGACTGAACTGAACTAAATACTAAATATAAATGCTCACTTCATTTGGCAGAGATAATTTGTGAATTTTGCACACTGTTTTGGTTTTGTAATAAAGCTGGTAGTGAAGTTATAGTCAGTGAAATATTCAGTTTGAGATAAGTGCAAGTCTAGAGATGGCCAATGCCATTCAAATTTTCATGAAGTTTTTTTTAGCAGGTTAGTGGTATAGAGGGGGTTGTATGTTTTTGATTAAATGTCAGTAAGAATAGTGGATCTTATCACAAGGTAATTAGGCAGAACAGTGCTAAGCAGGGGAGCAGAACATAAGAATTGGGCACAGGTGAGAACAGTAAAGCCATGGTGTCTATTTTTAAGGGGGAATACACATAATGGAAAATACAGGAAAACAGGTAACCACAAAGCAGAGTGATAAGTAATATAATAGGGGAAGAACAGAGGGTATGGTAGTACAGAAAAGCATACACAATCCTATACCATATTTGGGGTTGGTCAAGAAGGGGGTCTGGGAAGAGCTAATCTCTAAACCTACACCTGAAATGAAGAGGATGACGGGAAGAGGGATCCTGCTAGAGGAAAACAAAGGGAAAATGCATGGAGCTGAGAAGGAACAGGTGCCTATGGGATGTGAATCGAGTTCAGCCTAAGGTTAGTACTGAGGGCCGCTGTCGGTAAGTACGGGAAGAGAGGAGCAGAAAAGGGAAAGGAGGTGGGTGTGGTGAAAGATTCAAGATGTGAGTTTATAGAGAGTTCCCTCCTGAGGGAAAAATGTATCATGCTTCTCCCTTGACTAAAATATTTTAATATTGGTGGAAATGTAGTTATGTTTGCATGTAAGAAAGCTCTTCTAATGTAAGGTTAATGGGAAATACAGAAGGTAAAAAGATAATTGGGCTTTTTCAGTAATTTGGAAAAAATAATGGTACCCTAAACTAGGTGCTGATGGGAAAATGGTGAATTAAATCTAGATTTTAAGAAGTAAAAACTGTAGTGCTTGCAGATTGAATGAATTGGGGATGGGGAAGATTTGAGGATGATGCTCAGGTGTTTGAATCAGGGAAATTTCTTGGAAGATGCCATTCATGGAATAGGACACACAAATCTTTTTGTTGGTTGCTTATTTGAGGGGCTGCTGCCCTGGTGGCTCAGATAATAAAGAATCCACCTGCAATGCATGAGACCTGGGTTTGATCCCTGGGTTGTGAAGATCACTTGGAGAAGGACATGGCAACCCATTCCAGTATTCTTGCCTAGAGAATCCCCATGGACAGAGGTGCCTGGCGGGCTACAGTCCATGGGGTCACAAAGAGTTGGACATAACTGAGCTACTAAGCACAGGGTGGTTAGATGATCTAGGTTATAGATGATGAGCGGTTTTTTGAAATAATGGCATTCCGTGGATAGTAATGTATATGGGTTTGAAGATATCATCATGAAGACACAGGAAAGAGAAGCCGATTGTGAGTCTCCAGCATAGATATCGTAACTTTAAACCATGAAAATGGAAGCACTAGGAATATACCATACAACCTGAAAAAGGGAGTGGGGGGGTTACCTAGGACAAGATCTTTAGGATTATCAACTTTAAGGCATGATCAGAATTTTAAATTGAGTGGAGAAAAGTAGAGAGAAAATATAGATATGTGTCATAGAAGTCAAAGAAAGAGTTTATCAGCAACTTTTGAAATGTGAAAAATGAGCAAAAGTGACTATTGTATTTCAAATAAAGGATGTTCTTGACTATAATATAGATTTTCACAGAGTGACAAGGTCACATAAATTGTGTGGGATTCAAATTTGTGACTTGTAGACCACAAAATTTAGAAAAAAATTTTTCAACATGATTAGCTGAAAATGGGGAGAGTGAGGTAAGGTTTAGAAGAGTCTACACAGTTATGGCAGAATATTCCTGCATTTTTATGTCTTCCCAAGGAACTGCTCTGGCCCCTTTTTTGTGAATAAATAAGGAATTTCTGTTCTGTTTCCTTGTCATAAAATAACCATTTCTTTAAAAATAGCCTTTAATAAGGAATTCTAACATCATTATTTTAGGTTAGTGTAATTTAATGTAATTTTAAAATAAAACATATATAATATTTATATTTGAATAGCTGATCTAGTCTCAAATTTTAAATATTTTTTATTTCACCCCCTACCCCTAGGAATTTCATAAGATTAGAAGTATTTCATCCACATATTTGTTTTCAAAACAGCTGAGCAGATATAGATTCTCAAGCCTGAATTTTATTAACAACATACACATTCAAAACCCTTTAGGAAAAGGTTATAATTCCTGTGTCATTTGGATGTACTAGAAGCTCAATCTATACTATATTTTTGTTTGCTGCTGCTGCTGCTGCTAAATCGCTTCAGTAGTGTCCGACTCTGTGCGACCCCATAGACGGCCGCCCACCAGGCTCCCCCGTCCCTGGGATTCTCCACGCTGGAGTGGGTTGCCATTTCCTTCTCCAATGCATGAAAGTGAAAAATGAAAGTGAAGTCGCTCAGTCGTGTCTGACTCTTCGCGATCCCATGGACTGCAGCCTACCAGGCTCCTCCGCCCATGGGATTCTCCAGGCAAGAGTACTGGAGTGGGGTGCCATCGCCTTCTCCTATATTTTTGTTTAACAATTTGGAAAACTTGTATGTCAATAAAACCTGTAATATATGTCTGGCTAATATTTATATCCAGTTGATATGTACTGTTTTTTATTGGTTTTTATTTGCTTTGTGTTTGGAACATGATACAGATTACAGAGATTACAGACTTCATTGTATCTGGCATGCTTCAAGATGGAAAGTCAGATAATCTTATTTGCTTCATCGCTCCCTTACTTTAATATACTAGCTTTTAATCAGGGGTCAGCATCCAAATCACCTAGTTGGACTTTTAAAAACTTAAATAGCGAGACCTTATCCAAGCCTTAGAGAATTTGAGTTGGTTGAAAGAGTAGGGACATATTTCAGATACTTTGCTAATAATTCTGATGTATGCACGAAGATTTTTTTTTGGCAAAAGATCCCCTAAAAATACAATTTGATTAATTGCTTTGTAGTGGAAGAGCAAAAAAAAAAAAGTAAAACATTTACGCATTGCTCACTATTCCTTCCATACACACTTTTAAAAATATTACTTTCTTTCATTTTTATCTGATATCACAATTTCATTTCACAAAAGATAAAGATGCATTAAAGGGGGAAAATTATATGAAAGGGACATCATGGTTATTTTAAAAGTCACCAGAATAGCATGTTTTCTGACTGTCAGATGTGGAGGAGGAAATGACCTAATTTCGGATATAGGAAACAGACATTTTCACAGTGATTACAAGTCATAATTTCAACTGCCAGTCTTTGGAAGAACAGAACTTCTGATACATGTTTCTGCCAGATGTTAGAGATTTGATAATGTATATTCACTCTCAGGAAATTAAGTATGCTTTGAAGAAAGCATTCTCAAACATATCTACCTATTAGCTCTTTTTGTACCAATCTTTTCATTTCAGGTTAAATTTCGCTATTGTTCACCACTGGGGTGGAGGAGGTGGTGAGTAAATTACTTTGTAGATATCTCAAAATGAATACCAAATTGAATGAATGACTGAACACCAAAATGAATGCCAAATTGAATGAATGACTGATACCAAAATGAACACCAAATTGAATGAATGACTGAACACCAAAATGAATGCCAAATTGAATGAATGAATGAATGAATACCAAAATGAACACCAAATCTCAAAGTGGATACCAAATTAAAATATAATTTATGGGTAATTACTAATTATGATTACATACATCACTATTTTTTTGCATTATGGTGCCCAATCAGTGGATGACTGTAGGCAGACGCTTTACCATCTGAGCACCAGGGAAGTCCTAAGAGTTACATAGGAAGAACATATCTGTGATCTTTGCAAAGAGGGTGTCTTCTATTGTTGCTTCTTGGTTATCATTTCTAAAAGATAAAAGCTGCAAAGAAAATATCCTCAGAAGAGGATATTCCCTAAATCATATTTTCTCTCTCCTCATTTGGATACTATAATTGTTAAAAAAAAAAAAATGTTTGTATATATATATATATATATGTATATATAAAACCTGAATGAAGAAGTAGAAATTTCCTGGATTAGAGTATATATGATAATGTATAGATATATACATTGTATAATGTATATATGATGTCTAGATAGACATAATGTATAGATAGGTATAAACAATATATATTAGACTTTCCAGAACCATTATGTTAGGGAAGGATCTTTGACACCTATTAGATGATGGAACAAAAATGTTAATTTTGGATCAACTAGAGAATCATCAGTGGATAATACACAGGTGAATACTTGTTAATTTGCTATGTAATTGTCTCTATAATGAACTTAGCAAAATATAACATTATGTAAGGGCAATGGTTAGTAAGCTTTTTCAGAGAGAAATCATGGGTCACAAAATATGTTTCTGGGATGTACTGCCACTTTATTAATTTCAATCACACTATAATTAAATCTACATATGCAGGAGTAAAATCTACCAAATCATCAACTGATGCGTATTTAGCCTCCGGACTCAGTGACATTTAATTAGTTAGCACACAGCCAAATGCCAACCTTTTTCTTGCAGTGGCAGACGGCTTCTTCTTCACAGTACCCCGCCCCTGCTTATTTAATAAAGCTTGACATAATTTTCACAGTGATGCAACACAAAATGAAAAGCAAATTATAAGTAAAACTTTGGACAATTGAAAATAAAATAAATACAGAGATTATATGTGGATATAAATATAAAATGGCCTTCTGATTTTGTTCTAATTTACTGAAACATTGTTCTTCCAGGTACTGAAAGTGGTCAATATGAAATTACTAAGGCATTTTTTTCTAAGCAAGATTGTTTTTCTCAAAGAGACATGTACTAACAGGTCTTGACTTTAGCCTTTTGCCTCATTTGGGAATTTTAATTGGCTTTATAGGAATTTCCATGTACTCTAATTCAGAAGCTCATTTCAGCCAGGAAAATTGCATGTCAGAGTCTTTGATGCAGACCTCTTTTCAAAACCTCTAACCTCCCCTCAGCTACAAGTTAACTTAATCTCTGAGAACTAGGTCATGCAGTGTTAGAGTCACACAGTGAACGGAAAGGGCAGTCTGATTCTCTGACAAAAGTTAGTATAAAAAACAAAATTATTGATGTATCTTAAGAAATTATTTTTTTAAAGAACATTAATTCAGAAAGAAAATGAACATAATGAAAACATCCTAAAAACAATACATGATTATTCATTAAGAATAAAATTTCAACAATTCCCAAATAAAATGAACTATATGTAATAACTATAATGGACATTAGAAATAAAAATAAAATAAATATATTTTATTTTTCATAGGATCATCATTTGATATATTTCTCATATACTAGAGCATTTTGCCCAATTATATGTAATTTCCTAAAAATAATGGATGATACTATTTCATATTACCCTTTTATATCATCCATGAAGCTTTTCAGTCAGAAATAAAGAAAATCATGCCAAATTATAGTGATTTACAGGAAGAGAACTTGCTATATAATGATTTTCATCAAATGGCGTAATATAGAATTTGAAAAGAGAATCAGTAAAATCCTGGGTTTTGGCCAGAAACAACTTCAGATGACTGAAATTACATGATAAGATAAATGATTATTGAAAAATATCTAGACAGTTTGTGTAGACACCTTTTATACCAAATGGGAAATGCAGTTATACTTTAGAGGTAATATAACTTTGATATAGGTAATTGTCAATATTAAAATTGTTGTTTTAAATGAGTTTGTCATAGCTAGTATAACTATTTCACCTTTTTAATTATAATTTTTCACCTTTCTAATCCCCCTCAGTTAACAACAAAGGTTAGTTTTAAGATCAGAGGTGATATAATGAGACAAATATAGATGAAATATGAATAAAGATGAAAAAAATTTACAGTTTTCTGAGATGTGACATTAGCTGTCCACCTAGTCCTTGTTAAGTGACCAGCCAGTATTGCCATAATATTTGCTTCCTGACATAGCTGATTCTTCATGTATATAAGTGTGATAGGCACTTATAATGATTCTTTTTCATTTGAAGCCACTAAAATATCTTGAGGAACACCAGCCTAGCAATGTCTCAGAAATTAAAAATAATATTTAAATTTAAAAACAGGATGCAATATATGGAGCTTGCTCTATAGAAAAGCATATTACTAAATTTTGGATGGCAATATGTCATCTCTAAAATCTGTCTTGAAAAATGTGTTAATGTTTATTCTCTTTGTAATAGAATGTATTACATGCTACACATGTTAAAAGGAAGAATTATGACCAATAGTTTATATCTCTACTGAGATGTGGAAAAGAGGTGGAAAGGATTAATTCATTCCCAATACAAAGGATTAAAATATATATAATATGTATATTTTTATGGAAAAGGTTTTTATATGTGAGCTTTGATGAATAATATTTATATACTAGCTGAATTTGAATTTTAGTTATCTAAAGTGTTTCCTGGCTAAATGTGAAACAGTTGGGAAAACCTGATTTAAAAACAGTGTCTTTAAATTATGATTTCAATATTATTAGCTTTTGTATGAAAATGATACGAAACTAATTATACCTGTATACCTATGGCCGATTCATGTTGATGTATAACAAAAACTATCACAATACTATAACTATCCTCCAATTAAAATAAGTAAATTAATTTAAAGGAAAACTAATTATATTAATACATGGATATAATTAAAAATTCAAAACTAGTATTCTACATCTTTTAGGTAAAAATATATCTGAGTATATTTGGCAATTAATGTAGCTGCAGTTCCCAGCTTTTCTACCTGCTTTATTGATTGGCTTCAATTAATGTTTGCCAGCGAGTAAATTAACATAGCACCTGAGGCATAATTCTCTAGTGGCTCATGGACACTGAGTTTCCCCCATCCTTGCTGGTTTAACTCCTCCCGAGCACATCGCTAGTAGGTACATTTTAATTCAGTCTAGACAAGGACATTACCCGTGACTTTAATGACAGGTCATTTACAGCAAACTCATGTTTCACTGCAGAGATGTCTCTTTAAGTGACATCCTATCAATAGCAATTCAATTAGTCAACCCCAAGACTATAAGATGGAGCTTAAACTGTGTCACAAAGCACTCCTTGAATTTGCATTTGAAATGTCCTTGCTGCTGCTGCTGCTGCTAAGTCACTTCAGTCGTGTCCGACTCTGTGTGACCCCATAGAAGGCAGCCCATCAGGCTCCCCCGTCCCTGGGATTCTCCAGGCAAGAACACTGGAGTGGGTTGCCATTTCCTTCTCCAATGTGTGAAAGTGAAAAGGGAAAGTGAAGTCTCTCAGTCATGTCTGACTCGTAGCGACCGCATGGACTGCAGCCTACCAGGCTCCTCCGTCCATGGGATTTTCTAGGCAAGAGTACTGGAGTGGCTTGCCATTGCCTTCTCCGTATTACCCTGCTATTCCCACCCTGCATATAAACAGAGCCCTGATGTTTAATTTCAGATGTACCCTACATGGCTCTGATTCCCTTTTATACACCTTATTCTCGTAGGATTAGATATCAATCGAAAACTATCTTCCCTTTGCAAGAAATATTAGCACAAATATATCTGGCTTAATTAAAACCACCATCAAAGGCTTGATGTTGGTAAATAGAAGAGCATACTGTGAAAGACCTTTCTTTTCAGATATAATATCAATAAAATAATTAAAAAGTAAAATACATGTGAACAAAAAGATACTGAATTAATGTATAACAAAATCAATTTATCATTCTTTATTTAGCAGAAGTCTAGTATCTGGACTGTGCCATAATCATAATGGACTAACATACAAGCTGCCCCTTTTTGATCTTTCAACATGGAGCATTCATTAAAATCCTAATGCTTATCTGGCATTCTGATATGGATTAGAATCCCTATACGGTGTCATTACAAAAAGATAATTCTGGAAAAGATGACTGGATGAAATAATTTTATATAAATTCTGATCCTGAGAACAGAGGGATCAAGAATATTTCAATGCTACAGGTTTTGTTGGAGAAAAATCAAAAAATGGAATAAAGGGTGGAGGGATCCAGTGTAGCTGAGCAAGTATGGGATTAACAACCAGAACATCCTTTCACGGCTGTTGTCCCAGGAGTGACTTAAGTCCAAATGCCTGAAGGCACCCCTTGTCTGTAATGAATTAGCTTCTCTACTAGACTGGCAATAGCAAAATACTTTTGTGCTATCCTCTGCAGAATTGATAAAATTGTCATTCACATTACATCTTGTGCCTTGCAATTCAGATGAGGAGCCCAGTTTGACAAAAGCTGCTAAGCTTTTGTTGAGTTTTGTTGTCCATTTCTGACTTGTTTGCATGAGATCTCTTCAAGTTGAAGAGTTGCAAGTTGTGGTGAGATCAAATAAGTGCCAGATATCATTTTGGGGCTTAAAGGGAAAATTTCAAAGTAGGTAGATGATTGTGAGCATGATTGTATTATGTGATTAATGCTGTGTAAAGATGGCTCTTATACTCTGTCCTGGTACAAGAACAGAAAGCTCTGCGTATAATTAGCATCAGTTGAAAGTCATACATTCTACCAAGTATATTAGTAAGGATGCTTTTAACGACAGCTTACGAAAGACCCATGTAAAATTAGCTTAATTGTGCCTCATTAAAAAAAAAATAACGGAGACAGCGTGATTCCAGAGTCATTAATTTAGTGGCATCAAATCAAATCATATCATGTCATATCACATCATAGGCCTAACATGACTTATCAGGCATAATGTTTGTCATTTTTTTCTGCCACTCTTAAAATGACAATGGCCATCTCTGTGGTTGCACTATGGTGGCATACCCTGCAAATGTCAGTAAAAAGAGAGGTGATTCTTCCTACTCACCTTTTTTCATTGCCTTGGCTGACCAATCCTGTGAGTGCTCTAGTTAACTGACACTCAGATCTCATTGATGAGGATGGAGCCATATTCCAGCGACTTGTCAACGTCAGGGAAAAACAATCTACAGTGATTGTTTTAGGTTTATACTGATGCAGCCCTAGAATACTGGAAAAGGAATCATCTTCCTAGAGTTTATGAGGTAATGATAACCAAAGAAAAACTGCAGTTTGGGTTGGCAAGTGAGAAGGATAAGGACCGACAGTGAAGGGATCTACTACTTCAGAGTGGGATCACAGGAGCCCTCTAGATTTCTGAAAAGTGGCAGGGAATCCCAAGGTAAACAAAGTCTAAGGAAGTGTATTATTTATCTACCAGTAGTTAACCCATGACCCTCAAAACTTAGTGGCTTAAGCACAGTTGGCTCAGACTCTCTGGGGATCACAGATTCAAGCATGCCTTATGGTCTTTTGGTTCTTGGTTTCTCATGAGGCTGCAATCAAAGTGTCTCCTGGGACTGGGGTCTCATCTGAAACTTCAGCTAACTTGCATAGTTGAGTTAACTTCCATAGTCGAGAGGGCTATTGGACTAAAAGCCTGTTTCTTGTTGGCTGCTGGCCAGAGGCTACCCTAAGGTATGGGGCTTTTTAACATGGGGCTTTGCTGTGTGGGGCTTTCTAGCGTGGCTGACTGCTTCACCAAGCATACAAGCCAGGAATAAATAGAGTCTGTTGACAAGATGTTTGTCTCAATATTGTGTAGCCTAGTTGTGGACATACCGTTTCCTCTATATTGCCATAATCAGTTGGTTGGAAGCAAAATATTTGAGGGGAGGGAATTATACAAGACTACACCAGGAGGTAGTGGTCATTGGGGGCCATTTTAGATGTTGCTTCCTCTAGGTAGAAAAGATAATAGCATAGAAAATGAATATACTTAAGGTAAAATGAGTTTTAGGACTCTAAGTCACTTCTGTCGTGTCTGACTCTGTGCAATCCTGTGGACTGTAGCCCTCCAGACTCCTCTGACCATGGGGATTCTCCAGGCAAGAATACTGGAGTGGGTTGCCATGCCTTCCTCCAGGGGAGCTTCCCAACCCAGGGATCAAACCTGTCCATCTCCTGCATTGACAGGCAGGCTCTTTACCACGAGCACCACCTGGGCCCTGTAGGTCTCTTGATTGCTTATAATTTAGTTCATTAACCATGAGAAAATGAAATGTTTAAAGGGATATTTAATAGTTTTAATGTTTGTTCTTTGCACTGACTAGAGTTGAGATGAAATAAAAGAGGAATTTTAAATACTGATATAATAAGCACAGATGTCCAATATTAAGTTTTAGAAATAGCATTAAATGTTTATGACATGTTTTAAAAAGGTGAGAAATGGAATACTCTGAGATACACATAGATCTAGGACAATTACATTTTAAATTAAGATCCTCTATTATAATTCTTTAGAATAATATAAGCACCACTAGAGAGGTCTTTAAAAAATAGTTATTATGGTTTAATCTATAAAAGACAGTTAAATGTTTTTTTCTATATTTTTAACGTTGGAGTAACTTAAATAATAGTTCTCATATAATAATTTAGTTCCTAATTGAATATGGCTAAAAACACAAAAAGTTAAACTGAGTACGTGTCATGAAAAATAAATGTTATAGGAAAAATTCTTAAAATTACTCTCTAAGTTTTAAATATCATACTACTGAGAAAAGTTTTCTGTTACTTCTGTATAACAAAAATGAAATAATTGTTATTCATGTGATTGTTGATGCCTTGTGATTACAGAGATGCCAAAGGATCAAAATATCTAAAACACTGAAGCTCAGCATGACTAATATATTATTAAATGTGAAGTACACAGAGCATTGCAGCATGTGAAGCAGACTATGTCCAATTCTCTTAAGAGAGTGGCAACAGCCTATTTTTAGGAGGGATGAGGCCAATTGCATTCACTGTAAATTTATCTTAAGGATCTGCTAAGTATTATTCAATGCATCTTCCCTCCTATTGCCTATAAAATACTGTCAATTTATTTTGTTAGCCTAGGATATATTTTTTTATTGTAATGAATCTGATTAAAGCACCATCTCAAGGGAACATCAACTCACATTTCAAAACCATCATATAGTTCAACAAAATGTGGCAGAGTTGATAGACTCTGCCTCAGGACAGAGTTAGCATGGAAAATAACTTCACCTTTGATCCCAAGGGAAAGAAGGTTGTCTTTAGGTCATAAATAAGGGCATTCCCGTAACACACTCCATCTGTTTAAATCCCTGTACATCTCAGCATTGCCAGGGGAATGGTGGGGGTTGTGGTATTATTCGTGTAGAATGGTCTTTTTTATGAAAAGGAAAATTTATAATACTAATGATATTTTATCCAAAATAACTATAGTTGGTGGTTAAAAGTATAAATATTGCCTGCTAAATTGACTGGGCAACATATCACTACCTTTTTAAAATGCATTATCTATGTGTCAAATGCAGTATTGTGAGTGGTAACCATGATTATAAACAGAGCTACTGGCACTTGACTCAGGGCATAGGTGACCTCGCCACATGGCATTGATGGTAATCTGGATCATTGAGTATGCTGGATATTGTTATTCACATCTAGATGCTATTTTTTTCATGCGCTGTTTTTACTAGGTAAGCCATCAGAACACTGCTGTGACAAAGGCAGTGAAAATGAAAAGATAAAGTGATGGGTAGAGAGAAAAAGAGAGTACACAAATGTAATGATAAAAAGTCGGCTACTGATTTAATGACTTCTGTTTGTTTGTTAATAAAACTTCTTAACGCTATAGGAGATTACCTCTGACCAAAGAAAGAGTCTGCGTTTTCACTATGCAACAGGAGCTTGTTCTGAGGATGGTGAGAATTAACTTGATAACCAACCTCTCAAGGATAAACAACATGTTAGCTAAAAGCAACAGTTGGCAGTTGAATCAAGATATCTCCATGAATGCCTGTGAGCCACGAGGAAACCACTAGCAACATTTATTTTCTACACTCTTTTTGTACACAGACGTCATTGCTTTTATTGAGGTCAAGTGGAAATGAAACATTTAATAAAATGTTTATAGTTCAGAAACTTGAAAACAGGGGGAAAATAGAGAATGAATTGAATTCTTTGACAGAAAAATTATATTTTTAAAAAGGCATGAGAGGTCAGTTTATTTTGTAGTTTTCCCTTAGATACTGAGCTTCTGATACATACTGACAGATGAGCTGAATCTTTCATCTATAACTTTTAACATTTTGAATTAGTTTCCTGAAGATGTCATATTTTCTTGGTTCCTTGAAATCCTCTCTGGTATTTTTTTTCTTCTGTAGTCTAATATTCTAATGAATAGCAGTAAAAAATAAGTTTCTTGTCTTATCTGGTGATCTAACTTGATATTGAAACAAACTTCTGCAAAGATTATGAATTTGAAGGTGTTTTGACTAGCAGGCTGTAGATGACTGTGTAGGTATTTTGCTTATTGGCACAATTTATTTATCTTAAACTTGGCTAACTTTTGGAGGAAGATGGCTTCATTTTCCTACGTTTTAAAAAACTTTTTATTTTATATTGGGGTATAGTTGATTGCATATTGCTGAAGCCTGTCTTGGAGAATTTTGAGCATGATTTTACTAGTGTGTGAGATGAGTGCAATTGTGTGGTAGTTTGAGCATTCTTTGGCATTGCCTTTCTTTGGGATTGGAATGAAGACTGACCTTTTCCAGTCCTGTGCCCACTGCTGAGTTTTCCAAATTTGGTCTCCAAAAGCACTGCAGATGCTGATTGCAGCCATGAAATTAAAAGACGCTTACTCCTTGGAAGGAAAGTTATGACCAACCTAGATAGCATATTAAAAGGCAGAGACATTACTTTGCCAACCAAGGTCCATCTAGTCAAGGCTAGTGGTCATGTATGGATGTGAGAGTTGGACTGTGAAGAAAACTGCCGAAGAATTGATGTTTTTGAACTGTGGTGCTGGAGAAGACTCTTGAGAGTCCCTTGGACTGCAAAGAGATCCAACCAGTCCACTCTAAAGGAGGTCGATCCTGGGTGTTCATTGGAAGGACTGATGCTAAAGCTGAAACTCCAATACTTTGGCCACCTCATGCGACGAGTTGACTCACTGGAAAAGACTCTGATGCTAGGAGGGATTGCAGGCGGGAGGAGACGGGGACAACAGAGAATGAGATGGCTGGGTGGCATCACCGACTCAATGGACGTGAGTTTGAGTGAACTCCAGGAGTTGGTGATGCACAGGGAGGCCTGGCGTGCTGTGATTCATGGGGTTGCAAAGAGTCGGACACGACTGAGCGACTGAACTGAACTAAACTGATAGTTGATTGCAAACAATGTTGTGATAGTTTCAGGTGAGCAGTGAAGGGACTCAGCCATCATATTCATGAATCCATTTTCCTCCCAAATCCCCTGCCATCCAGGCTGCCAGATAACATTGAGCAGAGTCCCATGTACCATACAGTAGGGCCTTGTTGGTTATCCATATTAAATATAACAGTGTGTACATGTCCATCCCAGACTCCCTAGCTATACCTTTCCCACACCCTTCCCCCTGGCATCATAAGTTTGTTCTCTAAGTCTGCGAGTCTGGCTTTGTTTTGTACAGAAGTTCATTTGTATCGTTTTCTTTTCAGATTCCACATATTAGGAATGTCATATGATATTTCTCTTTCTCTGTCTGACTGATTTCACTCTCAGAATGTATAACATTCTCTAGGTCATTATATTGCTGCAAGTGGCACATAATTTCATTCTTTTTAACACCACATCTTTATCCATCCTCTGTCGATGGACATTTAGGTTGCTTCCGTAGCTTGACTGTTGTAAACAGTGCTGCAATAAACACTGGTGTGCATGTATCCTTTCAAATCATATTTTCTCCAGATATATGCCAAGGAGTGGATTTCAGGGTCATATAGTAACTCCACTTTTAGATTTTTAAGGAACCTCCATACTCTTCTACATCTTGGGTGTACCGGTTTACATCCCCACCAACAGAGTAGAAGGGTTCTCTTCTCTCCACATCCTCTCCAGAATTTATTGTTCTGAATTTTTTGATGATAGCCATTCTGGCTGGTGTGAGGTGATATCTCACTGTAACTTTGATTTGCATTTCTCTAATAAGTAGTGAGGGCTTACCAGATGGTACATTGGTAAAGAATCTGCCTGCCAGTGCAGGAGACACAAGAAATGTGGGTTCTATCCCAGATCTGGAAAGATCCCCTGGAGGAGGAAATGGCAACCCACTCCAATACCCTTGCCTGGAAAATTCCATGGACACAGGAGTCTGGTGGGCTACAAACCATAGGGTCATAAAGAGTCAGGCATGACTGAACATTCATGCAACAATCAATGATGTTGAACATCTTTTCATGTGCCTCTTGGTCATCTGTATGTCTTCTTTGGATAAATGTATATTTAGGTCTTTTGCCCATTTTTTCAAGTGGGTTGTTTGTTTTGATACTATGAAACGTCATGAGCTGTTTGTAAATGTTGGAAACGAATCCCTTTTTAGTCACATTATTTGCAAATGTTTTCTCCGAACCTGTGGGTTGTCTGTTTTGTTTATTATTTCTCTTGCTGTGCAAAAACTTTTAAGTAGATCCCATTTGTTTATTTTTGTTTTTATTTCCATTATTCTGGGAGGTGGTTCAAAAAAGATATTGCTGAGATTTATGTCCAAGATTGTTCTGCCTATGATTTCCTCTAGGAGTTTCATAATATCCAGTCTCACATTTAGGCTAATTTATGTTGCACTTATTTTTGTGTACAAGGTTGAAAAATGATCTAATTTCATTTTTTACATGTTTCTGGTCTGTTTTCCCAGCACACTGTCTTTCCAACACTGTCTAGTCTTGTCTCTTTTGTCATAGATTAATTGACCATAGGTGTATCCGTTTACTTCTGGGTTTTCTATCCTTTTCCATTGATCTATATTTATAGTTTTGTGCCATTACCATACTGTTTTGGTGGATGAATCAGGCTCCCTGACATCAGACTATCCTACAAAGCTACAGTTATTTTCCTACTTTTGACCAACAGGAATTCTATGAAAGGTTTTACCCCTCATCTTTCCAATGCACATGGAAAATATTGATGGTTCATCATGTTATTCTTCACTGGGACTCTGATCTAGCCTTTAAATCATTCTCATAAGATTCTAGGTTGAGTCAGCACTCACGATTAACTACAAGTAACCTTGCATCTAGAATTCTTAGGGGGGGACGTATGAAACATGGGGGATAGTGATGACAATACTGTATCATTTAATATTTTCAAAGAGATAGTTCAGTAAAATTTGAAATTGAGCCTACAAAAAGTAAGCATAGACATAAACTGAATGGAGTTAGCTGCTCCTGCTAAGTCGCTTCAGTCGTGTCTGACTCTGTGCGACCCCATAGACAGCAGCCCCCAGGCTCCCCGGTCCCTGGGATTCTCCAGGCAAGAACACTGGAGTGGGTTGCCATTGCCTTCTCCAATGCATGAAAGTGAAAGTGAAGTCGTTCAGTCCTGTCCAACTCTTCGCGACCCCATGGACTGCAGCCTACCAGGCTCCTCCATCCTTGGGATTTTCCAGGCAAGAGTACTGGAGTGGGTTGTCATTGCCTTCTCCGGATGGAGTTAAGTTTGATAAAAATAAAAAGTGTCAATCTAGGACTTTTAATGTTTTTCTACTTCTAAAATCAATATTTGAACTGCTGATTCAGTTAAAGTCAAGAAGGATTCATCATTGTATTGGTGTATATTATATTCATCATTATATATTTTTTAGCTTTTATGTCATAAACAGTAGTCTTACAGTTTTCTTCAGAGTTTGGATTAAATATCTTACTGCAATTGTTTTCCTATTTAAAAAGCAAATAAGTAAGAGTTATCCTCTCTTGAATATCCTCCAGTTATCCTTGAAGAACTGTCAGGTCTTCAAGCAATGGTTTAACTTAGGAGCTCATAATTTGGAATCTACAGTAATGTTTAGAATTCAGGAGTATCCATGAACAGGGGATACAGTGGGAAAATAAGGTTCGTTTTTTTATTTCTAAGTTCTAATTGAATTTAACATTTCCTTAATTACTTATGTGAGCAATATATCAGAATATTGTATGGCAGTATCTGTGACTTTAGCTTCATAGAAATATAAATTTCAGATGTTTCCAAAGAAAATTATGAATGTGACAAAAATCTTGAATATCCTCATCACTAATTTGAAATCACCGGTTATTAGATATTGTGTGATCTCTTTACTGTGTTAATAGAGAATCACATTTCTCCAGTTATTTCTAGCTGTCTAGTAAGTCACCCAATAACTTAGTATCTTAAAGCAGTGGTTTAGTCTTTCTCACAGTTCATTGCTTTTACTGGACTAAGTGGTTCTTAGGGATCTCTCTGGAGATCCAGACAGATGTCAGCTTGAAGTGCAGTTATCTGAAGGCTCACCTGGACTATATGTTCAAGATGACTCGCTGACAAGACTGACAGTCGATGCTAGATTAGTGGTAACTGACAACCAGAGCATCTACACCTGGTTTCTCTCTGCCCAATAGTGGCTAAGTTCTGAAAGGAAATGTTCCAAAATATTCCTTGATCTGTGAGACCAAGGCAGAAGCAAATTTTCTGATGTCTTAAATTTACTAACCCGACTAGCCCAGATTCAACATGAGAAGCATCTATATAATGGTGTAAATAGTCTGGAGTGTGATTCACTGATGGCCATCTTTAAAGAAGAGCTACTACCCATTATAACAGTGTAAATCAAAAATAGTTTGAAAGCTGTATTTTGATGTAGATTCCTTTGCAATATTATTTACTGACATTACACATTTATAACTTTATTTTAAGGAAAGTGTTTAGTCTTTATCTCGCTATTAAAGAAATCTATGTTGTTCCTCAAATAGTAAAAAACCATGGTTTAACAGAAATATAATTTAATAGCACAATGTTGATTTTTTTAACAGTATGTTTTTGGCAAAGCATTTGGCAAACATTGATTTTATGCTGAGATATTTTCCCTTTGGAAAGAACTGCACGATAAATTTTTAGTGTTAAAATTAGTAAACTTTTTGTCTCTTCACATGAGTTCATGTGCTTTTTGTAATGTGATATGAAAGCTACATGACCCCAAAACTTTATCATCCCTTTATCACTTTGACTGCCAGGAAGCTCAGAAACATTAGTTAGTGCTAATATTTTAATGTTATTTGAAGATGATGAGATTCACATATCTTGTAGAAAGTTTATTCCTTACAAAAGTTCTCTTTTTTAAAGCTTGCATGAATTAAAAAGAAAGTCTGTGTTTTGTGTTGCTGTTTACTGCATGGCTAAATATTTCTGAAAAATTTATCTGATTTAAGATTCAATCCTTGTAGTCAATTATGTCAGTGGAATATGATTTAACTAGAGTTTGCTGAAAATTGGTTTTCTAGCAAATAAACACTGCGTGAAAATGGACCTAAATTAATGTTATTGAAATAGAGGACTGCTGAAGCATAATGCATTTGCATGTGCCATCATTCTTGTTAGAAGGAATTAGAATTTTTCTATGTTTAATTATCTCACCCCAACTGATTCATTTTTAGGCTAGTTTCTTAGAACTCTACTAGAATTCTCACAGGAGCCCATAAATCATCTCTTTTTTACTTTTCTTATCAAAAACCATTGTGGACCTGCCATTGAGTGTAAAAAATATCTTTATTTTCCACACACATACAGCAAGGCACTCTTATTTATGCTTGCTGCACTGACTATCAATATTCTTTCCCTTCCAGATACCTTTTGCTTCATCATTTCTTGGAGCTCAATAAGTGACCAGTACAAAATTAATGGGTTTCCAGCCTACAGAATCTTTTCGCTGAAATTAACTTTATAGAAATGTTAACTGCAGCTTGAGGTTTTAAGTCATAAATATAATATTTCATTAGCTTCCTTTGCAAAATGCAACATTTTATTTAAAAGAAATGCTGTTATGTTCCTTCTACTCTTTAATGAAAATATCTCTAAAATTTACTTTTAACCTCTTTCAATTAATAAGAAATATTCTGTTGCAAAGCCCAGCTTATATTTATTGATGGCTGCAGGTTATTTAGCATCCTTAGCATGCTCAAGTTATTTTTTCCTTCATTCTTTAGACACAGTGTAGAGGAGATAAATAATTATACAATGGCTATCCCTGTGACCAATAGATAATTGTAACATTACAATAGTATAATGAATGGTGAGAAAAATCAAAGAATGAGTCCAAATCCTATTATACCTTACTAGAATATTCTTTCCTACATATTGCTTATGGTTATTTATTCCCTGTCACAAGTTAACACCCTTCAATGTGAAAGCTAAATGCAACAAGTTATTTTTCATGCTGCTTTAAAATTTTTCTACTGATATACTTAGTTTATTTTAGATCACGGAGAGAAAAATTCCACTGTTTCTTTGATTCTCCTATTTAAAATATCATAAGGCAGGATATATTTTAGATAGGGTACACAACATTTGAAAATACTCTGTTTCCGTGCTTAAATTGTTCAAGTGTTGGTAGAAATTTGGAACATATCTATACTTAACAGTAATTATATCATTGCCTTGAAATAGATGCTTGTCATGGTTAATGAAAATTGAATGTATTTAAGATGATGGAATTTTTCTAATATCAGAATTTCTTTTTGTACAATACTCTGAAGTTAGTATTAAAACAAGGCTATTATAAGACCTTTGTAGGTAGCTCAAGTTCTTCATCTCCCTTTCTGTCTGCCTCCCATTCCCCAGTACTCCTTGACATTTCTACTTCCACTCCCCAGTTAATTTTTTTCCTTGTTCTGTCTCTTTATGTCATTCCACTTTATTCTTTCAAGGACAGTGCTCCTTAAAGAATTGGTGGGACTGCCGAATGTCAAAAGGCATTGAAATTGCTCTGTTCCTTTCATTTCCCTCCTATTTAATCCACAAGCCAGGCAAACATACTGACCACACAAAGACACGTGAATACACACACACAAACACACCATCTAGTGTAATTATTTGTGACTATTCTTTCTTTCACTAAAGCTTTGCAATAGAGTAATGCTAAAGTTAAGAAAAAAAGGACATATACTTCTAATATATATACATTATGTACGTAGCATACACAAAAAAGCAACTAACAGAAAATTTTGTAAAAGATAATTTCTTTGTGACTGGTGCAAGTGACTTGAATATTTAAAAGTTGAATAAGATATTTGAGATGTAAATAATATTCTTTCAAGTTATTTTATAATTATCTTTTAGATTGTGCACTTTTTCAAGTCAAGCAATGAGAATTTGAAGTAAAATAGTCAAACACGCATGTCCAGTCCATGTTTATTTTCTACCATATAGTTTCCTAGCTCATCAAGATTGTTCAATGTTCAAGGTCTACAATAGTTTGAAGATTTTCAAATAAAAATGCATTTATTTGGCATTTGATTATTCTAAATGACTTACCAAGTAAATTCAGAGATGCTATCTATAAAATTGTGCTTTCTTAAAGTAAAACAGGTAAATTATTTCAGGTGCTCTTCTAAATCCTGAAGATAAAACAAATTTGAACAAAATCTGAAGATAAAGTTTTATTCAGAAAATTTCAACAAGATAACATTTAAAGTAGAAAAAAATATACTTGCTAGGGGAAAATATTTTGGAGAACTGTAACACTATTCCTTTGAAGTTAGTTCAGGTCAGTCGCTCAGTTGTGTCTGACCCTTTGCAACTCTATGGACTGCAGCACACCAGTCTTCCCTGTCCATCACCAACTCCTAGAGCTTACTCAAACTCATGTCCATCAAGTTGGTGATGCCATCCAACCATCTCATCCTCTGTTGTCCCCTTCTCTTCCCGCCTTCAATATTTCCCAGCATCAGAGTCTTTTCCAATGAGTCAATACTTCACATCAGGAGGCCAAAGCATTGGAGTTTCAGCTTCAGCATCAGTCCTTCCAATGAATATTCAGGACTGGTTTCCTTTAGGATCAACTGGTTTGATCCCCTTGTAGTCCAAGGGACTCAAGAGTTTCTCCAACACCACAGTTCAAAAGCATCAATTCTTCTGCTCTCAACTATCTTAATGGTCCAACTCTCACATCCACACATGAAGATAAGAAAGAATAAAAGTCTATAAGTTACTTTCCTTCAGACTTTTTGATTTATATTAGTTGTTACCATTTTCATAAATGGTTCTCTATGTGATAAATTAAGTGCAAGAAAAATCCAGGCCCAAACTTCTATGGTTAGGTATTTATACATCTTTGTCAAAATTCTAAGCTATGTATTTTGCTGATAGTATTTATATAATATTTTTTTACTTGCAATTAGAATTTTTGTGCCACACATCAATCTTCTTCCATCCTAATCAACAAAATATCATTGACTCTTCTTTAAATTTCCATGAGACTTCAGGCATCTTTTAATAACCTAGTCAATTTTAGACCTGAATACTCTCATATTCATGAGCTGTGCTATTAAATTGTTTGTGGATTATGGGTTTCACCTGCTGTCTTCCAGTTCTTGTGCAGCTGGTATTATTGGATGTTGACCAGCATGGTTGGTATCAGGTCAACTGAATTCACATTTGCTATATCTTCATGTCTGCCATTGACAGATTGACTCCTTTTAACTTTCTATGGCACAACTAACACATTACCCAAAGCTGGCTTCAGTTATGGCCAGGAAGTTTAGAAAATTCTTATGGCGCTGTTTTGTTTATACAACAAATTAATGAAAAAACGTATTTAGTTACAAAGGCGTCACTGTCAAAAATGATAATACAACATACCAATGCTTTACTAAGACCAAGTCAAAAATATATATTTGAGAATTACAGAATTTCTAGTTATCACAACCATGTCACAAGCCTAAATTATTTTTCAATATATTATATACTATTTTGTAATATATATATAATTCATATAATCATGTAAACTGTCTTGTTAATATATATATATATCTCCCTTAAATTAAAAAGATTCATATGCTCATTTCTTCTAATATAATATAATATAATACAACATGGCCATATTTCTTAGCATTAATAGCAAATCCTATATAATAATAATTTAATCATAATTAAAATTTCCAAATACTTGAAGTCAGCCACTTAAGAAAAACGATTATTTTTATTGATACTTTTCTATTCTGTTGATACCCTGCCACCTCTTAACTTTTCTGGAGGGGATTTGGCTCAATGTACCTTGTGACTTATGTTTAAAGGAAAAATAGTAGATTCACACATAAATTCTGTAAGTGTGTATTTTCATGTTATTTTCATTAGTAAGAATTGAGAAGATACCTATATCCAATTGGGATCCCCAGGTGGTGCTTGTGGTAAAGAACTCGCCTGCCAGTGCAGAAGACTTAAGAGACCTGGTTCAGTCTCTGGGTGAGGAAGATCCCCTGGAGGAGGGTATGGCAACCCACTCTAGTATTTAGTATTTAGATCTAGTATCTAATATTTAGTATCTAGTTTTTGCATGGAGAATTCCTTGGACAGAGGAGCCTAGTGGGCTGTAGTTCACAGGATCACAAAGAGTTGGTCATGGCTGAAGCATCTTAGCACACAGGCACTCACAATATCCAATAGAAGAATACTTAAATATAGTCATTCCATTGCAATGCACTGTTTTCTAGCCATCTAATAATAATGTAGAATGAGAAATTTTTAAACTGTGGCACATTTCCCACATGGATTAGTGTGTGAAAAAGAAAGCATAGGACAACACATGATGCATAGCATAAATATATAATTATTATAAATTAATCCCAATACTCTGTGTGTGTGTAATTTTAGTAGAATTAGCAGCAGCGCTAGTACCAAGAGATGGAAATAAGATTGTGTGTGTGCTTCAGTTTGAAAGTTCATAACTTTCCCCTTGCACCTTTGAATATGTCATGTAAGTTACTGTTTTGCCTGTATTAAAAAAAAATGTTTTCAAAATATAACAATACAAAAAGGAGATATGTCTTACAGCTTGATAAGAGCCACTTTACTTATGGTCAGGAAAAGAGTTAAAAAATATATAATTATAGGTATCACCTGCAAAATGGTATAATTGTCCAAACTAAAAATATTTGCTGAAAAACTATCCATTTCTTTTTATCAAACCCCTCTTTGGACCAGGAATTTCGATAACATAAGAAAAGTATTTGCTTTCTAGCTGTAATGTACATAACATTCTACCATAGCAGTGAATAAAATATACTAAAACTTCTATTGTTTTCATAAATTAGGTAAATTTGTCATCTAGTTTTATCACAAAGAAAGGTTTACAATAATTTCATTATTCAAAGATGTCCTTTACTGTCCCACTTCTGTATACTGGCATAAAGCTCATGTATCCAAAAAAAAAAAAAAAATGTACTTCTGTGTTAATTCATAAGAGATCAAATCAATTTTTAAAAATTAAAGTTTTTCGGGCGAGCTGCGGAGGAACGGCTGTTGGCCTGTGGTTGAGTCAAGCTCCTGGCTGGTCGGGGGCTCCAGTACGCTCCTTCTCCTCACTGAGTTGCTGCTTGGTGCAGAAGAAGCCATGGTGCTCCGGATCACCAGGAACACGAAGATTAATGCTGAAAATAAGGCGAAGATCAGTATGGCAGGGGCCAAGCGCGTGCCTGTGGCCGCTGTTGCAACGTCTAAGCCCGGGCTGAGGCCCCGAATAGCTCTTGGAGACATCGGTAGCAAAGTCAGTGAACAAGCGCAGGCCAAACTGCCTCTGAAAAAGGAAGCAAAAACTTTAGCTGCTGGAAAAGTTACTGCTAAAAAAGTACCAAAACCTCTGGAAAAGGCTCCTGTACCTGTGCCGGAGCCCCAGTCGGAGCCAGAGCCGGAACCCAAGCCTGTTAAGGAAGATATTCCCCCGAGCCTATTTTGGTCGATACTCCCTCTCCAAGCCCCACGGAAACATCTGGCTGTTCCCCTGCAGAAGAATATCTGTGTCAGGCTTTCTCAGATGTAACTCTTGGAGTGAGTGATGTGGATGCAGAAGACGGAGCGGATCCAAACCTTTGTAGTGAATATGTAAAAGATATCTATGCCTATCTAAGACAACTTGAGGAAGAGCAAGCAGTCAAACCACAAATACCTAATGGGTCGTGAAGTCACCGGAAACATGAGAGCCATCCTAATTGACTGGCTAGTGCAAGTTCAAATGAAATTCAGGTTACTGCAGGAGACCATGTACATGACTGTTTCCATAATTGATCGGTTCATGCAGGATAATTGTGTGCCCAAGAAGATGCTGCAGCTGGTTGGAGTCACTGCCATGTTTGTTGCAAGCAAATATGAGGAAATGTACCCTTTAGAAATTGGTGACTTTGCCTTTGTGACTGACAACACCTACACCAAGTTTCAAATCAGACAGATGGAAATGCAGATTCTAAGAGCTTTAAATTTTAGTCTGGGTGGCCCTCTACCCCTGCATTTCCTTCGGAGAGCATCTAAGATTGGAGAGGTTGATGTTGAGTTACATACTCTGGCCAAATATCTGATGGAATTAACTATGCTGGACTACGATATGGTGCACTTTCCACCTCAGACTGCAGCGGGAGCTTAGCACTGAAAATTCTTGATAATGGTGAATGGACACCAACTCTGCAGCATTACCTGTCATACACTGAAGAATCCCTTCTTGTTATGCAACACCTGGCAAAGAATGTGCTCATGGTGAACCATGGGCTCACAAAGCACATGACTCTGAGTATGCCACATCTAAACACGCTAAGATCAGCACTCTAGCGCAGCTGAATTCTGCACTAGTTCAAGATTTAGCCAAGGCTGTGGCAAAGGTGTAACTTGTGAACTTTGGAATACTATCTGCAAATAAAATTGGCACCATGTGCCATCTGTACATATTATATGTTACATTTATTTACTTTTAATAAAGCTGTAGTTCTTTTTACTTATCCTTTAACTCATTTGAATGTGGCTACTTTCCACTTGAGGATAAAAGTTGTTTTAAAGGTATGGTGGGGATTGCTTAAAAACAGTTTTCAGGTACCCGGAGACCCAACTAATACATACAATTGGTTCTTCTCGGTTTTTGTTTTATATGGCTGGCTTTACTTAAGATGATTTACTAAGCTCTAATCCTTGGAAGGAAAGTTATGACCAACCTTGATAGTATATTAAAAAGCAGAGACATTATTTTGCCAACAAAGGTCCGTCTAGTCAAGGCTATGGTTTTTCCCGTGGTCATGTATGGATGTGAGAGTTGGACTGTGAAGAAAGCTGATCGCCAAAGAATTGATGCTTTTGAACTGTGGTGTTGGAGAAGACTCTTGAGAGTCCCTTGTACTGCAAGGAGATCCAACCAGTCCATTCTAAAGGAGATCAATCCTGGGTGTTCATTGGAAGGACTGATGCTAAAGCTGAAACTGCAATACTTTGGCCACCTCATGCGACGAGTTGACTCACTAGAAAAGACTCTGATGCTGGAAAGGTTGGGGGCGGGAGGAGAAGGGGACGACAGAGAATGAGATGGCTGGATGGCATCACCGACTCTGTGGACGTGAGTTTGAGTGAACTCCAGGAGTTGGTGATGTACAGGGAGGCCTGGCATGCTGTGATTCATGGGGTTGCAGAGAGTCGGACAAGACTGAGCAACTGAACAGAACTAAAGTGAATAATAAAAAAGGAAAAAAAATTAAAGTTTTTCAAGTAAAATTTAAGAGCAATGATATTATTAATAACAATATACCTGCTAAATACTGCTTGACTCTTTTTATTGTGATGAGTTATTTAAAATTATAATGATAAAGTAGTTTTTCTTAGATAATCTTCCATTTTTTTAGAAACATTATTTGTGTGCAAAGTATGGATAACTCAAATTTTTCTACTGTAGATATAAATAAAATAACTTTTTGGCATTATATTAAGAGTTTGAAGATTATTTAAAATGTTTAGCAGATATATATTGGATTAAACGTTGTATTCACATTTTGGATCAAAAGTTATATTTAAGAAGAGAGACAAATTATTCTTATTTGCAAGGAATTAATTGCAATTAAGATTTTAAAACAATGCATTCTATTCTAAGATGGAGATAATGCATGTTACGGATCAGACTTTTAAAATGTTTCCAAGTTTGGACACTCTACATGGATTTTGGACTCTAGAATTTTACATTAGCCCTTAATTTGTTTTTATTGGCTCCATTTTTCTTGATGTTAAGGCTCTTAGGATTATATGCTTTCTAATTCATAAGCAAAGGAATAAACTGTCACTTTGTTCCCAGGAAAATTCCTAAGAGACATCCTAGTTGACCTGCCTTAGGCCACACAGCCAATGTTGGAAGAATCATTGAGGTCAGAAGCCAAGAATAGGCTCTTTAAGAGTGGGCTCCTTAAGAATGGACCCAGCTATCTAAGTCAACAGGGATTCCAAAATATATTTGAATTTTTGGTAAAACAATTAAAATATGGAATGGATGCTAAGTAATTAATAGTTGGCTACTATGTCAGAGACTGCTGCTGCTGCTGCTAAGTCACTTCAGATGTCAGAGACAATAGATCATAAAATATTAAGTTCTGAAAGTTAAAGCCACTTTACTTGGATTGAAATCTAGCTCTCCTACTTTCCTAGATGTGTGAACTCAGATGAATTTTTTTTTTTTTTTTTTTAGTATTTTTGTGTTGGTTTCCCCATCTTTAAAATAGAGATAATAATATAATAACTTTTTCTTAGGTTTGTGTGAAGACTAATTGGATAATCAATACTAAGGACTGAGGAATCTTCCCAGGTGGTGGTAAAGAATCTGCCTGCAAGTGCAGGAGACATGAGATGTGGGTTGGATCCCTGAGTAGGGAAAATACACTGGAGAAGAAAGTGGTTTCTCATTCCAGTATTCTTGCCTGGAGGATCCCATGGACAGAGGAGCCTGATGGGCTACAGTCCATAGGGTCACAAAAGAGTCAGACACGACTGAAGCAACTTAGCATGCAAGGACTAACTGGGAAGAGGAGAAAATAGGTTTTGGGTTCCAGGGAAGTAGCTTGGTATGCAGGGGCCACCTGAGAGAAGCGGTGGACTTCAATCAGTCAGAAAAGATCTAGCATAAACATTAAACTTGAAAAAAATAGGAAAAAATGAGACTAGATAGAGACAATGTAGTATATTCATACAGTGGGATATTACTCAACTCTAAACACGAAGGAAATTCTACAATATACAACAACATGGATGAAGCTTGAGACATAATGCTAAATGAAATAAGCCAGTCACAGAAAGACTAATACTGCATGATTCCATTTATATTAGGCTTCTAATATAAATTTATAGAATCAAAGAATGGGATGGAGGCTTTTGAGGGAAAGAAGGAAATGGGGAATTATCAATCAATGAGCCTAAAATTTCAGTTTAGGAAGATAAGCTCTAGGGATCTGTTATACATTTGTACCCATAGTCTCTGACTGTTTCCATTGTTTCCCCATCTATTTGCCACGAAGTGATAAGACCGGATGCCATGATCTTAGTTTTCTGAATGTTGAGTTTTAAGCCATCTTTTTCACTCTCCTCTTTTGTTTCCATCAAGTGTCTCTTTAGGTCTTCTTCACTTTCTGCGATAAGAATGGTGTCATCTGCATATCTGAGGTTATTGATATTTCTCTCGGCAATCTTGATTCCAGCTTGTGCTTCATCCAGCTCAGCATTTTGCATGATGTACTCTGCATATAAGTTAAATAAGCAGGGTGACAATATACAGTCTTGACTTACTCCTTTCCCAATTTGGAACCAGTCTATTGTTCCATGTCCAGTTCTAACTGTTACTTGACCTGCATACAGATTTCTCAGGAGGCAGGTAAGGTGGTCTAGTTTTCCCATCTCTTGAAGAATTTTCCACAGTTTGTTGTGATACAGTCAAAGGCTTTGGTATAGTCAATAAAGCAGAATTAGATGTTTTCCTGGAACTCTTCTGGTTTTTTGATGACCCATTGGATGTTGGCAATTTGATCTCTGGTTCTTCTGCCTTTTCTAAATCAAGCTTGAACATCTGGAAGTCCATGGTTCACATACTGTTAAAGCCTGGCTTGGAGAATTTTGAACATTACTTTGCTAGCATGTGAGATGAGTGCAATTGTGTGGTGGTTTGAACATTCTTTGGCATTGCCTTTCTTTGGGAATGGAATGAAAACTGACTTCTTCCAGTCCTGTGGCCACTGCTGAGTTTTCCAAATTTGCTGGCATATTGAGTGCAGCACTTTCACAACATCATCTTTTAGCATTTGAAATAGCTCAGCTGGAATTCCATTGCCTTCACTAGCTTTGTTCATACTGATGCTTTATTTTAGGGGGCTCCAAAATCAATGTAGATGGTGACTGCAGCCATGAAATTAAAAGACGCTTGTTCCTTGAAGGAAAAAGTGTGACCAACCTAGATAGCATATTAAGAAGCAGAGACATTACTTTGCCAATAAAGGCCCATCAGAGAAGAAAATGGCAACCCACTCCAATGTTCTTGCCTGGAGGGGTAGGGGAGCCTGGTGGGCTTGCGTCTGTGGGGTCGCACAGAGTCGGACACGACTGAAGTGAGTTAGCAGCAGCAAACGCCCATCTAGTTAAAGCTGTGGTTTTTCCAATGGATGCCAGAGTTGGACTATAAAGAAAGCTGAATGCCAAAGAATTGAAGCTTTTGAACTGTGGTGTTGGAGAAGACTCTTGAGAGTCCCTTGGACTGCAAGGAGATCAAATCAGTCCATCCTAAAGGAGATCAGTCCTGAATAGTCATTGGAAGGATTGATGCTGCAGCTGAAACTCCAGTACTTTGGTCACCTGGGGCGAAGAAGTGACTCATTGGAAAAGACCCTCATGCTGGGAAAGATTGAAGGCAGGAGGAGAATGGGATGACAGAGGATGAGATGGTTGGATGGCATCACTGACTCGATGGACATGAGTTTGAGTAAGCTCTAGGAGTTGGTGATGGACAGGAAAGCCTGGTGTGCTTCAGTCCATGGGGTCTCAAAGAGTTGACGGAGTAACTGCACTGAAGTGAATTGTACCCATAGTCAACAATACTGTAAAAATACAATTTTTATACTTAAAAATTCATTGAGGGTAGATCTCATGTTGTGTTCTTAATACAATAAAAATGGAAAAGAGGAAGTTATTTATAGATTATTATCAGAGTTAAGTTATATAAAAAAAAAATTAACCTGGGACTTTATAAATCCCTTGATCACATCATCTCTTAGCATCTTCATCTGTCTTACTTGAGCAAATCATGCCCATTCATTCCACATGAACATTGTTATTACTTAAAATTTTACCAGTTTGGAAATTTTATCCTTCGAAATTCTATTTTCTGTCTATTCTAGCTGAGGTTGTTCTGCAAATATACATGTTCTTAGAATTATTCACGTCCTCTCACTTGGAGTCTTTTTTAGTTAGATGCAGATATACGTTTTATGTTGCTAATTTCAGTCCTGATGACATCTATCAGCATAACCCAACTATTCCCTGTACTGAACAGGGTGGGTTGTTTGATCTGACAAAGAAATGTAGCTGAGAGGCAAGGGTTCAGATGCTAGTTTGCTTTGTAACTTCTGAACTCTGCCCTAAAGAAATGTAAAGCCATATAAGTAATTTAAATTTTTCTTTGTTGTTCTTCCATTGCTAAGCCATGTCTGACTTTTTACAACTCCCTGAACTGCAGCGCCTGAGGCTCCTTGTCCTTCACTGTCTCCTGAAGTTTGGTCAACCCATGTCCAGTGAGTTGTTGATGACATTCAACCACCTCATCCTCTGTTGGCCTCTTATCTTTCTACTCTCACCCTTTCCCAGCCACAGGGTCTTTTCCAATGACCCTTTTCTTTTCAGCTCTTCACATCAAGTGGCCAAAGTATTGGAGCTTCAGCATCAATCCTTCCAATGAATATTCAGGGTTGATTTCCTTTAGGATTGATTGGTTTGATCTCCTTGCAGTCCAAAGGACTCTCAAGAGTCTTTTCCAGCTCCACAATTTGAAAGCATCAATTCTTTGGTACTTCAACCTTCTTTATGGTCCAACTCTCACATCTTTATGTGACTACTGGAAAAACCATAGCATTGACTATACAGACTTTTGTTGGCAAAGTGATGTCTCTGCTTTTTAATACATGATCTAGGTTTGTTATAGTTTTCCTTCCAAGGAGCAAGTGTAAATGGCTAGAAATATATTAACTGTTAGTAAGTTGGCTCAGTTCCACAAACTGTTCAGGAATCCAGGCCTGTTTTCACTAAGTTCTTTCATCTCTGGGGTGGGCCTTAGCATCTTGTCTAAAACAGCAGCATTTATGTTCCAAGCAGCAGGAGGATAGGGAGAGGAAAGGTGAGAATGGATCAAAGGCAAATACAAGCATCTTTCAAAGAATGTTCGCAGAAGCTGACACCTGTCATTTCCACTTATATTCCACTGATCTTACTGGCCAGCACTTAGTTACAGAAAATGAGTTTTTATTTTAGTCACCCAGTTAGTCAGCTGAAAACTGAGAGTTCATCAATTATGAAAGGAAGATATGTATTTGAATAAGTAGCGGCCCCTATCTTGGGCTTTCTCTGAGGCCCTAGCCATGGACTTGAGGTAATTTCAGCATTTGTATTCCTGGTGAATATGCCTTTAGAAGAAAAATGTAAGAGGATCCAAGATGTCTCATTGCTTCCTTCAAAAGAATATTTAAGTGTGGATGCACGCCTTGATTTAGACTGCTATTGTTTTCATGGCATTTCAGGATTTGGGGTTGTCAGAGAGATCTTGATGGCAGAGAACTCATGCTCTGTTGCTAAGTAGGGCAGTCCATTGTGCTTGTGCTGTGTTGTTTAGTAATTATGGAATTGAGGGAATTTCCATATAATAGTTTGTTTTCAGGTGCCAAAATAGTCAATTTTATTGTTGTTGCTGTTCAGTCACTAAAGCATGTCTGACTCTGCAACCCCATGTACTGCAGCACACCAGGCTTCCCTGTCCTTCACTATCAATTTTATTAATAGTTTTCAATTTTGAGCCCCTGGTATTCTTTATAAATGCATTTGTTCACCCAAAATTATCTCTTCATTTTATATGAAATCTTAATAAATACCATATAATGTTCTTGCTTTGAAAAAGATTAAGATTAAACTTTGTACATAGTCCATGATTGATGTTATGAACAGAAGGATATGTTCTAAATATATAGACCTTTCTTAAACTTTCGTTTTGTGATCAAATATGGCAGTTGTTTAGAGAGTTTAAAAAAAAAAAAACAACTATGATTTTGAAGCTTATTGGCACTCTTAACATCTCCTCAGCAGGTTTCTTGATTTATTCTATAGTGGTTGAAAGTCAACTCTTTCTACTTTATGTGCTGACTTACTTTATAAATTATTAATGTCCTTGCTGCCTGCTAAACACTTTAATTCCTCAAAAAATTTTGAACGTGCCAGCAATTCTTTCTGTTAGTAGTGTTTTCCTTTAGGAATACATTCAGACTGAATTAAGTAACTTGATGGCAGTTTAGTTACAAATCCACCTCTTTGTTAACTAGATGGAAAATAATTCAGGAGGAAATGCAGACAAAACTGACAATTGACCTTCTAGATTTTCCCAACTGAAGCATAGTTTGGAAGGACTAAACCATATGAAAAATAATCTAAAATTCACTTCTAATTAAACTTTAATCTGTCTTCTGTTTACATATATATTAGAAAAAAGAAAACCAAGTTAAAATAGATGAATTTACCTCCATTACCTATCCATTTGCCTGTGATTGTTTATTTTACTAATAATAAAAGCAGAATAAGTTCATGGAAAATTATGAATGACAAAGTAAATCATGTCTTCATTAACTAATCACACCTGCTATTACAATTTTGATGTATGTTCTCCATTGTTTATTACCATTAATAGTTTTAAAAAGTTGTAATCAGAATCTATATACTCTGGAATACTATTTTCTATTTAAACTGTGTTATAGAATAGTTTTGTGCCACGTCAGCTTCAAAATCACTATATTTAATTAGCTGAATAGTGTTCTCTTGAGAGAAAGTAGTATGAATAATTGTTTCCTAACTGATGAGAATGTAAGCAACTCAATTTTTGATACTTAATATGGCAATGAATGTCTTCATTTAAAAATATTTTGGATTATTTTGTTATGATAGAAATTTTGCAACTGAATGGAATGAGTACCTAGTTAAGTCTTCTATAGTATTACCAATCTAGTTTTTACAAAAGGGTGATAATATTGCAATAAGACCTCCCCCCAGAAAATTAGACACAATTGTTTCAAAGGTTTAGAAATTAATAAAGGATTAGCATGCTGTTAAGTACATACTTTTGTATTTCTGATTGAAATTTTCTGTTTCTTGGTTATAGTTCCTTATCATGAACTTTTCATGAAGTTTGCATTTAATCATCCATGAGACTTAAAAGTTTTATTATTAATATATGTAGTGTGTAATTTTACAGTATTTGTCGCACTATATTTTTGACATTTTTTTTGTTCTTTGTATTTGTTTTTCCACATTAAAATCCTTTAGTTTGTGTGATTCTTTAATTAGTATAGTTATACTTCAGAACAGATGGTAAGTTGATCCATCTACCCATCCATTCATTTATCCACTCAGTTTGTTACTCATTTTTTATAATATATGTTTTTGAATAAATACTTGTAAACTTTTAGTATATAGTGTGAATTATATGTCATACTGAGTCATTTTTCTTAGTCACTCACTTGAGAATAGCCTTAGTCCACCTATTTGCCTAACAACGTAACTTGCCTACCACCAGTTATAGCTACTTGAGTAATCAGAATCAAGCAAACCACAGGGACCACACTGATAGCTCGAGAGACCTTTTATTTTTCTGGTTTTCTGGACATTTATGTCTTCTTTCCTCTACTTGTAGCACTTTTCTGTCACTAGATTTGTTGTTTCTCTTCCTAAAGAAATGAATTCAGTATCCTTTTGAAGACAATATGTCTATCTGTGATATTTTTCATTCTCTAAGGAGGAATCAGAATAATTTTCAGAAAAGATAAATATTTATCAACTCCTCACTTACAGCACTGGAAGGTCGTGATGCCTTTATATAATTTCAATCCAAGAATCTCTTTGTAATGACAGTGTATAAGGAAGTACATGTTTGAAAGAGAGACTTAATGAGCAGGCAGATTATCTAGGTGCTGTTTTCTTCATCTCTGCTTCATTTGAAAAGATCAGTTTAGCTAAAACCATTGCAGATATCATGATGTTGTCTTTTACTCATTTGAATTCGAGCTGATGAGAAAAAAAAAAATGTGTAGATCTAATTTGTTATTTGTGATTTATTGCCATGAGTATCTTTTTTCCCTTTAACCCTCTGTTTATATGAATCACTCACTTTAGTTGAACTATAGCTTAATTTCCAAATATAAACTCTTATTATAGTAAGATTTTGTTATTTATATATTATACAACATAAAAACAGGCTTTCCTGTTAGTATTAAAATAGGCTGGATTCTTCTTAATACAAGTTAGCAATTAAAATAAGCAATATTATCTGGTGTGCTGTGATTCATGGGGTCGCAGAGAGTCGGACAAGACTGAGCCACTGAACTGAACTCAACTGAACTGAACTGAACTGAATATTATTCAGGACAAGGAAGAAATAAACCTACAAGACCTTGAAATTGGCTAAATGGAATGACTAAGGCAGACAGTGCTCTTTTAGGGAAAGGTACTTTGGCCACCTCATGCGACGAGTTGACTCACTGGAAAAGACTCTGATGCTGGGAGGGATTGGGGGTGGGAGGAGACGGGGACGACAGAGAATGAGATGGCTGGATGGCATCACCGACTCGATGGACATGAGTCTGAGTGAACTCCGGGAGTTGGTGATGGACAGGGAGGCCTGGCGTGCTGTGATTCATGGGGTCACAAAGAGTCGGACACGACTGAGTGACTGAACTGAACTGAAAGACTTCCCTTGGAGAAGGCTATGGCACCCCACTCCAGTACTCTTGCCTGGAAAATCCCATGGGCGGGGAAACCTGGTAGGCTGCAGTCCATGGGGTCACGAAGAATTGGACACGACTGAACGACTTCACTTTCACTTTTCACTTTGATGCATTGGAGAAGGAAATGGCAACCCACTCCAGTGTTCTTGCCTGGAGAATCCCAGGGATGGGGAAGCCTGGTGGGCTGCTGTCTATGGGGTCACATAGAGTCGGACACTACCGAAGCGACTTAGCAGCAGCAGCAAAGACTCCTGGTGGCTCAGACGATAAAGCATCTGCCTACAAAGAGGGAGACCAGGATTCAGTCCCTGGGTTGGGAAGATCTGCTGGAGAAGGAAATGGCAACCCACTCCAGTATTCTTGCCTGGAAAATCCCATGGACAGAGGAACCTGGTAGGCTTCAGTCCATGCGGTCACAAAGAGTCGGGCACCACTGAGCGACTTCATTTTCACTTTCTTTCAAAGACTGTCCAAATGTACAACTGAAAATTTTAAGAAAATATACAAATTATTGCTATATCACAAATATATATTCACATATTAACATTTTAGTGACAAAAAACCTAAATGATGTTATTTTTATTTTAAATAGGCGGAAAAGCCACAACCATATACACTTAAATTTTAGAGAATAAATTCTCCATAATAAAATTATTGTCCCGGCAAGCAGTGTTTTAGATAGTGAGAACAATACAAAATGTCTTCCACATTTTTTTGTATGCCAAATATTTTACTCAAAATCCTACATTTAGTAATGAGATATTTCAATGTGTGCTTTATTCTTAAAAAGACTTTTGCACGTGTGCTGAATCATGACCCTATGGACTGTAGAAATCCAAGCTACTCTGTTCATGGGATTCTCCAGGCAAGAATACTGGAGTGGATTGTATTTCAAAGTGTATTTTCTTCTTATTAGACTCTTAACCCCTCCAAAATCACTTTGATGTTTTTCAGTAGCCATTTTCAGGTGGCTGGAATTTTCTGTATTTTAGGAGGTTTTTTCTTAATAAAATAAAAGAATAATAGAAAGCCAAAATTGCTTCAAAAGGGTAAATTTAATTGGTTTCAATAGTACACATTGAATTAGTATAATTAAATTGGAATTCAAGGTAAAGTTTTTATAATTTTGTATGAAGAAGAGAAAAGCAAATCTAGTGTAGTGAATACCTTTTTGAATAAGATCATAACTTTGATTCTTTATTTCCTGACTCACTTCCTTCAAGACAACCACATTGCTGCAATCTGAAGCCACTGAACTCAGAATTGTGTGTCTTGGTTTTATTTCCAACTTTTTCACTGACTAACTTCATAAACCTTTTTAAGTATCTCTATATTCTTTAAAAATCTTAAAAATAAAAGAAATGTAAGAGATGTAATTATGCCCGTGTAGGGACAATGAATCATAACCTAGTTCTATTTTTATTCTTAATATTTAAAAAGAGCCATTTACAATAATCTTCTCGTATATTTTGGGGTGTGTGTATGTATGTGGGGGGGTGCATGTGTATAAGAAAAGGTAAGCTATTTTTGAGAGGCATACTTTTCTTAAATTGACAGTTGACATTAAAAGGGGTAATAGAGTTTTATGTACAAATGATGAAGAAAAAGTCCATTTATTCTCATATTGACTGTTGCTGGATCAATTTGATGTATGATCCTAGGAACCTATAAGCTAGAATTGTAGCAATAATCTGTCTCCACTAATTTGCACCTTCTGTGAACCATTTTTTAGTGAATTAGCCAGGTAGGTTAAAATTAGTGAGAGTAGAAACTGGAAAAAAAACCCTAAACCTTTATTGGCAACCATATGCTGGTATTCATGTTTCATGTTAGGCAGTCACTGCCATTTTTCAAACGCTGTGCTTTTTAACTTTTTTTCAAGAAGTATATTAGTTGAGTCAATTTTCAAGCTAAAAATGGTAGAGATTCAGGTATGAGAATTAGCCCATTAATTTTTTTTTCATCCATAGGAAGTAAGTTTCTGTAGAGTGATGTTATCTACGTTAAATGCCCTTTAGGACTATGTCTGCTTAATTGAAGATACAGTATTAGTTTATTATTTATTGGATGGAAACTCAAGCAGAATATTCTATGCCTGAAGCAGAGATTTACTTTTAAAGAAGAAAATTACATTTTCTTTGATTGGTCCATGTTCTGCTAAACGCATAGATTATAGAAGCCCCTCAGTTGGAATTTTAAGATACTTTTAGGGTAAAAGTGATTTATGTGTACTGTAACAATATAATAGAGGGAAAAATATTCATGTTTTATTTCCAGAAGGCACACAAATATAATTAAATCAAGATAATTCATAATGTAACATACTGTTCTTGGTAATGTGAAAATCTGTTTTCCTGATTTTGAATGATAACCTTAGTCTCTTCCATTGTCTGTACAAAACAGTATCCCTTCAGGACTTTCCTTATATTTATTTGAAAGTGTCAAGAGGAGGCTCAGTCCTCATGGGCTCCAGGGCTCCATGTTTCCTTTGAAAGGATTTGGGTTTCTAACCATGCACTTTTCCTTACTTCCCAACCTTGCCAGTACTATCTGTTCTAAGACAGAGGGAATGGGTGAATTTAACTCAGATGAACATTACATCAACTACCGTGAGCAAGAATCCCTCAGAAGAAATGGAGTAACCCTTATTGTCAACAAAAGAGTCCAAAATGCAGCACTTGAATGCAATCTCAAAAATGACAGAATGATCTGTTTCCAAGGCAAAGCATTCAATATCACAGTAAATCAAGTCTATGCCCCAACTAGTAATGCTGAAAAAGCTGAATGGTCCTATGAAGACCTTCAGGGCCTTCTAGAACTAATACCCAAAAAAGATGTCCTTTTCATTATAGGGGACTGGATGCAAAAGTAGGAAGTCAAGAGATACCTGGAGTAACAGGCAAATTTGGCCTTGGAGTACAAAATGAAGCAGGGCAAAGACTAACATAGTATTGCCAAGAGAGCGCACTGGTCAAACACAACAACACAACACTAGAGAAGACTCTTGTGTTCTCTTCCAACAACACAAGAGAAGACTCTACACAGGGACATCACCAGATGGTCAATGCCAAAGTCACACTGATTATATTCTTTGCAGCCAAAGATGGAGAAGCTCTAAACATTCAGCAAAAACAAGACTGGGAGCTGACTGTGGCTCAGATCATGAATTCCTCATTGCAAATTCAGGCTTAAATTGAAGAAAGTGGGGAAAACCACCAGACCATTCAAGTATGACCTAAATCAAATACCTTAAAGTGACAAATAGATTCAAGTGCTTAGATCCAATAGACAGTGTGCCTGAAGAACTATGGATGGAGGCTCATGATATTGCACAGGAGGTAGGTATCAGACCATACTCAAGAAAAAGAAATGCAAAAGGCAAAATGGTTGTTTGAGGAAGCCTTAAAAATAACTGAGAAAAGAGAAACTAAAGGCAAAGGAGAAAAGGAAAGATATACTCATTTGAATGCTGAGTTCCAAAGAATAGCAAGGAGAGATAAGAAAGCCTTCCTCAGTGATCAGTGAAAAGAAATAGAGGAAAACAATGGAATGGAAAAGACTAGCGATCTCATCAAGAAAATTAGAGATACTAAGGGAACATTTCATGCAAAGATGGGCACAATAAAGGACAGAAATGGTATGGACCTAACAGAAGCAGAAGATATTGAGAAAAAGTGGCAAGAATACAGAAAAGAACTATACAAAAAAGATCTTCATGACCCAGATGAACACAATGGTGTGATCACTCACCTAGAGCCAGACATCCTGGAATGTATATTCAAGTGGGCCTTAGGAAGCATTACTACGAACAAACCTAGTGGAGGCCATAGAATTCCAGTTAAGCTATTTCAAAAGATGATGCTGTGAAAGTGCTGCACTCAATATGCCAGCAAATTTGGGAAATTCAGCAGTAGTCACAGGACTGGAAAAGGTCAGTTTTCATTCCAATCCCAAAGAAGGGCAATGCCAAAGAATTTTCAAGCCACTGTACAATTGCACTCATTTCACATGCTGGCAAAGTAATGGTCAAAATTCTCCAAGCCAGGCTTCAATAGTACATGAACCAAGAAAGTCCACATGTTCAAGCTGGTTTTAGAAAAGGCAGAGGAATCAGAGATCAAATTGCCAACATCCAATGGGTCATTGAGAAACCAAGAGAGTTCCAGAAAAACATCTACTTCTGCTTTATTGACTACACCAAAGCTTTTGACTATGTGGATCACAACAAACTGTGGAAAATTCTTCAAGAGATAGGAAAACCAGACCACCTTATCTGCCTCCTGAGAAATCTGTATGCAGGTCAAGTAACAGTAAGAACTGGACATGGAACAATAGATTGGTTCCAAATTGGGAAAGGAATAAGTCAAGACTATATATTGTCACCCTGCTTATTTAACTTATATGCAGAATACATCATGCAAAATGCTGAACTGGATGAAGCACAAGCCAGAATCAAGATTGCCAGAAGAAATATCAATAGCCACAGATATGCAGATGACACCACCCTTAAGGCAAAAAGCAAAGAACTAAAGAGTCTCTTGATGAAAGTGAAAGAGAGTGAAAAAGTTGACATAAAACTCATTTGAAAAACTAAGATCATGGCATCTGGTCCCATCACATCCTGGCAAATAGATGGGAAAACAATGGAAACAGTAAGAGACTTTATATCTGAGGGCTCCAAAATCACCGCACATGGTGACTTGAGTCATGAAATTAAAAGACACTTGCTCCTTGGAAGAAAAACTTTGACCAACCTAGACAGCATATTAAAAAGCAGAGACATTACTTTGCCCAATAAAGGTCCCATCTAGTCAAAGCTATGGTTTTATCAGTAGTCATGTATGGATGTGAGAGTTAGACTATAAAGAAATCTGAGCGCGGAAGAATTGATGCTTTTGAACTGTGGTTTTGGAGAAGACTCTTGAGAGCCCCTAGACAGCAAGGAGAATCCATCAGTTCATCCTCCAGAAATCAGTCCTGAATATTTGTTGGAAGGACTGATGCTGAAGCTGAAACTCCAATACTCTGGCCACCTGATGTGAAGAACTGACTCATTTGAGAAGACTCTGAAGCTGGGAAAGATTCAAGGTAGAAGGAGAAGGGGACAACAGAAGATGAGATGGTTGGATGGCATCACCGACTTGATGGACATGAGTTTGAATAAGCTCTGAGAGTTGATGATGGACAGTTAAGCTTGGTGTGCCCCATTCCGTGGGGTCTCAAAGAGTCGGACACTACTGAGCAACTGAACTGAACTCAACTACCTGCCACCACACAGCAGAACTAATCTAATTATACCTTTTATCCCTCTTATAGCCAGTTAGCACCCAGATTCTATGCCTCCATTATTTTTTCATTCTTTAATTGTCATATGGCTTCATGTTTTCATAATCTGCCTTCATCTCCCACTAATTTCCAACTTCAGGATTTCTTTCCTATTGGTCTCTGACAGTTATTTTCCATTGTCACCAATATTCTACCCAACTGCTTCTCTGACAGATCATTTCAGTTTCTAGCTGTAGTTGAAACCTGGATATTTGCTGAGGTCTCTTTAAAATGTATCATGCTGGTTTTCAGTCCTACACCATTCTTATGTCTGAGCTTGGAGGTGATCTTTGCTATTCTTTGGCACTTTTAAAGCTATTTCTTCCCATATCTTTCTATTGTATGGATTCAAATTAGCTGCCACTTCTTTATCAGTTATCTCTTAATTCTCTTTTAGCCCATTCTCACTACCAGTCTCTCTTATTCTACCCAATCTCTATTTTTAGTGATTATGGTATCAGCATAACTAAGGGACTCTTCTAATGCATTGTCCTCTCAATTACTTGAATTCATCTCCCCCAAAGATTTTGCTTGTATGGAGTCAATCACTATCTTCCAGTCTTTACCAGTAACCAACTCAATAACCTCAACTTCAAACAACATCTTGTCCTCATGCATTTCTCCCCTCTTTGCATAGCTTAAATTCTGTGGTTTATCATTAAAATGAATACACTGAGGAATTAACACAACATTATAAATCAACTATACTTCAATTAAAAAAAAATTGTCTGTACCATGTGACATGTGGAACTTCCCCAACCAGGGATAGAACTCTCACCCAATGCAATGGAAGAGCAAAGTCTTAACCACTGGACCACCAGGAAAGTCTCCCCAAAATCAATTTTTTAAAAATGCATCACTATCAACTCATTTGCCTCTTTCTCCCTTGCATACTATGTTGGAAAAAATTTAGCCTTATTAATTACAACTTTCCTCCTCCTTGTACCAGTTGAATGTGACTGGGAGAAGCACACAATCCAGTTAATTGTGCCCCGTTTAAGTTATGGTTTTTAATGTCATGCAGATACTTTATGCTGACTGAAAATATGTTTTTCTAGCTCATTTACCCCAATTTTCTGTTCTGTGTCATGTACTCTCCTCTCTTATCCAATGCCTCATACCCATTTTTTGGTCTCAGATGGTAATCTTGTTTCACACGAAACAATTAAAACAAAATTTCCACCATCACTTACATCCACACATGTACTGACATCTGTTTCTTTGTTCTTTGACATTCCTCCTGTTAAATACGTTACCTGTCCATATGTGGTAGTCACTAATGCTGTTTTCCAAGACTTCAGCTTATTTCTTCCTTTGAGCACATGGTGACATTGCATAATCCCTTAGGGATGAGTGGGCTCAGAAGTTAGTACTGACCAACGAGCTGAGAATGCAAATATAATATGTTCCTTTTCTAGACCAGACCACTTAATGACAAGGAATGCACTGAGAGACCTTCTTCCTTGTGATTTGGAGAGATGTGTGTTCTAAAGCCTGGTTTAGTCATGATGAAGACAAAACCTCTGTCAAGCTAGTGGTTAACATATATCAAGACAAGAAATAAACTTCATTTTAAGCTGCTGGAATTTGGGGGTTGTTTGAAACACAATCTGTGCTAAATTGATAGCCATGATTTTTTTCTCACTGGAAGCACTGCGTATTTTAGATTCCATTCCACTACACTGCAGAGTAGTGACAATATTCTCCTTCATAGCATGTTTTTTGTTTGTTTGTTTACCTTTCTTTACTAATGGATTATTTCCATAAAACCTGCAGTTTATGTTATAAAAATTCCCTTTTATTGTTCCTCATTCTTGATAGTTACCTCCAAAGAGTATAGCATTCTAGCTTGATGCAGATATACTCTTAGCAAATTGAAAATATGATTCCAGTGTCATCTGACTTCCTTTCCTGCTGCTATGAAATCGACCATCAGATGATTGCTTTTGAAAGTAATCTGTCTTTTGTCTTAGACAAGACTAAGAATTTTATGATTTTAAGTGTGCTGAGGTATCAACACCATGATATAGCTATGTCTGGGGAATTTTTTACTAATTGAAAACTTGTACTGTTGGTATTTTTTGTAATTTCTGAAAATTTTTAAGCTATTTCAGTTTTAAATAATACTTCAGTCCAAATTTCTATTTCTTCTTGGTTTGGAACTCCAGATAGGCTTATTGTACACTTCTTTACTCTGACTTTCCTGTCTGTTGTCATATGTTTATGTTTTTCAGATCTTTATCTTTTGTATTGTACTTTGGATAACGTATAATAGTTATTTTCCTTTGGTGGTTATTTCTTGTGCTTTCTGTTTTCAATGGGCTTTTGACTTCAGGGCCTTTTTTAAAAAAATTATAGACATTCTATGTGAGTTTTAAAAGAACCTTGTGGAAATTATGTATTTTTCTATGCTACTTGCTCATATTTTCATTGATTTTTATTTCTGAAAAGATATTGAAATCTTATCTGGTAATTTAAATATCTGGGGTTTCTGTTCGTTTTCAATCATGGTGCCATGCATGTGTGTGTTTAATTTTAGAACCATTTCCTTGAAATTATTTAAATTTATTTTTGTGGAAATTCTTTGAAGGCAGGAATAAAAATGTTTCTTTAAGAAAGTATTAATTTTTTTTTACCATATATTCATGGATATTAACAGGTCAGAAAAATTTTAAATCAATTTATATTCTTGAAGTTTTTCTGAATTATCTTGGTAGTGTTCATTTGGTTTAAACAAATTTAAGACATTCTTTTTTAGTTTGTAATCATGAAATCTCATGAAATACATTTCTTAATTCTGTAGTAAGTTTGAAAAATAATATTTTGCTCCAGATTTCTTGCAAGGTCAAGGAATAGGTCTAATTCACTCTTAAGTGTAGTTCTTCATAATCCAGCTCTTGTGAAGCATTTCCCACAAAATTGGCAAGCCTTGGCAGACACTGGAGTTTCTCTAACGTCCTTCTGATCTGTGCAATGAAATTGAAAATAAAAATCAAGTTCAGAATTTTAATAAAAATTTCAGTGCAAAAGTTTAAGTTCATAGTTTCTTTGCATCTTTGAAGGTGTCAATTTTCTCTTGCTTCATAGACTCAGTTTTACTTAATTATTTATTATATCCTTTTTTTTAATTTTATCTTCTACCATTATGTGGTTTTGTAACTTTCTTTTTATATTTTAATACATAATGATTAATATAATTCAAAGCTATGCTGAATGCTGCAAAAAATCTGTCATATATTCTTGTCTATTAATACATTTATCAATATAAAATATCTATTGGTTCCATTTTTATCTTGACTCTAGATTGATTACTATGAATATTGTTACTCATGCTTTCTATTTTAAGCATTTATCTTATATGTATTTTCCACCTTTAATTTTGAAAGTTTTGTTGTCATCTGTTTTATTTCTTTTAAAAAGTATACATCTAAGATTTTAGTTTGGTATTTGATACTGATTTAAATCCTATTTTTATAAAGTTTTTCACCTAATTATAGTTATTTAATGAGTTATATGTATGGGTTTATTATGTTATTCCCCATTTGATGTATTGTGTTTCTTACTCACCATGTATTTTTTACTTATTTTTGATAGATTGACTTGTTTATCTTAATATAATTCTCATTTTTATTTTAATTGTTTGAATAGTCTGAACATTATTTCTAGTTATTTAAAGTTTGCATTTACACATTTCATAAACATTTATGTTCATGTCAGTTATACCAATTCAAATGAAAGTGATCAATATCTATAATACATTTCACAATAGGACAAGGTTTTAGGGTATTTTAACTTTTGCTCTTCCTGTCACCTTTCCCATCACCATCACCCAAATGTGTAATTACCTCTCTTTAACTTATAAATAATATTATTTGTCAAGATAAAGTGAAAATGCCCCCACTTAAATATGCTTCTTTTACTTAGTACTGAAATAATTTCTTTCTACAAAATTTACAATGTGAGAAATTATCTGCAAAATCCCCAAATATTTGTGGGAATGTATTTTATATTGAAATTTGATTGTTAGTAACATCACATAAGATGCTATATATTTTTTACCATGATGTCAAGAACCATAATTGTGTGTCATCATCAAAAGACAGATTAATTAGTTGTAATGGGTGATTATTTAATTTTGCTGATTAAATTTCATCCCCAGTAATAATGGAAATTAATAAATCTTTGGCACCTCTCATTGACAAATTGTGGATTTTGACAGAGTAACAATACTGTGAATGTTAGCAACTGCTTTTTAGGACTACCTAACATATTGAGTCCTTTAGTAGACATGTATAGAATTAAACAGTATATTTATAGTTCTTACTTAATTTTTGGATTTTAGATAAATCCTTTATAGAGTATAGGCTTCCCTGTTGTCTTAGACAGTAAAGAATCTGCCTCCTGATCCACGTTGTCATATAGCAGAAACTAACATAACATTGTAAAGTAATTATATTCCAGTAAAATAAAGTCAGATTCATGAAAAGTATTTACAGTCAGTCAGAGTGTGTTGAGAAAATCATTAGCAAACATTTTCTCTTGCTCACAGCCAAACTACACGGCAGCGGTGTACCAAGATGTGTGTGTATGTGTGGGTCAGGGTAGAAGTTGGGTGGACTGCACACCTGCGGGAGCAGTCAGCCCTGCATTCAGACAATAAGGCAGAATATTTTCTAATAAAAACATAAAGACAATAATAAAACTGACCAAAGCCAGCAATTCTAAACATCAGTGAAACACTCCTTCCTTTAGGGAAGAACTGGTCTCACTCTCCCTTCCCCTCCTGCTACTGCCATCAGGGCTATAAAGCTTCTTCCCAGAAAAGAAACACAAATTGAAATTCAAACAGTGACTTTAACTTTACCCTATTCAGTGCATTACTTATTAAACTGAGTTAAATTAACATGGTGGAGAGAAAAACATTAAATTTAAGCATTAGTTAACTATAGTTCTTATTTAGACATGTACACATATCTTTCTTAACTAAAATTGTGCACAATGTTCGTACGTCTAAATCTTACAGTAAATATCACAATTGTCACTAATATATTTGCAAAAAGGGATGTCCAATATGAAGTACTTAAGTAAAAAATTACTTGACATCACCTAAATGTTCATCAATTGAGATTAGTAGATCATGCTGCTGCTGCTGCTAAGTCACTTCAGTCGTGTCCGACTCTGTGTGACCCCATAGATGGAAGCCCACCAGGCTCCCCCGTCCCTGGGATTCTCCAAGCAAGAACACTGGAGTGGGTTGCCATTTCCTTCTCCAATGTGTGAAAGTGAAAAGTGAAAGTGAAGTCACTCAGTCGTGTCTGACCCTTGGCGACCCCACGAACTGCAGTAGATCATGACATACCTGTAATAAGAATACTCTCTAGAAATTAGTAAGGAATGAGGAAACTAAAATATCTGACATGAAATTAACTCAAAGATATGTTGTCTCAAATGCAAGAATTTTACACTATTTAAATATTTCTCTACCCTTACATAATATAATATATTCAATACACACATATGCGTGTATTGCATAGAAAATGTTCAAATGTCTTATCAAAAGTTACCAGTCGTTAACTATGGGAAGTACTGTAATTTGTGGGATTCAAGTAAAATGAAGCTTCTACTTCATTCCGTCTGCCCATACTGTTTTAATATTTTAATGTATTAGTTCTGTAATCATAAAATAGAAAAAAATTACACTTTAAAATCACCTTTTCCAATAATATTTATTAAATGTCCATTTTGTACCACTTATTTAAATGTATTGGAAAACAGTGTGAAACATAGAATGCTGGGTTGTATTACATAACAAAGCTATTATTCAGTAGTGACTATCAGTTTCCTTATATTAGAACTAAGCAATGATCCCTTTCTGAAACTATAATTACTTACAGCCCATATCTACCACACTGTGATATCATTTCCACCACGTTTAACTCTATGCACTGGAAAGTAAATGCCTTTTGTAACATTCCCTAGTAGTTCAGAGATACCAAAGGATCTACAACTATTAAAAATGTAAGCATTTTTTTAAATTTGTGAATTCCCAAGGAACTGGAGATTTTTAATTACCTGATACTTTTAAATTAATTGGTGCTGGTGTTATTCAAAGTAACTTCAAATTATTTCAAGTAATAATTTTGTCTCGTATTTTATTAGAAGAAACAGATTTAAAAAGCAGATTATAGGGAAACCTATTTTCGTGGCTATAATAAATTTTTACTCACATAATAGTAATAATTTTAATCTGTTGAGTCTTTGTATGTGTGCATAATTTTCTAGTGATTACATTATTAACTTGCTAGGTCTTCGTATTCAACTCTGTGTGGTCCATGCTGCTTTTATTCCCCTTACAGATGGAAAACTAAGGCTCAGAGAAGTTATCTATCCACTGTTGAGGCACCAGTCAATAGTCAATCAATCAATAGCAGAGCCAAGTTTTCAACTCAAGGTCTCACTCTAAAATCTGCTGTCTGAATGTTGATATTATACTGCCTCTGAGTGTGTGGGGTGGGCGGGGACAGATAAGCCCTTATCTTTATTTATTTCTTAACATGAGAAGTCACTTTTAAAGAACTTTCAAAAGCATTATCTATTTCCATGTAGCAAATTAGCATAAATGGAGCAATTTAAAACAATACCTATCCATTATGTCAGTGTTTCTGTGGTTCAAGAGTCCAACCATAGCATCGCTGCTTAGGATCTCACAAGGCAGCAGCCAAGGTATTGGACTGGTAATGTTCTTATTTAGAGCCTCAACTGGGGATAATTTCACCTTCAAGTTGACACAGTTTGTTGTCAGGGTTGATTTCTCTATGGTTACAGGATGGAGGATCTTGGCTTTTATTGTCTGTCACCACTCTCAGCTCCTACACATCAACTCCTGTTACTAAGGGCACCTACACTAACACTTACCAGACTCTGTGGGGGCTGCTTAACATAGCTGTTGACTTAATCCATCCTGCAGGGGGTGGGGATGTCAAGACCAAGTTGACTAGCAAGACAGTTTTATATAATGTAATGTCATGGGAGTGACATCCCTTCACCTTTGCCATATTGTGTCGGTTAGGATCAAGACACAAATTCTCATCACATTCAGAGGAAGGGGAATTCACAAATGTGTGACCTTCAGGAATTGGGAATCACAGGAAGGCCATTAGAGTTGTCCATCCCTCCTTCTGGACCAGAATCACGCACATCTGTCTCACAAGCGAAATATATTGATGTCTTCCCAAGGTTTCCAAGAGTCTCATCTCATGACAGTATTTGCTCAAAGTCCAAAAATCTCAACATCCAAGTCAGAGCAAGGCATGGATAAGCTACTTCAGGTGTGGTTCCTCTTGGTCAGTGATGGTCAGAAGCTAAGTTGGCTTCCCATCAGCCCTGCCTCCTGGTGTTCATACCCTCATGTAATTGCTCCCTTGTGAGTGTGAGCGAAACCAGTAACTTACTTCTAAACAGTAAAATACGACAAAGGTGATAAGATGTTATTACAAAGATTGCATTACATGATAAAAGGCTAACTGGTTGTCAGCCTAGCTCTGGAGATTTTCTCTCCCTCACTGTGGTTGAAGAAGAGAAGAGACTTTGTTGACAGACCTATGTACCAAGATCCCGAGGGAAGCCAAACAACAGCCAGCTGAAGGCAGTCTTCAAACAATTGTTTTGCAAGTTCCATATTATTTAAAATTTCTATTGGCTAATAAAGCTTTTCCATGCTAGAACTGGAGCTATTTAGAGAAGCACATGATGAGTTTTTTTGTAAGCAGAGTACTTCAAACACAATGAAAGTGAAACGATAGTGAAAGTCCACCTCTTTGCGACCCCATGAAATATACAGTCTATGGAATTCTTCAGGCCAGAATACTGGCATGGGTAGCCTTTCCCTTCTTCAGGGGATCTTCCCAACCCGGGGATCGAGCCCAGGTCTCCCACATTGCAGGCGGATTCTTTACCACCTGAGCCACAAGGGAAGCCCCAATGAAACAGTCTTAAATCAAATGTTTGCATCTGAGTAATACAACTATTGTTGCAACTGTTAGTAACCAGTTTATCCATATATATACAATTGGGTCACCAAATAAAATTATACAAAATCTAAAGGAAGAACAGTATCTAAAACTGCCTCTGTTTGTTTCATTAAAGATAAGAGATTTGGCATTTTCAGTCTTGTTTTTCATAAGTCATGTTGGTATTTGCCGAAGGCCAGTGTCATACGATACTGAAGACCATGGAAAGGCAGTGGGTCATCAAGGAAATGAACTTTGCCAATAGGTTGAGTGAACCTGGAGGCTGATTACTTCTCAGTTGAGCCTCTTGTCAGACACCTTTATTGCAACTTTGTGAAGACCCTAAATAGAGGACATAACTAAGCTATGCCTGGATTCCAGACTCACGGGGATGCTGAGAAAATAAAATGTTTATTTTAAGCAACAATATTTGCAATGATTTTTTATATAGCTGTAGGTATGAATACAATATACACTACTCTCATTAATTCTCACAACGACCCATTGAGGCAAGAACTATTGTTATGCCTATTTTGTAGTTACAATAACAATGGTAACAGTAAACATTAATCTACTCTCCCAAGGTCACCAAGGCAGTTGTGACAAAATGGAGACTTAAACCTTCTTAATCCACCTTCACTGTTTGCCTTCATTTCCATGATCATATATCCACAAGCTTTTAAGAAAATTTTATTTAAATTTTTAATAAATGAATATCAAAAGAAGATTTAGTCAACATTTTCTATTGGTTGATATCAGTCACAGTTCCGTAAGATTAAGCATATTTTTATCCCCATTTTCTCAGCAGTCAAGAGGAATAATTTTAAAATATTAATTACAAGTTATCCCTGTACTTTCTCCACCAGGTCCGTCTCTGTTAGGCAATGCTGATTATTTGCATATAGACTGTTCAGATCACCTTGGTATATCCCTTTAGCCTCCAGCTACCTGCCATTTTGTCATTTGTCTTCTCCCTTGGAAGCTGTCCAAGTTCATGGAGAGCAGGGGAAACTCGAACTGATCTTAATAGCAGCTCTTGTAAATGCAGCTGTGAGGGAAGAGTGAGCAGCTATTGTCTGACATCTTTATCGTCTATGAATTTCAATTATCCATATGATCCCTGCCTCACATTAAACTGAATAATTGAGAGTTGGATTCAATGTATCTTAGAGATATTTTTGCAGTCTTGAATATTTAACACTGAGCTAAGATAAGCATGTAAAATTCCAAAGCAAACACAGGAAATACTCATTTTCTCTTGTTTCATTCCAGTTCCTGTGGGACATGCAGGCTGGTACACATACACGGTAGTATTCTAATGATCAAATGCACTTTTAATGTGTTTTCCCACAGCCACTGGAAATTTTGGCTCAAATCTGAGATCATTAAATAGCTGTAATGATATCAATAGAAGCACCATGCTCAACCAAATGCAAACATAATTAGAATATAAATACTAGTTTTATTTTTGTTATATATTTGTTTAAAAAGGTAATAGCATTTTTTGAATTGACATTTCTTGTTTTCTGTAAATACACAGAAATACATATGCAGAGACATAAGATATATTTTTGGTACAGTTTCACAGTGTAACAGAATTATTAATTTGTACAAATAATATAGGATATTCTTTAAATCATTGTCTGAGAAATGAAAGAGTTACATATACATAAATTGAATCCAAATTTCATTTTGCTCTGCATAAAAATTATAAATTTTACAGTGGTAAGAGATTATATTCAGATTGGCTGTTGTTGGAGAGGGTCAGGAATGGGAGCCATAGACCATGCAACACAAGGAAAATATAATGGTTTTCATCTCAGTGTAATACAATTATGGGCTATTTTAATTTTTGTTTTTCTCTATTTTACAAAACTGTTGCAACAAACATATTTTTCTAAAACAAAGAAACACTATTTTAAAATATATATGAATGTTAAAGTGACTTGCTGGCTTAATAATTCTAATTGCTTACATGTACTAAAACAGTCAAGTGTTGGTCTTAGTATTAAATACTTTAGAGACATTATACAGTTTCCATTCTCTCAGCATCTCTTTTAAGGTCATTTCCATTTTCGGATGAGGAAATGAGGCTTAAAAATGATTTACACAACCTGTCTATGTTCCCAGAGCTGTTAGTTGCATGTTATTAGTTAATCTGTATACTTAGTAGAAACTTTAGCTACTGGCTGTTCATTTCATAAAATGTCAATATTGTATTTTCAGAAAAGAAGTGGATTATTGTCACATGATTTTTGTTTATTAGTGACAAAGAGCTCTGTGAGGTTTTTGATTTGTGACAACTAATTCCATGTGAAAAATTTTTATTTTGGTTAGTAATAAAGTCTTCCCTTATAAGGAAAATTGAAGATAAGCAGAAGGTTTTGTAATCTGTATCTCTTTACAGCTGAGTTACAGTAGTCCAGTAACTGGTATGTAGCCAATAGGATGCAATGGAATCATGTCCTTGGCCCCTGACGAGGAGCTTACTTCTGAGGAAACATAAATAACTTCAGATATAGGAAATGAGACTGCTCTTTGCAAGAGATTTGGGCTTAGAAGTGGCTGAAATTAAAAAAAAAAAAATGCTTCAAACTAGAAAACCTTAAAATGACTGTTCTTCACAAATGAAGAACCAAATTTTCTACATACATGACCACAGGAAAAACCATAGCCTTGACTAGACGGACCTTGGTTGGCAAAGTAATGTCTCTGCTTTTTAACTTGCTATCCAGGCTGGTCATAACCTTCCTTCCAAGGAGCAAGCCTCTTTTAATTTCCTGGCTGCAATCAGCATCCGCAGTGATTTTGGAGCCCCCAAAAATAAAGTCTGACACTGTTTCCACTGTTTCCCCATCTATTTCCCATGAAGTGATGGGACCAGATGCCATGATCTTCGTTTTCTGAATGCTGAGCTTCAAGCCAAACTTTTCACTCTCCTCTTTCACTTTCATCAAGAGGCTTTTGAGTTCCTCTTCACTTTCTGCCATAAGGGTGGTGTCATCTGCATATCTGAGGTTATTGATATTTCTCCCGGCAATCTTGATTCCTGCTTGTGCTTCTTCCAGCCCAGCGTTCCTCATGATGTACTCTGCATAGAAGTTAAATAAGCAGGGTGACAATATACAACCTTGACATACTCCTTTTCCTATTTGGAACCAGTCTGTTGTTCCATGTCCAGTTCTAACTGTTGCTTCCTGACCTGCATACAGGTTTCTCAAGAGGCAGGTCAGGTGGTCTGGTATTCCAATCTCTTTCAGAATGTTCCACAGTTTATTGTGATCGACACAGTCAAAGGCTTTGGCATAGTCAATGAAGCAGAAATAGATGTTTTTCTGGAACTCTCTTGCTTTATCCATGATCCAGCGGATGTTGGCAATTTGATCTCTGGTTCCTCTGCCTTTTCTAAAACCTGTTTGAACATCTGGAAGTTCACGGTTCACATACTGCTGAAGGCTGGCTTGGAGAATTTTGAGCATGACTTTACTAGTGTGTGAGATGAGTGAAATTGTGTGGTAGTTTGAGCATTTTTTGGCATTCCCTTTCTTTGGGATTGGAATGAAGACTGACCTTTTCCAGTCCTGTGGCCACTGCTGAGTTTTTAAATCTGCCATTTAGTAAAAATATTAAGACATTTAAAGAAGTTGTTACATGACAAGATAAATAAAATGTCCTTTTTCTGAAAATGATCCCATCATTTTTTTTCTTTATGTAAAATGACTAGCTCTCAGGCAGATTGGAAACAGGACTAGAGGAAGAAATATTCTTTGATGTGAATGCCCACAAGTGTCAGCAGCTGTGAAGACTAGTAATGAAGCATTTGGCCTTCATTTGGCATTGCTTGCTATTGGGAGGATTTTCTTACAAAAGATCAGCTATTTGATGAGTTCCACAGGCTATCACTTTGATATCCACATATTGGCATCTACATGCTGTTGAAATTGACATTCTACCTTCTGTGTGGCTCAGTGCCCATCTCACAGATGGGCCCAGGTGTTGGCATGACCCAGTAACAATGTTGTTACTACATTCAAGTGTGAGGAACTAGATTTCTCTCCTTAAGTGTCAAGTTGCAATTTCTAAAGTCACTTCATCCTCATGAAAGGCCATAGTAGGCATTATTTAGGATTTCATACTGGTTAAAAAACATATTGGGCAATGACTACAAATTACGAGTAACATGTATTCTTATGTCCCTAAAATTTATAGTATAATGGGATACATTGGAATTATCCCAAGATCAGTCATTTTTTTAAAGAATTTAAATCTAATCTGAAAAGTATTCTGTGTGTTTTAATTTAAAGACATTAGAATGCCCACCTTTCTTGAATTAAACGAAATCTAAGAAATAAACACATTGGATGAGTTATTAAATACTGGATAAATCGGTGTTAGAATTCTGTCTAAACCCAGAGGGAAATACTCAAACTAATTTTCCAAATAAAGACTACAACTAACTGAACTGGTCTTCAAGGACAGGCCAGGAAAACATTTTCCTATATCATTTTTCATTGATTGAAGAGTGCCTCAGATGTGTCCCCACTAAGGTTAAAAGGTGTTAGTGTGTGCACATTTTAAACTAGCTTAGTAAATGAAAGTGAATAATTTGGGCAGAAAATTGGCTTATGGTCTATACGCACTGTGCTTTATTGTGGTTTGCCAAGTTCTCTGAGTGAAAAGACAAGAGCAAATTAAACAGCTTTATGAACTCACAAGGGGAACAGTTGTTCTAGTGGCTTTCATACAAACATCTAATTAATTCTTGAAGTAACCCAAATTGTTCTTTTGTGATCTATGAATGAGAATCTAAGAGACAACCTGGGCAAAAGAAACTTTAGTGAAAGGATAATAGGGATTTCACGATTAGTTTACAGTTCACAGTTTTGGGGACCAGCATAATTTAGTTATTTTCCTCGTTAATATTGCATTAGGAAGCTAATGAAACCTCTGGGTGAATACATTATGAGTAATAAAGCATTAATTTTATTTTCTGAACATTCAATTATGTTAATTGGCATCTGTTATTGTTTACTATATATATATGAAAATTAACAAATACAGAACACACAGATGATCTTTAAATACTGCCAGTAAAATACATTTTGGTACTTTTTATACTTCTTTTGTACTTTTGATAGTATGCCCAACTTAAGAAACTTAATTATTTACAAACTATATTTCCCTTTAAGTTCAATTTCTTTTTTTAATTCTAAATATATTTTTATTGTTTTATTATTAACTGTATTTTTTGTTAGAAAAAAATACCATTGTTTTATGGACCAACTCATTATAACATGAATAATATACATGTAAACTGTTTCCAAGCATGAACTGTGTAAATATTTCAAACCCTGGATGAGATCAGGCTTTTATGAATTATCCTATTTCCATATGTTCAAAGGAAGAATTTAGAAAAAATAATAGACTCCCATATAAATTTTATTAGAGATTCATATTTGTTTCAGGAAGTCTCTATGTTATTGTTTAATCTCACAGCTAGAGTGCCGATATTTTATGAAGGAGATTTCTATCTAAAGGAATATTTATTTAAAGGAGTGAGTATTTTCTTTGGCTCCCTTATTATAATATTCCATTATATATAACATTCCATTATAATATTCCATTATTCAAAGATATTGGGCCTAAACTTAAAAAAAATAATTTATGCAATTAATTGCTTATCACCAATTTAGCATGAGTTACAGGTGCTTAGTCTTAAACACTGTACTTGTACAGGATCTAATTTCTATGTGCTGTGCTTAGTTGCTCAGTTGTGTCCGACTCTTTGTAACCCCGTGGACTGTAGCCCTCCAGGCTCCTCTGTCCATGGAGATTCTTCAGGCAAAAATACTGGAGTGGGTTGCCATTTCCTCCTCCAGCAGAATCTTCCCAACCCAGGGACTGAAACCAAGTTTCCTGCATTGCAGGCAGATTCTTTATTGACTGAACCACCAGGAGAGCCCTGATTTCTATACCTGTCTTTTTATTGACTATTTTAATTCTATATACCTGCCTCCTTGTTAACTAGAAGTCACCTCCCCACCATCGCATATGTATGTATGATATAACATGAACCATAGAAAGCTAATTAAATAATCTGAATGAGTGAGTTGGTTGTCAAAAACTAAACTAGTTTATTGAAGCAGTTTTATTAGTTTTGTGTGTGTGTGTTGTGTTCCTTGTATATCATAGAGTCAATAGAGTTAGACGATAGATAGTGAAGTCGCTCAGTCGTGTCCCACGCTTTGCAATCCAGTGAACTGTAGCCCACCAGAGTCCTCCGTCCATGGGATTTTCCAGGCAAGAATACTAGAGTGGGTTGCCATTTCCTTCTCCAGGAGATCTTCCTGACCCAGGGATCAAACCCGGGTCTCCAGCATTGTAGGCAGATGCTTTACCGTCCGAGCCAATTTCAATAAATTGCTGCCCAAATCCACACTAGGAATTTGAGTCCTAAATCATTTTTTAACATTGTCTATAGACTTTTAATCTATTCTTTATATTTATCTGACAGGGCTAAGTGTCCCTATGTGGCTTTCTGTCCTCCTGATTCTATCCAAACCATTTCAGTTTGAATGGTGTAGCCTGTATGTGCCCTGTGCTTCTTAAGTCTTCATTGAAAAATGTCACTGTTCACCTAAAAGATCAGCTTATTAAATGAATATGTGCCAAACACATTTTTTGCTTTTGTAAAAAACAGAGACCAGATCACTTGGCTAGTTTAGCAGTCTGATGGTTTCTCCAGTGGGTCTATAGTGCCATCCATGATCAGTGCTTTAGAGGTACAGGCTAGAGTATGAGTTGATAGACTATTTGGGATATGACCGTGAATCATCAGTTAACTGTTATACTTGTTTGAATTACAACTTGAAATACTATTTTCTTGTATGGATGTAATTTTTGCTTAAGATGCTACTGCCCATTCCCAAATAAAAGACCATTAACTATGATTCTCTTTATTTTACTATATTTCTGGAAGGTTTGAATCTACTTTATGCACTTACGTGAAGTGTAAAAGTCACACATTTGTAAGGATTTCCTAAATCAGCTGAGTGTGAATTACAACTTATTTTAAATTATCTGCTGTTGCTGCGTCACTTCAGTCGTGTCCAACTCTGTGTGACCCCATAGACGGAAGCCCACCAGGCTCCCCCGTCCCTGGGATTCTCCAGGCAAGAACACTGGAGTGGGTTGCCATCTCCTTCTCCAATGTGTGAAAGTGAAAAGTGAAAGTGAAGTCGCTCAGTCGTGTCCGACCCCTAGCGACCCCACGGACTGCAGCCTACCAGGCTCCTCGTAAACCAGGCTTACCAGGTGGAACCCACTTGACAGAGCAGGAGACATGACACATGCTTTTGATAACTGGGTGGGAAAGATCTCTTGGAGGAGGAAATGGCAGCCCACTCCAGTATTCTTGCCTGGAGAATCCCATGGATAGAGTAACCAGGTGGGCTATGGTACATGGAGTCACAAACAGTCAGGCAAGACTGAAGCAACTGACCCAATAAGTAAACCATATTTTATGAAAATATCCTAAATCTTTTTATATATCATCTCTGTTCATAAGAATGTGGATTATCTTCCTGCCTGATGAAGCAACCTTTTGTAAGACTTCTTTACTCGAAATTCTGCCTACAATTTGGTGACCTTTACAATGTCTTATTGTTAAAAAAAATAACTGGTTGTATCTCCTAGAATATAAAGCTGTATATGAAAATTTACTCTTTGAGCACTTTGTATTTTGAGAGAATTTCTAGTTTAAATCTCACACAGTGGAAGAGATTTAAAATGTGCAAAATGCAAACTCAGGCAGACAAAACTGTAAAATAAATATTTATTTACTCTAACTCAAGCACTATTTTGTTAAAACTTGAAAAAGTCTCTTTTGGTTAAATTTAGGAAAAGTCATTCATTCATTCAATAGTGTTGCTAGTTTCTCACTAGTTTGGTGTCTTTAGATCAACCAGGAATTTATTTTCTCCCTCTTCTCTTTTGCTTCTATTAGGTGTGATAGGAATTAAAGTCTCCTATTATAATACTCGGAGATGGCAATGGCACCCCACTCCAGTATTCTTGCCTGGAAACTCCCATGGACGGAGGAGCCTGGTAGGCTGCAGTCCATGGGGTCACTAAGGGTCGGACACGACTGAGCGACTTCACTTTCACTTTTCACTTTCATGCATTGGAGAAGGAAATGGCAACCCACTCCAGTGTTCTTGCCTGGAGAATCCCAGGGATGGGGGAGCCTGGTGGGCTGCCGTCTATGTGGTCACACAGAGTCGGACACGACTGAAGCGACTTAGCAGCAGCAGCAGCATTATAATACTATAATTGTACAAAAGATGTCTATCCCCTCATCATGGAATTTGTGCACTTGTTAGTATCTACAGAATTCTGTTTGAAGCTGCAAAGCCCAAGTCTGATTCATGCCACCCAAAATATACAATGCAGAGTCTCTTTTTTGTCCTAAAATGAAAGTATCTATCTAGTTACTAGTGTAACAAGTGACACACTTATATATGTGTGTGTGTATATATGTATATATATAATTCAGTTTACTACTTTGTTTTGCTCATTTGTATGTTTTTGGATTGAGGTGTGGTTTTGTTCTTTCCCTTGGATGAATGAATGTCCTTTGATGTAAGGAACGCCACTAATTAATTAAAAGAAAATAAAGTCAGTATAGTCAATTTTATTATATTTTGAAAAAATATATTTTAGAAGTTGTTTGGAATCTTTTAATATTTTATTTCCCTGGCTATTTCTATCTTCATAGAGATTTCATTCTGATCTAGTCAGCAATCTTAATATTAATTCAAAGAACTATTGAGTTAAAGAAACAAACAAAAAAAAAACCCAACATCCTTTAAAAGGATGATTTTTAGTTAAGGACAACTATCCTTTTTCATTGATAGGGGCATGCCTCCCAAATGTCAGAACCCACTTTGATCTCAGCATATAATTTCAAGCAGTATCCCACATATATAAAGTCAATTAAAACTTTCTTCATACTAAAACTTAAAGTAGAAAAATTATTTGCATTAGTTTGCAAATAGTTTATATTTAAGATTTTTATCTTGACATGCATTTAAAAGAAAAGTTATTACTATTACCTACTTGGTCACAATCCATTATGTCATATTATCATCACTCATTCTGCCATCAATCAAAACAACTAGCTGTATTCATTCTGAAGATTTTGTAGAAATAACTCTTGATCATAACTAAAAGCAACCAGAGCTGAAAGGCAGTATACCACAATTACTAATGTAAAACATGTTTTTTCCTTATTTTATGGGAAGTATGTGTTTTTTCCAATTGCCAGATAAGAACCTCATGAAGGAATATAATTTTAAAAATAAAAATAAGTGATTTAAGGAAATTGGAAATTTTACTCAAAAGTTCATTTACATAAGGATTAAAATACAAATGAAACTAATAAACTAAGTTTCAAAACATGACATAATGGCAGTGATTGCTTCATTATGACATCATTGATAAAAATCTCTAATATTTTTATACATCCAGCAATTTTGATTATATTAAATAACCTCTGAACCAAATAAGGCCTACATAAATAAAACATGTATTTATCTTTTTTTTCACTAAAAATATTCAAAACTAAAAAGGTGTCATGTCTTTCAAATGTTCTTTTGATCAGTCTCTAAGTTCTGTCTGATTCTTTGCTACCCTATGGACTGCAGCACACCAGGTTCTCCTGTTCTTCATTATCTCACGGAGTTTGCTCAAATTCATGTCCATTAAATTGGAGATGCTATCTTACAGTCTCATTCTCTGCCATCCCCTTTGCCTTTTGCTTTCAGTCTTTCTGAGGATAAGGATCTTTTCCAATGAGTGGACTCTTCATATCAGGTGGCCAAAATACTAAGGCTTCGGCATCAGTCCTTCCAAAGAATATTGAAGGTTGATTTCCTTTAGGATTGACCATTTTGATTTCCTCACTGTCCAAGAGACTCTCAATTGTCTTTTCCAGCATCATAATCTGAAAGCATCAATTCTTTGGCACTCAGCCTTCTTTGTGGTTTATCTCTCACATCCTTATGTGACTACTGGAAAACCCATAGCTTTGACGATACAGACATTTGCTGTCAAAGTAATATCTCTGCTTTTTTAATATGCGGTCTAGGTTTGTCATAACTTTTCTTCCAGTGAGCAAGTATGTTTTAATTTCACGGCTGTAGTCACTGTCTGCAGTGATTTTGGAGCCCAAGAAAATAAAATCAGTCAGTGTTTCCAATTTTCCTCTTCTATTTGCCATGAAGTGATGGGACCGGATGCCATGAACTTAGTTTTTTGAACATTGAGTTTCAAGTCAGGATTTTCACTCTCCTCTTTCACCTTCATCAAGACGCTGTTAGTTTTTCTTCAATTTCTGGCATTAGAATGGTCAGTCAGTCAGTTCAGTCGCTCAGTCATATCCGACTCTCCGCGACCCCATGAATCACAGCACGCCAGGCCTCCCTGTCCATCACCAACTCCAGGAGTTCACTCAAACTCATGTCCATCGAGTCGGTGATGCCATCCAGCCATCTCATTCTCTGTCGTCCCCTTCTCCTCCCGCCCTCAATCCCACCCAGCATCAGAGTCTTTTCCAGTGAGTCAACTCTTTGCATGAGGTGGCCAAAGTATTGGAGTTTCAGCTTTAGCATCAGTCCTTCCAATGAACACCCAGGATTGATCTCCTTTAGAATGGACTGGTTGGATCTCCTTGCAGTCCAAGGGACTCTCAAGAGTCTTCTCCAGCACCACAGTTCAAAAGCATCAATTCTTTGGCAATCAGCTTTCTTCACAGTCCAACATTAATCCTGAATATCTAGGAATGTGACTGGTACACATAAGGCATGTAATTGTCTATTAAATGCATGAAGGAATGGAATGGGTAAGAACTCTTGACAGAAACTTACCTGATACATTTAGGAACCTGAGAAGTCGGTAGCATGTATACAGTATTATACACAGCTGAAGCAGTGGTAATAGCAGAATAAGGGTCCGCATATATATAATTGACACTATGTAGCAAGTATTATGGAGAAGGAAATGGCAACCCACTCCAGTGTTCTTGCCTGGAGAATCCCAGGGATGGTGGGGCCTGGTGGACTGCCATCTATGGGGTCACATAGAGTTGGACACGACTGAAGTGACGCAGCAGCAGCAAGTTTTAGGAGAAGGCAATGGCACCCCACTCCAGTACGCTTGCCTGGAAAATCCCATGGGCGGAAGAGCCTAGTAGGCTGCAGTCCATGGGGTCTCGAAGAGTTGGACATGGCTGAGCGACTTCACTTTCACTTTTCATTTTCATGCATTGGAGAAGGAAATGGCAACCCACTCCTGGGTTCTTGCCTGGAGAATCCCAGGGACGGGGGAGCCTGGTGGACTGCCGTCTATGGGGTTGCACAAAGTCGGACACAACTGAAGTGACTTAGCTGCAGCAGCAGAAAGTTTTAATTATCTGCTAATTGCAAGACATCATGCTTACTGATATAAAGATAAATAAACAGCTGACCTCCATTGCTTACAGTTTAATTTAGAAGCTAGAGGGCATTGGAATTAAAAACAAAACTCCTAAGATACTGTCATTGCCCCTAGGAATTTCCAGACTAATAGAGGAAAAGGACATATAAATAAAATAATTTTAACTCATTTTGATACTAGAGGCAAACATGCAACATGGTAAGTATTCAAAAGTTCGTTGTGAGAATCAATAAAAACTTATCCTGTATAGATATAGAAAAGCAGTTCAAGCATATATCTAAAATGTTTAGCTTGAACTATTGGTGGATACTAAAACAAAGGGAAAGAGCAAGTTTGTGGTGAAGATAGTGAGTTGGAATCTATCTTTGGATATTTGAAGCCAATGGTATAACACAAGTGACATAGGTTGAGAAAAGTAGGATACGAGAACAAGATTCTGGAAAACAAATACAGTTAAGGGGTCAACACAGAAAGAAATAGGAAGAGAATCAAATAGATGTTTTCTAGAACTAAACAGTCAATGATGCCATCATCTATAAAATGATACAACTAAATAGACTATAACCCTCTAGAAACAAAGGCAACTGCTATGAACACATAACTAGGAAACATTGTGGGTTAAGAAAACTCAGCAAGCATGTAATGGGCAGATGAAAAATTTTTAAAAAGCAATAATAAAAACAAAATGAGAAGAATTAGGAGCTAAAGAATGTTTTTAAAATTTTTAGATGGGAGATCTGAGGCACCATGGTGTATGTATATATCAAAAAAGATTTGCAAGGCACTGCCTTCTGATAAGAATATAATCCAATAAATAACATTTTTTTAATGTCACAATATTTTCACTGAAAATATTTTTGTAATAATTTTATTAATGGGATAATGGTATAGTTTTTTCAAATGAGCAGTGTAACAATTATCCAAGTATTTTATGGAGTAAATAAAATTGTGGAAAACCAGGAATTCAGGACTCAATATAAAACAGTACTATGTTCATATTAGTGAAAATTATTTTTATAAAGAAAATCTCTGTATTTATTTGGTTGTACTTAAAAGAATAGTTTCTAAGTTCTAATATCAACTTTCATTTATTTGTTTCTAGTAGTGAGTGATGAAAGTGAAAGTGGCTTTGTCATGTCTGACTCTTTGCAACTGCATTGACTATACAGTCCATGGAATTATCCAGGCCAGAATACCGGAATGGGTAGCCCTTCCCTTCTCCAGGGGATCTTCCCAACCCTGTAATTGAACCGAGATCTCCTGAATTGCAGGTGGATTCTTTACCAGCTGAGCTACCAGGGAATCCCCAGTCAGGGATAAGTACCACCTTATATGCCATGATGATTTTATATGGTGATTCCTTTGGTTCATCTTTGCAGTTTTGCTAAATGCCATGTTATTTTTTTAGACTCACAACTTCATTTCAGATTCTCCCACAGGACTCTAAATGACAGTCTTTTAAAGACACTCATTTCTTCCACAGCCGTGTGACAGCTCCAAGGCACAGCTTTGTATATCTATTCCTATTCCTTGCCATTGTTCAACTGACCTTACTAGCTGAGCAAATGATGATGGTGTTGGGGCCCAGTGGGAGTCTGAGAGGCTGAGGTGGAAAGGCCAGGCAAGAAGAAATATCAAATGATGATGTTTATGAAGTCTCTTTCAAATGGCAAGTTTTTGATCCTATAATTCTTATACTTAGATAAAGCCTCCTGAGTATTGGCAGAAGCAGTTTCCTTTACAAGGTAGAAATTCCAATGAGCGCTAATTAAAATGACTGAAGCTTCCTCTTCTCGCTCCTTTTGAGATATTTTTCAAAACAGGATTTTGATCATCAAGAAGGAAAGTTTAATGATATGAAAGTAAAATACTTCATTAGCAGGTATTGATTAAGATGGTCAAATTACCTATACCAGAGAAACATTTATAAGAGACTGAAAACATTTTGGAGGTTGCAATTTGACAAGAAATGCGTAGATCTTGAATCTGAAGAATAATCTCAAGTTCATCTTCCTGCTTCCTTTGATCGTTTTTCAATGTGAAGTTAAATCTTTCAAAGCTTCTAATTCTCATTCAAAGTGCAGAGGAGTTCCAGAGAATTTAAATCACATCTGTAAGTGTGTGTAATAGCATCCATGGTTGTTTCACAGTAATTTAGAAGGCCACTTTCAGGATGAATGACTCATTCTAAGTATTATCATAGAAAACCTGTTTTAAAAAAAAAAAAAAGGACTGCTTTTTGCATTTTAAACTTCAGAGGCACTGCTCAGATTTTAAATGTTTTAATGGAAGAGGATTATTATGGTTAGGCATTGAAGGAGACAAAAAGAAAAAATATAAACAAGGTGTCATGAAAACTGCAATGAAAATCATTTCACATTGTCTTTGTACTGGGATATTCGCTACCTTCCCTGCTATTAACCAGCTGACAGCATCCAAGTTATTTTCAAAGACAGATTTCTACATGTAAAATGTGATATAGAAAACACATTGCTTTAGAGCAAGGAATTTTCTTGCAGGCAAAATGATGTCTATGGCAATTTTACTGCACTGTTGTATCTCTACATGGACCTCTGTTTCCATAAAAATGTAAAATATGAAAATAAAAGAAAGGGAGAGAAAAGGAGGGAGGAATAAGCAAGAAAGAAAGACTGGTTGTTGAAGGGAAAGAGAAAATACAATGAAGTCTGAGAAGGAAAGAAACAAGAAAGAGCCAAGGGGATAGGGGAAGAGAAAGAAAAGAGATAAGGGTAAATATTAATAAAAGGAGTGACTGTTACTTGACTGGGCAGAACTCTTGGATTGTAATTCAGGAAAAAGTTTAATAAGACTAAAATAACCTGTTATATGGTAGTCAGGCAAGCTGTTGGTATTGCAAGCTGTTTCCTTGGGAAGTAGACTCTGAGTCAAAATACGGTGTGCAGGAGTCTTATTAAGATGTACTTTTCAGATAAACTCTTGTGGAAGCTGGGGTAAAAGAGGAGCAAGTTGCCAGAAAGAACTTTACAACCTTTACAGCCCACAGTCATTTGTTTTGGGCCATGCTGGTGAAGTACATCACTTTGGGTGAAGTGGATCTCTGAAGTTAGGTAATTCCTGAAGGGATTGAACACACTAGTAAAGTCATGCTCAAAATTCTCCAAGCCAGGCTTCAGCAATTCGTGAACCATGAAATTCCAGATGTTCAAGCTGGTTTTAGAAAAGGCAGAGGAACCAGAGATCAAATTGCCAACATCCGCTGGATCATGGAGAAAGCAAGAGAGTTCCAGGAAAACATCTATTTCTTCTTTATTGACCATGCCAAAGCCTTTGACTGTGTGGATCACAATAAACTGTGGAAAATTCCGAAAGAGATGGGATTACCAGATCACCTGACCTGCCTTTTGAGAAACCTGTATGCAGGTCAGGAAGCAACAGTTAGAATTGGACATAGAACAGACTGGTTCCAAATAGGAAAAGGAGTACGTCAAGGCTGTATATTGTTACCCTGCTTATTTAACTTACATGCAGAGAACATCACGAGAAACGATGGGCTGGAAGAAGTACAAGCTGGAATCAAGATTGGCAGGAGAAATATCAATAACCTCAGATATGCAGATAATACCACCCTTATGGCAGAAAGTGAAGAAGAACTAAATAACCTCTTGATGAAAGTGAAAGAGGAGAGTAAAAAAGTTGGCTTAAAGCTCAACATTCAGAAAAGTAAGATCATGGCATCTGGTCCCATCACTTCATGGGAAATAGATGGGGAAACAGTGGAAACAGTGGCTGACCTAGAAAGCTGAGCACCGAAGAATTGATGCTTTTGAACTGTGGTGTTGGAGAAGACTCTTGAGAGTCCTTTGAACTGCAAGGACATCCAACCTGTCCATCCTAAAGGATATCAGTCCTGGGTGTTCATTGGAAGGACTGATGTTGAAGCTGAAACTCCAATACTTTGGCCACCTGATGCGAAGAGCTGACTCATTTGAAAAGACCCTGATGCTGGAAAAGATTGAGGGCAGGAGGAGAAGGGGATGACAGAGGATGAGATGGTTGGATGGTATCACTGACTCAATAGACATGGGTTTGGGTGAACTCTGGGAGTTGGTGATGGACAGGGAGAGTTGGTGTGCTGCGGTTCATGGAGTCGCAGAGTCAGACACGGCTGAGCAAATGAACTGACTGACTGAAACTCTAACCATGTTTATGTTTAATTTGAATTATTAAAGTCATTAAATCTAAATCCTAAAAATCTATTTATATTATTATATTTTAATTATTAAAACTCTTTTTTAGTCTAGTTGATAGTTATATGTTTAAGTCAATGCATATTAAAAAAGGCTTTTAGAGTGACAGTTATAAAATTTCAATACATTTGAAATTTTAATAATGATCTATAAACATTATTTTTATATATTAATATTTTAAAAGGTAAATGTACTTTGACTAATCTGGATGGTTGACATAAACAATTTCATATAAATAGTTCTTAAATTTTCTGATTATATTATGATATATACATTTGAAAATGAAAAATTATTGATTCTATTTTAAGTAACACTATTAAAAAATAAGACACCTAAAAACATAATCAATACATTAATGGCAAGAGACATCTGAATGATACCATCGTACACTATATAGGAAAGCAAAAATATGGAGATAGAAATTAGTAATAATTTCATGTCATAGAATTTAAAGATATTTAAATTTATTGGAAGCTTAGAAAATTAATTTCATGCTTATATTTTTACAACTTTATTATTAGAAATATTCCCACTGTTACTATCAAGGAATAAGTAACCATTCCTACTATGACATCAGGGATAGTGTAATGTAGAGAATTATTCTCTCAAACTAAGGTCACTCCATCATTGACATATGGGTATTCCATCAAGTCATCTAGAATTATTATATGAAGTGATCATTATTCAAGCTGTCAAATTTGATCTAAACATTATCTTTAAGATGTAAGATTTTCTCTTTTCAATCAAAGAAAGTAAATTGTGATGGCTGAATGTGTATATTTTTACTTTGCCTAGCATTTTAAGTAATTCTTTTTCTTACCTGCAGTTGTCTGCCTATACTGTCATTACCATATATCTTTTTCCAGTAGTCGGCCACCTGACGTTACATACAATTTTTCCTTCATTGCCTGCCATCATTGATAGATGTTCTTTATAGTTCCCTCAAGTCACAGAGGGTAGATTGACTTACTAATTCCATCAGTGGTGAATAAGCTGCCTGGAGCAATATTTCAGTATATAAGCTTCAAATCAGATTTCAAGCAACAAAAGACCAAATTAATTCTACCAGTGTTTTGATCCATTCAAAAGTTAGATATGATTCATTTTATCATTGAGAATATAAATTAGAAAAATAAGCAAAAGAAGGGAAACCAATAAGTTATGTTATCAGGCTAATTTTAAACTCAGCAATTTTTTTAATATAGAAATCTTATATAAGCAGTTACAAACATTCTTAAATAGTTCCATTATTTGTCCTCCTTGTGTCCAGTTTTATTCTATCATTTTCCATTTTTCAGTATCAGCTAGCTTATTTCTTTAATAAACTGTAATGATAAAGTACACTATTATTGTATGAATTTGTTTTCCAGTTTTTCTTTGTATCCATATAGATTATAAAGAATAGTTAACTCTCCTAAGCATTCCCTGATATCCTAAAATTTTACAGTTTCTTTCCAGTTCTGTACATCTTAGTGGGTAAAAATTTCAAAATCATTATTTCAAAAAGCAAATCTTTTACCCAATTTATGTTTGTATTATTTATGAAAATAAATATCAACACCAAAAGGGCGTCATATTCCCTTTCCAGTATTTGGCCATACATGATAAAAACTGATTTAAAAGCATCACTGAAGACAATAGAAAATAATATTTTGTGTACTTAATATTACGCAGTCATCATGGTAGGAGTTGTTTCTATCCTTACTTTACAAATTAAAAAACTTTAAAATGTTAACTAATTAATGAACGTAGAAGTCAGTGATTCAATTGGTGATTCTCCTCTTCCACAAAATTCTCAAATTCCTACCCTTATATGTATTTTTATTTTATTGAAACATCAAATAATAACCCTAGCAGCTCCCATGGACGGGGGAGCCTGGTAAGCTTCCGTCTATGGGGTCACACAGAGTCGGACACGATTGAAGTGACTTAGCAGCAGCAGCAGCTTTAAAGGATAGCTGCAGGAATAGCTGGATCAGGTTTTAAGAATACTCTAGTGGACATATCGCTGGTAAACATAGTTCCATCACTACCTTTCTTGATTTGGGGTATTCCCTTAACTGACTTTCCTGCTTTGTGAAATTATAGGTTTTTACCTAAAAAGTCTTTAAGCTCTTAACCAGCTTTGCCATTTTCTTATTTCTTAATCATTGGAAGTAAAAACCCTTATTTCACAACCAGAAATATTTAGAATCTTTCTGTAGCAGTTAGTTATACTTTTCGATAATCCCGTTTAGGCATCTGGCATATCCTGCTTCTATGAAATGCAAGTGTGGAATGTTCTATTGAAGATAATAGTCTTCCCTTGGTATCTGTGGGATATTGTTTCCAGGACTCCCTCCTCCCAAATCCATAGATGCTCATGTTCCTTCTATAAAATGGCATAGTGTTTATATTGTATATAACCTATTCACATTTTCCTGTGTACTTTAAATCATCTCAAATTATTTCTAATAATTAATACCAGTATAAAGGTTATGTGACTTGTTGCCAGTACCTGGCAAATTCAGGTTTTGCATTTTGAAACTTTTCAGAATTTTTTTATTTCCCAAGTATTTTCACTTCAAAGTTGGTTGAATCTGAGGATGCAGAACCTGTGGATATGGAGGACTGACTGTATTTTTGGCTTCAAGTACAGTAAGTCCCCTACATATGCATGAGTTCCATTCTGAGAACTTGTTCATAAGTCAAATTTGTTCATAAGGTCAACAGAGTTAGCCTTATTGTTGTTCAGTTGCCCAGTCCTGCCAGACTCTTTGAGAACCCACAGAAAGCAGCACACCAAGCTTCCCTGTCCTTCACCATCTCCTGAAGTTTGCCAGAGTTCATGCCCATTGCATCAGTAACGCCATCCAGCCATCTTATTCTCTGAGCCCTCTTCTCCTTTTGCCTTCAATCTTTCCCAGCATCCGGGGCTTTTCCAATGAGTCGGCGGTTCGCATCAGATGACCAAAATACTGGAGATTTAGCGTCAGTCCTTCCAATGAGTCTTCAGGGTTGATATCCCTTAAGATTAACTGGTTTGACCTCCTTGCTGTCCAGGGTACTTTCAGGAGTCTTTTCTAGCACCACAATTTGAAGGCATCTATTCTTTGGCACTCTGCCTTTATGGTCCAGCTTTCACAACTGTCTGTGACGACTGGGAAGCCTTGACTATACAGACCTTTGTCAGTAGAGTGATATCCCTGCTTTTCAACATACTGTCTAGGTTTGTCATACCTTCCTGCCAAGAAGCAATCATCTTCTGATTTCATGATTGCAGTCACCATCCGCAGTGATTTTAGAGCCCAAGGACAGGAAATCTGTCACTACTTCTACCTTTCCCCTTACTATTTGCCAAGAAGTAATGGGGCTAGATGCCACAATCTTAATTATTTTTAATATTGTGTTTTAAGCTGGCTCTTTCACTTTCTTCCTTCCCCTCATCAATAAGCTCTTTAGTTCTTCTTCACTTCTGCATTAGAGTGCTATCATGTGCATATCTGAAGTTGTTAATGTTTCTCCCACCTATCTTGATTCCAGCTTATAACTTATCCAGCCTGGCATTTCTTATCATGTGCTCAGTATATAAGTTAAACAAACAGGGTGACAGCAGACAGCTCTGTTGTACTCCTTTCTCAATCTTGAACCAATCAGTTTTTCCACATAGAGTTCTAACTGTTGCTTTTTGACCCACATACAGGTTTCTAGAAGAAAGGTAGGATGGTCTCTTACTCCCTTTTCTTTAAGAGGTTTCCACTCTTTGTTATGCTCCACACAGTCTAAGGCTTTAATGTAGTCAGTGAAACAGAGGTAAATATTTTTTCTGGAATTCCCTAGCTTTCTCTATGATCCAGCAAATGTTGGCAATTTGATCTCTGGTTGTTCTGCCTTTGCTAAACCTACCTTGAACATCTGGAAGTTCTTGGTTCTCATAATGCTGAAACCCAGCATATAAGATTTTAAGCATTATCTTACTAGCACGGGAGATGAGTGCAACTGCTTGATGGTTAGAACACTTTTTTGTACTACCCCTTCTTGGTAATTGGGATGAGGATTGACCTTTTCCAGTCCTGTGGCTATGGCTGGGTCTTCCAGATTTGCTAACATACTGAATGCAACACCTTGATGGCATCATCCTTTAGGAGGGTTTTGAATAGTTCTAGTGTAATTCCATTGCATCTACTAGCTTTATTGACAACAGGACTTTCTAAGGTCTACTTGATTTCACACTCCAGAATGTCTGGCTCTGGGTGGCTGACCACATCATCATAGTAATCTGGTTCATTAAGATTTTCCTTGTACAGTTCTCCCCTGTATTCTTTCCATTTCTTCTTGATCTCTTCAGCTGGATCACTATTATTTTTTTCCCCTTTATTGTGCCCACCTTTGGGCAAAGTTTTCTTTTGATATTTCCAATTTTCATGAAGAGATCTCTAGTCTTTCCCTTTCTGTTTTTTTTCCCCCTCAATTTTTATGCACTGTTCATTGAAGAAGGCTTTCTTGTCTTTCCTTGCTATTCTTTGGAACTCTATGTTTAGTTGGATGTACCTTTCCATTTCTCCCTTGCTTTTTGCTTCTCTTCTTTCTTCAGCTATTTATAAAGCTTCCTCCGACAACTACTTTACCTTCTTGATTTTCTATTTCTTTAGGATGGTTTTGTTCTCTGCCTCCTGTACAATATTACTGAACTCTATCCATAGTTCAGGCACACTGTTTATTAGATCTAATCCTTTGAATCTGTTACCTCCCTCTGCATATTAATAGGGGATTTGACTTAAGTTGGACATGGCTGGCCTAGTGGTTTTCCCCGCTTTCTTTAATTTAAGCCTGAATTTTGCTATGAGAAGCCATCATCAGCTCCAGGTCTTGTTTAGGCTGATTGTATACAGCTTCTCCATCTTCAGCTAGGTACTCAAAGTTAGCCTAGGGACCCAAATAACACAGTCGGCTGTATACCACCGCTTCTATGCTTACTTCCAGACTTCCTAGTCTTGAAATAAAGATACTGTATTACTGTATTCTTTAGAGTATTGTATAGTGAAATACACTTTACTGTGCTAGCTTTTTTTTCCTTGTTGTAGATAATAGCACTAGATTGCGTTCCAAATGGCCACTGCAACCTTTCTATACTATTCTACATTTGGGTCAAAAACTAACAGTGTCTACTCAAATAAAGAAAATCCTCTTGCCATTTGCTATGTTGTGAATCTCTTCAGTTACTTCTTTATCTTGACTCTCTTCATCCTTTCTCTGGGCCTCAAATTCCACCAGGTCTTCATTAGTAAGCTTCTCTTGTTGTACAGCAAAGAGTTCAATGTAATCATACTTTTGCAGATCTAGCTTGAAATAAAGATACAGCCCTTCTGCACTCTTTGTTGGTGGTGGTTTAGTCGCTAAGTTGCGTCCACTTCTTTTGACACCATGGAGGGTAGCCTACCAGACTCCTCTGCCCATGGGATTTTATAGGCAAGAATATTGAAGGGGGTTGCTATTTCCTCCTCCAGGGGATCTTCTCGACCCATGGATCGACTGTGCGTCTCCTACCCTGTACTCTAAAGAGAACTATACATAACTGTACCACCACTTGCAGAGGATACAGGCACTGACAGTGCACGCCAGTGTATGTGAACTAACTTATGTGATCGGACACTAGAACTCATGTTCCCACCTTTGAAAGTTCACAACTTGAATTTACCAGATAATTCTCATTGTGTTCACCTTTTATTTTCCATAGTTCAATTAGGATACTTATTACTAATGCTTTGAATCCTTTATCTGGGTAAATTCTTTATTTCTGTCTCATCATTTGTTTCTTTCCAGCAGCTTTCTCTTTCAATTGAGGCCAGTTCCTGTGTTTTCCCATTTGCCTAGTTTTGACAAGGATTTTACTGAATTTGACATGAATAAGAGTCATGTCTTTCCTCAGGGTGTGCTGGCAGCTAGTCACCTTGGTAGGAGGAGGGGCTGGAGATGGAGAGCTAGAGTCAGAGCTAGATGTGAGCCAGGCTCAGTGGTCATCCCCACCCTTTCTGAGGTAGGGCCCAGTATCAAGTTACTGGAGTGAAGGCAATTGAGGGTTAGGTCTGAGCTGGCTCAGTTCCCTTTAAGTGTATGGAAACTTCAGGCAAAGTAGCATAATTAATATGAACACTACGTTGAGAGATATGAAAAACAGCTGCCAGCAACTCTGGAATTGAAATGTAAATTTGATGTAAGTACAGGTACTTATTTGTTTGACATCATCCCTAAATGTGTGATACCTAGTTAGAATGCATGGCTGGAAGGATTTAGGCAAACAGAGGCATGATAGAGGAAGGTATTGGGTAATGTCAATGAAGTCAGAAGGCAAACGTATGGACAGAAGTGAGATTTTTCATCAATTCAGTTCAGTTCAGTTCAGTCGCTCAGTCGTGTCCGACTCTTTGCGACCCCATGAATCACAGCACGCCAGGCCTCCCTGTCCATCACCAACTCCCGGAGTTCACTCAAACTCATGTCCACAGAGTCGGTGATGCCATCCAGCCATCTCATTCTCGGTCGTCCCCTTCTCCTCCCGCCCCCAACCTTTCCCAGCATCAGAGTCTTTTCCAGTGAGTCAACTCGTCACATGAGGTGGCCAAAGTATTGCAGTTTCAGCTTCAGCATCAGTCCTTCCAATGAACACTCAGGATTGATCTCCTTTAGAATGGACTGGTTGGATCTCCTTGCAGTCCAAGGGACTCTCAAGAATCTTCTCCAGCACCACAGTTCAAAAGCATCAATTCTTCGGCTCTCAATGGATGTATCTAATTCAGCCCAGCATCTGACAGATGTAGAAACATAAGGAGGCATTCATGTACGTATGTGTAGGGAAGTCATTTGTAATCTTGAATAAAGCAGTGAAAAGTGCTCCACTGAGAAGCGAATATGTGAAGAGTAAAAGGAAAAAAATCACACACAGCTCTCTAGTAAAAATATTTTTCAGGCAGAGGGAGGATCAAGTTTAAAGACCCAGGGCTAAGAATATCATTCTAGATGCAATGAGGTGGGTTGGGAGAGTGGCTAGAGCAAATGTGGAAGGAGAAGAATATGACGTCATAGACTTGAAGGCATTCTGAACATATAAAGGCTTAGTACTGTTAGCATCTATTCTGAGTAAACAGGAAGTGTTGAGCTGTGAGCAGAAGACAAGACCTGATGATCTGATTTGTGTATTAAAAACAATACTCAGCTGCAGCAGTATAAACATAAACTGGTTTGGGGGTAGGGCACTGAAAGAACACGGGAGAGCAGGTAGGAAGCTATTACATAAAATCAAGTTAGAGATAATAGTGCCTTTTGCAATAGAGGCAAAGTGGAGGTGGTGAAAATGGCTGGATTATGGAGACAGGTTGAAGATGAATCTACCAAGTTCACTTATAAATTTGATATAGGTTTTGAAGATAAGAAGTCAAGAATTACCCAAGGTTAAAAGTCCACCTCATGCGATGAGTTGACTCACTGGAAAAGACTCTGATGCTGGGAGGGATTGGGGGTGGGAGGAGACAGGGACGACAGAGAATGAGATGGCTGGATGGCATCACCGACTCGATGGACATGAGTTTGAGTGAACTCCGGGAGTTGGTGATGGACAGGGAGGCCTGACATGCTGTGATTCATGGGGTCGCAAAGAGTTGGACACGACTGAGCGACTGAACTGAACTGAACTGATAAGTACATGACATAAAGCATGAATCCATCTTTCTTGGCTGATAAATTTTTATTAAGTGGGTCTCAATTGTTCAGTTCAGTTTGGTTCAGTCACTCAGTCATGTCCAACTCTTTGCGACCCCATGAATCACAGCACACCAGGCCTCCCTGTCCATCACCAACACCCGGAGTTCACTCAAACTCATGTCCATCGAGTCGGTGATGCCATCCAGCCATCTCATTCTCTGTCGTTCCCTTCTCCTCCCACCCCCAATCCCTCCCAGCATCAGAGTCTTTTCCAGTAATTCAACTCGTCGCATGAGGTGACCAAAGTATTGGAGTTTCAGCTTTAGCATCAGTCCTTCCAATGAACACCCAGGACTGATCTCCTTTAGAATGGACTGGTTGGATTTCCTTGCAGTCTCAATTGTTATTCAGTCACAAGATTGTGTCCCACTCTTTGTGACCCCATAGACTGTAGCACACCAGCCTCCTCTGTCCTCTGCTATCTCTTGCAGTTTTCTCAGATTCAAGTCCATTAGTTGGTGATGATATCTATTCATCTCATCCTCTGCCTCCCCTTTCTCATTTCACCTTCTGTCTTTCCCAGCATCAGGGTCTTTTCCTATTAGTCCACTCCTCCCATCAAGTGGCCAAAATATTGGAGCTTCAGCAACAATTCTTCCAATAAATATTCAAGGTTGATTGCCTTTAGGATTGACTGGTTTGATCTGTTTGCAGTCCAAGAAACTGTCAAGAGTTTTCTCTAACTTCTTAACATGAGTACAGGTTTCTCAGGAAGCAGATAAGGTGGTCTAGTATTCCCAACTCTTTAAGAATTTTCCACGGTTTGTTGTGATCCACACAGTCATAGACTTTAGCATAGTCAGTGAAGCAGAAGTAGATGTTTTTCTGGAATCCCCATGCTTTCTCTATGAACCAACGAATGTTGGCAATTTGATCTCTTCTTTCTCTGTCTTTTCGAAACCCAGCTTATACATCTGGAAGTTCTAAGTTCACATAATGCTGTAGCTTGAAGGATTTTGAACATAATCCTACTAGCATGTGAATTGAAAGCAACTGTATGATAGTTTGAACATTCTTTGGTATTGCTCTTCTTTGAAATTGGAAAGAAAACTGACCTTTTCCAGTCCTGTGACCACTGCTGGAGTTTTCCAAATTTGCTGGCATATTGAGTGCAGCACTTTGGCAGCATCATCTTTTAGGATTTGAAATAGCTCAGCTGGAATTTCTTTGTCTCTGCTACTTTTGTTTGTTTTCCTAAGGCACACTTGACTTCACACTCCAGGATGTCCGGCCTAGGTTAGTGACCACACCATTGTAGTTATCTGGGTCATTAAAATTTTTCTTGTTTCATTCTTCTGTGTATTCTTGCCACCTCTTCTTAATCTCTTCTGTTTCTGTTAAGTCCTTATCATTTCTGTTATGTATTGTGCCCATCCTTGCATGAAATATTCCCTTGATATCTCCAATTGTCTTGAAGAGATCTCTTCTCTTTCTACTCTTTGAAAGTGAAAGTGAAGTCGCTCAGTCGTGTCCAACTCTTTGCAACCCCGTGGAATGTAGCCCACCAGGCTCCTCTGTCCATGGGATTCTCCAGGCAAGAATACTGGAGTGAGTTGCCATTTTCTACTCTTCAGTTTTCCTCGATTTCTTTGCATTGTTCATTTAAGAACTTCTCATTTTCTATGGAACTTTGCATTCAGTTGGATTTATCTTTCCCTGTCTTTCTTACCTTTCACTTCTCTTCTTTGCTCAGCTCTTTGTAAAGCCTCCTCAGACAACCATTCTTGCCTTCTAATATGTCTTTTTCTTTCAGTTGATTTTTGTGCTGCCTCCTGAAGAGTGTTACAAGCCTCCATCCATAGGTTTTCAGTTACTCTCTCTACTTGATCTAGTCTCTTGAATCTATTCATTTTTCCACTGTATAATCATAAGGAAGCTGATTTAGGTCTTACCTGAATGGCCTGGTGGTTTTATCTACCTTCTTCAACTTAAGCCTGAAATTTGCAATAAGGAGCTTATGATCTGAGCCACAGTTAGTTTCAGGTCTAGCTTTTGCTGACAGTATAAAGCTTCTCCATCTCTGACTGCATGGAACCTAGTCAATCTGATTTCAGCATTGACCATATGGTAATGTCCATGTGTTGAGTCATCTCTTGAGTTGTTGTAAGAGGGTGATTGCTATGACCAATGTGTTCTCTTAACAAATCTCTGTTAGCCTTTGACCTGTTTCATTTTGTACTGCAACAACACACTTGCCTGTTATTCTTGGTAAGTTGCTCCTGACATCCAACCTTTGCATTCCAATCATCCCCTATGATGAAAAAGAAAACTTTTTTGGGTGTTTGTTGTATATGGTGTTGTAGGTCTTCATAGAACTGGTCAGTTTCTGCTTCTTTGGCATCGGTGGTTGAGACACAGATTTGGATTCCTGTGATGTTGAATGATTTGCCGTAGAAACAAGTTGAGATCATTGTCATTTCTGAGATTGCACCCAAGTACTGAATTTTGGCTTTTTTTTTTTTTTCCAATGAAGACAACTCCATTTCTTCTAAGGGATTCTTGCCCACAGTTAATAGATACAATGGGCATATGAGTTAAATTTGCCCATTAACATTCATTTTAGTTCACTGATTTCTAAGATGCCGATATTCATCTTGCCATCTCTTGCTTGACCAAGTGCAATTTACCTTTATTCATGGACTTAACATTTCAGATTCCTATGCAACATTGTTCTTTCCAGTATCGGATTTTACTTTCAACACGAGACACGACACATCCATAACTGAGCATTGTCTCTGCTTTGGCCCAGTTGCTTCATTCTTACTGGAGCTATTATTAATGCCTTCTGCTCTTCCCTAGTAGCATATTGGCCACCTTCCAACATTGGGGACTTGTCTCCAGCATTGTATATTTTGCCTTTTAATACTTACCATGGGGGTCACCAGGCTAGAATACTGGAATGGGTTACCATTTCCTTTTCCAATGGACATTTTTTTCAGGAATCTTCACTATGATGCATCTGTCTTGAGTGACCCTGCACAGCTTGTCTCATAGCATCATTGAGTTACACAAGTCCCTTTGCCATGGCAAGACTCCATGAATGTCCTGGGTACTTCTGTTGAAATCACATGTCAGCTCTGAATCCCACTGATAGCTGAATAAAAGCAAATGAGATGCTTGCCAAAGAGGATGCTGTGGTTTTGGTGAGAGGATGAGCCAACTGCCAATTTGGAGACTATCTAGAATTTGTATGAAACTGGAAATAACCACAAATAATAGTTATATTTGACAAAAGGACAATTTTTGCTGCCTTTTGAAAATTTAAAACTTGGGAAAGAGGTAGGCAACTATCTTTGTTACCTTGAATTGCTATAATAAAATACTATGGATGAGGCCTTAACAACGTTTCCCATGTTTAACAACAAACATTTCCCACAATTCTGGAGAGTGGAAAGTAGAAGGTCAAGATGTCTGCTAAAGGCCCTTTCCTATTTTCAGAGGCCCATCTTTTCGTTATGTCCTCACATCCCCTCTCTTTGGTGCATGCACATACAGAGTGGTAGTAAGTGAGGTATCCTGTCTCTGCCCCTTTTTATGTTGCATTGTTCACTTGCTCAGTCATGCCCAACAATTTGCGACCCTATGAACTGCAGCACACCAGACCTCCCTGTCCTCCAATATCTCATGGAGTTTTCTCATACTCATGTCCATTGAGTCGGTGGTACCATCCAACCATCTCATCCTGTCCCCCCATTAAGAGGTCCCCCATAGCTTCTTCTAAATCTAATCACCTTCCAAAGTTCCCACTTCTAAATGCCGTCCCATTTCGTGTTAGGTCTTCAGTATGTGAATTTTGAAAGTGTAAGTATTGTCAACAGTTAGGAGGCAAATGCAAATATGTGGACCAACATTCAATCCATAGTAGGAAATCTAAGACTCTCTAAGAATCTCTGACATATTTGCTTAAATTGTTTAATATTAGATAGCTTTGGGACAAGAGAGGAAGAGTCGCTGAGTCTGGTTTGAGAAAACAGCTTGGTTGATTTAGACATTTTCACCCCTCTCTACTTATTTCTCCTTACCCACCTCTTAGAATCACAATTCTACATGGATTGCTTTTGGTGTAAATGTTTAGCTCAGTAAATGCACTACCCTTTTCACCCTAATAAGTCTTGGCAAAGGTTAAAAAATAATCTGCAAGAGTTAGGAATAGTTTTATGTTATATTTAAGAAACTGTAAATTAAACTTGGCTGTATTTAGGACTATATATTATAAATGGGCAAGAAATTTGACCAAGAAATGAGCAGGTGAGAAGAAATGAGCCATAAGTTAGCATTAGAGGTCCTATGTGGAAAAGGCAAACATTTAAACACAAAAATTGTATAGTTTTTATTCAGATATTTTAGCAATTGTTGTAATTTATGTGTATATGCTTGTAGTTTTTTTGTTTGTTTGTTTTGCCTTACCTTATAGAAGTTAAGTATACATTATAAGTTAGTTATATAGATTAAGTATAGGTTTTAGAAATATCTAAGTGAGTCAACTACATAATTTTTTGTTCTTATGTTCATGAAAATTTAATTATTATGATTTAATTTCTATTGATACATATATACACACACACAGACAAATATATGCATCAAATTATTCTTGTAAAGTTTACTATATATTTAAAGTTGCGGCACACATTAAGCATTATACATTCACATATTATTTGTTCTCAGGTGTGCTCTGGATAGTTGATGTTGCCAGTTAAGTGATCTTAAGATAAATGAGGTATTATGGTATGTGTCCACCTTTAATGCTGTCCAGAACTTAATTGAAGATTTCATCAGAGCTCTGAAAATTGATTGATTGATTTTTATACATCAATGTTCATTTTCACAGGCTAAAATCTTTGCTAGTCTTCCATGTCAGAGCAGTAAATGTTATTCATCTTCCCTTTTGAAGTTAGATTGTTGTTTTCTATATTCCTTTCTGTCAGAAAAACGTTCCCTTAGAAGAGTACTTATGTTTAACAGTGGTCTGTCATTATACCAGCAATATCTGTTGATACTCTCAGAGAAAATGAAGATAGGCTTGAGCAAGTTTTAATATATAGTTTTTGCAATTAGATGATATGATAGCAAACCAGATAAACTTCTGTCAATTGCATTTTTGATCTTTAATACTCAGTAATGTCCTGGGGTTCACTTTTTATGGTCTGGTGATAAAATGTCTAAGCAGAGTTATTCATATTTTTAAGTAATTGCCTTGTTCTTAAGGGAAAGGGAGGGGATAATTATGGAGGAAATTACCCTCAAATTTTCCTGTGACATCTTGATAGCTTATAAAGCAATGTGCTATTAATGTGACTTCTGTGAGTTTCTTAACTAACAAAATACCAATTTCACTTCTCTCATTATACTTTAGGATTGAACCATAAAGGGGGAAAGATAAAGGCACTGCATACCTCATTACACAGACCTAAGAGGTGGTGATGTAGCAAAGGCTACAGAATTTTTGTGGATCATTAGAGTCAAACAGAAGAGGTGAAATAGGAATAGTTTATCAGAAATAGTCAATCTAAGAAAGCAAAGGACTTAAATCAAAATGATAATAGACTAAAAGAAAATGTGCCCTGTGTGAGCAAATGGAAGAAAAACTATGGTTGTAAAAGGAAGAGCTGGACAGAATAGAATTCATATGTTAATAATTTCATGAAATTAGAAGACAGTTTGCAAGAGGTTAAATGTGAAATTTTTTCTTTTTATATGCATCTTTTAAAAGGAAGTTGAATAAATCAATTAAAGTTGTTATTTAATGCAAAATTTAACATATATCTCAAAGCATGGAAAGTGATTTCTACTTTTCGTTATGGTTGTTTTATGGTTAAAACTAATCAAAAATCATTTTATTTTAAATTGAAAGAGGAAGTCATTTGTTGCCTTTGATATTTAATTGTCTCATGTAAAATGACAGTATTGGAATAGATACCCATCTTATTTGCTTCCAGTTATCAATTTACATGATTCCATGAAATAGGATTTTCACTGGACTAAAATAACTTTCCATCCTTCACAAATATGGTCATTTTAAGTGTTTTATTTTATAATTTGTGAGACTTTTAGTACCATTTGTTTGTAATGCTATATTTGATTTTCAGTATTCTCTGGTGATTAATTACATGTGAATTATTCTCAGATATCAGGTTATATCCATACACTCAATATACCCTCTCATAAATATAGGGTTAATATATCTATGTATATTTTATCAGTATGCTTATCACTTACCTCTAGGCCCATCTATATATTTGATAACAGAGATACAAGGTAAAATTCAGATTCAATTCTTGATATGACATATTGCTTTGAAAATCACAAGTGGTTATCTTCAATTTTCAACATGTAGGCTTTGTGTTTTTTACAAAACAAAATATTTTCTTAGCCTATAACTTTGTAGAAGTTTAGAGAAGTGCACCACCACTCCCAGTTACAATTTGCAAACTTCAGTTACCATATTGATATAGCTATCAGCCATGCCTTTTGATAAATCTGTATAGATGAGTAGAAACTGAAGGTTTATTCTATTTGTGTCAACATTCGCAGAAAATAGTATGACAGGGTGCAAGACTCAAGAGAATCATCTGACATTATAGAACAACCCCTTACCCTAAGAACTGCCTTTTGCTTGGTTTTCTCCAGACATATTACACAAAAGAAGATCTTTTGATGGCCTTTGAGCAATCTGAGACACTGATCTATGCATTTTAGAAAAGATGCCCTAATTAGAATGCAAATAATTTCAAGTTGAGAACTTAGTCAAATGCCCGAAAAGCATTTATTTTGTATGGTTCTTTAAAGGACTATTCACATCAATGTCAGATCCTTTGTAGAGGGAAAACAACCTTGACATAAAATCATAAAATACAAACTAACAAATTCTTATTCAATTTAAAGACAATGAAATAAGAGAGAGGTTTCACCTTCCTGGGAAATGAACTTGAGCAAGATAAACACAATATGGCCAACTAATAAACATGGATTTTTAGTTTCTTAAGAGATAGGTTTCATTGTCAAGAGTTACATTAGGACAGTTTTCTGTATTAAAAAGTATTATTATTAAATTAGTTTACTGAAGTTTCATAGAAGTCTTGCCTAGTAGACTTTACTATTTAATCCCATAGTATAAAGCAATTGAGATTGTGCAAAACCACAACAAAACTCTCAGAGTTGAAGGGCATCTGAACAATTATAGATACCATAATAATTTTTTTTCAGGTAGGTTATGGGTCCAAGATTATTACTTCCAGCAAATAGTAGAATGCTAACTAGTGTGGATGAGATATGAGAAGGGAAATAGTTTTTAAAGAAGGGATGCAAGAGAGATGAAATAACACACTATGGTCATTCTTGTGAGCATACAGGGGCTCAGTCCCCTTAAAGAGGATTCAAATAATTCTTTAAATTTCCCCTGAAGAATCCCACCAATTGTTAAATGGTGATTTATAAGGATGATTGTTCAGTCTATTCTAAAGGAACTAGTGTGGTACATTTTTAAAAATCACAAAAAAAAATCAATTTGAGAATAAAATAATACAATGATAAATCATTAATATACTGAATTTGATACTTGAGGGCTTCTGTTTCACAGATATGTATGGTTTTACATGTGAAATTAATCCATAGAGAGAAAGTCAAGCATTTTGCTATCTATAAAAATTTGGCATTCCGAAGTATAAGTTGAACTGTACTGTGACCTGGATTTCAATCAATGCAGCAGGAGGGAAAATGTCGGTGAATTATGGTAAAATAAATTTTATTTTCAGCAATATTAGTTTCTTTTCAGTGATCTTTTTGACATTTAATAGATTTTCCAGTCATGCACAAAAAGAAGAAGAATATAAGTGGGATGAAAATATAATACTTTTTGGTACCAAATGAAACATTAAGCCACGCCAAGGAGAGCCTCTGGATCTGTCCATTTCACCCATGAATGCTCCAGGCTCTCCCGAGTTAACGTGAAGGGACGTGGTGCAGTGGCTGGTCTCCTGGGGCACTCACGATGCACACAGGGGTAAGAGGTGGCTGACTACACAATACACCACTGGCTTCTGTGAATAAATCAGTCAACTTCAGTTTTAGGAAGAGAATTTTCAACCTGCCGATTGTGAAATAAATTTGAACAACAGTCTTTATGTAGATGTTGCTGCTCTGAAATTAACTTGCTTACACATAACTTTAGTCATAGGTCCTTTAAAAAATAACAATGCTCTTTTTTTAATATTGGGGAGTATTTTAAGCTTATAAAACTGCACAGAAAAGAAAAATGACTGTTCCTACACTATCAGCCAGATCTTCAAAGTTAATAGTTGGCCATGATTTTATCATTTAAAAAATTTTTGGAAACCTTAATAATGAATTATGAGGGATAGAGTTGAAGACTCCTACAAATCTCTCCCTGAAATTTCTATCTCTTCCTAACCTTGAAGAGATAATAACCATCTTAACTTTGGATATACCATATTTCTATTACATGTATTTAAGTTAAAACTTAAAATTTTTTAAATTTACAAAGTTCCTTGCTGAAAGACTACAAAGTTTAATTTTCAACTCCTGGCTGAACATTAACATTACTTAGGGGAACTTTTTCAGATATTTGGCTCTGGAATTCTCAAATATGTATATTTTGGGCTAATTTTTAGACTCTGAATTATTACATTCACAAAACATGTAGTCTATAAATGGCAAGTCTTTATTATATTTTTATATTTATTTTGTAACATATATATATACACACACATATATATACACAATGCAAATATAAAGATATAAACAACATAAATATAGTTATTGTTATGGATTGTTATTGTTATATATTCAGCAATTACTTATTTGCCAGTTTGCTGCTTCTGCCTTCCTTTTAGTTTTGATTGCTTTCTTGCTATAATACATGTTAACTGGTGGTTCTCAACTGTTTTATATTAGAATTAGCTATAGAACTTAAATAAAAAGAACAGCAAAAATTGGTGACTCAGTTCTTCCCACAGGGATCCTAATTTAATCAATCGGAGCTTCCATTTGATACTGAGAACTTTCAAGAGACAGGATAGTGAAACTGCAAAAGGCCAAAGGTAGATTTAAAAAGATCTTAGAGAACTAAAAGAAAATGCCCAGCAAAGAACTTTTGGTCTTTTGCAGTTTCACTATCCTGTCTCTTGAAATGTAATGCTGCTACTGCTGCTAAGTCACTTCAGTCGTGTCCGACTCTGTGTGACCCCATAGACGGAAGCCCACCAGGCTCCCCCGTCACTGGGATTCTCCAGGCAAGAACACTGGAGTGGGTTGCCATTTCCTTCTCCAATGTGTGAAAGTGAAAAGTGAAAGTGAAGTCGCTCAGTCGTGTCCGACCGTTACCGACCCCACGGAGTGCAGCCTACCAGGCTCCTCCATCCATGGGATTTTCCGGGCAAGAGTACTGGAGTGGCTTGCCATATTTTTCCCAGGAGAAGGAAATGGCAACCCACTCCGGTGTTCTTGCCTGGAGGATCCCAGGGATGGGGGAGCCTGGTGGGCTGGCATCTACGGGGTTGCATAGAGTCCGACACGACTGAAGCGACTTAGCAGCAGCAGCAGCAGCAGAGTATTTAGGGATTCATATATTTTATCAAAACTGAAGAAAATTCAGCCATTTATTCTTTGAATAATACCCAATTCATTTTTGTCCAGTAATTTCTTAAGATAGAACCTTCTTTTCACTTATTTTTAAAGCTTAGTTTATATATTTAAGTATTTTGAACATATCTGTTTGGAAATACATATGTATGAAAAAAAGTCTGTTATCTGAAGTATTTAAGGGCTGAATCTTTTGCTGTATTATCTGGAACTCTTGCTTATGCTGTATTTTATGGTTTAGATTATGAGTTTATCTTTAGTGAGCCTTTATATATGTGTGGCTGTGTTGAAAATACTTTTCTCCACTGCTCTTTCCACTTGCTTCTGTTGGAATCCCAAGGGTTTTACTACAACAGTATAAATTTTATGGCTGGGAGTTATCCAAGATTTAGTAACAGAGGATGCCTGAAATGTAGACATGCCTGAAGGCATATCATGGCTACAAATTTTCAGTCCCAGGACAAAACAAACAAATTTCCTTTTGTCTGAAAAGTAGACTTGTTTCTAGTTTTCTATTTCACTTAGATTCAGCTCTGAAAAGGCTTTGACTTTTTAATGCAATGTATCTCAGTTCTAACTCCCTAAATCTTATTAGCCCGAGACTTTCTCTCCCATCTTCAGCTAGGAATCAAAGTGAGGGCTATAGAGCAGGAATTCTCTACACTAACACTGTTGATTAATTTTGGGGATGTATAGTTATATAATGGTGGTGGTGATGGGCAAAATGGGAGGTTTGTATCCTGTGCATTGTAAAAAAAATTAGTAGCTGTCCACCCTCTACCCACAGGATGCCAATTGTATACACCCCTTCCATGTCATGGTAATCAAAATGTCTCTATCCATTTCCAAATGTCCCCTGAGGACAAAGTTTCCCCCACTTAAAAACCACTGTCCTAGATTATTGAGATCAGCAAGCCCTTTAGAGTAACCTCATGATTGAATTAGCTCATGCACAGCTAGTCTGGTTTTCAGTTGGTTCTTATTTACAACTTCTAGAAATTGCCCTCACTTTCTTATAAGCTCATTTACGTATTTAATAGGAGGTCTAATAATATTTTATATAATATTTATAAAGGGAATTTTTATAGCAGGGAAATGTTCAATTATTGAATTTTTCAATGTTGTCAAAACTGGAGTTTTACAATTTGTTTTAATCTGAAATAATGTGACAAGAAGGTAAATTTTGACCATGGGTTAATTGGTCATATTAGTAATTCTGACGCAGTATTTAGATAAGCCTGATTAGAGAGAACACTTGTATTCATCTATTTCCAATACAGCAAGTCTGATCTTCTATGATGGGGCACAGCTGGGGAGTCAGATATCATTAATTCTAAATGTTGGCTGTACCTCCAACCAGCTCTGTGACTACAATCAAATAATAGCTTAACTCCCCTATTTTTTAGTTCAATTACTGTTATTCTATTTCTTGTTTACTAATTACCACTTGTCATTTATCTAATTTGATTATAGTGAACCCAGACTCAGATATTACAATTTTCCCACTTATGAATATTAAAGTGACAGTATCAGTGGAATACATATTGGTTGCTGATTTATCTTCTCTAAATGACCATCTTGTCATAATATATATGAACCTTCATACACTAAAATATTTTCATTCATCTACCATATGGTTTTAATTATTCCTATATGGTTTTAAATCTACAAACAGAACCTATGACTAAACTCTTATGGAAATTATGAAGCAGATAATTTAGAAATAAAAAGAGAAAATATTTTAAAATGTGAAAAATTTCTACATATTTAAGCTAGGTATTTTAAGATATTTAAAGAGAAAGAGATTGGTAAGTGATGTTGAGTAGCAGTGGTTTAAAGTAATACCAGTTAAGGTTTGTCTCAGAGCATGACATAAGGTTTAAACTAGTAAAAATCGAGGATGAAAGAGAGCATTCTGAGTAGCAGATTTCATGGAAAAATAAAATGCCTAATCATACGCCTTACTTTATCATTATCAGGCAGTAGAAAGTTTGAGAAAATTGTTTCAGGTTATCCCATGAATAGACCCACCTAAGCACCATCACTACCCTCTATGTTCTTGTGACACAGACTATTCTTAAATATCCCATACAGCTTGGAGGAAGTACACCTTCCCCACATCCATTCACCCTGAGCAAGAGCAAGGGGAGGCTCAGTTTTAGTTATTGTGGACAGTCTCAGACATATCACTAAAGTTGAGGAATGCAAAACCTAAAAAGGCAAAATCCAGTGGAATATTCTCTGGAAGTTCAGTTGCAGTTATAACTTTTTGTAGTTGTAGTTAGCTGTAGTTAGTTGTAGTTAGTTGTAGTCAGCACAGGAATTACTCTTTCTTAACTTTTGAAATTCATACTTCCTGGAAGGTGAAAAAATCCAATGGATGGTGTGGGACTCAGTAGTGGGTTTTATAATGGCAGTTCAATACAGGACTGTGATAGTTACAGAAATATCTGCAATACAAAATGGCAGATGATTAGTGATACTTCCCGCAAAGTACCATGTGAGCTGAATAAAGAAGGAAGGTTAAAAGGAAGCTTTCCTTGAAGTATATACGTCAGACCTTGAAGGGTGACTAATATTTGAAATGACTGATCATTGATATCAAAACTCAACTGGGTTATAAGTGAAGTCAGACAGAAGCAAAAGTGATGGAAAAGGGCTATAACAGAGGCAGGGGTATCATTAAACAAAAGTAGTGGAAAAAAAAGGAATGACTTTGGGTGTCGATTCTAAAAGCAAAGTACTTCCAGGTGTATTAGAAACTAAAATTATTTTTTAACTGGCTACCAATATATGTTAAAAGTCATCATATTAATTTATCAGATTGCTTCAAACAAATATCTCCATTTATAAAAATCTCACTTGAGATAAGTTCCAGGCCAAATGATTCAGAATCCTAGGAAATTCAGCTCAACACATTCATTCACTTCTGTATGATGAAAAGTTTTCCTCAAAAGATTCTAAATGCTAATATCAGATCCACTCTGATAATGTTTTGTATTGATTCCCTTTCTGTTAAGAAGTTTTAAGCATGCTGGTGAGCTAGTCTTATAAACTTTGATCAGGGTTAGGTACCATTTAAAGGAGTTCACTATTTCCATAGTAGGAAAAGCTTGACAAAATATATATCTATCATGTGCCTTGTCTACATTTTCTTCATACCCTCAATGCAAGATAATTAGAAGAGTAGAATTTATAAATGAAGAAAAATAAAATGAAACAATGAAGAATCCAAGAATATTCTAAATTAATAGGAAATCATGATTTTTCTTTTTTTGAAAATGTTTTCCACCAGAGGCTTTAACAATTTTTAATTTTATAAGTTTAAAACTATAAAAATTTCTGTTGTGTGCAGGGCTTTTTCAAGTTAACCAGTGTGTTGCATTTGAACAATAAGCAAGAGGAGAAAAAAGTTTCTACAATTAATCTTGTACTTTTTAAAATAGAAGGTTACTACTTTGCCATTATATAAATTGAAGATACCGTGAGTAAAACCAATAAATTTTGACTTCTGATAATTATAAAAAGAAAAACTAATTTTATGGATAACACCTAATGAAAATGAGTATTGATAACTCTAAAACAAATGATTATTTCAACAAATGGAGACATACATCTCATATGAAATAAATATTCTGCAAATTATCTTTTTGCTTCACAGGTGCCTCAACCTGTCAGCTGATTTCTAAATAACTTGAGAAAGAGAGAGGTAGAGAAAGGGAAACTTAGTAGATTAAATTCATAGTGATGTTCTTGAAATGGCAATGCTACTAAAACTGCTGGATCAATACCTAATTCTACTTCTTATTTCTCTTTCTCTTTGAGTGATGGAGCAAAGAGAACTTTAATATGCGTATACTTAAAAGAAAACTCATTTTAACTCTTAAAAGCTACTGATGCATTTGCTTACTAAATATTAAGGAATCAAATAATTGAAACTTCTGGAAAAATGGATGATAACAATCCTATGAAAATATATTACTTCAATAATTTAGGAGAAATAGGAATCCCCTCAGATAGCCATGCTGTAATAATGAAAGGAATTATGAAGTGAAGTCATAATTCCTGGAATGTGAAGTCAAGTGGACCTTAGAAAGCATCACTATGAACAAAGCTAGTGGAGGTGATGGCATTCCAGTTGAGCTATTTCAAATCCTGAAAGATGATGCTGTGAAAGTGCTGCACTCAATATGCCAGCAAATTTGGAAAACTCACCAGTGGCCACAGCACTGGAAAAGGTCAGTCTTCATTCCAATCCCAAAGAAAGGCAATGCCAAAGAATGCTCCAACTTCCGCACAATTGCACTCATCTCACACGCTAGTAAAGTTATGCTCAAAATTTTCCAAGCCAGGCTTCAGCAATAAGTGAACCGTGAACTTCCAGATGTTCAAGCTGGTTTTAGAAAAAGCAGAGGAACCAGAGATCAAATTGCAAACATCCGATGGATCAAAAAGCAAGAGAGTTCCAGAAAGACATCTATTTCTGTTTATTGACTATGCCAAAGTCTTTGACTGTGTGGATCACAATAAACTGTGGAACATTCTGAAAGAGATGGGAACACCAGACCACCTGACCTGCCTCTTGAGAAATCTATATGCAGGTCAGGAAGTAACACTTAGAACTGTACATGAAACAACAGACTGGTTCCAAATAGGAAAAGGAGTATGTCAAGGCTGTATACTGTCACCCTGCTTATTTAACTTCTATGCAGAGTACATCATGAGGAACGCTGGGCTGGAAGAAGCGCAAGTTGGAATCAAGATTGCCAGGAGAAATATCAATAACCTCAGATATGCAGATGACACCATGATTATGGCAGAAAATGAAAAGGAACTAAAAAGCCTCTTGATGGAAGTGAAAGAGGAGAGTAAAAATGTTGGCTTAAAGCTCAACATTAAGAAAACTAAGATCATGGCATCCGGTCCCATCACTTCATGGCAAATAGATGGGGAAACAGTATCAGATTTTATTTTGGGGGGGTTCCAAAATCACTGCATATGGTGATTGCAGCCATGAAATTAAAAGACACTTACTCCTTGGAAGGAAAGTTATGACCAACCTAGATAGCATATTAAAAAGCAGAGCCATTACTTTGCCAACAAAGGTCCATCTAGTCAAGACTATGGTTTTTCCTGTGGTCATGTATGGATGTAAGAGTTGGACTGTGAAGAAAATTGAGCACCAAAGAATTGAAGCTTTTGAACTGTGGTGCTGGAGAAGACTCTTGAGAGTCCCTTGGACTGCAAGGAGATCCAACCAGTCCATTTTAAAGGAGATTAGTCCTGGGTGTTCATTGGAAGGACTGATGCTGAGGCTGAAACTCCAATACATTGACCACCTCTCATGTAAAGAGTTGACTCATTGGAAAAGACCCTGATGCTGGGAGGGATTGGGAGCAGGAGGAGAAGGGGATGACAAAGAATGAATGGCTGGATGGCATCATCGACTCGGTGGACATGAGTTTGTGTAAGCTCCAGGAGTTGTTGATGGACAGGGAGGCCTGGCCTGCTGCGATTCATGGAGTCGCAAAGAGTTGGACACGACTGAGCGACTGAACTGAACTGAACTGAATAATGAAAGGAGCACTAGGTAGCTAGAAGTCCCATTTTAATACTCAGGATATCTTTTTCTTTCCCAAAATATTTACTTTTACGTTATTGATAAATATCATTAAGTGATAATTGAGTGTATGAGTGAGTGAGTGAAGTTGCTCAGTCGGGTCCGATTCTTTGCGACCCCATGGACTGCCACCTACCAGGCTCCTCTGTCCATGGGATTTTCCCAGCAAGAGTACTGGAGTGGGGTGCCATTCCTTTTCCAGGGGATCTTCCCTACCCAGGGATCGAACCCGGGTCTCCCGCATTACAGGCAGACGCTTTACTGTCTCAGCCACCAAGGAAGCCCAATTGAGTGTATAGAGAAGACAATATCAAACTAGTTACATATCCAGGTAAATACCAAACATTTCCCTGGCAGCATGAATTAAAGGATGAGAAATTTTTCACCATTTGTTTATGAATTTTTTTCCAGCCTAGTTTTATTTAATGTGAGATGCTACTGGTTTATGCCTTTCTAGAAAATATTCCTCTTCTCACTGTTTACTTAATTGCATAGTTTGAGTATCACTTCAAAGTAGATATATACTATAGAGTCCTTCTGAAAAGAAGGTTTTTTTCTCACTTTAAGGAAAGTATCGGAAATTAATGCATCAATATATGTTTAGAAAATACATTCCTCATATGGAAATAAAGGGTACTATTTGGGTAAAATTTTAATTCAGTTGCACTATCTCTAAACTATCACATTACATTGCATTGTGTGAGTGCTCAGTTGTACCCAACTCTTTGGGGCCCCGTGAACTGTAGCCCACCAGGCTCCTCTGTCCATGGAATTTCCCAGGCAAGAATATTGGAACAGGTTGCCATTTCCTTCTCCAGGTTATCTTCCCCACCCAAGGATCTAACCCACGCCTCTTGCATCTTCTGCATTGGCAGGCAGATACTTTACCACTTAGTCACCTGGGAAGCCAAGCTATCACACATTTCAAGAATATCATCTGAGGGACTTTGCTAGCTGTCCAGTGATTAAGACTACATTTCTAGAATTTCCACTGCAGGGGCTGTGGATTTGATCCCTGGTGAGTGAACTAAGATCCCATATACTTTGCAGCATTGCCTCCTCCCAATTTTTTTTAAATTATTTTTTAAAATGTTTTAAAAATGTCATTTGGTTGTTTATTCTAGGATATTTAAACCGAAAATGCTACCTATAGAATTATGAATGCAATCTGAAATTGAGGTTGTATTTTTCAGGTAAAATTCAAATTTATGTAGAAATTCTCTTCTGGAAACCATTGATTTGGTGCCAGTGGATATTTTATATATATATATATATATATATATATATATATATATATATATATTTTACTGTTCAAATAATATTGTCAACCATTTTATATTACCATTAAAAAAAATAAATTTAACAAGAATTTTACAGCATGGTGAAAAGCAAGGGATTGTGAAAGTAAGGGATTTCTGAAAGCAAGGGATTTTTTTCTTGAATCTCAAGAGTCTTAGGCACATCCTTCTTTCCCGGTGCCAATATTGGGTTATGTGGGACCAGATTGGAAGGAAGATTGGAAAAGAACCAAAAAGTACCTGTTACTTCATGCTTTGTGAGTGGGTTTTCCAGCTTGGTGAAGAAGGGAAGAGTATTTCATTAGCAACTGTCAAGCTCTAAAATTGAAAAAGCTTTTCTTTCAAGGATTCTTTAATCTTGATCTTTTACTCTTTCTTGTAAAAACAATGAGACTTATCTACTTACGCAGAAATTAGTCCACTTGCCAAGTTCTTCAAAAATCAAACCATGATATAATTAAGAAGATAGGCAAGGTTCTATTTTGGCAAGTTAGAAACTGAGATTCTCGCTAAATAAATTAGAATTAGCGTAGTGAAAATCAGACTCTTTTTTTCCCGCCTTTGCAAACAATCTGGCAGATGAGGCTTCTCTGATACTGGATCTTTTGCAGTACTAAATATGGCTGTTTTTCATTTGAATCATGTTAAATATCACTAATACTCTGTTACACAGTCTATGCTGATTTCAATGGCTGCCCTTCCATGTTTTAAACCTTATTCCCTAATAAAGTGTCCTGTCTATTGAGCTTTCTGAAGCTTTAGGTTAAGGTTATATAATACTGTATATGTTTGCACTTGATCCCTTTTACCTCCTTTTTATTGTTTTTCCCCACAATAAAATAGTTCATAAAAAAACAACTCTTTCTCATCCTAGCCTTGATATGTGTATCAAGGAAAAAAGATTAAAATATGCTCAAGTAAAAAAAAACTTTTCTAAAAAGATTAGCGGGTTTCTGTACTATTTATGGTATAAACAGAGTGCTTGATGATGCTATTTTATTGCCTCATGCAGAATTGCTAGTATGACTCAATACAGCTCTAACACCTTTAGGAAATGGAGTCATTCAGAAGTCATGCTCTAATAGTATTGCATCGTAATATGTGTTAAACTATTGCTTGATCACAGTCCAGTCCCATTTATATAGGTCTCAGATGAAACAGCAAGCGTAGCTAAATGTGTCTGAAAATGAGATTGTACATTAGCTGTAAAATTGCAAATGCAAATAAGACCACACCACCATACAGTATTACTTTGGCTTTATTGAGCGTATATTTTAAAGCTTTTTTATAACATCGCATATTAAAATTTGAAAATATTCTCAGAGACCATTTTTTTTCTAGTGCAAAAGTCAAACAAATTTTTCTTTTGAAATGTGGTCTCTGAGCCTTGGGGTTTGTGAAGGAAGGTCACATTAAAGGTTTGTTTTTTGCCATACAGAAAATTAAGGTATACTATATTAAGGGCTTCCCTAGTTGCTCAGACAGTGAAGAATCTACCTGCAATGCAGGAGACCCAGGTTCGATCCCTGGGTTGGGAAGATGCCCTGGAGAAGGAAATGGCTATCCACTCCAGTATTCTTGCCTGGAGAATTCCATGGTCAGAGGAATCTGGTGAGCTACAGTCCGTGAGGTTTCAAAGAGCTGGACGTGACTGAGTGACTAATACATATGCACGTACTATCTTAAGAAGTGGGAAATACAACATAAAAGTTTGGGATATAAATGTTTCAAAATTGTATATGCTTCTTCCCCAAAATATTACTAACATTTTAACAGTATGAAACATTTTAAAAAGAATTTTTCAGTCTGTAGAAATAAGTTACTAAGAATCACTGATTTGACATTGCACTGATATTTATTGCTTTGGGTAGTATGGTTATTTTAACAATATTAAGTCTTCTAATCCAAGAACATAGCATATTTCTTCACCTGTTCGTGTTGTCTTTAATTTCTTTCATCAGTGTCTTATTGTTTCAGAGTACAGGTCTTTTGCCTCCTTAGATATTTAATCTTATGTGTTTATTTCCAGGTATTTTACTCTTTTTGTTGCCATGGTAAATGGTATCATTACCTTAATCTCTCTGCTACTTCATTTTTAGTGTATAGAAACACAATCGATTTCTATATATTAGTTAACTGTGATCTTTTACAGCATGTCACAAATAAGTACCTACATTTACAATATTGCCGCACAAAATTTGAAAAAATTCACTTTCATGTTAATTGCTTACTGTTAACAGGACTTACTGTTAATCAGGACTGTCCAATAGCACTTTTCAGGATGGTGGAAATATTCACCGTGATATCTAGTACCACAAACTCTAGATATAGGCAGCTTCTGAGTTCTTGAAATTACTGTGATTTTTATTTTAATGGTCACCAAACTCATGATTCATGATTTAGCCTTGACTGTGTTCAACAAATCTGTCTTCTTTTTCTTAGCTATCAAAATATTTCATAATTTTTAAATATAAGAATGATATGTATAAAGAATTGGTATAGATATAGAATTAAAATATTCTGCATTTATAGTTTGGATTTCTATTATGTAACTAACATGTTTTGTTCACCCCTGTAAATCCTAGCCATACAAAAATTATTTCAGTAACATCCTTGCCATTGCCTCAAATCCACCTTTGAAGGGAGTGATAGTGCATGCAATACTCATGTCAGAAGCAAACCATTTGTTGTTGCCTGTGTTATTCAGTGAGCTTTCAATTCTTTAAAAATAGCTTTTGTAGGATAGAGATAAAAAGTGTATGTGAAGGGAGACATGTTCTGTCAATGCCTTGAACCAGGAACACCTCACCAATAATGCAGTAAGAAAAAAGTAAGAGACTGTCATAGGAAGCTTCAGAAGAATTACTTTCTGACAGCATATTTTGATGGGCAAAGTGACTGCCTAGGGGATTGTGTAAGAACAGGGGAAAGAAAACGTGTGATAAGTTAGTGTATTCAGGAATTTTGACAAAAATACCTAATGAGTGTCATTAAAATTCATAGAAACAGTTTTATTTTCCAGATTCAACATAAATTCAAGAGATTTTGCCCCATTTTTTGGTTGCTGTTTTTCTAGTGGATATGCACTATGAATAAATTCAAGGGTGAGACTTTTGTCTTCAATGAATAGATGAACTAGACAGTCCCCAACATCACTTTGAATAATAATATCAAGATTTCCATATTTAAAAGGAAGCCAAAGTACCTGTGAAAATTTTCTCTAATGAAGTTCTGCTTCAATTCTTCCTAAAACCTAGGTATATTATATTATTCTATATATAAAATCTGTTCTAAAGAATTCCATATTCAAATTAACTAAGATTTCAACCAGAAAAATGATTAAAATGACGGATGTAGGGAATATCAACATAATGGACATCATAGGAGTGGCAAAAGTAAGTGAAAGAAAAATTTGTGGATAAAAACAATCAAGTAAGATTTGTGCATATATCTTAATCACTATTTACTGCCAGTTTTCCTTCAATACAGGAATTATAGTTAGAAGAGACAAGAATCTAACTAATGCAGTAATGCAGAATATCAAGTAGCCTAACTCTATCTGTTCCCCAGAGACTGATTCACACTCCTTCACTCCATTTCCTCTGCACATCTCTGTCTTCTGGTATAACATCTAGCTTGTGTGACTGTGTACACATTTGAGTTTCGCCCCTTTTGTTAATAGTTAGCAGGTTTATTAACAACGGAGGTAATGATAACCCTGTAACATATTAGGAAGGAAAATAATTCCCCCAGAGTGAAACAAAAAATGAAATTCAGAGAATATTTCCACTTTTCAGAATATATATTTGCTGTGAGTATTCTGAGATGAGATGATATTCAATAATCCTGATTCTGTATATAATTTCACAACTTACCATCTAAGAATAAAGACTGTAATCCACTATTTTCTATTAAGAAAGAGGAAATATCAACCATATTCTCTAGCAATAATGGGACACCTGCTGGCTTTTGAAGGCAAGACAATTACAAGTCTATTTCTACCATTTTGTATAACATTGGACATTTTTTTAAAATTGATTTTTTTCAGATTTTTGGAATTGACATTCTGTTTGAATTTACTGTTAATATTTGGATGGATTATGTAAGCATAATGTATTAATATATAGCTTAATATATAGCTGCAGAGTATAATCCAAAGGCCAAGCCTCAAGTTACTAATAAAAAAGGGACTGTACCATATATCAGTTTAAATGTAGTTATGTGAAAATGTGGCCAGTTGTGTTTAAGTCCATACTCAAGAATCTGCATGTAAACGTTGAGACAGTTGAAACAGACCATCCAGGAGATCTGACACATTGCATTATTCTCAAAGAATCCATCTGGTATATCATAGCATTGTTGTAAGGGTTGAGCGGATAGAAGTAAATGGTGTAGGAAAGTTCTGTTCTGTTCTGTTCAGTCGCTCAGTCGTGTCCGACTCTTTGCGACCCCGTGGACTGTAGCCTACCAGGCTTCTCCATCCATGGGATTCTCCGGGCAAGAATACTGGAGTGGGTTATCATTTCCTTCTCCAGGGGATCTTCCCGACCCAGGGATCAAACCCGGGTCTCCCGCATTGGAGCCAGACGCGTTACCCTCTGAGCCACTAGGGAAGCCCGGTGTAGGAAAGTACCTGATACCTATTAAGTGCCATAGAGCATTAACTTCTACTTTCTCTTGGACGTGGGCTAGTAGGCTTTACATAAATGGTTTCCATGTTGATATTCCCAATCTCCTATTAGATGGGAAAATATGATTAAATTATAGCTGCATTACAAATATTGAAGGAACAAAATGAACTCTTTGTTTCAGTCCAATAAACAATGTAATACACAAGAAATTAAGTGGCTTCTGCACTTTTTCACCTGGCTTATAATTTTAAATTAATTTATGATGGTGAATTTTAATGGATTAGATACAAATCATGTTGCATTCTTTATATTTTTAATATTAACCTGAGATAAAAATTTATCTAAGTGAACTTAATATTTTGTAAAAATCAATAAAAACACGAGTAATAAATGGAAACTCAAAGGAAGTTATTCTCTCCTAATACTTTCCTCTCCAGGTTATAGAAAAAATTTACTTGCTTCTCAAAAAAAGAGTCTTAAACTTGTATTGTATCTTCAGGAAATGAACTAAGAGTTTTGAATGTTGAAAGAATTATGAAGTAGAATAATTTTGCTTCTTCTATCACCACCTTCTGAAACAGAACTTCAACCCAGAAGAGTCCCAGAAATACAGGGAATTCAGAGGGTGACTCATCTACTCATCAACAAACCCAGGGAACTGCCTAGCACTTGTCTTATTCTTCTGTTTCATTCCCAAGGTGCTGGATGGACTTTTGACCATAGGGGACTAAGGCCAAGTCCCTTCCTCTCCTCAGCACTATTGCCACTTTCCATGCCATCACTTGTGTGCATACCCTGAACCTTTGTAAGTCGGAGTTATGCAATGTTTCTTGGCATAGAGGGACAAAATATGCAGAAAGCGATCTGTTGGAGAAAATTACAGAGTCTTGTGTAAATAGTTATTGGCAACAACCATCTATCTCTACAGCTCTAAGCTCCTTAGGTATGGAAGAACAGTCAGTCAATATTCTAAATATACATTCAGACTTGCTTCTTCCTATCAATGACTTGTGTATTGAGTCAAACTTCTCACACTTGGCTCACTCATTTCCTGTATGAGTTCCCAACAAAGAAGCTCCTAAGTCCAATGGCCCTTGTTCCTCAGGGTTGTCAACCAAGGCCAGACATGTCTGAACCACCGAGATGGACATGGCTTCAGAGGTTGAAGCTGAAGCTATTACCAAACAAGAAAGATTTTTTTTAACTTCAATTAGACAGCTGTTAGTAACTTTGAATTGTGGTGTTGGAGAAGACTCTTGAGAGTCCCTTGGACTGCAAAGAGATCCAACCAGTCAATCCTAAATGAAATCAGTCCTAAATATTCATTGGAAGGACTGATGCTGAAGTTTCAATACTTTGGCCACCTGATGCAAAGAACCGACTCATTGGAAAAGACCCTGATGCTGGGAAAGATTGAAGGCAAGAGGAGAAGAGAATGACAGAGGATGAGATATTTGGATGGCATCACCAACTTAATGGCTATGAGTTTGAGCAAGCTCCGGGAGTTGGTGATGGATAGGGAAGCCTGGTTTGTTGCAGTCCACGGGGTCTCAAAGAGTTAGACACACCTGAACAACTGAACTGAATAACTTAGAGAAGTGACTGATGGGTATCTGATATTATTTTTCTTTTTTTTTTCTTTTTAGCACTATTCCAGTACTAATATAAAAGATTTTATTCCAGTGGAACAAGATTAAACCTTTAGCTATTAACAATGAAGAATAAGTTATTGGGCCAGAGCTATATAGGGTTTGCACTAGGTGTCACTACTCCAGGTTTCCTAGTACTTGGAAAGAAAAACTAGGATTAGCAGTAGTTAACATTAGATTTCAATTCCATTCGGTTATAAATCTAATAATTAGGAAATAAGAACAAATATGTATGCATAGAAACCAGACTATTTTTCTTACAGTATATAGCTCTGTATAACACTTTTGTTGCCCTTTTGAAATTTTAGTCATTCTAATATGTAATTTAGTAGTATAACATTCGGAGAAGGCAATGGCAAGCCACTCCAGTACTCTTGCCTAGAAAATCCCATGGATGGAGGAGCCTGGTAGGCTGCAGTCTGTGGGGTCGCTAAGGGTCAGACACAACTGAGCGACTTCACTTTCACTTTTCCCTTTCACACATTGCAGAAGGAAATGGCAACCCACTCCAGTGTTCTTGCCTGGAGAATCCCAGGGATGGGGGAGCCTGGTGGGCTTCCGTCTATGGGGTCACACAGAGTCGGACATGACTGAAGTGACTTTGCAGCAGCAGTAGCAGCAGTATAACACTGTGTTTTACTCTGTATTTCTTTTATAACTCAGTATTGAATTTTTATCCAAATTTTTGCCATCCGTATCTCTTCTTTATTAATATGTCAGTTCAAAATGTTTTCTTTTTATTGGATTTTTCTTTCATTTCTTGAAGATCCAAGTCCTTTATCAAAAATCTATTTTGAAAATATTTTCTCCTCATCTCTTGTTTCTCTTTTCATTTTCTTAGTGGTGCTTTTTGAAAAGTAAAAGTTTAATTTTGAAGGAGTCCTACTTTTTTTCTTTTATACTTAAAGCTTTTTGTATCTTGTCTCTCATATCATCAGAGAAACTAGTGAACATCTGATACCTGTCACTAATAAAACTGCTTATGTTAGGATATGATTCAGTCCTTTGTTTGACAGTCTTCTCTACATTTCTCCTATGTATGTGCATATGTATATATGTGCATATATATATATATATGAATTATAGTGAGCATTAATAACTATACTGTGTGAATTATCACTTAATGATAAGTGATTCCAAAAGGATTTTAAATCTATTTTATTTCTAAGATCTTATACTTTTATTTGTAATTAAGTCCCATGCTTGGGAGAGGAAAAAAATATTATTGAGTTCTTATAATTAGAAGAATATGCTAGTAACTTTCAGTTCAGTTCAGTTCAGTCCCTGAGTCATGTCCAACTCTTTGCGACCCCATGAATCACAGCACGCCAGGCCTCCCTGTCCATCACCAACTCCCGGAGTTCACTCAAACTCATGTCCATCAAGTCGGTGATGCCATCCAGCCATCTCATTCTCTGTCGTCCCCTTCTCCTCCCGCCCCCAATCCCTCCCAGCATCAGAGACTTTTCCAGTGAGTCAACTCGTCGCATGAGCTGGCCAAAGTATTGCAGTTTCAGCTTTAACATCAATCATTCCAATGAACACCCAGGATTGATCTCCTTTAGAATAGACTGGTTGGATCTCCTTGCAGTCCAAGGCACTCTCAAGAGTCTTCTCCAGCACCACATTTCAAAAGCATCAATTCTTCGGCGATCAGCTTTCTTCACAGTCCAACTCTCACATCCATACATGACCACAGGAAAAACCATAGCCTTGACTAGACGGACCTTTGTTGGCAAAGTAATGTCTCTGCTTTTCAATATGTCATCCAGGTTGGTCATAATTTTCCTTCCAAGGAGTAAGCATCTTTTAATTTCATGGCTGCAATCAGCCGCTAGTAACCTTTGATATCACAAATCAGGTTTGGATGAGACACATGTTATTGTTCACGCAATCTTTCCATATACTAGAAAAATGATATGTTCATTCATGGAAAATTTATAAAATAATTGTGCTGTGGAAAAGTTCTTAAATAATCATGATCAAGGGGACTGATGGGCAATAGGTTGGTAGCAAACTGCAGACTGAACAAATGTTGCATTATCATCCCCTCCTTATTATTACTGTTCCATTTACAGTTCTTCCTTTTATTGTTTTTATTGGATTCCATTCCAGAAATATGGGCCTTCTGGTGTCGAAAAAATGAATAAATAAACTGGAGGAGTTCTTCATCAGTAAATCGGAACTACATATGACAAAATTTTAATTATGTATAATAAAAGTGATAATGTTTGCCAAGCAGTATGAAGGAAGTATAAAGTTAAATTCCAGAAGAAGAAATTATATTTGCTATTTAAATTATTTGTTGTTGTTCAGTTGCTCAGTTGTGTCCTACTCTTTGTGACCCCAGGGACTTCAGCAAGCCAGCCTTCCCTGTCCATCACCATCTCCCTTAGCTTGTTCAAACTCATGTGCATCAAGTCGGTGATGCCATCCAACCATCGCATTCTCTGTGATTCCCTTCTCCTCCTGCCTTCAGTCTTTCCCAGCATCAGGGTCTTTTCCAATGAGTCAGCTCTTCACATTAAGTGGCCAAAGTATTGGAGCTTCAGCTTCATCATCAGTCCTTCCAATGAATATTCAGGTTTAATTTCCTTTAGGATTGACTGGTTTGATCTCCTTGTAGCCCAAGGGACTCTCAAGAGTCTTCTCCAGCACCACAGTTCAAAAGTGTCAATTCTTTGGAGCTCAACCTTTTTTATGGTCCAACTCTCACATGCATACATGACTACTGGAAAGACCATAGCTTTGACTGTATGGACCTTTGTCGCCCAAGTGATGTCTTTACTTTTTAAAACATTGTCTAGGTTTTATATAACTATTCTTCCAAGGAGCAAACACCCTTTAATTTTGTGGCTGCAGTCGCCACACAATTTTGGAGCCCAAGTAAATGAAATCTGATGCTGTTTCCACATTTTCCCCATCTATTTGCCGTGAAGTGATAGGACCAGATGCCATGATCTTAGTGGTTTGAATGTTTAATTTTAAGCCAGATTTTTCACTCTCCTTTTTCACCTTCATTAAGAGGCTCTTTAGTTCCTCTTCTATTTCTGCCATTAAAGTGGTATCATCTGCATATCTGGGGTTGTTGATATTTCTCCCAGCATTCTTGATTTCAGCTTGTGATTCATCTAGCCTGACATTTTGCATGATGTACTCTACATATAATTTAAATAAGCAGGGTAACAACATGCAGCCTTGTACTCCTTTCCCAATTTTGAACCAGTTCATTGTTCCATGTCTGGTTCTATCTATTGCTTCCTGTCCTACATACAGGTTTCTCAGGAGACAGGTAATGTGGTATGATATTCTCATCTCTTATTTTTATTTATTTTTTTTTAGAATGTTCCCATTTGCTGTGACCACACAGTCAAAAGCTTTAGCATAGGCAATGAAGCATAAGTAAATGTTTTTCTAGAATTCCTTTCCTTTTTCTATGATCCAACAGATGTTGGCAATTTGATCTCTGGTTGCTCTGCCTTTTATAAATCCAGCTTATGCATATAGAAGTACAAGTATTCTTGGTTGCAGATTTTTCTTGGTTGTAGATTTTTTTCCCTTTCATCCCTTTCAATGAATCTTGCCACTCCCTTCTGGGCTGCAGAGTTTCTGCTGAAAAACCAACTGATAACCTTAGGGAGATTCCTTTCTATGTTATTTGTTGCTCTTCCCATTGTTGCTTTTAGGACTTTTTGTTTACATTTAATTTGTGTTAGTTTGATTAATACATGTTTCAGCATATCCCTCCTAGGATTTATCTTGTATGGGACTGCCTGTACTTCCTGGACTTGCATGACCATTTCTTTTCCCTTGTTAGAGAAGTTTTTGACTGCGATCTCTTCAGATATCTGCTCAGGCCATTTGTATTTTTCTTCCTCTTCTGGGACTCCTATAATTTGAATGTTGGTGCATTTAATGTTGTCTCAGAGTTCTCTAATACTGTTTTCATTTCTTTTCATTCTTTTTTTTCCCCCCTTATTCTGTTCTACAGTAGAGATTTCCATCATTCTGTCTTCCAGGTTACTTGTCCTTTTTTCTGTCTCAGTTGTTGTGCTATAGATTCCTTTACAGCATTTTTCATTTTGGTTATTGTCTTATTCATCCCTGTTTGTTTTTAATTCTCCTAGTTCTTTGTTAACCTTTTCTTGTATCTTCTCTATCCATAGCTCCATTCTGTTTCTGAGATCTTGAATCATCTTTACTATCATTACTCTGAATTCTTTTTCAGCTAGATTGTCTATCTTCTCTCCATTTAGTTGTTCTTGTAGGTTCTTATCATGCTCCTTTATCTGCAGTATGTTTCTTTGTCATCTTATTTGGTCAGACTTAGTGTGTTTGTGGAGAAGGCAATGGCACCCCACTCCAGTACTCTTGCCTGGAAAATCCCATGGACAGAGGAGCCTGGTGGGCTGCCGTCTATGGGATCACACAGAGTTGGACACGACTAAAGTGACTCAGCAGCAGCAGTGTGTTTGTGATCTCCTTTCTGCAGGCTGTAGGATTGCAGTTCCACTGCTTTCTGCATTCTTCTCCCTGGTGAGTGAGGTTGGTTCAGATTCTTGTGCTATTATCCCACTGAGAGGGAATTTTATTGTTGTGGTGGTAATCAGAGTCTGCCTTAGATATTGAACAGGGCTTCCCTTTGGCTTTATGGTTGTCACTGCCCTGTGAGGGGTAAGGTCTGCTCCCTAGTTGTTGGACTAGAGGTACCCAAATCTGTTTCTTAGTTGTGATTCTGATCTGCGATGGGAGGGACGTGGAATTGGAGCACACCCCCTGGGGCTTCCCTCATGGCTCAGTTGGTAAAGAACCCGCCTGCAATGCAGGAGACCCCAGTTTGATTCCTGGGTCGGGAAGATCCCCTGGAGAAGGGATGGGCAACCCACTCCAGTATTCTTGGGCTTCCTTTGTGGCTCAGTTGGTAAAGAATCTGTCTGCAATGCAGGAGACCTGGGTTTGATCCCTGGGTTGGGGAAATCCCCTAGCGAAGGGAAAGGCTACCCACTCCAGTATTCTGGCCTGGAGAATTCCATGGACTATATAGTCCATGGGGTTGCAAAGAGTCGGACACAACTGTGTGACTTTCAGTTTCACTTTTCTCTGGGGTAGAAACCACCGAGTTTTCCTCTTTTAGAGATGTTCACCTGTTAATGTTCTCTTTTCACCTATTGTGCAGAGTCACAAAGTATACTGCTGTTGGCACTGCTCTTTGTCTCTCTTTGACTGTGGGTATGCTGACAGCGATTGGCCCTGGTGTCTCTCAGGCATTGTGTTCACCCATCCCCAGGTGCAGGTCAACTGAGGTTAGGCCACAGTACTGCAGCATTCACTCCCTCACCTGGACCTGCTATGGGAGCTCTGGAGGCAGCTCAAACTGTGGTCCATGCCTGCCACCCCACCATGTACATGCCCACAGAGCCCCACAGCTGCTAAAACCAGATCCGGCCCAGCTGCAAGAGCACTTGTTGTCCTTTCAGATGTTTCATAGGCATTGAATTTAGGAAGCTGTCAGCAGATTTGTATCTCTGCATTTCACACAGCTGCAAAGAAAGATTTTGGCTCTTTCTCTTCAGTCACATAGCCCCAAGGGCTCAGCTGTGGTTTTAGCTCTTCCTCTGGGTGATTTTCCTAGTGGGGGGAGTTACCTGCATCCTTCTAGGACAACAGGGAGGGTCCCAGCACCTACTGATGGATTTCCCAGTTGTAGAAGTTATTCATGCCCTTCTGGGACAGCATGAGCAAGTTATGGGGCCTGATGGTAGAATTCCCAGTGTCTAGATACATCTGTATCCCTCTGAAGTCAGCAGGGGCCAAAGTATCACTTTAAATGTTACAGAACAATGTGAATCTACCAGTGGCAGATTTTATACAAAAATTATGAGTGAGTGAAGACCAAATAAGAATATAGCACTCTGCAGCAAAAAATTCTGCTGTGTTTGTAAAAGATAATATTCATAAGAGAATTGCCATCACAATTTATATGCATTATAGCCATGAAAGCTGTAAAACATTGCCTCACAATCATCAGAATCATATTCAAATTGCAAAAACATTTCATTACAGAAAGATAGCATCATCCATACATTTAGTTAATTTAAGTCAAATACCCTTAATTTTAATATTAATATTTGCTTTTAATTGTAACTTTGTTTTATATTTTATGAGCTATAAGCATAATGAGTCTGTATTTTTATACATATTTAAGTGTCATGATCATAAATATACTCTATGTTAACACCAAGGAACTGTAGAATTTTTCTTTTAAATGATACATATGTGTTAGTCAAGTTTGAAAACCAGTTCAAAGCTTTCCTGAGATCTGAAATAAACAAGTAAAATATTTCGAATAAACAGAAACAATAAAATGCAAGATATAAAAGCCTGTTTACATCCACCATCACATTCTTCCAGAAATTGTGTCCTTGAATATTCTATCCATATGGGAGGTGTGAGGTTCTCATAAAACATCACATTCTGGTGATAATAGCTTGATCTCAAAGCTAGTTGCTTAACACAAGCAAGGACAATGAATGCCTTCTTGTAGGACTTTGGTATCTAAGATCTAAGAATTGACCAGTCTCCAGTGCTTAAAGATATTATAATAAGCCAAATCCCATTAGTGGCTATATTTTTTACCATGTGGAGAAAGTACTTCAGTAGAGAGATGGAAAAGAGAGAGAGGGGAGATGAAGCCAGTGCTCAGAGAATAACATATAGCTGATAAAATTCTACTGTTTTGAGTTACTCTTCTCAGTAAAACATGAGAAGAACATCCTTCCTGCAGCATGATCATTGAAAAACACTTTAGACTCCAAGAACTAAACCACTACTCTTCCTTTGATTTTTTTATTTTATTTTAAAAGTAGACTGAGCTGGGTTTCTATCAGAATCTGAACTTCTATGTTAGCTAGAAACTGATCTTGCTTCACAAAGTCCTTGGTGCTCATGAATAAAATTTTATCAGTGCTTGAATATGACATTGGCTTTTAGGCAATTCAGTGTGTTCCAATATTCTATGAACTTTCAGTCAACCCAAATGCCTCCATTATCAGAACAAAAAAATCCCCAATTTTTAAAAAATATTGATCATTTGGAGTTCCATAATGACCTCAGCAACACATTATTAAAATAACCTAATTAATATTTTAGTTCATTAAATAATTAATAGAGTAACATATTTAAATTATGATGAAACATGCATAACATAAAATTTATTATTTTAACTATCTTTAAATGTACAATTCAGAGGCATTAAGTACATTTTTTAATGTGCAACTGTCCCCACCATCCATTTCCAGAACTTTTTCATTTGTAAATATAAAACTGTACATCAATTTAAAACTCTCCATTTCTCTCTCACCCCTAGTTCTTTAGAGCCACCATTCTGCTTTCTGTCTCTGAATTTAACTACTCTAGGCATCTCATGTAAGTGGAATATATAATATCTGTACTTTTGTGACTGGTTTATTTAAGATAATATCTTCAAGGTTGCACTGTGTCATAACCTGTGCCAGAATGTCCTTCTTTTTTGAGGATGAATTATATTTCATTACATGTATGTTCCACATTTTGCGTATCCATTTATCTGTCAATGGACATTTGGTTTACTCCTGTCTTCTGACTATTTTAAATGATACTGCTATGAACATGGGTGTAGAAGTATCTACATGAGGCATGGCTTTCAATTCTTTTGAGTATATATAAGTGGCATTGCTAGATTGTATGGTAAGTCAGTTCAGTTGCTCAGTCATGTCCAACTGTTTGTGATCCCATGGACTGTAGCACTTCAGACTTCCCTGTCCTTCACCAACTCCTGGACGTTACTCAAATTCATGTCCATTGTGTCAGTGATGCCATCCAACCATCTCATCCTCTGTCATCCCCTTCTCCTCCCGCCTTCAATCTTTCCCAGCGTCAGGGTCTTTTCCAGTGAGTCAGTTCTTCAAATCAGGTGGCCAAAATATTGGAACTTCAGCTTCAGCATCAGTCCTTCCAATAAATATTCAGGACTGATTTCCTTTAGGATGAACTGGTTGGATCTCCTTGTAGTCCAAGGGACTCTCAAGAGTCTTCTCCAACACCACAGTTCAAAAGCATCAATTCTTCGGCTCTCAGCTTTCTTTATAGTCCAACTCTTACATCCATATGTGACTCCTGGAAAAACCATAGCTTTGGCTCAATGGACCTTTGTTGGCAAAGTAATGTCTCTGCTTTTTAGTATGCTGTCTAGGTTGGTCATAGTTTTTCTACCAAGGAATTGAATTTTCTACCAAGGAATTGAATTTTCTTTCAATTGCATGGCTGCAATCATCATCTGCAGTGATTTTGGAGCCCCCCACAAACAAACTCTCTCACTGTTTCCATTGTTTCCCCACTTCATTGTTTCCTTCACTTGCCATGAAGTGATGGCTAATACTTCCCCATCTATTTGCCATGAAGTGAAATTGAGCTGCTGGAACCAGAGACATGATTAAGATGCATGCCCCACCTGGGCCAGTGTGCTCACCAAGCACCTGGTCGCCTGAGCACTCAGGCCTGGGAAGGGCACAAAATGCATGCCCAACCAGGTATGTGCCCTAGCTGAGTATAGGAGAACTGAGCGGCTTAGACCTGGGAAGTTCACGAAATGCAAGGTGCTACAGAGCAACCTGGAGCCTGAGCAATGTGGACCTGGGAAGCACAGGCCGCCTTGAGCTGGGGCAAACCCTGTATACGAGACTGCAAAAGAGACATAGGGGTATAGAACTCTGTGGGAGAGGGTGAAGGTGGGATGATTTGGGAGAATGGCATTGTAGCATGTATATTATCATATGTGAAATGAATCACCAGTCCAGGTTCGACCACTTCTCTTTTCTACTTAACTTGTGAATCTAAGTGTTGCGGGCAGTGGAGAACACTTAGTGAACTGATTACTGGTTAGATTGGTCTCTCCCCTTTTGACTCCCCCTCTGGTGGCTCAGGGAAAAGGAAATGGCAACCCACTCCAGTGTTCTTGCCTGGAGAATCCCAGGGACGGGGGAGCCTGATGGGCTGCTGTCTATGGGGTCGCACAGAGTCAGACATGACTGAAGCGACTTAGCAGCAGCAGCAGCAGCTGGAGGCTCAGAGATTAAAGCATCTGCCCGCAATGCAGGAGACCCAGGTTCGATCCCTGGGTCGGGAAGATCCCCTGGAGAAGGAACTGGCAACCTACACCAGTATTCTTGCCTGGAGAATCCCATGGATGGAGGAGCCTGGTGGGCTACACAGTCCACGGGGTCGCAAAGAGTCGGACTCAACTGAGCGACTTCACTCACTCTCTCACTTCTCCTCCTGGTCACCTCTATCTCCTTCTCCATCCTTTCTTCTCTGTGTAACTCTGCGACTCTCTCTGGGTGTTCCAGACTCTTGAGAGAGCACTTAGGGAATTGATTACTGGCTAGATTGCTCTCTCCCCTTTTGACTCCCCTCTTCCCCACAAGAGACTGACCCAGACTTGCCCATGAGTGTCCATGAGTCTCTAGAGGAGGCGTGGGTCAGCGGTGGTCTGGTGCAGGGTTGGAGGCACTGAGTGCCTGCAAGGGACATTTTGAAGCAGGTTACCATTATCTTCATTACCTCCACCATAATTTGGCCTCAGGTCAAACAACAGGGAGGAAACACAGCCCGCCCATCAACAGAAAATTGGATTAAAGATTTACTGAGCATGGCCCCCTCACATCAACACAAGACCCAGTTTCCCCTTCAGTCAGTCTCTCCCATTAGAAAGCTTCCATAAGCATCTTATCCTTCTCCATCAGAAGGTCAGTCAGTCAGTCAGTTCAGTCACTCATCTGTGTCCAGTTCTTTGTGACCCCATGGACTGCAGCACACCAGGCCTCCCTGTCCATCACAACTCCTGGGGTCTACCCAAACCCATGTCCTTTGAGTCGGTGATGCCATCCCACCATCTCATCCTCCATCATCCCCTTCTCCTCCCATCTTCAATTTTTCCCAGAATCAGGGTCTTTTTAAATGGGTCATTTCTTTGCATCAGGTCGCCAGAGAACTGGAGTTTCAGGGTCAGCATCAGTCCTTACAATGAGTAATCTGATTTCCTTTAGGAGGGACTGGTTGGATCTCCTTGCAGTCCAAGGGACTCTCAAGAGTCTTCTCCAACACCACAGTTCAAAAGCATCAATTCTTTGGCGATCAGCTTTCTTTTTTGTCCAAATCTCACATCCATACATGACTGCTGGAAAAACCATAGCTTTGACTAGACGGACCTTTGTTGCCAAAGTAATGTCTCTGCTTTTTAAGTGTGCAGTCTAGGTAGGTCATAACTTTTCTTCCAAGGACCAAGCAGGTAGAGAAAATGTAGAGGGTAGACAGAATGAAAATGAATGAATGAAAACCACAATCACAGAAAACTAATCAACTGATTGCATGGCCCACAGTCTTGTCTAAAAAGTGATACGTTAGAGAACACATGAAATGCTTAAAAACCTAGATGTTTGGAATTAGAAAGAAAATTACTCCTTTGTTCAATTTAATCATTTATTTAACTATGACACTGTTTCTGAAGTTAAAAATAGCAGGTGAATTTTCTTTATTTAGTAAAAAGTCTGGTTAATTTAATCGATAAAAATATCCAATTGTCTATTTAGGTAAATATCTTAAGAATTGCTTGTTCAAATAGCCTGTATAACTAAACAGCATCTGTGATACATTCTGACTCAACTCAACTCTTTCTTTCTTATGTCACTAACTTTAAAAATATGAATGTTTTCTCATGCCTATGGTGACATTTCCACAATTCACTTAAGGTTTATTTTTAGTATATCAGAGAGATAGTGCAGAATTCAAAATGACCACATCTTGAAAAAGGTAAGGCTCAAAATTAAAGTGGTTCAGGGTCAGAAACTGTCTTGTTCCTTAAACAGTGTAGAAATCTGAACCAACATAAAAACCAAAGAAAGGCTAAAGGGCTTATAATTATAACAGACTATAGAGCTATTTGTGGACCACACAGTCAACCAAATTAAAATTTCTACAAGAAAATATAACCCAGTTCCAAATGACCAATTTGCAAGCATGTTCATGTAACATAGTTTAATTGTGTATTGAGGACTATGCTTAAGTGAAAACATGAATATTTATTTTCAAATTTTGTGAAGAATACAATTGACATAGTTTTTTGATGAAATTAGACCTAATGGAGTAATATAGTACAACATGCATACAATGTAAATGTGATTTATCGTCAAGATTTTGTTTAGTTTTAAATCCTCTGAGACTTCTATTACACAGCCACTTCTATAATGACTGTAAATATTCAACATCCTGAGTATGACAAACATGTCTTAGGGCTGTAAAATATCGTGTTCAATTAGATGGCTCCTCTCCTGGGAGTATAGAGAGTGTGAGCATGCATTTAAACAGACAGCCTCAGTGAAGAAGAATTTATTTCAAAAATTAAAAGCTATTTAGACTAGTTTGCAGTTTTACAGCTTCTTAAATTGCCATTTTTATCTACATTCAGTTTCATCAATGAACAATTAATTCAAGAAGCATTAGGGGAGAATAAGAAATGGATGCACCTGAACACATTGCAGAGCAAGAAAAAGAAAATAGCTTGTAAAACATAAATATCAACTTTTTAATTGAATATAATTCTATAATACAGTGGTAAAAAATAAATATCTTGGGAATTTTGTTACTAAGCAGGCAATATTTTAATGTCAATATATTTTCATATGTGCTAACTATACCCTTAAATTTATATTCTTCTTCTTCTGATATTTTTTAACAGATTTAATAGCCTATTAAATAAAAAAAAACTGATATTCACCAGTGAGGGCAATAGGCTTATCAAATATAGATTTTCAGGTCAATGCAGTAATAAATAATATTTAGTAATATGAATAGATGTTTTCTATAATTTATTCATAAGGATAAACATTTGTATTGTATTAAGAAAAGTAAAACATACTAACATTAGCAATATAAAAAAAAGGAAGTCTTCTTTCCATATTAAACTATTGTAATTTTCAATGTTCGTGACTGTGTGTTTTTTTTTTAATGACATATAAAAAATAAAAAAGAAATTAAGTATGCAATACTTTGACTTCTACGTTAAGGAAATTTCTATCTGGAATCCCAGTTAGGATAATCATGGGCATTTGAGTACTAACAGAGATAACTTTTTCTATAAACATTATTGATATATTTTCAGTGATGTTGCTCCAGTAAACAAAGTGCAGTTAATAAAACACTATTTTATTTCAAAAATTCAATATATTTTAAGAACATGTTTTTATTCTTTCTAGCCTTCATTAAGAATATGTTTTCCTTAAAATTTTTGAGTTTCAATGCTTTAAAACTTGAAACATGTAATAATACTGATATAAATCATGTATCCCTTCAGTTGAGTTCAGTTCAGTCGCTCAGCGTGTCCGACTCTTTGCGACCCCATGAATCGCAACACACCAGGCCTCCCTGTCCATACCAACTCCCAGAGTTCACTCAAACTCATGTCCATTGAGTCGGTGATGCCATCCAGCCATCTCATTCTCTGTCGTCCCCTTCTCCTCCCGCCCCCAACCTTTCCCAGCATCAGAGTCTTTTCCAGTGAGTCAACTCGTCGCATGAGGTGGCCAAAGTATTGCAGTTTCAGCTTCAGCATCAGTCCCTCCAATGCAGTATCCCTTAGTGATCTAAAAAATAGCAATCTGATGGGCATGAGATCCCAGGTGATATTTGTTGTTGTTGTTCAGTCACTAAGTCATGTCTGACTCTTCATGACCCCATGGATTGTAGCATGTAAGGCTACCCATCCTTCACTATCTCCAGATTCATGTCCATTGAGTTAGTGATTCCATTTAACCATCTAATCCTCTGTCACCTCCTTCTCCTTTTGCCTTCAGGCTTTCCCAGCATCAGGGTCTTTTCCAGTGAATCAACACTTTGCATCAGAGGGTCAAAGTATTGGAGCTTCAGCAAAAGCATCAGTCCTTTCGGTGAATATTCAGGATTGATTTCCTTTAGGATTGACTGGTTTGTTCTCCTTGCAGTCGAAGAGACTCTCAAGATTTTTCATATGTAAAATAGCCAGTGGGAATCTGCTGTATGACTCAGGGAACTCAAACTGTGACAACCTAGAGGTTCAAGAAAGAGGGGACATATGTCTACCTATGGCTGATCTGTGGTTAGGTATGGCAGAAACCAACACAATATTGTAAAGTATTTATCCTTCATTTAAAAATAAATATATTAAAATAATAATAAAAAAAAAGAGTTTTCTCCAGCACTGAGTTCAAAAACAATTATTTGGTGCTCAGCCTTCTTTATGGTCAAAATCTCCATATCCATACATGACTACTGGCAAAACCATGTGACTCAGCTGGTGAAGAATCCTCCTGCGATGCAGGAGACTTGGATTCGATCCCTGGGTCAGGAAGATTCCCTGAAGAAGGGAAAGGCTACCCACTCCAGTATTCTGGCCTGGAGAATTCCATGGGCTGTATAATCCATGGGTTCGCAAAGAGTCGGACACAACAGAGCGAATGTCACTTTCACTGGAAAAACCATAGTTTTGACTATAGGTACTTTGTTGGCAAAGTGATATCTCTGTTTTTAATACACTGGCAGGGTTTGTCAGAGCATTCCTTCCAAGGAGCAAGCATCATTTAATTTCCTGGCTGCAGTTACCATCTGCAGTGATTTTGGAGCCCAGGAAAATAAAATGTCACTGCTTCCACTTTTCCCCTTCTATTTGCCATCTGCCTCCAATGTGGGAGACCCGGGTTCGATCCCTGGGTCGGGAAGATCCCCTGGATAAGGAAACGGTAACCCACTCCAGTATTCTTGCCTGGAGAATCCCATGGACGGAGAAGCCTGGTAGGCTACAGTCCACGGGGTCACAAAGAGTCGGACACGACTGAGCGATGGAACGGAACAGAACGGAATGGAACTGGATGCCATGGTCTTATTTTTTTAAATGTTGAGTTTCAAGCCAGTGTTTTCATTCTCTTCTTTCACCCTCATCCAGAGGCTGTTTATTTCTTCTTCACTTTCTGCCATAAGGGTGGTGTCATCTGCATGTCTGAGATTATTGATTATCTCCTGGCAATCTTGATTCCAGCTTGTGATCCATCCAGCCTGACATTTCACATGATGTACTCTCATAGAAGTTAAATAAGCAGGGTGTCAATGTACCACCTTGATGTACATTGATGTACTCCTTTCCTAATTTGGAACCAGTCTGTTGTTACATGTCTACTTCTACTTGTTGCTTCCAGACATGCATACAAGTTTCTCAGGAGACAGTAAGGTGGTCTGGTATTCCCATAGCTTTAATAATTTCCCACAGTTAGTTGTGATCCACACAGTCAAAGATTTTAACATAGTTAATAAAGAAGAAGTAGATGTTTTTCTGGAACTTCCTTGCTTTCTCCATGATCCAATAAACGTTGGCAGTTTGATCTTTGATTCCTCTGCCTCTTTGAAACCCAGCTTGTACATCTGGAAGTTCTCAATCCACATACTGCTGAAGCCTAGCTTGAAGAATTTTGAGCATAACCTTAATAGCATGTGAAATGAGCACAATTGTATGGTAGTTTGAACCTTCTTTGCCATTTACATTCTTTGGGACTGGAAGGAAAACTGACTTTTTCCAATCCTGTTGACACTGCTGAGCTTTCCAAATTTGCTGAGATACTGAGTGCAACACTTTAACAGCATCATCTTTTAGGATTCTAAACAGCTCAGCTGGAATTCCATTCCCTCCACTAGCTTTGTTCATACTAATGCTTCTTAAGCCCCACTTGACTTCACACTTCAGAATATCTGGCTCTCGGTGAGTGCCACACCATCATGAATATCCCTGTCATTAAGACCTTTGTTGTATAGTTTTTCTGTGTATTGTTGCCATCACTTCTTAGTCTCTTCTGCTTCTGTTAGATCCTTAACAGTTTCTGCCCTTTATCATGCCCATCCTTGCATGAAATATTCCCTTGATAGCCCCTATTTCTTGAAGAGATATCTAGTCTTTCCCATTAGAGTGTTTTCCTCTTTCTTTGTACTGTTCATTTAAGAAGGCCTTCTTATCTCTCATTTTATTCTCTTGTATCTGCATTCAGGTGGGTGTATCTTTCCCTTTCTCCCTTGCCTTTTGCTTCTCTTCTTTCCTCAGCTGTTTGTAAAGCACTACATGGCATGGCTCACTGAGTTTCGTAATCCCCTTCACCATGACAAGACTGTGATCCATGAAGGGACTTCAGATAATTACCATATCCCAATTTCAACAAGAAAACATATATACTTTCCTTCTATTTCCTGTAGCTATTTTTGTTTTGATTTTTCCTATCTTTACCCCAATCAGGTTTTACCCTCTGATCTCAAACTGGGCCCATAATAGGGGTGTCTTGAGAACTAACAATTTTGAAATAATGGCAGATAGAGACCATGTATGGCAGAATGTAAAAGCAATGAAAAGAAAACAAAATTGACATTGCTAAACAGTCATCTTATCTGTAAGATGGTGGCTTATATGGAAAATAATCTGCCTGCAATATAGGAGTTCAGTTCAGTTCAGTTCAGTCCCTCAGTCATGTCCGACTCTTTGAAACACCATGGTCTGCAGCCTGCCAAGCCTCCCTGTCTATCACCAACTCCCAGAGTTTACTCAGATTCGTGTCCATTGAGTCAATGATGCCATCCAAACATCTTATCCTCTGTTGTCCCCTTCTCCTCCCTCCTTCAATCTTTCCCAGCATCAGAGTCTTTTCAAATGAATCAATTCATCACACCAGGTGGCAAAAATATTGGAATTTCAGCTTCAGCATCAGTCCTTCCAATAAATATTCAGGACTGATTTCCTTTAGGATGGACTGGTTGGATCTCCTTGCAGTCCAAGGGACTCTCAAGAGTCTTCTCCAACACCACAGTTCAAAAGCATCAATTCTTCAGTGCTCAGCTTTCTTTTTAGTCCAACTCTCACATCTATACATGACTACTGGAAAAACCATAGCTTTGACTAGAGGGACCTTTGTTGGCAAAGTAACGTCTCTGCTTTTTAATATGCTGTCTAGGTTAGTCATAGCTTTTCTTCCAAGGAGTAAGTGTCTTTTAATTCCATGGCTGTAGTCACCATCTGCAGTGATTTTAGAGCCCCTCAAAGTAAAGTCTGTCACTGTTTCCACTCTTTCCCCTTCTATTTGCCATGAAGAGATGGGACCAGATGTCATGATCTTAGCTTTCTGAATGTTGAGCTTCAAGCCAACTTTTTCACTCTCCTCTTTCACTTTCATCAAGAGGCTCTTTAGTTCTCCTTCGCTTTCTGCCATAAGAGTAGTGTCATCTGTATATCTGAGGTTACTGATATTTCCCCTAGCAATCTTGATTCCAGCTTGTGCTTCTCCAGGCCAGCATTTCTCATGATATACTCTGCATATAAGTTAAATAAGCAGGGTGACAATATACAACCTTGACGTACTCCTTTTCCTATTTGGAACCAGTCTGTTTTTCCATGTCCAGTTCTAACTGCTGCTTCTTGACCTGCATACAGATTTCTCAGGAGGCCGGTGAGGTGGTCTGGTATTCCCATCTCTTGAAGAATTTTCCACAGTTTGTTGTGATCCATATAGTCAAAGACTTTGGCATGGTCAATAAATATAAAAGACCAAGGTTCAGTTTCTTCTGTGTGAGGAAGACACCTGGAGAAGGGAATGACAACACACTCCAGTATTCTTTCCTGGGAAATCCCATAGGCAGAGGAGCCTGGAGTGCTGTGGTCCATGGAGTCACAGAGTCGGACATGACTGAGCGACTAACACTTAACCCATTAAGATGTAAATGTTTAAAGAATGAAGCCTGTTCTTTAATCTATTATGTATAACTTGTTGAGGGGCAGTGAGTTTTAACTGCTCAGTGAATGAATCCTTTTTCTGGTTATCCTTTGGTAATGGAGTGTCTTGTTTTTCTTTTCTGTTAATATATTCCTCTTTTGACTTGATCCTCTATGGTTTTACCTAAGTAGCTACTAACCCAATAGGAACTATCTGAGAGAAGCAGAGAAAATGTTCAATATAGTTTATATTATTCATTAACATAAGAAAGCATTTTACTCAAAGCCTCCAATAATTTTATTTGTCTCTCCAGATTTCCACAATTTGGCAGTTTCCCTGGGAATATAGAAATCACATGACAAATATTAAAGAGGGGGAAAGTCTATGCTTTAGACCAATCTGAGTGGCCCTTTGAAGTTTTAATCATTTGTATTCTCCCCTTTGTTGAGCAAGAGATTGTCAGCAAAGAATCTTAAGGATGGTTGATCATCGCACCTAACACTGAACAGATGAGACCAACAGCAATTTATCACTCACACTCCCAGCTGAGGGGATGAGGACATCACATGTCATGTGGGGCCACATCGCAGTTGCACTCTGAAGCAGAGGGAAAGACCAGATTCAGTGGTATTGTAGTATCAAGAGGGCGAGGTACACTAGTTCTCTTAGGAGGGCGTGACTGGCTTGTCTGAATAGTTCCAGAGGCTGGCTGGGTGATGAAACCTTATCCTCAGTGATAAGCAGGAACTGTGGCTGATAAGGTAGGGGTTTGCATCAGTTCAGTTCAGTTCAGTTCAGTCGCTCAGTCGTGTCCGACTCTTAGCGACTCCATGAACCACAGCATGCCAGGACTCCCTGTCCATCACCAACTCCCGGAGTTCACTCAAACTCATGTCCATCAAGTCGGTGATGCCATCCAGCCACCTCATTCTCTGTCGTCCCTGTCTCCTCCTACCCTCAATCGCTCCCAGCATCAGAGTCTTTTCCAGTGAGTCAACTCATTGCATGAGGTGGCCAAAGTATTGGAGTTTCAGCTTTAGCATCAGTCCTTCCAATGAACACCCAGGATTGATCTCCTTTAGAATGGACTGGTTGGATCTCCTTGCAGTCCAAGGGACTCTCAAGAGTCTTCTCCAGCACCACAGTTCAAAAGCATCAATTCTTCAGCGATCAGCTTTCTTCACAGTCCAACTCTCACATCCATACATGACCATGGGAAAAACCATAGCCTTGACTAGACGGACCTTGGTTGGCAAAGCAATGTCTCTGCTTTTCAATATGCTATCTAGGCTGGTTATAACTTTCCTTCCAAGGAGTAAGCATCTTTTAATTTCATGGCTGCAATCAGCACCTGCAGTGATTTTGGAGCCCCCAAAATAAAGTCTGACACTGTTTCCACTGTTTCCCCATCTATTTCCCATGAAGTGATGGGACCAGATGCCATGATCTTCGTTTTCTGAATGTTGAGCTTCAAGCCAACATTTTCACTCTCCTCTTTCACTTTCATCAAGAGGTCTTTGAGTTCCTCTTCACTTTCTGCCACAAGGGTGGTGTCATCTGCATATCTGAGGTTATTGATATTTTCCCAGCAATCTTGATTCCAGCTTGTGCTTCTTCCAGCCCAGCGTTCCTCATGATGTACTCTGCATAGAAGTTAAATAAGCAGGGTGACAATATACAACCTTGACGTACTCCTTTTCCTATTTGGAACCAGTCTATTGTTCCATGTCCAGTTCTAACTGTTGCTTCCTGACCTGCATACAGGTTTCTCAAAAGGCAGGTCAGGTGGTCTGGTATTCCCATCTCTTTCAGAATTGTCCACAGTTTATTGTGATCACACAGTCAAAGGACTTGGCATAGTCAATGAAGCAGAAATAGATGTTTTTCTGGAACTCTCTTGCTTTCTCCATGATCCAGCGGATGTTGGCCATTTGATCTCTGGTGCCTCTGCCTTTTCTAAAACCTGCTTGAACATCTAGGAGTTCATGGTTCAAATATTGCTGAAGCCTGGCTTGGAGAATTTGGAGCATGACTTTACTAGTGTGTGAGATGAGTGCAATTGTGCAGTACTTTGAGCATTCTTTGGCATTGCCTTTCTTTGGGATTGGAATGAAGACTGACCTTTTCCAGTCCTGTGCCCATTGCTGAGTTTTCCAAATTTGCTGGCATATTGAGTGCAGCACTTTCACAGCATCATCTTTCAGGATTTGAAATAGCTCAATTGGAATTCCATCACTTCCACTAGCTTTGTTCATCGTGATGCTCTCTAAGGCCCACTTGACTTCACATTCCAAGATGTCTGGTTCCAGGTGAGTGATCTCACCATCGTGATTATTTTCTTCGTGAAGATCTTTTTTGTACAGTTCTTCTGTGTATTCTTGCCACCTCTTCTTAATATCTTCTGCTTCTGTTAGGTCCATACCATCCCTGTCCTTTATCAAGCCCCTCTTTGCATGAAATGTTCCCTTGATATCTCTAATTTTCTTGAAAAGATCTCTTGTTTTTCCTATTCTGTTGTTTTCCTCTATTTCTTTGCATTGATCGCTGAGGAAGGCTTTCTTATCTCTCCTTGCTTTCTTTGGAACTCTGCATTCAGATGCTTATATGTTTCCTTTCCTCCTTTACTTTTTGCTTCTCTTCTTTTCACAGCTATTTGTAAGGCCTCCTCAGACAGCCATTTTGCTTTTTTGCATTTCTTTTCCATGGGGATGGTCTTGGTCCCTGTCTCCTGTACAATGTCACGAACCTCCGTCCAGAGTTCTTCAGGCACTGTATCTATCAGATCTAGACCCTTAAATCTACTTCTTACTTCCACTGTATAATCATAAGGGATTTGATTTAGGTCATATCTGAATGGTCTAGTGGTTTTCCCTATTTTCTTCAATTTAAGTCTGAATTTGGCAATAAGGGGTTCATGATCTGAGGCACAGTCAGCTCCTGGTCTTGTTTTTGCTAACTGTATACAGCTTCTCTATCTTTGGCTGCAAAGACTATAATCATTCTGATTTCGGTGTTGACCATCTGGTGATGTCCATGTGTAGAGTCTTCTCTTGTGTTGTTGGAAGAGGGTGTTTGCTATGACCAGTGCGTTCTCTTGGCAAAACTCTATTAGCCTTTGCCCTGTTTCATTTCGTGTTCCAAGGCCAAATTTGCCTGTCACTCCAGTTGTTTCTTGACTTCCTACTTTTGCATTCCAGTCCCCTATAATGAAAAGGACATCTTTTTTGGGTGTTAGTTCTAAAAGTTCTTGTAGGTCTTCATAGAACTGTTCAACTTCGGCTTCTTCAGCATTACTGGTTGGGGCATAGACTTGGATTGCTGTCATATTGAATGGTTTGCCTTGGAAACGAACAGAAATCATCCTGTCATTTTTAAGATTGCATCCAAGTACTGCATTTCGGACTCTTCTGTTGACCATGATGGCTACTCCATTTCTTCTAAGGGATTCCTGCCCACAGTAGTAGATATAATGGTCATCTGAGTTAAATTCACCCATTCCAGTCCATTTTAGTTCACTGATTCCTAGAATGTCAAAGTTCACTCTTTCCATCTCCTGTTTGACCACTTCCAATTTGCCTTGATTCATGGACCTAACATTCCAGGTTCCTATGCAATATTGCTCTTTACAGCATCGGACCTTGCTTCTAGCATCAGTCCCATCCACATCTGGGTATTGTTTTGCTTAGGCTCCATCCCTTCATTCTTTCTGGAGTTATTTCTCCACTGATCTCCAGTAGCATACTGGGCATCCACCGACCTAGGGAATTCCTCATTCACTATCCTATCATTTTTGCCTTTTGATACTGTTCATGGGGTTCTCAAGGCAAGTATACTGAAGTGGTTTGCCATTCCCTTCTCCAGTGGACCACATTCTGTCAGACCTCTCCACCATGACCCGTCCGTCTTGGGTGGCCCCACACAGCATGGCTTAGCTTCATTGAGTTAGACAGGACTGTGGTCCATATGATCAGATCAACTAGTTTTTTGTGATTATGATTTCAATGTGTCTGCCCTCTAATGCCCCCTCCCAATACCTACCCTCTTATTTGGGTTTCACTTACCTTGGTCGTGGAGTATCTCTTCACAGCTGCTCCAGCAAAGTGCAGCTGCTGTACCTTACCTTAGACGAGGGGTTTGCATACAGGACCTTATTCACAGGAGTGGAAAGGAAAGCTTAAGACAGCTTACAGTGAATGATGTTGGATTCATGATTTCTGAAGAGGATTTAGATTCTGGACCAGGGACCATGCTTGACCACTCGGGGCTCTTGTGTGGCAGAAGTTTTATTACAGTGAAAAGAGAGAAAGCTTCTGACATAGACATCAGGTGGAGAGTGCCCTCTCACTGGTCTTAGCAAGGGAACTATATACTTTTTCAGTTGGTTATTACAGTAAATCAAAAGAATGTCTCAAGGTTGTAATCATCACTCCCGTATTTACATTTACATTTTACATTTACATTTTAAGATAATAGGATTAGTCAGAAGGTTCTCAAGAAGGAGAAACCTGTCCTCAAGCAGGATGCTAAGCTGCTAACTCACTTCAGTCGTGTCCGACTCTGTGCGACCCCACTGACGGCAGTCCAACAGGCTCTCCAGTCCCTGGGATTCTCCAGGCAGGAACACTGGAGTGAGTTGCCATTTCCTTCTCCAAGGTATGAAAGTGAAAAGTGAAAGTGAAGTCGCTCAGTCGTGTCCAACCCTTAGCAACCCCACGGACTGCAGCCTACCAGGCTCCTCCATCCATGGGATTTTCTAGACAAGAGTACTGGAGTGGCTTGCCATTGCCTTCTCTGCTCAAGCAGGATATATTGTTGTTATATAATCCTTAGTACAGCGTTTAAGCTGAGTTGTTTTGCTGTGTAATCATCAACTCTGTGACTAAAGGAAAAGAAAAAAATGTTTTATATGACTAAGAAAATGTATGAAATGTAAGAATGTAGAAAAAAAAAGTTTGTCCTTTTTTCCTCCTTCAGAACCCCAGACCCCTATCTCCTCCTGCAGAGTCCCAAACCCCCTTCTTCTTGGGGACCCCAGCTTCTTATCAACCTACCTAAGAATTAACTCTCTTACTTATAGTTAGGCCATTTGTGGCCATCCTGATTTCACCAGAATTCAAGGAAGCATATACCCTGAGGCCTTAATTTTAGACCTTACACTGTATATAACAACATGAAATAGCAAGTAAAGGCCAGGGGTATAAAAGGAAATCATATAAAGAAATAGTCAAGAGTCCAGCTGAGTGTGCATACATATATATTTGAAGATGAATAGCCCTGCATTTATGGCTAATATATTTTATTGTGTTGTATAAAATTCCAATATCCAAAATTATTAAAATTGTGCTTTTCTCAGCATAATAGATAGCATGCACAAGTTACACAAAGCTTGCCAAAGAAGATAAACTGCAAGAAACTCCAAATGATCCTATTTTTATTTTCAGTTGGCTGTTTTAGATGTGATGTGGTGAGAATTTATTTTGGGGGTCATAATTGATTTTATGATGAAATTTTTGCACTTCTGTTAATATAATAAACTGTTTCTTTAGGATAGTTGATAAGATTTCATTAGCCAAATAAATGAAATTAATTTACAATCCAACTGTATTTCCCTCCTGATACATTGAATGACCAGGTCTTTCTAGGTAGCCTTCCCATCAGCCCCGCAATATAGCTCTAAAATCACTTGGTTAGTAATTAGGTGTTTATCAGATTCTTGCTGAAAAGACATGAGGCAGTTATCTGACACAATTATCTTTGAAAATTGAATCCTCCATTTCTGGTCCTGCTGAGGACATTCAAAGGAACACTGAGTAGTTTAAAGCTAAATGCCTTTCAAAAACCCTTACATCCTAGAATGCATGCAACACAATTGCCAGCCACAGACCTTTGCCTCTGTCTTGTATACAAAGACTTTTGTGTGTGAATCTTTTTTGTTGCACCTTTCTGCATGTTGACAGATTAAAATTACATTTGGCCTGCTTTTCTGTTACTTCATTAGTGTCTTTCTTATTGTAGCATTGCTTATATTCTCTCTAAAATTTGATTGCTCCTTCTGTCCCCTCTCTGCTACTATATCTTCATAAACTAACCCAACATACATGAAGGCATTTGCTAAGATTGACTAGGCTCTATGTGCATTTCGGATAATGATATTTCTAAAGTGACTTGCTGTTAAGCAGTCTAAAAATTTGCAGCCCACTTAAGTATTCATGTGCAATGAATTCACAGCTTGGAAATTAATATTGAGCTTTAATATGAATAGCTGTAAAAAAAAAAACACATAATTATTTAGGCACTAAAAAATTTAAACCCAAAGTAGTAGATTTTAAATGTCACATACATTTAAAAATGATGCTGTGACTCTTCTCCCAATAGAATTGAACCAATTTTAGGCTTCCTTTCACACTCACGGCAGTGTGTTTAAAATCAATTTGTTTATAAAATAAAGGCAAGTCTATGGGGTCACACAGAGTCGGACACGACTGAAGTGACTCAGCAGCAGCAGCAGCAGCAGCAACAATGAAAACTGAAGCCATTCTGCTGTGTTTAATATTCATAAGTAGTTAACCATTCTCTGTCTTAATCATCACAATTTCTTGCCTAACATAATGGCCATTTACATAGACATGGACTTCGTGAATATTATGGCTTCTGTGTTTCTGCCTTCTCTATAAGTACATTAGTTCAGATGTATTTTCTGTGTTCATATCATTGTGTTTATTCACCCATCATTAATTCGACAAATATTTAGTGTTTACTGCATAGCAGGTGTGGTGTTGGATGGCAGAATACTGCAGTATTGATCCACGCAGACTCATGGTCAGTCTCCAGAATTTCCCATTTCATGATTCAGAGTTTTTGCTCTAGAAACCACATTTATTCATTTCATTCTTCTTTTTATATATATATATCAGTCAGTTCAGTTCAGTTCAGTCACTCAGTCATGTCCGACTCTTTGCAATCCTATGACACAGTACGCCAGGCCTCCCTGTCCATCACCCACTCCCAGAGTTCACTCAAACTCATGTCCATCGAGCTGGTGATGCCATCCAGCCATCTCATTCTCTGTCGTCCCCTTCTCCTCCCGCCCCCAATCCCTCCCAGCATCACAGTCTTTTCCAGTGAGTCAACTCATTGCATGAGGTGGCCAAAGTATTGGAATTTCAGTTTTAGCATCAGTCCTTCCAATGAACACCCAGGATTGATCTCCTCTAGAATGAACTGGTTGGATCTTCTTGCAGTCCAAGACACTCTCAAGAGTCTTCTCCAACACCACAGCTCAAAAGCATCAATTCTTCGGCGAACAGCTTTCTTTACAGTCCAATTCTCACATCCATACATGACCACAGGAAAAACTATAGCCTTGACTAGACAGACCTTGGTTGGCAAAGTAATGTCTCTGCTTTTTAATATGCTATCTAAGTTGGTCATAACTTTCCTTCCAAGGAGTAAGCGTCTTTTAATTTCATGGCTGCAATCAGCATCTGCAGTGATTTTGGAGCCCAAAAATAAAGTCTGACACTGTTTCCACTATTTTGCATGCAACGCCCTTTACATTTTGGCCTAATTCTACTTTTTCAGCATCCTGTACAATCACAGTCTCACACATGTATATCATCTGGAATCCCATCCAAATAAAATTATTTATTGTTCTCTAAACTGGGGTCGGACACGACTGAGCGACTTCACTTTCACTTTCCACTTTCACACATTGGAGAAGGAAATGGCAACCCACTCCAGTGTTCTTGCTTGGAGGATCCCAGGGATGGGGTGCCTGGTGGGCTTCCGTTTATGGGGTCACACAGAATCGGACACGACTAAAGTGATTTAGCAGCAGCAGCAAACAGACAGACACTTTCCTTCATGCTTTTGTACAGTTGTTGCTTTGTTTAGAATTTTATTTCACTCCAGTCCTAAACTCTTTTGGCTCAATCAACAACTATTATTCCTTGAAAATCCATCTGAAATGTTTACTTCTGTGATGAACTCTTTCTCCAGTTTACCAGAAGGCTGGTTGCTTTGTTCTCTCTTTGATCTCATAGAATATTTAAACTCTGTTATGGAAATTACCTTGCTGTACTTAGTTTACCTAGGTCTTCTTCCTGCTGACATACTCTAAGCTTTTCCTGGGCAAGGACTATGTCCTATTAATATTTTGATCTTAAGATGCCACATAAGAGGTTCTTGGAGAAACAGTATTAAAAGAATCAACTCTAGGGTCATGAATATGATCATCTTTTGGGGGGTAGATTTTTGTTTTGCATTGGCTTTATATAAAGTAATCTCATCATGATATTCAATTCAGTTCAGTCATTCAGTCATGTATCTTTGCAACCCCATAGACTGCAGCACGCCAGACTTCCTTGTCCATCACCAACTCCCAGAGCTTGCTCAAACTCATGTCCATCCAGTCAGTGATGTCATCCAACCATCTCATCCTCTGTTGCCCGCTTCTGCTTCTGCCTTCAATCCCAGCATCAGGGTCATTTCAAATGAGTCAGTTCTTTGCATCAGGTGGCCAAAGTATTGGAGTTTCAACTTCAGCATGTCTTTCCAATGAATATTCTACTGATTTCCTTTAGGATTGACTGGTTTGATCTCCCTGCAGTCCAAGGGACTCTCAAGAGTCTTCTCCACCACCACCGTTCAAAATCATCAATTCTTCAGCATGACATTTTATTTCATTAGCTATACTTTTTATTTTTAACCTCATAAGATATTTTATCTTGGAAGTTTAGCTAGCTTTAAGTCTTGGTGTCTAATGTGAAAAATCAGTCACCAGACATTGTTTTTCAATTAGATTAAACAAAGAAGAGAATTATCAGCACTGTACTTTCTAAAAGCTGAAGATGTTCAGAAAATGACTAGCTCACTTACTATACAATAGGCTTGTTGTTCATTCCAGAAATTGTCAGCAGAACATGCTTGCTAAATCAACTGTTCATTTCTCTCATTGTCTCTCATTCTTGGGCTCTCTCATCCCTTGCCCTCTCTAGCATTCTACATTTCTCCCTCTCAACAAAGGTATTGAGCCAGACCAGCTTCATATGTAACTTTCCTTTGACCAAACCAATGCCCAGACAATTTCCTCTATTTTTGTTATCAGTGCTGAGATAAATCTAACTTATCAAAGGCAATACTTATTTTAGGATAATGAAGCTATTGATGTTTATGTCCATGTTACATTACTTGAAAGATGATATTTTCCAGAAAAATATGTCTGCAACCGGATTCACTTTCAAGGAGGATGACCAAACATCATCTGCCCCACTAATTTTCATCAGAATGATGAAATGGAAAATATGATTGAAGGTCAAGTGGGCATAGAACTCATCTGACTGAAACAGTGTGAGCACAGCATTTTGAAAATTGCTTTTGTTTGAAAATTGCTTTCTTTTTGTCTTTGTGTACATGAGTATACTTTTAAGGAACCAGCTTTGTGAATTTGAACATTCATTTTGAAAAGATTGCCTGACTTATACAGCTTTCATGTTAGCTGCAAAGTAAGAAAAAAAAAAAAAAACAGAAAGAAAAACCTGATACAATCCCTTTTTATTTTATATCTTCACATGCAGAATTTCTTTACATAAAATCATCTTTTTGATTTTTTAAATTCATAATACAGTTCCACTACTATATGAATACACTCTTTTGTAAAAGTTAAAAAAAAAAAAGTACGTTGACTTAGGCAACTTTGTAATTAAAATGAAAAGAAGATAAAAATCTCCATTTTACTGTATTTACCTTTGCCTTTATGTTAGCAATACTAATGAACTCACTTTGTACCTTTCTGCATTTAATGCTGTGCTTTTTTCCCCTCTCCCCTTAAGGATTTGTGCAGTTTAATTTGCCATCGATTCTTTAATGATTATGGTAGCTATAGTAGAGAGACTGGTGTTTATCTCATCATGCCCTGTGGATAGCACATTATGTTTGTTTTTGTATATAACTACATTTCCATCATTTTGATAACATAGTGTTGTCAGTGGTTGACAACCATTTTACTGTTATTGTTGATTTTATATTTTAGTCCTGAAACACATATATGAATTCTTGGAATGAACTATATTAAAATATCTAATCCAAAAGTCACACTAGCATGGCTTTAAACCACTGATGAAGTGTCAGCTTCAACATGCTGAAAGAAGAGCAAGCAATATGTAGAGCTTTTAATGACTGTTAATTAGACTGTCTTTGGACTGCTCACAGTGCTTTCTCTGAAAATATCAGTCAATATTTTGAATATTCCAAGAACAGTGTTTTAAGAGCCATATAATGCTCCCAATTCTCATTTTGTAGCAATAAAATAATCATTTGTCTGTGCTTTGTGATGATTCTCCTAAAATTGGTGATATCTTTAGTACACAAAATGGGTTGGTGAGATGATGTTAATTTTAACTGCTAGTTATTATTATTTATTTTAATGTTTTCTTTTCAAGAAATAATAACAAAACATTCCATTGCTATGTCTTTAAACATTCTAATCAGTGAAATGCACAAACCAGAAGTTCAAAATTTTGGAAATCTTTAAAAATATAACAGACTCATTATATTTACATAGTTCTATATGCAAAATATAGAACTGTGACTGTGGCCATGAAATTAAAATTTGCTTACTCCTTGAAAGGAAAGCACTGACAAACCTAGAGAGCATATTTAAAAGCAGAGACATCACTTTGCTGGCACAGATCCGTATAGTCAAATCTCTAGGTTTTCCAGTAGTCTTGTATGGATGTGAGAGTGGTCCATAAAGGGTGGGCATGGAAGAATTGATGCTTTTGAATTGTGGTGTTAGGGAAAAGGCTATTGAGAGTCCCTTGGAATGTAAGGAGGTCAAACCAGTCAAATCTAAAGGAAATCCACCCTGAATATTCATTGAAAGGACTGATGGTGAAGGTGAAGATCCAGTACTTTGGCCACTTGAAGTGAAGAGTCGACATGTTTGAAAAGACCCTGATGCTGGGAAGCCTAGATAGCATATTTAAAAGCAGAGGTATTACTTTGCCAAAAAAGGTCCATCTAGTCAAGGCTATGGTTTTTCCAGTGGTCATGTATGGATGTGAGAATTGGACTGTGAAGAAAGCTGAGTGCCAAAGAATTGATGCTTTTGAACTGTGGTGCTGGAGAAGACTCTTGAGAGTCCCTTGGACTGCAAGGAGATCCAACCAGTCCATTCTAAAGGAGATCAGTCCTGGGTGTTCATTGGAAGGACTGATTCTGAGGCTGAAACTCCAATATTTTGGCCACCTCATGCAAAGAGTTGACTCACTGGAAAAGACCTTGATGCTGGGAGGGATTGGGGGCAGAAGGAGAAGGGGATGACAGAGGATGAGATGGCTGGATGGCATCACTGACTTGATGCACATGAGTTTGAGTGAACTCCGGGTGTTGGTGATGGACAGGGAGGCCTGGCGTGCTGTGATTCATGGGGTTGCAAAGAGTTGGACACAACTGAGCGACTGAACTGAACTGAACTGATACTGGGAAAGATTGAAGGCAAAAGGAGAAGCAGTTGGCGGAGGATGAGATGGTTAGATAGCATCATTGACTCAGTGGACATGAATTTGAGCAAACTCTGGGAGATAGTGAAGGACAGGGGAACCTGGAATCCTGTACTCCACAGGGTCACAAAGAATGGTACACAACTTAGCGACTGAACAACAACAATATGGCAAAATGCTTATTGTATTGGTCTGTTCAGGGTGCTATAACAAAATGTCTTAGGCTAGATGTCTTTTAAAGAATAGAAATTTATTTCTTACAGACCTCAAGGCTAGGAGGTTCAAGGCACATTTGGTGTATAATGAGGTCCCAAATCCTAGTTCTTAAAGTGCTATCTTCTCTTCTCACTTCTATTTTGGGATTTCTCTTATAAGGATGCTAGTCTTATGGATGAGGACTTCACCCTCATGACCTAATCACCTCCCAAAGGCCCCACATCTTAGTGGAGGTTAGATTTCAACATAAGAATTTTGAGCAGATACACACAGCCTATGGACATTTCTCTGAATTCGATATATGTTGCAGAATAAGAATTCTAAAAGAATGTGTGTCTCAGATAACTCTATTTTCTATTAATTTATGGTAACATATCTGTCTACCTGGGCTTCCCTTTTAGCTCAGATGGTAAAAATCCATCTGCAATGTGGCAGTCTTGGATTTAATCACTGGGTTGAGAAGATTCCCCTGGAGAAAGGCATGGCAATCCACTCTAGTGTTCTTGCCTGGAGAATCCCCATGAACACAGGAGCCCAGTGAGCTACAGTCCATGGGGTCGCAAAGAGTCGGACATGACTGAGCGACTTAGCACACATCTGTCCACCTGGGGCTAATAGAAGGAATATGTTTAAGTGAATTAAGTAAATTAAAAAAAAAAAAGTTGCTTTGAATGTTCATCTGGACTTGATAAACTATTTTAGTACAGTTTGGACGTAGAATAAACCTTATTCCTTATATGCAAGCTGAGGTTTATCACCATGCCCCAAGTTTCCTCAAAGTATGTTTAAATGTTTTGTTTCTTGGAAATCTGGTAAGAATTAATTAATCTCTTATGAAATGAATAAAGTCATAATTGGATATGGGGTCCATGACCCATTCACATAAAACTGATGTGTGAATAGTAATGAACTGTGCATATATATCCAGGATCTTCAAGAAATTAGGTGACAACCCACTGAGAACCTTGCAAATTTTCTTATTTCTGCTACTCCTGATTAACTCTCTGCCCAATTTTCCAGGTTTGTCTTAATCTTGTATTCACTACTGTTATATTTTTCATGTACTTTATTCTCATATTGATTTCATGCTTACTTTCTAGAGTCTTTGGTTTTTAGTTTCTATTTTTTCCTTTTTTTCCCCTCTACAAATATATATATACACATATATATATATATAAGTGAAGTCAGAAAATTAATAGAGATTAAGTTAATAAGCCTAGGAATTAATATTTGGAATTTAGGATAATTTAAACATTCCTTCTGTCATGGAAGTGTTCCCTAAGTATATGAGAAGTCAAATTTATTGTAAATTAACTATAATATATACCTATATGCCCTAAATCTGTGCTTTAAGTGGTTGATTTTTGTATGCACTATGCAATTTTCATTTTGATTTTGTAATAAGAAAAATAATGGATTTGATTCCAGTTCACTTCTAACTATATGCATTTATGCAGATAAGTCTCATAATGATCTGATTTATATTCTCATGTGAAGGTAGCATTTATGACTTACTTTCCTAATATTAAATCTGATGAGCTAATAAAAAAGTAAAGTAAATCTTGAAGTACTACATATATATTATGTATTATTTATTTTTACATTTTTACAGAAACCTTTCACTGTAGCTGCACTTATCTACACACTGAGTGTGTCCTCTCATTGAATATGTTTAACCAGTTTTTGCAGTTGTGTAACAACAAATTCATAAACCAAGCTTTCATCTCTTCTATTTGTAAACATGGAGAATATCTCTTTATTCCACATGTGGGTTTCTGATTGATCATTAATCTCACAAAGACAAACCGTTTTGAGAAACAGCTGTTCCTTCACTTGTCATCATTATTTCTTTTATCTAAGAGCAGGAGAGACACAATCAGCAATTGTTGATTTTACTGTATTGTTGAAAATTTCTAACTTTTCCCTAACTTTTGACTTATTAGATGATAATCAGTTAAAAATTAAGCTGAATAAGATGAAAAGACTGAGAAGACAAGACTCCAAATGTATTTTGGTTCTTTGGAGCAAAAGTGGTATAGCTTAGAGAATAAATTTGGTTTACAGCAAAGAAAACCTCAGTACATACAGTTTCTGTCTCTTTAAAAATGAAAAAAGAAGAAAGAGAAGGAAGGTGGGGAGGAGGAGGAACAAGTTGCCTATGATGAAGTCTTGAAGAAGTTGAAAAATAGTTATCATTAGGCACCGATAAGCTTAGGAAATGTCCATGTTCTCTTAAGTAATTAAAAATGTGTGCATAAAGAAATGATTTTATATTGTTGAACTATGCATCTTCCAAAATTAATTTTTATGAAACATTTTTACTTTCCAAGAAATGTCATTAGTAATCAGTGGAACATGATTATCTCAACATATATTTTTGAAAGCTCTCTTTGAGGGAATCATCCTCCTAAAATTAGGGGATAGACCAGCCTACTACCTTTATTCTTCTTTGAAAATCTGCATTAGCAACATGCACATATATACAGCATATGTATGTAACACGTTAACTTTCAATATCAAGGCCCATGAAATCATTTGCATCTTGGTTGGAGTGGAAGTCATTTGTGTCTCTATGTTTGTCAAATTTGAACCTTACACTTTAAGTCGGTTTATTTTATCATATATAGATATCATCTTCCCCTTTATGGCTCTCAATCTTGTCCATGGCGAAGGGGCATGAGTAACTCAGTGAAACTATGAGCCATGCCATTCATGGCCACTCAAGAGTTCATTACAATAAATCAAAACCACTGATGTTTGCTAATTAAATCTAAAACATACACTGTTCAAATGTAAGTGAAAATATTGATCACTCAGTCATGTCCAACTCTTTGCAACCCCCTGGACTGTACCAGACTAGGTTCTACTGTCCATGGAATTCTCCAGGCAAGAATACTGGAGTGGGTGGCCATTCCCTTCTCCAGGAGATCTTCCCTATCCTGGTATTGAATCGGGGTCCCCTGCATTGCAAGCAAATTCTTTACTATCTGAGCCATCTCGAGAGCCCATTCAAATATAAAGCAACCTGTAAATACAAATCCAAGATTGGGTTCATCATCACTGGGAACCTCTTGTATGAAATTTCAAGTTAATATTTATAGATATCAGTTGATAAAGCAGAGTATTATAACACTATGCATACTAGTTCATCCAATATTGTAACTATTACACCTACTTTATATTTTAGTTATATTTGAGAAAGATGAAACTAAGAGAACTTAAGTTGTTTGTTCAGAACCAAATAACATCTGAGTTGTGGAGCTGAGATTCACACTTGAATAGCTGATTCTATGATCTGAGCTTACAAAACACTGCACTATATTACTTCTATACACTTACCAATCACAAGTAAATTATGTTTCAAAGCATATATATTACTAAATAATTCTGTAATCTCATATTTAGTGTAATATTTCACAACAGGAATGGATAAATAACTTCTTCCTTTTTTATCATATCGTCATAGTTTTTTGAATTCAAAACCATGTGGATTTTCATTCTCAATCCCTTGACTGGGCAGTCACACACACAACTAAGGGCAGAAGTGCTCCTATAAGGGGTTGTGGTTGTTGACTTCACTATATTGTAATACTCGGAATCTATGTACAATTGCGTCACAGTCTTCACTAGCATTGATTGTCCTATCGTTACTATGTCAAAAGGTGTAATTTTAAATAAGGGATAATTGCATTTGCTAATAAGCTTATATTTTACCTCAGGGTACTTTCTTTTTCCCAAAGAAAGGCAATGCCAAAGAATGCTCAAACTACTGCACAATTGCACTCATCTCACATGCTAGTAAAGTAATGCTCCAAATTCTCCAAGCCAGGCTTCAACAGTACATGAACTGTGAATTTCCAGATGTTCAAGCTGGATTTAGAAAAGGCAGAGGAACCAGAGATCAAATTGCCAACATCCACTGGATCATTGAAAAAGCAAGAGAGTTCCAGAAAAACATCTATTTTGGCTTTATTGACTATGCCAAAGCCTTTGACCACAACAAACTCCGGGAAATTCTTAAAAAATGGGAATACCAGACCACCTGACCTGCCTCTTGAGAAATCTGTACGCAGGTCAGGAAGCAACAGTTAGAACTGGACATGGAACAACAGACTGGTTCCAAATAGGAAAAAGAGTACATCAGGTTGTATATTTGTCACCCTGCTTATTTAACTTATATGCAGAGTACATCATGAGAAATGCTGGACTTAATGAAGCACAAGCTGGAATCAAGATTACTGGGAGAAATATCAATAACCTCAGATATGCAGATGACACTACCCTTACAGCAGAAAGCAAAGGTGAACTAAAGAGCCTTTGATGAAAGTGAAAGAGGACAGTGAAAAAGTTGGCTTAAAACTCATCATTCAGAAAACTAAGATCATGGCATCTGGTCTCATCACTTCATGGCAAATAGATGGGGAAGTAGTGGAAACAGTGTCAGACTTTATTTTTGGGGGCTCCAAAATCTCTTCAGATGCTGACTTCAGCTATGAAATTAAAAGACGCTTACTCCTTTAATATACCTAGACAGCATATTAAAAAGCAGAGACATTACTTTGCCAACAAAGGTCCATCTAGCCAAAGCTATGGTTTTTCCAGTAGTCATGTATGGATGTGAGAGTTGGACTATAAAGAAAACTGAGCACCGAATAACTGATGCTTTTGAACTGTGGTGTTGGAGAAGACTTGAGAGTTCCTTGGAGTGCAAGAAGATCCAACCAGTCCATCGTAAAGGAGATCAGTCCTGGGTGTTCATTGGAAGGACTGATGTTGAAGTTGAAACCCCAATACTTTGGCCATCTGATGTGAAGAACTGAATCATTTGAAAAGACCCTGATGCTGGAAAATATTGAAGGCAGGAGGAGAAGTGGATGACAGAGGATGAGATGGTTGGATGGCATCGCCGACTCAATGGACATGCGTTTGAGTAAACTCTGAGAGCTGGTGATGGACAGGGAGGCCATCCATGCTGCAGTCCATGTAGTAGCAGAGTCAGACATGACTGAGTGACTGAATTGAACTGAACTTCCCTTTTCAGAGAGGATTTGAAGATGAAAACTTCAATGTATTGTGATGTGTGTATGTAGCGAATAATGCGGTTGCCACTTTGGATTTGTGGGTCCTCACTCAAAATCATATTCTGATACTAGCCAATGACTCTGTAAATTCACAAAATTGTCCTTAGATAATCAAAATTTGTTTGAGTTGAGCAAGCTCCAGGAGATGGTGAAAGAAAAGGAAGTCTTGCATGCTGCAGTCCATAGGGTTGCAAAGAGTCAGACACGACTGAGTAACTGAACAACAACATCCTAAAGCATTTTAGAAATTTGAAATAAATATCTGCCTCTTAGTGTAACTTATAGGAGTACAACAAAGAGTCATGTCCGACTCTTTATGACCCCATTGACTGTAGCCTGCCAGGCTTCTCTGTCCACGGAATTCTCCAGGCAAGCATACTGGAGCAGATAACCATTCTCTTCTCCAGGGATCTTTCCAATTCAGGAATCAAAACCAGGTCTCCTGCATTGCAGGTGGATTCTTTACCCTCTGAGTTACCAGGGAACCCCCTAGAAGAATGCTTTATATTTACACATTATCTCTGGAAATAATCATGGTCACATTGTGACCATGTGACCATTGTGAAAAATGTGACTATAAGCCAAAACAGTCAATGGATAACCCTGAAAAAGAGCCTCTAGACCAACTAACAACTGCATAGTATGAACTGAAGAGTAGAAGTGTACATCTAGGCTTGTGCTTATCTGTAGAAATCTAATCTAATTTCTGGTCTCATTTGACACTTAGGAAAGAAAGAAAATGTGCGAAAGATAATGTGGGTATATAATTTCATTTATGAATGGTATACCAGGATAAAAATATTTGCAAAATAAATCAATTATACCCCAATAACAATTAACTAGAAAAAGGAAATTACAAGGACATTAACCCCAAACAAGAAAGATAAGACAACAGATATGAACCTATAGTAATCAAGAATATTTCTTTGGAGGCAGAGTTCTAACTTAGACAGTAGTTGCTTGTAGAATGTTTAAGAGGGAAGAAATAATCCTCAGATATCTTCAGTACGGTTAGATGATTGCAGCTGTCTGGCAGGAGGAATAGGCAGCTTTGCTCAAGGAAAACTTGGCAATTAACTCTGCATTGGTAAGTGATAAAGTAAGGACAGCTCAGCTCAAATAGGCAGATTGACGATAGCTTTGTGCAGATAAACTGACAGAATGAAGTTTGTCATCCTTTTTTCAAGTTGGAACTCAGTGTCACAGAAATGAGTGACAGGATTTTATTTTTCTTTGGGAATAAATTACATTTTATATTGCAATAGATTTATAGATATATTTTTGAATAAATGAATAAATGTCCTTCCACTATCTCCCAAATCTAATCAATTGCCAAGTTCCACAAAGTGTATTTGCACAATGTCACCTACCTGCCTCCCACCCCAACACCAGAATATATTCCATTTTGTCTGCCATAGTCCTTTGTAAGCATCCTTTATACATTTCTGCATTGCCCCTGTGCTAATTTTCCTCATAATTTCTTTATCCTTCACATTCCTCTCAGAGTTATCTTCTAAATACAGTCAATCATCCATATCCACAACTGTAGATTAAACTGAAGATCAAAATATTAAAGAATACATTTAGAAAGTTCCAAAAAGCAAAACTTGAATTTGTTGTGTACTGACAGTGATTTACATAGCATTTACACTGTATTTACAACTATTTACATACCATTTATATTGTATTAGATATTATAAGTAATCTGGAGATGATTTAAAATACAGGAGATGCGATGCCATTTTTTTATAAGGTATTTGAGCATTTGCAGATTTTGGTATCCATGGGGGTTCCTAGAACAAATCCCCTGTGGATGCCTAGGGACTGGTGTGGTTTCGATCATATTATCGTTATCATTAAACGCTATACTGGCTCCTCATTACCTTTTCAGTTTGCTATCATATTATACCCTAGCTAATATCACAAGCTAAACAGCCCCTCTTAAAGTTCCCTGAATGTACCAATATACTGTTAGGGAAAATCACACACACACACACATATTGTCGTTGTGGCTATTGTTGTTGTCCAGTCACTGTTGTGTCTGACTCCTTGTGACCCCGTGAGTGCACCGTGCCAGGCTCTGCTATCCTCCACTATCTCCTGGAGTTTACTCAAATTCATGTCCACTGAGTTGGTGATGCCATCCAAACATCTCATTCTCTGCCGCCCCCTTCTCCTCCTGCCCTCAATCTTCCCCAGCATCAGGGTCCTTTGCCATGAGTCAGCTCTTCACATCATGTGGCCAAAGTATTGGGGTTTCAGCTTCAGCACCAGTCCTACCAATGAATATTCGAAGTTGATTTCCTTTAGGGTTGACTGGTTTGATCTCCCTGCAGTCCAAGAGACTTTCAAGAGTCTTCTCCAGTGCCACAATTAGAAAGGATCAATTCTTCAGTGCTAAGTCTTATTTTTGGTCCAAATCTCACATGCACACATGACTACTGGAAAAACCATAGCTTTGACTTTAAGGACCTTTGTTGGCAAATGATGTCTCTACTTTTTAATATGCTATCTAGGTTTATCTTAGCTTTCCTTCCAAGAGGCAAGCATCTTTTAATTGCACGGCCACAGTCACCATCTGCAGTGATTTGGAAGCTCAAGAAATAAAAAAATCCTGTTACTGCTTCCACTTGTTCCCCTTCTAGTTGATATGAATTGATGGAACTGGATGCCATGATCTTATTGTTTTGAATGTTGAGATTTAAGCCAGTTTTTACAGTCTCCTCTTTCACCTTCATCAAGAGGCTCTTTAGTTCCTCTTTACTTTCTGCCATTAGAGTTGGTATCGTCTGCATATCTGAGGTTGCTGCTATTTCTCCCAACAGTCTTGATTACAGCTTGTGTTTCATCCAGTCCAGCATTTCGCATGGGGCACTCTGCATATAAATTAAATAAGCAGGGTGACAATATACAGCCTTGATGTACTCCTTTCCCAATTTGGAACCAGTCCATTGTTCTCTGTCCAGTTCTAACTGTTGCTCCTTGACCTGCATACAGGCTTCTCAGGAGACAGGTAAGTTGTTCTGGTATTCCCATCTCTTTAAGAATGTTCCACAGTATTTTTTGTGATCTACACAGTCAAGGCTTTAGTATAGTCAATGAAACAGATATTCTTCTGGATGACCCTTGCTTTTTCTACCATGCAGCCAATGTTGGCAATTTGATCACTGGTTCCCCGGTCTTTTCTAAACCCAGTTTGTACATCTAGAATTTCTTGGTTCACATATTCCCGGAGCCTAGATGGAAGAATTTTGAGCACTAACTTGCTAGAATGTGAAATGAGGGCAATTGTATGGTAGTGTGAACAATCTTTGTCATTGGGATTGGAATGAAAACTGACCTTTTCCAGTCCTGAGGTCACTGTTGTATTTTTCAAATTTGTTTATATGTTCAGTAAAGAACATCATCATCTTTTAGGATTTGAAATAGCTCAGCTGGAATTCCATCACCTCGTTATCTCATATCTCAAATGCCATTTCTTCCATGTAGGTTTGGTCAGTTGTCCCAGGCAAAACGGATCAGGCTTACCTTTGAATATCTGTAGTTTTACTCTACCATTTGTAGCATCAGCATCTTGTCAAAATCCCTATTGACTAAAAATACTGTTTTCTGCTGCTGCTAAGTCGCTTCAGTCGTGTCTGACTCTGTGTGACCCCATAGACAGCAGCCCACCAGGCTCCCCTGTCCCTGGGATTCTCCAGGCAAGAACACTGGAGTGGGTTGCCATTTCCTTCTCCAATGCATGAAAGTAAAAAGTGAAAGTGAAGTCACCCAGTCCTGTCCGACTTTTCGCGACCCCATGGACTGTAGCCTACCAGGCTCCTCCGCGCATGGGATTTTCCAGGCAAGAGTACTGTAGTGGGGTGCCATTGCCTTCTTCATACTGTTTTCTACCAAGCACTATCTGGTGTTTCTTGGGCCCTTCACAATTGATACACAATGGGCTTGTTTAGAATAGAACAGCTATAAAAGTTCTTTTTTTGTTTGTTTGTTTATAAATTGATGTAACTAAAATGGCCTCACATTATTTATGTACCTGAATGAAGATAGAATTTAGTTCCTTTTTTTTTCTTTTGTTGTGTCCTTAAAGAAGCATAGTGACTGACTTTTTATGAATAGTATGTAAATATTTTAGTGAATGAATAACAGTAGAGGTTTCTAGGCTTGATGATAGCATTCTGACTCAAGTGATAGAAAATCAGAAACGCTGATCTGTCATCCCCTAAAGGACAGGGAAAACCAAGGAATCATTTGCTATTGACATCTGCTAAAATGAATTTTTAAAATTAATAAGTACTATATTTGTTCAAAAGGTATATCCCAAAATACATTTTGTATAAGTTGTATTCCTTTTAACTATTTATGTTTTATAATTTTGATAAATGACATTTTAAAGACATTTGCACTATGATTTTTCACAAAATATTTTTAATATTGTCTCTGTCTCAACATAGCTAATCATGAAAACAATGTGTTTTTTTTTTCCCCTAGATAAAACATATCTGTATAACTGGCTGGGTGTAATGCAAGGAAGGGACAAAGATGAAATGGACACATGCTCCTTTTTTGGCCATAGTATCACTCCTCAGCTTGTCAAAAAGTCACTTGTTCCTAGCACAGCTTATTCCAGGTAAGTGCCATGCATTTGTCTCATCAAACCTTGATCAGCATTTCTTCTTTGCTTTAAATTCATTTTTATTTTGTGTGCTGTAAATTGAATTTGTTTGTTTTCTTTGGCACTTGTAAGTCTGTGTGAATGGTTTCTTAAGTATGTGTGCTGAGAAATTTCAGAGATGAAATATTATTCTTGGGTATAGAGCACTTTGTCAATTCCCTAGAGAAACTGAGAAGATTCACAAAAATCCACTGTTACTGAAATGTGTTAAAAATTATTAAGTGAGTTAGAGTAGTGGAAGAACAATTATAGTTCTGGAACAGAGTACTTGTGTGGGTGACACAAAAAGAATAGCAAAGTCACTATGCATGTTAGTACCATAGGAAAGAAATATCAGTAAAAGGAAAACATACCTGAAATTCCTCTGGAGTAGTGATATGCTAATTCACAGGCTGAACAACGTCAGAATAAAAATGCAACTTGCTATGTGTTGTTGCTGTGGTTACTGTTGTTTTTCCACAATGTTAGAAATCTTGTTCCTTGATATCATAATTTCATTAATGGTTCTGTATAAAGTTTTCCTTAAGCTCTTTTATAGGAACTTGATTAAATTCCATGTTAAGGTAGAGGAAAATTAAAAAATCTATTAACACACTAATCAGAATGTAATTTCAATGTTCCTCATAGTTAAAACTATAGGAAAATGATAGTTAACTTGGATATATTTTAATACATCATCATAATTTAGCCAAGTTATCTATAAAATAATGACGTTTGGTATTTTATTAAACCAAATTGTGAAGCCTGAGTTTTGTTTTTTTCTACTTGTTTTAATATTCATAACTATTTGTAACTTATCATGTGTATCCACATACAAATCAGAATTTTCAAATATTTATAATCTTGGAATTTGGATTTTTCCCCTGGTGGGTTAAAATTGACATTTTTATTTAGAAGATAAGGAGTTATGAACAAAAAGTGTATTTAGATCTGTTAAAAGTATTTCCAGAGGGTGGAAGTATGTGGCAAATTTAAAGTCTGTTGTAGCAAAGTCCATTTAGCTGCTTTGTACTCTATTAGGTTGACACTCTGAAATTACTACTAAACCACTAAAGTTTTAAATTTTAACCTGTCCATTCTATTATCTTGCCACTATTTTGTTGAGTACTGACTAAAATTAGTGAATGAATCCAATATCAAAAAATGACAATATGAAAAAATGTTAAACATTTTTAAGTGTATTAAAGATGCAAATGTAAGTACAAAATATTTTGTTGTATTTCAAGGTATCAGGATTAAAAAGATTATATGAAAGTGTTTTGTAAGCTGTGACTATAGTTTTAGGTATAGTGTCAATGCAATTGTCCTTATCAGCTAATAACTGCTGCAGGTCAACAAATATAGCCCATAATATAGTTTTTGACCAGGTAACCAAATCTCAAAATGGTCTAGTGTTGTGTTAGTCATCTTTATTAACCTAGATTACTTAGAAAACCTACTGAAAGGAGTCATCAGTCTCAGAATCTCCCCTCCTTTACATTAAAGTGAAGTAAGTTCTCACATGAAGTGAGATCCTGATTCTTCCTGTTGCAGTTCCAGCTTTATTATGTTCAGTAGAGGCCCTTGACCTGAACTGAGTTTAACATAGCTAAGATCAAAGACAGAAGATTGAACACTAGTGGCTTTTTCAAAACACAGTTTCTCATTCAGCCGATTTGCTTCCAGTCTTTCCCTTAAGAAAGAATATCCTCCTTCATAAGAAATTAATTTCAAAAGTCAGATAAGTAAAACAAAACAAACAAACAAAAAAATGTACCATGTTTCTAAAAAGTTAAGGAGGAATATATGGTCTTTAGAATATAACTTGGTGAGCTGTGAGTAGAACGTCTACCAGAACAAGATCCCTCAGGGTACAAGATGCCTCCATTAAAAAGCTATGAAGACAGCTATCGTAATGAAGATTATTTCATTGTCATATTAATAAAGAGGTTTTCAGTCACACTGTGATGAGGTTTTGTTGTTGTTTAGTTGATAAATTGAATTCAACTTTTTGTGACCCCATGGACTGTAGTCTACCAGGCTCCGCTGTCCATGGGATTTCCAAAGCAAGAATACAGGAGTGGATTACCATTTCCTTCTCTAGAGAATCTTCCTGACCCAGGGATCAAACCTACACCTCTTGCATTGGCAGGCAGATTTTTTACCACTGAGCCACCAGGGAAGTCCTATGATGTGGTTACTAGGTGTGATTTAATACTAAAAGAATGCTTGAATTGATGGATTACTCAGCTCAGTTTTTTGTGTTTTTTTTTTTCTATTTTTTCTCCTATATAATACATTTTTAAAACTGCTGTTATGTTTTAAAATATTGTCTGTGAAGTGGTTGGTAGATCAGAAATGACTGGAAATTGCATATCCATTTGAAATGAAAAAAATATTTTTGTTGGTGAAAATGTAACCCATTTTAAAAGAAAAGGAATAATTATGAGGTGGATCCTAGGAATGACTGACCCTCTCCCATTTGAGTTGTTACCTTTGGTGTAGAGAGAGCTCATTAAAGGCTCTGTAATAAAACCAGTTAGATGTTCAACTTTTCAATTTTCCTCATCTCTTATTCACATATGAAAAACTCTTAAACCAACTGTGGTTATCTCTTCAGGCATGCTTACCTGGGCTAGGCCACATGTTTATTTAATCTCTGATACAAAGAACCCTGACAGTTACCCATCTACCTCTGATTGCAACGGATGTCAAAAAGACAATAAAAGATAAATGTTAAATGATACGTTTTAAAAGTATATATTTCATATATAGTGGGCTGAATTGAAAATCGGAAGAACATCAATGATGAAAATGTTGAATTCTAAGTATATATTGTAAGATTTTAAATGGAGATATGTGAGGATGGGAAAGCACATAGGGTTGCATTTCTCTTTGAATAAGTCTGACAGCCCACTCTAGAGTTAAATGTGATTTATTTTTCCCTCTCTCTTCTCTACATGTGCAGCAGTGCTGGCCTTCATTAAAGATGCAGGTGCTGACAGGGTTATTTCCTTTGCCCGGCCTCCTGTCAACAAGCCTTGAGTGTGAAATTGTCTGAAATGATTTACTGCTTACCCTCCCCACCCATCCACCCATCCCCAGCCACCACCACTTCAGTTCCTTGATGCTTTAGTCAAAGGATGGTATTGCAGGGAGCTAAGTGTTATCTGGGCTTGGATTTAATGAAATAATTTAATGAAATAATTCTAGAAATTCTAGAAATAATAAGAAGCATGTACATAAAAATTCTAGAAAATAATATAGGCAGTATGTACATACAACTCCAAAACACCCTTAAGTTTTGTGATTAGTTTTATTTGTTAAATGCACAGTAGATTTTGAATAGATTTGAGGAGTTATTTCAGATTTTAAAAATCTTCTGTATAATGCCAAAAATGAATATGTTTCTGAAATTAAAATATGAGAGAATTTTAAATATATTTTATTTGACTAATTTATTTAACTAAGAATGTTTCATCTATGCATTCAACAAAGGGTTTTATCCACAAAAATTTTTTTCGAAAGATGTTATTAGTTTCCATAGCACAGTAGCCATGGGAAATTGATCCGAAAAATGTATATTATTTGGAGACTATAGCATTACTTGTTCTTACATAGTTTTTTTTTAAGTTGCACCAACTATTCAGAAATGTATCAATTAATTTTAAAAATTTACAAAAGTGCTTGTCTCTTCTATTAGAATATTTAGACTTAAAAGTACTTTAAAATGTTATTTAACTCTTCCAATTATGCATTGATAGAATTTTTACTATTAAAAACATGGTTTGATTATAAATGCTACTCAATAAATCTGTATGACCAGAAAAGTGTTTCTTAATATGTTTTCCATATAATTTTTTTTTCAGAAACACTTTGAATGTTTATTAAAACTAAATTTGCCAATGGCCCGTAATAGAATCACTGAAGCAGAGAACCTGGTTTTGACCCAAGGAACCAGAAGTTTTACAAATACCCTCTATTAATGTAGTACACAGAACATTTAAGAACTATAGCTTTTGACAAAGTTTAGGTTGACATATAGTTAAACAGGTTCAAAACTTATTATCTTTATAAAGAGATGAAAATATTTGAAGATATTTATTTTATATATATTGCAAGGAATTGGGGGAACAGATTTAAGGCGAATGCTGTTGATTTTGCATTGTTTTTACTTACGTTTCTTGCTCTTTTGTCTTATAATATTATTTATAGTTTGAAAAATATAATTTTGAGGCAATAGCTCAAGAAAATAGTCACTGAGGAACTCAGTCGTGAAAATTAACCTGTATAATTTAAAATGTCTTTATAGGATTTTAACTTAGTTTTGCCTAATAGGTAAAAGGTTTCCTAAACTTTGTCCCAGTGTTAATAAAGTATTGTCTCAGACATTAAATGGCTGGGAATTTATATCCAAATTGGAATAATGTATCAGTTATGCAAACGTTCTGAAAAAAGGCTAAGAATGGAGTTGCATAATGACTAATGGGAGCCATAGGTACTTCTGCCTTCGTGGAGTTTCTTGCCATGAAAGAATATAAAACACTGTTTATTAAAATCGTGTTGGCATCAACATGAATATGATCTTTCACTGTAAATGTTTATCTTCTTCTTTTGATTTTCAAATGAATGCAATATTTTCATAAGCCCCAGCTGAATTGTTGGCTGACGCTATGTCACCGTGTTTAGTGGGTAAGTTAGTTCTGTTAAGGACTATAAAAAGACAAAGTATTAATTTATGACTTATGCATGAATATGATATCTAAAACCAAATTAAATAGAATAAAAAGTTAATTTTATACATTTCTATAAACATTATAGAAAACTAGAAGAAAATCATTAAATAAAAGAAACCAGATTTTTTTTGTATATTGCTTTTCAAATTTTGTTTAAAAATAATAAAAGAACACACCCATAAAGAGAAAGGGTGGATGGAAAGAAGAAAAGGAAAGGAGGAAAGAGGGGAAAGAAAGAAGGACAACTCAGGAAGCATCACGAGTATCAAAAGTTCACAGCAGAGAAAAGGTGACTTTTGACTCAGAAGGGCTGTGTTTGAACCATGTATTAGTTATGTTACCTTGCCCAGTTACTTCATCTCTCCTTATGTCAGTTTACCCCTCAGAAAGAATGTCAGAATTATCCCATTATTTTTATCTGAATTATAGATTAAATGATCAAATAATTTGTTTATTATTATAAGGAGTTGCTCTTATTAACATTGAGGATAATCTCATTGTTGTCTACAATCAATTGTCACTGGACTAGTCTGAACTGTATGGTTATAGTGGGACAGTAGCTAATTACAAGTGCCATTGAGGGGAACAAAGACATGTCCAATAAGTAAGGAGGAGGTTGTCTGTAGAACAATTCGAGGAGCTCATGGAAGACCTCACGGAGCAGGTGAACAAAAAGAGTCTATTAAGTAAGTTCCTACTACAGGGTAGGTACCTGAGTTTTAGGAGTTCTCTCTGAGTGGGGAAAGAAAATTTTGGGCTCATGCCAGGAGACACAGTCACGATGACTGTGAGAACTCTTGTTTGGCTGGTAGAAAGGAAAAGTGTATATTACGGGATGTTTGCAGATAGTCCAGAGAGTAATTTGAAATTCAAATCTTGAGGAACCTTTTATACTGAGCTAAGCAGTTTTAAATATAAACTCTGGTCAAAAGGGAGTTGATGGGAGAGTTTAAGGTGGGAAGTAGCCAAATAAAAAGTTTTTTTTCTTAACTGTAATTCAGTGGAAATGTGGTCCATCTAATTTTTTCATTTATTTATCATCAAATTATTTCTTTTATTTTTATTTATTAATTAAACACCTATTTGACTTCTAACACTGCACAGTACTTTTTAAGGTTGAAGGAGGCAATGTAAATGTAAACAGGCATTGTATCTTCTTACTTTTTCTTTCTCTGTAAAGGAAAAAATAGTAAAAAATAATTGTTCATCTAATTTTTTAATTATAAATTATCATTATGATAGAAGAGAGGAAAACACTGTTGGGGTTTCTTAGAATTATTATCATAACCAAAAAAATGTAAGCAGTGCATAGAAATTATTCATGGAATGTTTATTTATAGATGAATAAATTAACAAGAATAAGAGATTGCTAAAATTATAGCAGATGAGGAGATCAATCCTGGATGTTCATTGGAGGGACTGATGCTAAAGCTGAAACTGCAATACTTTGGCCACCTCATGCGACGAGTTGACTCACTGGAAAAGACTCTGATGCTGGGAAAGGTTGGGGTGGGAGGAGAAGGGGACGACCGAGAATGAGATGGCTGGATGGCATCACCGACTCTGTGGACATGAGTTTGGGTGAACTCCGGGAGTTGGTGATGGACAGGGAGGCCTGGCGTGCTGTGATTCATGGGGTCGCGGAGAGTCGGACACGACTGAGCGACTGAACTGAACTGAACTGAACAGACAACAATGATAGGAAAGGGGCAGGTTTGAAAATAAAATGTGTAGATGTAGACTCAGAAAAACTGGGTGGTGATAGAAAGTGAGGAGAAAGAGAGAGAGGCATCATGAATGACACCAAGACTCATTGTTGGAAGATAGGCCAATGGTGATATCAGTAATGAAATTAGGCAGACAGGAGCATGCTACGAGGTGATTTTATTTTTGTGTATTTACTGTTTGATGACTTACAATACACAGTTGTTTTACAAGATCAAATAGAAAAGGTGTTCAGGTATACTTCCATTTGGTTTTTAGAACCAATATTTGCTCTATGTTTTTTGCTGGACTTTAATCGAATGACTTTATAATGCTATTTAAAGTCACCATTCATATATACAATCATGTATATATGCATACATTTACATTATTTACCATTATCTTTTGTATGAATGTTAATGCTAATCAAACTTTTTTGACAATTAAACAAGTTAAAGTTAGTGTTCATAAGATCAATAATACAATCAAACAATGGAATAAATCATTGTTAAGATGTCTAGTATATATGATTTATACTCTTAGTGTAATTGTGTTTCTCAGGTTTTCTCCTCACTTCACTGACACAAGCACATTTAAAATATTCCCTGATTGCGTGTCATTTGGCTTCATGATGTGACCTTGTTTACTTGTTTATATATGTGTGTTTGTGGGTGCTAAATAGGATTGGAAATCTTATTTCAATTGGAAATAAAAGTGTCAAGTCTAAAGAGAAGAAATACTTAAAAGAGTAAAATGCATTCCTTATTTTCAAAAGAATGTCACTCAACTAGAGATGAGATCTTGAGAGAATTTGCCAGCTGTACTCAGTTCCATGCTCTTTATTAGCCCTGGTCTACTAGTATAAGGCTTCCTCTAATTGTTTAAGTAGATGGAAGCAAACTAACAGACCTCATTAGCTATAGGTCACTCAATGAAGAAGCTCATCTTTGTAATCTAGCTGTAGAGCCCAGGACCATTCTGCTTTGATGATATGCCCTTTGTGATGAACCTGGCTTGAAAAACCCCATGTGTCACACACTTCACCTAATTAAGCCATCAGAATGCATTGCAGCAAACAGAGTGTCTCATATGGACTGGTCTAAGTAATTTTGCTCCTCTATTGCTTGGTTAATAGAAAGAAGCGCTGTACTAGATTATGACTGATAGAGGCTATATCGTACAGCTGTTGTAATTGTGCCTGGGGGTAGAAAAAGCCTGTCGTAAAAAAATTCTCTATTTGCCAGAGACACTGTCTTTACTTCATTCGGCTGTTTCCCCCAGATTGCCTAGTAAGCATTCATTTATTCTTTCTCTTTACTTGCAGCTTTTCTCTGTTCACACACCTGTTTCCTTTGTTGTAGAAACAGACTCGGCCTCTGCTTTATTTTCACATGGGACAATTGCTTGGAAAATGATTTTTTTTATTGATTCAATAATTAGTAAATAAAATGGGTATCCCAGACTATTAAAAAGAACATATAAATAAAACAACATAAAAAGTTGCATGTGGGCCTTGAAAGTATAAAAACTGACATTCTTCCTAAAAAATAATCCACAGGGCAAATTTTGAAAGACATGACATTTAATGATATGACATAGCGATATATGTATATATATATATATACACACATACCTATGAAATAATAATACATACCTATGAAATAACACATATATGTGTAAATGAATGTATATATATAAAATACTTATATTGAAGTACAAATGCACATATAAAATACTATTTGTGTTTATTATTCTAAATTATTCATATAGACTTTATGTACATAAAGGCTGCTATAGAAGTTAAAATTTTATTATTTATCCTCTTATAAGTAAGATGAAGTCTATCATGACATGACATTTTTTCCCTCTATGTCAATAGTCATTCTGTAAATTAACGTTTTACTCATAGCTTCACAGCTTGGCATGCAATTCAATCAAAAGCATAGGCATGGTGTAACTACTACCATAAGCACGGTATAAGTAGTGAGCTGTGGGTAGGGGTCCCACATCCTATGTTGTTCTTCTTCACAATGTGATTATTCATTTGTCACTGGGCCAGAGATTTTTCTTATAACTTTGTGACACTAATCACTTCTTGTCTCTTCTACTGTATCTACTTTTTCTTTTCCTGGATTTTTGTTTTCTAATATGAGAAAATTGTGGTTTTTAGGTAGTTTCAGAAGAGGAAGTGTTATTTATCTTTAACAATTTATAGCTTATTTCATGTTCTTTAAATAATCTGAATTTCTCCAAATGTAACTGGACAGTAGTATCTCTATTATCTCATTTTAAGGAAAAAAAATGTACCGCCAATTAAGCCATGACACAATGTCTTAAAGATATTTCTGTGTGATGCATTAATCAGACCAACCTCTTAATATTTTCAAGTTTCGTTCATCCTTCCTGAAGGAATAGACTTTTTCTCATGCATTTGGTTAGGTGGTGACAAACAATCCTTTTGAAGTATCTCAGGAATCAGGCACTTTTTGCTCTTTTATTAAATAGCTTTTGTTTCAAAAAAAAATTTAGGTTTTTTTTGCCATTTCTCTAACAATAAATACTTTCTCAGCGGTGTTAAATCTATGCCCAAATTTTTGTTTGTAAGCGTCAAATAACAATAGCATTTACTGACAATGTTCAATTATATTGGAATTGGGGAAGACATCTTAAATTATAATTAAACTCAACTTGTACATTCCCATAATGAACAAAGCTTAACTGAAATGACTACAGTGTGAATAGTTCTGACCAAAGAATAGCGTGACAGTCAATATCAATCATATCAAAATCACTGTCTGGCTCATAGCTATTCTAAAATGCCATCAACTGTAAAAATTCAGAATCAAAATATGAAAAAAATGACTTCAAATTGATGACTTATGATATATGGAGGGAAATTGAGCCTGATGTAGCCCACATGTTCCTCTAAGCTATTTTACGTAAAGGTACAAATACTCACTGGCAACCAGGTATTTGTAATAGAGCCTTATTTTAAAGCCACAAGCTTGGCAAAAACAAAGGAAAAAGATAGTATAATAAGAACACAAGCATGATTAAAATTTATCCATTCAGAGCCTCATGATTTTTTCCCTTCCAGAAGTAGTGTCTTTCTCAGGTTTAGAAATCTATTAATCAAAAAACTAAGTCTATTCACTTGCAGTCCTCCTACCATAATGAGAGTTGACATTTCTAAGCACTTTGCATGGTGTTGAAATTAATGTTATATGTCTTTATTAGCATAACTGTGTATTTTTTTCACTGAAGTTCCTAGGTAGAAAAAAATAGTAGATACTGTGCTGTTTATCCACAAGTTGGTGAGATAATATCAATTCAATGATATCTATTCTAAATCTGAATCTTTTAATAATAATTCTATATAATAGTAATTATTATGAATAATTATATCAATTCAATATAAGGATGGCCTTATAATACTTTATTTTCAAAAGTATCCTAAAATTATATACAGAGGAGTAGTTTCTAAGTGTTAAATAGTGGATATATAATCAAAGATCAACTGATAAGTTAGTGTTACTCCTTAGTCAACCTACTAGTCAATCAATTACTCATATTAGATTATTTCACTTGCCAATGGTGTAAAGCTTGTTTCATTGAATCCTATTTTTAGCATCACCACCAAATAATTTTTTTGTGAAAACTAAGGTGCTTTGTAGAAAAATGCCAAATTGTCCATGTACCAATTTGCCTTCCTCCCAGCAATGAATGAGAGTTCAGTGTTGCTCTATTTCCTTCTCAGCATTTGGTGTCATCTGTGTTCTGGATTTCATCCATTCTAATAAATGTATAATGGTATCTGATTTTTGCCTTAATTTACTGTTTTCTAATAATATCTGATGTTGGACATGTTTTCATATGTCTACTTGCCATATGTATTTCTTCTTCAGTGGGGTGTCTGTTTAGAACTTTTGTCCATTTTTTAATTAAGTTGTTTGTTTTCTTATTGTTGACTTTTAAGAGTGCTCTGTGTATTTTGGATAACAGTCTTTTAACAGTTCTGTCTTTCACAAATATTTTTTCCCAGTATGTGACTTATCTATTTATTCTCCTAGCACTGTCTTTGGAGGAGCCAAAGGTTTTAATTTTAATGAAGTCCAGAGTATATTTTTTTTCTTTATGGATCATGCTTTTCATGTTGTTTCTAAAAATGCATTGTCAAATCCAAAATCACCTGGGTTTTCCAATAAGAACTTTTAAATTTGTGACATTACCCCACATTACAAAAGAGTTTATTTTGAATATACAGAATAGTAGTTTCCTTGTAATGTTTTCACTGTAAAGAAAAAATGTTGGAGAGAATATCATCTGACTGATGAAATCAGAATCGTATGTGAAAATGGTAATATTAATGTTATTTTTGTCAAGATAACCATAAAATATAATTTATACATTAATTGGAAATAATAGTCTGTGTAATCACTAAATGATTTTTTATCATTGTAAAATAGTAAATGCAGCTGGAAAAGGAGAAATAAAATTTGGTTTGAAAAGAAAGACCAGAGAAAATTTATGTGAAAAGGAAAGACTTCTTTAAGAAACCAGTAGTTTCGTGGAGACAGGAGAGAAAATTCAGAAGTATTATTTAGGTAGAACAAGTTCATGTGGGTCAAATCGGTTAATGTGTTATCGGTACACAAGGAAGCAGTTCCACACTCTGTGGGAATGTCTGGAAATTGATTTTTAAGGGCTTCCCTGGTAGGTCAAATGGTAATGAATCTGCCTGCAATGCAGGAGACCTGTGTTCAATCCCTGCCTTGGGATCCCCTGGAGAAGGAATTGGCAACCCATTCCAGTATCCTTGCCTAGAGAATCCCATGGACAGAGGAGCCTGGTGGGCTACAGTACATGGCATTGCAAAGAGTTGGACATGAGTGAGTGACTAACACATGAAACCATTACAAGGTAAATGGTTTATTCAAGCTTCAACCACAGGTTTAAACTTAATCTTTCTCTCAATTCATTTTCTTTTTTTTAATCAGTATTATATCAATTCATTTTCTATCTGTGTCATGCTGCCTCATTCAAGATAAGCTGCCTTTTTTCCTATTTCATTTTTGTAAAATTTATCAAGTATATGTAGGAATCAGTCATTTTAACAGATTGCTTTATTGTAATAAATAAGCTAGATAATGTTAAACAAAGCATTGGATTTAGTGTCAAGCTTATTTGGATTCTGTATGAAATGTGTGAATTTGGGGAACATGCAGAGTGGTTTTTTGGTTCGTTTTGTTTTTTAAAGGAAATAATATTTACCTGGTAGTGCAATTGTAAAGGTTACATAAAGACTGTGAAGTATCTAATACAATATCTCATTTATAGAGGGCGCCCAGTGAATAGTTCAGTTCAGTTCAGTTCAGTCGCTCAGTCGTGTCCGACTCTCCGCGACCCCATGAATCACAGCACGCCAGGCCTCCCTGTCCATCACCAACTCCCAGAGTTCACTCAAACCCGTGTCCACAGAGTCAGTGATGCCATCCAGCCATCTCCTTCTCGGTCGTCCCCTTCTCCTCCCACCCCCAACCAGCTACTGTCATTTGAAAACATGTGTTGCTAGTGAGTTTTTGGAATATGAAGGGTTGCTGTTGTTGTTGTTTAGTCATTAAGTTGTGTCCATCTCTTTGCCACCCCATGGACTGTAGCTTGCCAGGCTCCTCTGTCCATGGGATTTCAAAGGCAAGAATACTGGAATAGGTTGCCATTTCTTCTCCAAGGGATCTTTCTGAACCAGGGATCAAACCTGAGTCTCCTGCATTGGCAGATGAATTCTTTACTACTAAGCCACAAGGGAAGCCCTATATGAAGGGTCCAGGTGACATAGATGAATGAAAAATTATCAGATAATTTTGAGCCCAGATGATGATGTCAATGATTGAAACCAACAGTACTTGGTGAGTTGCTCCAGATGCATGGAAGAATTAAAAGAGAAAACAGTGTGACCTAAAAGAGATGGATTTTAATGTGGATAATGGATGTGAGAATAATTAATTACTTTTCCAGAAGTGGATCTTACACAGTGCCTTGAGCCCCTCTCCAAGATCCCATTAGTGTGTAATGTCAGATGCAGTATTTAGTGAGCAGAAAATATTAAGTGGTATAGGGAAGTTATAATTTGCTGTGATAAACAGCAAATTATAGATGTGACACAACTTCATTACACAAAAAAAGGAAAGGAATGCAAACTGAGCAGACTATGTACAAGTTTGGCTTATAAATATATAAGAATAAGTCATAAATATTAGACAGTCCAACTCAAACAGTAATGCTTTAGGGCAAACAAGGGGAAAGTGACAATTGTGAATGCTTGTATTGTGCACTGTGACATATTTTCAGACTAGAGTGGTGATTTTGTTATAATTATTGGTGGATTGTTTAATACAATGAGTATTTTAAAGTTATAAATTTGTCATCCGGGTTTCTAGTTTTTGAAAGTATGCCATGAAACAACCAGAAGGGTGCTCAGAAGTTAGCATTTATTTTCTCAGGTATCTTGGTGATAGGAGTTTCATAATTTTGTACTGCTTTTTAGTAAAGTATTTTACAACAAGAAAACCATACACATATACCATTTGTATCATTTTGCATTTCCTCATTAAGAAACACAAAGAGACAAAAAATATATACTAATTGCAAAAAATCTTTGAAAATTACTAGTCTAATAAAGCTAGAGAAGCATTCAATGCAACTTTGAAATATTGACTAGAATTGGACAAGGAAAAGTTTAGTCAAATGCTGTCTGGAAGGAGGTAATTTTTTAGTTTTATTATATCTGTTTGTCAATGTGTAGCTATTTGTGTTTAGTCCATGTGAATTCTTGAGAAGTTGAATTATTGAAGCAAAATTTGATTCACTTTTGTGGTATATCATAATATACTTTGATTTTAACGGATGGAAAGAAACTATAATTTATCAAGAATGGTATTTTTTAGCTAAATTTATTATGTGGCTAACTTGAGTGGTCTAATTGATGTAAAAGTCACAAAAGGAAGAAAACACTGTATAGGAGGATCTTTGATTTATAAATATAGTCTGATTGATTAAAGTAGATAATAAAAAGTAAAAGTAAAGATGACTACAATAATTTTTTGCTTGGTAGAATTTCAACTGACTTAATTAAATTTTTACGACCCTATTAGTTATAAAAATTAGAAAAAGTACCATTTTTAATTGAATGACCACTAAAAGAGGAAGAAAAGTATAGTTTAACATGAAAGCATTAATTAATACAGTTAGTTAAAATAACTAGAGTTGTCAAATTTCAATCAATGCTGAAAATTGTGTTTAGTGCACAATACACAAAAACAGTAATATGGACGAATAGAGTGTATCAAAGTGCACAAATCATTTGGAAAATTAGAATCACAGGAGCCAGTTTGACTCATTCATTTAAAATATAGAAAATGCTGTATTAAAATCATGAAATATTGACCTAAAATGGTATTATTTTATATATTATAAATGTATCATATTACATGAAAAGCCAAGTCATGTTACAACAAAGCTTATGAGGAACAATTCAACATAACTACCTGAACAACAACAAAAATTAGGGACAAGGCTTATCTGTTATACAATTCTTTTAGTACCAAAAAAAAAAAATCCTGTGGACTCAGTGGAAACAAATGAACATATGCCAGGTTTCTCTGGATAGTCTTCGTTTATTGCTCAGTGTTTCTGCATAATACAATATATATTTTATGTAATATATATGCTATATAATATATACTCTATTACATTTATAATATTATGTGTAAGTATATATATATGTATATATACACACCCACATATACATATAATGGGGCCTCCATATTATATTTCCACTGTAAGTTAAGTTAACCAAATGAAGCCAAATCCCACAACATATTTGGACAGTGTCTTGCTTTTCACCTGGTCTTTATATAGTAGAATTTGCTATGTGATAGGTGTTTATTCTATATTGGATTTTTGATTGATAAAATATACTTTGGAAATTATTTAGTAACGATTTAAGGTAATTTTAATGAGGTGACTAAGATTATTTGGGTGGTTTGCAGAAATAAATATTTGAAATGAAAGCTAAAAGCTGATTTTGATTGAATGTGTTGGTAATTTGTCATTTTTCTTTAGATTATCAATAATTTCATATTAATAATTAAATGACAAGTTTGTGACATTTTTCCAAAAGAACATTTCCATGAATAACCTCTCTTCATTGTTACACTGCTTAGACATTGGCAATTGATAAATCTTATAAACAAACTTTACACATTAATAATAAATATAAGACTATAATTTATGTAGTTTACTGTGTCTTTAATTCAAGAGTAACAAATAATATTTATCATCAATGGATATCACTACTTGAGCACTCCCTTTGTGCTCTCTCTGTATTGATTTCATTCAATTTTTAAAGACTGTTTATGAAAGAGAATTAATTTCTTTGTAACAACTAGCAGAACCAGGATTTTAACTGCCTTGGTTGGTCTGACTCCAAAATTCACGATGATATTGTCCATCCCATGTAAGTCCATTCTGTGCCTCTCAGTATGTCACAAAGGATTTTCCAATCTTCTTTGATACATCTAACTGCAAGTAGAATAGGTCATGATCTACACAGAATGTTAGAAAGGTGAAAGATTCCCTCCTGGACTAAATCTGTCTCTTTTCTGCTAGGGAAAAAAAGAAGATCATGTTTCATATTTTTAACTGGATTTCCTTGATTTCTTTGTTTCTTATCTAGAAACCTACTTTTGTGTTTCTAACTTTTACTCTTTTGTTTTACTACTTCTTTGTTTTAGCTAGACAATGGGTATTATAATTGAGAGTATAATATATACATGCTTTAAAATATTTTATGTTTAATTTAGGATAGCATTTTATCATTTCAGAATGCTATGTGTTTTCCCTTAGATACCATTTCATAACAACTTTAGAAAAAACTATCAGCATAGTTTTAGCTAAAATTTTATAATCATAATTAACTTCCATTGCATAGAATTTTCCTTACCTAATCATATATTTTCTGTCATCTTAAAAATTCAACCATAGCAATCAGTATATTTATCAAACAGCTGTGACTTAACATTTCTAGAATTATGTCACAAATATTTAGTTCAATATTTATGATTATATGGATCAAATTAGCATGTTTCATCCAGTCAAACAAGAGTTGTGTTGTGAGTGCATTATAAATACACATACTGATACACAGTAAGATTTTTCATTGAATGTTGCATGGTTAGTCTTTTTGAAGTATCACATTATTTTAATATAAACTTTTAATGTTCAACATATGCTATTTGACATATTTTGTATATAATTTGCTTTTTCTATCAAAATTACTTTAAAATGAGAGTGACATACTTTATTTCATAATTTTATTTTAATGTGAAAATGTATTTGATTCTCCACCCCCCACTTTTTTTTAATCTGCTAACTTGTATTAAGCCATTAAATCTCTGGTATCAATACAAAAGGCCCAATAATCATGCTAAACTTGGAAAGACTACAAAAATAATTTCTATGACTTTTAAGAATATACAATGAATTTTGTCAGCAGGTATCATAGTGTTGTTACTAGAAGTAAGTTGGCTGTCCTTCCACTGAGGCTTAATAATTGAACATGCATCACGTAGACACGTACATTAATTTTAATTTAAAATAGTCTACTCTGTAATGAGCCAATTTAAACTGAAATTTTTGCTAAACCAAAACATGTTTGGGGGCATTTATATCACTTTATTTTCTGAAACTAACTGCCACCTTTTTCCATTTTTGTAAATGAAGTAATAGTAGTATATTTTCTAAATCAACTTTTCCATTTATTTTCATAATTTTAGAAAACTGCTTCTCTTTATAAATTTACTATTTGAATCTGAATTGCACTAAATGATATAGCTTATTAGCTTTATTTTCCCCTTTGAGTTTTAAACGGTATGTATCTTAAAAAATAGTCTATAATGTTTAACTTTCTACACATGCTATCAAAGATTGGCAACATATTTGATGCTATATTTATAGAGTAATGGTTCCCAAATAACTTATTATATGATTTGAGCTCAAAACTATATTTTATTCCAATATCTGACTTTTAGTAACTTAGGTTTCATCTGGAGCCCTAGATAGACAGTAGTTTTACCTTGGAATTACTTTTGGCCATTGGAAGGTCACTCATTTACACGTTATTGCCTCTCATAAATTGATCTAATCTTCTGAATAATGGCTGGACATGCTTATGATCAATATTTTATTGCTTCTACAAGCTAAAACACACCATGAATTACAGTCAAAATCGTTATCACCCAACACTGCAGACATAACAATAATATACATGTGATATTAGCCCTCAGCTTGTGGTACTATTTATGAAACAAGATTCTGCTTGACTGATTTTATTTCAGCACTATTATAATCTTCTTTAATTTATAGCTAGGAATTCTACTGACAGTTATCACTCAGTTCTATTCAAGGCCAGAGAAGTAACTCATCATGGATTTGCTCTATAATAGTCAAATCTAAATTTTTCTTTGATTCAAATTATTCTAAGATAAATCACTTTATTTTCAAAGGGTAGTGTGAATTAAAGATAATCAGCAGTGTAATTTTAAATGTAAGGTACATACTGGTACTAATAATTTGTAATAAAGAACATTATAAACTAATGCAAAACACAGTGTTGATTCTAAAATTATTTTATTACCATATAGTTATATTTTCTTAATCAAAAGCAATATGTGATGCCTATTATATACATTTTGTCTTTTTACTGCTGTATTTTTATAATTATTTACTTTCACTCTTTTCATAATATTTTAATTTACTTTTATGAGATTTTTGTCCTTATTTTTCTTTAATTTTACACACTATGCTCTGATCTCTCTTAGTCATATTTTGTTGTCCATGCTTCACTTATTAGTCAGTTTCAGCATTTGCCTTTTTTTTTTGATGTGTTATGGCAATCAATATTTGATGATGTGAGTGCTTCTAGTAATCCTCATTATGTTAGATTCATGACTCTGATCAAAAAATGAAAACTTTATCAGAGACTACATGTGGATGTAAAAATAGCTGCAATCAGAGAATAGATTTTGCATATTATAATCCTATTAACTGTAATTTTCAATCAGGTTTACTCCCTCAGGCAAACAAGACACACACACACACATTTCAGGAGTTCAGTTCTCTAGAGGTAATAGAAAATAGCTCATCTGTTTAAACAGTGAATCTAGTTATGCAGTCATGAGGTGGATGCTTGCCATCATTTTTGGCTGCTTCCTCAGCTTTCAGCTTACCTCCCAAAAGTCTGGTACAGCAGACCTTTGGGAAGTATCTATGTACATGAGATGATTCAGGTGAGTTGGTTTGATCTTATTAGTATTTTCCAGTTCTTTCATTGGTTGCATTGACCTATTTTACTTTAAATTGTAGCACCTTAAAAAAGTGTTTTGTGTTGGGCAATATATTGTACGTGTAAACATTGAAACATGGGCATTTAAATGACTTGAGTTCATACAGTAACACTGAATATACTCTGGATATGGGAATATAATAATTTTTAAATATAAAAATAAGGCTGAAGACTCTACTATAAATTGAATTATTATCCTATGAGACTTTTAATGGTTTAATCCCTTGCCAGCATATAATGAAAGCACTATTAGTAGTGCTTTTATATTTGCTGACTTAAGCTTCCACAACCTTTTCCAATTCATATTAGTCCCTAGTTTTAATAAAAATATTTTTGACTCAGAATTAGCTTTATCAGTTTGATAGACTATATAGTTAATAAACTGTTAGCAAAAGAAATCAACCTTTTAAAAATTTTGGACATTGCTAAATAAATAGTGCAAATAAACTAAAATATTTGATTAATACTCCAATCAAAAGGGTGCCCAACTATCCCAAATGCATTGTTTTCTTTCAAAAAGTGTATGGATGTGTGTGTGTGTGAGAGAGAGAGAGAGAGAGACTGTGAGAGAGTGTCTGTTGGGGGTTTAGCCTGATTAATAAAGAAGAGAAGAATTTATAGATCTCCAAACGCAAGGCTATTGAGAGCAAATTTAAAATGTGATACTACTGGGAGATTGGGATTGACATGAACACACTCCTTTATATAAAATAGATTACTAATAAGGACCTACTGTATAGCACAGGGAACTCTACTTAATACTCTGTAATGATTTATATGGGAATAGAATCTTAGAAAGTGTGGATATGTATATATGTATAACTAATTCACTTTGCTGTGTAGCAGAAATTAACTAACACAATATTGTAAATCAACTATATTCCAATAAAGATTTAAAATAAAATGTGACACCACATTCTTCTGAAAGACGTAATAGCTAGGTATGTGGCCTGCCTAACTTCTTTTAATGTGTCATATTGTTCCAAAAGTTGAGTTAAAACACAAAATAAAAGTATTTTAAGTATTGCAAACACCTTTTCTAAATTTGTAGCTGGACTTTCTGTTTGTAAATACAAATACAAAATACAAAACAGACTACAAAACAATAGTAATTAAATATACTATATTCATAACCATTTTAATTTAAAAAGCAAATCCCTGTTTGGGATAACTTAAAGTTTACTTTTGCAGTGACATGGCAAGTCATTTCAACTTCTTGCCTTTTGGGGGCAGGGATTGATGCTACTTAAATTCTAGAAACTGTGCTTTTTTTAATTCCAGAACAAAGGATGTTCAGGCATGAATTTTTACAATTTTACATACAATTTCAAGAGGGTGAGAGATTGTCCTAAAGTTGGTTCATGGACCACCCTATTTATTCAATGATGAGTCAGAAAGAAAGCAAGAGTTAAGATTAGAAAAAAGTTATGCAATTGGTCTGATTTTATCATGTAGAAAATACAGGATAAAAAACTTTATGGGCTAGTCAACACTGAAATTGAAGTTTAAGCTTCAACAATCACCAAATCCAACTTTTTCACTTTCTCATTGTCTGAAGGCCTGAAAATAGAATGATTCGGTTATGGTTCATTAATACATTCAAATCAGTTTTCCTTTTGTCCTTCTGTAAGTCCATCTTCTTGTCTTCTACTTTGCTGACTGGCAAGAAATGATTTATCTTTCTGTTAATTTTTAGCGCATGAATTATGTACATATTTTATTTCTGTTTAACTGCAGGTTGACTGTTTTCCTTTTTAAAATAGTAATAACATCTAAGTTGGTCTACTCTCTAAAGCATATTTATATAGAGAGATGGGACTGTTGACCATTCACAATATAATAAATCAGATTTATGTTTACTGCATCAAACATTACATTTACCAAAAGCATTTTCACTACCTATTAAAGAAGCCCTGGGCCACTTATGTCTAAAATATATTTATGTAGACTTATATGAATAGAAGTCACCTTTTTGCAGGAAGAAATAGTTGATCAATCTCTTAAATTAAAAATTCTGAATGAAACACATTAGAAGGAAGGGCATCAAATCCTTTGCCCTAGCTTCTTAAGAAGTTGTAATAATTCATGGCCTTCATGAAAAGACTTTAAGTAGGACCAAAATAATCAGTTTAGTTTGTCAATACATTTTAGAGTGGTAAGAACACCAGGTACATATCATTTAATGATACTTATATGTGCAGAAAATATCACATGAGCACAGTTATTTTTTCAATCTTCAGAAATTCCAAATTAGTGATGAGAAAAGAAGAGGGTAAATAGTTCCCCTTTTCATTATGGTTGTGTTCAAGGGCTTGAAGATTATTGTCAGTCTGTTTAAACCAAATAGCTCTGATTTTTTATATTCCACTAAGTCCAGATCTGGCAAATATATTTACTAGGTTAGTTTCATTAGTGAAATAGATGACCTTAAAAACAAATGCATATTATAGTTTCTTTTGTTTTTCTATTTGTCTACTTACATATTTTTTCCAAATGTGTAGTTGTTAAGGTCTGCTGTGAAGTACTTGATGCTACATGATTAGACTTAAGTTAAAATGGATAGCATTATGATCTAAGTTGAATCAGCTAACATGGCTAAGTTGTTCCTGATCACTCTACACAAGAGAAAATATTTTCTTTTGTTATTCATTGTTATTCAATTTGTTTTGTTGTTCAAGAGGAGTTTCAAGAGGGAGGGGATATATGTATACCTATGGTGTTGGAGAAGACTCTTGAGAGTCCCTTGGACTACAAGGAGATCCAACCAGTCCATTCTAAAGGAGATCAGTCCTGGGTGTTCATTGGAAGGACTGATGCTAAAGCTGAAACTCCAATACTTTGACCACCTCATGCGACGAGTTGACTCACTGGAAAAGACTCTGATGCTGGGAGGGATTGGGGGCGGGAGGAGAAGGAGACAACAGAGAATGAGATGGCTGGATGGCATCACTGACTCGATGGACATGAGTTTGAGTGAACTCCGGGAGTTGGTGATGGACAAGGAGGCCTGGCGTGCTGTGATTCGTGGGGTCGCAAAGAGTCGGACACGACTGAGCGACTGAACTGAACTGATGACTGATTCATGTTGATGTATAGCAGAAACCAACACAATATTGTAAAGCAATTATCATTCAATTAAAGATAAATATTAAAAACAATATTTTTAAAAAGAATAAACTGAGAGCTGAAGAGTGCTCTCTTGACTTCAAACACTTTTTTTTAATTAAATAATTCATTTTAATTGGAGGCTAATTACAATATTGTGGTGGTTTTTGCCATACATTCACATGAATCAGCCATGGGTGTACATGTGTTCCCCATCCTGAACCCCCTTCCCACCTCCCTCCCCATCCCATCCCTCAGGGTCATCCCAGTGCACCAGCCCTGAGCACCCTGTCTCACGCATCGAACCTGAACTGGCAATTCATTTCACATATGATAATATACATGTTTCAATGCCATTCTCCCAAATCATCCCACCCTCACCCTCTCCCACAGAGTCAAAAAGTCTGTTCTTTACATCTGTGTCTCTTTTGCTGTCTCGCATATAGGGGCATCGTTACCATCTTTCTAAATTCCATATATATGCCTTAATATACTATATTGGTGTTTTTCTGACTTGCTTCACTCAGTATAATAGGCTCCAGTTTCATCCACCTGATTAGAACTGATTCAAATGCATTCTTTTTAATAGCTGAGAAATATTCCATTGTGTATATGTACCACGGCTTTCTTATCCATTCATCTGATGATGGACATCTAGGTTGCTTCCATGTCCTAGCTATTGTAAACAGTGCTGCGATGAACATTGGGATACATGTGTCTGTTTCAATTTAGGTTTCCTCAGTGTGTACGCCCAGCAGTGAAATTGCTGGGTTGTATGGGAGTTCTATTTCCAGTTTTTTAAGGAGTCTCCACAATGTTCTCCATAGTGGCTGTGCTAGTTTGCATTCCCACCAACAATGTCAGAGGGTTCCCCAACAATGTCACACCCTCTCCAGCATTTATTGTTTGTAGACTTTTTGATAGCAGCCATTTTGACCAATGTGAGATGGTACCTCACTGTGGTTTTAATTTGCATTTCTCTGATAATGAGTGATGTTAAGCATCTTTTCATGTGTTTGTTAGCCATCTGTATGTCTTCTTTGGAGAAATGTCTATTTAGTTCTTTGGCCCATTTTTTTGATTGAGCTGTTTATTTTTCTGGAATTAAGCTGCACGAGCTGCTTGTATAGTTTTGAGATTAATTCTTTGTCAGTTGCTTCATTTGCTATTATTTTCTCCCATTCTGAAGGCTGTCTTTTCATCTTGCTTATATTTTCCTCGTTAAAACTTTGGAAGCTTCCTTCCAAAAGCTTTTACATTTAATTAGGTCCCATTTGTTTACTTTTTATTTTATTTCCATTACTCTGGGAGGTGGGTCATAGAGGATCCTGCTGTGATTTATATCAGAGAGTGTTTTGCCTATGTTTTCCTCTAGGAGTTTTATCGTTTTAGGTCTTACATATAGATCTTTAATTCATTTTGGGTTTATTTTTGTGTATGGTGTTAGAAAGTGTTCTAGTTTCATTCTTTAACAAGTGGTTGACCAGTTTTCCCAGCACCACTTGTTAAAGAGACTGTCTTTTCTCCATTTTATATTCTTGCCTCCTTTGTCAAAGATAAGGTGTCCATAAATGTAAGGATTTATCTCTGGGCTTTCTATTTTGTTTTATTGATCTATGTTTCTATCTTTGTGCCAGTACCATACTGTCTTGATGATGACTTAAAACACTTTTAATACTCAAAAGGAAAACCCAAGGGTTCATGTTTGTTTAAAAGGAACAAGAGACAAGGGCTCAAGTCAAATAGTTCTATAAGAGTTCTTTGCTATACCACTTTTTCCAGTCTTTTCTTATGTCTTCTGACTTTAATCAATCTAGAATTAAGCAGAATTTGGAGGAAATACTGATTTTGGTGTTGACCATCTGGTGATGTCCATGTGTAGAGTCTTCTCTTGTGTTGTTGGAAGAGGGTGTTTGCTATGACCAGTGTGTTCTCTTGACAAAACTCTATTAGCCTTTATCAATCCTGGGTGTTCATTGGAAGGACTGATGCTAAAGCTGAAACTCCAATATTTGGCCACCTCATGCGACGAGTTGACTCACTGGAAAAGACTCTGATGCTGGGAAAGGTTGGGGGCGGGAGGAGAAGGGGACGACAGAGAATGAGATGGCTGGATGGCATCACCGACTCTGTGGACATGAGTTTGAGTGAATTCCAGGAGTTGGTGATGGACAGGGAGGCCTGGTGTGCTGTGATTCATGGGGTCGCAGACAGTCGGACGCGACTGAGCGACTGAACTGAACTGAACTGGAGGAAATACTGTCACTTCAGCAAAAACTCCAAGATAGCTCCATATCAAAGTGGTCCCATGATGTTTTCTACTAGCAATGGGAAAGTTGTTGTAACAGATGTGGTTTGGTTATGAGTGTAGCCTAACTGCAGTGCATCATGCTGGCTGGTGTGCATGTGAATGTGTTTTTGCAACCCCATGAACTGTAGCCTACCTGGTTCCTCTGTCCATGAGCATTCTCCAGGAAAGAATCCTGGAATGGGTTGCCATTTCCTCCTCCAGTGGATCTTTCTGGCCCAAGGATCGAACCTGCATCTTCTGCATCACTTGCATTGGCAGGCAGATTCTTTACCACTGAGCTATCTGGGAAGCCCATATTGTGGCTGGTAGGAGTATACAAAGTTTCCAGGAGTTGGTCCAGCCTTTCAGGACTTCTCAACAGATGTGACATTTTCTGAGCAGAGCACAGAATGAATTTTCAATCTCCTGAGTCCCATTTGGTCTTGGAGGTATCTTTCCTTTTTTTGCTGTTTTCATTGTATGATACAGTCTTTGATATAAGGTAATTTCCAGATTTATTGTATAAGACCTATCTCTAAAGACCTAAAGCAGATTTGAACAAGTGTGGGTTTGTGACCCTATACTTCATCCACCTCAATTTTTTCACTTTAGGGTCATCATATTAATAACTATTATCAGCATTTTTTTTCAATCACTTGCCATGTGTTCCAAGAGGCATTTTATATATAGCTTCAAATTTAATTTTCCAAATTCTTCTATGTATTAAGTATTAGTCTCTCCATTTTGCATTTGAGGAAACTGAAGTTAAACAATACGTCACTTTCCAAGACACATGGAGAGGAGGTGGAGTAGTGAAATGTAATGTCTTTCTGATATTAATAGCTGAGACTGTGCTCATCCCGCCATACTCTGTGCCTCTCATGCTTCTCGTTCTTGGTGGTGGAGAGCAAGATGACTATGCAATCCTCTTCTCTACCATTAACGTGGATCCTAATCCAATATCTTGATAGGCTGGACTCTAGGAGTTGAAAATAGGATTTCTCAATCTCTTCTAGCAGTTAAATTTTGTAGTTGGTGCCAACTCAGTGGCTAAAGTTCTGCAATTTTCTATTGGAATTAGTTTTGATTGGGTTAATTTAAAAATATTATGGAGCATAAATAAATTAACATGAACCTAATCATTCTTTTTAGAAACTTGAAGTTCATGAGCTAACATTTTACTTGACAACTCCTTTTTCATCTTTATTGATGGAAACCTAGCAAATGGTATGAATTCTATCCCATTGACTATGCTTGCCATCAGATATATTACCAGGGCATTATTTTTTTCTATATACAAACTAATATCACTTGATAAATATCTTAGTTGTTAAATTTAAAAGCATGGAATATGCAGTTAATTTACTAGTATGTCAATGTTCTCAAATCTCTGGCATTCTAAGTGAATTTGTACTTTATACAAAGCAGCATGGTTTTATCCAAAAAAGGATTTTGTAAAATCTCTCACAAAGGTATATGATTACGTGCTTTCTGAAAACACATAAGTTTGCAAAATTATAACAGAAATAATTTTGATACAGTCTCTAATTTCACAATTACATTGGCCAGCATTAAATATATAAAAGATCACTTTGGTGGAAAATTTGTGTTTAACTTTGGCCTTCCATCTTGCAATACATATTTTTTTTTGACTGAAGATATCTGACAAACAGAAATTTATGGTGGAAATGACCTCTCAACTTTATTTATGAAACCGGTAGCAGAACACAGCAGTAGATCATGGAATGACATATGATTACTGTTTCTTATAAGAGGTACAGTAGCATGCATTGCAGTGAACCATGATCCATATGAAAACCCACATGTTCTATGCGACCCCAGGGATAAACTACCTGGTGTAAAGGGAAATTTGGCAGATTCAGTTCACCACAGAAACCTCAGAGTTCTACTAGAAATGTGCCATGTCACATGAAAAATTGCAGAAAAAAGTATATTTTTCAGTTTTGCCTTATCCACTGTGGTTGTAAAGCCTGAATTTTATAATTATATATAAGGACAATTTTCCACTTAAGTGCGTTTACTGTGGAATTGGAGTCTTTGTCAATTCTTACCACTTTTCATTATTTTTTCTATGTCACATGTATCTTTTGAATGACATTCCACTGTATACTTTTTATTTCAAAGTTCAGTATTAAGTTTCTAAGATCTATATTATGAAATAAATATTGATAAAGTAAATCTTAATTTTTAAAATGTCATCAAATCAAGACAAACCTTGTTTTTTTGCAAAAAATTAAATATAAGCTTAATTCATTTACTTTGACATGAGGTGTTTTTTATGTAAAATTGTCCAAATTTGCTCCCTGTATATTGTGCAATGTATGAAAAAAGTAAGTAATTTTGTAATATGAACAAAAATGATTTCATTTTCTACAATGATATTTTTTTAAGTTTGTGATTAAGCTCTAAATTGCATATAGTAATTTCTCTCTTTTTTTTTTTTTCATGGACTGTCAATCATTTATTTCTCTTTTCTTTCAAAGTATCTTTTCTATCCATTTTTATTAGGCTGTTTAGCTCTTTATATTGATTTGCTCAAGTTCTTCACATATTCTAAATAAACTTCTTTGTTGAATTTATGTCTCACAAATGTTTTTCCTCAGTCTGGGACTTGCCTATTTATTGTTTAAATAAATATTGTTTAAACTCTGAAGGAAACAAAAGTATTCACATACTCTGTTTTCTTCTAACAATATTATAATTTTCGCTCTTCCATATATTAATTTCTGTGCAGAGTTTGAGGAAGGGGTCAAGGTTCATTTTTCCCTATCAGTTATCTGGGTGTTCTAACTTGTTTGTTGAAATGACCTTCCTCCCTCCCCATTTAATTATTTAGCCCCTCTGTCAAAAACTAGAAGCATGGGTCTATCTCTGGGTAATTTCTCTCTTATTGGCTAGTTTAACAGATTTTACTGATTTTTGCTATTTTTCTACTCTATTCAGTAATTTGTATTATATTTACAGAAAGTCTATGACAAGCCTAGCTACTTTTTGAATAAAAATAGTAAAAAGCCATGTGGTATGAACCCAGTTATCACCAAAATGACTTTCAGTGCCAACAAAATAAATTACTATCACCAAAAGTATAAACAGTAAACACTGAAGCATAAGCAAGACAGTAGGCATAAATGGATGGACTTGCTTTTTGAGGTATTTCTGATTACATTCTGCCATTTATAGTTGATATTCATCTCTTTTGTTTAGAAACCATGAAATAATTTATCTGCATCATTTTTATGAAACTTCCTGTTGTCAATTTTAATTTTTTTGTACTTTTCAAGATCAGGTTTGTGTGCCACAAGTGGAAGGGAGGTACAATAGAGCAGAACAAGCAATACCAAAAAGAAAAGGAAGTGAAATGTCCAGGGACAAGCTCTGCTCGTAGATAATCACGCCCTCTTAGATGATCAAGTGTAGTCATTCACTGTAGCCACATTTGTACTCCCAGGTGAAAATGTCTGAACCACAAGATACCACATACTGATGAAATAAATTGGATACTGGGAATACAATCTCAAACACTTTTATAACTCTTATTTTTAAAGAGAATTTCTTCAACTATGTCAAAGTTTCTGTATTTCACTTATCACCAATCTGCTACAGATATTTGTATAGAAATAAACTATTTGAGGTACATGGAAAGGGCAAAACCCACTGGAGGTTTGTTTTTCATTTGGTTTGCTTTTTGAAATTAATGTTACCTTATGTTACTATGAAAAATTCAGTGTAATTGTGGAGGTGTTTACTTACCACATTACACTGAGAAAACCAATGAGAAATAAATTTGGCACGTTAAAATAACCAGTTCAGGAATCTGTTGAAACAGTGTTTTGTTGTTTTGATTGCATGACTGTTTTGGTTGCATCCCATTACTATTTAATTAAACTGAATATTCATTGAATATATTCATCTGTCAACTCAGAAGAGCAGTCAACTAGTCTTAAATTTGTTGTCTTGGACATATTTCAATCTAGCACCCTTTGTCAGATGATTTTTAGAGGTATACTAAAAAATAGTAATTGATATTCAAATCTTTATGTCTTCTCCTGAGCTATTTTTCTGTTTTTTTTAATTCCTTTTGTGTGTGTGTGTATGTGTGTGTATACACATATATACTTACATACATATGTGAAATGTTTGCCACATTACAGATGAGGATAATTTTCGGAAAAATAAAGTGGCAAAAGTAAGTTTCACTTATGGCTAAGTGACATCTTATGATAATAGCACATGACATAGTTCAGAGACTATATTCAGATAGAACATTTTGGCCTCTGACCTTTTTCACTGAACCTCCTGACAAGAAGTAGCTATCTATCGGAGTATAAAGATTAATGGCTGAGTTTATCTATGGAGGCCACATGTATAAAGCTTTAGATTCGGAAGTTAAGAAGTAAAGCCAGTTGTCACCTAAGGGTTATTAATTCTAATCATATAGAAATGACGTTGGTCCTCAGGAGATCAACAAATAACCCTGAGATGATAGGAATCATCTTTGCTCTCTCCTGTCTACCCCTTTGTTCTCACCTCGGGCATTTTATGTCTAATAGACAAGTGGGATTCTTCTAAACCCCAGTGATTTGTATCACTGCAGTCTTCATTTAGCTGTGGTTGAACATAATGGCCCAAACCTCTTTTCTCTTCATCCACACTGTTGTTTGTCTTTTATCATTTTTTTACTTGGATTTACTGCAACCTGCCTTCTGTCTTGTTTAACTTCAACTCATTCTCCAAATAATGTCACAGGCAGTCTTCTAAAACTATAAATCCAACCAAGTTACTTTCCTGTTCAAAATCACTTACTGGCCTCTTGGAACTTTAGGGATGAAATTTACCATCCATAGCACAACATACAATGTCCTGATCTCATCTATGTTTAAATCTACATCCTCACATTTTACTCTTGCCTTCGATCCAAACTCCAACAGCAGTACATTGATGAAAGCTCTCAGTCCCAACTTTATGTTCCTTACTTCTAGGGCTCCACATAAGCTGATACTCTGTCTTGAAGATCTTACCATGCCCCCATTGTCACAAGACTCAGCTTAGATGTCTCTTATTGTAAGAGATATCTTACAATCTTACTCTAAGCCTTATCTATCTTTCAGGAGGTCCATATCATTAAGTATTAAACTTTAGTACTTTGAAATCTATGTATCTGCTCAAAATCTCTTTTCATTTGGTTATATTACATTGTGTAATTTAAAGGTCTATATTTATAACATAGTATAACCAAGTAGGTGTATTAATGGTCTGTGATTAGATATCAATTTCCTCTGTTGTGTGCCAAACAAATGTTTCACACAAAGCGGGGAAAATGGTATTTTGAAAGATGTATAACTTAGGTGTTCTGTACATTTTCTTCTGCATATGTTATGCTAATGTGATAACACAGTAATATAATTTTATTTGAAATTATATTTGATTTTATTATAGTTTTAATTTAACCCAAGACCATATTTTAGCAGAAAAGTATGATTATATAATTTGAAACAATATTATTTTAACATACCCAATGTAGTTTAAATATTAAATTACAGCAATATTTCTCCCTAAGCACCAGTTTACTTAGAGCTAATACTAGAATACGTTAGCTGAAAATTCACACAAACAGTTCACAGATTTGACAGGCTCTTCTAATCAGGCTCATTATTATATAATAACTAAGTAACAATGAATCAAACATTGAATGCTTGAATGAAGAATTTGAAGTCTGTTAAAGCTTATAGATTCAAACCATGAGTCCCATGGACTGCTTATCAAAGATGAGATTTAACAGAACTGTGTATCTTTCCCTCATTTGTCATGCTGTCACTGGCTTGAGGGCTCTGAAAAACAACATTTCATAGAAAAAAAATACTGTCTTTTCAAATGTAATAAGAAATATAGACAAAGTGGTATCAGTGATTCTTTTAAATTTTGTATCTGAAGATTTTACAGCCACTAAGTCATATGTGAATAATAAATTTAAAGTCAAAGTGAATGAAGATGACAGAGAATATGCCTTTTTAAAATCCACATGATTTTCTCTCTATATATGCAGATAATTGAGTTAGACACTAGACTAAACATTAGTCAGAAAGATACTCTAATAGTATGATTAGGTATGTACAAAGATACTTCCTGAAAATTGAGTTGCTTTATTTATTGAAACATCTTCTGACATTGTGGACTATTATTTTTCTGTTCCCAGAGGGAGGATAAGGAGAGGAGGGAGGTGGGAGGGGGTTCAGAAAGGGGAACTCATATACACCCGGCCGGGGCGGATTCATTTCAATGTATGGCAAAACCAACCAATATAATATTATAAAATAATTAGCCTCCAATAAAAAATTAAAAAAATAAAAATAAATAAATTTTAAAAATTTCAAATTTTTTAGAATAAATAATATTTTCCCTTTTCAAAATAATAAAACTCCTATTGAAGTTAGTGTTTCTTGTGTCACTTGTTGAAATACTGAAATTTCTTGACCAAAGAATTTGATTTCACACAGATATAGTACCAAGTGTCAAGAGAGGCAAAAACTCTATAGTTTTATTTCATTTTTTTATAGAATAACACAGCTTAAATTCAACTATAATAACTTTATTGTTTTTCTAACAATAAAAGGGAAATGAATCATTGAAAATCTTTGAGTTAAAAGTCATGGACAGTGGTTAAAGAGTTATGGGAATGCTTAAGTGACAAAATTTTTGTGCACAATGATTAATTTTCTATACAACATAAGAGATAACTGAGTCCATAGGAACACATAAGTAAGATAAACAATAGTTGTAAAAGAGACTGTCTAAATTTTATATATGGAGCAGAGTGAGGAGTTGATTATAATTTCATGGAAATTAAAGTATATGTTCTAAATTTTATTAAAATATGAATAATCTGACAAAAACTTCAAAATCTGACAAAAACTCCCAGTAGAAGTGAGAAGTAACATTCATTTATAATAGAAATGATACTGTTTTACTAATTTTATATTAGTATGTATAGTCTATGTGAGCATATATAATATAAATATTTTGTAAAATTTTATTGAATAAATACATTAATACAACTTGTATTGTTAGAGTAATAATTGTCTTCTCTTGTGATTGTAGATTACATACAATTTCACGCAATATGGTGGGTAGAAATTACATTTAACTATGTTTGAGGAGGCTCAAGTTTGAGTCTTAATTGCCAGGAATTAGAAAACTTGTCCATTCTTTGTGATGAGTATCTTTTAATCATCATCAGAATGAACATGTTGAGTAACTAGATGATTTATTTACATACTTTTCCAACAATTCTGAGATACACAGTTTTTCACATAGTAACGTTTCTGAAATAAGGTGGCTTTCACAACCATATTTGGCTGTGGTGACTCTGAGAAGGACATACATACGTACTATATCTTGCAAATTATGGCAACATCAGATTTGATCAAATATGGTATTTAAGAACTGAAGCTATCTGATTCTGTGCACTCAAAAGATTGAAGGTTTATAGTTATGCATTACAATACCAAAAGACCCTGATATGTAAATTTCTGAAAGCAAATGTAGAGCACATCCTCTTACACGAATCCACTGAACAACCGTATTAATTCTTAGAGAATTATATACCACAGAAACTACATATTTTGATCTACTTCAACACACATGACAAATCATATTGGCATGCATCATGTACTTCAATGGATCTACCCATTGATTAGATAAATTGCAGGTTATATGCACATTCTGGTAACATCACAAGTCTGTCACTCACAATACGTAATAGAATAGATTTTGTTGAAAGAGTTGTAATTTTTCTGTTGGTTGCATTGTTTTGCTAAGGAGATTTAAGATTATATAAAATCTTTAAGGTTTTATTGGGAAAAAAAAAACACAATGGCCATAAAGAAGACTAGAATGTTATCTATGAAACCAGTCCTGGCAGAAAACCAGAAAAAGCTTATCTCTGTAACGAGATTGAAATCTCAATTCTGATTGGTCACAAGGCCTGCCGAAAATGCAGCTCAGAAAGTTGGAAATATGTCTAGGTCTAACCCAGCTTTGGGACTTCACTTCCAGAATTTCATTCATCTTTATTCTGTGTTGTGCTTAGTGGCCTAGTTGTGTCCAACTCTTTGCAAGCCCATGGACAGCAGCCTGCCAGACTCCTCTGTTCACAGGGATTCTCCAGGCAAGAATATTGGAGTGGATTGCCATGCCTTCTTCCAGGAGATTTTCCCTATCCAAGGATCAAACCCAGGTCTCCCACATTGCAGGTGGCTCAGTCAGATTCTTTACCAACTGAGCCACCAGGGAAACCCCATCTTTATTCTACCAAATCATTAATGTAAATGAGCAAACCTAGTCTTTATTTTCTCTTTCTGCTTCTTCTCCCCCTATATTTGTGTGTGCTCAGTAGCTCAGTCATATCAGACTCTTTGCTAATCCATGGACTGTAGCTACTCTGTCCATGAGATTTCCCAGGCAAAGATACTGGAGTGGGTTGCCATTTCCGTCTTCCCATCCCAGGGATCAAACCCATGTGTCCTGTGGCTCCTGCACTGGCAGGCATTCTTTACCACTGAACAACCTGGGAAGCCCCTCTCCTCCCTCTACCTGCTCTATATTTCACATTTGACATTAGTACAAATAGCCTTACTAGCTTGATTAATGATTATTCATGCTATAATTTGACTGCCCAGGAATCAGTTTTCTTCCTGCTTCATATAGCTTTGGCCAGGGTCATCAAGAATGTGGTCAATCTTGACATTTCTCCCAACCACAGCTGTGAGCTCAGTATGCATTCCAAAGCTGGATCAAATAACATGAGACAGTAGGCAGGGTAATCTCAAATACAGTCTAATTTATGTTTTAAAAATATGTAAAACATTGTTGGGAAGCCCCAGTGGTCAGCCATAAAAGCATGTAAAACATTGCAAATGGCAATATGTGAAACATAATGAATAACAAATTACTTCTCTTGAAACATGAAACTGCAGTGATTAAAGGCTTTGTAGACACAAAATAATAGTATTTTTATTTTCTTTTCCCATTGTAACACCAAGACTTAACCAATTAACCCCAGAGTCTTTCTGAACCCAAATTCAGTCATTCCATACCCTACAGGTCAGTTTAAGTGTTTTAAGGCTAAGTTCTAATACATTTTGAGATGTATCTTCATGCCATGTTCAGAGAACTTTAAACTTTTATTCTTTCAGTTACCTCTCACAGTAAGTCCTGAGTTGCTCTATTTCACAGATCAGAACTGAGGCACTTAAAAGGTTAAGGACCCTGTCCTGTCCACATCTCTGAGATTATTGCAGTGGACATCTTCTGTCTCCAAGTACAGTGCTCTTTCCACTGTATCAGATAGCCTACCCAGATTTTCCTTCTTCAGCAATCTGGCCTTGTAAATAAGTTAATTCTTCCTACATGCTCTTCTGCTTTTCTAGAGCTTGACATATCTTTTCAAATCTATCTTTTACTGTGCATCTTAAGTTTGAACATACACGATTACCCATATATGTGCCATGTCTTTCTTTTTCCATGTCTTCACCAATGCCACTTCCGCTGCCTGGGATAAATTTCTGTACATTTCTCTTAAATATGGATTTAAACCATCCTTTAATACACTGCTTAAATGTTCACTTTCTCCATAATTCCTCTTGCTTTATTGTAATCAATTAGGAATAATTCTTTGTGCAGTTCCAAAGAATTTTATATTTGCAGAGCTTCTGGGACTTAGTACTGTATTATTCTGAAAGAATTATTGTTTTTATAGTTTTAAGTTATCACTCAGGAAACTGTAAACTATTTAAGTACCACTATCATTCCCTTTTTCTAGGTCCTATGATATCTAGCTCAAAAATCACAAACTTGCACAGAATAAGTGCATATGGGATAGAAAATGTGTTATGTGAAATTAAATGTACATATTGAGACATTTTGAGCTAACAATATCTTATTTAATTACTAAAAGTAGAGATTAGGGTGAAGCTAATACTCTTAAAATGTATTAATAGAAAATGACTTATGGCTTCCGTTATTTTTATCTGCTGCTGCTAAGTCACTTCAGTCATATCCAACTCTCTGTGACCCCATAATGTAACCAAAAATGCTCGAAATCACTGAGTTTATTGATTTCTCACTCATCAGTTCACTGTTTACTTATTAGCTCAACATAAAACTTTATAATGAATAATAGGAAATGAATTTTTTTTGTAATTGCAGTGCAATAAGAACCAGTTTACATTAAATAGTCAAAAAGCAACAGTCTAGGCCCTTCTTAACACATAAAAAGGAATAATAATCAGTATGAATTGACATCTTCATTGGAATCAACATTATAATATGTGAAATTATGTTGACCATAATATTACTAAGATGTTGTCATTCTTTAACGTTTGACACCTAAAAAGAAACTGTCCTTTTAAGTTTTATTGTATTTAGTAGTAATGTAGGGCTTAATAAATGTTTCAATACTAGTTATTCTTAATGACAGTCCTATTTACATCATCAATTGTACTGTTCAAGAAATGACTTTTAGTACATATCTGATATAGAGCATTTTCTGAGCACAGAGTGAGAAAGGTTTCTTTATATGCTATTTTAAATTCCTGGAAACTGATATTAAGATTCATTTCTGAAGGAGCATTTTGCATATACTCTAATAGATAAATGTTCATATTCTTATCTTCTCAGAAAGAAATCACATGAAATGAGAAACTTGTATTCTATATATTTATGTAGCATGATATAAATTCAATATCTGTCAGAATGCCACATTGGAAATCTGATCATACAGCAAAATTGCTGAAAGACTGTGTTTTAAAAGTGGAAATTTTGTTATGATAAGTCATCAGGACAGAAGTCACCCCAGCTTGCTTTGGAATAAGCCCAATTAAAGTCTGTTCAAATTTAAAACCCACTCCCTGACAAATAAACAGAGGTGTCAAATCTCATTGCAGTCACATTCAATGGTGACCTTGAATACATACAAATATGAGATTTACTCAATGGGGCTCCGTGACAATTCTTCAGATTCAACTGTGAAATTGTAGTGGCTTGAACCTACAGTGGAATTTCACACATACTGAAAAGCAGTCTGTTTCTTTAGTTATGGTGGTTAGAAAAATAAAGCAGAGGTTTGTATTTCCATGTGTTTCTGTGAGTCATAATAGCTTTAACAATAGTGAATGTTCAACATATATTTATGTTATTATATTTATCTGTTATTATATCCTTGTAACTAAGTACTGACTGTAGCAGTAATAAATACCTGAGCCCCTAGGAAATTGCAATGTGAAAGTTTACAAAATACATATACTGAGCACTGCTGCCTTTTCTTAGGGTTTAACTCACACAGGCAGTAATCGAAGCCTAACAAACAGAAATGATCTGCTTCTTATTTTCCACATAAACTGCCAACTATCTGCCAATGCCAAGCTAACGTTTGGGTAACATGAACTATTAAATTGAAAAATATTTCTTTTTGGTTCAGAGAATTCAGTTGGGAATGAATATTAGAATGTTTCACATGGTTATACTTCGCATATTTAAAATGCCTGCTTTATCTGTCTATTAAATTTGTGAATTTATCATTCTGTAAGAGAATAGAGGTTGCTTTTATAAAACTCTATATAAAGACAGCATCCTCTTCAAGCCCACATTCAATTTAAAAATATAAAATGCATTAAGAATTGATCTGAGAGTGAGGGGATGAATACTCTTATTGCACAAGTCATAGAAAGGAAAAATTACTAGTTTGTGTGAATGCTGCATTGAATCTCATAGGTGTAACTGAAAATACCTTGAACCACAGAAGAAAATATATGCATATTTTTGTATCACAAATATGCTAATATTCACAGTGAATATTCATGAAAGTATGTATTCTTGCTGAAACATATTTGACCAGAAGTCTAGTGTAGGGTGGGGGGGGCTGGGGGTACAATTATTGTGCTGCAGAATGAATTTTGGGTGACAGTGTTTAGTGACTTGTCCATTGCGGTAGGCAGCCTCTTAAGTCAGAGCACAGTTGTAAGATGAAAGAAGGCCCTTTTTGTCACATTAGTTGTACTCTATAGGTAAATAGTCTCAGATCCTTTTCTTCTTAGTCCAGAGAGGGATCACAGGATGTGAGATGAACTACCTCATCATCCGTATATTGTTAGTTTATAGGAATATATGAGTGCCAAAGGGGCTTCCCAGGTGGCACTAGTGGTAAAGAACCCATCTGCCATTGCAGAAGATGTAAGAGATACGGGTTCAATCCCTGGGTCAGGAAGATCCCCCGGAGAAGGGCATGGCAACCCACTCCAATATTCTTTCTTGGGGGAATCCCATGGGACAGGGGAGTCTGGTGGGCTACAGTCCATAGGGTCACAAAGAATTGGACACAACTGATGTGACTTAGCAAACACACATGAGTGCAAAAAGAGGGGGAAAATATTTTAATTCCTATGTGCCCTTAGTTTCAGTTCAGTTCAGTTCAGTTCAGTCGCTCAGTCGTGTCCGACTCTCCGCGACCCCATGAATCACAGCACGCCAGGCCTCCCTGTCCATCACCAACTCCCGGAGTTCACTCAAACTCATGTCCACAGAGTCGGTGATGCCATCCAGCCATCTCATTCTCCGTCGTCCCCTACTCCTCCCGCCCCCAACCTTTCCCAGCATCAGAGTCTTTTCCAATGAGTCAACTCGTCGCATGAGGTGGCCAAAGTATTGCAATTTCAGCTTTAGCATCAGTCCCTCCAATGAACATCCAGGATTGATCTCCTTTAGAATGGACTGGTTGGATCTCCTTGCAGTATAAGGGACTCCCAAGAGTCTTCTCCAACACCACAGTTCAAAAGCATCGATTCTTCGGCGATCAGCCTTCTTCACAGTCCAACTCTCACATCCATACATGACCACGGGAAAAACCATTGCCTTGACTAGACGGACCTTGGTTGGCAAAGTAATGTCTCTGCTTTTTAATATACTATCAAGGTTGGTCATTACTTTCCTTCCAAGGAGCAAGCGTCTTTTAATTTCATGGCTGCAATCAGCATCTGCAGTGATTTTGGAGCCCAAAAAAACAAAGTCTGACACTGTTTCCACTGTTTTTCCATCTATTTCCCATGAAGTGATGGGACCAGATGCCATGATCTTTGTTTTCTGAATGTTGAGCTTCAAACCAACCTTTTCACTCTCCTCTTTCACTTTCATCAAGAGGCTTTTGAGTGCCTCTTCACTTTCTGCCATAAGGGTAGTGTCATCTGCATATCTGAGGTTATTGATATTTCTCCCAGCAATCTTGATTCCAGCTTGTGCTTCTTCCAGCCCAGCGTTCCTCATGATGTACTCTGCATATAAGTTAAATAAGCAAGGTGACAATATACAACCTTGACGTGCTCGTTTTCCTATTTGGAACCAGTCTGTTGTTCCATGTCCAGTTCTAACTGTTGCTTCCTGACCTGCATACAGGTTTCTCAAGAGGCAGGTCAGGTGGTCTGGGATTCCCATCTCTTTCAGAATGTTCCACAGTTTATTATGATCCACAGAGTCAAAGGCTTTGGCATAGTCAATGAAGCAGAAATAGATGTTTTTCTGAAACTCTCTTGCTTTCTCCATGATCCAGCGGATGTTGGCAATTTGATCTCTGGTGCCTCTGCCTTTTCTAAAACCTGCTTGAACATCTGGGAGTTCACGGTTTACATATTGCTGAAGCCTGGCTTGGAGAATTTTGAGCATGACTTTACTAGCGTGTGAGATGAGGGCAACTGTGCGGTAGTTTGAGCATTCTTTGGCATTGCCTTTCTTTGGGATTGGAATGAAGACTGACCTCTTCCAGTCCTGTGGCCACTGCTGAGTTTTCCAAATCTGCTGGCATATTGAGTGCAGCACTTTCACAGCATCATCTTTCAAGACTTGAAATAGCTCAACTGGAATTCCATCACCTCCACTAGCTTTCTTCGTAGTGATGCTTTCTAAGGCCCACTTGACTTCACATTCCAAGATGTCTGGTTCTAGGTCAGTGATCACGTTATCGTGACTATCTTGGTCGTGAAGATCTTTTTTGTACAGTTCTTCTGTGTATTCTTGCCACCTCTTCTTAATATCTTCTGCTTCTGTTAGGTCCATACCATTTCTGTCCTTTATCAAGCCCATCTTTGGATGAAATGTTCCCTTGGAATCTCTAATTTTCTTGAAGAGGCCCTTAGTTTACTCATCTATAAAATGAGGTGATTCTTCCACCTTATATGCTTGTAAGGAGAGGGTTCATAAAATCTTCCTTTCAAAGATCTTTTAACTCCTGGTGTACATAACATTTATTTTGCCACATAAATGACAAGGTCTTTACATATTACTGTTACTTCAGAGATATCATAGTCACCAAGAACTTGCTCTTTTGACAAGAGCTGGATACCACAAATGGGGGCATATATCTTGAATAACTAAGAATTTTTCTTTGTCTTGATTAATACTGTCTTTCTCTCCCCCTGCCCAGACTTTGCTTGTTTTGCTATCCAAAAGGATCTACACAGTTTCCATCCTTGACTGGAGGTAAAGAGTAAAGAAAACTCAGCAACATGTTTTTACTTTACAAAACTTCACTTCAGTTCAGTCGCTCAGTCATGTCCAACTCTTTGCGACCCCATGAATCACAGCACGCCAGGCCTCCCTGTCCATCACCAACTCCCAGAGTTCACTCAAACTCATGTCCATCGAGTCAGTGATGCCATCCAGCCATCTCATTCTCTGTCATCCCCTTCTCCTCCTGCCCCCAGTCCCTCCCAGCATCAGAGTCTTTTCCAGTGAGTCAACTCGTCGCATGAGGTGACCAAAGTATTGGAGTTTCAGCTTTAGCATCAGTCCTTCCAATGAACACCCAGGACTGATCTCCTTTAGAATGGACTGGTTGGATCTCCTTGCAGTCCAAGGGACTCTCAAGAGTCTTCTCCAGCACCACAGTTCAAAAGCATCAATTCTTCGGTGATCAGCTTTCTTCACAGTCCAACTCTCACATCCATACATGACCACTGGAAAAACCATAGCCTTGACTAGACAGACCTTTGTTGGCAAAGTAATGTCTGCTTTTTAATATGCCATCTAGGTTGGTCATAACTTTCCTTCCAAGGAGCAAATGTCTTTTAATTTCATGGCTGCAATCAGCACCTGCAGTGATTTTGGAGCCTAAAAAGATAAAGTCTGACACTGTTTCCACTGTTTCCCCATCTATTTCCCATGAAGTGATGGGACCAGATGCCATGATCTTAGTTACAAAACTTAGGATAGTATAAATCTTGAATAACTTTCACTCTTTAACTCCAAAGTGAATATATTTCTTACTAAGTGAATCTATCTTTTGCCACCCCATCTCCAAATTCCAGTTCTTGATTACAAAATATTTATATATTATCAACCCTTTAGGAGGATTTTCTTATGTGTTCTACTAATTCTTATTCGAAGAGTCATGTTTTAAAGTGACTGAAGTATTCATTCCAGTCTTTACCTGTAGTAGGAATGAGTTTTCCCCAATATTTCACCATTGTGCAGTAAATTATTCAAATTTTCTAAGCATGTATTGAAACATAAATCATAACTTTCAGAAGAAGGTGGTTTTTGTTTTCTAAAACAGTTAAATATGTTCACATTACAAATACTGCAGACCTGACTGTTGAATAAAAGTTATCTCATGTTCCAAATAACTTCAATGACTTCTATAGAGATGTTTTCTAAAGTGCTTCCCATTCTCTTCATACTGTGAGAGAGCTCTATAAAAGCTGTGTTTGTTATGTACTTTGGCTTACTCAACGCTGCTGATTCAGAGAGCAATAGCTTTTCAGTGAAATTGGGTTGTGCCTAGGAATGTTTTAGTGTTAACCAAGGAGTAGGGACTTAGCAGCAGCAGCAGTGTTTCTTATATACAAGATGAGGAGGAAAACAGATCCTTAATTTTGAGACCCTATTTTTATTGAATTATAATTAACATATATTGCTATATTACTTTCAGGTATACAATATATTACTGCTGCTGCTGCTAAGTCACTTCAATCATGTCCGATTCCCAGTGACCCCATGGATGGCAGCCCACCAGGCTCCTCCGTCCCTGGGATTCTCCAGGCAAAAGTACTGGAGTGGGTTACCATTTCCTTCTCCTAGGTATATCAATCGTGATTTGATATTTTATCAAATATGAAATGGATCAGTTACCATATGTCACTGTACAAACCTGGTACATAATATTGTTGGCTATATTCACTATGTGTACATTACACTCACATGTATTTGTTTATCTGAAGGAAATGAAAATACTAACTGGAAAAACATATGTACTGCTGTGTTCATTGTAGCACTATGTACAACAGTCACAATATGGTACATAGCTAAGTTAGGTGCTATATCTATGTTAGTGTGTATATATATATGCTGCTGCTGCTGCTGCTGCGTCGCTTCAGTCGTGTCCGACTCTGTGCGACCCCATGGACGGCAGCCGACCAGGCTCCGCTGTCCCTGGGATTCTCCAGGCAAGAACACTGGAGTGGGTTGCCATTTCCTTCTCCAGTATATATATATATACTCAACATATAATAAAATATTATTTATACATTTTATTTTGTGTGTGTCCTATATCAAAAATTGTATAGATTTCTTGAAGGCAGTATGTTTTTTGTCTCCTCACTCCCATTCTTTTCATAACTAAGTATAATTGCGCATGGGCTGCTAAGTCGCTTGGGTCATGCCCGACCCTTTGTTATCCTATGGACTGTAGCCCGCCAAGCGCCACTGTCCATGGGATTCTCCAACAAGAATACTGGAATCAGTTGCCATTTCCTTTTCCAGGAGATCTTTCTGACCCAGGGATTGAACCCACATTTCTTACATCCCCTGTGTTAGCAGATGGGTTCTTTACCACTAGGGCCAACTGGGAAACCCCTAAATATCACTGATGCTTCATAAAAATACAGTGAATCAATGGGTTTAATAAAAGTAAAAGCAATGTACTCAAAATTGCTCTGCCTGAAATCTTGATTTCCCCTTCTCATATGTTTATTTTGGTACAGCTGGATTGTTTTTACAGTATTTCTTAGCCAATGAGAAACCAGAATCCTTTCTAAAGCAAACCTTCCCTTCAAAGAGCAATTCAGTTAGTAACAATGAGTACAGAAACCCTGTCTCAATATCCACTGGCAATGACCCCAGACTCTCCATCAAACTGAGAAGAAGAGCATCACAAGAATCTCTTCACAGCATTTTCTTCTACTTGTGTACAGGCCAGCGCTCTCAACTTGCTGAGCTCTTGCCCCTCAGTGGTGGAGGCAGGCGATGATTCAAAATCCTGCTGTTGTCAAGCATGAGTACTGACATCCAAGTCTGGTCACCACTCTCAAAGAGTAGCAGAAAATCATTCTTACGAATGGCTGCATTGGAATTAGAGAATGTGCCTCTTCTTTTCACAGAATCTAGTGCTTATAGGAAAATCTATACACAACCCATGTGGCACTAGTGGTAGAAAAAAATCCTGACTGCCAATGCAGGAGTCATAAGAGATGTGGGTTAGGTCCTTGGGTTGACAAGATTCCCTGAGGGAGGGAATGGCAAGTCACTCCAGTATTCTTGCCTGGAGAATCCACATGGACAGAGGAGCCCTACAATCCATAGGGTCGCCAAGAGCTGGACATGACTGAAGCACAACACAGCACACATATACAACCCAGTCCTGTTCACATCAAATGAGTCTTCAACCTTCCCACCATAAAAGTTGTCTTAACATCACTGCTGTTTAATTTTTTATATTGAAAGTTATCACTGAGAAAGAAGTACCAAGTTTGATGTACTATTCATTCCTACAGGCTTCCCTGGTGGGTCAGACAATAAAGAATGTGCCTGCAATGTGGGAGATCTGAGTTTGATCCCTGGATTGGGAAGATCCCCTGAAGAAGGGAATGGCAACCCACTCTAGTATTCTTGCCTGGAAAATCCCATGGGACAGAGGAGCCTGGCGGGCTACAGTCCATGGGTTTACAAAGAGTCAGCCATGATGGAGGAACTAACTCTTTCACTTTCACTTCCATTTTTTACTGCATGAATGCACCCATTAGCCTATAATAAGCAATAGTTTGTTATTCTCAGGTCATTGCTATGCTCCTCGTCTTTATGAAGCACTTAACAGTGTGGTTCCACTTTAGTTGTCTAATTTTATGTGAACCATGTTGGTAGATTTCTCATACCCAGAGAAACTCTATAGTACATGCTCTAGGATGAGTATTCACACTACATGGGGACATGGGAAACCCATTGCACAGTGTCTTGCTTCTGTTTTATGACTACTCAAGTGAGTATTTTTTTTAAGAGATTTAATGTAAAAAGAACAGATCAACGAACACACCAATCAGTGGTGAACCTGGTGATGGATTCTCATTCCCAACACCACAGGCTCATGGACTTGTTCAGTGAAGATCAACAGAGGGGAGGACGGGAATCTTAATCTTGAGTGAGAAAGTTGTCTGCTGCTATCACATAATGAGTGCTTTCCACTCAGATATTTTAATGCTCACCCATTAGGCATTTCACTAGTGAGTCAATCAAGAGTGATAATGAGTATTTGAAACTGTTTCTACACTGATACGAGGAAACCTCACTCACATGTCTTCAACATCAATGAAATCACCATAAGATTTCCCCTGGAAATCTTTATCACCCTGGGAAATCAGATGGGAAAAAAATGTCATGCCATGAGATGTTGATCATCTTGAGATTTAGATACTAGTCCTCCTTGTTGAACTTCAACTCTCCTAAAACAACTGTACAGACACCTGGGAAGACACTATGGCACATACTATTTTCATTATAAAGCATTAATTCAAGAATGAGATTAAAAACACAAATTCTCATTTCCTTGGGACCTACCATCAAGAATGAATATATATATATATATATATATATATATATATGTATGTATGTATATACACACACTTGGAAATTTTCTAAAATTTTGTAATCTCAATTTCATTATTTGCAAGGTAGAATTAAAAATAAATACATCAGAATTAGAAGAAATGAAATGTGAGAAATATGGAAGGACCTTGATCAATGCTCGATAAACTTACTTCTCATTTTCTTCCACTTTTTATTAAAAAAATACCCTGCAAAGTGCTCCAAATCTAGGTCAAAACCCATCATCACTGATCATGCACTACCTTTTAAACCTGCGTTAGCAATTGCCATAATGAACTGCTTGTGTTTCTTACCTTAAATTCTAAACTAAACAGCTTTGGTTTAATCCCAATCAAGTATATTCTACACTGCATAATAAAATTTTAGTATATTAAAATAATCTTCGTATATTAAAGTAAAATCTTAGCATATTCTATTTGGCTTCTCTGGTGACTCAGATGGTAAAATAAAGAATCCACGTGCAATGCCAGAGACCTGGGTTTGATCCCTGTCTTGGGAAGATTACCTGGAGGAGGGCTTGGCAACCCACTCCAGTATATACTGCATAATAAAATCTTACGAAGATTACAGTTAGTTCAGAGTTCAGTTTTTTCACTACAAGAATAAGCACTTTCTATTTTAATTACTCTTGATAAGTATTTCTAAGCATAATTGTTATAAAGGGAGCATTCTGGTCATAACATGTTCACTGCCTCGAGGCCATCATTAAATAACCTGTTACAGTGATCTGCTGTCGACAGCCTGAATGTAATGCTGAGTGGACATGTCCAGTAATGATTGCCCTGGAACTTGCTTTCAAAGACAAATTTCCCATTATCAGTAAGAATTTCAGTCATCTTTCTCTTCGTGAGAAAAGTGGAGTGTGCCCTGTGCAACAGTAGAATGCCTAGTCATGAAATAATGCAAACTTCTTAAATACTTACCCAATTTTGACTCTTACAAATTATGTTCTAATATTCATTTGATCAGAAATGAAAACTTTTTTTTTCTTTTTTACTTTCCAAGTCTTATTTTCTTCCTATTGGAAGACCAGTTCTTTCACTGTATATAATCCGAGTAATGGTTCTATCATATGCTTAATTCTTAACTTGACCAAGTCATCTATGAAAACCCCTGTGTTCTCAATTGCTGTCATGTCTGATTCTTTGTTACCCAATGTGTAGTCCACCAAGCTCCTCTGTCCATGGGATTTTCCAGGCAAGAATACTGGCGTGGGTTGCCATTTCCTTCTCCAGGTGATCTTCCCAACTGAGGGATCAAACCCGTGTTTCTTGTGTCTCCTGCATTGGTGGTAGATTCTTTACCATTGCGCCACATGGGAAGGCCACACAAACCCCTATGCAGGCCTTATGACAGACTCTGCTTGGGTTTAGTCAATTCAGATCATTTCTGAAAGTAAAGAAATAAAATCATAAACAACCTCATTTTCATATCTGTGGCAGCTACAAAAACCCTGCCATCCCAAGTTTTGTAATCATGTGGATATTCCTTTCCCCCTGCTCTTTATTGACTAAATATTGTTAGAAATCATATTCATTTATTTAATGCTATAAAGTGTTGAGATTAAAATTCATGAAGATAGCCTCCCAAGATATAATCTTCACTTCACAGATGGAAGATGTTTGTTCAGGAAGATTAAGTGATACAGTGAGTGGCTGAGCTAAGACTGAAATCAGTCCTGTTTGAGAGGAGACCATAATCTCTCTTTGGTGTCATGTGATGTCTTCTGCCAAGGGCAGAAGGGTGACCATGTGGAGGTACAGGGCCCAAACGAAAGGTTTAAATTTCTCTTTATTGTTCAGTCTTTTATTCTCTAGTATAGGAATCTGCATCCCCACCAAAGTCTTCTAATCATCCTCGGTGCAAACAGAGGTTTTTCTCTCCACATTCTGCTTTTTTTCTTTCATTTTGTGGTGTCAGTTTTCTCATTCTTCTCCACTTTCACACGAAAATGCTTAGTTTATCTGCTACAAGTCTGTTCACTATGTCTGTGTCTCCATTGCTGCTCTGCCTATAGGTTTATTGGTACCATCTTTCGAGATTCCGTACTTATGTATTAATATACAATGGTGGACCTGGAGACGGGAAATGGCAGCCCACTCCAGTATTCTTGTCTGGGAAATCCCGTGGACAGAGGAGCCTGGCCGGCTACAGTCCATAGGGTTCCAAAGAGTCGGACATGACTGAGTAAATGAGCATACAGTAGTGGCAGAAGGAGAGGGTGGGACAAATTGAGACAGTAGCATGGAAACATATACACTACCGTATTGAAAACAGATAGCAAGTGGGAATTGGCTGTATGATTCAGGGAGCTCAAACTTGGTGTTCTGTGACAACCTGGGGTGGGGGGAATGGGATAGGAGGTGGGAGGGAGGGAGAGGATGTGTGGATACCTATGGCTGATTCATGTTGACGTACGGCAAAAACTAACATAATATTGTAAAGCAACTATCCTCCAATTAAAGTAAACTAAATTGACTAAAAAAAAAAAGTGTCTACCAGTAAGAGAATTCATTCCCTTTTGCCCAGTAAATAAACTGTCACATGATACTGGATGTACGTTTGTTGCTTTTTATACTTTGTAAATGCCAAGCTTGCTGTGGCTGAGAGTATAGAAGTGTTGCTTCATCACTTAAATTTTTGAGAGGATGTGGAAAGGAAATCACTTTTATGTCTGGATCCTATTTCAAATACTAAAGTCCAGAATTCTGTTGTTTTTTATAATTCATAAGGACATCATTTATTAACTAATTCAGTAAACATTTATGGAATGATTACTATATACCAAGCACTGGGAAAAAGAACAAAGGACAAGTCTATAGAGTAGGTTGCTGTCATGAAATTTACATCTATGAAAAAGTGAAAGTTGCTCAGTCGTGTCCAACTCTTTGCAACCCCATGGACTATACAGTTCATGGAATTCTCCAGGCCAGAATACTGGAGTGGGTAGCCTTTCCCTTTTCCAGGGGATCTTCCCAACCCTAGAATCAAACCCAGGTCTTCAGCATTAAAGGCAGATTCTTTACCAGCTGAGCCACAAGGGAACCCACATCTATGAGAGAAATCGACAAAAAATCTGAAAGGCAGAATGCAAGGTAGTCAGTTCTAGGTATTCATAAGTGCTGTAAAGAAACCAAAGCAGGACAATGTGATATGAAAGGGGCTGGAGGAGGTTAGGGGTCAGCAAGTTTGGCAGAGGAGGCTATCTTAGTAGAAACCAAATGAAGAAGGACCAAGCAAGCACAGGCCCAGAGGAAGTGTTCTAGGCAAAGAAGTACACATAGAAAGGTACCAAGACAGGAAAGAGCAACTTGTGTTCCTGGAACCAAACAAGCCAAAGAGGCTGGACTCTACTAAGCAAAATTGACAGTAATGCATCATGATGTTTTTGGGACCTGAATCCTATATGTCTGCTATAGATACAATTATGTCCACGAAAATTCATATTTGAAGCCCTAACTCCCAATAAGGTGGTATTTAAAGATTATGTCCTTGGGATGTAATTCAATTTAGATGGAGTCAAGCAGGTGGGGCCCTCATAATGGGATTAGTGGCCTTATAGAAAGAGAAATACACAGAAGAGGACACTATGTGAGGACAGAGAGAGAAAGCTGACATCCACAAGTCCGGATGAGTGTTCTCACCAGAATTCAGCTATGCTGGCACCCTGATTTCAGATTCCCAGCCTCCAGAACTGTGAGAAATACATTTATGTTGTTTAAACCACCAGCCTATGGTATTTTGTTAGAGAAGCCCAAGCAGCTGAGACAAGGGCCTTCAAAACCATATTAAAGCCATTATAAGTAGCAAAGAACGCAATGAGTAGATTCTCCATCATAAATTTCTGGTTTAATGACTTTCATGAACTCTAATGATTCTCAGCAAATGGAGAGTGTAGACTGAGACACAAGCCAATCTAAGATTGAATCTCTAGATTTTCATTAAAAGTTCAATAGCACTTATTATTGCTGTCATTATTACTCTGCTGCTAAGTTGCTTCAGTTGTGGTCGACTCTGTGTGACCCCATAGATGGCAGCCCACCAGGCTCCGCCGTCCCTGGGGTCCTCCAAGCATGAACACTGGAGAGGGTTGCCATTTCCTTCTCCAATATTATTACTTTGATTAGTGTTCAAATACTTGCTGGAAAAGTGTTTCAGACATTTTAATTAAAAATTGTCATTCCATGCTTGTTAAATGATCTCAATCATTGCTTAATTCTTAATTTATATTGAAAATGAATGAAAAACTTATAAAAATTGCAAGAACAAAAAATGAACACTTTCCTAAATGTAACATTATTCCATAAATCTTCTTAAATCAAGCATGTCATTCACTAAGTAGATTGTTCTGTTCCTTAATAATCAATCCCAGGGAAATACGAGAAAGTAGAACTATTGCTCTATTTATTAAGAAAATAAAAACAATAAACACTAGTTGATACCTCTGTGTTGTTTTGATTGATAATAAGAAAATGTAGTTATTTTAAAATCCACATGTACTGTGAAAAAAAAATGATCATTGAATGTAATTCCCATAGTTAGGTGGAATTATTTATTAAATGGATTAAGCCAGGTTAGTTTTCTTATATCAAGTCCAAAATCTTAACTCTAACTACCAACTGGACTTGTTCAGATGATTTTCCCATCATTACCTCATTCTCGGGATCTGTAATTCAGAATCTTTTCCACTTCTTTTTCTCCTTTCTTGATCCCCTCAAAACTAGGGCATCACTGGTGTATTCAAGAACCAGACAAATTACACACATTTCGTGTAGCACAAATAATATATATTCATGAAAATAGGTTAAATTTACATAATATAAAGGCTTGGAAGAAAAATTCTAACAAGGGAAGGGGTAGATGACATCTTCTTACCGTCTAATCTGTGCATCCCATCTGTTTGTGAGGAAATAGAAAATAGCATTCCCATGCAGACTGCTTTAGTGATTGAGAAGACTACAGACTGGAAGAATACATGTATATGATTTCCAGGATTTCATTTGATGCGTACTTCGCCTTATCCATCACTGGTTTTCAGTTATCATTCCATTCTCTGTGGTGGTTCATTCAGTGTACACTAGCAGTTTTCTTGGAGCTCTGCAGTTTGTTTCTGCTCACATGCTGCTCATTGAGTAACATTTGCTTTGTGTATCAATTTTTAGAGAGATGCTAATATTTAGATATCTATGTAAGTTAGGAAAATATTATATTAAGTATCCATTTCTAAGACACCATCACCAAATAGCATTTTAGAGATAAGAAAACAATATAACGTGTATTTTACCATTTCCTTTGAGTTTACTTTGTGTTTCAGAAAAAGCCTATTATTAGGCAAATTGGACAGATATCATGTCATTTTAGAGACAGAAATTTGAGGTTCATGCTAATTAACAATACAAAGTCCAAGACTAATTAATTAACTCATAACTCCTACCTTACTCTTTATTCTGTACCCTGACAAGAAGGAGTATTTAGATGCAAATTTTTTGGCCAAGATAATACAATATTCAATATTCAATATATGTATTTTTTAGATTAATATTTCTGCAACTTGAAAATATGTTGTTTACTTATTTGGAAAAAATTATATTGAAAATTTAGGAAGCATACAATGTATAATTTCTACCCAACAAAAGCAATGTATTGCATTTCAAAAGTTTCCCACAACAGATATTAAGATTTGTGAACATGCCCATCTCTGCACTTGTATTAATATTTGCAATGCTGTTTACAAGTGAAATACTTTCTATTAAACATTTTACCTAATTTATTAATTTCAAGTCAACTTTGAAAACAAAGTAATCTATATGGGTAGGTTAAAGTTGGCTTAAATTTTATTTAGTATAAACTGTGGATTGAGTATTCAAATTATTAATATAAATACTGAAATTTCATGAATATCAAAATAATCTAGTTGACTAAAACCATAAAAAGAAAAAATAAGTTATAGATTAAAACCTTTAAATGAGACATAAAATATTCTTATCACAAAGAAAACATCATTTATCAAACTCTCTGAGAGAATATGATAAAATTTTTATTTATACTTCTTCAAAGTAGCCTTTATGCTATGCTGTGCTAAGTCACTTCAGTCGTGTCTGAATCTTTGTGACACCATGCACTGTAGTCCACCAGACTCCTCTGTCCATGGGATTCTCCAGGCAAGAATACTGGACCGGGTTGCCATGTGCATCTCCAGCACCTTTAAGTAGGTTAAAGAGGGGAAAAGAAATTTTTATATATTATAAATGTGATTTTTTAATTTATTTGAATTACTAATACTACTTATGTTCTTCAGTCTTCAGTTGGGTAAGTCTAATGAAAACCCAACTGAATACTACATTGTACTATATTAAATATTCCTCAATGCAGTGTGTACCACAGGGTCTCACCTTATAGTGTGCAATTTCCATGCATTCTGGAATCATTTTTTTCTTTTATTCTAGACATTTTTGCTTGTTTCTATTTTCATTAAGCTTAAAAGGAAAGACAGTAAACATACGAAATAAATCTGAAATGAAACTGTAAGATCCACCACCACATTTAAATACACATGATTATGTTGAATCCTAGAGTCTATTTCCACAAATGGATTTAGAAAACCTCATGGGGACTCCAAAGCAATAGAGTGAGAACTAGATGAGTTCCCTCTTTGAATCATGAGTTGCTTAGAGTGAAAGATTTCAGAAGTCAGAGTTGAATACTGCTAATAAAAAGGGCTCGCTTCTGTTGGGGGACAAAATATATATGTATGCTTTTGTATGGATTAAGTCCAGATTTATTATTCTGAACTATTCACCCAGCATTAATCATAAATCAATTTAGTGACAACTTTAAAATATGAGAAAATTTTATATGCAGCTTGAATAATCCATTTAACAGGTCAAATCAATGATTTTGCTTCATGCTTTCTTTCAATTGGGTTTTCCAGTTATGCACTATCTCTTTACCAATTTTATTCTCCCAGGCAATCAAGGGCAGGGGGTACCTCACAGTAATTTGATGCCCCTGTGTCAGGGAACACAAATCAACTTGAAAGGAACAGTATGCCTGGTTTAATGCCATATTTTATGCAGAACAAGAGAAATGACAGTTCCTAAGGCTAAACTTAAAGCCTTGAATAAAGTAAATCTGGAGAATCTCACCCTTTAGGATTGCTATAGACATTACATATACATATATTTTCCCCTAGAAAAATATTCCCCAAAGTGACTCCAAGCATGTTCTCCGGTTTATAATTACTTGGGGAAAATGATAGCTAATGAATACCTTCTCTCCCTCCTGCCTGTGTAATGAACAAATGTTTTCCAAGCTAAATCCAAAATATGCGATTCATTGTAAGAAATAAATACACACAGAGGTTGGTATTTTAATGAAATAAATATCAAAAAATTTTAATTTCATTGTTATATCTTTCTCATAGAGTTATGAATTGTCATACTTTATTATGTGATATATCCCTGTGAAAGGCCATTATGTTTAAATGTATCTTATTTTAGCTAATACTTTTAATATATTTTTTAAATTATAGGCTGATCATTTAGCACGTAGAACTATCCGAAATGCCACTTCTATACCTTCCTGGCTACTGAAAAATAAAGCAATGGGGAAGAAATAAACTATGAAATTAGACCAATGGCTGAGTCTTAGCTCCTCAGCTTACTAGCTGAGTGATTGAGAACTCAGAGGCTTTAAATCTCAGTTACGTTATCCATTAAATGCAAATAATAGAGTTTTCATGAGGATTAAATGAGACATGCCATTTAATTAAGGAGCAGATATTTTAATTTTGTAAGCAAAATCATGCAAACCTCTGAGTATATATTATGTATTGACGTGGATGACCCTTGAAAGAATTTCTTTTCATTCTAATTAGCTAAATTTAGCTTGAAAAAAAGTCAAGTGTTTTTTTTAATGCATTTCTGGTAAATAGCTTTGTTCAGAAAGTTACAGTGAGAATTTTTCATGGCACAATTTTGTAACCTGGAGAAGCAAATGAGAAATATGTGACAGTACACTTGTGATGACAGACGATAAATACTTTAAGTTTGGGGATGTCTTAAATTTTTAAATTATGTAAATTTGTGGGCAAATATAATAGTACAGACTCATACACTGAAGCAGAAAATTAGACTCTCTGATTTTAGACACTTTAATAATAAACCTCATTAATTGCTACTAACAATCCTTTAGAGATGAAATATCATTATATTTTCAGGTTTAGCCCAATGGCTGTGAAAAAATATTATTCTTCACCAGTGGATAATCTAATTTAACTGAAGAGCAAACCCTATAAAATCAGAGTTGATGACCTCATTGATTAATGTTCTTAGTAATTCTATTAGAGTAAAATGTAATTTAGGAAACCAACCACTAAAAATCATCATCCTTAATTAGTTTTTAATTAGAAAATCATATATATTTTGAAATAATATGTAAATTAATAAGTACATATATTATAGGTAGTTATAGAAGTTCCATATAGAGATATATTTCCTCTAGACAATGCACAGCTAAATTGGGAGGAGGCAAAAGAATGTGGATAAAAGATTTTTAGCAAAATCTTTTGCAGTATTTTAATCTCAAATTTTAAACTTCGATAAGACACATTATGAAGGAAAAGTTTATATTTGCATGTATATGACTGCAGTCATTTCAGTTTCTTAAAATGAGTACTATATCTCTCTTGAAGCCGTGAAATCACATTACCCCTATTCTTAAAAACACATTCCCCCAAAGCCCTCTAAATGTCCACCCAGCTCTGTGTCAGAGACACCACTGGGTAAGAGGAGGAAGCATGTTTGAAACATTGTTGTGGGTAATTTCAATCAAAATCAAGTAGCAGAAACAAGGTCAATTCAGTTGCTTGAACTGACCTGTCACTTCACTTAAATTACAAGGAGTGGTTCAATAACCCTATGAACCAGGTAGTGAAATGTGGGTGAATGTATGTGGAGTTAGATCATTGGAATTTGTAACTGGTATTGCTGATGCCATTTTTAGACTTAGTACAGTTTCAAACATAAACTTTGATTAAAGTGAAGCCAGTATGCATATGATTGCCTATGCATTTTTATAAGCAATAAGAAGTTGATACTGCTTTATAATTTTATTTTAGCCGAGATATTAAGATGAATTATTCACAAGAAATGTACTCAACTACAAGTATATTTCATTCATTACATCTAAAAGAGAAATGCAAAAAATAAAAGAGAAATGTAGTGGAGAGTTTCATGTACATTGTTACACAAAATTTAATAAATACTATATTATTAAAGATTTGTGATAATATTAAATATCTGTGATGATAATTCATTCAAACACTTTTGAACCCTGAGAGTTAAAACATTGACAGGATAATCCCCATGGCCTTAAATAAGCACTACCTAATAAAAGCATAGTGTATGTGTTAATAGCTCAGTCATGTCCAGCTTTTTGCAGCCCCATGATTGGAGCCCTCCAGGCTCCTCTGTTCATAGAATTCTCCAGGCAAGAATACTGGAATGGATATCCCTTCTCCAGGGAATCTTTCCTAGCCAGGGAATACTGGAGAGTATCCCTTCTCCAGGGGATCTTCCCAGGTCTCCTGCATTGCAGGGAAATTCTTTACCATCTAAGCCACCAGACACATAAAAACTGTAACTTAAAACTCAGTGAATAACTTCAAAATGCTGAGGGGGCATATTAAAGAACATATTTGGTTTTCAGGTCATACTTCTCAAAGATAAAAGTGAAACTAGACAGTAAAGAAATCTCCTGAATTGGAAATAAAGACCTGAAATAGTAAAAGCACTTCAGATAGAAATTAGTATAAGAAATGTCTGAAATGTGTGTGTTTATCAGAAAGTGGATTATCATGACTTGAGCATGAGTATTTCTTAGTAGGGGATGGGGTGGAGTGGTATGTGGGATTTGAGTTGATAATTGTTGATATTGAGGAATGGATCCATGAGGGCTTATTACACAGTCCTTTAAATTTTTTGAAATTTTAATATTAAGTACAGATACACACACACATTCTCACACACACACTCAGGGGAACCAGAAACTGGATTTAGCTATTGTCCATATTAGTGTTGTTTTAGTCACTCAGTCATTTCTGATTCTTCGTAATCCATGGACTGTAGCCTGCCATTCTCCTCTGTCCATGGGAATTCTCCAGACAAGAATACTGGAGTGGGTTGCCATTCTATTCTCCATGGGATCTACCTGGCCCAGGGAATGAAACCCAGGTCTCCTGGTCTCCTGTATTACAGGCCAATTCTTTATAGTCTGAGTTACCAGGTTTAGCCCCGTCCATGTTTAGTTGGTTCTCAATTACTACAGTGACACGTGTCAAGTAGTAGGCCCAGGCTGGGAGACAAAGCAGATAAGAATATCTCATTTGACATTTACAGATAAAAAAGGCACAGAAGTGTATTCATGGAATAGTCACATCAACACATTTTTGCTAATGATATTCCTGAATGAGCAGGGTCATACCAGACCTCCTGAAAGCTCATTTATGCCCCACTCCCAAGCCCAGATTTATGTAGACAGGATGTGAGCTGGAGCTGACGTAATCTACATCAGGTGCAGCTCATCAATATTGGAAGAATTTAAAATGCAACATGACCACAGTATTCACTAGAATATAATCAATCAGGAGTGGATTTCTCATTGTTGAACCTCTTCCTCCCCTTGTCAACCTGGTTAAGATCAAGATAGTCTAGTTGGGTACAGAAAATCACTTGATCTTATTGTTGAAGAACTAGAAGAAGTAGGCATTCTAAAAAGTCATGCTAGCATGTATTTATACTATATATTGGGCCCAGAGCTGAAAAGTAAAAACTTGGATACATTTACACAATTCAAGAGGTTTGAGGATACCAAAATTCCTGGAAAACCTTCACCTTTAGGATGCTTTAAATGTAACATGTAAAAATAAAATAATTTAACCAATGTCTATTTTATCAACTGAACCTGCATTGCATTATTATTTAGACTTATTTTTGAATTCATAGTCAATGGACAATTTATGGTCAATATGTAGCTCTCTAGTTCTGAGCTTATAAGCTAAATCATAAATTATGAAAATATTACTGAGTACTCTTAAACTCTCCTTTCCATTATATTTTATAATACAAATACAAGATAGCAACTTTTTGAACTGCTGTGTTAGTGTAATTTTATCAACTGTTGTAAGAGTAGACTCTGAAAATCTTTGGTAACGTGCTAAATTTCAATTCTCTGAAATAAGTCATCACTGCAATTTATCAAACAGTGTTGTCTCATGTAACTAGAATTACAGTAACCTCTAAGAAATTATGAAAAATAATCATATTAGGGAAAGAATTATTATAAGTTTCAAAGCCCAGATTTAAATCCAAGTTGATGCCACATGTAAAATTAGCCTTTAGATTTTTGTAGAATTCCTCTGGGCAGTAGCCTATGTCATAAAATCAAGCATAATGATGAGTAGATACTTTTTACTCTGAAGAAGTCCAGGAAACAAAATTTCACTGCATGATTAGGTTTATCTATTTTGTAGAATTTATTTTCTTCTTAAGCTTAAAAAATTGTCCCATATGTGATATTAAACTAAAAAGATTAATAGTCTGATGTACTATGCAAATCTTAATATAAAGCTCAAAAAAGTAACGTTTTTATTTTTTTTCAAACTTTAAATGATTTAAGTAAACAGCCTTTACTTGTCCAAGCTGTTAAGATGTTTTAATTGATAAAAAAAATTGGTTACTGTGATTTACATAGTATGTTAAACTCTGCCAAATTATAGGATTTTTTTTTTTAGGAAAATTATCACAGACAAAACAGTGGATGAAAACCCTCACCAACATTCCACCAATGTCCTCTGGTAGATAGGGCCTTTTTTTTTTTTTTAATTCTAATGAGCATGGTATGTCTGTGTATAAACACTAGCCTCTCCTATTTGATATGCACAGAAATTCAATCAGATGTTTAATTACATCTTAACATGAGTTCCAAACAGCTGGCTAATTCCCTTGTTTCTGATTAAAGAGATTACAAGAATAAAACCTTACATGGCATTTACATACAACTCTAAAATTAAACATTATTAATAAGTTTTAGGCATTCAAGAAATAAAAAGGCATTATTTTTAAGCGCTGGGACAACAGTTTCTAAAAAAAAAAAAATGATAACCTTTCACCAAGTGGCAGGGAGAGGGGACAAAATTGTTTGGAAGGTTAGCAGTTTGAAAGGAGAAATCCTATAAAGCTGTCAGATAGGGTTTGTTAATGCAGTGTATGGTCTTACTATCACTGATGTGCCAGGGTCAGGAACATACATTTTGGGTTGCAGTTACCCAACAGTGAATATATTAGAAACATGAAGGTAACTGCCTAAGTTGAGCACAGCTAACACATCTTGATTTGGGTCATGCCTTTTTGTATTGTCAGTCAGCATATGGGGTTTCCCAGGTGGCACAGCAGTAAATAATCCATTTGCCAATGCAAGAGACACGAGACAAACGCAGATTTGATCCCTGTATCGGAAAGATCCCCTGAAGGAGGAAGAGGCAACCCACTCCAGAATTCTTGCCTGGAAAATTCCATGCCCAAAGGAGCCTGGCAGGCTGCATTCCATGGATCACGAAGAGTTGGATCTGACTGAGGGACTGAGCACATAGCAATTATAATATACCCTACTTTTTTTCATATAGACAAAATTGTGTGGTATTTTTAGCATTATCAAATGATATACTATTCTTTTAAAATACCCTTGTGCTGCATTATTGAAGTATATCTTCATTGCCTTTAACATCTTCAAATTAAGGGAAGGTGAACCAGGCTCTCCTGGGTATTGTGCTACGTCTATCTTATGAATTGGATAAATCTGTATTAACTCTTCCAGAAATGAAACTGTTCAGTATCCAAAGTTCTGAAGGCTATCAAACACAGATGTAAGAATATTACATTATGTAATGTGTGTAATCTCTGACTTTTTTTCATGTTTTTGTTATTATTTATGGAACTTACTCCCTCAGAAACATTTCATAAAGCTACAGTTCATGGTACTGACACCAGACTGAATATAGACAAATAGGACTTGGGACAAACTAGTTTATGATATTCATGTGTATCTGGATGGATTTGTGTATATATGTGTGTGGATGTATGCATGGGTGTGTATTTGTATCAGTATATACAGATCATATCAATTTGGAAAGCTCTCTGGGATATACCTCTGAAATGTGAAAATGTGAAGAGCCTTTAAGAACAATCCTGATTGAAAAATTACTCTCACCTATACCAACAAGATGGGCTTCCCTGGTGGCTCAGAGGTTAAAGCGTCTGCCTCCAATATGGGAGACCCAGGTTTGATCCCTGGGTCGGGAAGATCCGCTGGAGAAGGAAATGGTAACCCACTCCAGTCTTCTTGCCTGGAGGATCCCATGGACGGAGAAGCCTGGTAGGCTACAGTCCACGGGGTCACAAAGGAACGGAACGGATACCAACAAGATATTTTGTTGCATATATATATTTATACAAAGCTATTTTAAAATATTATGTAGCAGTTTAAAAAGTACACGTGTGTGTACATATTGATGGACAGATCTCCAGGATACATTGTTAACAGAAAAATCAAGTCATAGACCAAGGACTAATAGGTAGTATTTAATCTCACCACATTATAAAAAATTTATACATATATAATAAATGTATACATATATAGACAAAAATTTTAAAAAATCAATCACCCCCTGTTTTAGACTATTTAAGCTGCTATAACAGAATACCGTAGACTGGGTGGCTTATAAACAAAAGAAATTTATTTCTCACAATTCTGGAAATTGGTTAGCACAAGATCAAGATTCTAGCTGATTTGGTGGCTGGTGAGAGCCCACTTCCTGATTTGCAGACTGTCGTCTTCTCTTTCTGATATTCTGGAGTCTCTTTTATAAGGGCTTTATTCCCATTCATGGGACTTCTACCTCATCATCTCCTAAAGGTCTCATATCCTAGTACCATCACTTTAGAGGATGAAGATTTCAGCATATGAACTTTATTGCTGGGGAGAGGACACAAAAACTCAGTGCATAGCAGCCACAAAGTGATGAAAGGAGTGGTATTGAAAGAGAGGAAATCAAGAGCCAAGAATTTGCTTATCAATGTCTCCTGACTTTCCCTCATAGACTCAGATGACTGCAGCAGCTCTGGTCATCATGCCCTTATCTGTCAATATACTTGTGAAGAATGAGATGGAATAAATCTCCTAAATGTTTTTCATTACAGAAACGTATATATATATAATATATATGTATATTTCTGAAATACCTTCAGCACAGTTTTCCTAAAATCCCATTGATTATACCCAATCCTATGACTTTGTTTCAAAAAGAGACTAGGAAGGCAAGTAACTGGGAATTTCAATCTCCATCATCATGGGGAAGCTCTGGCAACAAGAAAGCAGTGAAGAATAGTTATCAAATTGGCCATCAGCAATGTTGCTGTATTTCATTACTATTTCATACACATTGAGAGGAAGAATACAAATTTCCTCTCTCTTCTGTGTGACCTCAGTAGTTCACACTGAATTTTGGTGTCTTAAATAAAATGTGTAAATGCACCTTCAGAGAAGGGATATCTGCAGTTTATTGTAAGAAATCCAACACCAAACTCTACAATAGAATTTTAAGTTTTATTAGTGAATTTTTAATTTCACTTAATAAAAAATGTGCCTAAATATTTTAATGAATCCCTGAAATGCAGAGCAATTGGATTCCAACTGTATCCCTTAGAGTTTGGTTATTGAAAGTGGGTATTTCTCTAAATATTCTGAATGGTAATTTAAGACTTCTGGTTAAATCTTCACTAAACCCTTTTTTTTTTTTTTTAATTCTGGAAAATAGTGATGAACCTCATGGAGTAGGAGATTTGAGAGTCCTACAAAGTTTCTTCTAGGAAAGACTGTGTAAAAGATTATTTACCTTAACGTTTAACTAAGAAAAGCATAAACAAGCAATACAATAGATCTTTAGAACCAAAAGACAAATAAAGCAGAGAACCACCAACTAAACCTTGTCAGAGGTAAAGATATAGTTATTAGCATGCATACTCAGGGAGTCCCATGCAGAGTTAGAAAGAAGCCCCTGATCACAGTTCAAGGGGAGGTCAGGCGAGTGCCTGCAGGATCTGATTCCAATTCTATTTGGAGACAGGAAATCTAGAAGGCTTAAATTTTAGAATAGGCCTAATAAATCTGTCAATAGATGCATGAGCTGTTTGATGAGGGAACAGCAGCCCCCAAGGCTGAGGACTGAATCTTGAGTGTGTTGCACATTTAATTCTTTGAAAACCATCCATAAGAAAAGCATCGATATGAAAAGGAAAGATTAAGATTCCCTACTTTAGACAAAGCACCAAGTAACATACATTCTTCCTTTTTTTTTTTTCATTCTTCCTTTCTTTAAAACAGAGTTACAATATTTTTCACGCTCTATCTAAGGACAGAATGGAACAATATGCTCATTAAGACTTAGTTTAGCTGATATTAGGGAAGAATTGAGCAATTTCTACTAGACTTAAGAAAATAATTATCCAGGAAAAAACTAGGAAGGACATTCAGGAACTTACTGAGATGAGCAGACTGCACAGTGCCAGCTGTGGAAGATACTAGAATCCCTTTATGCTATACATGAAATGATGATGTGTTAGTTTTCTATTCTTGCTGTGAAAAATTACCGACCATTTAGTGGCCATAAAACATCACAAGTTTACTAACTTACACTTCTTTAAATTGAAATGCAATGTGGCTTTTCTTGGGCTGAAATCAGCTTTATCAGTAGGATTGTATTCCTTTTTGAAGGATCAGCTGTCATGCCTTTTCCATTTTTAGAGTCTGCCCACAAACCCATATTTCATTTTCAAATTCAACAATAGCTTTTGAGTTTTTGTCTCATCACTGTTACATTTACCTTCTGCTTTGCTCCACATTTAAGGATCCTTGTGAGTATACTGGATTTACCAGATAACCAGATTACCAGGTAACCTAGGATGGTATCCTTGTTTTAAAATCAGCTGGATGTCAATCTTAATTCCTTATGCTACTACCTTAATTCCCATTTTCCATGTAATAGAGCAGTTATAGGTTTTGGGAATTAGAGGGTAGATGTCTTAATGCCTCTCATGGTGGAAAAACTGCCAAAATGTAAACCTCTATTACACATTGGGAGAAGACAATGGCAACCCACTCCAGTACTCTTGCCTGGAAAATCCATACCAGGGCTCGTCTGTCCATAAAGAGGAGCCTGGTAGGCTACAGTCCATGGGGTCACGAAGAGTCAGACACGACTGAGTGACTTCACTTTCACTTTTCACTTTCATGCATTGGAGAAGGAAATGGCGACCCACTCCAGTGTTCTTGCCTGGAGAATCCCAGGGACGGGGGAGCCTGGTGGGCTGCCATCTATGGGGTCACACAGTGTCGGACACAACTGAAGTGACTTAGCAGCAGCTCCAACATTACATGTTGTTTTGAATAGAAAACTGTACCTATAATAAAGTCCTATACTTAAAAAACATTTCTGTATTTCAAAAGAGCTTACAAATTGATTAAAATATATTATGAGGGCCAGAAGTAAAGTACATTGTTATTATATACTGAGGGGCTATTATATCTTCGGAATCATGTTAAACACTTAAGGGGATGAAAGGAAGTTCAGAATTGACCCAATATTTATCCTTACGTTCTAACAGACACAAAAGTATGTTTCCAGTTTTCTCTAGACATCTAATACAATAGATGAATTATCACTTCCATAAGTAAATATAATGTTTACAAGTAATATGATATTATTTCAACCATTGATTTACTATAAGAAAAAAAATTTTAAGAAAATTTAAATAACTTTATCCTATCTCATCATCATGTTGAATTAGAAATTATTGGAGAAGTGAAATAATAATAGGATAAATGTTTTAAAGCAAGTGGGAAAAAAAATCCTAGGTATAACATAATTAATGATCAAATGGGTGGCATAGAAAATGTTTCAAATATTCACAAAGATTAATAATCATGGTTCAGTTGAGTTTAGTTGCTCAGTCATGTCTGAGTCTTTGCGACCCCATGGATTGCAGCACACCGGGTTTCCCGGTCCATCACCAGAGCTTCCTCAAACTCATGTCGATTGAGTCGGTGATGCCATCCATCCGTCTCATCCTCTGTCGTCCCCTTCTCCTCCTGCCTTCAATGGTCCCCAGAATCAGGGTCTTTTCCAGTGAGTCATTTCTTCACATCTGGTGGCTGAAGTATTGGAGTTTCAGCCTCAGCATCAGTCCTTCAATGAATATTCAGGACCAATTGCCTTCAGAATTGAGTGGTTTGATCTTACAGTCCAAGGGACTCTCAAGTCTTCTCCAACAACACAGTTCAAAAGCATCAATTCTTTGATAATCAGCTTGCTTTATAGTCCAACTCCCACATCCATACATGACTAGTGGAAAAACCATAGCTTTGATTAGACGGACCTTTGTTGGCAAAGTAGTGTCTCTGCTTTTTAATATGCTGTCTAGGTTGGTCATAGCTTTTCTTCCAAGAAGCAAGCATCTTTTAATCTCATGGCTGCAGTCACTATTCACAGGGATTTGGGGGCCACCCGAAATGAAGTCTGTCACTGTTTCCATTGCTTCCCCATCTATTTGCCTTGAAGTATGGGACCTGATGCCATGTTCTTCGTTTTCTGAATGTTGAGTTTTAAGCCAACATTTTCACTCTCCACTTTTCCTTTCATCAAGAGGCTCTTCAGTTCTTCTTCGCTTTCTGACATAAGGGTATCTGCATATCTGAGATTATTGATATTTCTCCCAGAAATCTTGATTCCAGCTTGTGCTTCACCCAGCCCAGCATTTTGCATGAGGTACTCTGCATGTAAATTAAATAACCTGGTTAACAGTACAAAACCTTGATGTAGCCCTTCCCAAATTTGGAACCAGTCTGTTGTTCCATCTTGATCTGCATACAGATTTCTCAGGAAGCAGGTCAGGTGGTCTGGTATTCCCATCTCTTGAAGAATTTTCCACAGTTTGTTGTGATCCGCACAGTCAAAGACTTTGGCGTAGTCAATAAACCAGAAGTAGATGTCTTTCTGGAACTCTCTTGTATTTTCTATGATCTAGAGGATATTGGCAATTTGATCTCTGGTTCCTCCACCTTTCTAAATCCACCTTGAACATCTGGAAGTTCACAGTTCACATACTGTTGAAATCTGGCTTGGAAAATTTTGAGCACTAATTTGCTAACGTGTGAGATGAGTGCAACGGTGCAGTAGTTTGAACATTCTTTGGCATTGCCTTTCTTTGGAATTGGAATGGAAACACCTTTTCCAGTCCTGTCGCCACTGCTGAGTTTTCCAAATTTGCTAGCATTGAGTGCAGCACTTTCATAGCATCATCTTTTAGGATTTGAAATAGCTCAACTGGAATTCCATCACCTCCCCTAGCTTTGTTCAGAGTGATGCTTCCTAAGGCCCACTTGACTTCGCATTCCAGGATGTCTGGCTGTAGGTGAGTGATCACACCATCATGGTTATCTGGGTCATGAAGATCTTTTTTTACAGTTCTTCTGTGTATTCTTGCCACCTCTTCTTAATATCTCCTGCTTCTGTTAGGTCCATACCATTTTTATCATATATTGTTGCCCATCTTTGCTTGAAAACTTCCCTTGGTATCTCTAATTTTCCTAAGGAGATCTCTAGTCTTTGACATTCTATTGTTTTCCTCTTTTTCTTTGCACTGATCACTGAGGAAGGCTTTCTTATCTCTCCTTGCTATTCTTTGGAACTCTTCATTCAAATGAGTACATCTTTCCTTTTCTCCTTTGCCTTTAACCTCTCTTCTTTTCTCAGCTATTTTTAAGGCCTCCTGAAACAACCATTTTGCATTTCTGCATTTCTTTTTTCTTGGGGATGGTCTTGATCACTGCCTCCTGTACAATGTCACAAACCTCAATCCATAGTTCTTCAGGCACTCTGTCTATCAGATCTAATCCCTTGAATCTGTTTGTCACATCCACTGTAGAATTGTGAGGGATTAGATTAGGTCATACCTGAATGGTCTAGTGGTTTTCCTTACTTTCTTCCATTTTAAGTCTGAGTTTTGCAATAGGAGTTCATGATCTGAGTCATAGTCAGCTCCCTTTTTTTTTTTTTTTCGCTGACTCTATAGAGCTTCTCCATCTTTGGCTACAAACAATATAAACAGTCTGATATTGGTATTGACCATCTGGTGATATCCATGTGTAGAGTCATCTCTTGTGTTGCTGGAAGAGTGTCTTTGCTATGACCAGTGCGTTCTCTTGACAAAACTTTGCTAGCCTTTGCCGTGCTTCATTCTCTACTCCAAGGCCAAACTTTCCCATTACTCCAGGTGACTCTTGACTTCCTACTTTTGTATCCCAGTCCCCTATGATGAAAAGGACATCTTTAAGTTGTTATTTCTATAAGGTCTTGTAGCTATTAGTTCTAGAAGGTCTTGTAAATATAGAATAAGCTCTTCTTCACCACCTGATGCAAAGAACTGACCCATTAGAAAAGACCCTGATCCTGGGAAAGATTGAGGCAGGAAGTAAAGGGGAGATGACAGAGGATGAGATGTTTGGATGGTATCATTGACTCGATGGACATGAGTTTGAACAAGCTCCGGGTGTGGTGAGGACAGGGAAGCCTGGTGTGCTGCAGTCCATGGGTCGCAAAGAGTTGGACACAACTAAGCCACTTAACTGACTGAAACATAATTCAATGTAAAATGATTAAATAAAACCACAAATCATAGAATTTATGACAACATAGGATATTGGTTTGAAATGGCTTCTGAAGTGAAGGAAAGCATTTTGAATCTGCCATGTTTGAGAACAAGTCCTTTTCTGAACTCTTCCTGATTTTTGCTTACTTGTTTCTTCTTTCCCTGAACATGTAGACTCTTTTAAAGTTCCAAGTTTATTTGACAGCGTGTGTATATGTGCTTAGTCTCTCAGTCATGTCCGACTCTTTGTGACCACATGGACTGTAACCCACCAGGCTTCTCTGTCCAGGGGGGTTCTCCAGGCAAGTATACTGGAGTGGGTTCCCATTTCCTCCTACAGCAGATCTTCCCTACTCAGGGACTGAACCTAAGTCTCTTGCATCTCCTGCATTGGCAGGCCAGTTCTTTACCACCTGTAAAGCCAGTTGAAGATACAGAGAAGAACAAAGATGTGCATTTGTATTTGAATATGTTTGTGCAATATGTGAGAAAGTATCAGTGGTTTAAATAGAGTATGTCCTCTACATATGAACTCTCATGAGTTTGTGTGTCCAATCAGTTAACTTAGCTCACATGTCTGGTGTACTGGAAGACTGTGAGTGGTTGTGCTTTTGTGTACTTTATTGTTCAGTACTGTGTAGAATACACAGTACAGTATCTTTTGCTTAAGCCCAGGATGTCTGGAAGCAAGTGTTAAAAAAAGCAGCAATGTAGCTGATCTGGCTGAAGAACTAAAGAGATTCATAACACAGGAAATGGCAAAGGGATTTTCTTTATCTGAGGAGGCACTGTTACATTTGAGACACAGGACCTGAACATAGATTGGTACATGAAGTTTGCTGCAGCCATTAAGAATACAATCCAGTGCTACCATGTCTTCTATGACAAGAAAAAAAGAGCTATTATCCAGACATTACTGGATCATTTTGTCAAGAGAATAGATAGAATTGAATCCAGCAAGGGTTCAGAACCTGTGCCATCTACATCAGGTGTGAATGAAATTGCAGCATGCCCTCTGACTCCTGTTACTGGTGATCTTTCAGTTCTACCATCTCCCACCTCCTGCAGTCAGTAAGTCTTCTTTCCTGGCCACTCAAGGCTAGCCTTATATGCCAATTATTGTACTGTGCTACTGTACTTTCCAAGGCACTGTACTGTAAGATTAAATATGTTTTCCTCATTTTTGTGTATGTTTTTTATGTATTGTTTGTGTGAACAGTATTATAAACCTAGTAAAGTATAGTACTATATAGCTGATTGTGTTATTTGGGTACCTAACCTAACTTCCTAACTTTGTTGGATGTATGAGCAAATGGGACTTATGAATGTGCTCTCAGAATGGAACTCATTCATATGAAAGGGACTCACTCTATGTACTGCCTGATGGTCTTCTCTCTTTAGCAGTTCTAAAGTTTGAGAAATTCCAGATTGAATTTAATAAAATTCACTCCTGGCCTAATTACCAAATTTTGAATTCATTTTTTCACTTGTTAAATATTTCTACTTATATGCCTTATCATTTTATAATAAGTTCAAATTATATCATTCAAACTCGCTTCCAGAGTCAATCAACTACCTTAGCTCTGGCCAGACCCTCTCTTTGCATACCATCCACCTTGACTAAAAGTTCAGTACCAATGAAACATCTTGGTGTTTCAGGACATATTTCAAATCCTCTCTCCAGCATAACACCTTCTCAAGTTCTATCAGTTTTTATTTCCTCTCATTCTCCTGTGTCAATTTGTCTATACTTTTTCTGATGATAATTCAGGTCTTTCCCTAGTGTTAGCTTTTAATTTATACTTTCAAACTCATAGTATGGTTAATGTTCCTTGCTTGAAGTTTGATTTTCCTAGATCAATATGTCACTTTATTTTGTTTGTTTGTTTTTTAATTTTTTAATTGAAGGATAATTGTTTTACAAAATTTTGTGGTTTTCTGTCATACAGCAACAAGAAGCAGCCATAGGGAACACCCATGTTCCCTCCTTCCTGCACCTCCCTCCCATCTCCCTGCCCTGTCATAGAGCTCCTGTTTGAGTTCCCTGAGTCACACAGCAAATTACCATTGGCTATCTGTTTTACATGTGGTATTGTAAATTTCTGTTTTACTTTCTTCATACGTCTCTCCTTCTCCCTCCTGTCCTCCCCTCATGTCCATAGGTATGTTCTCTATGTCTGTAAAAACAGCATATATATCAATATGCCATTTTTAAGGCATATACCATGTTTAATATAAAGTGCTTACATATTGAATAAAGGAGCGTCAAATTCTGCCAGTATACTGAGATAGGCACTGGGATTATAACTTCCTGTAGAAAACACAAAATAGAGGTCAAGAATCAATTTGTATATTTCTCAGAGTTTCCAATATTGTCAATATTGTACCATAATATTCACATTGTATGTATACATATAAATATTGAGACAGATAAAAATTCACATTATTTCAATTTGAATGTTACAATTTTATGTTAAGCATTACATAGATAATATTTCATTGCTAGATAATATTTCATTAATTTCATTCTGTATATTTACTGAGCATCTACCAGAACTACTAATGGTTCCTTTTCATGAGAAGTTTAGGACTTATGGGAAAATTAATCAGTGAAAAGTGTTAGTTACTCAGTTGTGTCCAACTCTTTGCGACCCCATGGACTGTCGCTTACCAGGCTCCTCTGTCCATGGAATTCTCCAGGCAAGAATACTAGAGTGGGTTGCCAGTTCCTTCTCCAGGTGATCTTCCCAACCCAAGGATCAAACCTGGGTCTCCATTGCAGATAGATTCTTTTACCCTCTGAGCCACCAGGGAAGCCCCAAATTAATCAGTAGATCATACAAATTGGTATCATCTGGAGGTATGATAAATAATATGAAGACTAGCTTAGTCCATTCGGCCTGTTTTGAAACAAAAATTTCATAGTCTAAGTGGCTTGAACATCAGACAAATCTTTCTCATAGTTCTAAAAGCTAAGAAGTCCAAGATAAGCTGCCAGCAGATTTTGTTTCTGATGAGAGCCCACTTCCCTGCTCATAGATGGCCATCTTCTTATTTCTTACTTACTTTCCAAATCCGCACATGTGAAAAGAGCTAAATTGCTCTCTGCTGCTGCTGTTACGTCACTTCAGTCATGTCTGACTCTTCGCAACTGCAGCCGACCAGGCTCATCTGTCCATTAGATTTTCCAGGCAAGAGTACTGGAATGGGTTGCCATTGCCTTCTTCGAAATTGCTCTCTAGGGTCTCTTTTATAAGGAATTTAATCCCATTCATGAGTCTCCACCTTTATGACCTGATCAACCTCTCAAGAACCTTATCTCGTAATACTATCATGTTATAGCTCAGGATCTCAACATAAGACTTTTGGAGGGATACAAAGATTTGATATACTACAGAGCATGTCTATTGACATGCAAATGGAAAACAAAAGTCACCAGCAGAGATGAAGAGGTCAAGGAAAGTTTTCCTAGAGAAATTAATTCTGATTTAAGAATAAAAAAAAAAGTTTGGGTCACTGCTCAGGGAAGAGTTTTGAGGTAAAAGAAGCAACACAGAACATTTAGCAAGAGAAAGAGTGATGCACTTAAGAAAATGAAAGTTGACTAGTACGGCTGAGCAGAATCAAGGAAGGGCCATGTCCTGCAAAACGAGGCTAGAGAGTAATTGAGGACACGTCATGCAAGGTCAGGTAACTTATGTAGAGGACTTCTATCTTTATTACAAGGAAAATGAACATCCATGGAAAGAAGTTGTGTTTGTGTGATTGCAGGGGGTGAGTCTGCATAGTTAAACATTTGCAATTCAAGAACGTCATTCTCACTGAGGCCCAGACACTAAAGAATCTGCCCTCAACGAGGGAGACCCGGATTCCACCCCTGAGTAGGGAAGATCCCCTGGAGAAGGGAATGGCACTGACTCCAGTATTCTTGGGGCTTCCCTGGTGGCTCCGACATGGAGCAAGGAATGGTTACCCACGCCATTATTCTTGCCTGGAGAATTCCATGGACAGAGGAGCCTGGTGAGCTATAGTCCAAGAGGTTGCAAAGAGTTGGACATGCCTGAGTGACTAACACACTTCACTGCTCAGGACAGGACTAGAGGGGTGGCCGAGTCATCTAAGAAACTATTATAACCAGGACCCAGTTTTGACCAGAGTTGTTTCGGGAGGGTTTACTAAGTGGGTTTGAAATGAGCTTAGGGGGTAAAATTGACCAGAATTGGTTATAGTTGGATGTGGGTGTGATAAAGAAGGAAATGTTAGGATGACTTCAAATATTCTACTTGTGTTATGGATAGATTGTGATGCCATTTTTTCAATGTATGTTTTGATCTTAAGTTTGGTTTTGGGTATTATTGAGTCTAGAATGTCAAATCCCATTAGCAATGCCAAACAGACACATGGGAAATATAACTCTTTCGGATTCAGAGGAGAACTATTTGGTGTTGATATTTATTTGAGGGATGTTGTTTGTAGGTACAACCTCATGCCAAACCTATTGTTGCATCAGGACCTGGGAGAGAGTATAAAATAAGGACAAAAATACAGTGCTCTGAGTGCTTTGGCAGTAGTAAAATGCAATATTAAACTAGTTATGTATTACAAAAAGTGTGAAATTATGAATCAAAAGTATCATTGTTTTTATAGCAATTTTATCATGTGTTATTTTGTACTATTATACTAAAGCAAAGTATAATGTGAATATTTTATGCTTATATGAACAATAGTCTCTCTGGTTACATTGGTAAGGAAGGGTGAATTCTCCAAGTATCCACCCCATGTTCTTAAATATTTATTTTAAAATGACAAATAATTGCATTTTCTCTATAAATGTAAATAAACAGGTATATCACAATTCTATTTATTAAAAGCTAATATTGGAAGAGTTTAGTAATAATGTATTATATTGCAATCAATAACACATGTTTATTACTCGGATTTGATTTTATGGAAATTTTGGTGGTTGTTTATTAGCAAATTTTGAATTAATGCCCAGCTTCCCTTAAATCCTACCCAAACTTTGAATTCTTTCTTTTTAATAATATCCCTAATAAGAAGAGACCTTTCTCAAAATATTTTTAAGTAAGACATTATTAAAACCAAAAAGCTGTTGCTGTATATGACATAAATAGAGACCACAGAATTTTTAACAGTAGATGAAATTCTATAAGGCACAGTCTGAAAACCAACAAAAGGTATTATGAAATGATATTACTGTTATTGAGTTAGAATATGTGTTGAAGAAATAATTTTATGTACTTTATTATGCATAATGGAAGTATTATGTGTCTGAGATATATAATGTATAAAGAAGGATTATCATAAATTGTTTTTTTTAAATAGGATATTCTAAAGAGATAGTTGTTTCTTCTTTACAATACCAATATATTTCTCCCCATTTCTGTGGTTGGGGCATTCAACTGTATCACTGACAATATTTCCAAAAGACATTGAATTCTATCAGGAAAAGTGTGAGGCTTTTTTCTTTTAACTAATTTTTAAATTACATGGTTACAAATAAGCATCATTTTAAGCCTTGTCGTTTGGTTTAGGAAGCTATCTAGGAGCAGGGACCTTGTTTATTTCAACAGACAATAACTGTTGCAATGATTCAAATACTGTATGGAGATAGTAAATACTAGTCTTTGGGCCTCAAATTTCCATTAAAAACGTGAAAGATTCTCAGTGCTGAGACTGAAGGATTTAGCTGCTTTGTTGTAATAACCAAACGGTTTCAATAGTAGAATGTGCAATATTTTAATAAAATCCCACCTATTTGTATATGCATATTTATTTTGCTGTCAATCTGAGGTATTCCAAACAGTGAAAAATGTAGATGAAACAAATGTCATGGTGTTTTATATTGCCAGGAAAATGGATTAATACCTTTTCATCTGAATTTATTTAATCCAAAACTCATGGCAATGTTAGGAAAACTAAAGTCTGTATGCTGCTGTTGCTTGCTGCTGCTAAGTGGCTTCAGTCATGTTCGACTCTGTGCGACCCCATAGACGGCAGCCCACCAGGCTCCTCTGTCCCTGGGATTCTCCAGGCAAGAATACTGGAGTGGGTTGCCACTTCCTTCTCCAAGGCATGCTTGCATGCTAAGTCGCTTCAGTTGTGTCCAACTGTATGCATCCCTATGGACAGCAGCGCACCAGGCTCCTCTGTCCACAGGATTCTCTAGGCAAGAATATTGGAGTGTGTTGCCATTTCTTTCTCCAAAGTCTGTATGAGAACTGGGAAAACACTTTCTGTAAAGTGAATAAATGAAAGCGAGCAAAGCAAAAAGTAAGGAAAAACAGATATAAGGTTAATAAGATCTCTAAATGTGATCCAAAAGGACTGTAATTTTGCATAATTAATTTGTTGTGATTCATTTGCTTTAATACAAATTATAAGAATGTTTTTATGTGTGTTTCATGAACTTACTATAAGATACTAATAATTGGATATATATTTATATATTGTGATCAAAATATTCTTGTAATCTAGTCTTCCACAATCATCAACCAAAACCTTAGAAATTAAATCTGAACCTGTGTACTCAGAAAATTATTCTTATATTTTGGTGTCTTTTTAGTTTGGTTGTTGAGAGTCAGTTCTCACACATACTTTATTTTCTCACCATGTGTAGCAGAGACCTGTTATTTAACTCACACATGAGTGTGAATATCTGCCCCACCTTCTAGTCAATCACTGTCCTTCAACTGAATGGAGAGCCAAAGCATAAGTGCTCAGCTCAATGTTTAAGTCATGAGAGATTAGGGATAACCTTGGAAAGTTAAACTTACGGTGCTCTCCTTTGCACAAAAATGTCTTCAAAGTACCATGATGCTGTAACATATAACCATATTTTCTTGATTATTTTACAAGCCTGTGTCATCTCTGAATCAGTAAAACTTTGATGTTTGTGGGGGACTTCACTCCTCATCCTCCCTTTCATTAAAAAAAAAAAATTCTAGGGTCAGAAAAAATGTTGGATTTTAATTTCCATTCCTTACACGATACTTTTCTTTCTTCTTGACTCCATTTAGGAGTGGATAAGTATACTCTTTTTTGTCTACTCAAAAAAAAAGTTGCATAAAAAGAGAATTGTGAATCAAGTTTTATTTGGGGCAAAATAAAGACTATAGCCTAGGAGACACCATCTCAGATAGCTCTGAGAACCTACTCCAAAGAGTCACGGGGAATGGTCAGTATATATGTAATTTTGTTGAAGGGAGAGTGCATGCAATCAAGTACCTATTTTTAGCAGAAGATTTCTCCTAGTCTCGTGAAAAGTACACTAGTTATGAGGAATAATCGTCACCATGAAGTATTTTAGTGTTTTTCAAGATATGAGGAAGTATAAGAATTGGGCTCCTAAAATCAGCTTCTGACATCTAACTCTCTGAAGACCTGTCCTGACAGTTGTAATAACCTCCTCCTCCCCCAGCACAGAGTACCTCATTTCTGCTGTCTGCCTTGAACTCCTTTCAGGGGGTGTTGAAAATCAGCAGCTGTAGCAGTACATAATTTATTCTTTGTGGAGGTAGGTGGCAAGTGCCAATTTGTAGTTGACATTTTTAAATTAAGTAGATTATTCTGGAGTATTTTTTCCAGGCTTATTTCCTGATCAGCTAAGGAAGATGATAAATAAATGTAACCAATTCTGTCATCAAAAATCAAAGATAATTTTCAAGGCTATCTTTTATTGAGAGTTGTAGTAGCCACTCTTTCCTAGTCTAGGATGATAAGTTTCATAGGTCAATTTTGGTCACAGGAATTTACAGCAAACACAATTGAATGGGAGAAATCAAATAGCATAAACCTACTTATACATGACTTGAGTTCCCTGTTTTATTCCTTTGTTTGTTTTGCTTTGTTTTCTTTTGGCATGGGACAGGATATTTAGGTAGAAATGACTAAATCCATCTATAACTGAGTTATATTAAATATATCAATAGTAAACCTGAGCTTGCTTTCTGGCTCAGATGGTAAAGAAGCTGCCTACAATGTGGGAGAATTGGGTTCTATCCCTGGCTCAGGAAGATCCCCTGGATAAGGGAATGGCTACCCACTGCAGTATTCTTGCCTAGAGAATCCCAAGGACAGAGGAGCCTGACAGGCTACAGTCCATGGGGTCAAAAAGAGTCAGACACAACTTAGAGACTAACACTTTCACTTTCGGGCTTCCCTCATAGCTCAGTTGGTAAAGAATCCTCCTGCAATGCCAGAGACCTCAGTTCAATTCCTGAGTCAGGAAGATTCCCTGGAGAAGGGATAGGCTACCCACTCCAGTATTCTGGGATTTCCCCTGTATCTCAGGTAGTAAAGACTGTGCCCGCAATGCGCAATACCTGGGATCGATCCCTGGGTTGGAAAGATCCTCTGGAGAAGGGATAGGCTACCCACTCCAGTATTATGGCCTGGAGAATTCAATGAACTGTATAGTCCATGGGTTCACAAAGAATTGGACACAATTGAGCAACTTCCACTCTCTCTGGCCTAATTTTGAAGATCAGGGGATAGATATTTCCAGGATACAGCAAAGTCAAGACTCCTTTCTCCTGTAGCTACTGCATCTTGTGATCATATCTCTAAACTAGAACATACCACAGGCTTATATTCAAGCAATTCCATGAAAATTGATATTATCATTAAATTGGTATAAATGTCATTCCAGAGGCTCTATCAGCCATTTATGGAAAGGCTAGATTTAAAACAGAAGAAATGACTTAATCTTGCATGTAAGCATATTAGTCATCTCTGAGTATAAAGGGACATTTAGCTGTTTCATACAGCTTGTAAGTGCTTTACTAAAATGTGTAAATCCAATTACTTTTCTTTTTGAAGCCTTTAGTTTGAGGGTTGATAATATTTCTATAAATGTTACTATTCCTTTTGCTGAGATTAACTGTCCAAAAGGACCTTGATAATCTCAAAGAAACTGTAATTCTCTCTTTTTGTCATTGAAATAATTGCTGTCTCCTTGAAATGTAGATGAATTTAACCCATAAGAACGGGAGAATTTTCTGTGTAGAGACATGTTAAAGTTTTATTTTAGATCTTACTGTTTTACAAATAGTGTTAATCATAAGATATTTGGAGGAATTTGGTTTATAAGAAAAGTTACCAAACTAGTCACTAAGTTATTTTGTGTCATTGTAGTAGCAAATCTAAATCAAATTATTATTGACATGAGACTGATGCTAAAGCTGAAACTGCAATACTTTGGCCACCTCATGCAAAGAGTTGACTCACTGGAAAAGACTCTGATGCTGGGAAGGTTTGAGGGTGGGAGGAGAAGGGGACAACAGAGAATGAGATGGCTGGATGTCATCACCGACTCAATGGACATGAGTTTGAGTGAACCCCGGGAATTGGTGATGGACAGGGAGGCCTGGCGTGCTGTGATTCATGGGGTCACAAAGAGTTGGACACGACTGAGAGACCGAACTGAACTGAAGCAAAATGTCACTTAAAAAAAATTCATAACCTAGAAGTTGACAATTATGTTTATTTTAAAATTATGTTTACTGTGATCCACATTTTGTTTCTTTTTTTTTTTTATTGGAGGCTAATTACTTTGCAATATTACATTGGTTGGTTTTGCCATACATTGACATGAATCTGCCCCGGGTGTACATGTGCTCCCCCTCTTGAACCCCCCTCCCATCTCCTTCCTCCCCATATCCTCCCTCTGGGTCATCCCCGTGCACCAGCCCCGAGCATCTTATGGGTGGGAATCTGGAGAATTTCAAGCCTGGGAGGCAGCCGCATCTCAAGTAATCCTGAGAAAACTGTTTCAAGGAGACAGGTGGGGAGAGGGGTAGGAGCCAGGGTACATAGAAGTTTTGCAATACAGGGCAGGTAGCATGACCATCAGAAGATTATTATTAATTAAGAAAACCAGATAACCTAAGTTAAGGGATTTAGCACTTTTCATGCAGGGAAGAGTCAAGTCTGTGGTTCACTGAAATCATCCCTTTGGTATGTACCTCAGCTATTCGGGACCTGTATCCTGTGTTTTCATATCCTGAACTCCTAGGGGCTCACTGAAGAGAGTGGCTGTGGTCTAATGGCTGCTAGAAGGCAGGTATTCGTCTCCTTCCTGAGTTCCTTCAGGGCTCACCAGCTCACAAGGAGTCAGGTGGGGGGTGGGAATCTCTGATGACTATGACATTCTTGTTCACTGATATGGCAGAGAATATCCCATTTTCAAAATTATTCTTTTAATTATTGGTAAAGATTTCTAAAGTTCTTTGAAAGTTAAAAAAAAAAAAAGATCAAGTGTTGACATGAACATTGAGCTATAGACCTCAGTTTATCTCTGTGGGGAAAAGTGTGCTTCTTATTGAATGGATTCATTTGAGTAAAATTAAATAAATCAATATCTATTCAATTTGATTTAGGAATATGTTTCAAGGAAGCTATAAAACTGATTCCTTGAAATAATTAACCTTAGGTTTAATGTAAGTCATGCATGGAAACCTCCATGGATTCAGAAGGAAATTGATTCCAATACATAGAAAGAATGAAAGTGAAAATGAAGTCGCTCAGTTGTGTCCGACTCTTTGCCACCCCATGGACTGTAGCCTACTAGGCTCCTCCATCCATGGGATTTCCAGGCAAGAGTATTAAAGCGGGTTGCCATTTCCTTCTCCAGGGCATCTTCCCAACCCAGGGATGGAACCTGGGTCTCCCACACTGTAAGCAGATGCTTTTACTGTCTGAGCCACCAGGGAAGCCCATAGAAAGAATGATAAAACCCAATTTATATTTATACTAGGTAAACTTTTTATCATATTTAAACAACATGTTGTTAGACTTCAACATGGGGAGAAAATCTGTAACGATGGTTCACACATGTTTAACAACTGGATTTATTTTTATCTTAAAGTTTTATATTAATTCTTTAGAATCATAATTGCAAGAGGTTATTGAATTGAATCTGTTTTATAAATTAAAACCCTTAAAAGTAGAAAATCTACCTAGTCTACTAGATCAGTGAATAGTTAGAAAGAAATAGTTTATAATTCATATAATTCTTATGAATTATAAAAGATTTTGCAGTACTGGCTTTAAATCACAAACTCCTGGATGCAAAATGTGTGTTCACTTGTTGTTAAATGCAAGTAAGCCATAATCTCTGAACTTTTGTTTCTGAATAGAACTGCTGAAATCAAATGACATATATATTCTAGTAACAGAGAGCTTGTGATATTTGTTAACACATTTAAAAATACCTGCTACCTGGTAAGCACTGTGCTATTAACTTTATTTACTTTTCCTTGCATTTAGCAATCCTCTATACAAGGCAAGTGTTTACTGTACCCAATTCATGACATTTGTGTGTGTGTACATGCTAAGTCTCAGTTACCACATATAAAGTGAAAGTGAAGGTTGCTCAGTCATGTCCAACTCTTTGTGACCCCATGGAATTCTCCAGGCCAGAATACTGGAGTGGGTAGCCTTTCCCTTTCTCCAGGGGATCTTCCTGACCCAGGAATCAAACCAGGGTCACCTACATTGCAACAGATTCTTTACCAACTGAGCTATGAGGGAAGCTACCACATATAAGCACTTGCCAAATGGTCACAAAACTAGTGCAGAGCCAGCTTCTTAACCCATGTATAGCTTTTCTGTTTCTTATTGTCCAAGGGCATAGAAACTTGTAAAAAATATTCTTTTTTTCACTTCCCTTTGCAATATGTGTACATTAGTTTTAAGCATTTCTCAATTTTTGAAATTTAAATAAACAATAGAGTTTAGCTTCTAGTGGGGGCTTCTTTTGTTGCAGGGCACAGGATCTAGTCGCATGAGCTTCAGTCGTGGCAGCAGGCGGGTTCAGTAGTTGCTGCTTGTGGGCAGGCCCTAGAGCATGCAGGCTTCAGTAGTCGTGTGCCGACTCACTAGTTGCACTGCACGGACTCACTAGTTATGGTGTGCGGTGTGCGGGCCCCCTAGTTGTTGTTCACCGGCTCTAGAGGAACACAGGAGGAGCAGACGTTCCAAGAAGTCGGAGTCTTGCCCAAGACAGTGGTATGAAAGAGCACAGTCTGTTTAGTTAAATATAGAGACTGATTGCCTAAGAACAACAGATAATCAAGGGTCTTGGATGCCATTTGAAGTTTGGATTTTCTTCTGGCAATACAATTACCAGCAAATCATTCAAATAGAGAAATCAACATCTGTTATACCAGAGCAATTATTCAATTATGATTTCTACAGAGTAACTGTGCCTCAGATGCACTGAAAGATGCTAGCTGATGACATCTTGTTTGTTAGCTTCATACATTTGGCTATATTGGAGGTTATCATAAATTATAATATCTTTTATTACTTTAGCATGACTGTGTTATTGCCTTTGGATGAGTTTCCAAAGGTAAGTGTGGGTTTTGTGTTTTCACACGAGAAGTAACCTCCTCGCTTTACTGGCACAGATGTTCAAGACATTTTTCAGGGCCCCTCCCCAGGGGCAGACTGTAGGGAGAACATGTCCCTGGGTTCACAGTGCAGGAGGCCAAATACAGTCATGGTGTTAAAAAAAAAAAAAAAGAAAAAAAAATAATCTGCTAAAGGAAAGTGTTCACTTGAATCCCTCTCAGAAGTTTACTAGAAAGCAACTTTAAAATACCTTTTGAATGAGGTTTGCCTTGAGGACATGAAAGAGTATTCAGTTGTTTTAAGTTGTTTCAGAAACTGTTACATATATAGTTACTTGCCTTACACATGTGTCCAGGTCAAATAAGGCATGTCATACATTTATTTCAGCATTTTTCATCTGAATTTTATAAAACTAGGCGTCTGAAGTCACTTTGAGAAATTTGAAAAAGGCACATGAAGCGTCTAGCTTATTCTGCCACCTTGTGGATAAAATAGTAAACTCTTTACACCAACAATTTCCAAATAAAGTATTTTTTTACCTTAGGAAATTCCCAGTATTTCATAAATAGGAACCACTAAGAACACTGTTTTTAAATATATGTTTTTGATAAATATGTAGATATTTAAGGCAATATAGTGCTTTCTTTGGCGCTTTCCTGGCGACTCAGATGGTGAGAAATCTGCCTGCATTGTGGGAAACTCAGGTTCGATCCCTGGGTCAGGAAGATCCCCTGGAGAAGAAAATGGCTACCCACTCCAGTAGTCTTGCTGGAGAATTCCATGGACAGAGAGCTTGGCGGGCTACAGTCCATGAGGTTGCATAGTCCTACATGACTGAGTGACTAACACACACACAATGATTTCTTTGACATGTAAAGAAAGGACAGCAAATTTAAATTGCATGTTCCTGGGACACATGTAAGGATAGAAAGCTAATGTAATTAAATGCTGCAATTATTAAATGAGCATTTGAAGGGAGGTGATGCTTTCCCAAGACCACAATCTCTTTAGGCTTGCTATTTGAATGCTGTCAAAAAATGATACAGTGGCATCAAGATCAAAGCTTAGTTCATTCAGAGACAACAGCTAATGTCTAGAGAATATCTGAAATACATATTCTCTCTTTAACACCATGAATTGTAGCCTAGAGAATTTCATTTAACTATTTGTCTTATCTTTAACCCACATATTTTTGCCCTATACCACATAAGAACAATAGATGTGATTTTAACCTTCTCATTCAATAGTATCTTTTGCCACAAAAAGGTATTTGTTTTTAAGTGGCTCTGGACTGCTTTTGAGTTCATGCTTTAAAACTATTTCAGAGCTAGGAAACATTAATTTCATTAGAATCAAATTTTGACAATAGAAATATATTAACTTCTAATTCATTGGCTGGCTAATTGATCTTCCCTCACATGCTCCTAACACTATCTCACTCATATCCACCTGTATACTTGCCAGGTAATTAATCTCTTTTATTTTGAATTTCTGATTGTTTAAAAAAAATAGCCTAGACCCAGAAGATTTGTGGGGTTTTTTATCTTAATTCTTCAATCTCTCCTAGTGTAAATGATTTCCCTCATTTGGGAATATACTTGAATTAATATTTTTGTTTCACATATTAAACACTTGCAATTGCTGAACCAACAAACCTGGATACTTGATAGCCTCCTGTCCTCTCTACTCCTATGAAGACCTTGAGCCCCAGGGCATGGGACTCAACCACTGGGGCCAGAGAAACTCTGTTTTTTGTTTGTTTTTTAAACCATTGTTGATCTTTTGAGAAGTAGGCCTTTTAAATAGAATTACTGTGGTTCACCTGGCTTCCCTGGTGGCTCAGAGAGTAAAGAATCTGCTTGCAATGCTGGAGACTTAGGTTCAAGCCCTGGGTTGGGAAGATCCCCTGGAGGAGGACATGGCAGCCCACTCCAGCAGTCTTGACTGGAGAAACCCCATAGACAGAGGAGCCTGGCAGGCTACAGACCATGGGGTTGCAAAATGTCGGACTCAACTGAGTGCTTCACAGCACAGCACAGGACAGCACTCTGGTTCATCAGCCTTTGTCTTCACTTCTCTTTCAGGAACGATCTCACAGTCCAAGGTTAATATCCAACTTCTTGATGTGCCTATCTAGTCTTTCTTCTGTCTGATTTCCCTTGTGTCCCTCAGCATGAGTGTATGTATCCATGTGTATCTGCCAGATCTTTTAATCAAAGCTTGTGATCAACTCAATTATCTCAATTGCCTGTTCATTTTCCCCTGTAAGAGGATTATAAAAAGGTGACAATATATCCAAGTTTGTCAGGACAATCCCAAATTATGCCTATTATCCTGACTCAACTAGTGAAATGCATGTTCATTCCCAACATTGTCTTGGTTTGGACAATAAATTATATTACACTTAATATAATATATATTTACTTCTTAAGTGAGAGTATATTTACATCTTCATCAAGATCAGGTTTGACCATGTGACATGTTTTATCCAATGAGATATGAGTTAAAGAGACCAATCCTGACTCTGAGAAGAAGCTTTAAGAGTCAGTGCAAGTTTCTTTGAGATCTTTTGATCTGTCTCTGTGCCACAGGAATAGCCTATTTCATATTAGAACTGTCCCTTCAGCCTGAGTTCTGGATTGAGAAGCACTTCATTCTGGCCCAGAGGAAAGCTACAGCTACCAGCTGCCATCCACATGTTGCATGTATGACAAATGTATGTTATTGAGAACTACTAAGATTTGGGCATTTTTTTAGTACTTTAGAATCATGTAGCAAAAGCTTCTTTATTTGTTTATTATCCCTTGATTCTTAAATCTTAAAAGCAAGCCTCATGGGTGTCCCGATTCATTTTTTTATGAACAATTCTGTACCTATTTCTGGCATACACTGGAAAGCAGCATGCTGTTAGGCAAGAGTTAACTTTGAAACCGCATCAAACAGTAGAAAGATGGGAAACTAGGAAGAGAAGGAGGCTTTTAGCAGCAACTTGTGCCATTACTGCCCCCATCTCTAACCCTCTGATGGGATAAGCTCACCATCATTTAATTTTGTTTGCTTGTTTTTGCATACCTCACAGTCATGCATCTTTTCTCCCAATTCTGAATATCTACTGCCAGGTTGATAAATTAAACCCATAGAAAAATAAATACTTTTCTGAAAATGTGTAAAGAAAATCAAATATGCTGGTACAGCAAAACTGGAAGAGAACAATCCTGTATGAAATCTAGGCAGAGCCTAACAACTCTTGCCCTACTCGCTCTTAGTAAAGCAGTACACCACTTGTGGGATGTGTTTTTAGGTTCAGTGCAAGCTCCGCCTTTCCGCACATATTCTCTTACCACCAGGTGGCTCTCCAAGCCTACCAGTTCAATATGTACAAGAGATATTTTCAGTATATGCTTTCTTTTTGTAAAATTCTATATTTATTTATAATTAACTCTTGTTGGAGTACAATCCATTTACAAATGTTGTGTTAGTTTCTGCTGTACTATACAGCAAAGTGAATCAGTTATACATATACCCATTCTTTTTTAAGATTCTTTTCCTATAGGTCATTACAGAGTATTGAGTTCCCTGTGCTATACAGCAGGTTCTTATTAGGTATCTACTTTATATATACAGTATATATTCTCAGTATTTCCAAAAGATCACATTTTTACTTTCCTGGAAGAGACTAAATGATCACTCTCTGGAATACTGAATGTTCATTCAGTCATTTATTTCTCAATAATTAAAGGCTTACGTGAGGCTCTGCTGTGTAACTTGCTTCATAGCATAAGAACAGAATGTCTCCTACTCATACTTTAGTTCTTGCCAGCCATGTCCCAAATACTCCATAAGTGTTACTTATTGTTAATAATTTATGCAACTCGTTTTTGTAACAAGACCATAATTGAGTAATATTTTGTACTTTGTGTCCTTCTGTATTATACAATTGTCCAGAGCAGGGTGTAAGCAGATGCTCTTATCCTCCGTCAGTAAAGATTGGGGCCACTGATGCTATCACACTCAGGTATTGGAAACAGTGAGTGTAAACGAGGTGTACCAGGAGGAATTCTAAATTAAAAAGACAAAGAAGAAGAAATTGTACTGCTATCAGAAGGTTAAAGGGATTTAAATACAAGCCTATCAAAGAGATTGACACAGAACTAAAGAATTAACCAAAGAGATTATAGAACAATCAGAAAAGTTATTCCCCAAAAGTCGGTTGTAAGAAATTTTTAAAGGGAGAGCATGATGATTAGTTTCAAATATTAGAAAAAAAAAATCAAGTGAGATAAGGATAGAAAATTCCTCCATACATTTGAAAATTGGGATATTATTGGTAATAATAACAGTGGGGTGATAAGAATACTAGTCAGATTAAAATGGGTTCCAGAGTCACTGGTTGTAAAGAAGTGAAGGAAAATGAGAAAGAGGTAGCTAGGCAGAGAAATAATCAAGTTATAGATAGTTTCCTTTGTTTAATGTAAAGAAAGACTGAGCATGTTTTTAGACTAAGAGAAAGAATTCAAGAGAGTCAGAGAGTCTTATGGTATGTTGGAAAGAGCGGATAATTCACTGCAATGCAGCTTTTCACTCATTAAGCTGACAAAATGTTTAATTTTGCTTTCTTGACTAAAAAATTGCGGAAAGAGCTACTCTCATATATTGTCCATGAGAGTGTAAATTTCTCATAGCCTCCATTTAAGGCCACAGTGGGGCATTTTTCTCATTAAAAATGCACATCATCTTTTATCAAGCATATCCGCTTTTAGAAATTTATCCCAAATTCACATATATGTGAAACAATGCACACTCAAGATTATTTGATTTGTTCATATTGGGTAAAAGTGGCATACCCATCAATAGTCAGTGATTTAATCAATTCATGATACATACAAACAAAGTAGAATGCAGCTTTAGGAAACAAATGACTAAGCTGTATATTTACTAGTACAGAGAGATTTCCAGGACACATGATGATAAAAATATAGTGAGTGATGGTGTGTATAAGCTGACTATACATCGTGTATAATGAAAATGGAATCAGAATAGATATTCATTTTTGTTTGTATATAGACAGAGAGGCTATGCAAAGACTCAGAAGTAACTAAAACTGATGGTCACCTTGTCTGGTGGATGGATGGTGGTAAGGAAAATTGTATGGAAATTTGGCTGGAGGGGAACAGGGGTAGGTGGGTACTTTCCACTTCATTCCTTTATATTTTGAAATTGCTTTCTTTCAAATTTTTAAAAATATATTAAAAATAATTATAAATGAAACCTTGAAGAAAAAATGAAAAAGTATGGGATTATAGGTTTAAAATTTATTTAATCTGGATGAGAGAGATAGCTTTCTGAAAGTACCATTTATGCTAAGACTTGATGTGTAAGTAGCAGCGGACCAGGTGAGGTGGAGTTGGAGAGGGGGGTGAGCATGACCAGCAAGTGGTGATTGACCTACCAAAAAAGGAGAGAGGCAGGCAGAGAAAGGGGATACAGGTGTGGGAACCTCAATAGACAGTGGGAACAGTGAGGAGAGGATGCACAGAGAGACGCTGTGTCTCTGAAGATGGAGCATGAAGGAAGGGGTAAGAAGGCAGAGGAGAAGAAGGGAGTGAGAGAGCTGAGGCAGTGAGAGAAAGGAAGCTGGAAAGAAGTAAAGGAAGATAGAGAGGAAGAGAAGCAGGGGAGAAGGAAACATCTAGCTGTGGACACAGAGCCATACCGAGGATGAGAAAGGAATGTGCTCAGGGAGAGAGAATGAAGGAATGAAGGCTTCTAGGGGGAGTGAGAAGGGGACGGATGGGAGACCAGATGACCTAAAAAGAAACTTGCATGCTAGATAGTCAGTTAGAGGTGTCTGGCCTCTGGCTGTGAGATCCTGGATGGCAGAGGGTGACCTGTAGAACTGGGTATCATCGGCAGGGTTAGTGGAAGGCTTTGCAACAGCTGGCATACAACACACCAGGTCTTGAATGAGCGGTGGGTTCAAGAATGAGTGAATAACATTTCTGCATCTACTGGATTCATATTTATATGTCTGCTTTCAATCTAAGAACAAACTTTAGCAACTATGCTAACAGTAAATCTAGTTATCAACTTGATATGAACTGTCAGGTTTCAAAAGGAGTTACAGTGAAAAAATGAAGAAGTGGAAATCTATAAAATCCTAGAATTATGACCTTTTCTTTATATGCCTTGATCATTTCTAGATGGAAAACCAAGTATTTGAAAATACCAAGGGAAGAAATTTGGAGAGTGAGAGTCAAATATGAGGACAAGGATATTTTCTTGGCCTTTTAAAAACTTAATGATTATTTTTAGAGTGTATATGCACAGAGTATATAATTTAATGAATGAAATATACTGATGGGAATGAAATTACAAAATCACTTATGTGAATACATATCAACACATCAGCCAGATACTTTTAAAAAATGCCTGCATACAAATTGGCCAGAATGATGCACAGATATTTAGTAACTCTTTTATGAAATGTTACATAATGAAAATGTGCATCTGAGCCAATGATTTTATTCAAGTTTTACTAACTTTCAGTGAACATGGAGTAGGACAAATCCTTGGTTATGGCATTTTTAATAGACAAATAACATGGAGGATATGATTAGATATGATTTACAAATGTTTGTCCACCTATGTCTATAGAGAATTCTAAGATGTTATTATATCATCTCAAATCAAAGTTGCAAAATACTGAAAAATAAGACACTGGGGAAGCAAATTGCTACCATCTAAAGGAATGTCTTCTGAGCAGCCACAAATACCACTTCTGGTTGAGAGGAAATTTGCATCTTCATAATAAGTGTTACGTGAAAAGCAGAGCTGCTTTCACATGCCAGCTTAGCTATTCAGACTATTCTTATCTTCCATCTGGAATACCGCCTGGTAAGAATAGGAAATTTTTCATTCAGTTTGCCAATTATATCTGCCATGTGCAGGCAACACAGAGCACTGGCAAACATTCAGAAGCCTGTGGACGGAATTTGTTGGTGGAGGATGGTGAGCTTTGTTCAGCAGTTCAGGAAGCTCTGCTGGCTTTAATAATACATAAGGAGGCAAGGGTAGTGGGGGAGAGGAGGAGAAAGCGGGCCTGGGCTATTTTTTCTGGTTCTTGTGCTCACTGCATGCATGCTGTCGTGAGCCACCAAGCATCGTATCTCTGTTTGATGAGAAGTGAGAAAACAAGGCTTGGAAAAGCTTACACATAGTGGCAGGGAATCTGTTTTGCAATCAGAAGTACTCAGGAAGGAACAGTAAGACTGTGGCTGAGCGTTTATACCAGTTGTACAGGAACCTTTCTCTTACAGAGTAAAATGAGAAATGCAGTCGAAAATGTGATAGCTTAACATTAAAAATTAGCTAAATAATGAAACTTCTGTGATACAGAGAGAAGGAACCCTAAGAACAAAAGTGTGATTCTTTACATTCTGTGAAAGTTCAATGAGTAGCTCAAAATACTATGTGTATGTTTTAAATCTATACAATTTAGTCTCTCTGTATGTATTTGCTAAATACACAGATTAATTAAAAACTGTCATTTGTCCTTCTTTATTGCATGGTATTATATATTTCTAAGGATAAAGCATTCAACATTACACAGAAATCACTACAGGTTCATCAATATCCTCACCCACGCACCACCACCCCCCACACACCCCAACAGATTAAAGGTTTTCCAGTGATATCAGTGTTTCTAACATTAATACCCTCTGACACTAGACTCCTTGTCAAGTGCTCTGGAAAAGGGATTGCAAACTCACATGCCTTCAGGCCCTTTTAAAGAGGACTAAGTATAAGACAGCAGAGGGTGTGTGGACCCCAGCAAACCAAATACTAGGTCCAGGGCCAAAATATTAAAAAGGTAAAACATGAAATTGGCAAAACTGAACTTTTAACAGGTCAATCATGTCTCAATTCAGTTCAGTTCAGTTCAGTCGCTCAGTTGTGTCCGACTCTTTGCGATGCCATGAATCACAGCACGCCAGGCCTCCCTGTCCATCACCAACTCCCGGAGTTCACTCAAACTGCTTTGCTATTACAGCTTGAACATACTTCTGCTTTATCCAAATTCTTCAAGAGACACCTTGAAAGGGACAGACTATAAACCATGCTGTAAAAATATCAGAGTAACCCATCTAACTTCTCCATCCACACACCCTTGTGAGTTTCAGGTTAAATGTACCTTTTGGGACTGAAGCCACAAATATGTATGAGGTTCTGTTCTCTTCCTTTCCTTTCCAAAGGAGCAGGCAGGCCTTCTCTATGAATTCTGTCTTCATCCTTGACCTGCCTCCTTCCATCTCCCAGACTCCCCCTGCTTGCATCCTCGAAAGCTCACCTTCCTTTTCATCTCCCACCCTCCAAACCCACTTTCCTGTGGATCCTTCTGTCCCAAAGAATAAAGGGCAAGTACATAGAATCCTGATGAGAGGAGGTGAATAAAGTTGTTATTTAAGTTGTGTTTACTAGGGAAAAGGGTAGGAAGAAGCTCTCAGGAAGCTATGTATCTACTATTGTGCTGTACTAGATTGTGTGTCTGTGTGTGTGCTCAGTCATGTCTGACTCTTCCGACCCCATGAACTATAGCCTGCCGGGCTGCTGTGTCCATGGAATTTCCCAGGCAATAATACTGGAGTGGGTTGTCATTTACTTCTCCAGGGGATCTTCCCAACACTGGAATGAATCCAGAGTTCCTCATGTCTCCTGCATTGGCAGGTGGATTCTTTACCATTGTGCTCCTGGGAAGCCCATTGTACAGGATTATTTAAAGTAAAGAGAAACTCAAGAGCCTCTTGATGAAAGTGAAAGTGGAGAGTGAAAAAGCTGCCTTAAAACACAACATTCAGAAAATGAAGATCATGGCATCTGGTCCCATCACTTCATGGCAAGTAGATGGGGAAACAATGGAAACAGTGACAGATTTTATTTTCTTGGGCTTCAAAATCACTGCAGATGTTGACTGCAGTCATGAATTTAAAAGATGTTCTCTCCTTGGAAGAAAAGCTATGAAAAATCTGGAAAACATATTAAAAAACAGAGACATTACTTTGTTGACAAAGTCTATACTCAAAGCTATGGTTTTTCCAGCAGTCATTATGGATGTGAGAGTTGGAACATAAAGAAGGCTGAGTGCCGAATTGATGCTTTTGAACTGTGGTGGTGGAGGAGGCTCTTGAGAGTCCCTTGGACTGTAACGAGATCCAACCAGTCAATCTTACAGAAATCAGTCCTGAATATCACTGGAAGGACTGATGCTGAAGCGGAAGCTCCAATAATTTGGCCACCAGATGCAAAGAACTGACTCATTGAAAAAGATCCCGACACTGGGAAAGATTTAAGGCAGGAGGAAAAGGGGATGACAGAGACTGAGATGGTTGGATGGGGTCACTGGCTCAATGAACATGAATTTGAGCAAGCTCCAGGAGTTAGTGATGGACAGGGAAGCCTGGCACGCTGCAGTTCATGGGATCACAAAGAGTCAGACATGAATGAGTGACTGAACTGAACTGATTTTTCCCTAAAGATTCTGAAATACCACCATTTAAAAAACTCATCTCTCGAGGAAATGTGGGGGATAGGGATAAATCAGGAGTTTGAAATTAATATACATAGACTACTGTTTATAAAATAGATAACCAAGGACCTACTGTATAGCAGTGTAAACTCCACTCAATATTCTGTAATAATCTATGTGAGAAAAGAATCTGAAAAAGAATGAATAATCTGTACATGTATAACTGAATCACTTTAGTGTATATCTTAAACTTGCACAATATTGTAGACCAACTGTTGTTGTTCAGTCACTAAGTTGTGTCTGACTCTTTGTGACCCCATGGACTGCAGCACACTAGGCTTCCCTGCCCTTCACTCTCTCCTGGAGTTTGCTCAGATTCATGTCCATTGAGTTGGTGATGCTATCTAACTATCTCATCCTCTGCTGCCTTCTTCTCCTTTTGCCTTCCATCTTTCCCATCATCAGGGCCTTTTCCAGTGAGTCAGTTCATTGCATCAGATGACTAAAGTATTGAAGCTTCAGCATCAATCCTTCCAATGAATACTCAGGGTTGATTTGCTTTAGGATTGATTGGTTTGATCTCTTTATAGTCTCAAGAGTCTTCTCCAGCACCACAATTTGAAAGCAACAATTCTTTGGTGCTCAACTTCATTTATGGTCCAACTCTTGCATCCACACATGCCTACTGGAAAAACCATAGCTTTGACTATCAACCATACTCCAGTAAAATTTACAAAAGAAAACCTACTGATCTCTTTGGGCTCTTTTAGTAGTATAATTTTGCCAGAGAGGTGTTCAAAATTGTTATTAAGTTTCATGTCAATTAAATAGTAACACTATCTTAAAAAGCTCTACTAGTTTAGGTGTACTCCGGGAGTTGGTGATGGACAGGGAGGCCTGGCGTGCTATGATTCATGGGGTGGCGGAGAGTCGGACACGACTGAGCGACTGAACTGAACATAAGTTGACAAACCAATAACTCCATTAGCTCATTCAGGCCCAAAGAGTGGGATTTCTCTTCCTTACAATGGTTAATTCAGATTATTCTTATTAAGTTTTCTTCAACGTAAATGCTGACTCTGATAAGGCAACATTCTCCTTGGTTATCTAGGTCAAAAAGTGATTTAATTATTCTATAAAGATGTCATTATGAATTGAATTACTTCTCAGTTATATAGTGAATCGTGATTTTGCTAGAAGGTGGAAGGGGGGTAACTTGCAGGAGACCGGTAATTTAATTACTTTTCCTATAACCAACAGTATGGTTTGAGTTCATGATAATCATTTTACTACAATGTCTTTTTCTTTATTGATGTTCCTTGAAACTTAAAAATTATGATATTTAAAAATGGTTGAGCATTATATTTCTGGAAGAAATGCCTTAAATATTTATATTTTTATAGATATATAGATGTATTTTTACATATTCTGGTTACTTTAGGTCATCTCCTAGTTTTCAGTGGTAGGATAGATAAAATTTTATTATGCTTTAATATATTTTCTCATAAAATCTGAGACTTAAATTTCCACAGATCAGTCAGAACACTTCAGAATAGTTTCTTATGCTCCATTAAATACACTGTTGGTTTGTTTGCTGATATTTCCTTTTGGTTATTTGTTATCTTCCATGGGATTTTCTAATGTCTGCTAGAATTTCACAGATCAGTAATCTGAAATGAGATTTTGATGTTCAAAGCCCAAGTCCTCTGCTAGATATTAAATATTCCATGTGAAGGTCAGGTTAGGGTTGATTCATAGTACTTGATACAAGCAGCAGCTTTCAGTGCCTTTAAATCATGATTTATTTTTTTTCTTTCTTTTCATACATAACAGGCATTTTTAACTTCTGTTTTTTGCATTATTGAAGAAAGGCATATCATATTTTCTAAGGAAATCTTTGAAAGGTTTAGATTAAGATCCAGCACTGTATATTTTGTTTTTATGGTACTGTTTATAGCTTGGGACTGTTTATTTCTGAATGTCTAACACCAGGTTTTCCCTGTAAGTTCTCAGTCTTTTGTTTACTTCTCTTCCTTCAGTGTGATGCCAATTTATTTTTTTGTTTTGGAATATATTATCCTATTGTGATGATAGTAATTAAAGTCTGTGTGATAAAATACTTCCTGTTTAGAAAAAGGGTCTTATCATTAGCATTTGTTTCATTTATTCCCTTTTGTAAGGTTAGTTAGCAGTAACACTCAAATTTTAGAAAAGGAGTGAGATATAGCATAAAGAATTCTAGCAACAGAAGCCTTAATTGCCCCTTATTATGAATAATCTTGATGGCAACCCACTCCAATACTCGAGAATTCCGTGGACAGAGGAGCCTGGTGGGCGGCTGTCCATGGGGTTGCACAGAGTTGGACACGACTGAAGCGACTTAGCATGCATGCATGCATTGGAGAAGGAAATGGCAACCCAGTCCAGTGTTCCTGCCTGGAGAATCCCAGGGACAAAGGAACCTAGTGGGCCGCCGTCTATGGCTGCACAGAGTTGGACACGACTGAAGCGAATTAGCAGCAGCAGCAGCATGACTGATCTTTGGCAAATCACCAAGATTCTCAGAATTTCTTTTCCTCATCTTTGAAAACAGAACCAGAGCATCAAACTACATCAAGGGTTTTCAAGAACCAAGTTAATTAGCGTAGGTAAACCCCCTGAAGGGGGCTTCCTGGTGGTTCAGATGGTAAAGAATCTGCCTGCAATGCAGGAGACTCCAGTTTATTCCCTAGATCTGGAAGACCCCATAGAGGAGGGCATGGCAACCCAATCCAGTATTCTATCCTGGAGAATCCCCTGGGCAGGGTAGTCTGATGGGCTATAGTCCATGGGGTCACAAAGAGTCAACCACAACTGAGCAACAAAGCACACACACAACACACACAAAGGTAAGCTAAAATAAATATGTAAGGTATTCTGCTTTCACATTTAAGGCATAATCACAGAACACAAAAATTTTTAGTTATCAAAAAAATCATAATTTTAAATAAGCTTAATCTCTTCTTCATAGTTTATAAAATCTTGGTGGGACTTTTCAGTTCATGTCAGCCATGTTCACAAAAATGGAGTATCAGTTGGAGTCATTTCTTTTTCATAAGTTAAATTCTACCCACATATTCATATGATGTAAACAGATTCATTCCTCATATTGCATAGACATTTTAGATCTTGCACAAATTTCATTTTCTCCCAGCTCATTTGATTCTGTTGGGGGCATTTAGAAATCAATGGCAATATTTTTTCCCATAATGGAAACACCCAGTTACTGCAAATGGCTATGGATGGCTGGAACCATAAAGGAATTTAAGATGCTCTCCAACCCTCCTCATTCAAAAGATAAAAAATAATAAAGGATGTTTAAAATAACCACATACTCAGACATGGCTATTTGGTTGTAGATCCTGTCTTCCCATCTTGTTGTACTTATTTCCTATATGTATGGTCTTAAAGATTACCTATTCCTTCTAAACATGAATATACTTTTTAATTTGTTTGCTTTTATTAGGGATTGTACTATTTCACACCTCAGATGCTTTGTGTCATAATACATGTTTTGCACAATGTCTGATATTTGGTAAATATTCAATAAGTGGGAAGAATATTATGGCCCTGAAGTGAACATCCTTCAATGAACTCAGATAGTTTATGATTAACAAAAAGAAAGATTGCCAATATATCCACAATTCAAGTCTGTTTTTCAAAGAAATACATTAGTGTGGTTTATGGAGGGAAGTTAAGACTGAGGAAGAGTTTCTTCAACATTATTTATTAAACTGTACAAGCTAGTTTAGAAACTAGGATGTATTGAGGGCTTGTCATGTATCCAGTTTGAGCTAAGTCTTGAACAAGATTAAGCAAAAATATGTGTGCACAAGTAGTAATCAAATAATCTCATAAGTGAATATGGAATTAAAATCTGCATATGCAATAAAGGGGAAATGATGAGAAATAATGGAAAATTCAACAATATTCCTAAACGTTTACTGTACATGACCATGTGAAGAGTGAACTTTCTGAACATCAAAAGTCTGAGTTTCTTCAGACTTTCCCAGAAGTTTCTTCAGGCAGTACACAGCCTGTACACTAGCTTTGACGTAAACAAGAGACCATATTTAAAATGAGCATAAATAAGAACTTTAAAGAGAAAGGTGTTTAAACTTTAGCAAGTGAGATTGAACCCAGCCATAAATATTGTTAATTACTGAAATTTGGCTGCCTTCCTGGAAAAAAGTAAAAGAGAGCCAGCCATAATCACAGGATATGTTAGACTAGTTCTTTCAAAAGACAAAGACAAGCCTAGATGATTGCTTCAGGTTTGAGATAATTCTCATTCCATGATAAAAATAGTCTCCCCAAAATAGCATTTTGTCTTTTTGTAATAAATTAGTGATGTGCCCCTACATGTAGAAGTTACATTTGTTAAGGAGTTATGAATATATTATTAAAAATAAAGATATTTGAAATACCCTGAAAAAATATAGCTACTCTTTTTACAAACATGTTCATTTCAGTTGTGCTGTAGTACATTTCCACTTTGCTTTATCAGCTTCTTCCTTAAATGAAATAGTTGAATTCTAATAAAAGCAAACCAATTATGCCAATAAAGAACATTTATTATGAATCGCTGGCTGTTTACTGAATAAGAAGATGCTATGTAATTCTTGACCAGCTTCCAACAAAAGCTATGCTAAATGCAAGCTCACTCATTTTATTGAGCTAAATCCAATTGCTTCATTTATAATTTTGATTTCATTTTTAGAGATAGAAATAGTGCTTGATGCTGCATTTTGTTTTGTTATACTAACACAAGTTTTAATTGAACGTATTTTCTAAGAATTCTCATTTAGGGTAATGAAGATCTATATTTTTGTGAAAATTACTTTTATTTAAGTAATATAATAATATTGATTATATTGCTTGCATTCGATTAGGGAATGGCAGTTCAAAGACTATATCTTTGTTGTCATGTATATTAGTTTGCTAGAATTTGTATATTATATTTGCTGGGTACTTTGCCATACAAAGGACCACATGTTGGGTGGCTTCAACATGGAAATTCATTTTCTACAGTTCTGAAGGCTAGAAGTCTAAGATCAAGGTGGTAGCAGGATTGGTTTCCTCTAGGTCTCTTTCCTAGGTTTATACATGTTTGTCTCCTCTGTTTTGTATCTATGTCCTCATTTCTTCTCAAGAGGACACCCATCAGATGGATTAGAGCCCTTCCTGTATTCAGTTCAGTTCAGTCGCTCAGTCGTGTCCGACTCTTAGCGACCCCATGAACCACAACACGAAAGGCCTCCCTGTCCATCACCAACTCCCGGAGTTCACTCAAACTCATGTCCATCAAGTCGGTGATGCCATCCAGCCATCTCATTCTCTGTCGTCCCCTTCTCCTTCATCCTGTATTACCTCCTCTTAACATAATCACAGTCAAAAGCTTTGGCATAGTCAATGAAGCAGAAATAGATGTTTCTCTGGAACTCTCTTGCTTTCTCCATGATCCAGCAGATGTTGGCAATTTGATCTCTGGCGCTTCTAACTTTTCTAAAACCTGCTTGAACATCTGGAAGTTCACGGTTCACATATTGCTGAAGCCAGGCTTGGAGAATTTTGAGCATGACTTTACTAGCATGTGAGATGAGTGCAATTGTGGGGTAGTTTGAGCATTCTTTGGCATTGCCTTTCTTTGGGATTGGAATGAAGACTGACCTTTTCCAGTCCTGTGGCCACTGCTGAGTTTTCCAAATTTGCTGGCATATTGAGTGCAGCACTTTCACAGCATCATCTTTCAAGATTTGAAATAGCTCAAATGCAATTCCATCACCTCCACTAGCTTTGTTCGTAGTGATGCTCTCTAAGGCCCACGTGACTTCTCATTCTAAGATGTCTGGTTCCAGGTGGGTGATCACGCCATCGTGATTATCTTCATCATGAAGATCTTTTTTGTACAGTTCTTCTGTGTATTCTTGCCACCTCTTCTTAATATCTTCTGCTTCTGTTAGGTCCATACCATGTCTGTCCTTTATCAAGCCTATCTTTGCATGAAATGTTCCCTTGATATCTCTAATTTTCCTGAAGAGATCTCTTGTTTTTCCTATTCTGTTTTTTTCCTCTATTTCTTTGCATTGATCGCTGAAGAAGGCTTTCTTATCTCTCCTTGCTATTCTTTGGAACTCTGCATTCAGATGCTTATATCTTTCCTTTTCTCCTTTGCATTTCGCCTCTCTTCTTTTCACAGCTATTTGTAAGGCCTCCTCAGACAGCCATTTTTCTTTTTTGCATTTCTTTTCCATGGGGATGGTCTTGGTCCCTGTCTCCTGTACAATGTCGTGAACCTCCATCCAGAGTTCATCAGGCACTCTATCTATCAGATCTAGTCCCTTAAATCTATTTCTTACTTCCACTGTATAATCATAAGGGATTTGATTTAGGTCAGATCTGAATGGTCTAGTGGTTTTCCCTACTTTCTTCAGTTTAAGTCTGAATTTGGCAATAAGGAGTTCATGATCTGAGCCACGGTCAGCTCCTGGTCTTGTTTTTGCTATCTGTATAGAGCTTCTCCATCTTTGACTGCAAAGAATATAATCAATCTGATTTCGGTGTTGACCATCTAGTGATGTCCATGTGTAGAGTCTTCTCTTGTGTTGTTGGAAGAGGGTGTTTGCTATGACCAGTGCGTTCTCTTGGCAAAACTCTATTAGCTTTTGCCCTGCTTCATTTCATGTTCCAAGGCCAAATTTGCCTGTTACTCCAGGTGTTTCTTGACTTCCTACTTTTGCATTCCAGTCCTCTATAATGAAAAGGACATCTTTTTTTGGGTGTTAGTTCTAAAAGGTCTTGTAGGTCTTCATAGAACCATTCAACTTCGGCTTCTTCAGCATTACTGGTTGGGGCATAGACTTGAATTACTATAATATTGAATGGTTTGTTTTGGAAACAAACAGAAATCATTCTGTCGTTTTAAAGATTGCATCCAAGTACTGCATTTCGGATTCTTTTGTTGACCATGATGGCTACTCCATTTCTTCTAAGGGATTCCTGCCCACAGTAGTAGATATAATGGTCATCTGAGTTAAATTCACCCATTCCAGTCCATTTTAGTTCACTGATTCCTAGAATGTCTACGTTCACTCTTGCCAACTCCTGTTTGACCACTTCCAATTTGCCTTGATTCATGGACCTAACATTCCAGGTTCCTATGCAATATTGCTCTTTACAGCATCAGACCTTGCTTCTATCACCAGTCACATCCACAACTGGGTATTTGTTTTGCTTTGGCTCCATCCCTTCATTCTTTCTGGAGTTATTTCCCCACTGATCTCCAGTAGCATACTGGGAAACTACTGACCTGGGGAATTCCTCATTCAGTATCCTATCATTTTTGCCTTTTGATACTGTTCATGGGGTTCTCAAGGCAAGTATACTGAAGTGGTTTGCCATTCCCTTCTCCAGTGGACTGCCAGGAAGCAACAGTTAGAACTGGACATGGAACAACAGACTGGTTCTAAATAGGAAAAGGAGTACGTCAAGGTTGTATATTGTCACCCTGTTTATTTAACTTATATGCAGAGTACATCATGAGGAATGCTGGGCTGGAAGAAGCACAGGCTGGAATCAAGATTGCCAGGAGAAATATCTATAACCTCAGATAGGCAGATAACACCACCCTTATGGCAGAAAGTGAAGAGGAACTCAAAGGCCTCTTGATGAAAGTGAAAGAGGAGAGTGAACAGTTTGGCTTAAAGCTCAACATTCAGAAAACAAAGATCATGGCATCTGGTCCCATCACTTCATGGGAAATAGATGGGGAAACAGTGGAAACAGTGTCAGACTTTATCTTTTTGGGCTCCAAAATCACTGCAGAGGCTGATTGCAGCCATGAAATTAAAAGACGCTTACTCCTTGGAAGGAAAGTTATGACCAATCTAGATAGCATATTAAAAAGCAGAGACATTGCTTTGCCAACCAAGGTCCGTCTAGTCAAGGCTATGGTTTTTCCCGTGGTCATGTATGGATGTGAGAGTTGGACTGTGAAGAAAGCTGATCGCCGAAGAATCGATGCTTTTGAACTGTGGTGCTGGAGAAGACTCTTGAGAGTCCCTTGGACTGCAAGGAGATCCAACCAGTCCATTCTAAAGGAGATCAGTCCTGGGTGTTCATTGGAAGGACTGATGCTGAAGCTGAAACTCCAATACTTTGGCCACCTCATGCGACGAGTTGACTCACTGGAAAAGAGTCTGATGCTGGGGGGGATTGAGGGTGGGAGGAGACGGGGACGACAGAGAATGAGATGGCTGGATGGCATCACCGACTCGATGGACATGATTTTGAGAGAACTCCGGGAGTTGGTGATGGACAGGGAGGCCTGGTGTGCTGTGATTCATGGGGTCACGGAGAGTCGGACACAACTGAGGGTCTGAACGGAACTGAACATTGTCACCTTTAAAGACTTTATCTCCAAGTTTTAATGTAATCACCTTTAAAGACTTTATCACTCACATTCTGAGGTAATGGCAGTTAGGGCTTTAACACAGGAATTTGTAGGGGACACATTTTAGCCCATAACACCATGGATTTTGGCAAAGTACCTTCATACATATTATTAAACAATATTAATTAAAGAAAAATGATAGGTTGGTAAATCCATGACACTACCTACTTACCTCATAGAATCATACCCATGTTGTTGCAAAGAAACCAAGGTTTGCCAATACACTGATATGCAAAGTTAAACATGTTAAGAAACAAATTTTTCTCTCTGACAAACAATATGACAAGTTGATCAAGTGTTTAAAAGGACTAGTAAAACTGTTCTGCACTTCTAATTTTCACAGTATAAGTGATGAACATTTGGGGAGATTACTGAAAGGCTGCAATGGCCTTCCCTGAAAATTTGTATCCTTTTGCTCTGGCCTATCCTTGGAGCATTGCTGTGCAGTGATTTGAACAGAGAGATAAGCAAGTAAGCCATCCCCTTCTTTATTTCTAGTAGTCCGCATAGTGTTTGTAATACTTGGAGACCAAATACATCTAGAATACCTTAAATTATAACTTAAATATAGCTATACAGTGGCTAACTCAGAATCCACTGGTAGATTTAAGATGATGTACTGACAATGTACAGAGTCCTCTCCCCTGCCCACTCTGTCTGGGAAAACCTTCTTTGAATGTACTTGGGGCTCTTGCACTGTTGTGCTCGAGGTCTGTAGGGACCTTGGTAGGTGGCTGCTTCTGAGCTACATATTTTAACATTAAACTTTTTATTTTCATTAGGGTATAGCTGATAATGAGCTACATTTTTATCAAAGGCCCATTTATAAGTTGTCATATTATATTTTAAGTGACACATGCCTAATTCTGTACACCATCATGTCCCTCACTCTCTTATTTTTAACAAGCTGGTTCATGGACTCTAAACATTATTACTAGGGTCTTGATCTAACACAAGCTTTCGTTTCATGATGTAAAACAGTGCTAGGTCTCAAGAGGGAGCTCTAGGAAGTTCAGGTGAATGGATAGGATGACTGACACTCGGAGAATGTGGGTGAAAATGCTACATAAAGTACTGGACATGTGTACTTCCTGAAACATAAATGCCTATGGCCTCTGTAACTTCTCAGGTGTGAGGCTTAGATATTTGGTTAATGGAAAACAAATTAAAATTCCTCTCACCTCACAAGTTTCATGTTTTCACTTACCTAAAGTTCAAATGGTGCATGTATATCTCTATGACACTTGAAATTCAACATATTCAAAAGCAAACTCACCAATTCTTCCTTTAAATTGCTTTGTCTCATTATTTTCCTATCTCTTCTGTCTGAAACTTAGTGTTGGCATCTTGTGGGTTTACAGTTGACCCATATTCCTTGTTCATACTTTCAGTCTAATGATAAATTCTAATTATTCTTTCTTCAGCATCACTTCTGTTCCACCTTCCTTTCTCATACTGCATGCTGATTAGTGGTGGTAACTGTTTGTCATCCACATATTTAATTGTCTAATCAGTATTACTCTCTCCAGTCATTTTCTGTTTCAAATCTTCCTCACTGCCATGAGGAAGAACTTTTTTTGGAAAAACAAATATCCGATCATGAAATCTCAACACACTTGTCATATTAAGAACAAATCATATGACAATAACAAATTAATAAAAGCAAAGCCTTCTGAAACTCCCTTTTATGTCTTAATAAAATGCATTCTTTATTTGCTCAACAAGACGTTCTTCAAGCTCTTCTTGAAATGTATTGCCAGTCACTCACCCTCTTACTTTAGTTTATATTTTGTCCTACTTGAGTCAAGTTCCCCAAGTGCCAATGGTCACCCCTTTGTGCACTCATGAGCTTGTTCCTGTGTCCTGGAATCCCCTCTGTTATCCATACCTAGTGCCATATCCGACCTTCAAGACATACATCAAATGCTCTCTTCCCTAAAACTCTATCTTAAAATTACAACAAAAAATAACCTTATGATTCTGTAAAGCCATCACTGTGTGTGTTACTGAAAGAAATCTTTCTCCTGTTATCATCCTTTGTCTACCCATTTAATCTAGTTTGTTGTTGTTGTTTAATTGCTAAGTCATGTCTGACTCTGTCACCCCATGGACTGTAACCTGCCAGGCTCCTTCGTCCATGGAATTTTCCAGGCAATAGTGGGTTGCCATTTCTTTCTCCAGGGGATCTTTCCAATTTAGGAATCAAACCCGCATCTCCTGCACTGGCGGGTGAATTCTTTATCACTGAACTACCAGGGCAGTCCTTGATCTACTTTACTAGAGAGTAAGTCTATGGAAGGCATAATCTATATCTCTCTTTCAATTTTATTGCTCGTCTTACATCTTTTCTCTAATAAATGAACTGTTAAGTTGATGCATAAGAGAGATTTGCCTCGTGGTCCAGTGGCTGAGACTCAGAGTTCCCAATGCAGGGGTTCCAGGTTTGATCAGTCATATAACTAGCTCCCACATGTCATAACCGAGAGTTTGCATGCTGCAACTAAAGATCCCTCTTGCCCCATCTAAAGATTCCTCTTGCCATAAGAAAGATTGAGGATCCCACAGACCAAAATGAAGACCCATACAAATAAATAAATAAATACATTTTTTAAAAAAGATATTACAAACTACTCAGAGCTAGAGTAGCTTTCCTTGTTATTAGGCAGCAATTCTTTTTTTCTCTCCAAACCACCAAAGTTTGCATGCTGAGTTAAAGCCCCCGTCCCCTAGCTTTTTCCCTCTGTTTCCTTTTCCTTCTCTTAATGCCTCCTCCGCTTTTCTCTTTTTCCTCCTCTCCCTCTCCTTCACTTCCCTCTCCTTTTTCGTAGTTCTTCTTTATTAGAAGACTGAAGAGGATCTGAACAAAACAAGAAAGTCAATTAAGAGAAAGGAAACATATATTGAAATAATAAATTAAAATGTCTTTGTCTGGAGATGAATTTTTCCATTAATGATGACACTTTATGCAGCAAATTCACACTAATTCCACCTCAACAATGGATTACACAGGAATACATTTCAATATAGGAACATAATTTTCATGGAATTAAATATTTAAAAGGTTGTTAGGGAGGCACTCTTAGCACCTATGAAGTGTTTGAAGATCTATAAAATGGAATATACCTCTCATTACAATCACATGACACTTTACTGAAAAGAGAAAGTATTCAGAACTTTCAGATGCTTTACTAAGCATCTCTTTCATACGTACACACACATGCAAACACAGAAAAAAAAGACAGAGGTGAACACACATAAACACAACTACTGCTATTTTTTCTTATTAAAGATCTTGTATTATTAGTAGAATTTTTGCAGTTGTAAATATCTATCTTTGCTGTTGTCCAGTCCCTAATTCATGTCCAACTCATTGCAACCCCATGGACTTCAGCATTCCCCACTATCTCCTGGAGTTTGCTCAGATTCATGTTCATTGTGTTGATGATGCTATCTGACTATCTCATCCTCTGCTGCCCCTCTTCTTTTGTCTTCAATCTTTCCCAGAATCAAGGTCCTTTCCAATGAGTTGGTTCTTCACATCAGGTGGCCAAAGTATTCAGCTTCACCATCAGTCCTTCCAATGAATAGTCAGGATTGATTTTCTTTAGGATTGACTGGTTTGAATTCTCAGCAGTCCAAGGAACTCTCAAGAGTCTTCTCCAGCATCACAGTTCGAAAGCATCAGTTCTTCAGCACTCAGCCTTCTTTATATTCCAACATTCATATCTCTGCATGACTATTAGAAATCCATGGCTCTGACTATACAGACCTTTGTTAGCAAAGTGATGTCTCTGATTTTAAATGCACTGTCTAGGTTTGTCATAGCATTCCTTTCAAAGAGCATGCAGCTTTTGATTTCATGGCTGAAATCAGTGTCCACAGTGGTTGCAGAGACAAAGAAAATAAAATCTATCACTACTTTCACTTTTTCCCTTTCTATTTGCCACGAGGTGATGGGACCTAATGATATAAGCTTCATTTTTTTTTTAATGTTGAGTTTCAAGCCAGCTTTTTCACTCTCTTCTTTCACCTTCATCAAGGGGTTCTTTAGTTCCTCTTCACTTTCTGCCATAAGGGTGGTATCATCTGCATATCTGAGGTTGTTGATATTTCTCCTTGCAGTCTTGATTCCAGCTTGTGTCTTATCCAGTCTGGCATTTCCCATGATGTACTCTGCATATATGTTAAATAAGCAGGGTGACAATATTCAGCCTTGTCCTACTCTTTTCCAAATTTTGAATCAGTCTGCTGTTGTATGTCCAGTTCTAACTGTTACTTCTTAACCTGTATACAGGTTTCTCAGGAGGCAGGTAAATCTGGTATTCTCATCTCTTTAAGAATTTTCCACAGTTTGTGGTGATCCACACAGTCAAAGCCTTTAGCGTAGTCAGTGAAGAAGAAGATGTTTTTCTGGAATTCCTTTCCTTTCCCTATGATCCAACGCATGTTGACAATTTGATCTCTGATTCCACTACCTTTTCTAAATCCAGTTTGTACATCTGGAAGTTCTCAGTTCACGTACTGCTGAAGCTTAGTTTGGAGAATTTTGAGCATTACTTTGCTAGCATGTGAAATGAGCACAATTGTGCGGTAGTTTGTACATTCCCTGGCATTGCCTTTCTTTGAGATTGGGATGAAAACTGACCTTTTCCAATCCTTGAGGCCACTGCTGAGTTTCCAAATTTGCTGATATTTTGAGTGCAGCATTTTAATAGCATTGTCTTTCAGGATTTGAAATAGCTCAGCTAGAATTCTGTCACTCCACTAGCTTTGTTCATGGTTATGCTTAAGGCCCTCTTGATTTCATACTCCAGGATGTCTGATTCTAGACTGACCACACCATTCTGGTTATCCCAGTCATCAAGACCTTTTTTGTATAGTTCTTTTGTGTATTCCTGGTACCTCTTCTTAATCTCTTCTGCTTCTGGTAGGTCATTACTGTTTCTGTCCCTTATCGTGCCCAAAGTGAAAATGAAAGTGAAAGTTGTTCAGTTGTGTCTGACTCTTTAAGACCCAATGGACTAGACAGTCCATGAAATTATCTAGGCCTGAATACTGGAGTGGATAGCCTTTCTCTTCTCCAGGGGATCTTCCCAACCCAGGGGACGAACCCAGGTCTCCCCCATTGCAAGCAGATTCTTTACCAGCTGAGCCACCAGGAAAGCCCTATTGTGCCTATCCTAGTGTGAAATGTTCCCTTGATATCTCCAGTTTTCTTGAAGAGATTTTCCCATCCTATTGCTTTCCTCTATTTCTTTGCATTGTTCATTTAAGAAGGCCTTCTCATCACTCTTTGCTCGTCTCTGAAACTTTGAATTCAGTTGGGTATGTCTTTCCCTTTCTCCTTTGCCTTTAGCTTCTCTTCTTTCCTCAGGTATTTGTAAAGCCTCCTTGGACTTCCATGATAGCTCAACCGGTAAAGAATCTGCCTGTAATGCCAGAGACCTTGGTTTGATTCCTGCATCAGAAAGATCCCCTGGAGAAGGGATAGGCTACCCACTCCAGTATTCTTGGGCTTCCCTGGTGGCTCAGCTGGTAAAGAATCAGCCTGAAATGCAGGAGACCTGGATTCAGTCCCTGGGTTGGGAAGATAAAGTGGAGAAAGGAACTGTCTACCCACTCCAGTATTCTGGCCTGGAGAATTCCATGGACTCTATAGTCCATGGGGTCACAAATAGTTGGACACAACTGAGTGACTTTCACCTCAGACAACCACGTTGCCTTCTTTCATTTCTTCTACTTTGGGATGGTTTTGATCTCCACCTCCTATACAGGTTATGAACCTCTGTCCATAGTTCTTCAGGCACTCTGTCAACAGATCTAATCCCTTGAATCTATCTGTCACTTCCACTGTATAAATCATAAGGAATTTGATTTATGTCTACCTGAATGGCCTAGTGGTTTTTCCCTACTTTCTTCAATCTTAGCCTGAATTTTGTAATAAAGAGTTCATGATCTGAGCCACAGTTTGCTTCAGGTCTTGTTTTTGCATACAATATAGAACTTTTTCATCTTTGGCAACAAAGAACATAATCAATCTGATTTCGGTATTGAATATTTATTGATGTCCATGTGTAGAGCTGTCTCTTGTGTTGTTGGATAAGGGTGTTTGCTATGACCAGTGTTCTTACTTGACGAAACTGTTAGCCTTTATCCTGTGAAATTTTGTATTGTTCGTTCCAATATGCTAAGACAATTAAAAAATAAGTATCAGTTCAAATTGTGGGTCCTTTAATTTTTACCTTAAACAATACTGAAATAGAATAATCTGTAATAATCATTAAATTAATTCATTGAAATGTCTCTTTAGAAAAGACAACCGTTCTGCATGTAGTTTTGTTTCAAGTGTTCAAGTTCAGAACAAAAGATAGATTTATTTTTTTATTATTTTTATTGGAGGCTAATTATTTTACAATATTATATTGGTTTTGCCATACATTGACATGAATCTGCCCCGGGTGTACATGAGTTCCCCTTCCTGAACCCCGCCTCCCACCTCCCTCCTCCCCTTATCCTCCCTCTGGGTCATCCCCACACACCAGCCCCGAGCATCCTGTAACATGCATCGACCCTGAACTGGCGATTCGTTTCACATATGATAATATACATGCTTCAATGCCATTCTCCCAAATCATCCCACCCTCACCCTCTCCCACAGAGTCCCAAAGACTGTTCTATACATCTGTGTCTCTTTTGCTGTCTTGTATACAGGGTTGTCATTTCCATCTTTCTAAATAAATTCTAGTTTTACAATTTCTTTGGTTTTAGGTTCTCTGCATTCTTTATGGCAAAAATAATCAGAAAATAAGCCTTTTATTTATACCATTTTATAGTACAAGTTTATAATTTTACAAAAGTTTGAAAACATATTGTTCATTTATATTGCAATATGAATTTTGCTATTATTTTCTCATCTGAACAACAGATACTTTTAAGCACAAAATATTTCCACAAAAGTTTATGCTCCAGGTACAATAAATTTTACCTCACAAAATTAAGGGAAAGATAAAATGATATAAGATATATATATGAAGTTGTTTTAATATAAATGTTCATTAGAAGTATTATAATCAGTTCATAGCATTATAATGTTACATATAAATTCAACTTAACAGCTTTTCAAATGTGATTTTTATAATTTTTGTTCATTCCTTGATATTAGGAGTATGACCTGAGCTTAGAACTCTTAGTACACCATCACATGTTGGCTTATGTAAAGACAAAGTTTTACAGAACCTTAAAGTGAGCCCAGACCTTGGAAATTCTATTAATTATGATCAAATTCCTTCTGTGTCTTGAGAAAGTAAAGCTCATAAATTTAAATAATAAGAACATAAAGCCTCCTTCACAAACCATAAGATGGCCATTCTGTCAATGTTTCTCCCAAATGACAGAAGTCTTTGTTGAATAAATCACATCAGTTTCTGACTTTTTAGACAAATCCAGACAATGACCATTGTTTTAAAATACGATGGGAAAAACATGCTACCATTTATCATGATTTTATACAGTAAGATCTTGAAAACAGATTTTTCAGAGAAAATTATGAAGTTACAAACATGACTTGGTAGTTGCTGCTTTTTCACTTATTTCTTTCTCTGAGTATATCATATCACTCCGTCTATATGCATAGCCTCCACTGTAGGGGGCTTATGATTTTGTTATTTATAGAAAGGGGATAATTGAAGACACATTGAAGTACCTTACCTGAGGGTACCCAGCGTCAATTGACCTGAGTTTTCTGAGAAATGCTCTATCACTGGATAATATCTTGCTTTATTCCTTCAAGCCTTACTAGTAGCTTCATCCCACATAAAATAAGCAAAAGACTGTACTTTCTCTAAGCTGATATGTGTTACAGTTAGAGCTCTCCGACTCAAATTGCGAAGTCCAACCTTAACCTTTCTAAATCAACATAGTGTCATAGTTACCTAAAACAACTTTACATATTACATATTTCTTAAACTCAACTACAGAGAAACCATTGTTGAATATAATCAAACCTGATAATGACCATTATTAGTATATGTGAAAGTCTTATGGCCTTGGAAACATATATCAAGAAACTTAAGAAATATAGGGAATGGGTTTGCAAAAATAAAAATGTTTTACAGCTTCAATGAAAAGATGACGAATACTTCTTGCCTCATTGTTGTTTTTCAATCTCTCAGATGTGTCTGACTCTTTGTGACCCCATGGATTGCAGCATGCCAGGCTTCCCTGTCCTTCACCATCTCCCGGAGCTTGCTCAAACTCATGTCCATTGAGTCAGTGATGCCATCCAGCTATCTGATCCTCTTTGGTCCCCTTCTCCTCCTGTCTTCAATCTGTCCCAGTAGCAATTTCTTTTCTGATGAGTTGGCTGAAACTAATATGAAAAAGAATGCCAATGTGTTTAGGTTAACAAACTAACCCTTTAACTGAGTTCAGTGCATGAAAATTTTTTCTAAAAGTTCTGATGGCAAGGGAGGGAACACAGTTGACTGCTTTCCTTTCATTTCATTTGATCTATAGGGCTATCTGTCAGAGTTGCAAAGAGATGTGACTGAGCACGCACGCACACACACACACACACACAAACACACACACACACGCTCTGTCCACTGACAGAGTAGATGAACTGGTGTAGAGACTCCATTCTAAAGGTCAATAGCATTCTCAGCTTTAGTAGTCCTGGTATCAGATGTACACTTCACTCCAGAGACCCTCAGATGACATCAAGGCCCTGAATTAACATCTGCCCTGTTCTGGTCGGAGAGATGAGAGGATTTCTAGAGCTGTGCCAGGTCAGCCACAGAGTCATCCACGAAAAGCCTCATGGGTTGGTTGAGATAACAAAACTATTTTAGAACAGAGTGGGGTAAATGTTATCTGTAAATCTTTTAGAATTTCTGAGCCATAGTTTCTGTACAACCTCTCAAATCTGCCACTGTAACAGGAGCGCAGCCACGGGCAACACATAAACAAAAGAGGCTCACAGTGTTCCAATAGATATGTGTTCACAAAAGAGGGGAGATCTATGCCATCCATGCTCTGCCAAACCTTGCTTGAAGGCATCGTCCTGCGTGCTGAGTTGTGCTCAATTCTTTGCGACCCCATGGGCTGTAACCCGCCAGGCTCCTCTGTCTGTGGGATTTCCCAGGCAAGACTACTGGATATGGGTTGCCATTTCCTTCTCCAGGGGATCTTCTGATCCAGGAATCAAATCCCACATCTCCTGCTTTGGCTGATGAATTCTTTACCACTGAGCCACCAGGGAAGCCCTATGCTTTGAGGTCTTCCAAAATTAGTCAGACAAATGTATGATGCATGTCATGATTTAGGGTGTCTACCTGGGTAGTGAGAGGTGAGGAAGGTGAGAAAGAGGGAAGGGGAAGAGAAGAGCAGAGGAGATGTACATATTATATTCTGAATATATCAATATTACACAGCTCGTTTGACCTGATCTCTTGAAATTTCACATTAGAGCCCTACTCATTTGCTAAGGCCCCCTACTATAAAATGCATAGAACCTTGACATTGAAGCTATATTAACCCATTTAATATTTAACCTTTCTGAAAGTGTGATAAGTCTTAATAGAAAGCTATGGTTAAGCACTTGGAGTTTCTCAGTCTTATTTAAATGTGCTGCTGCTGCTGCTGCTACTAAGTCACTTCATTCGTGTCCAACTCTGTGCGACCCCATAGACGGGAGCCCACCAGGCGCCTCTGTCCCTTTAGACCTCACTAATACCATCCCTTGCTGTCCTTCTCAATTTAAAAATTGAAATGAAATGTTTTCTAAAATATGCTTTGACTAATAGCACTCTAATTCATACTAGCAAGAAGGACTCATGTCAGATTTCAGTAGAGAAGATGACATGGAGTCAGGGCATCCACAGAAGGGGCGACAGCAGGGTGAGGGTCTTGCAAAAGCAGGTCTTTAATAGGAGCAATTTAAGTGGAAAATGATCAAAGTACTGACAAGATGAAGTTTCACTGAGGACAAATTAAAACTTTCCAGTTCCATCAAAAGCTACCTTTGGTACCTAGTGAAAATATTCAACACATCCCATGAGAAAACTCATAACAAAACTATTCATTTCTATGCTTTATTTTTTTAAAAATTCTAACCATACCTATTTTTATTTTTTCCTTGTAGACACTGTTTTAAACATAAATTGAATAAAGAGAAAAACTGTGGCTATTTAATCCATAATAAGTATATCATAATGTAAAATATAAAATGAAAATGACATCTATTATTTTAAAGAGAAAAAAAATGACCTAAGATTGTGACCTGCAGACTGAAAAAATTTTCTTATACATTATTATGTTAAATTATGAGTTAAAAATAAGTTTTTAACTATAATTTGACCTATAGATATGTTTCAGTTCAGTCACTCAGTCATGGCCGACTCTGCGACCCCATGGACTGCTGTACGCCAGGCTTCCCTGTCCTTCAGAACTCCCAGAAGTTGCTCAGACTCAAGTCCATTGAGTCAGTGATGCCAGCCAGCCTCTGTCGTCCCCTTCTCCTCCTGCTTTCAATCTTTTCCAGCATCAGGGTCTTTTCCAATGAGTCGGTTCTTAGCATCAGGTGGTCAAAGTATTGAAGCTTCAGATTCAGTCCTTCCAATGAATAGTCAGGACTGATTTCCTTTAGGATTGACTCATTGGATCTCCTTGCAGTCCAAGGGACTCTGAAGAGTCTTCTACAATACCACAGTTCAAAAGCATCAGATCTTCAGCTCTCAGCTTACTGTAGGTTCAACTCCCACATCCATACATGACTACTGGAAAAACCATAGCTTTGAGTATACAGACGTTTGTCAACAAAGCAATGTCTCTGCTTTGTAATATGCTGTCTAGGTTTGTTATAGCTTTTTTTCCAAGGAGCAAGCATCTCTTAATTTCATGGCTGCAGTCACCACCTGCAGTGATTTTGGAGACCAAGAAAACAAAGTCTGTCACTATTTCCATTGTTTTCCCATCTATTTGCCTTGAAGTGATGGGCCTGAATGTCATGATCTTTGGTATTTTGAATGTTGGATTTTAAGCCAGCTTTTTCACTCTCCTCTTTCACTTTCATCAAGAGGCTCTTTAGTTCTTCTTCTTTTTCTGCCATAAGTGTGGCATCATCTGCATAGCTGAGGTTATTGCTATTTCTCCCAGCAATCTTGATTCCAGCTTGTGTTTCATCCAGCCTGGCATTTCACATGGTGTACTTTGAATATAAGTTAAATAAGCAAGACGACAGTATACAGCCTTGACATACTCCTTTCTCAATTTGGAACCACTCTGTTGGTGTTCATGTCCAGTTCTAAATGTTGCTTCTTTACCTACATACAGATTTCTTAAGATATATTTATCATTTGTCAAATAATCCTGGGATATTTTAATGACTTTATAATTTCTTGATATAACTGTGTTCACTAGCTCAAATTGCTTTTAAATTTTATTTTTGAATGGGAGTACATTAATGAGTAAATAAGAAATATAATTGATCAAACACTCATCACAAAATTTTTCATAGGGTATGTTGAATCACAGATCTTGGCATCTCTATAATTATTTGGGGTACCATATTTTAAAATTAATTTTTAATGAATGGAAATCAACACAAGTACATAAGTACAACTTTTATTGTAAGCACATTTAAACTTTTATATATTGTAAAAGATGTTGTTTATTCGCTTAGTCATGTCTGACTGTTTGCAACCCCATGGACGATAGCCCGCCAAACTTCTCTGTCCGTGGGATTTCCCAGGCAATATGGAGTGGGTGGCCATTTCCTTCTCCAGGGGATCTTCCTGACCCAGGAATTGAACTCGAGTCTCCTCTTTGGTAGGCAAATTCTTTACTGCTGAGCCACCTAGGAAGCTTCACTGTAAAAGAAAAGCAGTAATAAAACAGGAATCAAGCAGTGATGTAAAATGGTGGATTAAGGATGCATAATTCTAAATGTTTATTATAAATAGAATATGTTTTGTATACATGATACATTTACCTCTTCTGTACTAGAATGTAAATTTAAAAATATATCTGGCTATATATATTGAAGTTATAAACAAAAGAAAAATTAATTTGCAGAAATAGAACACAATGAAATATTTTTGCAAGAAATCAAAATGTAACACAGATGCTTCTGAAATTTTTTTTTTCTATTTCAGTGAACAGTATTTCTCATCTGTTCATATTATGAGCTTTTCAAATTATTACTTTCCACCAAGAAAGTAAAATACAGTTTTAGTCATCCTAGTTGTAGATGTAAATTTTTGATGATAACTTTATAGTCAGCTTTGATAACATTTATTTCCAAAGATCCTAAGAAAATAAAATTATATACCTATACAGGGTTATCGTTACCATCTTTCTAAATTCCATATATATGCATTAGTATACTGTATCGGTGTTTTTCTTTCTGGCTTACTTATGGCAAAACCAACCAATATAATATTGTAAAGTAATTAGCCTCCAATAAAATAAAATAAAATAATTATATACCTAGTTCTCTACTTCTACTTTCCATTTTACAGGAATCATAACTTCTTGGTCTTTACTGGCTAGAAGAGACTTTTTTCCTTTTCTAATTCTTAAATTTTAAAAGTAAAACTATCAACTGCAAACAACTAATGGAAAATCATTTTATAATATTAACCATTTTAAAGGGTTTCCCTGGCGGCTCAGTTGGTAAAGAATCTGCCTGAAATGCGGGAGACCCAGGTTCGATCCCTGGCTCTGGAAGATCCTCTGGTGAAGGGAATGGCAACCCGCTCCAGTATTCTTGCCTGGAGAAGTCCATGGACAGAAAAGCCTGCAGGGTTTAAAGAAATAAGTTAATTTGTCTTTAAAATCATTCTTGCTAGTAAACTTTCTACTGCAGATACTGAAACCGCACCAAAATATAATTTGACTGTGGATTTTAAAAATTCCACTAGAGGGCAACATGTACCAAGGTTTTTGTCACTTGTTTCAAAGGGGGGAAAATATCCAGTTTTATTCTTTATCGTGAATAAATGTCATTGATTTAATATTTAGCACATTCAGTATTAATTGTTATCTTTATGAGGCACATGTGTTGTGAGTGAATACTGTCTCATTGCTAAAACATAGTAGCATGGGTGTTCCTCTATCTGATTTTAATTAGTTATAATCAACACTTTTCAGTTACCGTAATGACTAGAATAAATGCCAAACAAAAAAGGCATTATTTTACATGTAATGAGTTCATGGGGTGAGTTATTTAAGGCCATATGTGTTTTAAGTTGTAAATATATATAAACAATTCTAGATTAAAGAAAAAGTAAAACCCATAAGAGATACTGGTCGTAAATTTGAAATTCAATTTTGGAGAAATAAAAGCATTTGCTCATTATACATCCTCAGGGATTATTTTAACCATGAGTAGAAAGATCGGTTCAATGGTTTGTGTTAGCTTTCTTAATCCTTGCTGAGAAGGGGAATCAGCTTACAGCTGGCAGCATCTCCACGTTTTAGAAGCCTGTCCAAACACCATTCTTTATAGCCCGTCCTCTTCAATTCCCTACTTCTCCAATTCTCATTAAAATCACTAAAGAAACATTCTACGTATAGGTAATGGTCCCTAGCACGCTGATAATAGCAAGAGCCTAATGGTTTATTTCCAAATACATTTTCTGTTGCTGTTTTCAGTCGTTGTCATGTCCGATTCTTTGGAACCCCGTGAACTGCAGCACACCAGGCTTCCCTGTCCTTCACTATATCCCGGAGTTAGCTCAAAAACTCATGTCCATTGAGTCAGTGATGCCATATTATCTGTAGAAGAGAGCAAAGCAATATTGAAAGGCAGGGGGAGGAGGTACATAGCCAGCTTTGGAAAATGATTTTGTGGATTTTAATAGATTCATATTTAGAAATAAAATAATTATTTAAAAAATACACAGAATAGTGTATTTTAAAACTATGACAGATACTATATGGAAATAGACATAATTGTCACCAATTGCAATAAAATAGTGGTTTATTCCCCTAGTTGTTCTTGTTTAGTTAATTTGTTGTTCATTCACTCAGTCAGACACTTTGTGACCACATGCGCTGCACACAGCAGGCTTCCCTGTCCTTCACCATCTCCAAGGCTTGCGAAAACTCATATCCATTGAGTTGGTGATACCATCCAACCATCTCACCCTGTGTCATCCCCTTCTCCTGTTTTCAATCTTTCCCAACATCAGGGTCTTTTTCAATGAGTCAGGTCTTTGCATCAGGTGGCCAAAGTATTGGAGTTTCAGCTTCAGCATCAGTCCTTCCAATTAATATTCAAGATTGATTTCCTTTAGGATTGACTGGTTTAATCTCCTTGCAGTCCAAAGGACTCTCATTAGTCCTCTCCAACACCATAGTTCAAAAATATCAATACCTTGGTGCTCAGTCTTCTTTATGGTCCACCTCTCACATCAATACATGACTACTGAAAAAAACCATAGCTTTGACTAGACCTAACTTGGCAAAGTAATGTCTCTGCTTTTCAACATGCTGTCTAGGTTGGTCATAGCTTTTCTTCCAAGGAACAAGCATCTTTTATTTTCATGGCTGCAGTCACCACCTGCAGTGATTTTGAAGACCAAGAAAACAAAGTCTGTCACTGTTTCCATTGTTTTTCCATCTATTTGCCTTGAAGAGATGGAACCGGATGCCATGATCTTTGTTATTTTGAATGTTGAGTTTTAAGCCATCTTTTTCACTCTCCTCTTTCACTTTCATCAAGAGGCTCTTTAGTTCTTCTTCTTTTTCTGCCATGAGTGTGGTGTCATCTGCGTAGCTGAGATTATTGATATTTCTGCTGGCAATCTTGATTCCAGCTTGTGTTTCATCCAGCCCGGCATTTCACATGATCTACTCTGCATACAAGTTAAATAAGCAGGAAGACAATATATAGACTTGACATACTCTTTTCCCAATTTGGAACCACTCTGTGGTTCTATGTCTAACTGTTCTAACTGTTGTTCTAACTGTTGCTACTTGACCTGCATACAGATTTCTCAGGAGACATGTAAGGTGGTCTGGTATTCCCATCTCGTCAAGAATTTTCCACAGTTTGTTGTGATTCACACAGTCAAAGGCTTTGGCATAGTCAATAAAGCAGAAGTAGGTGTTTTTCTGGAACTCTGTTGCTTTTTTGATGATCTGACAGATGTTGGCCATTTGATCTCTGGTTCCTCTGCCTTTACTAAATCCATCTTGAATATCTGGAAGTTTTTGATTCACATACTATTGAAGCCTAGCTTGAAGAACTTTGTGCGTTACTTTGCTAACATGTGAAATGGGTGCAGCTGTGCAGTAGTTTGAACATTCTTAGGCACTGCCTTTCTTTGAATTGGAATGAAAACTGACCTTTTCCAGAAAGGCTATCTTGTTATCATAGAAATAACAGGTGTTCATTTTATTAAAAAAATTATTTTCACTATAGTCAAAGCATTCCCTGATAACTATCATTCTTAACATGTTGTAGTTGTTTAGTTGCTCAGTCATGCCCAACTCTTTGTGACCCCATGGACTGCAGCATTCCAGGCTTCCCTGTCCTTCCGTGTCTCCCAGATATTGCAGAAATTTATGTCCATAAAGCCAATGATGCCATCAAACCATCTCTTCCTCTGCTGCCCTCTTCTCATCCTGCCCCCAATCTTTTCCCACATCAGGGTCATTTCCAATGAGTCAACTCTTCACATCACATGGCCAAAGTATTGGAGCTTCTGCTTCCACATCAGTCCTTCCAGTGAATATTCAGGGTTGATTTCCTTTAGGATTGACTGGCTTGATCTCCCTACGGCCCAAGGGACTCTTATGAGTCTTTTCCAGCACCACAGTTTGAAAGCATTAATTCTTCAGTGCTCAGCCTTCTTCATGGTCCAACTCTCATATCCATACATGGCTTTTGGTAAAAACATAGCTTTGAGTATGTGGACCTTTGTCAACAAAGTGATGTCTCTGCTTTTTAATGTGCTCTCTGTGTTTGTCATAGGTTTTCTTTCAAGGAGCAGTGTTAGTAGTGTTAATCCCTCAGTCTTGTCCTACTCATTCTGACCCCTGCAGACTGTAGTCAACACTCCTTTGTCGGTGGGATTTTCCAGGCAAGAACACTAGAGTGAGTTTCCATTCCCTTCTCCAGGAGATCTTCCCAACCCAGGGATTGAACCCAGGTCTCCTGCATTGCAGGCAGATTCTTTACCATCTGAGCCATCCGGGGCTTCATTTCAAGGAGCAAGTGTCTTTTAAATTCATGGCTGCAGTCACCATCTGCAGTGATTTTGCAGCCCAAGAAAATAGTCTGTCACTCCATTTTTTTCCCTTCTAGTTGCCATGAAGTGATGTGACCAGATGCCATGATCTTTGTTTTTTGAATGTTGATTTTTAAGCCAGATTTTTCACTCTCCTCTTTCACCTTCATCAAGAGGCTCTTTAGTTCCTCTTTGCTCTCTGCCATTAGGATCTGTATATCTGAGATTATTGATATTTTTCCTAGAAATCTTGATTCCAGCTTGATTCATCCAACCAGGCATTAATATACATATTATACAAATATATCTTAGGTAGATCAGTTTTTAAGTTCTTAAATAGTTATCATTTGTTTAATCCTTCTACTTCCCTGTGCAATACATACTATTTTTATCTCCATTTCTTAGATAAGGAAATGGAGGCATCTATGTTAATAATACATTTAATTGGTAGAATAAAGATATATAATGAGATATATAAACATGCATAAATAAATAGATAAATATTATTACAATACAGATGACACCTCTAAAATTAAGAAAATAAGATTATAAGGAACTTTTTAAAACCTGAATTATTTTAACCTCATATTTCAAATTTAAATAGTATCAGTTCCCAGTAATGCATGATAGAAATTAGAACTTTTGCATACAACTGTCCCTCCCCTATATATTAATTAGCACTCATTTTATTAATTAATTTTGTGATTTCAAAGTTGATAACATTCCTATTTCATTCTGTGTTTTGAATCCACAAGTTTGTTTAACCTTATGTTTGAATTTAAGTAGATCACTCCCATTATTTATCAGGATTTCACTGAGGGCTTACCAGGTTTCACTAGTGGTAAAGAACTGGCCTGACAATGCAGGAGACCTAAGAAAGGTGGGTGTGATCCCGGGGTTGGGAAGATCCCCTGGAGGAGGGCATGGCAACCCACTCCTGTATTACTGCCTGAGGAATCCCGTGAACAGGGGAGCCTGGAGGTCTACAGTCCATGGAGTTGTAAAGACTAGAAACACAGCTGAAGTAATTTAGTATTGTTGAAATGTTTAATCTCTTTTTACTTTCTTGTAAATATTTTTTCACGAAGAGATCATGTATATTTCCCAAACATTCTTGTGAATTCTTGTCTATTATCTGTACATTTAGAAATTAGTTGTCAGGATACACTTTGAATAAGCCTTTCCTTGTCTCTCTGTTCTTAAGCAGGCATGCTACTCTCGAAAACTCAGATCAATAGTTTTCACTCTTGAACATGGCCTGCTCTTTTTTTGGCCATATTAATAAATCACTCTTTATACATTAAAAATATTTAATTCTTTGCTCAGTAAATACTCATGAAATACCTTCCATGTATCAGTGTAATTACTGGAAATTAAATAGTAATTTAAAAAGGTTGCCTTCTTGGAACATGCATTCTAATTGGGGAGATAGGCAATTAACAATATCTATTTGTCTATCTACTATCTATCCATCTAATGTCAGACAGTGATCAGTGCTTTAGAAAAAATCAAGTGTGGAATCATGAACCAGTAGTGACCCTATCTGATGCAGAGTCATTAGCATAGCTACCCTGTTAGGTGACATGTGAATGATTTAAATATGAGGGTATTTGTAGGCAAAAATCTGCAAAGTGATGACTTCATAGAAATTTTTCCTAGAATAAATGTTTCCTTTCAATTTGTAGCTTCAAACACTCATTTATTCAAATTTTATGTATTGCTTGTTATATATTTTGAATTTTTTTCTTTTCCTTTGGATTTTTGGACATTTCTTTTTGAAACCCAATCAGTCAAATTCAAAAGTGTGTCATCTATGTCCACTATAATGTGTAACTGTGCATCTTCGTCCTTTTTCATCTTGTTTTGTGTGAATTCCTCACGCCTGAGTGCCCCAGATTTATGTTAAGTTGTATTTCTTCTCCTCTCTTCCCATCCTCCTCCTCTTTCCCCTACTTTTCCTCTTCCCCTTGAGATGTGGCGATTTTTCCTTTAGTTTTTCCTCTGAACCATGTCAGTTCACTTTCGATCCTCTTATTTTGTCTTGAAATTTGTCCTCACTTCTACCCTCCTTCCTTCTTTCTGTAGTTTCTCCCCACCCCCTTTAAGGCCTTTTGGTTCTTGTTGTGTTTTTGCTTTTAATATCTAAAACTTCACTGAGGCTATAGAAAATGATTTATTTAAAGAACCTATTATGGTGATTATTAACTGATATTTGTTGTTGTTTCATGTTTGTTTATTTTTTTCCTGACTCTTGATACAGCTCTCCTGCTGATTTTTTTCTCCTTAAAACTCACTTTTGAACATGACTCTCTTTGCTGAAAAAAAAGTGTAAGGCATGGAGGCAAGAAGGAATGGGAAAGGAGATTCTGGAGTAGGTCAAAATCTGCTTTTCTTAGTATTTGGAAGATATTCTTCATGGCCTTTTTTAAATCAAAAGTTTACTTCTTATATGACTTTTAGAGTAATGAATTCAAAAAGTCATATGTGTGTAAGACAGATTTTTATAATTTCAGCTATGATTATCAAACTTATCTTTGGTATGGAATTTATAACTAGCTTGATTTTTGAAGCATCTATTAAATTAATGGGAAATGGCAAACTGATTTTTCTAAAAAATTTTCTGATATATTTAAAATTTTTAAAAAGAACACTTTAATCAGAAAGCACCTGTTAATTTTAACTTCAATTTGATCCTTTCAGAAAGTACATTTTTAAAATATGTTTCATCAGGCCCTAGCATGATGTCTGACATTATAGGTGTTTAAAGAATGTTTGCTAAATGAGTCAATTATTTTAAAATTTTATTTTATTAACCTCTATCATTTTTTTCCCTAGATTCAGTACAGAGTTTCATCACATATTATAAACTATAAAATATAACAATAGTTACTTTTTTTTTATTTTGAGCCTCTAAAATTCTAAATCAAATATAGTACTTGATGTTTTATAGGAAATATATTTTGAAATTTAGCCAATAATTAAGAGGGAGTATGAATAGATATTAAACCAAGAAGAATGTGTTCTTAAATTTTAAGTAATATCTTACACTTTTATCTATGATAATTTTTTTTCATCTTAGGCAGGTATTTTGGAGTATTTTACTAAGGATTTGACTTAAATAATACCTGACTCCTTTTCTTCCAAAAGTTTTAAAGTTTGTCAATTGTTAGTATTCTGCCTTCCTTTTATATATTAACATCTAAATTTGTATTTTATTCAGTTACTCAAAGCAATATTGACTTGTGCCCTCAGCTTCTGATGTGAAATGAATGTGTAACAGGAACCAGTATTTAGGATGTAGTCATGTGACTTTCAGTAAGAAACTATTTTAAAACTATTATATCAGTTTTACAAACACATACCTTAATTCCAGGTGGAATTCAAGAATTTATAAATTGTGGGTCTCCTGCTAATTCAGGCAAGGCTAATATAAATATCTTTGCTCAGCTTATGGTAAAAAGAACTCATAAATGGTTTACAGTTTAAATATGTAACTTTAGATGCACCCTACCGCCTCTTTTTGTGGTGTAAAAACATACCCCAGATCAACTTTAGGGCTCTCCAATCCCTAGTCCCTTTGACATGTAGAGAATCTAGTATACCCCATATCTTGAATAAACCTCAAATGTGAGTGACAGCCGAGAAATAACAGCTGGCTTAGAGTGTTTAGGTTGGAATTCAAAGGACCTCTATTCAGACTTCTGCTGTAGCTATTGGCAAATGCCTTAGAGCCACTGCCCATTCCCCAGCTTATGTGAAACAGCGATTACCAAGTACAAACCATTCTCAAAACACTGTGACAGTGCAGGCTGACTGTCCACTCACACCTCAGATCACTAAATCTCTTCCCCTCTTCTGTCCAAGCATCTATTTACTTCCCTTATTAGACTTTTAAAATAGTAAAATATCAGATTCAATTATTGTCTAAGAAAATGTAACCATTATATTATATATCTCCTATCCCACCACCCTACCTCCCAGGCGGAAGAAAGTTATCAGAACTCGAAATAGAGTCATGCTTTTAAGGATGATGGCTGTAGTCAATGTGGGGTACCTCTTTTACTGCAGAAGATAAAAGAATGATCTGCTCCATCATTTTTTTTTTCATTCTTCAACTTTATTCTTTAGTTTTTATGTATATACTGAAGATGCTATGATTTCATGACTCATAAGTCTATTACTGGCAAAGGCAACAAAGCCTTTGGGGTTTCATTTTTCATGTTTCCTTTTCTGTTGTTTTTCTGCACCTCCCTTTACTAGCATGTTTTAGTTGCACAGAAGCTCCCTGGAGCTCATTACTGTCTTGGCATCCCACTGTCAGGAGCTCAGCTGAGCTGGAGAGAGCTGAACTGGCAGGTGCTGGAAGGGTCAAGCCAAAGCAAAAGTTAGCAGTCCGTCATTACACACTTACCACAGTCCTATAGGTAAGAGGCGGAAACCAGAAAAATTTCCTCTCTCCCCCATCTCACCTTCTATTTTTCTCCATCTACTGGCATGGATCAAGGATAAGGTGGATTAGCATGGATTTGGGCTTATCTCAGTGTTGAGGGAGCCCTGAACAAAAGGCTTTTGCTGTTCAGTGTACCCAAGATCCTCCCCCCCAAAAAAAAACAATTAGCCGAAGGGGGAGGGAAGGATAGGAGTGGAAAATTTGTGAGAACTAAGAGTGAAGAAAAGTTGTTTTCAAGGCTTTCCCTTCTTCCCCTAATTCCCCCTACTCCCCAATAAGGAAGACTCAGCAGAGGCACCTGTTGTAAACCCCAGCCTAAGGCCCCACTTAAAGAGATCTCTGAAGGAAGGAACCTGGGCTAGAAATGCAGATAAACTTGCGCAGAGCACAAAGCTGGACAGGGGGAGCCACTTCCTTGACTGCAACTCAGAGACTACAGCGCTGGAATGTACAGAGTCTGGTTTGGAGAGGGCAGCTTTCCCCTGCGAGGCAGACCAGGTGAGGATTTCCAGTAATTGCCTTTGTAATTGTGACTCAGATCAGGCCTCTCCAAACCAGGGAGAGGTTCTAAACCAATCACCTTTCCTCTGTTTTTGTTGTTGTTTAGTTGCTACGTCATGTCCGACTCTTTGCAGTACCACACATGGACTATAGCCCACTAGGCTTCTCTGTCCATGGAATTTCCCAGTCAAGAATCCTGGAGTGGATTGCCATTTCCTCCTCCAGGGGATCTTCCTGATGCAGGGACCAAATGAGCATCCCTTGAGTTGGCAGCCTTTTGTATTGTTTTGCTTTTTTTATAAACCACTGAGCCACCAGGGAAGGCCTCTCCTTTCCTCTTGCTCTTTCCATTCTTCTCACTTCTCATGCACCTGATTTGAGTTCTTCTGCTTTTATCATCGGAGAAGGCAATGGCAAGCCACTCCAGTACTATTGCCTGGAAAATCCCATGGATGGAGGAGCCTGGTAGGCTGCAGTCCGTGGGGTCGCTAAGGGTCGGACACGACTGAGCGACTTCACATTCACTTTTCACGTGCACACATTGGAGAAGGAAATGGCAACCCACTCCAGTGTTCTTGCCTGGAGAATCCCAGGGACGGGGGAGCCTGTTGGGCTTCCGTCTGTGGGGTCACACAGAGTCGGACACGACTGAAGCGACTTAGCAGCAGCAGCAGCAGCAGCTTTTAACATATGAGAGTGGTCAAAGCAGCTAGAATAGTTCAGAGATTTATGGTCAGAAGGTGAAATTAATTTATTATTTTACACAGTGCATGCTTGCTAAGTTGCTTCAGTCTTGTCCAGATTCTTTGCAACCCTATGGACTGTAGCCTGCCAGGCTTCTTTGTCCATGGGATTCTCCAGGCAAGAATACTGGAGTGGGTTGTCATGCCCTCCTCCAGGGGATCTTCCAGATCCAGGGATCAAACTCACATCTCTTATGTCTCCTGCACTGGCAGACAGGTTCTTTACCACTAGCGCTACCTGGGAAGCCCTTATTATGCACAGATGAAGGGGAAATTCACCTCACTGAAGGTGGAGAAAAAGAGTGGAGTCTAGGAATAGCATGTGCTGATCCAATGAGAGGAACTACGGTGACTTAGGTTTGACTGGAGTGAAGAGTATAAGGCAAGGGCAGGCAAGAGATGTCTTGAAGAGACTGAAATATGAAGGGCCACATCTACCATACAAAAATTTAAGATGTTTTTTTTTTTTTTTAAGTAAAATTATTGAAAACTTTTGTCAGAGAAGGCAATGGCAACCCGCTCCAGTACTCTTGCCTGGAAAATCCCATGGACGGAGGAGCCTGGTAGGCTGCAGTCCATGGGGTCGCTAGGAGTCAGACACAACTGAGTGCCTTCACTTTCACTTTTTGCTTTCATGCATTGGAGAAGGAAATGGCAATCCAACCCAGTGTTCTTGCCTGGAGAATCCCAGGGACGGGGGAGACTGGTGGGCTGCCATCTATGGGGTCACATAGAGTTGAACACGACTGAAGCGACTTAGCAGCACTGAAAACTTTTAATAGTGAATAATATGACCACATTTATATTTTCAGAAAATATCCAGGCTGAAGGTAATAAATAGAATACTAATTAGTATAAGAAATAATGAGGTACTTAAATGTTTACATAGTATTCAAATTTTTTGTACAAGGGCATTCATTGATTTGAATTTGTCCCTGAGAGAGACCTTTTCAAAAATCAACAAATGAGCTGTTAGAAGAGTTACTAAATTCTTCATTAGCATGTGAATACTTCTTTGACATACATATTATATAAAATCCCCATTTGTGGAAATATTCTTGTGAATTGTGTATTTCTATGGGTGAATGAATGGTATATGGAACTGTTTTGCACCTCTACCCTGGAACGGTGATGTGGAAAAACAGTGAGTGAAGAAAACATGCTGCTAACATGAGGGGAAAATGCACAATCCACTTGTGAACCAGGTGGTTTTACAAAGCCTGTTTAGTATCAATGTCTTGATAAACTCTAAGCTTATAAGAGTAGAATATTTTGTAATTAGAAAACTATTATCTATTTGCTTAACATTAAACAACACTATTTCTGATGAACAAATTATATTACAATTTTAAAATATGTTTAAGCTTCTTATTAAAACTGTTCTATTTTTAAAATATTTATGCTATATAGTCAAACTCATTTTAAGAAATAACTAAATCCATTTTTAATTTCACAGTTATAATTGCCATATTTTCCTCCTGAGCTGGACGTCTGTAGTCCTTTTAAAAAATATCTGGCTATATTTTTACCCAAATAAACACATGCTAATACTTATATCTGCATTTGTTTGTATTTTAATATTTAATTGTTATCCATTATTAATATATGCAAAATTATTTGAAATTTCCTAGCTTTATCAAATATTAAGCCTAAATGTTTAGGGCTGTAGTCATTTTTCTTTATTGTTTGTTGTGGAAGCAGGAAGGGAGAGATCTATTTTTTCAATTTGGATCTTGTAGACCAAAGAGTAAATCTTATTGACTTCATGAAAAATTATGCATAAAGCACCCAAAGACAGAAGTTGACCCTTAACAAATTAAATCTGATTTCCTTGTCACTTTACATGCATATATAGATCTTGGTCTTTATTAAAAGAAATATATTTTGTCTTAAGTGTACAGCTCAAAGATTTAGTATTTGCTTTATCCTAATTTGCTGTCAATCCATTACATTTATAGAATTGTATTTATTGTCTCTGGTGGTCAATTCAGTTCAGTTCAGTTCAGTTCAGTCGCTCAGTCGTGTCCGACTCTCCGCGACCCCATGAATCACAGCACGCCAGGCCTCCCTGTCCATCACCAACTCCCGGAGTTCACTCAAACTCATGTCCACAGAGTCGGTGATGCCATCCAGCCATCTCATTCTCCGTCGTCCCCTTCTCCTCCCGCCCCCAACCTTTCCCAGCATCAGAGTCTTTTCCAGTGAGTCAACTCGTCGCATGAGGTGGCCAAAGTATTGCAGTTTCAGCTTTAGCATCAGTCCCTCCAATGAACATCTACGATTGATCTCCTCTAGAATGGACTGGTTGGATCTCCTTGCAGTATAAGGGACTCTCAAGAGTCTTCTCCAACACCACAGTTCAAAAGCATCGATTCTTCGGCGGTCAGCCTTCTTCACAGTCCAACTCTCACATCCATACATGACCACGGGAAAAACCATTGCCTTGACTAGACGGACCTTGGTTGGCAAAGTAATGTCTCTGCTTTTTAATATACTATCTAGGTTGGTCATAACTTTCCTTCCAAGGAGCAAGCGTCTTTTAATTTCATGGCTGCAATCAGCATCTGCAGTGATTTTGGAGCCCAAAAAAACAAAGTCTGACACTGTTTCCACTGTTTTTCCATCTATTTCCCATGAAGTGATGGGACCAGATGCCATGATCTTTGTTTTCTGAATGTTGAGCTTCAAGCCAACCTTTTCACTCTCCTCTTTCACTTTCATCAAGAGGCTTTTGAGTTCCTCTTCACTTTCTGCCATAAGGGTAGTGTCATCTGCATATCTGAGGTTATTGATATTTCTCCCGGCAATCTTGATTCCAGCTTGTGCTTCTTCCAGCCCAGCGTTCCTCAATTAGGGATCTGTAAAACAATCCAAGAATATTAATCCAACACAGAGCTGCCCAGCCAAAAGGATTTTTATTTTACCAATAACAAGTTTGAAATATTATATGGTGTAATTTTGAGACAGTAGTTCAGATTAAAAGAAAATTATACCATAGAAAATGTTACTTTTGTTTAGTTGCCACTATTTCTGTTGTTTTATTTTGGAGGATGTGGTTGTTTTAAGAAGGAATGGAAACTATAAAATATAGCATTTAGCAATATTTGCCATGAGAATGTATGGGAATTCCCAGTGACTCAGTGGTAAAGAAACTGCCTGCAATGCAGGAGGCGTAGGTTCAGTCCCTGGGTTGGGATGATCCCCAGGAGGAGGAAATGGCAACCCACTCCAGTATTCTTGCCGGGAAAATTCCACAGACAGAGAAGCCTGGGGATACAATCCATGGTGTCAAAAGAGTCAGACACAATTGAGCAACTGAACACAATACACACATACAGACACACACTGTATAAATGAAGGTTTCATCATGTAATTCGAAGTCTCTATCTTCATGTATACACTTTTCTCTTACACAAGTTGTGTCAACAGCAACATGAACAACATGAATTTGTTTTGAGTTGATAAAGTACTCTATAAATATTTGAGAGATATGATATCTTGAAGAAAAAATGTTTCCTATTGTTGAGGCCATAGGAAACAGAGAACATTGGACATTAATATATTTCTTAATGCTAATTATGGGCTTCCCTGGTGGCTCAGTGATAAAGATTTTGCCTGCCAATTCAGGAGATGTAGGTTTGATCCCTGGGTTGGGAAAATCCCCTGGAGGAGAAAATGGCAACCCACTCCAGTATTCTTACCTGGGAGATCCCATGGACAGAGGAACCTGACAGGCTACAGTCCATGGGGTCTTTAAGAGTCAGACACAACTTAGCAAGTAAACAACAACAAAGCTAATTATATTAAGATGATTAACAAAACTGACATTATTGTTTTTTACCATTCAGATATTCATTTTGGCCTTATATAAGTTCGATAACTCTCAGGGTTTTTCTTTAACTTGAGTTTAATAGGATTTGTTTACATTTTTGTTCTTTATTTCAAAAATAAAGCACAAGTTATTTTTTGTTCTATAGGAGTTAATTAATTCTAAATACAGATTTTTTTTGTTCCCTAGAAAGTAACACTCCTTGTTAGATAGTTCATTTTAACACCTCAATTGTTTGTTGTTTTAACTGGATAACTTTTAAATATTTTCATAATATTTCTGCAATTCTAAATGGAAGCCTCTTTTCAATAAGAGATAACTTTTTGTCAATTATTATTCTCATTTTCCTTCTTTTTAAATCTAAGGAACATACATATAATGATCATTTGTCATTCATATAATTCCTCAGCAACTAAATATTGAGAAATGATTTGTGTGTGTTAAAATGCGATGCTCTCTATTTGGCCTCAGAAGTTAATTCAACAGAGTAATGGTAAATTTCTTAGAGTACTGACTTATGGGCTTCAGTTCAGTTCAGTTCAGTTCAGTCACTCAGTCGTGTCCGACTCTCCGCGACCCCATGAATCACAGCATGCCAGGCCTCCCTGTCCATCACCAACTCCCGGAGTTCACTCAAACTCATGTCCACAGAGTCGGTAATGCCATCCAGCCATCTCATTCTCTGTCGTCCCCTTCTCCTCCCGCCCCCAACCTTTCCCAGCATCAGAGTCTTTTCCAGTGAGTCAACTCGTCGCATGAGGTGGCCAAAGTATTGGAGTTTCAGCTTTAGCATCAGTCCTTCCAATGAACACCCAGGATTGATCTCCTTTAGAATGGACTGGTTGGATCTCCTTGCAGTCCAAGGGACTCTCAAGAGTCTTCTCCAACACCACAGTTCAAAAGCATCAATTCTTCGGCGATCAGCTTTCTTCACAGTCCAACTCTCACATCCATACATGACCACGGGAAAAACCATTGCCTTGACTAGACGGACCCTGTTTGGCAAAGTAATGTCTCTGCTTTTTAATATACTATTAAGGTTGGTCATAACTTTCCTTCCAAGGAGTAAGTGTCTTTTAATTTCCTGGCTGCAATCAACATCTGCAGTGATTTTGGAGCCCCAAAAAATAAAGTCTGACACTGTTTCCACTGTTTCCCCATCTATTTCCCATGAAGTGATGGGACCAGATGCCATGATCTTTGTTTTCTGAATGTTGAGCTTCAAGCCAACCTTTTCACTCTCCTCTTTCACTTTCATCAAGAGACTTTTGAGTTCGTCTTCACTTTCTGCCATAAGGGTAGTGTGATCTGCATATCTGAGGTTACTGATATTTCTCCCAGCAATCTTGATTGCAGCTTGTGCTTCTTCCAGCCCAGCATTCCTCATGGTGAAAGCTGTTAAACCTGTAGGCCAGGTGACAGCAGAAAGCTGAGGTGAAGACTTAGAGTTAAACCTACCTTAAAAGCACAGAGCCCAAACCTAGTATTAGGGGAAAAAAAGATTAAGGTGTCAACTCACCCTTAGCTATGAAGTGAAGTGAAGTGAAATGAAAGTCAGTCAGTCCTATCTGACTCTTTGCGACCCCATGGACTGTAGCCTGCAAGGCTTCTCTGTCCATGATTATCCAGGCCAGAATACTGGAGTAGGTAGCCATTCCCTTCTCCAGGGCATCTTCCCAACCCAGTCTCCTGCTTGGCAGGCAGATTCTTTACCAGCTGAGCCATCTGGGAAGCCCAACTTTAACTGTATTGTTGGTTTATACCCTTTATAGGTAGGGAAACAAAGAGAACAGAAAATCATACTGTGGTTTCAGCCCTGTTATCCATTCAACCCTAAATCTTGTACATACTGGCAAAACCATACTTGGAAGCAGTTATTAATACAAGCGTGCCCTATATTAAATAAAGCTTTTGCTAGGCAACCAAAAAATCAGCACTTGTTTATGAAAGTGCTTTATAAAGAATATGTATTCCACTGTTTACGTGCTCATTTAACCCTTTGTCTAGTCAAGCAATATGGAAAAATGAAGCATTTTCTTTCATTTTCAAGATGAAAAATAGAGAGGTGAAATGAGTTCACAGACAGAGCATAATGAAATAATTGCAATAGATTATGATAGATACTGTAATAGAGATATTTATTCTGAAAAACGGAGGACAAATGCCTAACAATTTCTGGTGTGTCCAGGAAAGGTTTTGAAGGAGAGTAGGAGTTTACCAAGCAAAGAAAGTGCTATGTATAGAGGTATTTGTTTACATTCACTTGTGTACATTAAAGAAAATATACCTTTAATGAACCACAGGTGTTCAGAATTGTTTGCATATGACAGGCTGTGCATAAGGAGCTGTAATAATGTAACAATAAACATAAAAAGAACTAATACTTTCTAAGATGCTAGTCACTCTACTGATAGCTTTCTCTGAATCAAAATATGTTGGCACTGTTTTATAGATGTTTATGGATGAGGAAGCTGATGTATTTACAGAGTAACAATTTTTCCAGGATTCATGGCTACCAAGCATCAAAACTAAATTCCATCAGTCAAAATTGAATTCCATTAAAGTTAAGCCCAGGCTGTGTTCTTCCAGTGTTCTTCCAGCTCTACATGAGGTTGTAGTGGTGGTGAAATTAAGGTGGGAAAGAACTTCACTTATGAGTTTACTCTATTCTGTTAGTAACAGAGATAGACTTACTGAAGTCAGATAACCAACTGGATGTGGGATATGAGAAAGAGGCTTGGCAACTGATTTCCAAGCTCAAATTTTGAAAAACTAAGTTGCAAGTGGCACCTACTTAGAGGCAGAATAAAGAGTAGAAGGGTCAGGGGTTAGAGAAAATAAAATGCAGTAAGTTTGGGGCATGTTAATTGCAACATATGTCTGTGGTTTACAGTTGTTGGCAGTTTAACTCTGGGTAAAATACAATCCTTCTCAGCGCCTCAGTTTGTGCATCTATAAAGTGGGCATGAGGTTGTTACAAGGATTAAAAGAGCTAATAATTTTAAAGTGATATAAATAACATCTGATTTATAGTATGTATTGTCTGTGTTGGTTAAAAAATACAGAGACAGCAAAAGAGACACAGATGTATAGAACAGTCTTTTGGGCTCTGTGGGAGAGGGCAAGGGTGGGATGATTTGGGAAAATGGCATTGAAACATGGGTATTATCATATGTGAAATGAATCGCCAGTCTAGGTTCAATGCATGATACAGGATGCTGGGGGCTGGTGTACTGGGATGAACCAGAGGGATGGGATGGGGAGGGAGGTGGGAGGGGGATTCAAGATGGGGAACACATGTACACCCAGGGTAGATTCATGTCAATGTATGACAAAACCAATACAATAATGTAAAGTAATTAGCCTCCAATTAAAATAAATAAATTAATAAAAAATAATTAAAAAACACAGACAAGAAGCAAACACTAGTCTGTGGATTTTGTAGGATGCTTTGAACTGATAGTACTTTATTTAGTCACTAAGTCATGTCCAACTTTTTTGTGACTCTTTGTACTGTAGCCTGCCAGACTCTTCTGTCCATGGGATGCTCTAGGCAAGAATACTGGAGGGAGTTGCCATTTCCTTCTCCAGGGGATTTTCCCGACCTAGGGATCGAACCTGCATCTCTTACATCTCCTGCATTGGCAGGCAGATTCTTTACCACTGAGCCACCAGAGATTTATTAGTGTAGGATCTAGTTATGGTTTTCATTTTTAATCTTCTGTTTTGGTGCCATTAATTCTAATGTTTTTCAGTATATGTAATTATGTTTGTCAACTTAAAATTATAGTAAATATGATAACTTAGATGGATCACAAGGATGGATCAAATTTATATTACTTTAAGTTATTCAGTTCTTTTGAATTAAAGTGCTAATAGTATTCTCATTTTATCCAAAGCACTCACTCATTCACACATCCTCTTATTCAACAAAAGACTACTTAGTGTCCACTATATAGCAGTCACCCAGCTCAACTCTGTGGTGAGTGAGATGAATGTTTGTCCTCCTTCAGAATTTGGTATAAGAGTAATGGAATTTAGTGCAGTGATAGAGGCTTACAGACTGTGTGGTTTGTCACAGTAAGATTAACTCTCTCCATCAGCTGGTCTGTAGTACAGCACATGACCAAAATATTACATGCATATTGAGGCTTTTCAAACTCTCAATAGATAGCACATCAAATTATTAGCTGTTAATGAATGTATTCTTTCTAAATCCCAGCCTATTAAAACTATTTTAATTTTACTGTATCATCTCCAAAATTCTTATTTGTGCCCTCTATTGATTAAATACTTTATTAATACAGTGAGTAGTTCCTAACCAACAGAGTGGCTTTAATACACAAGAATAAATGACATTTTCTCTCCAAATACATTACTTCATAATAGTAACAGAATAAAATTTGTGAATCTTTTCCTCAGAAAATAGGCTTCACAGAGGTGCTGATGTCTGAATGTTTTCTTGAACAGTAACTAGAAATTTATTAGTCAGGGCAGAGAGAAATGAACAGCTCATCACCATTTTAACTATATATCATGTCACTTTATAAAAGAGGACTTTGAAGGACAGAAAGACCGGTGATTCAATGGATCCCCACATTTCTCTAAAACAAAACAAACATTTAGCCCATGTCAGATGATCCAGGTCAGAAATCTGTTTACTTTCCTGCAGTGACCTCATGGTCATCTGACTCCTAAATGCCTTGTAGCTTATGGCTCAATCATCAGCCAGGCCCATGTTTCTCTTTCTGAGTTATCTTTTTGATAGCTGTATGTCTGGGTGAAAAAGCATGTCTTCTCCTATTTATCACTGTTGTTTCTTCATGAACAGATCCCAAACCTGGAATCCCTGTCCTGCCTTTCCCTTTGACTTCCAGTCCTAGACCCATGCTCGCCCACCATGTTATTTTCATTTGAATGTGAAATTATTGCTTCAGAAGCAAAACAGCAAAACTAAACTCTTCAGCTTTTTTTTTTTTCTGAAGCAAGACCCTCTGAATTTCCATTTTGCCCTTTCTCAATAGAATGGCTGTTATTAATCCCTAGTACTTTTCATTCACTCCTCCCCTTTCCTTGCTCTGTATCATGAGTGAAAGTTCAGTCCTCCATTGTTCAGTTCATCTCAACCATCTGCCCTTTGTTGCTGCACCTCTGGATAGAGTCTTCATCTTCCACGCCAGGAGTTATATTGAATAGGGTGAAAACTGAGCTACTGTGATGAAAGCAGGCAAGAAAAATGACACTGGTTAACACGGAGAGAATCCACGTGTTCCACATGAAATCCAAGTTCACTGGGCAGAGCAGACATGGGAAACTCTCCAGGAACCACTTGGTTTCCCCTTCAGTTGCTCCCTGAGCCCCCAAGGATTGTTGTTGACTGAGTAATACTGATAGGAGCTGTCTCAGTGATGTGGCATTCTAGCTAATGGGGAGATGGGGGAAGGGGATATGGGAGATTGAAGCAAGAGCTGTGGAGGTTGCACATGTGACTTCCAATCACATGTCTTTGGCAAGAACAGTCACCTGGCCTACCCTTTTGCAAGGGAAGATGGGAAATCTCCAGCTGAGTGGCTATTAATAATAGCAGGGCAAAAATAATGATTGTGGAAGAAAGGGAAAATGGATTTGGGAATACAATTAAACATTTGTCCTACTAGTCAAACACTCAAACACTATTGCCCAAATAGATCATAAACATGATTTTTTTCATTTTTTTCTGAGGTTTCAAGAACAAACCTGATTCTGTCTCCCTTTCTGGTTATCAGGGGCCTTGGCAGCTGTTTCCTAATATTTATTTTCCCATTCATTTTTCCATTTATCTTATGCTATCTTATTCAGCCTCTATAAAGATCTTCTTATTATTTATATGAATTCCCAAACAAATTTTAAGTTTTGGGAACCAGGGAGCACATTTTATACTATTTGCATAGGCAAGGCCTATGAGTATATTATCCAAAATAAACAACAAAATTATGTACAAGAGTTTAGTTTTGCTTATAATATGACAGAGTAAATACTTTTGGTAGTATTCTCATAATGTACATAAGAAATATGTATTTAAATTAACAAGTATATGCATGATTGGATGAATACCCAATTATTCATAAATTGATATTTAAATGAAAATAGATAGATATGATTTTTAAGGAAGTAGTAGAAAGGACATAGAATATATACTTTCTATGTAAGATTTACATGAAGAGCCATAGTTCTTAACTCATTTTCTATTTCTCTACCATCTGATTGTACACATAATCATTCAGCATAAGAAAAAGAAAATGTCTGATTTTTCATAACATTAAGAAAAGAAAAAGCATTATAGTACTTTTGTTTTTAGTTTGATAGAAACAATATCAAAAGTTCCTCTGAACTATGTGCTACAGTAACTAAGATTTAAAGCAAACAAAAAGTAAGGCAATACCAAGGAGGAGTAACCAGGGGATGAGGTAATAATTAGAGATCAGTAAAGAATAAACTGGGAAATGAAATGGTTTGAAAAGTGTCCTGAAGTTCCAGTAGCAGAGTAGCCAATTCAAAAAAAGCTTGACATTAGACTGGAGAAACATTTTTTTATAACATATCTTTCTCCTATACCAGTGGCTTGAACAACAGACAAAAGGAATGCATTCATCAGCATTTTCTTCCTTTCTGAAATAAATCCGTGTTTCAATAATGTGAATAATGATCAAATAAATATACTTAGGCTACTCAAAGGATCAGCTCTACAGCTAAACCCAGTATATTAATAAAATGCTCACTAATGCCTAGTTTTCATTTTATTTACATTTTATTATTCTTTCCTAGGTAACAGGGTATAAAAAGTGAAAACCCAGTACTACCAATACAGGCCTCATACAGTTTACAGAAAGTAGGTAAAATTGCATTGGACTCGAAATTCAACTGGGCTCTGTTCCCCAAAGACTTTTTCTTTTGTGGAACAAAGGAAGTGAGTTCACTTTAAGTATAAATTCCTAAGTCTTTTACAATTTCTGCTCAGACTCTCCATGGCATTTTTGTTGGGAGGCAGTCTATTTCTTTCTATAGATGGATTTCATTATTCAGACTTCACCATCAGTAGAATACATTATAAATTATGCAGAATGTGATAATTAGTCACAAGCAAGAATATAAATAAAACTGCATAACCAATAAAGGGCCATAAAACCTGGCAAGCAAAATTAGTTACTGTGTGTTAAAATAGGAAATGTATGGAGGAAAAAAATTGATCTCACATGTCCTCTCTGTGCTGGAGAGAAATTGCTATATTGCGCATAGCTCTGGAAAGGCATGTGTATAGACTATTAGAAATAAAATAAAATCATATGTAATGTGGTGATTTAGAATGATCTGAGAACAAAAGAACCATGGTCCCATGAAGGTAAATGGTTCTTTTGTTAGAGTAAAGCTGATAACCTCCCTCCCCCTCTACATTAAATCAGACTCCTATTTTTAAAATGCACATCAATTTCTGCAGTTAGCTTTTGCAGTTTTAAATTTTGAAAATGGCATTGAAAATATTAATACTTTAATTTGCTTAATAAATATACATGCACATAAAAACTACATTATATATTTTATGGAAATCTTTAGTCAGTGAAATGTCATATAAATAATACTGAACAAAAGATAATCATGGTATATACAATAATACACATTAAGTGAGCTGAAAAATTTACCTAACAACCCAGCAGTGCTTGACTATGATCAAGGGAAAACACTACACATGAATTGTGCCTGTCTAGACCAGAAAAGATATTTAGGCTCATATTGATTTCATAGAATCCCCAAAAGATACACTTGATAAGTTGTACTATAAAGGTTAAAGCAAAGACTAGAATTCATTTGAATAATATATTCTAACATATTCTTTAAGATCCAGTTCACTGCATCAAAGAATCAAAATATATACAGTGTGCCAATGACATAAAAAATGCCAAAGTACTTTGGAAAAGATGACTGTCTCTTAAATAATCTTGATTTTTTTTTAATAAAAGAGTATTTGGCAAACGAAAAATAAAATCAGTTTTTAAAGACTTAAAAAAAATTATAGCTAAAATCAAGCTTTACTGCCTATGGAAATAAATTGGAATTTGTGCACCAAAAACAACCTTTGGGTTACATTGTACTATATGTTTTTAGATTCATCTTTCCTTAATTATTGGAGTTTGCTTAGATTTCAATGTCAAAGGAATAAAAATGTCTAATATAAATGCTAATTTCCTATTTGTTTTCTAATAGAAAAACCAGGGAATGTGAACTTCAGTGTTTCTGTGGTCTGAGTAGGTAAAGGTTATTATTATTGTTGTTGTTTAGTTGGCAAGTCACGTCCAACTCTTACGATGCCATGGACTGTATACTGCCAGACTCCTCTGTCCATGAAATTTTCCAGGCAGGAATATTGGAGTTGGTTGCCATTTCCTTCTCCAGAGGTTCTTCCTAACCTAGAAATTGAACCCACATCTCCTGCACTGGCAGGTAGATTCTTAACCACTGAACCACCAAGGAAGCCCATTGAACTAAATAAAGCATAATTTTATAAAATGTCTTAGACTACTTATGCTTAGGGCCTAATATAACACCATGTGCTTGATGAATAATAAAATCATAGAGGACTAACCATCAGTTCAATTGACAATGATATATTTGATTAATTTTTGAGACAATAATTCCACTTAATGGGAACGAATCAGTGTGTTATTTGGAATTCCATTAAAATATGAAGGTTATTTCAATACTATAGATTTCCTATATTCATTATCCTTCATCTTGAGGTAGCTATCAAAGGAATTGAACAGATGTGAGTTCTTCAAGAGTGACTTCTAGAAACCAGCTTTGGTCCATTTTCATTAGCGTTTTTCCTACTCTATATCATAGATATTTTTGGAATGTGACTGACTCTTACCATCATTTATATCTTGATTTGTGCAATAATTGTTAATTAAGTTCAATTTACAGGCTAAGATAGGAAGGACTAAAACAGATAAATAAGCCCTACAGCATAATACGACTGCCCAATATCCTCTTCTGATAGGTCTATAGGACATTCTGCATTTTCTCCATATAAGTACTCAGTATGGTGCTCTTCTGTTTTTGTTGTTGTTTATCTGTAGCTCCTCCTAGGTTTTAGGTGTGTTGACAATAGGGACCAGGTCAGACCAGTTTCTCTATTGCACATCAAGTGTTTAGAAATCACAGAAATATTGGGTTGGCCAAAAAATTCATTCATGGTTTTCCATAAGTTGTTACAAAAAAACTCAAGGAACTTTTTGACTAATCTCACAGTCATGCATGGATGCATTGATCAGGGAAGACTGAAAAAAGCACTACGCAAAGTTTCCAGGAAGCATCAGTTCCATTTGGCAGGTAGCGGAGAACAGTGAGAAAGCCTTCACAAAGATCGGTAACATTTGAAATGGTCAGAAGATGGGATGGGAATGGTATATATCAATATGAAAAAGAGTAAAATGAAAGGATAGAAACTTGAAGTAAGCATTATATTGAGAAAGTTATCTAACCCTCCTGTAAAGCGGAGAGTTTTGGGGAATTGAGTAATGTGAGATTGGAAAGGTAGTTTCCTTGTAACTGACGTGTGAGACATGGGGTGGAAGCAGTTCAAACCACAACTGTTGAAATAATCCAGGCATACTGTTCAGTAACTGTTTTATATTGACAAGCTTAACATGTATGTCTAATTTCTCTTTGGTCTACACTGACTCTGTTCCAAGTTGGCTGAACTGTATTTTGTAGATCCTAATTATTGAAGAATACTTTCAGTCTAGAATCAGGTGCAAATTTGCCAGGGTTTGTGTTAATAAGAATATCAAGATTCCCCTAATATGTGAAATTGATTATTCAGTGCCATACCTTTCTTAATTAAAATTCTAGTTTCAGGTCTTTACTTGATTACTTTCTACTATGGATCCAAAGACTCTTGCAGCTATATTTGGTGTCTCCATTTGCTTTTAGATTCTGGTCACAGTACACTGAATTACACTGTAGTTGGTATATTTACTCTCTGTAGCATAAGGTGTAAGGTATTAATATAGTCAAAATGAATGAGAAATACGCATGAATGTTTTCACAATGTATATTTAATTATGTAGGTTAAAATCAGCTTACCTATAGATTAATATTAATAAATACAGACTGATATTTTAAATAATTAATATTAAAATAATACATACTTTTTGGACAAAAATATGCTAGATAATATTAAATAAGTTAGGAAACTGAATCCAAAGAAATTAAAATGGTAAATGTACAGTTTTAGGAATATAGTATGGCAATGATATAATGCACCTAAACTTGATACATTAAGAAATGTACATTTGAAATCTACCTTATTTAGACCAAAATACTACATATTTCATTTACCTCTAAAACCTCAAATTTTAAATGAAAAATTAAACCCAAATTATATGTTGAAACATACTCTGAAGAGCTTTTCTTCTCACATTTTGCTACAATACTTAGCCAAACTATTAATATAACGTACCATCCTTTTGTCTTTCCCACTTGTTTGGTTTTCTCTTCTTAGTTCTTTTGCAAAAGGCTAACCATCTTGCATATCATAAGCCATCTATTATCTGCATCTGATAAAGAAGAAAACATAAAGTCCCAGCACTAATTACTTCCCAATCATAAATCCTCATTGTACCTCAGTTCACAATTTCAAAAATGAGAGATTTACAAGCTCGTTGGTGAGAATTTCTGAAGTAAAAATGTGGACTCAATGGCTGAAATGAAAAGATAATTTTGGAAGCTTTTAAGCTCAACATGCTGGAAAAGACCCTGATGCTGGAAAGGATTGAAGGCAAGAGGAGAAGGGGACGACAGAGGGTGAGATGGTTGGATGGCATTACCGACTCAATGGACCTGAGTTTGAGTAAACTTCGAGAGTTGGTGATCGACAGGGAGGCTTGGAGTGCTGCAGTCCATGAGGTCGCAAAGAGTCGGACATGACTGAGCGACTGAACTGAACTGAAGCTCAATATAGGCTACTTAGAAAGTATTATCTGGGATTCATAGAATCCTAGAAGTCCTTGAATTCAGAGAATTTGTGAACTTTAATGGAAAAAAGGATACATCATTATTTCTACTTACTTTCATTGAACTATAGCATTTTTCTAATTGTGAATGTGATGATAAACCACAGATGTGTTAGTAATACTAGTGAGTTCAGTTCAGTTCAGTCATTCAGTCATGTCCAACTCTTTGCCACCCCATGGACTGCAGCACACCAGACTTCCCTATCCATCACCAACTCCCGAAGCTTGCTCAAACTCATGGCCATCAAGTTGGTGATGCCATCCAACCATCTCATCGTCTGTCACTGTCTCCTCCTCCTGCCTTCAATCTTTCCCAGCATCAGGGTCTTTTCCAATGAGTCAGTTCTTTGCATCAGGTGGCCAAAATATTGGAGCTTCAGCTTCAGCATCAGTCCTTCCAATGAACACTCAGGACTGATTTCCTTTAAGACGGACTGGTTAGATCTCCTTGCAGTACAAGAGACTCTCAAGAGTCTTCTCCAACACCACAGTTCAAAAGCATCAATTCTTCTGTGCTCAGCCCTCTTTGTCACCAATAAAACTCTGATTATTTTTATTACATAACAGTTACTATAGGTGTTTTAAAATATCATTTTTACTCCTCAGTACTTCAAAATTGTGGTAATTTAATGTTTTGTCACTGGATCACATCATATGGTTGTTGGTAAAGGAGCACATTACCACATCCCTGTTACTGAACATATTAATTAGCAAATTTCACTATCACTTTCATCATGTGTATTTTGTTGTTGCATTAAAAATAATATTCTGAAAAGGGGAACTACAATCTTCACTAATCTTCCAAAGAGACTGTTAGTTCAAAAGACATATAAGAAACCCCTCTATTAAAGGAGCAAAACCTCTGGTAAATTTTAGACCCTTAGTGATGACACCTCACCTTTCTGTTGTACTTGAGAGTTTACAGAAGACCTTAATATACACTGTGTGTCTTTGTTCTTATTTTTTTTTTTTTTTTTTGGTCAGACTAGTGGGAAGGGCTGCAGGAATGGTCCACACCTGGTATATGCAATAAAGAACATTTTCTGTACAGAATTTAAAAACAAAAGCATAACTGGCTAAATGTATCCTATTTTCTATTATAACTGTATCTTGGCAATTTTAAACAATACAGTAATAAAATATTCCAAAACACACCCCTCCAAAAATATCTTTTGTTCTAAGTTCTAATCAATTTCTGTGATTATAATTGCTTATGTTATTGTCACTGAATGGTTTCATGGATAACTGAGGAGTTTTTTTAATTACAAGCTATTTGAATTCCATTGGGTGTTAATAATATATATGGAAGCTAAAAATGAGCACACTTTAATCTTTTAATAAACATTGTAGTCAACATGGAAATTGATATAAAGAAATCATAATTACAGAGTTAAAATCCCAACATGCCCAAACTCAACTACATATAAATTAAGCTACATGTGTGCATTTCAAGATGAAGTATGTAATAGTTCAGAAATGTCCAAGCCTCCTTTGGGAACATGTTTATGTTTCTGACCCATATGATCCTAAACATTCCTGAATTCAAAAGTTGATTTAATGTAAACAATTGCAGCTCAGTGGGGATAAAGTTGAAAAAAAAAAAAAGAAGAACTTGAGTTACTTCTGTCATTCTCTTGGAGTATTTTTCATTTTATGATTATTATCAAAAACAAGTTGGTTGTCTAGAAAAAAAAGGGTACAAAAATGATTCACTTTTGGTGTCAAGTATACTGCATTGAGGTAATTTCTGGTGTGATTATTTCAGGTATTATTTTCTCTGATTTTCTCAGTGGTGTTTATAATATCGTTTTAAAGCATATCCAAAATCATCTAGTGACTAAGGAGACAACCTTCACAAGAACCAAGTCCTCAAATTTCCTAGACAAGTCTTCTGAGTGTTCTTTATTCTCAAGATGTTAATTACCTCTTTCATGGAAAAAGTGTTTCATGGTCAGATAAATTTGGAAGATGCTATGTTGCACAAATTTAAGGAGTCTTTTAATATCAGTATGCATTCTAAATCTTCAATGGTGGAGTGGGTTGGTGTCTCCCAAACTAATTTGAATCACAGATTTTTTGGTGTGTGTTCTAAAAAACATACTGTAAGTCTAACTTAGCACTAAGCATGGAAAAAAAAAAAACACAAAAAACAAAATATTTGAGTGGCTCCATGTGCTTTTCCTTAAAGTAGGACACTTGGTTTGGATATATTTTACTAGATGAGTCTACCTAACAGTCCCTGAGTACTAACCATCTACTTCTTTAAGAAATTTGCATTCATGTTTTCATGCAGTCTTAATTCCATAAGATAGACACAATTATACCTCCACTTTAGAAATGGGGGAACTGAGGATTATCAAGTTGAAGGGGCTTGTCCAGTGTTAGAGACATATAAAAGTGCAAATATTACTACAGTATTCAGTTCAGTTCAGTCACTCAGTTATGTCCAACTCTTTGTGACCCCATTGACTGCAGCACGCCAGGCCTCCCTGTCCATCACCAACTCCTGGAGTTTACACAAACTCATGTCCATTGAGTCGGTGATGCCATCCAACCATCTCACCCTCTGTTGTCCCCTTCTTCTTCTGCCTTCAACCTTTCCCAGCATTAGGGTCCTTTTCAATGAATCAGTTCTTTGCATCAGGTGGCCAAAGTATTTGAGGTTCAGCTTCAGCATCAGTCCTTCCAATGAATATTCAGGACTCATTTCCTTCAGGATGAACTTGAATCTCCTTGCTGTCCGAGGGACCCTCAAATCTTCTCCAACACCACGGTTCAAAAGCATCAGTTCTTCGGGGCTCAGCTTCCTTTATAGTCCAACTCTCATATCTGTACTTAACTACTGGAAAAACAATAGCTTTGACTAGACAGACCTTTGTTGGCAAAGTAATGTCTCTGGTTTTTATTATGCTGTCTAGGTTGATCATAACTTTTCTTCCAAGGAGCAAGCGTCTATTAATTTCATGGCTGCAGTCAACATCTGCAGTGATTTTGGAGTCCAAAAAAACAAAGTCTGGCACTGTTTCCACTGTTTCACCATCTATTTGCCATGAAGTGATGGGACCAGATGTCATGATCTTAGTATTCTGAATGTTGAGCTTTAAGCCAACTTTTTCACCATCCTCTTTCATTTTCATCAAGAGGCTCTTGAGTTCTTCACTTTCTGCCATAAGGGTGGTGTCATCTGCATATCTGATGTTATTTATATTTCTCCCAACAATCTTGTTTCCAGCTTGTGCTTCATCCAGCCCAGCATTTCTTAGGATGTACTCAGCATATAAGTTAAATAAGCAGGATGCCAATATACAGCTTTGATGTACTCCTTTCCCGATTTGGAACCAGTCTGTTGTTTCATGTCCAATTCTAACTGTTGCTTCCTGAGCTGCATATAGCTTTCTCAAGAGGCAGGTCAGGTGGTCTGGTATTACCATCACTTTCAGAATTTTCTACAGTTTATTGTGATTCACACAGTCAGAGGCTTTGGTATAGTCAGTAAAGCAGAAGTAGATGTTTTTCTGCAGTTTTACTGCACTCTAGAGAGTCAGATTTCACAGATTTTCAGTTTTGGCATTCATTGACTTGGGGCTAGATTCAGTCTTTGCTCTGTCTTCACATGGACTTTTTCTATATCTCAAATCTTCTACTTTTTCTTGTAAAGGCATCAATCATTGGATTCAGAGCTCCCCTCAAATTTAGAATGCATCTAATTTAATTACATTTGCGAAGACCCTCTTTCCAAAAAGGTAATCAGATTTATGACCTGGATATATCTCTTGGGAGATACAGTTCAACCCACTCTACAGAAAAATAAGCATGTATTTTATCTATTTGCTAGCTTATGCCTTGAACACACCTCTACTTCTAATTCCACTCCCTAATACATTTCCCTAATCTCACTAATCCTTAATATTCCTCTAGATTTTTGGTTAAAAGTTACTTTTCCAAAAAGACCCTCTATAATATAGACTAGATTAGGTGACTCACCATATGTTCCAGGCCATCACACCCTAATCATCATAATTATTTGTTGCATGGAAACCCTCTACCCTGATAGTGTCCTTTCCACTTTCCCTCTGTTCACTGGTAAACGCCAGTTTGTTCTCTATCTGTGAGTCTAACACTTTTTGTTACATTCACTAATTTTATTTTTTATGTGCCACATGCAAGTGATATCATACAGTATTTGTCTTTCTCTCTCTGATTTAGTTCACTTACCATAATATCCTCCAAGTCCATCCATATTGTTGACAATGACAAAATTTCATTCTTGTTTTTGTGACTGAGTAGTATTATTCTATTATGATTCCATTATAGATACATATCTATGAGCATTTAGGTTGCTTCCATATCTTGGCAACTGTAACTAATGCTGCTATAAACATTGGCATGAATATATCTTTTCAAATTAGCTCTTTTTAAAAAAAATAAATAAAACCCAAAAGTGGAGTTGTTAGGTCATATGATAGTTCTATTCTTAGTTTTTTGAGGAACCTCTAGACTGTTTTCCGTCATAGCTCTTCCAATCTACATTCTCAGCAGCAGAATAAGAGTGTTTCCTTTTCTCTACATCCTTGCCAGCATTTTTTTATTTGTGGTCTTTTTGATGATTGCCATCCTGGAAAAGTTCTTGTTGGTTCTAATTGTAGTGAACTTGTATTAAAAAGACTTCTATTTCAGAATAAATAAGGTTAATCAAAATGTAATACAAATTATTAATATTTATGAAGCACTAATTATCTTGGGGAATAAAAAGTATATATTATTTTCAAATATTCTTACAACAATTATACAAAATTATTATTTCTATTTCATAAATAAAACTAAATAAACTGTATGAAGAATGCTGCCCAAGGCAAGTTCAGTTATGTGGCAAAGCTGATATTCAAATCTGTTTGCTGTTCTTCACTTCAAACTCATGAGGTACATACCTGTTACACCTACTTTTCTTCTCCAATTTTGTAAATCAAAGGTATGACATCCTTCAATAATTAGGGAATTATTAGGGAAACCCAGAGCAATCCTTGGGTTTCCCTGGTAACTCAGCTGGTAAAGAATCCACCTGCAGTGCAGAAGACCCTAGTTCAACACCTGGGTTGGGAAGATCCCCCTGGAGAAGGGATAGGCTACCCATTCCAGTATTCATGGACATCCCTGGTGGTTCAGATGGTAAAGACTCCTCCTATATTGCGGGAGACCTGGGTTCGATCCTTTGGTTGGGGAGATACCCTGGAGGAGGGCATGGCAACCCACTCCCATATTCTCACCTGGAGAATTCTCAGGGACAGAGGAGACCGGTGGGCTACAGACTATGGGGTCACAAACGAGTTGGACACAACTGAGTAACACACACACATAGCAGTCCTTCTTGAGTTTTGTTTTGTTTCTTTTTGGCCTTTGCTTGATTGCTTTTATTTCTTTAGAGACCCACTAACATCCTGGCCACTTTTATCTAATTAATTCACTCCTGACTTTCTGCAATAAAACTTAATTGCTTGTCATTATTCCAGTTTATCAAATTCAAATTATTCAATATGCCACTGTCAGATTAATCTACCTGTCTGACTCTTTCCTGCCATTTAATTTCCCTGTTTTATAGTTTTGCCCCAGGATGATATCAGGGAAGTTCAAGGGTTTCCCCACGCATAGTAAGTGAAAGACTGAAATAGGTTTAATAGACTGCCAGTGGTCATGTATGGATGTGAGAGTTGGACTGTGAAGAAAGCTGATCGCCGAAGAATCGATGCTTTTGAACTGTGGTGCTGGAGAAGATGCTTGAGAGTCCCTTGGACTGCAAGGAGATCCAACCAGTCCATTCTAAAGATCAGTCCTGGGTGTTCATTGGAAGGACTGATGCTAAAGCTGAAACTGCAATACTTTGGCCATCTCATGCGACGAGTTGACTCACTGGAAAAGACTCTGATGCTGGGAAGGATTGGGGGCAGGAGGAGACGGGGACAACAGAGAATGAGGTGGCTGGATGGCATCACCAACTCGATGGACATGAGTTTGAGTGAACTCCGGGAGTTGGTGATGGACAAGGAGGCCTGGCGTGCTGTGATTCACGGGGTTGCAAAGAGTCGGACACGACTGAGCGACTGAACTGAACTGAACTGAAGGTCTGTCAAAATCCAGTTCCAAGTTCTTTCTACATCATGCTTCCTTTTTGGAGGCAGGAATTGGTATTAGTCTTTCAGATACTTTTCCAATGCTTCTCATAGTATATGGTTATTTTAGTACTCACCAAATAAATGAATAAATGTTTTCCTTCAACCTCCTTCTGTTTTGACTCTACTTTGCACCTGGTTTACTTTCTCCCCAGTTTCAAGTTTCATTTCCTTTTTCAAGCTTGCCACCTTAAAAAAAGCTGTCTTTCTCTTAATGACTTGTGACTTATCTCTAATAATTAACATATTTAATTTTTGTGAATTTTAGGGCAAGGTAACTGCTAAAAGCATGAACTCTGAGCCATTGTTAAAATCCCATTGTGTCATGTGATTTGGAAAAATTAATCTCTCGTCCTCAGTATCCTCAAATATAAAATATGGATTATTTTGGTACACTTCTCACAGGATTGCTAAAAGATTAAGTGAGCAGTAATGCTTTCTAGTAGTCTCAGAATACTGTCTGACACAATAAAGAAAGAATGTTCTTAGCATCAGACACTGTAGATTCTACACCCACAGCAGTGAATAAAATCAGTGGAATCCCTTTTTTCATGTAATTTTTAATCTATGTCTTAAATATTACTGGATTTTTTTATTACATATTTATTTTATGATTTCTAGGCCTGCCTTTTTATCAATATTTTAAACTTCCAGGATTAGCACAGAGTCCAGATTTTGCTCCCAAATGTGCTTAGCACAGTTGGAGGCATGTAATAGGAATGCAGTCAATCCTTTGCTTGTTTGTGCTGGTGCCAAAGTGAAAATTTTATGGTCTCCCTAAGGTTCCCCAGGTCAGTATCCACTGTAAACCCTTCTTCCCCAGGATCCTCTTGCATACTTCTAGAAACTGTGTTGTTTCTGAGATGCCAGCCCCATTTCTAAGCAGCTCTAACTTTTTCACAAAGAGTGAACATTTGCCTTCAAGTAATTATTTCATTTTTCTCACTAGGGCCATATGTCTCTTCTGTGAGCCATGCACTCAAATATTTGGCTGTTTTTATTAGCCATTCTTTTTTATTTCTTCTTCTTTTTTAGGCAGAATGATTCCCATCCCTTAACCTTTTCTCATGTTAGAGTTTCCACTCTTCTAGTCATCACCTACCTCTTTTTGTTGTTGTTCACTCTCTAAGTCATGTCTGATTCTTTGTGACCCCGTGGACTGCAGCACACTAGGCTTCCCTGTCCTTCACTTATCTCCCAGAATTTGCTCAATCTCATCCATTGAGTCAGTGATGCCATTCAACCACCTCCCTTCTGTTGCCCTTCTCCTGCCCTCAATCTTTCCCAGAATCAGGGTCTTTTCAAATGAGTCAGCTATTGAGAGTCCCTTGGACAGCCAGGGGATAAGACCAGTCAATCCTAAAGGAAATCAACCCTGAATATTCATTGGAAGGACTGATGCTGAACCTGAAGCTCCAACACTTCGACCACCTGATGTGAAGAGCTGACACCTCCCTCTGGATATGGTCTAATCAGTTCCTGATATAATCAGACTCCTGAAAAATAAACTGTTTCTGATAATAAATATTGGCCAAAATAATACAAATAGTAATAATTTATTCCTCTGCATTAATCAATAAGCCTCTATTTAAGTGAGTTAAAATGTTTCTGGCAAACATTAAGAGATATGCCACAGAGTCATTTATCAGGCCATTAGTCCCGCCTAAGTGTCTAATGTCTGAGATGCGTCATTACTCCAGGGTCTAACTTATTGAGAAAGATGCATGGAGATCCACTTGAATCTACAAATTGTGTCCAAACATCACACTCCCTATCTACAGATTTACTTCATTATATGGTAGAAATCCTTTTTGACATTAATAATTGACTTCATTTTGCTCTTGAATAAAACTAGCTCATTTAACGTGTGAAATGGGCTATATTTATCTCTTTGTCATTAGAATTTAAAGATACAGTCTTATTAGGCTTCAGTCAGTGCTATTTGTCTTTTAAGAAATTTAAAGAGTATAACAACTGAAGTACAAGTGGAAAGAATTACAAATAGAAGTGACATACGAGTTTTTGAAATAAGATGTATATGGCCATGTGTATGATCATGTTGAAAACTTTCTTTAAAGGAAATGTAGATTTAAAAGTGACATGTTTTAAATGTCAGTAATTATAGTCTGAATTCTTTTAAAATCTGTTTTCTTATAAAAATATGTGCTTTTTAGTACAGACTTTGTGAAATATATGTTCATAGCCTTCAGCAGCAAAGACAATCTTTTGGACACAGAGAAGAGAAATTGTCATTTTAGAGAGGATTGGGGGTGGTTTTCAACCTTTTAAATTAAGAAGCAAGTCTGGTTTCTTTCAAAGAAGATTGACAATACTAATACCAATTCATTGTCGCATATATAAGCTGCCTAGAACCAAAATTGTTTAAAAATGACCAGATGAAAAATGAAAGAGAAACCTAGCTATCATTGTTGTAGTTAATTTTTGGAAGCTGGTCATTGTCTTAAGAAAAAGTTCATGAGGGAGTAAAAGCTCATTTTTTGTTTTGTTTTTTTTTGAAAAGATAATGTCAGTCTCTTGTCCCAAAGGGCTTCCCTGTTCCAAAAAGAAATAATCCAAGATTTTAACTCTTTTGCCATGTAAAAGGATTTAGATATATGAGTCAACATTTTCTCATGTCTTCAAAGAGTTTGGTCATATAAATACTTTTAACAAAAGAACCTCCAGGTCTCATTGATCAAAAATCATTATAAATTTTTTAGAAACAGTGTAAGATCAGGGTCACAATGGAATTACCAAGCTATCATATTTGATCACTGATGATAAATAATGAAAATATATCATAAGAATTGATTTAAATGAATTCTAATTCTCTCAACAGGTATACTCTATCCAGCAGTGACAGTAAATATTTAACTTGTTATTAAAATAGTGTATTATTTAGGAATTCAAAAAGTTGCCAATTTTAGCATTTGAAGCAGAACAACATGGAAACCCTGTAGATTTATTTACTTTTATAGATAAAAAATGCATAACCAACAAAATAAAGGAAAGAGTCATTAGGAATGAAACTGGAAGACATATATGACTGTTTGAAAGGACCTTATTTTGTGATAAGTTTGAATGGAGACAGTTGAGTTTGGAGATCCATCTGACATTATAGGAGACCCATTGTTAAAATAGGATATTAGTAACTATCATTCTTTGATTCATAATACTCATCATTTTTACATATATAAACAGCTAATAACTTACAGTATTTTCATAAAAAGTGAGTCAAATAATGCTTATTCGAAGAATTTATACAACTGGAAGAAAAACTAGTTGGTTAAGTAATTTAACATATGCAACCTGTATTCCATGTGTATATTGTTTAAAAGGCAATTCCAGTTCAACCAGGGTTCTCTGAGGATTCTGCTTTCTGAACTACAAGAAACATGTCACATTCTTTAAGGATTAGGGTCTTTGTCTCCTCTTTGGTTTCTAATCCCATAGAGGTGCCATGAGTCTACAGCTGCCTAAAGACTCTGGTATGTGATTAAGGCCAGAAAAGTCGCTGGGGGATTAGAGTCATGTGCAAGGCACCTGTGCGCCATGGACAGAATTCATGGCCTCTGGCTGTAAAAATGTTCACCCAAAGTATTGATCACAATCCTTTCCTCAAAAAGCCATATCACATCAATGAGAAAAGAAATAAAGTAGATTGATTTGAGTTTGTCAGAATTATATATTTTGATGTCTCAAAGAACATCATCTATGAAGTGAAAAGGCAACACATCGTGGGAGAAAGTATTTGCAAATCCCATAATTGATATGACACTTGTATCCTGAAAGTTGAGCAAATACTTATAACTCAGTAATAAAAGATAATTGAAAGATGGGTAAAGGATCTGAACAGACATGTCTCTAAAGAATAAAATCAATGGCCAATAAGCACATGAAAAGATTGTAACGCCATTAGTCATTAGAGAATTGCACATCAAAATCAAATGAGATACTATTTCACACTCAGTAGGATGGCTATAATCAAAAATTCAGATAATAACAAGTATTAATGAGGCTGTAGAGAAATTGAAACTTTTATACACTGCTCGGGGTAACATAAAGTAATAGAGTCACTTTGGAAAACAGTTTGGCAGTTTCTCAAAAGATTAAACATAAAGTGTTCACACAACCTAGAAATTCCACTCCTAGGTATATATTCAAGAGAAAAAAAACATATGTTCATACAAAAAGACTTGTCATAAATGTTTATAGCAACATTATTCATGGTAGTTAAAATGCAGAAACAACCAAAATGTCCATCAGCTGATAAATAGGTAAATAAAATAGCATATATCCATATCACATTTCAGGAAGCAGTAAAAAAAAAAAAAAAAGTAATGAAGAGTTTGACATATGCTATAACATGAATGAACCTTGAAAACATTATATTAAGTGAAAGAAGCCAGTGAAAGACCTTAAATTGCGTGATTTCATTTATATGCAATGTTCAGGAGAGGCAAATCTATAGAAATGTAAAATAATGATTACCTAGGTCAAGGGGCAAGAGTACTAGAGTAGGGTGCCAGAGAATCCCAGGGATGGGGGAGCGTGGTGGGCTGCCATCTATGGGGTCGCACAGAGTCGGACACGACTGAAGCGACTTAGCAGCAGCAGCAGCAGGTCAAGGGAAGTTCGGACAAATGAGTGATTGATAATGTATTTGTGTTTCTTTCTGGCATATGAAAATGGTAGAAAATTGTGGTAATAGGTGTACAATTCTGTATAATAATAAAAGCATTGAGTTGTATAATTTGAATAGGTGAACTGTACATTTTATGAATTATACTTCAATAAAGCCATTTTTAAAAAGAAGATATAGTATGTTCAGACAAACATCAACTACTTCAGTATTCCTTTGATAAGAAGAATGATTAAATATGGACTTAAGAATAATTCACTCATTATTTTTTGTTCTTTTGACTTGTTTTGCTTTGGTTAATAGATTCTTCCAAATGCTAGGAGTAATAAAGTTACAGTTTAAAGTTGGCTTCAAGCTCTGCTATGTGGAAATAACTTATCAAGAAATAATTACATTTTATAAATAACTTTGTTTCTCTTTCTTTTAACCGTCTAAAGTTTCTTCAATGAGAGAGGAAGTCACTTAACTTGAGTAATCATTTATTTTATTGAAGCTCATTGAAAATATGTTGACAGGGAATAGAAAATAGAAAAAAAGCCAACATATAAAAAGGACTAAAATTGTTCTCTAATAAGAAATAACTTGTAAATCAAATAATTTGACGTAAAGAAAAGTCTATACCCTAAAAAAGTTAAAGGACTCATAAGTCATTTCTGAAGTATAAGAATAGTGCATCTGCGTGTATTGTATGCCATATATGCAAATTCTGACATTGATAGCTGTTCCAGTGGTAACAGGATTTGCAGCAGATTTTCATTCATTCATCCACTCATTCATTCATTAAATTCTGAATGCTAACTACATATCAGAATTTGTCAGACACAGGAAATACAGAATGATTAGGGTCGAAATCCTATTGCCAACATGTCAGATTTCCTAAAGTTACACGGAAGAAATCTTACATTTGAAGAGATAGATTTCTATTATGGGTTTCCCTCGTGGCTCAGCTGGTGAAAAATCCACATGCAATGTGGGAGACCTGGTTCGATCCCCGGAATGGGACGATCTGCTGGAGAAGGGAATAGCTACTGACTCCAGTATTCTGGCCAGGAGGATTCCATGGACCATATAGTCCATGGGGTTGCAAAGAGTCAGACAGGACTAAGTGATTTTCACTATCCACTATCACTTTCACATATTCCTTTTATAGTATATGGGTAATTTCATTTTCTTTCTAAAGTTGCTTCTTTGCCTGGTAATCCTACAAAGCTCTTTGAATTTACCAACTGTTTAAATGATCATGCACATACAGCATTTGTTGCATCTGTCCAAATCCTTAAGTCATTACTTTTTAAATGTTTATTTATTTTTGGCTGTGCTCCGTCTTCTGTGCTGCTCGGGCTTTTCTCTGTTTGCAGAAAGCAGGGGCTACTCTCTAGTTGCAGTGCACGACCTTCTCATTGTGGTAGCTTTGTTTTGTTGCAGAGCGCAGGCTCCAGGGTGCACAGGCTTCAGTAGTTACAGCTCACAGGTTCTAGAGCTCAGGCTTGGTAGCTGTGGTGTATAATCTCAGTTGCCCTGTGGCAGTTGGGATCTCCTTGGATCAGGGATCGAACCTGTGTCTCCTACATTGGCAGGCAGGCTCTTCACTGATCCAAGGAAGTCCAAGTTATTATTTTTTAAAATCTGCTTTACGACCCAAGGAATATAATAAATTATTAACATTTAAAATTTTCCAGAATTTCTTTGTAGTTATGTTGTTTTTATTTGTTCATGCTTTCTTATCTAGTACTATGTATAACTTATACATATGTTTACCAATATAATATATGCAAGTGTATCATTTGCTTCTTCTACTCTACAATATAGCATAAATATTTTTCAAATAGCTACTGTCTTCAAAATTATTATTTTTCTTAATACATAATAGTGGCTTCATTGATACAACATCATTTATTTCATTAGAACCTTATTTTTATTAATCATAATAATTTATATTTCGATTAAAATAATCATTATTTTCACTTAGTAAGATACAGGTATAATATATAATAACATATTTATGTATAATCTAATATACTTAACATATACTTATATATAATAATTACATATATATTTTGATTATTTTGAATTATTTCTTTAGATCAAGTTCTTCAAAATTCTTTGGGACAAAACACAGAAGAATTTTTATGGCTCTAGAAACAGATCATATTTTGCCACACTTCTTTTCAAAATGAATGTACTGATGCACTAGCAAAAGGATAGATAAGTTCCAGTGCCAATATTAGAATACTCTTGCTATCTTTGCATGGTCTCTTTGTTCTAAGAACTGGTGTTTTCTGGTTAGTTACTGCTGTTTAATAAACTACGTCAAAATTCAGTGGCTAAAAACAATAACCAATTCATTATATCCCACAGTTTTGTGGCTGAGGATTTCAGGCAGGGCTTGGATGGGTGGTTCTTCTTCTAGTTAATGTGGTGTCAACTGGAGTCACTTGTACTCACTTGGCAGCTGGGCAGTTAGGATACATTAATAAATGACGCACCAGGCAGTTTTACTTCCATTCTGGTGACTTGGTGGGGATGGCTAGTAGACTGTGTTCAACTGTGCCCCTCTCCCTGTTCCCGTATTTTTAGGATCCCTTCCTTTGGGTCTCTCTGGTAGAGTTGTCAGACTTCTTATATGGCAACTCTAAAAGTCAAAGTTGGGAATTGCTATTCACCTTAAAAGTAGTCCTGGATAGTGTGTGTCATTTTTTCCCAGTCTTATTGGTCAAGGAATCACAGACCAGCCCAGAAGATAGAGAAGGGAAATAGACCTCTCACTCTCCATTGAGTGTCAAAGAATTTGTGACCTTATTAGTATGATGATAAAATAGATTTGGGTCTACAATCTAGGTCAACAAAAACTGTAGACAGACTAAAAACCTTTTAAAATGTGTTTTTATTTTAATTAAGTGATTTGATACAATGCTTTTATCTCCAGTAATCTCAATATGATTTTGTTAATTCTATATTGATTTCACTATCGCTAAGCTGAGCAAATGTGGGGTTAGTATTTTTCTAACTATCCAATTTAAATATGCTATGGTAACTAAAGCAGGTGAGGTTGTTATTTACATTGTTGTGTGTTAGTCATTAAAAGATTGTTCCCAATTAGGTTTATAAAAGGCTAAATTTAAATTTTCTGCTTGGTTCAGGAAAAATCGGTGCAATTTTTAAGTGCTTTGTCTGCTGTTGTATTCTGAGTTCTCTTTTGGATCTATAAACATTAAGGATCATTAGACTTCCACACAAAGGCATCTCATTTAGTCCTAAATGTGGCTATTTTGAATTTAGAAGCATTTGCTTTATTGCTGTATATTATGCAATCACATCAGAACACTGTTTAACTCATGAAAAGCGTTTCTTCCACTTTGGAGAAAGTGTGTTAGATGGGCAGTAGATTTTCTAAATAGGGCCACATGTTACATGGTAAATTTTAAACACATTTGGATATTTACAATCAGTGTTACAGCAGAATTACCATGTTATAATGGCAAAATTCTTAGCAGATGGGAAGGGTATATCAGATTTATCAGTATAAATCTAAATTATCAGCATTCCTGTTTCTTTCCAACCAGGCACATTTTTAAAGTGAAAGATAACTAGACAGAGTACTGTTTGCATTTTATCGGGGTAAGAATTAGAATTTATAAGAGGAACTGTATCTCAAATAGTCCTGGATTTCTGATCAAAATGAATGATTAATTTTATTTTTGTCACATTCATACATTATTTATAACTTCTAAACAAAAATGTGAAAACCAAAGTTTATTACTAATGCAGCTTTATTCACTTTTAAGTATTTACATTTTCATTGTTAATAAGCAGAGTTATAGCAATAATGAATTGACTAACATTTGCTATTTTTCTCTGTAGCCAGATACTGAATCACAGAACCTTACTTTATTGTTTATTTCCTCTAACATGTTATAAGAAATTTTGTAATTTCTATTTCTGTTTAAAAAATGAATTGCATGTAATAAAAAGTTATATAGTCAATGGTCCCCAAATGTGGATTACTTTATTGTGGATTTATTATTCAAATATATATAATCTTCCATTGTCTAAAAAGACATCTTAAAGTATTTGGAGCTCAATTCAACAAGCTTTTTGTTAAAACAATACTAGCTTTAGAGAAGAAATACATGTAAATAGATTAATAAGGCAGTGGGGGAAATTGAAACACAATGTTTTGGTAAATCATTATAACAATTTTAATTATATATGGCCTGTCCTTGTCTTCCTCATATAATCTTTTGTAAGAATTAATTTCACTTAATCTGTAGTCAACTCGTCACATGAGGTGGCCAAAGTATTGGAGTTTCAGCTTCAACATCAGTCCTTCCAATGAACACCCAGGATTGATCTCCTTTAGAATGGACTGGTTGGATCTCCTTGTGGTCCAAGAGACTCTCAAGAGTCTTCTCCAGCACCGCAGTTCAAAATCATCAATTCTGCTGGTAGGGATTGGGGGCAGGAGGAGAAGGGGACAACAGAGAATGAGATGGCTGGATGGCATCACCGACTCGATGGACATGAGTTTGAGTGAACTCCGGGAGTTGGTGATGGACAGGGAGGCCTGGCGTGCTGTGATTCATGGGGTCGCAAAGAGTCGGACACGACTGAGCGAATGAACTGAACTGAACTGAACTGAATCTGTAGTCAACATGTGCAGTAAGTTAGATGCAGGTATAAAAGAACTTTGAGCCACATAATTAACACATTTGACATTAAAAGTATATATATACCACCATTTTCTGTAGATAATAATTTACAGTGCTTCTTATATGACTTTGAAATCATTGCATAATGCCTATTGATTGTTTGATAATGTTTTCAAGATAAATGTGCTTGTATTAATTGAGCAACTACAAAATGAATAAAATTAAGAAGGGGGAAGTGAGCATAGGAAAGTATCTAAGGTAAGGTATTTATTTTTCCCTATTATTAAAGTATAAATAGGATGCCTATTGATAGCTTTCTACTTCATAGAAAAACACAATCATAAGAATAAAAGTTCAACTCCTTACTTAAAGAATATTTAATAAATTAAATAAAGTTGTATGTGGTTTTATAAAGGCCACAAGAGTACACATTTTTAGTTCTTAGATACAATAGTTTATTTAAACTTATTACTGTTTTCCTAGTAAACAACCTACAAGAGAATGTTTTATCTAAGTTTCAATTTGAATTTTTTGTTAAGTTTTATTAAAAGAGTTTTACTTCAGATTTGATAAGAATAATGATGAGGGCTATAATAGCATTTAAAATATTATTATTATATACTATATTACTCCAAGGGAATTTCCTGGTGGCTCAGATGGTAAAGAATCTGCCTGCAATGTGGGAGACCGGTCTTTGATCCCTGGAGAAGGGAATGGCTACACACTCCAGTATTCTTGCCTGGATATTTCCATGGACAGAGGAGCCTAGCAGGCTACAGTCCATGGGGTTGTAAACAGTTGGACACAACTAAGCGACTTTCACTTTTTCATCCTACTCTAAGGTTCCCCAGCCCCCTGGGCCACAGACTGCTACCAGTCCATGGTCTGTTAGGATGCAAGTTTTGCAGCAGGAGGTGAGTGGCAGGCAAGTGAAGTTTCAACTTTTAAAGCCATTCCCCATCATTAGCATTACCACCTGAGCGCCTCCTCTCAGAATATTGGTGGTATTAGATTCTCATGCGAGTGCAAACCTTTGTGTGAATTGCCACATGTGAGGGATTTAGGTTGTACATTCCTTATGATTTACAAAAATCATCTTGAAATCATCCTCCTTATCCCTGCAAAGCCATGGATAAATTGTCCCCTGTGAAACTGTTCCCTAGTGACAAAAATGTTGGAAACTGTTGCCTTAGTCACTTTGTACTACTGTAACAAAAACCATATACTAATTGGCTTATAAAAAAGCAGAAATTTGGTTTTAATAGTTCTGGAGGCTGAGAAGTTGAAGAAGATGATGAAGAAGATGAAGGCACCAGTAGATTTGGTGTCTGATTAGAACCCACTTCCTTATAGACAGCAGTCTTCTCACTGTAGCCTCACATGGTGGAAGGGGTGAGGGAACCCTTTGGAGTCTCTCTTATAGTCACTTAATCTCACTCATGAGAGCAAAGCCCTCATGGCCTAATCACTTCTCAAAGCCCATACCTCCTAATAAAATCACCTTGAGGGTTAGGTTTTCAATTGATAAATTTTAGGGGGATGAAGTGATTCATCCACTGCAGGTACTGAGCACATTTGTAATCACTTTCCACTTATTATCTTATTTTTTTTAAACAACTCTCTAAAATATTTTAATGGATGATTGTTAATTAAAATTAAATCTCCCAGAATCACAAATTAGTAATTGGTAGAGCAATGATTCAACCCAATAGTTTGCTATACTCAATACTATTCATTTCAGTATAACTCATCTAACTATAAAATCTTCAAAACATTAAATATATATGGGTGAGCTGACATAATCCAGTAAACATGAATTACTAAGAAGATAATTGAATAACATTATCTCTGGTAATCACTGAATTTTATTAGGAAAAACTACATCTGTATTTAAACATATAGCTTCCAATTTTTGTAATAACAAGATATACAACTTCAGAATTAAATCTTTCTATATATACTTGTTTCCTTAAGATTTCCAGAAGTGAACTTTTGAAAACATCTTGAAACTCACTTTAAGAATTTTTTCAGAAAATTTGTAGCAATACTAATATTTAATATGTGAAACAATACATATCTTAGAATCTTTAGTCAAAAACTGGTTGTTACCACTTAAAAATCCATTTTTATGGGTGAAAATAGTTTTTCTAAGTGCATTTTTGATGACTAAAAAGATGTTAAATATCTTTACTGTAATACTCTGGAAAAATTGGATGTGTATTATTTTTTTCTCCTTTTGAAAAACATTGAGTATTTTATTGGTTTGATTTTCAGTTTTTTTTTTTCCATGTGAATAATATTAATGGCAATTCTCTGGCTATTCAGTGGTTAGGAATACACGCTATCACTGCCAAGGGCCTAGGTTCAATCCCTGTCTGGGAAACTAAGATCCCACAAGCCTTATAGCATGGCCAAAAAAATAATAATAATTAACATTTGGTTGTGCTGGTAATGTCACTCCCCACCCACTGTGAAACTACTATTCACATCTTTTCTTATGGAAAATTTTTACAGTGTCTTGTTTTAATATTTCTACCTTTTGTGTAATCTTTAGATAGTGCTATTTTCTCTCTCTCTCTGTATATATATATATATATATACAGATAGATTTCTTAGATACAGTCTTGTTCTCCTTTCTGTTCTTTCTTCTTTTTTGACAGGATAAATCTTTAATCCCCAGTACTTATTTTTGAAGAGTTGTGTTTTTGTAGTCCTGTGAACCTATGATACGCTTATAGCCCTATTCATTTTTTGTACATTTGCAACTTAAAATACAGCCATCCATTTTTCAAGCAACCTTTGAGAATGCATTATTCTTCGAAATCTTTCATGCTCAATGTTGTAACACAATAATCTGAGGAGGAAGAGAGTGCTTAGTTGCTCAGTGATGTCTGAGTCTTTGTGACCCCATGGACTGTAGTCCACCAGGCTCCTCTGTCCATGAGACTTCGCAGTCAAGAATACTGAAGTGGGTGTCCATTTCCTTCTTCAGAGAATCTTCCAATCTCAGGGATCGAACCTGCATCTCCTTCAGCTCCTACATTGGAGACAGATTCTTTACCGCTTAGCACCACCTGGGAAGCCCAGGAGAAGGTAGTATGGGGTTTCACAAGACTGCTGCTGCTGCTGCTAAGTCACTTCAGTCGTGTCCCACTCTGTGTGACCCCATAGACGGAAGCCCAACAGGCTCCCCCATCCCTGGGATTCTCCAGGCAAGAACACTGGAGTGGGTTGCCATTTCCTTCTCCAATGTGTGAAAGTGAAAAGTGAAAGTGAAGTCACTCAGTTGTGTCCTACCCTTAGTGACCCCACGGACTGCAGCCTACCAGGCTCCTCCATCCATGGGATTCTCTAGGCAACAGTACTGGAGTGGCTTGCCATTGCCTTCTCCGTTCACAAGACTAGCTGTTTTGATTTCCTGAAGGAGGAACATTGTTAGACAAGCATTTCTGCAGTACCTGACGTCCACGCCCACTGCAGTCATAGTGTGTAGTCAGCTCTCTCTCTCTACTCATGAGCATTTCCTTCACTTTAGCACTAATTGATTTAATCATGAGGAAACTGTATTATCTTGTATTTATCCCCTTTAACCTTTTCCTCTGTGTAAACAAGCAGGAAGATTTTTCATTGTTTAAGATGTGAAGATGCATTATTTTCCTCTCTCTGAAGCCTCTTAAATTCTAGATCATCTAGTTACTCTTGCCTTCATGAAGATTTGGGTGGGACAAAAACCACAATTGATTTTTTTCTCAAGGCCCAAATTGCAAACCAGTTTTGAGCTGAATCTAATCTCCTTCTTTCCTTTCCCTTCCACGTGGGAGACAATGGTGGGTGGTTAGCATTGTGTTGAAGGCACCTGTGCCAAACATCTGACCTGAGAAGATGAAGGAAAGGATATAGGATGCATTCACACACACATACACAAACACACACACATACAGACACACAGGTTTTATTTGATTTCATCTTACCTCACAATGATCTTCATAATCATATTTTAGAATAAAAATACAACTTGTAAGTGAAAACAATAGTTATAGCTAATAACATACCAAAATAGAAACTAACTATGCAATTTGGTGATTCATGTTAAATTGGATAAAAGTAGTACTTTGCAAAAAGAAAAGTTTAATTGATGAGTGCCCATTATTTTTAGTTTGTTTATACTGAGGATTATGTGCTTCAAATTTTAATATACCTGTAACTGTATGCCTTGAACATCATGAGGAAAATTAATGGCTCCCTGCTGATTCTTCCAAAGTAAATTCAACATTGGAATCTGTGAATGTATGCTTTGAGAATCTAGGCACTGTTAAGTACTTGGAGTTAAAGTCTTTGGAGTGGAAATACATTAAACCATTATTTGTGGGGCATGAGAAAAAATTAACTCTGGGGGATATATTTACCTGGAGGGATAAGATATATAAGTAGCAGAAAGAAAATAGAAAAGGAGAAAATTGCAACATAAGGCAGGAACGTTCCTGGAGAAGTCTTTGTTTTGTGGTAATTTTAGAGTAAGATTTAGAAACTTGAGGACTATAAATACTCAGGGGAGGAAATATTCACATGGATTAAAATGGCATGTAATCTTGACATAAAAATCACTAAAGCAACTATCAAATAAACATTGTTGAGTGCTCACTAGGGGTTAGACATAATTTTCTAACTTGGGCAAAAGGTCTGAAAAGTCGATCTGAGTGAGTATTGTTGGTAGTTGTAACTGATTTAGGTAGAGAAAACTTCATGTCGATTCTTATTGTACTTTTTGTGCAGTAAACTTACTTTACTTTGTATAGTAAACAGCTAAAAATGGTTAAAAACAAGAAATAGCAGAACAGAATAGAACTAATGGCCATAGCTCCCCCTCCCCCCGCCCCCCACCCCGTTTAAACTATACAACCATTTTCCATGCTGTGTCTCTGCCTCTAAAAAATACTCCATTGCTGCCTACTGAATTTTTGTTTGACATGCTGTGTTTGGGTAAAACAGTGACTTTCTTGTTTCTCAGTAAACATTTTGATGTTTTAAAGTAAGTTAGGCTTGCTGTTAAGTCAACAGAGTGAGCTAAAAGCCTCAGAAAAATGCTTGAAGTTGTATCATCAAAGGGCTTTTGATTAAACTGTTATAAAGGACCCAATGCTTGACTGACTGTTCAAGAACATCTTACTTTTCCATTAGCTATATTTGAACATCTAATTAGTATCTCCTATTTCAAAGAGCAGTAGAAATTAAAAATCACACATCAAGAGAATCACACTGTAAACCTATGGTCAAGCAGATTTCAACATGTACTTATGTAATACAGGAGCATGAATGCAAAAATTTAAAAATAGGTGTAAGAAGCTTAACTGGAGCTCATCAGGTGATGCCTGCAGGAAAGAAAGAAAAGACATAAAGGTAAGTGGAGTGCTATTTAGATGTCTTTGCTTCTGACATAGAGATGGGAGCTTAGTTCCATGAAATCTTTGGACATTTTATAGAATGTCATGTTTGATATTCGGCTATCAACAGCACAGCTATATTTATGCAATGCTCAAATGTGAGCACTTTTTTTGAATAATTGGAAATTATCAGTTGTTATCACATAGGCATTATAGCAGAAAAACCTCACTTTTGGACTCAATCCTTCAAGCAGTTGTGTCAAAAACACAGAGAAAGAGTCAATGCATAGACTTTGGAGATTTGATTTTAGCAACTCATGAATCAAATAACTCTTCCTGGTATCTGTGATCAAAATGCAGGGAAATGATTCAGAGCCCTGCAGTTTTTGAAGTAATTACAATGATAGATGTAAGGGAAATACAGGTGAGTGTTTAAATGTCTCTTTCAAACATTTCACTGGTGAAATAGTTTACCTGTATCTAGGACCTGCTTTTCAATAAATCCAAAATTACTCTTAGCATCTATCCTTGAAACTGGTCACCTTATGATTATGACATTTTACTTTCTTTGAAAAAGAGTTGCATTTCTAGTCTTGTAAAAAGTTATTCAGGAAATGGCAGAACAGTCAAGCCATCTGGTCCATAATGAGCTGTATTAACTGAAAAGTAAAGATTGATGTTAAATGTTGCACTTCACCTATTTCACAGAGGTGAGTGTTAAATCTCATAGTCTAGCTTCGGGCCCTACTTTTTGTGCTATAATGAGTCACGCTAAACAGCAACACTGCTTGTTCTGTTGCAAAAGTCTTCTGTGTGCATATTTTAGCCTTTTTTACAAGGTGTGAATTGAAACTCAACTCGCTGAGAAGTTTTTAATAACTTCAACCAATTAGGTAATAAGAAAAGATATTCAGAGTGAGCATATTAAACTGTAATCCTCTTGAAACTAGGATACCTAGAATGTTCCCTGAGAAACTCTGGCAAATCTCTGAAAACTAGTTTTGATGACCTTCCCAGGGGTGCTAGCCAGGTATGACTGAAGAGTCAAAGCAGGAAAAGAGAAGGGACATTCTGCTATCTTGAATGCTATTCAATAGAGTCTATGTTTTACTTTACTTTCAGTAACCCCCAGAGCAATCTGGATTTACCCACTTCTAAAGAGCATGTTTTAGTTGAAATATTGCAACTGATTTTGAGAGAATCAATCTTTAAATTGAAACTGATGAAAGAAATGTAAAACTAGGAGTGATGAATGAATGTGAGATAATGTGAGTTGAAAATAAAAATAATCAAATAAGTGAGGGAAAATAATAGTTCCAGGATGAACAAATTATCCACTTTGTAATTTTCTCAGGCATTAATTCACAGAGATTATAGTTTCTGACCACTGTCTTTTTTTATTTTTATTTTTGTCAAAATATGTATTCTTCCTGTTCCTTTGAATGACATCTCCTTATCTCACACTAGAACATATTACTAGGAATTTAAAGCTGTCTGTCAACTGATAGGGTGAATAAACTGCTTCTGTGTATGTGATATTTGCATTTTTATTTTTTTTCTCTCAGTTTATGGCTACAAATCAAAGCTCATGTCAAGTATAGTAGGTTTCCCTTGTTAACATGAAGTAGAATAACTGAATAAACAATCATCAAAACACAGTATGTCAAGTAAAAAAAAAATGTCTTGCCAAATGAGTAGAAAATAGACACTTATAGCACTTATTTTACTGTCTTTATCTCTCAGTAATAGCTTGCAGCCGTATTTAAATTTTTTTCCTCATGTAATGAAATCAAACTAGTGTACTCTCTAAGGCAAACTGTGTTTCGTATTTTGACAAAATAAGCTTAAATATAGTTAAATAGACTAGAACGTTCCTCACCAGAATACCTTATTTTTGAAAAGTCGACTGGACATCAGCTGAGTGTCAGACATTGTTTTACAAAGTCATACCTCACTCCAGTCACATATTCCCATTTGCTCAGACTGATTAGGTACTAGGAGAAGTTTCCATCACATCGGAAAAGTCTAAACGAGGCTATGCAGTTAGAATCCATAGATACTGGGAAACCCATCACTCACTGCTGCTATTGTCTGATCCTTCTCCTTCCCTGACATTGTCTCTCACATGGCTAACTTGTTTCTGAGATTTACCGCAGTCTTTTGAGCAGTTAGGTTGCCTTGTTCTTGAGTATTTATTTTCTCCCGGTTTCTTCCTCTGGTTTGGTTTCTTCCTTTGGTTTGACTGTCTCTGGGTGTGATTTGTTCCAAGTTCCGAGTTTACAGTACTCGACTTTTGAAATGGGTATGAATCCTGAACAATTCTTTGAAACTACTAATGCTGTCAGTTTCTAAAGTTCTTTCCTTGTGATGACCCACACCGTCTTTCCTCTCAATGATTGTTAAACTACAGTATGCTCAAATGAAGTGTTTAAAAACATATAGTTTAGGGACTTCCTTGGTGGTCCAGTGACTAAGACTCCATACTCCTAACGCAGGGGGTGGATTCTATCCCTGGTCAGGGAACTAGATCCCACATGCCACAGCAAGATTCCACACGCCACAATTAGGGAAAGATCCCACATGCCACGTCCAAGGTCAAAAATCTCACATGTCACAGCTAAGACCCAGCACAGCCAAATAAACAAATAAATATTTTTTAAATAAAACATGTGATTTAGAGCTACAACCCCAAAGATTCTGTGTTAAGTGGTCTGAGATGGATCCCTGAAATCTGTGTTTTGACAAAAGTGAATGATTCTGTGATCCAAAAACTGCCCTATGAGAAGCATCATTCTCTTTTTTGTTGACACTATTCCCTTAAGTAAGGAAAATGGAAGAAAAGTTTTAGTTATTTAGTCCATCATGGTGACTGATGAGTCTATTGGCAATGCCAAGTGGTCCTTTGAATTTGATGGCAAAGTTTTGCTTACTCTAGAAGCTCTTAGAATTCATTTTTGTAAGAGCATCATGTAGCCTCGAGGTCTTACCCTGAGACCTTTGAGAGAGGGACATGGTTTCACAACTTCATGCTGGATACTCCAGGCACATGTTCAGCTGCTGCTTCTTTGCATTCTTTGGAAAGTCAAATTCAACCTCTCTCCATTTGTGTATAAGTATATATCCCCTGTCTGCCTGTTGCATTCTCTGTTACTCTCTGATCTGCTCTCTTTCAATATTCCTTCTCTCTTCACACAGAACCTTCAAGATTGTGGAAAACAATAGCCTGAAATGTACGTTATTCATGAATAACTTCTGTTTTATGCCCACAATAAAAATATCCCACAGTACTAGAGACACATATCTTGGATGTGTGTTTGGAAAGAATATAGGAGGGACAATAACAAAGTAGATAAAATTTACACGCATGTGATATATATTCCAGGTAAAAATCTGAGTATTTGCCTAATAAAAATCTTCAGGGATGGAAAGACTGCATGCTTGTTAATGTCTCTGTTTCAGACATAACTAAGTGCTTTTACTTTTTATTTAAGTAATTGAATATTTCAATTATTCTCATTCAATACCTACTGTGAGCCAAGTACAGAGAGAAAATAAGCAAAAAGAAGATGCAATTTATATCTTAGTGGAAGTTAGATTATAAAGGTGGTATGGATGGTAACCAAATTATGAAACGTGGTGTGGCATGGAATGTGTGCTCAGTCATGTCTGACTCTTTGCGATTGCATGGACTGTAGCCCACCTGCCTCCTCTGTCCATGGAGTTTTCCAGGCAAGAATACTGGAGTGATTACCATTTCCTCCTCAAGGGGCTCTTCCCAACCCAGTGATGGAACCCACATCTCTTGCATCTCCTGCATTGACAGGTGGATTCTTTACCACTGAGTCACGTAGGAAACCCACCAATTATCACACAAAAAGCATAAAATTGAAAATATTTTGTATTGCACCCCAACCCACTCACCTCCCAAAGCTTCCATTTCCAAATATCATCACATGTGGGATTAGGGCTTCAAGATATAAAAGGACACAAACATTTAATGTCTGTCTGTTCTGTCTGTCTGTTCAGTCGCTCAGTCGTGTCCGACTCTTTGCGACCCCGTGGACTGTAGCCTACCAGGCTTCTCCGTCCATGGGATTCTCCAGGCAAGAATACTGGAGTGGGTTACCGTTTCCTTCTCCAGGGGATCTTCCCGACCCAGGGATCGAACCTGGGTCTCCCGCATTGGAGGCAGACGCTTTAACCTCTGAGAATGTCTAGTGTAACTTTAATCCAATTGTTGTGCTTGTGTGTGTTCAACTCAAAAAATTTATATTATGCTGTAAATCTCATTGTTTTCTCCTATGATTTCACTCAGTGCTGTTTTAGGTTATAAGCAGATTATCATATGTGTATCTAGACCATTGATTCATTCCGGTGCATGATGTTCGATAGTAACCATCACAAATACTTTCATTATTCAGTTCCCTAGACAAACGTACAGATTGTCCCAACTTTCCACTAAACACAACTGCAGTAAATACAAACATACATTTTGGTTTCTTACAAATTGACATAAGAACTTTTCTGTGGCAGAATAGTTCGATTTAGAGCACGCACATAATAAGTCTCACTTAATATATCCAGAAAGCTTTTTATAATATCTATACCAGTTTACACTCGTACCAGCTGTGCATAAGAGTTTTAATCTACCTATACCTCACTAATATGTGGTGAGGCTTCCCTCTTTGCAGACTGATAATTTGCAATAGATTTTATGTAATATCTCTTGTTTAAATTAACAATAAGTATTTCCTTGATTACTAGAGGCTTTCAGTGCCTCTTCATATAATTATTATTCACTTGAGCTTCATCTCCCTAAGTAAGGTTATTTATAGTGTTTCCATATTTTATATAAAGTTTTCAGTATTCTCTTCAGTGATTAAAATATCGCTTTATTGAAAATTATGTATTGATTTTAGATATTGTAAACATCTAATTTTTCAGGACCCTGATATTTTTAATGGACATATAAAAATATGTCACATAAAGTATAATATAGCCTATAAAACAAGGGATTGAAAAATTGAAAGAGTGAAAATAAAGATCTGGAACACGTAAATTTCATATTGTTGGGAAAAAATTCAGTATATTCAGTTGAAAGGAGAATATTTTAAAAATTAATAGAAAATGCAAGTTAATTTGTACAAAGGCCCTAGCATAATGTCTGACATAGAATCAGGGTGGAATAATTGCTCAATTTTTCCCTCTTTCATGTGAAAAAGTAATTTCTAATAGTCAGTGGACATATTTTGATTTTCAGTTTTTATAAAAAAGGAAATTCAGATTTTTAGAGAAAGTTAGAGCATGAAAAATTATTCAAAACTGTGGTTTTCAAACATTTTAGTGATTATTTACATTTCTTACATAAAAAAATTTATAAAACTTTAATATATTGAAGAGAAAAAAGATAGTATTTTCTTAATAAAAAGAATCAAGATGAGAATTCCAGTGTTTAATATGCCCTGAGGTGCTTTAGTCTGTTATCCCAAACAAATTAATTATCCAATATGCTTATATCTGTATGAAACAGAAATCCAACTTAGTTGGCCAAAGAAAAATAAGTAATTCCTATATCTTAAAGGTCTTGGAGAGCTTTTAACTTTTCAGACTGGACATGGTCAAGAAACTTGTCTTCATCGTGCCGTGTCTGTGCTCTTTGTCTTTGCTCTTTATTTTCCTTCTTCTCCCTTTCCTTTCTTTTTTCCCTCCTTTTCCTCCCCTACTCTTTCTTTCTACCTCATGCTCATCCCCTCCTCCTTTCTTCCCTTTTAATCATCCCTTCCTTCCCGTTTCTGCTGGTTCTGTTCTCAGGGAGACTCTGCCTTGACTTACAATCATTTCTCTTTGAAAACCTAGTAAAAGGAGCTTAAAATTCTCTCTCAACACTTGGAAAGCCTTCAAAACGATATTTAATTACCTCTAGTTGGTCTGGCTTGGATCAGACACCCATTTTTGAACCAGTCATCTTTTTTCAATAGCTCTACTCACAAATCCATTGAGAAGATTCAAGTTATAAATTAACTCTTGGAATAGAAAGTGTTTGCTACTCTGTGAAAGGCTTAAAGGAGAAGCTATGAAGTCCTTTGCTTGATTTATTCACAGTCCAGACTTTGGGCTGTGTATTTATTCACAACCCAAGACTCTGAAGTCAAATTTTGGGTAAGTTTCTTAAACACTTTCTGCCTCAGTTTCCTCATCTACAAAATGAGGATGATAATAGTACATGTATTTTGCAACCTACCATAAACATCATATATATATGTGAGACTTAAATTCACTAGCAACATGGACTTTTGTTTAAAAACATTATTACATCTTTTTAAAAATGTAGGTTTTAGGCTACATGTGTTAAATGTTTATGTATTTATCTTCAGTTTTTTAATGACTTTCATTTTCTTGATATGTAATAGAACTAACATACATTTTTATGTCTAATTAAGACTCAAACATACCTTGATTGAAGAGACTTATATAGTTATATCCACATTTCTATTGTATCATCAATATATGCATCATTTTATATTTGCTTTTTTTTTTTTACCGTATATTCAATATGAAGGCAAAGTATTTTTTCCCTCATGTTCTAATTAGAGTATAATCTATAATAGAGTCTTTGTAATGAATTCTTGTTCATGAATTAATATTTAATCAATGTTCTTTTCTGTTCATCTAGTGAAATGAATATTATACCAATTTCCAATAAATCAAAGAGCTTATTTTGGTGATTTTTCCCAATTTCAAAAAATATTTGAAGAAATACAAGAGGTTTTCAACTTTGTGTCTGAGGATCTCCCTATGTATATTGCTAAAGCTTGTAGGCAGAAATCACCATACCCTCCAACAGCTTAGGAGCAAATAAGCAAAAAGAACCAAGAGGGGAGTTGTCACTGAACCAGACTTCATGACTAATTCAATCAGTTTCTTTTAAAAGCACATAACTTTTCAGATGGTAGTGTGTTGATACTCATGGAAGCCACTACATTTCTCCCTACTTAATTTTATGACAACAATGACTGATTTTTAAAATCATTAATATTTCTTCATAATATTAATAGCAGGAAAAATATCCCTATCAAATGAAATAAAGCTCGTATGATGGTAGACAGAGCTACTCTCTGCAGAAACATAAACCTGGGTTCTGTTGTGGGGGGGATGGGTACCCTATCATAGGCAAGCAATTCTGAAACATAGTGTGGGACTAATACCAAACATGCATGAGCAGTTAACTTAGTCATAACTGCTGATGCTATGAAAATTTTAAGTTATAAAAGGACACTTACAAAGTGTGAGAAAAATGAAAAGGGTTACCGAAGAGAGTGAACTTGCAGATACTAAGAACAGTGTAGAAATGTCATTAGAATAACGTGCTATATTTGGAGAAAACTTCTTCCACAGATGCATATTAATTTTATGTCAAAAATCACACTTACATCACAATTAATTTTATTTTATTTTTTGAGTAGAATATAGGTTGATAAAGCCATAAAATCTAAAACCTTTTCTTATTTTGAATGCTGGTCATCCCACTTTTAATGTGTAAGTTCTTGGACAAGTTGCTTACCTTAAATGTATCTTAAAAATGAAGCTGGTAATAGCTTCTACTTCATAGGATTGCTTAAAGCACAAATCATTTGATTTACTTAACATTATAATAAGAGCTGCTGCTGCTGCTGCTAAGTCACTTCAGTCGTGTCCGACTCTGTGTGACCCCACAGATGGAAGCCCACCAGGCTTCCCTGTCCCTGGGATTCTCCAGGCAAGAACACTGGAGTGGGTTGCCATTTCCTTCTCCAATGTGTGAAAGTGAAAAGGGAAAGTGAAGTCGCTCAGTTGTGTCGACCCTTAGCGACCCCACGGACTGCAGCCTACCAGGCTCCTCCATCCATGGGATTTTCTAGGCAAGAGTACTGGAGTGGCTTGCCATTGCCTTCTCCAGCACTTTAACATATTATAGCAACTCAGTAAAAGTAATTTATTAGGAGTAGTAGTACTAGTATTACTACTGGAAACAATTATCATAGCAGTAGTAGCAGTAGCAGAATAGAAATGGTCTCAGGATTAATAGTCTTAGTAGTAATAGTAGAAGCAGTGGTGGTAGCTGCAATATGAGTAATACAGTGACACAAGTTATTCACACAGCCCAAGTCTATTGTTTTGTCATTGACAGCAGATGAAAAAGCTTCGTAAGCTGTATCTTTTTTTAATGCATACAGTACAATTAATATTACCTAGTATATTTAAACATAAAATAATAAACAATTTGACTCTGGTCAAGTTAGAATGATATATGTATAAATAACATTAGTACACTTCGTGACTGGTTTTGTTTGTTTTTTCAAAAGACTAGTTTTTAAAGCTTTATAAATTCAACTCTTTTTTTATAAAATTTTTTTATTAGAAAACTGAAATTTACAATGTGTTTAAATCACTCACTGAGTACATGGCATTTAAAAACAACATCATTACAGAAAGATAACAAAAATACAAAGTCTTAAAACCTATGGGATATGGAAAACATCCACTGAGGCCTTAAATGTAGTAGACTTTACATAAAAAGGGAAAGCAATGAGTATACAAGTATACAGCCAGTTTAAGAAGTTAGCAAAATAAACAGAATAATCATACAGAAAAGAAAGCAATTAATACATACCAGATATTAATGCAATAAAAATAAAGATAAATTTGAGAGGCTCAACAGAGTCAAAGCTGCCTTAACTCTTAAGTAAAATTATTTGGTTCAAATTAATTCATATTATAGTCAAATCAGTTTAAACCTTCCACATTTTAACTGTCTAGATTCCAGAAGCTTATTACTTTTGGTTATGCCTTAAACAAATAAATTTTATAACAATATATGGTAAAGAAGCAATGAATCTCACGTCTGAAGAAAAACTGAGAGTTTATTTTGTTGAATCCCTATCCAACATTTGAACCACTTTTTCAGTGCCACCAATTCTGTTCAGATAAAGCTGAACCACTATGATTGACATCATTGTACATTGCTTTTGATTTTTTTTCCATATAGTGCAATATTTGGGATCTTAGGCATTGAACCCATGCCCCCTGCGGTGAAATCCCAGAGCCCTCACTGGGCTCTGCCAGGGAAGTCCCATGCATGAGTGTGTGCTAAGTTGCTTCAGTCGTGTGTGACTCTTTGTGACTCTGTGGACTATAGCCCTCCAGGCTCCTCTATTCATGGGATTCTCTAGGCAAGCATACTGGAGTGGGTTGCCATTCCCTTCTCCAGGGGATCTTCCTGACCCAGGGATCAGGTGGATTCCTTACCACTAGTGCCACCTGGGAAACTCTAGGGAAGTCCCATAAATTCCACTTTTTAAGTTTCTTTTGTTAGAAGATACTTCTGTCAAACTTTTCTTGTAAAGCAACTGAAAACCAGTGTAGCATCAGCTATAGGAGTCACCTTACAATATTGGAAATCATCTCTCAAGTCCCTCACGTCTCTCTAGCCCATTCAGTCTTATTTCTCTGATGAGCCTTATAATGATCATATATTGCTTTGTCTTATCACTTCTCTCTTTTTGGAAGCAGTCCAATTTTTCAGCATTCATACTAAAGTGTAAACTATCAGCTCTTGGTCCTAGATAGTTTTTCTTTCTCTTAATGGAACCCCAGATCATATTAGTTTAATTTTCCTTTGTTTGTTTAACTTTATGTTTGCATTTTTGTTACAGTGTTGACTAAAATTAAATTTATAATCAGCAATAACTTCTAAGTCTTTTCCCTTTGTGCTCACTTAACATGTATTTTTATCCTGTTTTATCCTCAAACAGTTCATGTTTCAGGCTTATTTTCAAGATTTCACATTACACATTGCCATTGGACTTTTTCTCTCACCTGCTTCTTTGTTGATCTGCTGAGGAGGTCAGGGAACCTACCAGTTATGCCTCCCTCTAATCAGCTTTTCACTATGAAATCTTATTAGTGTTATTATAACAGAATTTGAAATTATAAAATATATTATTTAAAATATTTCCCTATTGTTTTAAAGTTTATATATTTTATTTTAGAAAACATAGAACAAGTGAAAAATGTTAGGCATTTATTTTTAAGTCAAGAAAACTAGATTAAGAGAGTTACATGTTAACTTAAACATACTGATATGATTCAAAATAGCAATTATTGATCTTGTACAAGTTCACTGGGACGTATTTTTGTAATATCTTTAGCATGCACATCAAGAACAGGATATCAACCATGGTTTGTAAATAGACAGCTGTTCTCCAAAAATAATGTGACAGCTTAGTGGGGGAATATCTTCCATTTATATTTTAAATAAATTTTGTGCATATCTGTTATAAGGTAACACTAATTGCATCATGATCTTATTTATTTCAAAACACTAAAAACTTGGCTATAACATATACGGTGCAAAATTCAAGTAACTGTACAAATAATGTACTAAAATATTATTATATGTGACATGTTGCATAGTAAAATTTCAGACATTTATCTTAGGAAAGATTGCTTGCAATTAGGGACTCATAATTTGATTTATGAGAAATGAAATTTTAGAGGCTTATAGAGATTTTAGAGATTTGCTTTTAATGTTGCCCAACAGAAGTAAAATTTTTAATTGAGTACTACATTAACTCAAAATTTGTTTAAATAAAGAAACTCAAATGGTAAAATAAAAAGGCAAGATGAGATGTTTATGTTCTTTCAAGTACCAGAGAAAAGGAAAAAAACAACAAGAGAAAATGCTTTAGGTATTGTTAAAGAAAACAGCCAAATCAAACAAGGAATATGATCTCTGAAAGTTACTGTGAACATAATTCTACTTATGAGTTTCTAAGAATGAATAAGCCCATTGATGTGAGTTTTTCAGTGTCACCAATATCACTTTTTGAAATAAAAATTTCAGAAGTTCACTCTGGGATTAAGTAATGAGGTTCCATATATTTATATAATCTATTAATACATTTTATATAAATGTATACACATTAATTTGAATCTGATATAAATAAATATGTACAGTGTTTTATGTTGAGTGAAGTATGGTGTACCAGTTATCATTCTGAAGGAAGTAGGGTACTTGCACCATTTAACAATCCTGGAGAAGGACTTTAAACAGTTGCATCTTGGTATTGGAGTCACCAAGGAAAACAGTCAAGAAATAAATGGAGCAATGCTTTGCTTAGATAGAGAAGAGAGAGAGCAAGATTAGTTTTAGTAGCTTGAGTCAGTCCCCCATGGCCAAGACAATTCCCAGCAATCTGTCTTGCGTTGCAGTGGAAAAGCACAGTCCACACTCCTTGGACAGTGGGGTTACCCAGATGCCATATGATACACACTCTTCAAACAAACACAAAAAAGCACACTCATTCAGTCTGAAATAGAGAAAGATAAACCCATGCAAGATGATAAGCATGGCACAGGTTGTGTGGGCTCTTTATCTACTTCTAAGGAAGTGTAACATATCCACCTCACACCCAGTATTCCGTGAACAGTTGGTAGCCAAGAGAATGCACACACAAGACTGCCTTTCCCAACATTTTGTACATAATTTAAAAAATAATGAATGGGACTCCAAGGTTGAAATATTAATGACTAGATAATAGATGGGCATTTATATGTGTGTAAGTAACTTGGATAAGGCAAAAGGGATACAATAGGACCAACAATAAGAAAACAGACATTACTAAGGTTAGCAACTGTTGTTGTTTAATGGTTAAGTTGTGTCTGACTATTTGCAACTCCATGGACTGTAGCCTGCCAGGCTCCTCTGTCCATGGGATTCTCCAGGCAAGAACACTGGTGTGGCTCGCCTTTCCTTCACCAGGGGATCTTCCTGACCCAAGGACCAAACCCGCATCTCCTCTCTCCTGCATTGGCAGGCAGATTCTTTACCACTGAGCTACCAAGGACGCCTGAAGGTATCAACTGCTGAGGTTTAAAAAAACAATAATCATTTGTAACTTAGGTTCCTCCCTGATGTACACTTTTTGGATAAAGTCTTTCTCACATTCTACCTGCCATTGCAATCATCATTTTTATGTGTGTGTGTGTGTTAATCTTTCTGCTGTCTTCCCTTATAACTTTAATGTTGCTTATTTTGGCAGTTGTTAAAATTCATGTGAATAAAGTCATATTTTATGTATTCTTCCAGGATTCCTTCCTTTCAACATTATCACTAATATTTATTTATGTTGATGCATAAATCATTATTTGTTTTCAGTTATTGCTGTATAATAATCACCTGAAAGTACCACATTTTATGTTTCCATCATATCATTCATGTACATTTCCTTTGCCATTATTTTAAAAATAATAAAGATTAGGCAGAGATTTTAAATTTTTAATATTAATATCCTAGGGCTCATGTTCAAGAGTTTCTTCAAAATGTGAGTCTAGGAATGAAATTGATTTGTTGTAGGACTTGTGAATGTTCACATTTCTTAGGTAATGCAAAGCCTTCACAAAGCTTTGTTTAAATTTACTTTTTGCCATTTTATTTTAGATTGTTAGTAGTTCTTTATATAACCTTTGCATTAATCTTCTGTAATATCTTAGTTTGTGATTTCCCATTTTGTTCCTTTTATATCTTTTTATAAAAAATAATTTATAGTTGAAATCATTTCTACATAATTTGTAATTGTAAAAGCATGTCATTTTATAGTGATTAAGATATTCTGTATAGTCTCCTCAAGTTTTGTCATTTAGATTTATGGTTAAATGCTTAATCCATATACAATAGATTTTTTATGATTGCTGTGAATTTGGGATTAAATTTATATTTTTTATGTGGTCAGTCAATTCTGCTGCCTTTATTTACTTAAAGTCTATCATTTTCTTCACTGACTGCAACGCCCACTATCATACATCCCATATAAACTTAACTGATTTTCCTATGTTCTTTCCCATTCTGTATATAAGTTTTTCTGCTTCAGTTAGAAACCCATTGTCTAAGATGAAATAAGTTTTTTATATTCATCAGGATAAATTCCCACCTTGTTATATGCTTGGCCAATGAAGATTTTAGAATAAACTTGTGAAGTTCAATGGAAAATGCTAAAAGTATTTTCATTGTAGTGTATTGAATCCTAGATCAATTTGTTGAGATTGCATATTGCATATTGCAACATTCATTATATTAACAAAAGTATACTGTATATATCTTGTTGATATATATATCTGTATATATATACACTGTATATATCTTGTTGATATATATATCAACTTGTTGAGATTGCATATTGCAACATTCATTATATTAACAAAAGTATACTGTATATATCTCCACTTATTTCAGAGAAATTGTAATACCTTTCTGTAAAATATTTTTATTTCCTTAAACATCATATATATCATTTTAAAAATGATCTCTAGATCATTATTGATTTTCATTATCCTTTTAATTAGTACTGCTAACATTTTTTTGAAAAGTTGTTGTTATTCAGTTGCTCAGTTATGTCCGATTCTTTGCGACCCCATGGACTGCAGCACACCAGGCTTCCCTATCCTTCACTGTCTCCTGGAGTTGATCAAACTCATGTCCACTGTGTTGGTGATGCCATCCAACCCTCTCATTCTATGCCACCCTCTTCTTCTCCTGCCCTCAATCTTTTCCAGCATCAGGGTCTTTTCCAATAAGTCAGTTCTTTGAACCAGGTGGCCAAAGTATTGGTCATGGGATTGCAAGTATTCAGACACGACTTAGTGACTGAACAACAGGAAACAAATGAATTATTAAAAACTAGCTCAATTACATTTTTTCCCTCTCAGAAAAATTGGTCTTTTCATTTTCTAGAAATCTACCTCTGAAGCTGCTGTGATCTGCATAGTTTACTTGTTGAAATCAAATTCTTATATACCTATAGCAGATAAACTTACAGAACTATTGCTATGTTAAAAACAAAGTCATTTCATTCTGTGGTTAAAATTTCAATCACTGATTCAAATGTATTCTTTTTAATTGCTGAGTAATACTCCATTGTGTATATGTACCACAGCTTTCTTATCCATTCATCTGCAGATGGACAGCAAAAGAGACACAGATGTATAGAAAAGTCTTTTGGACTCTGCGGGAGAGGGCGAGGGTGGGATCACTTGGGAGAATGGCATTGAAACATGTATATTATCATATATGAAATGAATCACCAGTCCAGTTTTGAGACATGATATAGGATGCTCGTGGCTGGTGTACTGGGATGAACCAGAGGGATGGGGTGGGGAGGGCGGTGGGAGGGGGGTTCAAGATGGGGAACATGTACACCCGGGGCAGATTCATGTCAATGTATGGCAAAACCAATACAATAATGTCAAGTAATTAGCCTCCAATTAAAAAAATAAATTAAAAAAAAAAACTTCAAGCAATTTTGAAGTAATCTCCGGAGCACATTTTCATTTCTTTACAGTGTCTTACCAATTACTACTTCTAAATCATTTTAGTTTTCTTTTAACCTTCCTTTACACTAACAGTCTTCAGACTTGAGGAAATGAGATTCATGTTTTGTTTTGTTTTGTTTTCTCTTTGACGTACTATACATGTAGGTGTATCATAATCATATCATTATATCTGGGATGACCAATTGCTTTTTCCGGAGAATAGTAATTTAAGATGTGGCTATTTGAGGGACTAAGGAAAATAATGATGAACTTTTCACATGCTCATGTTCTGTTTTCTTGCTGTGAAAATGTACAAAACAGATCTACTCTAGCTCTTCAGCTTATCCCATAGAGTAGAACCAACAAAGGTACTTCAAAAGTAATATTATTTACTTTAAAACTGATTGGGCATAATTGTAAGAAATGCTAATAGGGCAATGATAGACAAACACATAGACAGTCAAAATGATATAGATATATATAAGAAGGAAAAGAAAGTGAGGTTGCTCAGTCATGTCCTACTCTTTGCAACCCCATGGACTGTAGCCTACAAGGTTCCTCCATCCATGGAATTTCCCAGGCAAGAGTACTAGAATGGGTTTCCATTTCCTTCTCCAGGGGATCTTCCTGACCCAGGGATCAAACCCAATTCTCCCGCATTGCAGGCAGACACTTTACCATTTGAGCCACAAGGGAAGCCCTATAGCCCTATATATATATATATATATATAAACATACATAAAATATGAGAGAGAAGGGCCAAATGTAGCCTAGTTTTCTGTATGCAAGGAACTATAACTCATTGATTCATTAGAGTTCTGTTTGTAGTTAAAATTGTCAAGGCTCATTGAATGCCATTTTATATTAAGTATTTTGTTAGCAAATGCCTTTTTGAAGAATGGTTGAGGTTATCTTTTACTACTAAATGTGATATGCTCTAACAAGTTTTACACTATTGTGAATTTCAATATCAGGATATCTTATTGAGAGACTGTAACAACCGCAGTTAAAACAATTTCCATGTAGTATATATGCTTTATGGTTGAGAACAAAAATGTAAGCATGACTTTAGTTAAGAAATACAAGATGAATCATTCTCTGCATAAAACTCTTAATTTGATATGAATGTTCCCTATTTAGGATTTTAAAGTATAATTGGATCATTCTTCTATTGAAAACATTTGTCAGAATGCCTATGAAAATAGAGATCTAATTCCCCATGGTGGAATTCAAAGCCCTTCACGTCAGGCCATTATTTTCACCACCATTTTCTTCAACTTTCTAAAGGCTTTTTATTTCTCTTCTGTATCCCAACCACAGAGAAACAATTCTTGATACTCAAAGAGTGTCTGCATTCTTCCATTTAAATTATTTTGCTCAATTCAGTCTAAATTAACAACAGTCAAAACAATTGAATTCTTATTTTACATTAGGTTACAAAGAAAGAAAATCCAGGCCACCCAGTAGTTAGGGTCCAGAGGAGAAACAAACAAGCAGCCAACTGCAATTGTCATTAGAGCTAAGAATTGTGCTTAGGGTAACATACAAACGAGGAGAATTTATCTGAGTACAAAGTCTATCCAAGTCCTCACAGGGGAGTGCTACATAAAGGTAAAGGATCAGCAGTTTTAATCTTACTTTAGTAAGGGCTTACTAATATTTGTAGTTTTATTCAAGCTGGTTTTAAAATATGAATGAAAATCAGGGACATAAATAATTAGCAGAATGTCATTCCACACAGAAAATAAAGCCAGATTGTGGTGTCTCTGGGAAACTACAATAGTTTTGTACGTCTGGAGTGAGTGGAGAAGGGAGAGAGAGGGCAAATTGCAGGAGATGGGGAGATGGGGCTGAAGAGATATATTTGGTCCAGTTGATAGTAAAATATACTGAAGAGTTTCCATGCCATACTAAAGGGGGTTTATGCATGTGGAACCAGTGGGGAGCATGACTTAATGTCATTAATATTACCCTCCTTGAAAGGTCTCACAGCAGTGTGAAAGATGGCTTGGATGGGATTCGGAATTGAGACCCTGGTGTTGTAGATACAGAGTATTGAACAGATTTTCCCCATTCACTCCCCATTACCTGAAATAACTTCTGTCTTTCACTTCAATATTTTGGAGACCTAGGTACATTTCAAAGTCTGTTCAAATGTTACCTCTCTGTGAAATCTTCCTAGATCTTTTGTCCATCAAAATATTGTCTCTCTCTCCTTGTCTCCTTTTCTCACTTTCTCTATAATCTTCCTTCTAGCTCTTGCATTAGAATTTATATATTTAGGCTGTCTCTGTAACTAATAATGAACATAAAAGGGATAATTACTCAGTAAATATTTGCAGAACTGGATATTTTCAGTAAGTGTTTAAAAGGAAGATTTATAATAAAATCTTAAAATAATATATATATATATATTCATAATTTATTTTATTGGAGGCAAATTACCTTACATTAATATATTGGGTTTTTTTGCCATACATTGACACGAATCCACCCCGGGTGTACATGTGTTCCCTTTCTTGAACGCCCCTTCCCACCTGCCTCTTCCCCATATCCTCCCTCCAGGTCATACCCATGCACCAGCCCCAAGCATCCTATATCATGCGTCGAACCTGGACTGGTGATTCATTTCACATATGATAATATACATGCTACAATGCCGTTCTCCCCAATTATCCCACCTTCACCCTCTCCCACAGACTCCCAAAGACTGTTCTATATACCTATGTCTCTTTTGCAGTCTCTCACTGCAGATGCTGATTGCAGCCAGGAAATTAAAAGACGTTTACTCCTTGGAAGGAAAGTTATGACCAACCTTGATAATATATTAAAAAGCAGAGACATTACTTTGCCAACAAAGGTCCGTCTAGTCAAGGCTATGGTTTTTCCCGTGGTCATGTATGGATGTGAGAGTTGGACTGTGAAGAAAGCTGATCACCGAAGAACTGATGCTTTTGAACTGTGGTGTTGGAGAAGACTCTTGAGAGTCCCTCATACTGCAAGGATATCCAACCAGTCCATTCTAAGGGAGATCAATCCTGGGTGTACATTGGAAGGACTGATGCTAAAGCTGAAACTCCAATACTTTGGCCATCTCATGAGACAAGTTGACTCACTGGAAAAGACTCTGATGCTGGGAAAGATTGGGGGCGGGAGGAGAAGGGGACGACAGAGAATGAGATGGCTGGATGGTATCACCGACTCTGTGGACATGAGTTTGAGTGAACTCTGGGAGTTGGTGATGGACAGGGAGGCCTGGCGTGCTGTGATTCATGGGGTCATGGAGAGTTGGACACGACTGAGTGACTGGACTGAACTGAACTGATACCGGGTTAAGGTTACCATCTTTCTAAATTCCATATATATGTGTTTTTTATACTGTATTGGTGTTTTTCTTTCTGGCTTACTTCACTCTGTATAATAGGCTCCAATTCCATCCACCTCATTAAAACTGATTCAAATGTATTCTTTTTGATGGCTGAAAAATGCTCCATTGTTCATATGTACCGAAGCTTTCTTATCCATTCGTCTGCAGATGGACATCTAGGTTGCTTCCATGTCCTGGCTATTATAAACAGTGCTGCAATGAACATTGGAGTACATGTGTCTATTTCAATTCTGGTTTCCTCAGTGTGTATGCCCAGTAAGTGTTTTCAGTAAGTGTTTAAAAGGCAAGTTTATAATAAAATCTTAAAATAATATATTATATATATTGATATAAAAGAGGTGAGATTTTGGAAACTATGTTCAGTTCAGTTCAGTCACTCAATTGTGTCTAACTCTTTGTGACCCCATGAATTGCAGCACGCCAGGCCTCCCTGTCCATCACCAACTCCCGGAGTTCACTCAACCTCATGTCCATCGAGTCGGTGATGCCATCCAGCCATCTCATCCTCTGTCGTCCCCTTCTCCTCCTGCCCCCAATCTCTCCCAGCATCAGAGTCTTTTCCAATGAGTCAACTCTTCACATAAGGTGGCCAAAGTATTGGAGTTTCAGCTTTAGCATCAGTCCTTCCAATGTACACCCAGGACTGATCTCCTTTAGGATGGACCGGTTGGATCTCCTTGCAGTCCAAGGGGCTATCAAGAGTCTTGTCTAACACCACAGTTCAAAAGCATCAATTTTTTGGTGCTCAGCTTTCTTCACAGTCCAACTCTCACATCCATACATGACCACTGGAAAAACCATAGCCTTGACTAGACGGACCATTGTTGTTTGTGAAATTAATTCTAAATCTTGCTAATATTGTAATCATTAAGTTTGTTTCTGTTGTTGTTTCATCAGTTCTCTGGAGTACACTAGCTGTGGATAGAATTTTCTTTTGTGTCCGATAGTTGTTGATTTTAGAATACAAAAACAAAAGGCAAGTGCTTTTCAATTTACTTAATACATGATGAAGAACATAGGCATGCCTAAAAAGGGATTATGATATTAATGCTTTCTTATAAATTAATTTCTGTTGGGTATTTTGATATTTTTTCTTGAAATTAGGGGAAATGTGAATTTCACACCAATATATTCTCCCTAGGCTGCCTTACTCTGAAGCATTTTTTCTAAAATTGAAGGGTAAAAACAAGTATCTAGGACTCTACTGACTCATGGTAACTATCAACTATAATATTCTACAGTATTAAATTTTGCTACCTTCACTTTGTAAAACAGAATAATTATTTTCTATAAGTATTTTAGACATAGTTTTCCAAGGTTTATTAGTTCCATACTTAGAAGTGATTAATATTTTTGAGTTATTACAGATGACTTTTTATTAAAGTATAGTTGATTTATAATGTGTTCATTTCTGCTGTTCAGCAAAGGATTCAGTTATACATATATATGCATTATTTTTTATATTCTCTTCCATTATGATTTATCTTGGGATACTGAATATCGTTCCCTATATATATGTAGGACTTTGTTGTTTATCCATTCTATACATAATTGTTTGTGTCTGCTAACCCTAAACGCCCAGTCTACCCCTTCCCTCCTCCCCTCCTTAGGAAACACAAGTCTGTTCTCTATGTCTGTGAATCTGTTTCTGTTTCATAGGTAGAATTTCACAGAAAGCTTCGCTTGTGTCATATTTTATATTCCATATATAAGTGATTTCATATGATATTTGTCTTTCTTTTTTTTTTTTTACTTAGTCTGATAATCTCTAGTTCCATCCACGTTGCTGGAAAAGGCATTATTTCATTTATTTTTCTTTTTTGGTAATTAATTTATATTTTATTGGAGGCAAATTATTTTACAATATTATATTGGTCGGCTTTGCCATACATTGACATGAATTCGCCCCGGGTTTACATAAGTTCCCCCTCCTGAACCCCCCTCCCACCTCCCTCCTCCCTTTATCCTCCCTCTAAGCTGAGTATGTCCCATCGTATATATGTACTACATCTTTGTTCTTTATCTATTCATTTGTTGCTGGACATGTGTTAACTGTTATGAACATGCTGCTATGGATATAAGTGTGCATTTATCTTTTTGGATTATAGTTTTGTCTTTATATAGGCCCAGGAGTGGGGTTACTGGATCATATGGTAATTCTATCTTTAGTTTTTAAAATACTTATGAATTATTATTTCACAGGCATGCCTAACCAAAACATTCTTAATGTATTATTTCTAAAAAATATTTCAAAAACACAAATGAATTTTTTTTTCGCCTATCTAAGCATTAAGACACTGATGATATAGATGTGGAAAATTGAACAGATTTTTTCATTTACTCTTCTTTCAGTTCCATCTGTTGGTAGCCTTGCTATCCTAGTGACCCACCTAGGTTTTAAGCTCCCTGAGTCTGCAGTGACTTACTGAGGCAAATGAATTGATGCTTATGTTAGTGATTTCCTAGCCATTTAAAATATTAAGAAAGAGCTGCAGGCATCATTAGAATTCACCCAATAAATGAATTATTTTCAGCTGCTGCTGCTGCTAAGTCACTTCAGTCGTGTCCGACTCTGTGTGACCCCACAGACAGCAGCCCACCAGGCTCCCCTGTCCCTGGGATTCTCCAGGCAAGAACACTGGTTATTAAATCAAGCAGCAACCACAGGAGCCAAGACCCTTGGCTTGAAAGGAAAAAAAAAAAAAAACTAAATCATTGAAAATCTTTATACATAGCTAAATATTTTATCTTAATTTAAATGAAAATGAAGGATTCTGATCAACATAATGTAAGTGAATACATGATTATAATTTGGGGTGGGGAGAAAATAACTTACTGTCCCTCCTTCCTGCAAAATTGAAAATGAACTATTGAGTTCCTTTCATTGGCTTCTACATGGATGGTTAAGAATTCACATCAAGCAATTTGACATCTATACTTTAAGTACAAATTTTCATAGGTCAGAATATTTTATTTAATATAGATAAAAAGATTTTACAATATATAAACATCCCAACTTTTGTATAATTATCCATATTTGATTTAAAGAACACCATATTTTAATATTACACATTTAAATTTCTAAAAGTGCGTTAAGGGAGAAAGACATTCTTTTGTAATGAATTAAAAAAATATACTACTATGTTACTATTAATACTAATTGGAATAGATATTTTGGTTGGCAATATCCAGAGCCTTCGAAGATCAAGACTCTTGAAACTGGATATGTCTTTGATTCATACATTATCCTTCCAAAAGTAAAAAGGAAAGAATAAAAGACAGATATTTAAATTATGGTACATTGATATAATGGAATATTAAAAATTTTACTTAAAAGACATGTATATATAGTTTATACAACATTAAGTAAGATAAAACATGAGGGATAGATAGATAGAAAATAGATATTCCAAATTTATGTCTGTGCATTATAGTAGCATTTATTTCAAAGACCGGAAGTTTAATAGTAATTATGCTTACGATTCTTTATTTTTTATTTTTACTTTTAATATTATTCAAATTTGCTATACAGGCATGTTATTTTATTGAAGCATAACATATATATTTACTGAAGTATGACATATATATGAAAGTATACAAATCCCAAGTGTATAATTCAGTGACTTTTTCACAGTAAATACATTTTGTGTATTCAATAAATAGAACTTCAATAGTTCCCCAGAAGTGCCTCTCATGCCCCACTCTAGTTACTAACTCCACTAAACATAAGAACTATCTTAATATTTATCACTGTAGATGAGTTTTGCTGCTTCAGCATGTTATAGACTTAAAATCATACAGTATATATAAACTCAACATTATGTGTGGGTATGAGTTGTCCATATTTTTGTATGCAGTATCTTATTGTATGAATGTATCCAAACATATGCATTTTGCTGTTATTAATCATTTGTGCACTTTTTGTTGTTGTCCTGTCACTAAGTTGTGTCTCTTTACAACCCGATAGATTGCAGCAAGCCATGTTCCACTGTTCTTCACTGTCTCCTGGAGCTTGCACAAATTAATACCCACTGAGTTGGTAATGACCTCCAACCATCTCATCCTGTGCTGCCCTCTTCTCCTTTTGCCTTCAATCTTTCCCAGCATCAGGATCTTTTCCACTGAGTTGGCTCTTTGAATCAAGTGGCCAAACTGTTGGAGCTTCAGCTTCAGCATCAGTCCTTCCAATGAATATTCAGGACTGATTTCCTTTAGGATTGACTGGTTTGATCTTCTTGCAGTCCAAGGGACTCTCAAGAGTCTTCTTCAACACCACAGTTCAAAAGCATCAATTCTTTATCTCTCAGCCTTCCTTATGGTTCAACTCTTACATCCATACATGACTACTTGGAAAAACCATAGCTTTGACTATATGAACCTTTGTTGGCAAAGTCAAGTCTCTGCTTTTTAATTTACTGTCTAGATTTGTCATAGCTTTTCTTCCAAGGAACAAATGTCTTTTAATTTTGTGACTGCAATCACTGTCCACAGTGATTTTGGAGCCCAAGAAAAGAAAATCTGTCACTGCTTCTACTTTCCCCCCCCATCTATTTATCATGAAGTGATGGGACTGGATGCCATAATCTTAATTTTTTGAATGTTGAGTTTTAAGCCAGGTTTTTACTCTCCTCTTTCACAGTCATCAGGAAGCTCTTTAGTTCCTCTTTGCTTTCTGCCATTAGAGTGGTATCATTTGAATATCTGAGTTTGTTGAAATTTCTCCCAGAAATCTTGATTTTAGCTTGTGATTCATCCTGCCCAGCATTTGCACGATGTACTTCACATATATGTTAGTTTGGGCCTGTTAGCAATCTAGCTTCTTAGGAACATTCTTGCAAATTTATTTTTATTAACTTATGTATAATTCCAACAGGGAATATACTTTTTAAGTCATAGGATGTGTCTGTGACCAGCTTTGATAATTCTTATGCTACTTTTTGTCAGTAATAGTGAATGGAAAGGAGGGAAGGGAAGGAAAGAAAAGGGAAGAGGAGGAGGGAGAGGAGGAGGAAGGACCAGAAGCTGTTACCTATGCATATGTTTGATATTTATATTACCTTGGGCAGTATTAACAGGTTATTGACCCCTGGCTTGTCATTTATCTCAGTCTCTCATCTGGTCACTCTTTCCTGATTAATTGAATAAAGCTGATGACCTTTTATTCGTATCTGTTATAAAGCATATCAGCTTTCATTGCTTCTCAGTCTGATCAATCTGATCTCACTTTGACTTTTATGAGCAGTAACTAACATGAATGGAGCAGTCTGTGCCAATGTTATGATTTAGAAATTAATGATGGCATATAGATTAATCATTATAATGCATACTTTAAATGCACAAAATTAGTATCTTTTTACTAAGACACATCAAGAATCTAGAATAAGAAAACTCAGAGATTTACCTAATCAGAAAATCATGGTACAAGACAAAAAAGGTGATACCAATATGTCTAATAAGAGAGAAAAATAAACGCTAAAAATCACACTAAGGGCATGGGATAAAGTTTTAATTTTGAAAGCTAATTTTATAATCCCAAATGCTAAAACCATCTTTTTATACCTACCCTGACTTTTCACAATGATTCTTCTGATACCAGGAAACTCAGCCTGAAGTTTTTGGAATGATCAAAATTAAGAACATGATCTTCGTTTTTGTTGGCCCAGATATCTGCTTTAACACTTCAAACACTCTTTTAAAATATCTCACACTGTATCAAAAATAACTTTCCTTAGCCACAAAGAAATCTGAGAGCTCTGTCAGTCAGCAAGCCCATATGCAAGTGAGAAAGAATCTGCTGCTTAGTTTACATGACAACCTGCAGATCAAAGCAAAATAAATAAATAACATTGAGTTGACTAAGTCTTCTAGTTCTTTGGGAATAAACACTGGATATAAATACATTGAAATGAAACACTGAAAACACTGCCAACTATCCATGTTGAAATTAGAAAATATAAGTCCCTAGCAAAGGGGAATTATAATTTTTAATATAAAATGTTAATGTTCATCAAAAAGTACAAACCAAACATAGTACAGATTGGTAGACTAAAAATAAAAGGATTTGCCCATTGTAGAAATACATAGTTGCTTTGAAGGATAATAGTTTCCTAAATGCAAGCTAACCATAGTTCATCTGTTTCATTTAATATTTTTTAAATGACATCTTATTCATTAGCACATATTATTAAGACTTAGTTCAAATGAAATCATCATCTATAGGAGAATATTAAAAGTAGGGTTTTTTGTGTTTTTTTAAACTGAGAATTTGTTATCTTTTCTTTATAATGGTCCAATATGTTTTCCTGAAATATAGGTTTTTTTAACTTTCACATCAAGTTTTACCTCTACAGTGGTTTGAATTCACCATGAGTTCTGATTCGCCCAATAATTTCTTCCTTTCTTTAGGCTTCAGACTTTAGAATTAATAAGCTTTTTGAAAGTAGCATTTTAAGGAGGAAGCTCCTCCCCTCAGAGAAATAAGCTCAGGAAAGTCGTAAAAGTTATGTCAGGGAAAGTTCAATTATCTTACATTCACTCCACTCTTGGCCTACTTCCTTTCCGTCACTCAGTCGTGTCCGACTCTTTGCGACCCCGTGGACTGTAGCCCACCAGGCTTCTACGTCCATGGGATTCTCCAGGCAAGAATACTGGAGTGGGTTACCATTTCCTTCTCCAGGGGATCTTCCCGACCCAGGGATCGAACCCGGATCTCCTGCATTGGAGGCAGACGCTTTAACCTCTGAGCCACCAGGGAAGCCCTACTTGGCCTACTTAGGAGCTCTCAAAAGACGGGCAAACCTCTGATACAAGTTTAACAGGAATTTTGTTCCATTTAAGAAGACATTCACAGTGTCAGGAAGCCAGAATTTTATTTAAAAAAATAGTATTATAAGATGGTTTCAATCAAATTCCTTTATTCAATTTGGTCAGTATTTTACACAGGTTAAATTATTATTGTTCCTTATAGAGACTCAATAGTGTCAGTGGTTACTATAATCCTGTGTATATAATGTCATTCCTAAGTGGATTTAACCTCAAGTGCTATAAAAATTATTTTTGGTACCTAAATAAAAGAGAAGAATAAACTTGAAGAAGAATGTGTCTGCCACTCTCATCTTAATAGGAGGTGTTCCAGATTTTAAGAGGAGAAAAGTATATCTATGATTCAAAACATTATTTTTTTCTTAACTATGATTTATTGAGATTTTTGAAATAGATTTAGGTCTAGAAAATTGTTCCATTGATATTTTTAATTAATTTTTATTGGAGTATAGTTGCTTTACAATGTTGTGTTAGTTTCTGCTGTACAGCAAAGTGAATCAATTATATGTATACATATGTCCATTTTTTAAAAATTTTCTTACCATTTAGATCACCACAGATCACTCAGTAGGGTTCCCTGTGCTAAACTATAGGTTTTCATTAGTTATCTATGAAACTAATGTTTTATATACAGTAGTGTATATATGTCAATCCCAGTCTCCCAATTTTCCCCACTCATTCCTTCCCTCTTAGTAATCATAACACTTTTCTCTATTCACCTGCAAATCTATTTCTGCTTTGCCAATAAGTTCATCTGTACCATATTTATAGATTCCACATATAGGCAATATTATATTTGTTTTTCTCTTTCTGATTTACTTCATTCTGTATGACAATCTCTAGGTTCATCCATGTCTCTGCAAATGGCACTCTTTCCTTTTTATGGCTGAGTGATATTCCATTGTTGACTTCCCTGGTAACTCAGCAGTAAAGAATCCACCTGACAATTCAGGAGATACAGGTTTGATCCCTTGGTTGGGAAGATCCCCTGGAGAAGGAAATGGCAACCACTCCAGTATTCTTGCCTGGAAAATTCCATGGACAGAAGAACCTGGAAGGCTACAGTCCATGGGGTCACAAAGAGTTGGACATGACTTAACAACTAAACAAGAACAAATATTTCATTTTATATATGTACCACATCTTTATCCATTCCTTTCTCAAAGGACATTTAGGTTGCTTCCATACGTGCCTATTGTAAACAGTGCTGCAGTGAACACCAGAGTGCATGCCTCCTTTTGATTTATGGTTTTCTCTGAATATATGCCTAGGAGGGAGAGAAATTAAGGAAATAATCCCATTTATCATCACAACAAATAGCACAACATACCTCAGAATAAACCTATCTAGGGAGACAAAAAACCTATATTCAGAAAACTAAGATAGTGGAGACAGAAATCAAAGATGACACAAACAGATAAAGAGATACACCGTATTCTTGGAAGAATCAGTATTGTAAAGTGACTTTACTACCAAAAGCAGTCTACAGATTCAATGCAATCTCTATCAAATTTCCAATGGTATTTTTCACAGAATTAGAACAAAAAATTGCAATTTTTATCAAAACACAAAAGACCACAAATAGTCATAGTGATATTGAAAAAGAAAAACCAAACTGGAGGAATCAAGCTACCATATGACCCAGCAGTCAAAACATTTTTAAAAACAATAAATAATATTACTGTAATGATTTTATTTTACCTAGCTTTTATTTTTAGAATATATTAACTTTTGGAAAAATTTTAGATTTAATATCAAGAGAGTGCTTATTCTCTGCATTTCAAAGCCAGTATAATAATGTATAGCCTATTTAAATTATACATGTGTTGATAATATTTAATCAATCAGGATGCCATTAATGAACCCTGGTTCATCATAAATATTTTAGCATTCATCTTTTTTAAAACACATGGTTCAGTAAGTAGTGTAACAGTAATTAGAAAATTTTTGGAGGGAAATATATTTTGAGAGATGGACACTGAACAAGTATGCTCTTGTTTCTTTTACTCAGACTGTGATTGGAGCTAGAGGCAGTCATTAGTAAGCAGCCAACAATTCTCTGCAATAGAATTGAGTAATTCAAAACAGTTGTCATGTCTTTCTCACGTCAACTATTTTATTTCCTAACATATTTTTAAGTGTATCAAGATTAGGATTGTGTACTAAGAATATGAAATATTTTTCAGGGTAGAAAGTTATCAAATTAATAGGATGGTTTAATCTCCATTTAGGTGTGAAATCCCTTCAGACAGTTAAATGTTCTGAAGTTTATTTCCTACTCTTTCGACAAAGTTATCTAAATCCATTTCACACAGAACACATAAAAATATTTATATAGCCACCAGGAATAAAGTGAAGAGAACTTGGAATATCTATATGCAATTTGGTTAAAAAAAATTATATAATCTTGATATTATTAAGATAAAGATAAAACATAAAACATTAGAGAAGTGCTAATATTGAAATTTTATAAATTGTACAAATAAATATTTTCCTTTTTTCATGACAAATGAGCTTACTTTTAAAAATATATTTTAATATGAATTATACATCCTTGAATTAGCCATGAGAAATTCTAGATACTTTTTGATAATGATCTTTCCAAACTATCATACTCACTGTGGACAAACATTGAATGAATCAGTAAATGGTAGCAAAATGTAGTTGATTTATAACGTCCTGTTAATTTCCAGTGTACTGCACCTTGCTGTTTTGTATATATGTATACATATATATGTAAACCAAAATATTATACATAATAGAATGATCAAGATAGTTTGAGATCAATTTTTGAAAACTTCATGACCTATAGCCTTTTAATGAGCTATTCCATTTTTTTTACTTTTGTAATCTTATAGTACACTTTCAATCCCTAAAAATTATCATTATTAATTTAAAAATTACATCACAAATCAAACTTTGACTAACTGTGAATATCAAATGCCAATAAGGAAGTAACAGGAAAAAAAAATAAAGAGTAAAGGGGGAAAATTAGAAAGAAGAAAGAAAAGTATACCAATTAAGAAAGTCTACAAAAGCAATTACAGGAGCATCTGGCATGTAATAATAATAATGAAATAATCATTCATATCTTAAGAAGAAAAATGAGATAAGAGCAAAGTAAATTGAAAGAATGCTATATAGTTTGCTAAATGCTTGCAAAAAAAGACTTCCAGGTAAAAAGTTTCCAAGCTAACAGAAACAATTCAGTAAGAATTGATGCTATATGGATAGCCAGTTCAGAGAAATATTTGACCCCCAAAGTGTTTTTTTTTTAATTGTCACTCCAATATTTATTGAGATGTTGTCAACAAAATTTTCTGACTCCCAACTGAATAGTTCATGAATTCAGTGCCCGTAAGCTGTTTTGTAATTTGGCACAAGTAGCTTCCTTTCTTAACTGAATGCTCATCAACCCTGATTCTTTTACCCCTTCAAGCTGTTGAATTGACCTCTATCAATAACTGTAAATTACAATAGACTTTGTACCTTTCAGGATTCTCTCTCATGAGTCAAATTCTCTGACCAAGACCCTGAGGACTGTGATGAGCTTAGACTTTGAGCAGGTCTAGCTTTATATCCTGGCTCAGGAAGCACCATCATAGGCATAACCATAAACTTTGTGAATATAGCTTGTTCGTGACATTATGTTTTAGGGTGAACCAAAGTCTTCAGTCATTGCCTAGATTTTAGCTTATGGGAGTGTATACAGTCCCTCAGAAGACAACATAAATATTTCCTCATTACTTCATGTAGTAACATGGCTTGTATGTATTCATGTTTTCATTTTTTAATGTTAGGTTCAGTTCAGTTCAGTTCAGTTCCTCAGTTGTGTCCGACTCTTTGTGACCCCATGAACGGTAGCACACCAGGCCTCCCTGTTCATCACCAACTCCCGGAGTCCACCCAAACCCATATCCATTGAGTTGGTGATGCCATCCAACTATCTCATCCTCTGTCGTCCCCTTCTCCTCCTGCCTGCAATCTTTCCCAGCATCAGGGTCTTTTCAAATGAGTCAGCTCTCAGCATCAGGTGGCCAAAGTATTGGAGTTTCAGCTTCAACATCAGTCCCTCCAATGAACACCCTAGACTGATCTCCTTTAGGATGGACTGGTTGGATCTCCTTGCAGTCCAAGGGACTCTCAAGAGTCTTCTCCAACACCACAGTTCAAAAGCATCAGTTCTTCAGTGCTCAGCTTTCTTTATAGTCCAACTCTCACATCCATACATGACTACTGGAAAAACCATAGCCTTGACTAGACGGATCTTTGTTGGCAAAGTAATGTCTTTGCTCTTTAATATGCTGTCTAGGTTGGTCATAACTTTCCTTCCAAGGAGCAAGCGTCTTTTAATTTCATGGCTGCAATCACCATCCACAGTGATTTTGGAGCCCAGAAAAATAAAGTCAGCTACTCTTTCCAATATTTCCCCATCTATTTGCCATGAAGTGACGGGACCGGATGCCATGATCTTAGTTTTCTGAATGTCAGGTTATTGAAGTATAATTTGTATACACTAAAGTTCACTCTATATAGTCATATATTTCCATGAGTTTTAAAAAATAAAGTAACGTGATGATCACCAGAATGAAGACAGAATAGTTCCATTACCACAAGAGTTTTCTTTATGTCCTTTTGTAGTCAATCTCCCTGGTAAACTTAAATCAGATAGATTTCTGTCCCTATACTTTGGCCTTTTCTAGAACATCAGTAAAATCAAGTTTTATAATGCATAGCTCTTTCTTTCTTCCTGGATTCTTTCATTTAGTGTAATGCTTTTGAGATTCATTCATGGTGTTACTTGCATCAGTGGTCATTCTTTTTTAAATTTTTAATGCGTTATTCCATTGTGTGGGTATGCCACAACTTTCTCATCTAGTCATGACTTAAGGATTGGTTTTTTTCATGACGAGGTGGTTATAAATGAGGGTGATATCACTATTCACATACAGTCCTTGTATGGGCATATGTTTTCTTTTCTCTTGAGTAAATAAGAGTGTAACTGCTGGGTTTAGGATGACTACGTTTAATATCAAAAGAAATGGTCATATAACTTAAACATTCTGATTTTAAATTTTGCATTTCCAAGAACAATGTATCAGAGTATGTACTGCTTAATAATAATAACAATGGCAGCAATTACAGCAATAATGACAGTCTTATTGAGTGCTTGTTTAGCATCTTCCAGGCAACAGGCAGTATCCTAAGCACTTTATGTATTTTTAATTCATTTCATCCTCACAGGGATACATAAAGTGATTATTATTATTATCATCTTTATTTTAAATGTGAGAAAATAGAAATCCGAAAATTGTTACATAACTAGCCCAAGTTGTCAGCCTAAAAGTAAGTGGTAGAGCTGAGATTCTAACCTAGAAAATCTAGTCATTTGATTGCCTTCCCTAACAGGATGTCCTACTGTCTTTTCACTTACTGGTAGATAGACATTAGGAATAATAGAGTTCATCACTCTAAAGAAAAGTTCTGTTCCGTTCTGTCGCTCAGTCGTGTCCGACTCTTTGCAACCCCATGGACTGTAGCCTACCAGGCTTCTCCGTCCATGGGATTCTCCAGGTAAGAATACTGCAGTGGGTTACCATTTCCTTCTCCAGGGGATCTTCCCGACCCAGGGATTGAACCCAGGTCTCCCGCATTGGAGGCAGACGCTTTAACCTCTGAGCCACCAGGGAAGCCCTAAAGAAAAGTTAAAGAACTCTAAAAATTCGTTCTTAAGGCATTTTGTGGAGAACATAAACTGAAAATTTTAGCGTCCAAGAACCTGAAAAAAATGTCATTAGTATATGCACACAGGAACTATTCTTATGTACAAGTTGCCCGATTTTTTCTGTATTTACACATTCCCTTTGCCAAAGGGAAATTGCTTTCCTTAACTGATGTAAGTTTTAGATTGAATTGTTGTTGTTCAGTCACTCAGTTGTGTTCAACTCTTTGCGACCTCATGGACTGCAGTAAGCCAGGCTTCCCTGTCCTTCACCATCTCCCGGAGTTTGCTCAAACTCATGTCCATTGAGTTGGTGATGCCATCCAACCATCTCGTTAGATTGAATGTAAAGGGTCTAAAATGATAATCAAAAAGGAAATTAATTTCAGTCTTTGAAAATAAGAAATGACATTGAAAGATTCCAATTCACAAACAAAATTCTATTTACTGTGAGAAAGAAATAGAACCTGGCGTTTTTATCATATAAAAGGAGAAGGACGAAATAAAATAATGAAAATAGACTTCATATTTTTATTTGCAGATTACATTACATAAAAGTCATCATGACGTTTGACAAACACTAAATAATTTGGAAACTTTATCTTGCTCAGGATTATTAGTTTTTATATTTTTATTAATTATTTTGCGACGAGTTGACTCACTGGAAAAGACTGATGCTGGGAAAGGTTGGGGGCGGGAGGAGAAGGGGACGACCGAGAATGAGATGGCTGGATGGCATCACCAACTCTGTGGACATGAGTTTGGGTGAACTCCAGGAGTTGGTGATGGACAGGGAGGCCTGGCGTGCTGTGATTCATGGGGTCGCGGAGAGTCAGACACGACTGAGCGACTAAACTGAACTGAACTGAACTGAACTGATTAATTATTTTGGAAAAGAAATTAAGGTCTATTTTTTGACAGTGTGTATAGAACCACTTAAAAAGAATCTTTCTCAAGTTTCATTTATGGTTTTTGTGTCCTTTGAAAGTGAAAGTGTTAGTTGGTCAGTCATGTCCAACTATGTGACTCCCATCAACTGTAGCCCACCAGGCTCCTCTGTCCATGGAATTCTTCAGGCAAGAATACTGGAGTGGGTTGCCCTTCACTTCTCCAAGGAATCTTCCCAACTCAGGGATCAAACCTGGGTATCTTGTACTTCAGGCAGATTCTTTACCATCTGAGCCACCAGGGAAACCTTTCTTGTCATTTAGGTGACTGCAGAGAGAGAGAGAATAAAATGGTTTCAACAGATGTGGCTGTTATCACATTTTTGGAGATAGGCCTGATAGAAATTGATGAAGAAAGGAGACAAGTAATTGTCATGTTGGTGTCTAAAGAACCTGGGCTTATTCTATTATGTATATTGTTTATGTTAAGTCACAGTATATAAAAAGGCATCACATCTTCTCTCCTACTTTCACGTTTTTATCAGGTGTTGATGCAGTGCTGTTTTTTACCCTTACCGATTTTTTAAAACATTCAGAGTGAAAGTTCAGATATGTGCTTATATAATGCACAGGATACATAGATTGAAATTGCATCAACTGTGGCAGCTATTTACCTCCTCAATTCATTCTGGATACTAAATAAATGTAGCAAAATAGGGGGGTACTCTGCCCAGATTTGTGTAAATACTCCTCAAGTGATTTTCAAATCTATGTGAAGATTAAAAATTTTCTTTGAGAATTGCTGAAGCTACAGTATGGCATGAGAACAAAATATATACAGTTATCAGGACCGAGCAGAGTGTATCAACAAGTAACGTAGTGTGGAAGCCAGATTTTTATTTCTAATTTTCTCTCTACCCAGACTAAGGCTAGGAACATGATCTCTCAGTCTTCTTGTCTGGCCTGTATCACTCAAGTTTTTGAAATTCTTGAGTGTGTATGTGCTCATGTGTGTGTGTTTGTGTGAGTCCCACGCTGTTTCTATTCTACACTTTAATGAGTAATGGTCTTTACTGTTTTGGTATATTTCAAGTTTTTTTCTTTATGTAGACTTACATAAAAGTTTACATCTTTCTTGGATTTGTTCTGTGTGTGTGTGTCTATTTATTTGATGCCAACCAAGGAAAATCTGGAATCTCTAATCAGCTTCTGGTCTTCTCCACCTCTATTTCTGCTACATTGTGCTATTGTGGGACAAGCTGAAAAGAATCCTAAGTCTTGAACTATCATGACATTTTCAATATTTCCCCTAGCTTTCAAAGACCTAAGATGTTTTATCATTCTGTTCTTAGTGTCATATAAAGTATACTGTACTGTGCTTGTGCTGCGCTTGTCATATAAAGGATACTCTGCTGTGCACATCCTTGAGAGATGAGCTCAACTGCAGCCTGTCCATTCATGAGCTTGGTCTTCCAGAAAGAGAGTACCAGTGTCTCATTTGAGAAGTCGGTGACATCCAACCAGCACACCTTCCAGGTGTTCCTGCGGCTTACCCTGCATTCTCGGGGCTGCTTCCATCCCTGCATCTCATACCAAAATGAACCAATCAACAATGGTGAATTTGACATCATTGTCCTGAGTGAGAACGAGAGGAATAACATTGAATGCAACAAGTCCAGCTCAGGAGTGAGCTCAGGAGTGAGATTACTTTGATTCCGGTACTCAGAGTTTATTGCAAAAGTGCATACACATGGCTTCTCAGGAATACTTCTTGGGAAGAGTAGAGATCACATGACAGTCAAGAAGTAGATGAAATGATTTAAGGTTTGATCAAATGTAGCCTAGTTCTAGAATCCATACAGTTCAAGGGGTCTCAGGAGCATGTCTCCATCAGCTGGTTTCCTCAACTTCTACTCTCAGTATCATGGTTTGTTCTTTTCTGCCTTTTCTGCTTTCTCCTAATATGACCTCTGCTGTCTTTCATAACCTCTTTCATAACTCTCTTCATTCCTTTCAGTCTTTTTGTGTTCTCTGTATTGTCTCTCTACCTTTAATTCATATTCTTTTTAAGAAATTTTTATTGAGTTATAATTTACTTACTATATAATTCACTTGCTTTACTTGTACAGTTCACTGAATTGGGGTACATTTACAGAGTCATGTAACTTTTTCATCGTAGGCAGAGGGTTTTTGTTGATTTTTTTTTCTTTTTTGGAGAGGTTTTTTTTTTGGCCATGTGGCATTTGGAGTCTTAGTTCCCCGATCAGGGATCAAAATCTTCACCTCCTGCAGTGGAAGCACGGAGTCTTAACAGCTGAACCCATCAGGGAAGTCCCTTAATTCATATTCTTAAACATCCACAGAACAGGTCATTGGCCAGAATGTGGATTCATTTCCGCTGCATCAAGTTCCCACCAGATCTTAGAGGAAGATACATAGTATAAGACATTGTTCTTGAGGCTACACCTTCATCAGAGGCTGTGGCCTTGGAAAGCACCATGTTTGGACATTCTGCATATCTTCATGAAGAGACAAAGGAAAATTCAAACGTCGGCTCCATGAGAGCCATGACTTCCTCTTTTTGCAACACGCTTCTTTGTCTCCATTTTGAAGAATAATGCCTGGCATATGAACACTCAAATATTTACTGACTGCATGAATAAGAAAATAACTAATGCAACATTTGGATTTGCTTATGGAATATGCAATAACTTCATAACAGTGTGAAACAAGGAGATCCAACCAGGTCCAGGTCATGTTCAACATGAACCAGCCTCACATGGCTGTTTAGGTGTGGAGTCAGTGAATAAATTTGTTCATGAGTAAGGGGAGGGAAATCTCAGGCTTACCCAGAGAACAGAGTGCCTCAGTCACCTTCTTCCAGGTCATGTACAATATATCTGAATATATATGCTATAATTAAAAGCTATTTAATTTTGTTGCGTAGAGTATGACAGTAATAAGAGAAGAACATTTGCCTGGTTCCCATGTAATGTGGGAGTGTAGGCTCTGTCTCTTGAATCACATGCCGCCATCTACCAGAAATGTTCCTTTAGAGGCATCTGTAAGACAAGCAAATTCAAGAATAATCTTACTGAAGATATGTCTTAGGCACCATAATTATACAGAAAGAAAACTCTTCTAAATCTCTACACATAGAATGTCCCAGTGAAATTCTAATCAAAAAGGAGGGTAAATCTTATGTATATAACTTGTGTACATTAATAAGGACAGTTAGGAGAATTACGAAAAGAATATTTTCAGTACTTCTCCATCTCACCCACATTCATCACTGTCCTTTATACACTTCCCTGCAATTCAACCAATCACAGGTGTCCGTGCATATATAGGTATCGATCTCCACTAGCTATTTCCTGAGACCTACTGTACACCTATAGCATTAGAAATTTGATGAAAAAACATAGAGTAAGTCTCAGGAAATATCCAGTGGAAGTCCCTACGCACATATCCATGGAAACCATGGCTGATTGATGTTGATGTTTGGCAGAAGCCAACACAATATTGTAAAGCAATTATCCTTCAATTAAAAATAAATAAATTTAATTATAGAAAATGCTAATGCTAAATCATCCAATACTTTCCTATTACTATTTACAATACTTTCCAATATGCCTATTTACAGTTATAAATCAAATGACCACGTATCATCTCAACTGAGCCAAGAGATTTGATGAGCCAAGTACTCTTAATACATACATAAGTTGAGAAAATGGAGGCTCACCTAGGAGGAATGAATGACCTGCTCACATCTATTTGTCTATAAGTCACATCATCAGGATTTGAATGTAGGCCTTATGACACTCTAAAGCTGTCTTTTGAGATTTCACACTTCCTGAAAGTGTGATAACAATTTAACATATCACTACTTCCTATGAATATTTACACTTTAATGTGAAAGTGAAGACTGTCAATGTATAACCCAAAGTTTCCTTAATAGTAAAAAATAAAATATTTTGACAACTTAAGAGATTTTATTTCTGAAGGAGGTTATCGTCCCATTTTCTAAAGGTGAGGTTGACTCAGCTCTGATTAATCCCACTTATTCTCAGATTGCCTCTTAGTCTGCAAATGATGAAAACAGAATGCTGATTTTTTTTTAAATAATAATATACTTTTATTGATATATAATTTTCAGTCATGGAGATTGACTCTGTTTGATTTTAAATGTTTCTTTCTATTATTATCTATGAGTTTGTTTCAGGATGTATTAGACACTTGAGTAAAATGGATAATTCTCAAGTTACCCAGGGTACCTTTTTCTCTGCAATAGGAGAAACATGCTAAATAAAGTTGTATTGGCAAACTGACTTGTACAACAAGGATAATATGAATTAAACCCAAAACAGTGCAATAAAAAGAGAAGGAGAGGGAAAAATTATGGGTGAGTGGAAGGTTTAACAAACACACACACATATACACATACACACACAAAGTGAACAGAGAATTCTTAAATATACTTCTATATTATATCTTCACATACTGATTTTGTTCTGTTTAAAAATGACACAAGTAATTTTAAAAATAAGTTGGGGATATAGATATACCTGCTAAACCAAAGCAAACTATAATTACAACACCCAGTTTGTATTTAAATAGAACCGTCATTTATCATCAGGCCATCCTTAGACTCATTGAGAAATCTGTTTTTACTATTCTGTACTCTCTTCACACAAAGGCACTGGGTCTAACATTTTTAACTAACATGATGATAAATAAATAGTTTTGCTTTCCATGGTAAAAGATTCAATGGCACATTCTGGTAATTTTCCTGAAGATGATTACGTGGGTATATACTAGCTCAGTCGTAAGTCCTGTCCAGCTCTTTGTGACCCCATGGACTGTAGCCCACCAGGCTTCTCCATTTATGGGATTTCTCAGGCAAGAATACTAGAGTGTATGGCCATTTACTACTCCAGGGGGTCTTCCCAACCCAGGGATTGAAACCAAGTCTCATGTGTCTCCTGCATTGGCAGACAGATTCTTTACCACTGAGCCACCTGGGAAGCCCCTGAATATGATTAAATTGAAGTATTTAGTACATTAGCTGAAGTGCTTAGCAAAGGCTTTGAATTTAAATGTTTGTGAAGCTCCCTTTGTAAAGTTACATAGTAATGTCATTAACATCATTTCCATTTTTTTTCCAGTACTTAATCAATTCAATGCCAGAAACAGTCTAGCTACATTTTTTGTCTTTTTATGATATAGACAAAATTTCTGTTGCTGGTTAAAATGTTTTCAGTGAATCAAATGTGCGATTTTCTTCTCCACCTTCTGAAAATTACTGAGGTAATGGAAGCATGTAGAATAGAATACGTTTACTACTAAGATAGTTAATAGAAAGGTATTTTGGATATGCATTCAGTTCAGATTTATAATAAAAACTTTCATTTGTGTAGGAAAACATTTAATTATCAATAAAAGGTCAAAAATGCAGTAATTAAAGCCAGTGAAGTTAACGAATTACAGTTTTCTGTATTTGTGTGTGTGGCAAGTTAAGTGAAAGTCTATATACTTCTACTTCAAAAATCAATATTGTCTTTTCTATGCTGGCTTCTTAAAATAAGCTACAAAAGCTAGTGTTAAACTTTTATCTATTGGATTTATTTTCAAAGTGTTTTTACATTTGGAGAAAAAAGTGTCTTACAATATTCTGCAATTTCAGTCATATGCCTTTTTTTAAATCTGGAAGGATGCATAGATCTTTTTATACAGCTTGAAGCACAAGATACATGAAAAGTTGTACTGACTTTTCTCCATACAAAGAGGCTTGGACCTTTAGACAGAAACCCTATTGACTTTAATTGTATTGAACAAAGACACTGAAACTTAAGATAGCTGAATAGTTGATAGAAATAGGTTTATAAAACTTTCTTAAGGGCAGTTAATGATGTATAAGTGTCACTAAATTTAAGGTTGTAATCACGAAGGCATGAGATGCAATAGAAATAGAATTCCTATATCAGTAAGCAAATGACTTCATTTTTTTCTCAACATAAATACAATTAGTTAGTAATTTAATCTGCAATATGTTCAAAATGTACATGTGTGCGTGCATGCATGCTAAGTTGGTTCAGTCTTGTGTGACTCTTTGAGACCCTATGGACTGTAGCCCACCAGGCTTCTCTGTCCATGGGATTCTCCAGGCAAGGATACTGAAGTGGATTGCCATGCCCTCCTCCATGGGATATTCCTCACCCAGGGATCAAACCCACATCTCACGTCTCCTGCAATGGCAGGTGGATTCCTTACCATTAGTGCCACCTGGTAATCCTCCAGATGTACATATATACATGAATTTTTATGCATATATGCTATATGTTTATATGCATTATAACATACATACAGTATATGCATACAGATACATATAACTTGATTGTATGCCATATTTTTGAAAGACTAGATCCATCTGAGAACAAAAAGCAATAATAAATTTAAAATGCTGAGGAAACAAGCTATAAAAATACTTCGTTGGTGGTGTTTGTTGGTTTGGGTCTATTTTTAGTAGATTTGTATCATTCATAATTGTATTGTCAAACATTTTCTGTTTTGGTGTACTTATGCAAATATGTATACTAAAAGTTAAGTCCTGGTTATAAAAAAATAAGTTTTCTCTGTTTAAAGATTGAATGAATATATCTCGATGCACAGTTTTCCTATCTTCTGAATCTGTTAACATCTTATTATGCTTATAAATCTTGGACTCTCTAAGGAATGTTTTGTTTTTAAAACTTAATATTCTCAGAACAAGACTTCACCTCTTTTACATGTAAGAAAATGATAAAGCACAACAGCTCTCCATTCATAAAATCTTCCTTAATGATGATAATAATTTTTCCATATTGAGCCACTATATATTCAATGCACTTTACATATCATGATGAAATTCATCTTCAAATTTGTGGCTCAGATGGTAAAGAGTCTGCCTGCAGTGCGAGAGACCCAGGCTCGATCCCTGAGTCAGAAAAATCCCCTGGAGAAGGAAATGGCAACCCACTCCAGTATTCTTGCCTGGAGAATTCCGTGAACAGAGGAGCTTGGCAGGCAAGAGTCCCCATGGGGTTGCAAAGAGTCAGACACAACTGAGCAACTTCACTTTCCTTTTCTTTAGATACACATACGTATGTGAAGTCTTCAGCATAACTATTATTTTTCCAGTTATTTGGAATTAAATTGAAGCCTAGCATTAACATCACTTGTTCAAGGTTGCATTGCTAAACTAGTGATGGAGTTGAAATCTGAACTCAGGACTGACTCTTTCTAAACCTAGTTTTCTACATTAAATTACAATTCTCCTCTATAAACTCAAACAGTAATTTTCAATATAAAATGTTAATATATGCATAAAAATATAAACACAAGAAAAAGATCCAGGAACACAAATGGTATACGTTGCACTCGAAAAAAGTACTCAACTAGAGGTTATTTATTGAACTCCAGGATTATGAAAATAAATAAAATATACAAAGTCTTGCCTTCTATAGCTCACAGTCAATGAAAGAGACATAAGTAAGCAAAACTTTCAGAACAGTCGCATTTCATTTTAGCAATAATACATTGACAGTGACTATAGGAACAGAGAGGGTGCCTAAGAACCTTCTAAGGAAAAGGAAGTAGGTCTTCACAGAGAAAGAGAAGGTGGGGTAGAGCCTTGTAGTAAAATTAGCTGTAAAAGTTTTGAAAGAAACAGCAGGGAAAGGGGATCCTAACCGGAGAGAATGGCATGCACAGAAGTACATGGAAAGGATGGACTGAAATCCGGGGAGAGTAGGAGGGAAGGAGTCATGAAAGTAATTAGCCTTCATTAAAACAAATAAATTAAAAAAAAAATACAGTGGAAAAAAAAAAAGACGATGGTAGATGGGTAACGAGGACCTGGAATGTTGTACAGTTCAGTTCAGTTCAGTCGCTCAGTCATGTCTGACTCTTTGCAACCCCATGGACTACAGTACGCCAGGCTTGTCTGTTAATCATCAGTTACTGGAGCACACCCAAACTCATGCCCATTGAGTCAGTGACGTAATCCAACCAACTCATCCTTTGTTGTCCCCTTCTCCTCCTTGCTTCAATAATTCCCAGCATCAGTCTTTTCAAATGAGTCAGTTCTTCATATCAGGTGGCCAAAATATTGGAGCTTCAGCATCACTCCTTCCAATGAATATTCAGGACTGATTTCCTTTAGGGTGGACTGGTTGGATTTCCTTGCTGTCCAAGGGACTCTCAAGAGTCTTCTCCAATACCACATTCAAAATAATAAATTCTTCAGCACTCAGCTTTCTTTATAGTCCAACTCTCACATCCATTCATGACTACTGGAAAAACCATAGCCTTGACTAGATGGACATTTATTGGCAAAGTAATGTCTCTGCTTTTTAATAGGTGGTAAGGAGATCCAACCAGTCCATTCTAAAGGAGATCAATCCTGGGTGTTCACTGGAGGGACTGATGCTAAAGCTGAAACTGCAATACTTTGGCCACCTCATGCGACAAGTTGACTCACTGGAAAAGACTCTGATGCTGGGAAAGGTTGGGGGCAGGAGGAGAAGGGGATGATGGAGAATGAGATGGCTGGATGGTATCACCGACTCTGTGGACATGAGTTTGAGTGAACTCCGGGAGTTGGTGATGGACAGGGAGGCCTGGCGTGCTGTGATTCATGGGGTCGTGTAGAGTCGGACACGACTGAGCGACTTGAACTGAACTGAACTGAACTAGGTTGGTCATAACTTTTCTTCCAAGGAGCAAGACTCTTTTAATTTCATGGCTGCAATCACCATCTGCAATGATTTTGGAGCACCAAAAAAAATTCAGTCTCTCACTATTTCCATTGTCATTTCCACGAAGTGGCAAATGAAGTGGGACCAGTTGCCATGATGTTAGTTTTTTGAATGTTGAGTTGTAAGTCAACTTTATCTCTCTCCTCTTTCATTCTCATCAACAGGTTCTTTAGTTCTTCATTTTCTGCCATAAGGGTGGTGTCATTGCATATCTGAGGTTATTGCTATTTCTCCCAGCAATCTTGATTCCAGCTTGTGCTTCATCCAGTCCAGCATTTCTCATGATGTTTCTGCATAAAAATTAAATAAGCAGGGTGACAATATATAGCCTTGATGTACTCCTTTCCTGATCTGGAACCAGTCTGATGTTCCATGTCCAGTTCTAACTGTTGTTTCTTGACCTGCATACAGATTTCTAAAGAGGCAGATCAGGTGGTCTGGTATTCCCATCTCTTTAGAATTTCCCACAGTTTGTTGTGATCCACACAATCAAAGGCTTTGGCATAGTCAATAAAGCAGAAGTAGATGTTTTTCTGGAACACTCTTGCTTTGTTGATGATCTAACAGATGCTGGCAATTTGATCTCTGGTTTCTTTGCCTTTTCTAAATCCAGTTTGAATATAATGGAAGTTCATGGTACATGTACAGTTGAAGCCTGGCTTGGAGAATTTTAAGCGTTACTTTGCTAGCATATTTGATGAGTGCAATCGTGCAGTAGTTTAAGCATTCTTAGGCATTGCTGTTCTTTGGGAATGGAAAGAAAACTGACATTTACCAGTCCTGTGGTTGCTGCTGGTTTTCCAAATTTTCTGGCAAATTGAGTGCAGCACTTTCACAGCATCATCTTTCAGGATTTGAAATAGCTCAATTGGAATTCCATCACCTCCACTAGCTTTGTTCGTAGTGATGCTTCCTATGAAGCATGAAGGCCCACTTGACTTCACATTCCAGGAAGTCTGGCTCTAGGTGAGTGATCACACCATCATGGTTATCTGGGTCATGAATATCTTTTTTGTTTATCTCTGTATTCTTGCCACCTCTTCTTAATATCTTCTGCTTCTTTGGTCCATACCATTTCTGTCCTTTATTGAAACCATCATTGCATGAAATATTCCCTTGGTATCTAATTTTTTTGAAGAGGTCTCTAGTCTTTGATATTGTTTTCCTCTATTGCTTTGCATTGATCACTGAGGCTTTCTTATTTCTCCTTGCTATTCTTTGGAACTCTGCATTCAAATGGGTATATATTTCCTTTTCTCCTTTGCCTTTTACTTCTCTTCTTTTCACAGCTATTTGCAAGTCCTCATCAGACAACCGTTTTGCCTTTTTATATTACTTTTTCTTGGGGATGGTCTTGATCCCTGCCTCCTGTACAATGTAATGAACCTCCATCCATAGTTCTTTAGGCACCCTGTCTATCAGATCTAATCCCTTGAATCTATTTGTCACTGCCACTGTATAATCATAAGGGTTTTGATTCAGGTCATACTTGAATGGTCTTTCCTTTTCTCCTTTGCTTTTCGCCTCTCTTCTTTTCACAGCTATTTGTAAGGCCTCCTCAGACAGCCATTTCGCTCTTTTGCATTTCTTTTCCATGGGGATGGTCTTGGTCCCTGTCTCCTGTACAATGTCACGAACCTCCGTCCAGAGTTCATCAGGCACTCTATCAATCAGATCTAGTCCCTTAAATCTATTTCTCACTTCCACTGTATAATCATAAGGGATTTGATTGAGGTCATATCTGAATGGTCTAGTGGTTTTCCTTACTTTCTTCAATTTAAGTCTGAACTTCGCAATAAGGAGTTCATGATCTGAGCCACAGTCAGCTCCTGGTCTTGTTTTTGCTAACTGTATACAGCTTCTCCATCTTTGGTTGCAAAGAATATAATCAATCTGATTTCGGTGTTGACCATCTGGTGATGTCCATGTGTAGAGTCTTCTCTTGTGTTGTTGGAAGAGGGTGTTTGCTATGACCAGTGCGTTCTCTTGGCAAAACTCTATTAGCCTTTGCCCTGCTTCATTCCGTGCTCCAAGGCCAAATTTGCCAGTTACTCCAGGTGTTTCTTGACTTCCTACTTTTGCATTCCAGTCCCCTATAATGAAAAGGACATCTTTTTGGGGTGTTAGTTCTAAAAGGTCTTGTAGGTCTTCATAGAACCGATTAACTTCGGCTTCTTCAGCATTACTGGTTGGGGCATAGGCCTGGATTACTGTAATATTGAATGGTTTGCCTTGGTAATGAACAGAAATCATCCTGTCATTTTTAAGATTGCATCCAAGGACTGCATTTCGGACTCTTTTGTTGACCATGATGGCTACTCCATTTCTTCTAAGGGATTCCTGCCCACAGTAGTAGATATAATGGTCATCCGAGTTAAATTCACCCATTCCAGTCCATTTTAATTCACTGATTCCTAGAATGTCTATGTTCACTCTTGCCATCTCCTGTTTGACGACCTCCAATTTGCCTTGATTCATGGACCTAACATTCCAGCTTCCTATGCAATATTGCTCTTTACAGCACCGGACCTTGCTCCTATCACTGGTCACATCCACAACTGGGTATTGGTTTTGCTTTTGCTCCATCCCTTTATTCCTTCTATAGTTATTTCTCCACTGAGCTCCAGTAGCATACTGGGCACCTACCGACCTGGGGAATTCCTCATTCAGTATCCTATCATTTTGCCCTTTGTTACTGTTCATGGGGTTCTCAAGGCAAGTATACTGAAGTGGTTTGCCATTCCCTTCTCCAGTGGACCACATTCGGCTGTGGTCCACGTGATCAGATCGGCTAGTTTCCTGTGATTATGATTTCAGTTTGTCTGCCCTCTGGTGCCCCCTAGCAATACCTACCATCTTATTTGGGTTTCTCTTACCTTGGTCGTGGAAAATCTCTTCACAGCCGCTCCAGCAAAGTGCAAAGGAGAAAAGGAAAGATATAAGCATCTGAATGCAGAGGTCCAAAGAATAGCAAGGAGAGATAAGAAAGCCTTCCTCAGTGATCAATGCAAAGAAATAGAGGAAAACAACAGAATAGGAAAAACAAGAGAGCTCTTCAAGAAAATTAGAGATTCCAAGGGAACATTTCATGCAAAGATGGGCTCGATAAAGGACAGAAATGGTATGGACCTAACAGAAGCAGAAGAGGTGGCAGGAATACACAGAAGAACTGTACAAAAAAGATCTTCATGACCAAGATAGTCACGATAATGTGATCACTGACCTAGAGCCAGACATCTTGGAATGTGAAGTCAAGTGGGCCTTAGAAAGCATCACTACAAACAAAGCTAGTGGAGGTGATGGAATTCCAGTTGAGCTATTTCAAGTCTTGAAAGATGATGCTGTGAAAGTGCTGCACTCAATATGCCAGCAGATTTGGAAAACTCAGCAGTGGCCACAGGACTGGAAGAGGTCAGTCTTCATTCCAATCCCAAAGAAAGGCAATGCCAAAGAATGCTCAAACTACCGCACAATTGCACTCATCTCACACGCTAGTAAAGTCATGCTCAAAATTCTCCAAGCCAGGCTTCAGCAATATTTGAACCGTGAACTCCCAGATGTTCAAGCAGGTTTTAGAAAAGGCAGAGGCACCAGAGATCAAATTGCCAACATCCGCTGGATCATGGAGAAAGCAAGAGAGTTTCAGAAAAACATCTATTTCTGCTTCATTGACTATGCCAAAGCCTTTGACTGTGTGGATCACAATAAACTGTGGAACATTCTGAAAGAGATGGGAATCCCAGACCACCTGACCTGCCTCTTGAGAAACCTGTATGCAGGTCAGGAAGCAACTGTTAGAACTGGACATGGAACAACAGACTGGTTCCAAATAGGAAAAGGTGTACGTCAAGGTTGTATATTGTCACCTTGCTTATTTAACTTATATGCAGAGTACATCATGAGGAACGCTGGGCTGGAAGAAGCACAAGCTGGAATCAAGATTGCCGGGAGAAATATCAATAACCTCAGATATGCAGATGACACTACCCTTATGGCAGAAAGTGAAGAGGAACTCAAAAGCCTCTTGATGAAAGTGAAAGAGGAGAGTGAAAAGGTTGGCTTGAAGCTCAACATTCAGAAAACAAAGATCATGGCATCTGGTCCCATCACTTCATGGGAAATAGATGGAAAAACAGTGGAAACAGTGTCAGACTTTGTTTTTTGGGGCTCCAAAATTACTGCAGATGCTGATTGCAGCCATGAAATTAAAAGACGCTTGCTCCTTGGAAGGAAATTTATGACCAACCTTGATAGTATATTAAAAAGCAGAGACATTACTTTGCCAACCAAGGTCCGTCTAGTCAAGGCAATGGTTTTTCCCGTGGTCATGTATGTATGTGAGAGTTGGACTGTGAAGAAGGCTGATTGCCGAAGAATCGATGCTTTTGAACTTTGGTGTTGGAGAAGACTCTTGAGAGTTCCTTATACTGCAAGGAGATCCAACCAGTCCATTCTAAAGGAGATCAATCCTGGATGTTCATGGAAGGACTGATGCTAAAGCTGAAACTGCAATACTTTGGCCACCTCATGCGACGAGTTGACTCACTGGAAAAGACTCTGATGCTGGGAAAGGTTGGGGGCGGGAGGAGAAGGGGACGACGGAGAATGAGATGGCTGGATGGCATCACCGACTCTGTGGACATGAGTTTGAGTGAACTCCGGGAGTTGGTGATGGACAGGGAGGCCTGGCGTGCTGTGATTCATGGGGTCGCGGAGAGTCGGACACGACTGAGCCACTGAACTGAACTGAACTGAATGGTCTAGTGGTTTTCCCGTCTGTCTTCAATTTCAGTCTGAATTTGGCAATAATGGTCTCATGATCTGAGCCACAGTCAGCTCCCGGTCTTGTTTTTGCTGACTTTATAGAGCTTCACCATCTTTGCCTGCAAAGAGTATAATCAATTTAATTTCAGTATTGACTATCTGGTGATGTCCATGTGTAGAGTCTTCTCTTGTGTTCTTGGAAGAGGGTGTTTGCTATGACTAGTGTGTTTTCTTCACAAAACTCTGTTAGCCTTTGCCCTGCTTCATTCTGTACTCCAAGACCAAATATGCCTGTTACTCCATGTATTTCTTGACTTCCTACTTTTGTATTCCAGTCCCCTATAATGAAAAGGACATCTTTTTTTGTGTGTTAGCTCTAGAATGTCTTGTAGGTCTTCATAGAACCGTTCTACTGCAGCTTTTCCAGCATTGCTGGTTGGGGCATAGACTTGGATTACTGTGATATTGAATGGTTTGCCTTGGAAATGAACAGAGATAATTCTGTCATTTTTGAGACTGCATCCAAGTACTGCATTTCAGACTCTTTTTTTGACTATGAGGGCTACTCCATTTCTTCTAAGGGATTCTTGCTCACAGTAGTAAATATAATATTCATCTGAGTTAAATTCACCCATTCCAGTCCATTTTAGTTCACTGATTCCTAAAATGTCAACATTCACTCTTGCTCTCTCCTGTTTAACCACTTCCAATTTGCCTTGATTCATGGACCTAACATTCCAGGTTGCTATGCAATATTGCTGTTTACAGCATCAGACCTTGCTTCCATCACCAGTCTCATCCACAACTGGGGGTTGATTTTGCTTTGGCTCTGTCTCTTCATTCTTTCTGGAGTTATTTCTCCACTGATCTCCAGTAGCATATTGGGCACCTGCCGACCTGAGGAGTTCATCTTTCAGTGTTCTATCTTTTTGCCTTTTCATACTGTTCTTGGGTTCTCAAGGCAAGAATACTGAAGTGGTTTGCCATTCCCTTCTTCAGGGGACCACATTTTGTCAGAGCTCTCCACCATGACCCATCCATCTTGTGTGGCCCTACATGGCATGGCTCATAGTTTCATTGAGTTAGACAAGGCTGTGAATGTTGTACAAAGTCATATTCAAATGCTTAGATTAGTTGAATCAGGATAATTACAATATTGATGTAATTACATATGTGAATTCACTGACCACAATGGCTGGCAATAGTATCTCTGAATAAATCAGTCACAGAACTGATATAGAAAGGTGTGGTGGTTAATAGCTAGCTAGACTCTGAATCTGACTTCTCTGGTGCCTCAGTGCTAAAGAATCTGCCAGCTAATGCAGGAAATGAGGGTTGGAGCCCTGGGTCAGGAAGATCACCTGGAGAAGGAAATGGCCACCCACTACAGTATTCTTGCCTGGGAAATGGACAGAGGAGCCTGACAAATTACAGTCTAGAAGGTTGCAAGAGAGTCAGACAGAACTTAACAACTAAACAACAAAACTCTGGACCCCAAAAGTTTGAATATTGGTTCTACAGCTCTGTGGCTTTGGGAAATGTATTTAGTCCCTTTGAGTCTCAGTTTCCTTTTCTGTAAAAGATGAATAAGAATTGCAGCAACAATGACAGCAATACTAATATTGTTACTTATATTTTATTCACATGTGTGCTATTCCAGTTAATAGTTTAAGATATTTCACTCACTCACTTAATATTCTCAAGCACTCTACAAGTCAGGTAGTACAATTATCCTCATTTTACAAAGTAGAAAGCTGAGACCAAGAAGAGGTTAAATAAGGACACAATTGAGCATGTGTAAGTTTAACCCAAATCTTCTCATGGCAGAACATATACTGCTTTTAACAGCTGGGTTCATGGTTTCTTGCTCCATGGCTGGCAGCTGGTGGAAGCTGTCAGATGCAGTGCCTCATTCATCTCCAAGTTACTTCTCACCCTCCAGTAGGATAGATCAGATTCCTTTTGCAACAATATTTGGGACAGAATGTCAAGAGAACAAAAGCAGATGCTGTCTCATAAAGATGAACCTCAGGAGTCAGACACATGAATTAGCTGTATTTCATTGGTAAAAATAAGTGAACAGTCTAATCCAGATTCAAGTGGTACTGAAACAGGCTAAGACTCTCCATGGGAGGACTGCCAAAAGATACAAACAGATGAGCCTTTATGGTGGCAGGAACTATTGTATCACCTTTGCCAACACTACCACAGTCCTTTCAGGAGCACACTTTATCTTCATAAATGGCCTCTGTATTCATAGGGCTTTGTAAAACATTGATGAAGTTCGCGTATCACAAAAGCCTCAGTTGCTACTGGAAATATAAATATGGTATGCTGCTGCTGCTGCTGCTAAGTCGCTTTAGTCATGTCCAACTCTGTGTGACCCCATAAATGGCAGCCCACCAGGCTCCCTGTCCCTGGGATTCTCCAGGCAAGAACATTGGAGTGGGTTGCCATTTCCTTCTCCAATGCATGAAAATGAAAAGTGAAAGTGAAGTCACTCAGTCATGTCCGACCCTTAGCAACCCCATGGACTGCAGCCTACTAGGCTCCTCTGTCCATGGGATTTTCCAGGCAAGAGTACTGGAGTGGGTTGCCATTGCTTTCTCCGAATATGGTATGCTAGACTAAATATTAATTGGTAAGATGAATTATAGAGAAGCTTGATTAATATGAGTTGAAGTTTCTCTGATTTTCTCTCATTTAACCAGAAAGTTATATTGAAAAACACGTTCTTTATTCATGGATGTTGACTACTCAGTATTCCTTTGTGTATAAACCTTTCACTTTCTTCTGTTGATGATAAAATTACATCTTTGTCATTACTCTAATAATACAGAATTTCATGAATTCTCAACCATCTACTCAGATAGGAAAAGAACAATACTTTTTGGATAGATTAGATAATACCTGATGTCATGAAAAATAATATTTTGCTTTTAACATAAGTATTTATCTTTAATTTCTAGCATAATGCTCTATTTTTCTGTCAATGCTCTCATGTTTTTAACTTTTTTAATGGCTTATTAGAAGGCTAGTTATACCTTTCAATAAGAGCTGAAAATACTGGAAACACTGGACTTCTTATGGATAGTCTTGGCCCTCAATATGATTTCATTATGAGACTATATTAATGTTAGAGTTGTAAGGCTAGCTGTCAGAAAGTTAGTCTTTCTGAAAACTGCTCTATTTAAGAAAGTTTTTATTCAATGATATTCAAGCCCAAATGTCAGGTGTGCTTTGACTGTGACTCAGTCAGTTTAGTCGCTCAGCCATGTCCAACTCTTTGTGACCCCATGGACTGCAGCACGCCAGGCTTCCCTGTCCTTCACCAACTCCTGGGGCTTGCTCAGACTCATGTCCATCAAGCTGGTGATGACACCCAACTATCTCATCCTCTGTCATCTCCTTCTCCTCCTGCTTTCAATTCTTCCCAGCATCACAGTCTTTTCCAATGAGTCAATTCTTCGCATCAGCTGGCCAAAATATTGGAGCTTTAGCTTTGGCATCTGTCCTTCCAATGAATGTTCAGGGTTGATTTTCTTTAGGACTGACTGGTTTGATCTCTTTGCTGTTCAAGTGACTCCCAAGAGTCTTCTCCAAAACCACAGTTCAAAAGCATCAGTTCTTTGGTGCTCAGCTTTCTTTATAGTCCAACTCTCACATCCACACATGACTACTGGAAAAATGATAGGTTTGATTAGATGGAGATTTGTCAGCAAAGTACTGTCTCTCCTTTTTAATATGCTGTCTATATTGGCCATAGCTTTTCTTCCAAAGAGGAAGCGTCTTTTAATTTCATGGTTGCAGTTACCATCTGCAGTGATTTTGGAACCCTCCAAAATAAACTCACCGTTTCCATTGTTTCCTCATCTATTTGCCATGACCATGACATGTTTATGGGTTATGAGCCTTCCATACATCAGAGACCAGCAGACTCCTTTTCTGATGCATTTTCCAAGAAAGTGACAAGATGAGCATCAATTTCCTGTCAACAATGTCCTGATTAACTGGCCTAAACCCTCCTGTAGTCTTACACTTGGAGTAGGTTAGAACACAGATTTAGAATTCAAAGACCACCTTGATCTTGAAAAATCCTTGAAAAGGGCCAAGCCCTTTTCACTTTAACTAAACTTCTACCTCCAAGGAGGGCATCTACCTCTCTCCAGGAGGTATGGGAATGAAGCTCACCAGCTCTAAGCTAAGCCGTTGACACTCTTAATTTCCTGTCATGTTCAAGTTGTAGTTTTTCTTGTACGTAGACACAATCTTAGAATCCACTTGAAAAAATGACTTGTCACCCTTTAGAGGGTGGAACTGATGACACCCAGGAAGGGGAAACCTGCGATATTCCGGGCAAGTGATGCCTGTATGGGAGAGTTTCTGATTAAACACTTGCCAAAGGATCATCTTGTTTGTTTAATTAAACAAGAAGGATCTACCCATTTGCTGAGACTATATTTTTCTTTCTTTTCATGATAGCTGTAGGCCTCTTCCTCATACTGCCTTGCTCAGAACTTTTAAGATTTCCTCCTTGTTCACAAACTGAGCTTCCGGCTCCTCAGGATTGTGTGACACTACCTGTCTTTATTGTGGCTTTCCTACAAAATCAGTCTGTTCCAGCCACAGAAGGCCCTCTGATACAGCTTTACAGATGCATATCCAGGTCTCTTCTCTCATCTTTTTTACTCCTGTATTGAATATCCTAACCCTTGTCATCATTTGTACTTGACCAGTATTTTCAGCCATGTCCAACTCTATGTGACTCCATGGACTGTAACCTGTCAGGCTCCTCTCTCCATAGAGTTCTCCAGGCAAGAATACGGAAGTGTGTAGCCATTCTCTTCTCTAGTGGATTTCTCAACCCAGGGATCAAATCCAGGCTTCCTGCATTGCAGGCAGACTCTTTATTGCCTGAGCCACCAGGGAAGCTCATATTTAATTTTAGTCCTGCCTAATTATTTTTTGGGGCTCCAAAATCACTGCAGATGCTGATTGCAGCCATGAAATTAAAAGACGCTTACTCCTTGGAAGGAAAGTTATGACCAACCTTGATAATATACTAAAAAGCAGAGACATTACTTTGCCAACAAAGGTCCGTCTAGTCAAGGCTATGGTTTTTCCCGTGGTCATGTATGGATGTGAGAGTTGGACTGTGAAGAAAGCTGATCGCCGAAGAATTGATGCTTTTGAACTGTGGTGCTGGAGAAGACTCTTGAGAGTCCCTTGTACTGCAAGGAGATCCAACCAGTCCATTCTAAGGGAGATCGATCCTGGGTGTTCATTGGAAGGACTGATGCTAAAGCTGAAACTGCAATACTTTGGCCACCTCATGCGACGAGTTGACTCACTGGAAAAGACTCTGATGTTGGGAAAGGTTGGGGGCGGGAGGAGAAGGGGACGACCAAGAATGAGATGGCTGGATGGCATCACCAACTCTGTGGACATGAGTTTGAGTGAACTCCGGGAGTTGGTGATGGACAGGGAGGCCTGGCGTGCTGTTATTCATGGGGTCGCAGAGAGTCGGACACGACTGAGCGACTGAACTGAACTGAACTGAAATCAAAACTTCTTCCATACATTTCCTCAGAGCAAAATCATTTCCCAAACTCCTTTAGAGTTTAATTCTTAAGAAACTGATATAGTTTTTTTTTTTAAGTTTTCTTAGTTTGCTTAGTGTCTGATCAACTACGAGTTTATGAACATTGTTATGTTTGATACCTGTTTGGTACCCATAACAGTGTCTCTCTCCATTCAATTATCTATCCACTTATCTATGTATGAATGTATCAATCACACTCCTATAGTTACTAAAATAATTTCAGGGCTACTAGTAGCCTATTTTGTATACCTATGTGCTTTAAACTTGGTATTATTTGCATAAAGCCGTTCTCTTTCTTTACTTGTTAATTTATTCATCCAATTAAATAATTATTACAACTATGTATAAATATCTGTCCTAGTTATTGGTGGAATGAGTGAAATGCTACCATGATTGAGATTTTTTTGTTGATAATGGCTTTAGGGACACAATAAAAGCATTTTTACAAAATTATTTTCAGCCCACATATATCCTTATAGATTTAGTATGCTGAACCCAATTCAGATTATTTAAGAGTAATTATGTTTGAGCTTTACATCCTCACTGATCTTGAATGACCTATAATATTATTGATTATTATAACATGGCACCAAAAAACAGTGAGCAGCATGCTTTTAAGAAATGAGGAGCCCTTTTATGTAAGTCGTAAAAATAAATTGAGTCATGTATCTTTAAAAATCAGGTACCAGGGACTTTCCTGGTGTTCAGTGGCTGGGACTCCACAGTCCCAATGAGGGGAACCTGGGATCAATCTGTGGTCAGGGAGCTGGGTCCCACATGCCACAACTAAGACTGGGATAGACAAATACATATTTTTAACATTTTTTTTTTTTTTTTAACTAAAGCAGTTACCAGGGATGGACTTAGGGCTTTCTGGAGAAAATAAAAAAGATAAGAACACAGGACACCATCACTCACAGTTTTTGTTCCACCATGTTGATGTTCTTCTTAGGCAAATACACCAATGAACTACTTACATGAAATGTTGATTGAGGGCATGCAATGTGTTAGATGCTGTCCTGGGGCCTCATAGCCAGATATTTCTTAGAAGTATGGCATGGTATCAAGCTTCTAGAAAAAGATACTTGACTGGTGGTTGCCAAGCGTGGTGGGGGTAATCATTTTTCAGCATATAAGTGTATCAAATCAACATGTAGACATTAAACTTATATAACATTATATGTCAATTATATCTCAGAAAAGCTGGGGAAGGCCTGGCGTGCTGCAGTCTATGGGGTCGCAAAGAGTCAGACACAACTGAGAGACTGAACTGAACTGAAAGCTGGGGAAATTTTTTCTAAAAATGTAATAGAGCATTTTATGGAAGATAATGAAGATACTTATGGTAATTTGATTATTAAATTAATCCAGAAACTAGGATGGTAATCTAAATATGCAAGGTCATCTAACTGGAGTGAAAAATTAGGGACTTTAGGAACTGTGTGAACTGGGGTCTATGTGCCTGACCTAAACACATGCAAATGCAAATGTTCAAAACCACTTTGCTGGTCAAATAGATCAAGCCAAAGGAATATGTGGCACTGATTAGAAAAGAGTTCCTCAAGTTGATGTCCCTTGAATTAATGTATTTTCACCTGACCCACCCCCCTCACTCATTTACACGAAATTAAATAGTGATGTGATTATTTGACATTGTGATTACAGCCATGGCCTTTACCATGGCCTTTTATAGTGGGAATCAAAATCATGATTTTGGAAGTAATTGTGACGGAAAGAAATGAGAGGATTGTTCTCACCCAGGCTACAGTACTTATCTCCTGATGTGTAGAAGTTACACTTGAAGAACAGCAGCTTAAAACAATAGACATCTGTTGTCATATGTGGGTTCTGAAAGGCAGGAATCTAAAATAGCTTAGCTGATGGTACTGGCACAGGGCCTCATGAAGGTGCAGTCAAGTTGTTAGCCAGGCTATAGTGGACACAATCCATCAGCTCGCTGGCATGGGGGTTGGCAGACCTCAGTTGCTTGCTGATTAATAACCTCAGTTTCTTGTCTGTAAGCCTCTGCATAAGCTGCCTAAGTTTCCTCACAATGTGGCAGTTGGCTTCCTAGACTGAAGACGGAAAGGAGAGATAAAGTAGCAGGGAAAGGAAATCTCAGTGTCTTTCACAACCTAGCCCAAGAGTCACACCATAACTTTCACTTTATTTTCAGTGACTTCTCTGTCCCTACTCAGGACTGGACATTAATGTCCTCTTCTTGAAGGAAGAAATATGAAAGAATTTCTTGAAATATTTTAAAACTACCCCAGAAGCTCTGCCATTTTCTAATCTAGATCTTGTATGTTGGAAAAGAATTTTGACCTCTCAGACTTCAGATGTTTTTGCTTTTATTTGTTTATTGAGTATTTTTTTAACTGAAAATGTATGAACAGTCAGCCTATTGCCACAAAACTGGTTTAGGGACTATGGGAGGTCATGTTTATACAAACACTTTGCAAAATGCTGTAGGAATAAATTGTATCTTTTAATAGCGTCTGCAGTTTTAGTCGGTTTATTTTCCTCTGGACAAGTGCATGCATGCTAAGTCGCTTCAGTCATGTCCGACTCTTTGCGACCCTACGGACTGTACCTCCAGGCTCCTCTGTCCATGGTATTCTCCTGACAAGAATACTGGAGTGGGCTGCCATGCCCTCTTCCAGGCAATCTTCTGGACCCAGGGATCGAAGCTGTGTCTCTTATGTCTCCTTCATTGGCAGGCAGGTTCTTTACCACTAGTGCCACTTGGGAAGCCCCTTAGACAAGTACATTCTCCTGTAAAGATGGTATGAAGACGTCACATGTTATTGTTGACTTACACAGTTCAAGAAGTAGACACTAATGTTACTCAGCTTTTGGGTGACACTGTGTATAACTGACACTTCAGGTGCATGTTTCCCAAATGAAGAGCATCAAGTTTTGGTTTTTTTTAATTTATTTATTTTAATTGGAGGCTAATTACTTTACATTATTGTATTGGTTTTGCCATACATTGACATGAATCCACCCCGGGTGTACATGTGTTCCCCATCTTAAACCCCCCTCCCACCTCCCTGCCCATCCCATCCCTCTGGTTCATCCCCGCACACCAGCCACGAGCATCTTGTATCATGCATCGAACCTGGACTGGCGATTCATTTCACATATGACAATATACATGTTTCAATGCCATTCTCCCAAATCATCCCACCCTCGCCCTCTCCCACAGAGTCCAAAAGACTGTTCTATACATCTGTGTCTCTTTTGCTGTCTTATATACAGGGTTATCGTTGTCATCTTTCTAAATTTCATATATGTGCATCAAGTTTTATCAATTTTATTTCTTTCAGATCTATCCACCTGTCCATCTCTACTCCAGAACCCTAGGCCATTGTCATTTCTTGCCTGAACTGTTGCAATAACCTTTAAGTGGCTTTCCAATTATAACTCTTACCTTTCTAAATCCATTTGCCACAGTATAGCCATTATTCTTTATTTAATTTAAATACTCCTTACATAAGAATAATGCCTTTTATATATTGTGGACAGATATGCCAATTCTCACTGGATTTAAGGCTTTGTTTTTTATATTGGTATTATTTTTCACCACATTCAACTTTCTACATTCTCTCTCTGATTAGAAATGACAGTGACATTTTGGATAACTATTTCACAAAGAAAAGAGCTTGATGTTCAAAAGACTGCATATCATCCTAATTAAAAAAAAAAAAAAATCTTGTATAGTTCCACCTCAAAATACCCATTCCAGAAACTCAGCAACCACCTTGGAATACTTTTGCCCTCATCCTCTGTGTACAATTCATTAGCCAGTCTTGTTGGTTCTGCTTCCAGGATATATTTCTAATATGTTCATTTCTATTTATTTTCTTTATTTCTATATTGCTGCTGCTGCTAAGTCACTTCAGTCATGTCCGAATGTGCGACCCCATAGACGGCAGCCCACCAGGCGCTGCCGTCCCTGGGATTCTCCAGGCAAGAACACTGGAGTGGGTTGCCATTTACTTTTCCAATGCGTGAAACTGAAGTCATTCAGTCATGTCCAACTCTTAGCGACCCAATGGACTGCAGCCTACCAGGTTCCTCCGTCCATGGGATTTTCCAGGCAAGAGTACTGAGTGGGCTACCAGTCCTTCTCCTTCTATATTGCTAGTATAAATTTTTCACAAAAATAATTACATGGTCTCATAACTATTCTTTCCACTTCCATGTTGACGCCCTCTATCTTTTTCTCTCTATTGAAAGAAAGAAGTATAACCTTTTAAAGCAAAGATCTATTCCTTCTTAATACTCTAGAATACAGTTCAGAATCCTTAACAGAGGTTTCAAACCAATAAGTCTAAACCAGAGAGGTCTCTAACTATTTCTCTAGTTATTCTTTCATCCTAACATAGACCAAGATCTTTTAAGCTTGAGAAAAGTTTGCATCAGATTTCTGTTCAGCCAATCCTAGTTTTGGATCGGCTGGTTGGATGAGATCACCGACTCGATGGACATGAGTTTGAACAAGCTCGGGGATTTGGCAAAGGACAGGGAAGCCAGGTGTGCTGCAGTCTATGGGGTCTCAAAGAGTCGGACATGACTGAGCGACTGAACTGATCCTATTTTCTGCATTTTCTGCTTCTGCCTTGTATGTACTTTTCCTTTTTTGCCTTGCATGTACTTATTCATCCTATCTCTGCTTACACATGACTTCCTCAAAGAACCTTTATGCCCCCTACTGTAATCTATTTATAAAACCTTCCCTTTCACTTCACTGTGGATGCAATTTTAAAGTATGTGTCTGACAGTAAGATTTTGTTATATGGTGTCTGTTTCCACTCACTAGAACATCAGCTCCATGAGGGCAACAAACACATCAATTGATTCATTGCAACTCCTCACTAATTAGTCTCCTGCCTGACACATGTCACGTACTCAGGAAACATGCTGAATAACTGAATAGCTGGAGTTTTTGACTGCTCCCATCAATTTCCATGAGTCAGGACTTATTTATCAGTTTAGTTGACATGAGGGTACTGATCAGTTTTGTTTAGGAAGAATGAGATTGCTCATATCCGTCCACTCATACTAGAGTATGTTTGTAGAGTCAAGTGGAAGAGGAGCTTGGGACAGGAAAAAAAGAAGGTGCAGAAATGCACTTTTCCTATTTAATGTTTTAAGTTGAAATAGTTACAGACGTGGAATTTAGGATATGACTGCCAAATAACTGACTTTGTATCAGTTTGTAATTTTAAAGCAGGCTAAATCCATTTTCAGTTCCGTTGCGTTCAGTTGCTCAGTTGTGTCCAACTCTTTGAGACCCCATGAATCACAGCACGCAAGGCCTCCCTGTCCATCACCAACTCCCAGAGTTCATCCAAACTAATGTCCATCGAGGTGGTGATGCCATCCAGCCATCTCATTCTCTGTTGTCCCCTTCTCCTCCTGCCCCCAATCACTCCCAGAATCAGAATCTTTTCCAATGAGTCAACTCGTGGCATGAGGTGGCCAAAGTATTGGAGTTTCAGCTTTAGCATCAGTCCTTCCAATGAACACCCAGGATTGATCTCCTTTAGGATGGACTGCTTGGATCTCCTTGCAGTCCAAGGGACTCTCAAGAGTCTTCTCCAGCACCACAGTCCAAAAGCATCAATTCTTCGGCGATCAGCTTCCTTCACAGTCCAACTCTCACATCCATACATGACCACGGGAAAAACCATTGCCTTGACTAGACGGACCTTTGTTGGCAAAGAAATGTCTCTGCTTTTTAATATGCTATCTAGGTTGGGCATAACCTTCCTTCCAAGGAGTAAGCGTCTTTTAATTTCATGGCTGCAATCAGCATCCGCGGTGATTTTGGAGCCCAAAAAAATAAAGTCTGACACTGTTTCGACTGTTTCCCCATCTATTTCCCATGAAGTGATGGGACCAGATGCCATGATCTTTGTTTTCTGAATGTTGAGCTTCAAGCCAGCCTTTTCACTCTCCTCTTTCACTTTCATCAAGAGACTTTTGAGTTCCTCTTCACTTTCTGCCATAAGGGTGGTGTCATCTGCATATCTGAGGTTATTGATATTTCTCCCGGCAATCTTGATTCCAGCTTGTGCTTCTTCCAGCCCAGCGTTCCTCATGATGTACCTTGCATAGAAGTTAAATATCTTTAAGTTAGAAAGTTTGCAGGCTTGAAAGCCGGTCTTAGAATGTAGCTAGAATTTCCTATTGATCTATATGCTTAGTCACTCAGTTGTGTCCAACTCTATGCAACCCCATGAACTGTGGCCCACCAGGCTTCCCTGTCCACGGAATTTCTCCAGGCAAGAATACTGGAATGGGTTGCCATGCCCTCCTCCAGGGGATTTCCCCAACCCAGGGATTTAACCCAGGTCTCCCACATTGCAGATTCTTTACCAGCTGAGCTACCAGGGATGCCCCTATTTATCTAAAACATCTTGTAATATTAATGGCTGAGGAAAGCAAATGAGAATATATAAATCAATGCATAGCCCATATCTGTAAGTATTCCCTCTTTGTGATCTCCCAATTCTTATGTCCTGAAAGTTAATAGACAATGTGAGCTTTGCACTTTCACTAGTGTAGTGTGAATTATAGGAGATTAAGGTGCTGCTTTTATTTGATTATAATTGATTTTAACTGAAATAGAAAATATTTAATAGGATTTCCTATTTCTTTGGAATATCTTGTAATGCTAATAACCAAGGAAAGAAAATGACAGCATGGAAAGTTATGTTTAAATGTCTATCCCTTTAAACTTATTATATGGATGTTTTCTATTAATGATATATTTGATAGGTTATAGACATATAAGGAACATGTCTGGATCAGTGAGTCTAGAAAATTTAAGTTAGAACCAGATTCAGAATGTTCTGCTCTATATGACTAGTTAAGAGTTTTAGAGTTATATCACTTTTGCTTTAATAACCAGGAGATTCCTCATAATAATCTGAATTTCTAGCTTCTGTTAAAAACTTAAACTATCCAGCAACCCAGAATCTGCATGTCTAATGGTGATATTCATCTGAGCTTGAATGACAGAAGCCACCTTTCACAAGGCTTTCTCTGCACAGAGCCACAATCCCCACCTCTCCTTCTTGTCTCCCACCCAGCCTGTTGCACCTGTTTATGTTACTTGCTTGGTTTCTGTAGGCTTTTTCCCCCTTCTGCTGCAGTCTAGAGGACTAACAGTAAACAGCACATACTCAGGCATGTGTTTTAGAAATATGTTTTGGCAGCTGTGTGAACTATTTAACTGTAGAATTAGGTTAGGTTGTAGAATATTATGTGTTTAAAGGTATCCTAAAATAGATTTATATGCTTGTTAAAATAAACATATGCATATTATTATTCTCTAATGCTCCAAGAACATTATTTTTATTATTAAATAATATTTTTTTTCCCAAACCAAAACGAGTTTCTCATATTGGTACAGTTTCAAAACACTCATGACAATAGACAATACTGCAATTTACCTACTGGAAATAGACTTAATTGTAAAACAGAGAAGACTAATTTGCTCAAAAATCTGCTCAGCTCACAAGGTGACAAAAATCATTCTGCAGGAAACAAGAGAGATGGAATATACCAATATGTATTTATAAACAAACAAGGGTTTACAATGAAATGCAGATAATCTTTGAATGTACAATGTACATTACATTTGCCTGCTTCGTGGGTCTGGGGTATTTTTTGAAGATTGTCTTTTTACATTAGTCTTTGAATATATAATTTACATAGTACAGCTAAGTAGGAAAGATAATTGTTTATCACTCCCCCTTTTCAGAAGTATTTTTATCATGTCTTAGCAGCAGATATTTATATATCTAATCCCTTCTCCAAGACATTAGATAGAGCTTTGAGAAAAAGCAGAGTTTTTTTTTCTTTCCCTTAACAACCACCTCTATTTGAAATGAGGTGTGTTTGCAGTGCCAAAATTAAATATTCAGATTCGTCAAGTACTATAATCTGTGGGATGGGTAGGTGGGAAAATGCTGAAATCTCAGCTCTTTCCTTTTATCATGTTATGAAAAATGTTGACAAACATTTGGAACAAGTGAGAGTTGGCAAGGGTAGGTTAGGAACTCATAGCTGCAGAAAAGACCAGAGAAAATTCTCAGCTCATCTCTCCTGACATTTTGCTTATGTCTAGAGGAAGGTTTTACATCATTTCTAATTTTTTTTACATTCGCTGAATAATTCAAATGGAAAGCCTGATGAGAACATACCTGCTTTTTGAAAATTTATGGGAAAAACAGCCTTTTTTGCATTTCTGCTGAATAAAATGACAGGATTGGCTCCAGGGTTTTCTACTCCCAGTAAAAGCCTTCAGGTTCGTCTGTGACAGGACTCTCCATAGAGGTTATTTTTACCTGGCATGGCTGTACTGTTGCTGCTGCTGCTCTTGATGGCAGAAATAACTTCTCCTGTGGGTGTATCAGGCAGAATGAAAGCTGGATCAAGGTGGAGAGGTGAAAAGAATCGTGAGTAACCAGGAATTTTTACTTTTGGTGCATTTCTTTCTCTCTTCTTTATATTTAGGAATGCATCGGGTTCGCCTAGCTTTGCAGTTCATAGCATTTGCAAGAGGTTGTTTTAAGACTTAAAAATCATTTTACACATTAAATATGCATGCAGGATAAATGGGCTCCACCTTCTGTAGGCTCCACACATCTGCAATATTGTTCTGGATTTCATTGCAAGACTTTTGCTTGGCTTTTCTAGTTAACTCTTACAGTTCCTGAGACTGTAGAGACTGAGCAGATAGATCCAAATGCTATATATGTAAGTTAACTTTAGCTCTTCTATATAAAGTTCAAACATGTTGCTCACATTTGTAGATATTCCAATGCTAGCTATGTAATACGATCTTTTACATGAAAGCATTTTGTTCTGAGAGTAATAAGAAAGGAAACTTAGAAACAGCAAGTGTCATAGGTGCTTTGATTTGAATAACTTGAGTTTATGCTTTATAACTGGGAATTGTGGGTTGATAAATATATTATTCTTTAGGGTCATTAACGTCTTTATTTTCTCTCTATGGAAATGCAAGACTTCCAATTTCACTAACTAAATGTGTCTATGTATTTAAGACATATAGTATTTAAACTACTATTTTAGTTTTAGAACTGAATCCATTTCTAGTATTATTACAGGAGAAGGAAACGGAGTTGACATTTGTTTCTTTCTGAGTTAATTGGCCAGACTGAGCCACTGTCTTTTCTACTTTTACCCTCCAATAGGCCACTGTAGGTGGAGGTGTCCTACTGGTTGTCTGTGTGTGTGTGTGTGTATAGAAAGCTTAGATGTAGCTATATTGCTCTTCTCCAAGATAGAAATAGATGTGTTCCTCTTCTTTATATCTCTCTTCAAAAAAAAGAATATAGAAGTAGACCAAGGAATCTGCTTGGAGAGGGGAATATTTCTCTCAGAATGTCGTTGAGTGCAAAGGAACGTACCAATGAACTATTTTACTGAAAGTACAATTGAGAAGATTCAAGTAACCTTAGAGCTAATTGCTAAGCTTATGACTTTTGCTTTAATCATGCCATTGACCCATTTACAGTTTTGTTTTACTCACATGGAGTGCTCTAATGGATAGATCAATGGGGACTGTAAACCGGGTAAGCTGGAAAAGTTATAGATTCAATTTGCTCAGTTTCCAATTGAATTTCTCAGTAATCAATTATTGCTGGCCTTTTATCTTCCTTTCTCTTTTTCCTTTATTTTTCTTTTAATCTCTTTTTTTTCTTCTCATGATTCAGAAATGACATACATATACATCTGATAATGATACATTTCACAAATAACGTGATTGATTTTATTGATCATTTCTTTTCTGGACCTGAAGATTGTCTTGATGTTCTCCCTCACTGTTACATGGTGGCACCGTGAAATCTAAATTTTACATCCCCATTGGAGAAGATGAAGAGGAATTCATTCATCCTCAAAGTCCAAGAGGCATCAATTTCATTACACACTTTGGGCTTAGATATAATCAGTATAACTCACAATATTTGTTATAATTTTTATAACCTTATATCTAGCCTTACTTTTCATGTCCATTATATGAAAATATATCTACAATAATCTCATCATTATCTAAGATAGATAAGACTACTCCTGTTTAAAGAAAAAGAAACCTATATACCAAAAAGTTAAAGTACTTGCTCCAGAATATTCACTTGGTTAAGTTATAGACACAACTCTCTAGACTGTGTTTAGACTTCTAATTCAGTGTTCTTTCCACAGCACAAAGCTCCCTCAGAGCACAGTCTGACTGTGGGAAATCCCAGTTGCTGAGTCAACTTTGGGTCCATTTTTAAAACAGTAACCTCAAAATGAAATCTTTTGAGAATACTTGAAATGTTACTTCCTTCATGTAGACCCTCCCAAAGTCTTTGTTCTATGTGGATGCAAATAAATATCTTTAGAATAACATTAGCACAGTACAGTTCAAAGTTTCAAAAAAAATTGTAAGAAAATAATGCTTAGAAAAATTGGGCAATGAAGATGGGTTGGAGACAATGGGTGAAATTTGACAAACCAATTGTCCTAATGTAGAGGCACAGTCTTCTGTTTTAAAATTATTTGACTTCTCAAGAGGTGTGGAACCGTAATTTCCTATATTATGATTACCATGGTGATCTTCAATGCCCAAAAGAACACATAAGAGGCAGGAGGGCAATTCAACATCTTAAACTAGTGCTTTAATCTTTTCTTTTCAAATAAGCCCTCAGGAAACACAAAAATGAGTGATCCAAGCATACCCTTGTGTTGAAGAGTTTGGGTGAGAAGAGCAGAGGCAATTTACTGAGAATTTCTCAACAAAGACAATTCCTATTGATTTACAGATCAATTAACTCCCAAAACGACTGGAGAAGACTCTTGAGAGTCCCTTGGACTGCAAAGAGATCCAACCAGTCCATTCTAAAGGAGATCAATCCTGGGTGTTCATTGGATGGACTGATGCTAAAGTTGAAACTCCAATACTTTGGCCACCTCATGCGAAGAGTTGACTCACTGGAAAAGACTCTGATGCCTGGAGGGATTGGGGGCGGGAGGAGATGGGGACGACAGAGAATGAGATGGCTGGATGGCATCACTGACTCGATGGACATGAGTTTGAGTGAACTCTGGGAGTTGGTGATGGACAGGGAGGCCTGGCGTGCTGTGATTCATGGGGTCACGGAGAGTCGGACACGACTGAGCTACTGAACTGAACTGAACTGAACTGAATGACTAAATTGTGACAGAAAGCTCATAATCAATTTAATATGCATCCATTGGGAGAATCTGTGAATATATTTAGAGGGATACTCAATTTCCTAATTAGTTGAGAGTTACATAATATATTTTAAATGGCAGTGATAAAAGTCAAAGTAAGAAATCTCAGAGTTTCTAATTTTCAAAGAATGTCAAGTGACAGATTTGGGCATGGATCTTCGAGTCTAAGGAAATTTATATTTTGAGTTGCCTATAGCAGACATTGTACTCATCTTTTTATTTTTTGGTCACTTTCTATTCATAGACTTCAAAAAGCTAAAAAGATTTTAGAGATTGTTAAAGACTATCTTCTACTTCAAAATAGAATGCATTTTATTTGAGAGACTTAAAATGCACTTAAGTGTTTCTGTTGCTTACATTTTCTTCCCATTGCTTACAATATTTTTGTTGTTGTTTTGCGGGGGGGGTTCCCTTGTGGATCAGCTGGTAAAGAATATGCCTGCAATGATGGAGACCTGGGTTCAATCCCTGGGTTGGGAAGATCCCCTGGAGAAGGGAAAAGCTACCCACTCCAGTATTCTGTCTTGGGAAATTGTCTATAGGGTCGCAAAGAGTCTGATAGGACTGAGAAACTTTCACTTTACATTTTTTTAAGTAACTAGAATTTGATAATTTTAGTATTTATTTAGTATTTAGATCTGTTTTTAAGTTTGTCTTTTTCTTGAAATTGTGAACTCGAGGAAAAAGTTCTTTGTATCATTTTCAGCATTTAGTAGAGTTCCTGACACATTATAAAGACTCACTGATTATTCGCTTAAATAAATGGATTCTTCAAAAATTTGAGAGTAAATTAATATATCATTTATGTAAGTTCTTTGGAATATTTAAAATTACTGAATTTGACCATATTCTTTGACAAAAGTATTTATGTACAAATAAATCTTGCAAAATATTAGATATTAAAAAAATATATATAAATGTAAAATATGGAAAAGTAAGTAGAGTAGATGCTGGGAAATGTAATCATTTTCAAACATTAAAAGTAAGTTTTAAAAAATAGCAACTTAGAAAATGCTTAAAATGAAAATTTGGTGAAAGGGCTGTACAAAAAATAGATTTATATACATTCAGTTCAGTCCAGTTCAGTTCAGTTGCTCAGTCGTGTCTGACTCTGCAACCCCATGAATCACAGCACGCCAGGCCTTCCTGTCCATCACCAACTCCCGGAGTTCACTCAAACTCACATCCATCGAGTCAGTGATGCCATCCAGCCATCTCATTCTCTGTCGTCCCCTTCTCCTCCTGCCCCCAATCCTTCCCAGCATCAGAGTCTTTTCCAGTAAGTCAACTCCTAGCGTGAGGTGGCCAAAGTATTGGAGTTTCAGCTTTAGGATCAGTCCATCCAGTGAACACCCAGGACTGATCTCCTTTAGAATGGACTGGTTGGATCTCCTTGCAGTCCAAGGGACTCTCAAGAGTCTTCTCCAACACCACAGTTCAAAAGCATCAATTCTTCGGCGATCAGCTTTCTTCACAGTCCAACTCTCACATCCATACATGACCACGGGAAAAACCATAGCCTTGACTAGACGGACCTTGGTTGGCAATGTAATGTCTCTGCTTATTAATATGCTATCTAGGTTGGTCATAACTTTCCTTCCAAGAAGTAAGCGTCTTTTAATTTCATGGCTGCAATCAGCATCCGCAGTGATTTTGGAGCCCGAAAAAATAAAGTGAGCCACTGTTTCCACTGTTTCTCCATCTATTTCCCATGAAGTGATGGGACCAGATGCCATGATCTTAGTTTTCTGAATGTTGAGCTTTAAGCCAACCTTTTCACTCTCCTCTTTCACTTTCATCAAGAGGCTTTTGAGTTCTTCTTCACTTTCTGCCATAAGGGTGGTGTCATCTGCATATATGAGTTTAGTGATATTTCTCCTGCAATCTTGATTCCGGCTTGTGCTTCTTCCAGCCCAGCGTTCCTCATGATGTACTGTACATATAAGTTGAATAAGCAGGGTAACAATATACAGCCTTGATTTACTCCTTTTCCTATTTGGAACCAGTCTGTTGTTCTATGTCCAGTTCTAACTGTTGCTTCCTGACCTGCATACAGGTTTCTCAAGAGGCAGGTCAGGTGGTCTGGTATTCCCATCTCTTTCAGAATTTTCCACAGTTTATTGTGATCCACACAGCCAAAGGCTTTGGCATAGTCAATAAAGCAGAAATAGATGTTTTTCTGGAACTCTCTTGCTTTTTCCATGATCCAGCTACTCATAAAAAAGAACTCACAGGAAACTTCCTAGATAAAGAAGAACTGCATGCCATGTAGCTCTCAATCATTTAGTTTTTTTTTTTTCTGTAGAGCACTTACATTTATCTAACTTTATCTCATATAAATTAGTTTTATATATCTATTTCTCCACCAATAGAATATAAACTCCAAGAAGGCAAGAAATCTATCTTGTTATTGTTTCTTTCCCTTGCTTTAGTAAAGAATCAAGGAAATATATTTATCCAATTGAATATATATGGACTGAATAATGTATGAAAATAAATTACATTAAAAAGAAATGCTCCAAATTAGAAGTTTTCATTAGATATTATGATTATATTTAACCTCTACTTTAAGAAATACTTTTTAGACTTAATGTTTATTTTAAATTAAAAAACTATACTTTTTTTTTCTAAGCCAGCCAAATCATCCATTGAAAAGACTGGGTCACAGACATAGCATAATACAAATCTGATGCTTTGCATTAATTTAAAAGATTTTTTTATAAAGAAAAGAAAAAATAAGTCTCTAGTTTGTAGAGTCGCTTTAAGATAGACAAAACTTCTATCCTCTGGAGAGAAAAAAAAAATCTGTCCATAAGTATACCATGGTTTATTTATTATCTTGATATGTTATTTTTAACTTCCCATCACATTTTAAAATGAACTCTCTAGTTATTTTTAAACATTTGCTTCTTTACTTTGGTCACTAGCCCCGGGACAACTGTTTCTTGTAGAAAATTTTGTACTATTAGAATTATTGAGGGCAGAGTTCTTCAGAGATACCCTGAAGTCACTTAAGTTTTAAAAGCTTTAAAAGTAACTTAACTACTATTGCTCTTTCTCCAATTTTAAGTTTCATCTTCACCACTTTATTGACAGTATACGCTACACAATTCCCCAAGAGCTTAATACGGAGACAGAATTTTTAACTCTTCTTTCAAACAACTAGTTTTGTAAAACTATAAGACATTTAAATAAGCTGACAAGTTTTCTTGAAAAACAATGTTCAACAATGTGTTTTCTGTATCTCTTCTCTTTCTCAATTATTTATTTATACATTTTTGAGACATACTTCTTGAAAAAGGACCAAGCATGTTCATTCAGTTAAAGCAGTATACAACTTTAATCCATAATATAAAGTTACTGAAGAAATCCATAATATAAAGTAACTGAGGAAAGATATTTTAGTATTTCTTGTTCCTTTTTATATAGGCAATTGGAACATATTCTTGCAATATTGATTAGACAGTAAGCTTGGTACCAAAACTCAATAGATTTATGTTGAGCTAAAGTAAAGGTAGTGAGTTACCCCTAGGGAATGATTAATATTAAAGATTCACTAAAACACAGCCTGAAGCTGACAGTATAAAATAGACATTTGGAAACATGAGAAACTGATAGTACTTGCCAGTGAGCAGCCCAAGGATGATTGGGCTCTATCAGAGAAAGAGCATAATGTGCTTCCTTGATGATAAAAACACAGAACCAGATGTCATAACATATAATTGACAGGATTCCCTTGTAGAGGAAACTTTCCTTTCTGCCACCATCTGAGTAATCGTATACAGTCAGAGGGTGGAGATTTCATGCATTACATTAGTAAAGTTCATGGAACCCAAGAGGATTATCTTTATGTCATGATACTTTAAAGATATACAGTATGTCATAATGGAACTCTGGAAAGTGTACCACATTTCATTTTATGGAGAAAAATATAGTGTTGAATGTCTACAATTGTTTGTAGTGTGATTTTTTAGAACTAATATGTTCCCTTTCACTAATTATTTGTAAATTATAGCTGAAATAAATGACCCTAATTTTAGTGGGAAAATTTAGGGACTTTCTATTCAACTCAGTGATGAAGACTAATTATAATATTTAAACTATTACTTCTTAATACAAGAAAGGCACAGAGAGACTTTTTAATGGTTCAGCAAGAAAAGAACTGAATAAAAATGAATTTGAGCACCCGTATACTTTTATTTTGTTGAGGTTTCCTTGGTGGCTCAGATGGTAAAGAATCTGCCTGCAATGCAGAAAACCCAGGTTCAATCCCTGATTTGGGCAGATCCCCTGGAGAAGAGAATGGCTACCCACTTCAGTATTCTTTTCTTATCTGGAGAATTCCATGGACAGAGGCGCTGTGGGGCTTTAGTCCATGGGGTTATAAAGGGTTGGACATGACTGAGTGACTAACACTTTCACATTTATTTTGTTACTTTGTTTCTGCAATATACATTTGAGTTAAAGTCATTTAACATTTATTAAAAATAATTTTAAAAGGCCAATTTTTTTGTATTCTAGTTTTATTAAATGGTTATGGTAAGAGTATGCTTAGCAGATAATTAATTATTCAACAACACAGGCCTATTCTTCCTGGCCCCTTCCTATTCAATCAATATTTGAGTGTTCAAAAAACCAAGTTCAACTGATGGCAGAATAGGAGCTGTTTTTATTTGCTGACACCAAATCATTTTGTATACTCCTAAGGGGTCGCACAGAGTCAGACACGACTGTAGTGACAGCAGCAGCAGCAGCAAGGAACACAAAAGAGTCGAACACGACTGAGCGACTGAACTGAACTGAAGGAACTCTAGAGCAAAGACATAAAATTAACTTTGTTTCCTTTCTGTCTCTCCAGATCTCTAGGTCTGTTGTCTGAGGACAAACATAAACATCATGGAACAGATAAGAACTTTACAATTAGTTGTTTGAAAGACTGAAAGGTCACTTTGGAGACTGCCCATTTTGTGTTTTATATTGCACTGAGACTGTAACACACAATTATGGTAATTACACCAATACATACAGCCATAGGTAGGGAGGATAGGAGTTATAGAAGATGACTTTGCTCATATTTGTGTCACAAAGGTCAATAACTTGAAGCTGTAGCAAATAAAGAGAAAATAAATTCCTTGATCATATGCATTCCAATGTAACTTTGTTGCCTCAAGTTCCCTTAGTCTCAAGTCTGGGAACCAGGAGAAGGCACTCAGCTGTTCCATGGATGCTTAAGGAAACAGCTGAACTCAGCTGTCACACACACATGAATAGAAAAGCAATTTCCCAGGTAATCCTTTCTCAAACCATTCTATATTGAAAGGTTAAAATTCCATGGTAGCAGAATTTGAAAATAATTAAAGAAATGACAACTTTGATTCTATTTTGATACAGATGATAGAAATTAAATGTGTACAGGTATTATAAAACAGTGTGTAATCTGAGAGGATGCCCAAGATCAATGTCTATAACCTCAGGTTTGGTAAATCCAACATTCATCCTGGCATTTACCACAGAGAAATGACTCTAAATTATTATAGCACAATGATTTTAACTATCTCATCTGTAACAATTTCCAATGTAATATTTTGGTTCTAATAAATCTATTTATAAATTTGAAGGATACTGAGAAATAGGGAGTCTATAAAATTTTATTTTTCTCATTTTATGGTGCAGATGTGAGCCAACAAATTTGGCTATGTAGCTTATTTCTGTCAGTTGACTACTATTTTCCGATTGACTTTGATTTTAAATTAGATATTTAAACTCATAAAAATTTAGCCCAAGGGTATAGTAAAAACACACCTAAGAATATGTCTTTGTAAACTTGCTATTTTGAAAAGAGACAAGTTCAAGACTTTACTGTTCACTAATCCTCCTTAGAAATGACCTATTATTTGTCATTGGAAATTGTTCTTAGGTTACAGAAGTGTTAAATTTTTTGTGTGTGCTAGAGCTCAGTTAGTTTTGGACAGTGTGATGAAGTAGAACAGCGTGCCCAAGGAAATGTGGTAATGAATATATTACTGCTCTAACTGGCTCAAAATCCCTGCCAAAGTAGCCACATTCTCTTCTATGAATCTGTTTAACACTCTCACCATTAAGATTCTCACACTATATGTCAGTTTGATATGTTTAAATAATGTAATAAAATGCTGAGCAGCCCAAAAGTAGTACAGTCTTGATTCATCTCTCATTTGTACCATGAAGAAAGAAATCCACAAAATTACTAGCATTAAAATTTCTAGCTTTGTTACATTTTCTAATCACAGTGAAATATAAACAGAGGGCAGGAATGGGGGTTTTTTGTGATGTAGGACTGTACAGTTGAGAAGTGGATTCAGAGAGAATGAGTGATAATTTGAAGACATTAATCTGAAGCATTTAATGGCTAAATATCATGGAGTAGCACTGTAACCTGAAACCTGAACAAAATTTACGGGCAAGAAGTGAGTTCTGCCAGAAATTTCATCAGTCACTGCCAAGGAAATTTCTTTTTTAATACATGAAGCCATCATGAAAATAATCATCAAAATAATTTCCTCATGAAATGTAATGCTAATTTAGAGTAAATGATGGTCTGTCCAACCCCAAATTTAAGTTTAGGGGGAACAGTTAAGAAGAGTCCAGTATGTTTCAAAATCATTATATACAGAGTTATAAGAGTAGACATATATGCCTAGAAACAGACATACCAAGATCCCAATCCAGTCTTTCAACCTACATGTATGTTGTGAGAACTGACATAATCTCTACATAATCTCTCTAGGTCTCTGTTTTTTATTTGTTAAGTGGGGATAACATTTCAACCCCTCCAGAATTGTGATGATTTACCACACTGGTCATAAAGTTTTGGTACACAGATATTCAAATACTGATTCCCATAACAATGTTTTGGGCTTCCCTGGTGGCTCAGAGGTTAAAGCGTCTGCCTCCAATGCGGGAGACCCGGTTTCGATCCCTGGGTCGGGAAGATCCCCTGGAGAAGGAAATGGTAACCCACTCCAGTATTCTTGCCTGGAGAATCCCATGGACGGAGAAGCCTGGTAGGCTGCAGTCCACGGGGTCGCAAAGAGTCGGACACGACTGAGCAACCGAACGGAACGGATTACAATGTTGTAATGATTATTAATATTGGTATTGTGATTATGGGCTTTCCTGATGGATCACTGGTAAAGAATCTGCCTGCAAAAGCAGGAGACACAGTTTTGATCCCTGGTTCGTGAAGATCCTCTTGGATAAGGAAACTGGCAACCCACTCCAGGATTCTGGGAAATCTCATGAACAGAGAAGCCTGGCAGGCTACAGTCCATGGGGTCGCAAAAGAGTCAGACACAGTGTAGCGACTAAAAACAACAACAATTGGGATTATTAAATTTTTCTTCCCCTGAAAATTCCCTTTTTTACTGTTTACTGCACATACTTCTCTGGAATCTCACCAAGAGGAGGAAAGCTCTTTCCTAAGAGCATATTACTTGCTTGGTATAGAGCCCAGATCACCGTATGCAGTAAGAAAATGTAGCAATGACAGTGAAGGAATGTTCATATATGTCTATTATGGTCTAATATTAAGAGATATGTTGGCAACCTTTTAAAACAAAAACCTGGAGAATATATTTCTATTGGAATTAAAATTTCTCTCCAGACTGAAAAAACTGAGATGCAAATCTAATCTTACTTGTGTATACTTTTTCTGAATCTATTGTAAATTTATATGTATCAGTGCTGAGAAAGAAAATTATCTTGTATTTTGAGATTTATGCCCTCAAAAATTAAAGAAACAATAAACAATAGATCATATAGTAAATAATTATAAAATGAAAATGAGAGTCAAATGTGTTTAACAAGTATGAATTAGAAGTCAAACAAATGTGCCCTCTACATGTATGCGCAATCATGCACACACACACATGCATATATGTATATATAATACATATATATCTATATGATATAATATGCATATAAAACATTCAGATAACTATGATTATTTCTTTCAGAAAACTTATTTGAAAGAGCAGTTAGGGTACCCATAAATGATGCCAGGATTGCCCCCTTAAAGGAGATGAGAGAAATTGGAATACTTTGTCTTTTGCCAAGAATTCACTTTATTTTTACTGATATATAATACATTTTCATCTTAGGGGCTAGAAACGATTTTTATTTGGTTTTATTTGCAGAGTGCCATATTTCTTACTCTTCTCCTTTTTCTGACATTGTTAAAATATATTGACTTCACTGATTATTCATTCATGACAGGGCTACACTTTGTAAGCATACATTGAGTGTGTATGAGTATTTAACGTTATTTAAATTCTTTAAGTCACTTAATATAATGTTGCAAATTTTAGCGCTTTAGTTGCTAAGTCATGTCCGACTCTTGGCAACTCCATGGACTGAAACCTGCCAGGCTTCTCTGTCCAAGGGATTTTCCAGGCAATACTGGAGTGGGTTGCCATTTCTCTTCATTGTCTAAAACTTTGTATGCACTATTAGACATTTTCCAAAGGACTTAGCTTTTCCTTCTCTATTATTAAACACGTCTGATGATGAAGAAAGCAGACCGAATTAACATTTTTAAAATACTTTTATTTATTTATTTTTGGCTGTGCTGGGCCTTCATTGCTGCACAGGCTTTTCTGTAGTTGCAGCAAGCGGAGGCTACTCTCAAGCTGCTGTGCTCAAGCTTCTCATTGCAGTGGCTTCTGTTGCAGAGCATGGGCTCTAGAGTGCATGGGCTTAGCAGTTGTGTCATGTGGACTCAGTAGTTACAGTTCATGGGCTCAAGAGCACAGGCTCCGTTGCTCCATGGCAGGTGGGATCTTACCAAATCAGGGATTGAACCCATGACTCCTGCATTGGCAGGTGGATTCATTACCACTGAGCCACCAGAGAAGCCCAATAAAATGACATAATGATATTCAATTATAAATGCTATAAAATCAAGTTCTCATCTTTAAAATTTATGCTATTAAATCTTAGATGGAGAAAACAACTGAATTTTATTATTATGAAAGTTTGTCTTAAGTGTTGTAACTTGAAACGTTCAAAGTAGAAGTACAAATTTTGAATATGTTGATGGTAAAGGAAGTGAAAAATCTTTTCACATAGAAAAGATCTGAAATGTCATGGGTCCCTAGTTTTAGGGATTCATATACAACATTTTGCCAGATTTCTACCAAAAATAATGCAATTAGAACATGTATTCCCCTGATATCATCATTTGTTAAGTACACAGTTGTCTGTGTGTGTATGTGTGTGTGTGTGTTGTGGGGCTGTTATGGGTACATTTCTTATAGAGTGACCCAGGAAACTGATAGAAAAACCTGGAAAAATTTTAAGATTTTGGCTTTTATGTCCAGGAAATAATGCAAAATGTTGAATTTACTATAACTGATGGCAATATTTTTCTTATTTAAAAGATTGGCTGAGAACTCACATTTACCACATTCTGAGATAAATTTATACTTAGTGACATAATCTGGAGAACTGATCCACACACAGCAAGCTTTTCTGAATAAGTAATTAAGTATAAAACCAGGGGCAAATGTACACCTAGTAAACCTAAGGATTATGAGTTCTGCTTGAGTACACAAGAATCTTGTGTGATGGAATCGGCAACTCGGGTCTTTAATGTCCTGTTGGGATTACGTTTGGAAAACATCTGTAAAAATCTGTCACAATTTTCAGAACAAAAGACAATGTCAGTGTGTTTCATAGTCATGTTCGTGTAGTGTTATGTAAAGAGAAAATGAAAATGTCTACAGGTGGAAAAATATGAAACACCTTTCATTTATGCTCAATGCAAGGAGCCAGGCTCTCCTGTCAACCTGAAAGCATCAGATTTTTCTCCTATTAAAAACAATCTTGATGTTTTTAAGGCAGGTTTTATAGAGTGCTAGATATGTGGTCATTTTCAGTTTATAAGTAATTTGAAGTATTCTGGCAGTCCCCATAAGTCAACATGTACATGCCAGAATGTGCTTAATCACCTGCGATTTCAAAATATATAATCAGTATATAGTCACTCACTGAACAAATTAACAGACCTGAAAGAAGTAAGTGAGTGAGCTATGCTCCTACCCAAAGGTAAAGTGTTCCAAAAAGAAGGAAGAGTAAATGCAAAGCTTTGGTTATGAAGAGTGTGCTTGGCTTGTTCATGGAAGCAGGCCTAGAAGTCAGTGTGCCCAGAAGTCAGAAGGAGGTTGAAGTGGGGACAGATCATGTGGATCATTGTAAAGCAATGTAAGCATTTGAAATGTTAATCTAAATGGAATGGGAAGTCACAGGAGGAGTTGGAGCTCAAGAGTGAAAATGATATAACACCTTTATAGTACCTCTCTGGTTATATACATATTCACACTGACAGCATCTCATATTTCTCTATCTACTTCTGTTTTAGAGAACTTTCTGATGCCCACAGCCACAGACATGGGGATATGTTACTGATCAGAGGACACCGGAGGGCAGGCTTGACACAGTCCTGGCACCAGGAACTGTTCTTTCTCTGTGATTCTCAATGAGGGTGGTCTAGTCCTCCTAAGACAGGCATTCTCTGTGGAGAAGGTTTCACCCCCAAATGGAAGAAAGTTTGATCATGTGGGGTGAAAAAATGTACTTATATGTGCAAAGCTATTACATCTGTGTATCTATTCTATCACACTTTCATTGAGGATACCGTTGGAATAAAAATATCTAAAAGGCTCCTTAGGGCTGTCAGTAACAAGTGAAAAATGAGAATCACTGCTCTTCAGCAGACTTCACAATTCTGTAGAGGCCTTTGGTTGTTGTAATTACTGAAGCAGCGCTGCCATCAGCATTTACTGGGTAGAAACCTGAAATGCTGTATGTCTTGTAGTCCTTTTTGAGAACTCATGCAGTGAAAAAAAACAAAAATATGCCTAACTATTTGAGCTTAGAAGCTAGTTCTGTTTTCCAGAGTAATTCTTACTATGCAACTGCCTTGAAAAGAAGCTAAAATTGTACTTCATTTTACTCAGATCACTCGCAGACCAAGGTATCTCTTTTTGTATTGGAATCAATGATACTTGCATCAGTCTACATCCTAAGGCTGTCATGTTCACAGTGCTTCTACATAGAGATGCAAACATCTGACTATTTCTTTATATCAATACATGCCCAAGCATTATATATCGAAATATGAATAATTTTAGTATAATTCATTTTTCTTTCAGTTTTCCAGTTTTGTGAGTCTGTGTGTCTGTCTATATATATATATATAGACAGACACACTTTACTCTGTAAATGTTCATTCTGGACCAGGCCCTGTTGTAAATACTTTATTTTCATTCATTTAAAATTTTCAGTCAACCCCAGAGGATTTTCCCATTTTAAAAATGAACAATAAGAGGCACAAAGAGGTTAGGTTACATAATTTAAAGACACGTTGCTTAAAAGTGGTTCAGTTCAGTTCAGTCGTTCAGTCGTGTCCGACTCTGCGACCCCATGAATCACAGCACGCCAGGCCTCCCTGTCCATCACCAACTCCCGGAGTTCACTCAAACTCATGTCCATCAAGTCGGTGATGCCATCCTGCCATCTCATTCTCTGTCATCCCCTTCTCCTCCTGACCCCAGTCCCTCCCATCATCAGAGTCTTTTCCGGTAGAGATGGGATGTAAAAAGAGAACCCTTGTTAAAGTTTAATCGTCGTCATGTGGCTGGCATTAGGCTGCCATAGTCTCTGAATGGTTGTTATTTTTTTATTAAATATTCAAGAGCACAATTTTTCAGACTTACCAGTTACATAAGTCATGATTACTTGTCTGTCTATCTGATTGACTTTTTGTTTGACTGCATGTTTTGTGTATAAGATGAAGTTGCTAACTTTTGTTTCTTGAGTAAGTAAAGATATTATCTAATGGGATGGATCGGATCACTTATTAAAGTTTACTTAGTGAATCTTGCTTTTCAAAGTGCTCAGCCTTTTCAAATATTTCTCCAGAACTAGAAAATCCTGGAAAAGGTTTGTCCAATATCCCAGGTGGTGAAATGGTTATTGACTAAAAATATTTCAGTATTGTTTACTGAGCCAAAATGGCTAATCAGTGTGTTGAGTTTATGAACTACAAATGTAGCTGTAGTCTTTGGAGTTTATTGACTAGTAATTATAGTAAACACAAATATATATATAAACACACAAGTGTGTGTGTGTATGTGTGTGTGTGTGTGTTGCTCAGTCATGTCCTATTCTTTGCAACTCTATGGAATGTGGCCTGTCAGGCTCCATGGAATTCTCCAGGCAAGAATACTGGAGTCGGGAGCCATTCCCTTCTCCAGAGGAACTTCTCCAGGGATTGAACCTGCATCTCTTAGTTATCCTGCGTTGCATTCTTTACCATCTGAGCTACCAGGGAAGCCCAGAGAAAGAAAGAGAGAGAGAGGCTTCAAAATGCTTTTAAAGTTTTATAAACTAGAAGTCATCCTACACAATAAATTTGAATAATTTACTATTTCATTAAATAGACTTTTAGTCTACTTTTCTCAGAGTTGTTTTTTTTTTCTTTTTTGTAATCAGCAAATATTTTTCATGAATGATATGTGGACTTATGCCCAATGGCAGAGGTTTAGTTAAATAAATTAGAAGATAATCCCCAAATAGAATTCTATAGCAAATATAGCAACACTTATGAAGGGCCTGGTTTTTAAAATAATGTCAGAATATCTCATATTATGATACATCCAAAGATGTAGGAAGTAAAGATTCGTATTTAGTGTAATCTCCACTATATAAATGTAGAAATACATGCCTACGCATAGTAGTAAGCTGCATACACATAAGATGCAAATATTGGAAGAGGGTATATAGATATATATGGATATGGAGATACGAATGAACTATATGGAGATATGGAGATAAGAAGAGAGTATATGTAGATATAAGCCACTTCAGTATTCTTGCCTGGAAAATTTCATGGACAGAGGAGCCCAGCAGGCTCCACCGAGTTGCAAAAAGCTGTGCACAGTTGAGGCCAACTGCATGCAGATACATAGACATGGCGATAGTGGATGACATAGGAGTCTGGAGGGCTGCAATCCATGGGTCACAAAGAGTTGAACACAACTTAGCAAATGAACAACAACGTATATAGACATTAACCATTATTAACAGTGGTTGAAACTGTGAGAATTGTGTGTTTCTGTCTTCATATCTTTAGTAGGTTTTATATAATGAATATAGTTAATGTTTTATTTGAAAAAGAAAATTAAATGCTTTTCAGATATTTCTACATATGTGTTTCTTTTCATCTGCTCTCACATAAGATGAGAAAAATTTTATCCTATGAGGTTCTGGAAAGAATATGGAGATCTATGATGCCAAAATTCAAACAGTTCAGCTTCTAAAATCCAGTACAAGGCACTGAAATACTACTGTTTCATACTTTTTTAACTATTAAAAATAAAATTGATATTCTACTGATTCAGATCCCATAAGTTCTTCTAGGAATTATTAATACAGGTAAGACTGCATTTTGTGTCATCAAAAAATATGCATTGTGCTGATAACATAGAATTTATCAATCAGCACATACATATTAGAAGGCAACAGAAAGATCACTGATCAGAGATTCCTGTAATTTTAAAGTATTCTATCTTGTTTTAACACTCACTAGCACCTGCCAAGCCTTCCCAAGTAGCACTAGTGGTCAAGAACGCATCTGCCAATGCAGGAGGCATAGATACACAGGTTCAGTCCCTGGGTTGGGAAGATCTCCTGGATGAGAGCATGACAACCTATATCAGTATTCTTGCCTGGAGAATGCTATGGACAGAGGAGCCTGGTGGGCTATGGCCCATAGGGTCACAGAGAGCTGGACACAACTGAAGCGACTTAGCATATGTGCACAAATATCCTGAAGTTGATAATAGGCTTAGTGTTCACAGATGTTATTTCTATAGGGAATAGGAGGTCCAGCAAAACTCCATTTTTCTACTAAGAATGAGTGATATTTAGGTTACTAAATTGTGTTCCTATCAATATTATTAAAAATGAATAATGAATAAGAAACATGGCACTTGTTTTATTCTATAGTTATTTTTCATATTTTTAAGAATTATGTATGTATAGTATAGAAAGTATATATAGTCATTTCTTTCACATTATTTGATCTAATTCATTCAATTCTTTAAAAAACCCTCTAATAGCAAGAATGTATACTGAGACTATTTAAGTGACTTGCTAAATTTTACTCAGTTTACTTGTGCTTCCTGTCAAAGATTGTTCATATTATGCATATTTATTTGAATAGCAAAATCAAAGAGTAAGAGATTGTACATTGGACATAGACATGTCTTTAGCTCTTCCATACATGTAAACTACTCACTCTTTTTCTTTTTTTTTTTTTTGTTGTTCACTCTTTTTCTAATCTGAAAATTTACCTTATGTTAAAGTTCTCTTTAAATATCTCCAATTAAAAAGAAACTTCTAGATCCTCTACCATAACAGATATTTTGCCATCTAACTTCTCTAGACTTGCTTCATCAAGTATTCCCAATTATCTAATCTCTTGCCGTAGTACTAGTGAAGTGAATGAAGTTGCTCAGTCCTATCCAACTTTTGTGACCCCCCTGGACTGTAGCTTACCAGACTGCTCTGTCCATGGGATTCTCTAGGCAAGAATACTGGAGTGGGTTGCCATTTCCTTCTCCAGGACATCTTCCCAACTCAGGGGTCGAACCGGGTCTCCCGCATTGCAGGCAAACACTTCACCCTCTGAGCCACCAGGGAATGATTCAGTTCAGTTCAGTTCAGTCGCTCAGTTGTGTCCGACTCTTTGTGACCCCATGAATCGCAGCATGCCAGGCCTCCCTGTCCATCACCAACTCCCGAAGCTGGCACTCAAACTCATATCCATCGAGTCGGTGATGCCATCCAGCCATCTCATCCTCTGTCATCCCCATCTCCTCCTGCCCCCAATCCCCTCCCAGCATCAGGGTCTTTTCCAATGAGTCAACTTGTCGCATGAGGTGGCCAAAGTATTGGAGCTTCAGCTTTAGCATCAGTCCTTCCAATGAATACCCAGGACTGATCTCTTTAGAATGGACTGGTTGGATCTCCTGCAGTCCAAGGGACTCTCAAGAGTCTTCTCCAACACCACAGTTCAAAAGCATCAATCTTCGGCACTCAGCCTTCTTCACAGTCCAACTCTCACATGCATACATGACCACTGGAAAAACCATAACCTTGACTAGACAGACCTTTGTTGGCAAAGTAATGTCTCTGCTTTTTAATATGCTGTCTAGGTTGGTAATAACTTTCCTTCCAAGGAGTAAGCATCTTTTAATTTCATGGCTGCAATCAGCATCTGCAGTGATTTTGGAGCCCCCAAAAATAAAGTCTGACACTGTTTCCACTGTTTCCCCATCTATTTCCCATGAAGTGATGGGACCAGATGCCATGATCTTTGTTTTCTGAATGTTGAGCTTCAAGCCAACTTTTTCACTCTCCTCTTTCACTTTCATCAAGAGGCTTTTGAGTTCCTCTTCACTTTCTGCCATAAGGGTGGTGTCATCTGCATACCTGAGGTTATTGATATTTCTCCTAGCAATCTTGATTCTAGCTTGTGCTTCTTCCAGCCCAGCATTTCTCATGATATACTCTGCATATAAGTTAAATAAGCAGGGTGACAATATACAGCCTTGATGTACTCCTTTTCCTATTTGGAACCAGTCTGTTGTTTCATGTCCAGTTCTAACTGTTGCTTCCTACCTGCATATACGTTTCTCAAGAGGCATGTCAGGTGGTCTGGTATTCCCATCTCTTTCAGAATTTTCCACTATTTATTGTGAGGGAATGGTACTAAGAGACAACTAAATTCACAGGGTCATCATTCATTACCCTAATATTTCTTTCCCCTATAAAATCTTGATGCATTCAGTCTGGATCAAGATGCCTAACATGGTTTTTGGTGGGTTTTTTTTTCTATTCAATTAAATTTCTATCATAACTATGGCAGCCTCTTCAGGGTTCTTCTACTTAATCCCAATGTTCAGGTTTTAGTGACCTTCCTACTAAACTAAAATTAATTATCCACTCCTTCAAAGCTGATTTTGGTGTTTTCCTTCCCTTTCTTGCTAATTATATAAAAAACAGTTTATTAGACACATCGATTGCCTGATAAAAGGATGGTCTGTTTATAATAAAAGTGAACTTCAGCATGGCCCCGTAATATTTGCCACTCCCTTCCTATCACTGCTCTTCTGTTTTCTGCTGTTTGTTTATGGCAGTTTTAGCCAGTCACTGTACCAGCCACTGTCCTTAGTTTAAGACCTACTCCATGGGAAGTTTTAATCCTTCCCAAGATTCTATTTTATCTCTTCTGAAGAGTCCCAGGTTTCTTTTTCTATTCCTCATATCTATTTACTGGCAAGAAAATGGATTTTTTAGAACCACAATATGCTAATTTTTAAATTTCTCCCCAATTCTGCCCAAATTTTTCCTCCATATCAAGTGATTTTAGGCTAATTGAATAGTGTTTGAATGCTACTTTGGGCAATGTTCCTTTGTTTCCTCTTTAAGATTTTTGGATTTAAAATATCTTTCTATTGACCTACCTAAAAATTCATCTCACCTCCCTCTCTGCCCTCTGTTCTTGTTTCCTTGAAAACATTGTCCTACCACCCGTCATGTCCTTAGATACAAGATTTTTTTATTCTGTTACTTGTATTTTATAAATACAAATTTTATAAAAAACAAATTTTATAAATTTTCCATGTTTTCCAATAGTTCACACTTCAACCTTTCTGGTTTCTGTCATCTCTTGACACTGACATGTCCGGTTGTCTAATCCTATACAACGTTCATTTGTTGGTGGTGCTTAGTCACTAAGTCATGTCTGACTTTTTGAAACCCCATGAACTGTAGCCCACAAGCTCCTCTATCTGTGGGATTCGCCAGGCAAGAATACTGGAGTGGGTTGCCATTTCCTTCTACAGGCGATCTTCCCAACCCGGGGACTGAACCTGCATCTCCTGCTTGGCAGGAGAATTCTATACTGCTGAACCACCATCTTGCAGGCAGATAAAAGTATCCTCTATGATTCTTGGGTGCTTTTATTTGATCATTGACCACCATGTCCCCAAGAAAACCTTGGGGTTGCTGTTGTTCAGTTGCCCATCATGCCCGACTCTTTGAGACACCATGGACTCTGTAGCACAGCAGGCCTCCTTATGTCAATGTAAATAGTATTCCCCCAAAACAATATTTTTTATATTTTATTGGGAGAGAGAGAGAAAAATAAGATATAATTTTAACTGGTCTTGTAATCATAACTGCTGTTATTGCTCATTTTATAAAACATTTCAGTGTTACTATATTTCAAGTGACTTTATATAATGAAATATTGAGAAATCCTGATTGAGAAATTTTTCATAAACTAAAATTTCCAAACTGCATTAGTAATTCATTGAATTGTTAAAGAGATTTTTAGCTATTGAAATGAGAATGACTCAGCTCTTTTGAGGGTTGTAATAAATTTTGAATGATGTTTATTCAAATGCAACTTTTTGTGATAAGAAGAACAACTAATTCCACCTCTAATGGAAATTTCTGTCTTTAGGTAAAAGGTTAATGCAACAATTCATTGCCTTAGAATGGTATTGTGTGGGTTAGTATAATGAGCATAAGACCAACATCTCTAATGTTTACCTTTATTGCCTGAATGCATGCATTAATCCTGCCTGACTCTTCAACCTCAAGGACTGTAGCTCACTAGGCTACTCTGTCCATGGAATTCTCTAAGCAAGCATACTGTAGTGGGTTGCCATTACCTTCTCCAGTGGATCTTCCTGACCCAGGAATTAAACCTGGGTCTCCTGCATTGCAGACAGATGCTTTACCATCTGAACCATCAGGGAAGCTCTTATCTTTATTAGTTGCTTAATTTTTATTCAAACTTGCCATAGGCAGAGTTGACTATTTCTTTCTAGAATGCTATCTAGAAATACCAGATTCCCATTAATTTTCTTTTTTTTAAATTTATTTAATTGGAGGCTAATTACTTTTAATAGACATATATAGTCACATTAACTGTGGGTTACATTAAAATATTTTTCAAAATATTTTTTTTTCTCAAACTGTTAATGTTTTTATACCTCTGTTTCCTCAAAACATCAGCGGGGTTTACTTTGCATACTCCGGTTTATAAAGGGCTATTCCCATTGGTCTTCTATTTATCTATATAACCATCTCTTTGTGGTTATGTGTCATTGTTGTTATTTAGTCGTTCAGTCATGACCCCATGGACTTCAGTACACCAAGCATCCCTAAGCTTCACCACCTCCCAGAGCTTGCTCAAACTCATGTCCATTGAGTCAGTGATGCCATCCAACCATCTCATCCTCTGCCATCCCCTTCTCCTGTCTTCAATATTTCCCAGCATCAGGGTCTTTTCCAATGAGTCAGCTCTTCACATTAGGTGGCCAAAGTGTTGGAGCTTCAGCTTTAGCATCAGTCCTTCCAATGAATATTTAGGATTAATTTCCTTTAGAGTTGACTGGTTTGATCTCCTTGCTGTCCAAGGGACTCAAAAGAGTCTTTTCTAGCACCACATTTTTATATAATCAGTTCTTCAGTATTCCGCCTTCTTTATGGTCCAACTCTTAATGTATGTCCAATTCTAACAGACTTTATTTTGGGAGGCTCCAAAATCACTACAGGTGGTGACTGCAGCCATGAAATTAAGACTCTTGCTCCTTGGAAGAAAAGTTATAACCAACCTAGACAGCATATTAAAAAGCAGAAACATTACTTTACCAACAAAGGTCTGTCTAATAAAAGCTATGCTTTTTCCAGTAGTCATGTATGGATGTGAGAGTTGGAGTATAAAGAAAGCTGAGCACTGAAAAATTGATGGTTTTGAACTGTGGTGTTGGAGAAGACTCCTTTATATTTTTTTTAATTGCATAAATAACTTTCTTTTTTAAGATGGTCTAGCTTTTATTTATTTTTTTTAATTCATTTATTTTAATTGGAGGCTAATTACTCTACATTATTTTATTAGTTTTGCCATACATTGACATGAATCTGCCCCAGGTGTACATGTGTTCCCCATCCTGAACCCCCCTCCTACTTCCCTCCCCATCCCATCCCTCTGGGTCATCCCAGTACACCAGCCCCGAGCATCCTGTATCATGCATTGAACCTGGACTGGTGATTCGTTTCACATATGATAATATACATGTTTCAATGCCATTCTCCCAAATCATCCCACCTCGCCCTCTCTCACAGAATCCAAAAGACTGTTCTATACATCTGTGTCTCTTTTGCTGTCTCGTATCCAGGGTTATGGTTAACATCTTTCTAAATTCCATATATATGCATTCAGTTCAGTTCAGTCACTCAGTCATGTCCGACTCTTTGCGACCCCATGAATCACAGCACGCCAGGCCTCCCGATCCATCACCAACTCCCGGAGTTCTCTCAAACTTATGTCCATCAAGTCAGTGATGCCATCCAGCCATCTCATTCTCTGTCATCCCCTTCTCCTCCCGCCCCCAATCCTTCCCAGTATCAGAGTCTTTTTCAGTGAGTCAACTCGTCGCATGAGGTGTCCAAAGTATTGGAGTTTCAGCTTTAGTATCAGTCCTTCCCATGAACACCCAGGATTGATCTAAATATATTTAATCTCCTAAATATATGCATTAGTATACTGTATTGGTGTTTTTCTTTCTGGCTTACTTCACTCTGTATAATAGGCTCCAGTTTCATCCACCTCATTAGAACTGATTCAAATGTATTGTTTTTAATTGCTGAATAATACTCCATTGTGTATATGTACCAAAGCTTTCTTACCCATTTGTCTTCAGATGGACATCTAGGTTGCTTCCATGTCCTGCTATCATAAATAGTGCTGCGATGAACACTGGAGTACATGTGTCTCTTTCAATTCTGGTTTCCTCGGTGTGTATGCCCAGGAGTGCGATTGCTGGGTCGTATGACAGTTCTATTTTCAGTTTTTTAAGGAATCTCCACACTGTTCTCCATAGTGGCTGTACTAGTTTGCATTCCCACCAACAGTGTAAGAGGATTCCCTTTTCTCCACACCCTCTCCAGCATTCATTGCTTGTAGACTTTTGGATAGCAGCCATTCTGACTGGCGTGAAATGCTACCTCATTGTGGTTTTGATTTCCATTTCTCTAATAATGATTGAGGTTGAGCATCTTTTTATGTGTTTGTTAGCCATCTGTGTGTCTTCTTTGGAGAAATGTCTGTTTAGTTCTTTGGCCTATTTTTTGATTGGGTCATTTATTTTTCTGGAATTGAGCTGAGGCAAGAATATTCAATGGAGAAAAGACAATCTCTTAAACAAGTGGTGCTGGGAAAACTGGTCAGCCACTTGTAAAAGAATGAAACTAGAACACTCCCTAACACCATATACAAAAATAAACTCAAAATGGGTTAAAGATCTAAATGTAAGACCAGAAACTATAAAACTCTTAGAGGAGAATATAGGCAAAACACTCTCCGACATAAATCACAGCAGGATCCTCCATGACCCACCTCCCAGAATATTGAAAATAAAAGCAAAAATAAACAAATGGGACCTCAGTTCAGTTCAGTTCAGTTCAGTCGCTCAGTCGTGTCCGACTCTCCGCGACCCCATGAATCACAGCACGCCAGGCCTCCCTGTCCATCACCAACTCCCGGAGTACACTCAAACTCATGTCCACAGAGTCGGTGATGCCATCCAGCCATCTCATTCTCCGTCGTCCCCTTCTCCTCCCGCCCCCAACCTTTCCCAGCATCAGAGTCTTTTCCAGTGAGTCAACTCGTCTCATGAGGTGGCCAAAGTATTGGAGTTTCAGCTTTAGCATCAGTCCCTCCAATGAACATCCAGGATTAATCTCCTTTAGAATGGACTGGTTGGATCTCCTTGCAGTATAAGGGACTCTCAAGAGTCTTCTCCAACACCACTAATTAAAATTAAAAGATTCTGCACAGCAAAGGAAACTATAAGCAAGGTGAAAAGACAGCCTTCAAAATGAGAGAATACACTTAAGAGTCCCTTGGACTACAAGGAGATCCAACCAGACCATGCTAAAGAAAATCAGTCCTGAATATTCATTGGAAGGACTGACACTGAAGTTGAAACTCCAATACTTTGGCCACTGGATGTGAAGAACTGACTCACTGGAAAAGACCATGAGAAAGATTGAGGGCAGGAGGAGAAGGAGACGATAGAGGATGAGATGGTTGGATAGCATCACTGACTCGAAGGATATGAGTTTGAGTAAGCACCGAAGTTGGTGATGGACCGGGAAGCATGGCATGCTGCAGTCCATGGGGTCTGAAAGAGTCAGACACAACTGAGTGACTGAACTGAACTGAAATGACTCACATCTATATATGAATACTGGGAAAATGATAGCTTTGACTATATGGACCTTTGTCAGAAAAGTGATATCTCTACATTTTGATATGCTGTGTAGGTTTATCATAGCTATATATCATTCAGTTCAGTTCAGTTCAGTCACTCAGTCGTGTCCAACTCTCTGCGACCCCATGAATCACAGCACGCCAGGCCTCCCTGTCCATCACCAATTCCCGGAGTTCACTCAAACTCATGTCCATCGAGTTGGTAATGCCATCCAGCCATCTCATTCTCTGTTGTCCCCTTCTCCTCCTGCCCCCAATCCCTCCCAGCATGAGTCTTTTTCAGTGAGTCAACTCTTCGCATGAGGTGTCCAAAGTATTGGAGCTTCAGCTTTAGTATCAGTCCTTCCAATGAACACCCTGGACTGATCTCCTTTAGAATGGACTAGTTGAGGAGAAGGCAATGGCAAGCAACTCCAGTACTATTGCCTAGAAAATCCCATGGATGGAGGATCCTGGTAGGCTGAAGTCCGTGGGGTCGCTAAGGGTAGGACACGACTGAGCGACTTCACTTTCACTTTTCACTTTCACATATTGGAGAAGGAAATGGCAACCCACTCCAGTGTTTTTGCCTGGAGAATCCCAGGGACGGGGGAGCCTGGTGGGCTTCTGTCTATGGGGTCACACAGAGTCGGACACGACTGAAGTGACTTAGCAGCAGCAGCAGTGACTATACAACATCCAGCTGAAGACTAGCAGGGGGGTACTCTTTCTGCCCCCTTCTGATGTTTATGTTAGAAGCTTTCTCTATCTCCTTTATACTTTAATAAAACTTTATTACACACACACACACACACACACACAAATAGAATGGACTGGTTGGATCTCCTTGCAGTCCAAGGGACTCTCAAGAGTCTTCTCCAACACCATAGTTCAAAAGCATCAATTCTTTGGCGATCAGCTTTCTTCACAGTCCAACTCTCACATCCATACATGACCACTGGAAAAACCATAGCCTTGACTAGACAGACCTTGGTTGACAAAGTAATGTCTCTGCTTTTTAATATGCTATCTAGGTTGGTCATAACTTTCCTTCCAAGGAGTAAGCATCTTTTAATTTCATGGCTGCAATCAGCATCCGCAGTGATTTTGGAGCCAAAAAAATAAGGTCTGATACTGTTTCCTCTGTTTCCCCATCTATTTCCCATGAAGTGATGGGACAAGATGCCATGATCTTAGTTTTCTGAATGTATCATCCTAATTTCCAGATGAGGAAACTAAAGGGTAAAATTTAAAATAACCTGTCTACAATCACACATGTAATCACCTATAGTATATGACTGAGTTTAACCTTAAACTCCTATAACTTTTGATTACATATTCTTTTTTCTGAAATTCAATGCTGAAAATACATGTAACTGCATTGCATGATAACCAGTACTGCATAGTAGGAAGCTACATAAGCTGTGCATTTTAGAGACTTCAGAGGGACACAATTTGATTTCAACAGTGGAATTTTCAGAGGAGTATAAAGTCACAGAAATGGTTAAGGAAATAAAATGTTCTTCTTTTAAATAAGGAAAAAATGTCTTGACAATTAGAACATTATAGTAGAAGTCCTGTAATATTACTTATTAACCCCTACCCTTTAAAAAATCAGCCTAGCTTCCCAGGCTCTGACAGGGAAATAACGTATTTGCACCAGACGCTCAGAGCAAAATCTAGCACTCATCAGTCAGGGCATCCTCTCACCAGGAAAGGTTTTAGTGAGATGATACTATTCCCTGAAGGATGCAAAAATTATTAGGTTCAATGTGTTATTAAATTCTGTATCCATATTATGTTATATACAATGTTCAAAGCATAAATATAAATAAAACATCAAACCTTTTAAGCTAGACATGGAAGTGTGATGTCCACATAAAGCCAAGGGAGTCAAGATAATTTATGATTGATTAAGGAATTATTTTATCACTTTACTGTGTATGTGTACACACACGCACACACACCACCCTATCCATTCTTTCATGGTCATGGCACTGTAGTAGTAGTATTTCCATGGATCTGTCAAGTTCATCATAGAGCAAATACCTTACAGAATCAGTGCCTTGTCAAAAAATTCTGTTCTGAAAGTATGACTAAGCCCAATGCAAATACATCTTTGATTATATAAATCAATTATCTTCTATTGTTTCTCCTTCCTCAGATTACCAATAGGTTTCCTTAAATGACCAAATTACCATTTTGTCATTTGATCTCAGTTTCTTCATGTATAAAAGAAAAGGGCTTGGACCATTCATTGACTGTTTAAATATCTTCTAGCACCCTAACATTTGCACACTTGTTACTTCACCAAATAAAGATTCCACACTATTGATTAATAATGAAAATGAAAAAAGTTTCCAATTTGTTGTCTTTGAAATGAGTCTGCTTTCTTCCTGAAACACCTGTGTAATAGAATGTTTCAAATTACTTAAGTTTAAACAAAATTTCAAATTATAAAATTATTTCATATAAATGGCCTTATATGATTATCTGTCCAAAGAAAGGCAAGCTTATATATAAAGATGAAATGAACACAAATGTTAACATTATGAGCCGAAGAATTGATGCTTTTGAACTGTGGTGTTGGAGAAGACTCTTGAGAGTCCCTTGTACCGCAAGGAGATCCAACCAGTCCATTCTAAGGGAGATCAACCCTGGGTGTTCATTGGAAGGACTGATGCTAAAGCTGAAACTGCAATACTTTGGCCACCTCATGCGATGAGTTGACTCACTGGAAAAGACTCTGATGCTGGGAAAAGTTGGGGGCGGGAGGAGAAGGGGACAACAGAGAATGAGATGGCTGGATGGTATCACCGACTCTGTGGACATGAGTTTGAGTGAACTCAGGGAGTTGGTGATGGACAGGGAGGCCTGGAGTGCTGTGATTCATGGGGTCGCGGAGAGTCGGACACGACTGAGCGACTGAACTGAACTGAACTGAATTGAACTGATAAATAGTATAAATAAATCTATTTTCCAATTATGTATTCCCAGTTAACATTACATTAGCTTCTTTACTTTTAAAGTAGAATTTTCCTAGATGTGAATTTTGAAGATTTTCCAATTTCTAAATAATTTTGTTTTCTTTTGTATTGGATTATAAGTGATGCATAATATTGTGTTGGTTTCAAGTATATAACATAACACTTTGATAGTTCTGTATATTGTGAACTGATCACCACAATAAATTTAGTTAACATCCATCATCAAACATAGTTACAATATTTTTTTCCTTGATGAGAACTGTTAAGATCTACTCTCATAGCAGCTATCAAACATATACTGTGGTATTAACTACAGTTGCCATTCTGTGCATTACATCTCCCATTACTTATTTTATAACTGGAAGTTAGTACCTTTTGATTCCTTCAGTCACTTGGCTCCCCCTACCCATCCTCTGCTCTGGCTACCACCTTTTTCATTTTTCAGATTCCATATTTAAGTGAGATCATACAGTACTCCTCTTTCTCTGTCTGATTTATTTATTTACTTAATACCTTCAAAATCCATCCATGTTGTCACAAATGGCAAGATTTCATTCTCTGTTATAGGTGAATATGTATGTGTTTGTGTGTGTGTATGCACATCACATGTTCTTTATCCATCCATCCATCAATGAACACTTAGATTGATTCCATATCTTAACTATTGTAAATTAACTGCAGGGAACACCATGGTGTATATGTTTTTTCAAGTCACAGGTTTCCATTTTCTCCACATCTTTGCCAGTACTTGTTTTCTTTTTTATAATGGTGGTTTAGTCTCTAAGTTGTGTCTGACACTTGCAAACGCATGGACTATAGCCTGCCAGGCTCCTCTGTCCATGGGATTCTTCGGGAAAGAATATTGGAGTGGGTTGCCATTTCCTTCTCTAGGGGATCTTCCCAACCCAGGAACTGAACCTCAGTCTCCTGCGTTGCAGGCAGATTCTTTACTGACTGAGCTATGAGGGAAGCTCCCCTTTTTTTAATGATAGCCATTCCAACAGGTATGAGGTAATATCTCATTGTTTTGATTTACATTTCACTAATCCTTAGTGATGTTGAGTATCTTTTCATGTATCTGTTGGCTCTCTGTGTGTCTTTTTTTTGGAAAACATCTTTTGAGATACTACGCCCATTTTTAATCATGTATTTGTTTGCTGTTGAGTTTTATGAATTCTTTACATGTTTTGGATATTAACTCCTTATCAGATTACTGATTTGCAAATATTTTCCTCCCATTTGCTAGGTTGCCATTTCATTTTATTGATGGTTTCCTTTGTTGTACAGAAGCTTTAGTTTCATACTGTCTCACTTGTTTATTTTGCTTTTGTTGCCTTTGCTTTTGGTATCAAATCCAAAAAATTATCAAGATTTATGTCAAGGAATTTACCACCTATGTTTTCTTCTAGAAGTTTTATAGTTTTAGGTCTTAGCGTTCAAGCGTTTAATCTATTTGGGTTTAGAGGTAGTGGTTCAGTTTCATTTCTTTCTTTTTTTCTTTTTTTTCATGTGTCTATCTAACTTCCCTAGCACTGTTTATTTTTCTTTCCCCATTGTATATTCTTGGCTCTATTGTCCTAAATAAATTACCCAGGTATTCATAAGCAGATTTATTTACATGGTCTTAGGCAGCTTCTTTTTGCTATTAAATGAACCATAGGAAACTGTTGATATTCAACTTCCCCTTTAAAATTCAATTTCCTATAGTCTAAGCTAATTCACTTATAGGTACATGGTCAATAATCCCAAAAAGCCAGTTTATGAGCATGTATATTCTCTTAATTTATGGGATATATGTATTTAACAAGGTTATGGAATATATACATGTTATACAATATATGTATGAACACAAACACATAAAATGTATATATAAATATCTAAAAGAACAAAATTAAATGAGCAACAACATTCACATTTTTTTTGAGCATAGAATTTACATACACATATGCTTTACTGCATTTTTTGGATATTTTGGATCTTCATATATTCTGTTTATGTGCATCCCTAATCCTGGGTTGGCAGTTTTAGAAGATGAGGACTATAATTAATACAGTACTTAACATTCCATAATTCACTGCTCTCTAAAGGTAATAGTGCTGAAATTTGGACCTATTTCGGATGAAGTATCAGCCCACCCAAATATAGTTTTAAAAATCAAGAAAGTAATTTGACTGTCTATAAATGTGTAAAAGGTAAAATCTTTAAAAGTTTATACTAAATGTTACATATTATAGCTATAAGGATTTCAATTGCTATTAAAATTGGGGGAAAATTCTCACAAAATTTATTATTTGGAAAGTGCATTTCCCCCCTGTGAATAACAGAAACAATCATGTGATTATTTCTGTCCATAAGAAAAGCATCTATTAATCATAAATCCATTTGGTTTGGGAGAAGGCAATGGCAAGCCACTCCAGTACTCTTGCCTGGAAAATCGCATGGACAGAGGAGCCTGGTGGGCTGCAGTCCATGGGGTCGCTACTAGTCAGACACGACTGAGCGACTTCACTTTCACTTTTCACTTTCACACATTGGAGAAGGAAATGGCAACCCACTCCAGTGTTCTTGCCTGGAGAATCCCAGGGACGATGGAGCCTGGTGGGCTGCCATCTACGGGGTCGCACAGAGTCGGACACGACTGAAGCGACTTAGCAGCAGCAGCAGCAGGAGAGAGATAGCAAAAACAACAGTCATGCACCTTGTATGGTGATTTTAAACATGCTCATATTGTCATATTTGAGTTTTATTATAGCCCTGTCAGGCAGGGAGGAATGCGTATTATCCCCCGTCAATGACTGGTATATTGTGCCAGGAAATATCATAGTCTGCTAGCATGTATCCCATATATATTATTGTGGAAAGACATTACTGCAAGTCTACTACTTATTTATTAATTCATATTATCTAATCTAAAAATATTGCTCTACTCTGAAGCCTAACTTTGAATCTAAAGGTATCAGGGAAGGGAGATGTACAACTGGAAAATAGAAGAGGATGCTAGATTTTGTGTTACAGGCAATTGAGAAAGAATGAAAAGCACTATGAAGCAGAAAAACAATACTAAGCATGTGTTTAGGAAGATCATTTTAGTAACCACTGGAGAATATAGTCATATAATGATCCTTCAAGAAACTGATGATAGTGTCCAGAAAAAAAAAAAAAAGTGGAAGCCTACACTACAAAGGATGGAAAGAATATCAAGCTCTAACAATAACTGTGAAGTAGATCGGATGCCTAACATGATTATGATAATCATATAATTTATCATCTACAACATCTTTAAGAGTGAAAGAAATTTCTATTAATAGTGGAAATGAAATGGCAGTTATGAATTGAAATTGTCCCAAACAAGAATGAATTGTCTTTCAAGGTATGCTGGAAAGAAGAATCAAAGAAGCCTGTGAGGACTATAATGAAGTACATGGAGATTAAAATTCTAAAGACTGGGAACTTGGAAGAAGTTAGTCGTAAGAACCATGTAATGAGTTTTGTTTTCCAGCCCCATGCATTAAATAAAAATATGCAAAAGTCAGTTTGAAATTTGGTCTGTTTGAATCTCTGGAGTTAGATGAACACTAGAAATAGACACTCAAGTTCCTGGCATACTGTGAATGTTTGCAGACTTTGAGGTAAATGACATCATTAGAGAAAATAGAAGAGAGGGAAGAAATGAAGGGTCTAATAAATAAAGTGCTGAGGAGAGTTTGGGTTCACAAAAGTCAAAAGAGGAAAAGAATTTGAAGACACTCAGAGAGGTAAACAGTGTCAAGTGTTAGAAAGTGTTGATACAGAACAGGTACTAAAAATGGGCCACTGGATTTGTCATTTAGTTGGTCAATAGTGACCTTTGCAAGAGCAGCTTCAGCAGAAGGACACAGAAGTCAGATTTTAACAGAATGGCAACAGATGGAGGAGTTGAATAGTACCCACTCGATAAAATAGTAACCTAACTTTGCTATGTACTCATTTCTATTGTAAGCGCTTTACATAGATAATCTCATGTAATTTTCATACTGTTCTGATGAAAAAGTCATTGCTTAAAATTACTGTCTGTAGGGAATTCCCTGGTGGTACAGTGTTTAGGACTATGCGCTTTCACTGCTAAGGGCCTGGGTTCAATCTTTAGTTGGGAAACTAATTCCACAAGCTGTACAGTGGAAAGAAAGTTATTGCTTGTTAAAAAAAAAAAAAAAAGGACCTGCATTCAAGCCATGAGACCATTTTAGAGCCTATTCTTTTAACCCCTGAGTGTTGGCTATTTTCTCATCCATTAAGAGTAACCAACATATAGCGGTTAAGAGACTGGACTCAAAATTCTCACTACTCCTTTTGAGTTATTAAAGAGTGATGGTCTGCTTCAAAAAGAGATTATTAAAATTCATGTCCCTCATTTCCTATGCACCCCTCAAAGTAGAAAAGCTATAGTTTTCTGCACCAACCTTCATCAATATAATTTACCATGTCAGATAGGTTGGCATTGAGAGGCATGATATATGGGACAGGTATGGAAAACAGGACCAACATGGCAGTGACTTCTGTGGAGAGAAGAAGGTCTTGAGTAATTTGTCATTGGTAGATATGAAAGGGGAAGAAAGAGAAACAATCTACTTGGAAGAGTGGAGCAGATTATGTTTCAAAGGGAAAGGGAGAGATTTTTCAGATTTCACTAGGTTAGGCCATGTTGCTGACAGTGTCCATGATTTGTGACTTTGAGCAGACATTTAATTTTTCAGTCTCAATTTTCTTGTTCATAAAATGAGAAGTTTGAGTTAAGTGATCTCTAATGTTTCTTCTAGTTATAATGTTTCTAAATAGTTTTGAATAGTTGCTTAGGCTTTTTCTTATTTTATCTGATGATACACTGTCAGTGTCTGTTAAAAACGCTGTAATGTGTATGTAAATGGCTGTATTATGGCCTTAAGGGAAACCACATGAAATTATTAATTAGGTAGTGTAATGGGTCCTCGCTTTGAGGTCTCACATGAGATGTTTTATTCAGTGATGCTGTAGATGTGTATTTCTATATTTAATAACCAGATATGTCACTAACACATTGTCTATTACAAAACAGTGCCACCCACTTTTAGAATATCTTTCTCCATAAAGTTAAAACTCATTCTCATATCTGATGCATTAAGCCTATGTATCATTCCTATCACTCATATTTTATTGATTTTCTTTTGAAGTGCTGTCAAGGGAAATTTACAGCAGCAACAGATTCATCGACCTTGTAATTATATGGCTTATAGCATTCTCTCCAAAACTGTTAATTATTTCCTACAAAAAGTAACTTGTTCTTTAAGTTTTGTTCTTTCAGTAAAACTCTGACACACATCTTATTTTTTGTGATCAAGATCAGTTTGTTTGTCCAACTGATTATGATGATCTTTGGGAGGCAGGGTAAGGTTACCCATTTTCATTCTTGGCAGGTCTGTGGCAGATGGTTTGACATTCATTCTGTGATTGCTTCCCTGACACATTCTCAGAGGATCAGTTCCTTGAATGATAGATGGGAAATGGACCACTCCCTTTGGCTCCTCTTTGTATTTCCTCTTTACAAAGAGGTATTCTGAACAAAAGAAATCTGGGTTTCTGGTCTAATGTTCTTGCCTGTTATATAGTGATTCAGTCTTCAAGCTAGAGGTAACACATCTTCATATATGGACACACCAGTCAGGGAATCTTAAAAATTTGGATAAAGATTAAAGCAAATGAGATTACTTGTTGGTTTGCCTATTGGAAACCAAAATTGTATTTCACTGTTGATTCTCATTTATCTTGTCATAACAACTTTGTTTGAACCCAAACTGAAGCCTCTGTTTGCAAATACAAGAGTTGTTGTTAATCATCGTGTCTGACTCTTTGAGATCCCATGGACTGCGGCACACCAGGCTTCCCTGTTCTTCACCATCTCCCGGAGTTTGCTCAAACTCATGTCCATGGAGTCAGTGATGCCATCCAAACATCTCATCCTGTTGTCCACCTCTCCTCCTGCCTTCAGTCTTTCCCAGCATAAGGGTCTTTTCCAGTGAGTCAGCTCTTTGCATCAGGTGGCCAAAGTATTGGCACTTCAGCATCAGTATCAGTCCTTGCAATGCACATTCAAGGTTGATATACTTTAGGATTGACTGGATTGATCTCCTTGGCGACCAAGGGATTCTCAAGAGTCTTTTCCAACACCACAGTTCAAAAGCATCAATTCTTCAGCACTCAGCCTTCTTTATGGTCCAACTCTCACATCCACACACAACTACTAGAAAAACCATAGCTTTGACAAGATGGACCTTTGTTGGCAAAGTAATGTTTCTGCTTTTTAATATGCTGCACAGATTTGTCATAGCTTTTCTTCCAACAAGCAAGCATCTTTTAATTTCATGGCTGTGGTTACTGTCTGCAGTGATTTTGGAGCCCAAGAAAATAGTCTGTCTCTGTTCCCGTTGTTTCCCCATCTATTTGCAATGAAGTGATGGGACCGGATGCTATGATCTTAGTTTTCTGAATGCTGAGTTTTAAGCCAGCTTTTTCAGTCTCCTCTTTCACCTTCATCAAGAGGCTCTTCAGTTCCTCTTCACTTTCTGCATAAGGGTGGTTTCTTCAGCATATCTGAGGTTATTGATATTTCTCCTGGCAGTCTTTCATCCAGCGTGGTATTTTGCATGATGTATTCTGCATGTAAGTTAAACAAGCACGGTGACAATATACAACCTTGGTGTACTCCTTTACCTATTTGGAACCAGTCCGTTGTTCCATGTCCAGTTCTAACTGTTGCTTCTTGACCTGCATGCAGGATTCTCAGGAGGCAATAATTAGGTATTCAAAAAAATTGCAATTCTGACTAAGTGATTTTCTCACTTGTATCACATGGCCATAATATGTCTCTTTGTTCCTCTTATCTCCTAGTGATAACATCAACAATAAAACCCAATCATCCTAAGTATATACATCAAATTAATTTGGAAGACTGCCATTTATAGTTCATATATATATATATGTATGTATATACACACACAATACTGAACATTTCAGTTCTTTGTATTCCTACCTGGGGCTTTAGTGAGAGAATGCTTTGTTGGGGTGAGGATGGGGAAATAGGACATTTGGGAGTTTTTGAATGAAAACAGTTACACTATTTCCAAGAAATATTATGTTTCACTTTATAATTGGACTAGGAATCACCAGCTATTGAAATTGTCCTGACTTGTACTGTTTATTAGACTGAAAGATAAATTCAGCATTATAGTGATAATAATATTAAATGTGCACAAAGATTTTGGTCCTATGTGAGCACAACCATAGGAACTATAGTATGATCTGTTGCTGTTGTTTTTAATAATTCATTAAGAACTGTGCTATTTTGTAAGAGTAGTGCTTTGTGGTGTCCTTGAAACATTCTTCCTCCTCCATTTCTGAACATAATGTGTTTCAGATCTTCACAACACAGCCATCTATCCATCATACTAGCATCCAATCCCAAAACAAACCCAGACTAAATGTATTGCTTTGCCAGTAGGGCAAATATGTACTGACAATTGGCTGCAAGCTCTACTCCATATTCTTTTCCAGGTTTGATTTCCTACAGTCTCTTCTCTCTCTCTTCAGGCCTCTAACACCTCCCTCCACCATTCCCCCTGTCCCAGGCCTGTATGTACCAATATATACATACTCTCCTACTTCACATTCTGAAATATGAAAAATAATCTGTAGTAATCATCTTCATCTTGCCATTGTGAAATCTACCAAACTATATTCATATTAAATCTATATTTTCTGCTTTCCTTCCTAATGCAAAAGTGTTCCTATTTTTATTAAAAGCTACTTTTACTGTGGATATGATCATCTTTTAATGAATATTTTTCTGCAGTTATTTTTTTCTGCCAGTAATATCTCTCTTTCTTTCAAAAGGATTATTCTAGCCATGCTCTACCAAGATTCTCCGTCTTTAAAAAAAAATCACTTTTAGAATATCTCCCGCCTTGCTCTTCTTTTCAGCAAAAATTGTTAAGCTATTTATGCTTCTATTGCCCCTTCCTCACTACACTGTCACATCATATTAAGATAGGCACCCATACTCTCTGTTGAAATTGATCATACTAAAAACATCAGCTATCAGCATATTGCAAAGTACAGTAGTCACTCCTCACCTTAGTAGGGCCTCATAGCTCATTCACTCTTTAAACACACATCTCTTGGCTTCCACCCCACCACACACACACCTAGTTCTCCTCATACCTGTTAGCTACTCTTTCTCAGTCTCATTTTCATATTTCTTCTCCTTTTCCTGGTCTCTCTAAATGGGTGCTCCCTTGGCTTACAGCTTGTTTACAATCATTTTCTAAATGATTTCCAGCTGTTGTTGCTGTTCAGTCGCTCAGTCATGTCCAACTCTTTGCCACCACATGGACTGCAGCTTGCCAGGCTTCTCTGTCCAGTCACTTGCTTATAAATTATCGTACGTTTCTGCAACTCACACTTTTATATCTCTGTCTCTGGATTTTCCATTCCTCCCTCCCCACTTCCCCTTCTTTCTTTCTTTCTTCTTTCCTTTATTTCCTTCTCTCTCTCTCTTTCTTTCTCTCGTTTTTGGTAGGAGTTATATAATTTTCTCTCCAACCATTTACCAGACATCTCCAGCTGAATGTAAAGTAGACACCACAAGCACTATATGGCCAGAAATAAAATATTTGATTCTCCTACACCTTCATCTCAATCCAGTCTTCTATCATCCCCATTCCAGTATTCAGCACTTCCATTTATCCAGTAGCTTAATACTGGATTTATCTTGAGATTTCTTACTCTTTCCCATCTAATCTAGCAGCAGGTTTGGTTGACTCTATCTCCAAAACAGGTTCTATGCTAATCTACCTCCCTCTATCTCTCCTATTACCATCCTAATCCATTCTTGTATTCTTATAATCCATTTCTCATGGAGAAACAAAAAATTTTCTAACAAACTCTAAATAAAAACACATCACTCCCTTACTTAAATGGTCCAATAGCATCTTGTTTCATTCACATAAATATCCCAATTCTTTTCTTGGTCAGAGGACTCTTTCTAACCTGAACTATACCTCAACCTCTAAGACTAGCTTCTACTACTGTCCTTCAGATACAAGAGAGACACAGAACCCTCACACATGACAAGTCCGGTCCTGTCTCAGGCCTTTTCTGCTTGCTAGTCCCTCTGGATGTTCTTACAAATTGGATCATGGCTGCATCCACTTACAATGACTTTGGCTCATTTTGACTAATACTACCTCACTTATTTTCTCATGACTTTGTCTTGTTTTCTTTTTGGGTCTCATTAATGTTGGAAATCAGATTGTGTATTTCTGTGTTTCCTTACTTCTTTTCTATACGCTTAACCTCAATTCCATGTAGGTAGCTCCATTGCCCATTGTCAGAATTCTGGCTCCCAACCATACTAATATATGCATAATTTGTTCCACCCTACAATACACTCAAAACAACTACTACTAACAACAATAATAATACCAAGTATAGTTCAAATTTTCTTTTTACATTTTCTCTTTAGAAGTTAGACTGCTAAAGGTGTCAGTCAAATTTTGTGTTCATAAGTTAGGAAAAAGGTTTTCCTTGTGGCTAAGCTCTGCATATAGTTGTGTTCATTTATTGACACTTCCATTCAAATTCAAGGTTCACCTTTCTTTCTTTTTTTATCAAATACTACTTCTAAATATGGAAAATATTTAAAAAAATATAAAAATCAAAAGTTATGCTCAAAAATATCTTGCTCCCAACCAAAGTGTAGTAGTTTGGAAATTATAATCAATATATTATTCAGTTCAATTCAGTCACTCAGTCGTGACCAACTCTTTGTGACCCCATGAATCACAGCACGCCAGGCCTCCCTGTCCATCACCAACTCCTGGAGTTCACTCAAACTCACGTCCATCGAGTTGGTGATGCCATCCAGCCATCTCATTCTCTGTCATCCCCTTCTCCTCCTGCCCCCAATCCCTCCCAGCATCAGAGTCTTTTCCAGTGAGTCAACTCTTCACATGAGGTGGCCAAAATATTGGAGTTTCAGCTTTAGCATCAGTCCTTCCAATGAACACCCAGGACTGATCTCCTTTAGAATGGACTGGTTGGATCTTCTTGCAGTCCAAGGGACTCTCAAGAGTCTTCTCCAACACCACAGTTCAAAAGCATCAATTCTTCAGCGATCAGCTTTCTTCACAGTCCAACTCTCACATCCATACATGACCACTGGAAAAACCATAGCCTTGACTAAACAGAACTTTGTTGGCAAAGAAATGTCTCTGCTTTTTAATATGCTATCTAGGTTGGTCATAACTTTCCTTCCAAGGAGTAAGCGTCTTTTAATTTCATGGCTGCAATCAGCATCTGCAGTGATTTTGGAGCCGAAAAATATAAAGTCTGATACTGTTTCCACTGTTTCCCCATCTGCTTCCCATTATGAATCTTTTATTAAGTGTTTTATTTAAAACTTACTGATTCTACTATTACTGGACTTTTAAGAATTTCTTGATTTCTTTCCCCTTTACAATTGTGCTAGTATCAACAAATATGTATTTTTTTAAAAAAAAATTCTGAAGTAGGTTGGTGCAAAAGTAATTGGAACTGGTGCAAAATAACTGGGTTGGTGCAAAATTCATTTCAGTTCGTGCAAAAAAAATTGCAGTTGGTGTTGCAAAAGTAATTGTAGTTGCATTGGTGAAAAAGTAATTGTTATTGGTTCAAATATAATTCAGGTTCAGAAGTAATTGTGGTTGACTTTTCCACCAATCTGTTTTGAACCTCAATATTTTTTTCCAACCACGATTGCTTTTTCACTAACTTAATATTTCTCTGACCTTTTGTTTTAATTGTGATACAGAACATGTTGCCATTATGAAGTTTTGCTACTATTGTTCAGTTCAGTTCAGTTACAGTCGCTCAGTCATGTCCGACTCTTTGCGACCCCATTAATCACAGCACGCCAGGCCTCCCTGTCCATCACCAACTCCCGGAGTTCACTCAAACTCATGTCCACAGAGTCGGTGATGCCATCCAGCCATCTCATTCTCTGTCGTCCCCTTCTCCTCCCGCCCCCAATCCCTCCCAGCATCAGAGTCTTTTCCAGTGAGTCAACTCGTCGCATGAGGTGGCCAAAGTATTGGAGTTTCAGCTTTAGCATCAGTCCCTCCAATGAACACCCAGGATTGATTTTACAATGGACTGGTTGGATCTCCTTGCAATACAAGGGACTCTCAAGAGTCTTCTCCAACACCACAGTTCAAAAGCATCAATTCTTCGGCAATCAGCTTTCTTCACAGTCCAACTCTCACATCCATACATGACCACGGGAAAAACCATTGCCTTGACTAGACGGACCTTTGTTGGCAAAGTAATGTCTCTGCTTTTTAATCTACTATCAAGGTTGGTCATAACTTTCCGTCCAAGGAGTAAGCGTCTTTTAATTTCCTGGCTGCAATCAGCATCTGCAGTGATTTTTGAGCCCAAAAAAATAAAGTCTGACACTGTTTCCACTGTTTTTCCATCTCTTTCCCATGAAGTGATGGGACCAGATGCCATGATCTTTGTTTTCTGAATGTTCAGCTTCAAGCCAACCTTTTCACTCTCCTCTTTCACTTTCATCAAGAGGCTTTTTAGTTCCTCTTCACTTTCTGCCATAGGGGTGGTGTCATCTGCATATCTGAGGTTATTGATATTTCTCCCAGCAATCTTGATTCCAGCTTGTGTTTCTTCCATCCCAGCGTTCCTCATGATGTACTCTGCATATAAGTTAAATAAGCAAGGTGACAATATACAGCCTTGACGTTCTCCTTTTCCTATTTGGGACCAGTCTGTTGTTCCATGTCCAGTTCTGACTGTTGCTTCCTGACCTGCATACAGGTTTCTCAAGAGGCAGGTCAGCTGGTCTGGTATTCCCATCTCTTTCAGAATTTTCCATAGTTTATTGTGATCCACACAGTCAAAGGCTTTGGCATAGTCAATGAAGCAGAAATAGATGTTTTTCTGGAACTCTCTTGCTTCCTCCATGATCCAGTGGATGTTGGCAATTTGATCTCTGGTTCCTCTGCTACTATTGTTACTCTGCATCAAATGTCAGCAATTATAGTTAGTAAATTAGAATTGCCTTGTAGTTCAGCTGGTTAAGAATCCACCTGCAATGAAGAGACCCTGGTTCATTTCCTGGTTTGGGAAGATCTGCTGGAGAAGGGATAGGCTACCCACTCCAGTATTCTTGGGCTTCTCTGGTGGCTTAGAGGGTAAAGAATCCATCTGCAATGCAGAAGTCCTGGGTTCAATCCCTGGGTTGGGAAGATCCCCTGGAGAAGGTACCCACTCCGTTATCCTGGCCTAAAGAATTCCATGGACCGAGGAGCCTAGCAGGCTACAGTCTATGGGGTCACAAAGAGTCGTACACGGCTGAGTGAAATTCACTTTCACTTTCTTTCACTAATTATTCTAGATAATAGACTTTCTCCCTGTATATGCACTTACCCTGAAGCAGATAATAAGTTCAAAGATTTGGACTTAGGTCCTTGTTTTCCCCTGTACTACCTGTGCATATGGGTAGCATTTAGCTGAGACTAAGGTAGATTAATAGTACCTGCTTTATGGAGTTTACTAACTATGGGGGTCTTCTTCTGACCAGGATGAAGTTTCCACACTTGATCTTAGCCAAAAGGCCTAGAAGCAATAGGATGAAGTTTCCAGAAGTGGCCCATTCTAATTTATCCATGGTCCTTTGGTGAAGTTTTTTTCAAACTCACTCTTGAGATATAATCTCTTTTCTCTGTCACATATTTTTTTGTTGTTGTTGGAGCGAAGATGTTTTAGCAGATATATTCTCCTCTCTACCTACCTCTCTTGCACCTATCCCGGGGGGCTGACTAAATGAGGTGGAAGAGAGATACCCCACAGTAGAGTTTCTGGATCATGAATGTGTAAATTTCTAATTTAGGTAGTTGTATCAAAATTGTATGTTTCCATTTGAAAGACTTTATATTATAACTTTGCTGGAAACTTATCCATGTGTTATGCAGAATAGTACAAGGGCTGTAGCAGAAATATCAAATATTCTGAGAAAGGGAGAGATGATTGTAATTCAAGTAGGAAGGATCAGTCAAAAGATGACACTAACAATAATCTTTCAAAAGTTTAGCAAAGACATGAGTTTGTGAATATTTCATTCAATTTAACAAATATGTGTCAGGAACTTCCAATATGCCTGCATCACATGAGATACTTCTGAGTATAGAAAAAATACTGAGAGAACACAGCATCTGCTTACAAAGGACTCATAAGCTATCCACATGACAGCTCACAGAGACTCTAGCATCATCTCTCATAGTCACTTGGAGAAGGCAATGGCACCCCACTCCAGTACTCTTGCCTGGAAAATCCCATGGACGGAGGAGCCTGGTAGGCTGCAGTCCATGGGGTCGCTAAGAGTCAGACATGACTGAGAGCCTTCACTTTCAATTTTCACTTTCATGCATTGGAGAAGGAAATGGCAACCCACTCCAATGTTCTTGCCTGGAGAATTCCAGGGACGGGGGAGCCTGCTGGGCTGCCGTTTATGGGGTCGCACAGAGTTGGACACAACTGAAGCGACTTAGCAGCAGCAGCAGCTCATAGTCACTATGCTACTCTAATTTATCTCACACACTGCAACCTGAATAATATTGCTAATGCAAAGTTTTCAATGTTTGATTCTTTTACTCTGAAACATTTAATGGCTTCCCATTTTCTTGACAAAGTCTAGAATAAATGTTTTTGTTGTTCATTCTTATAATTTTTTAAGTGTTCATTTATTTATTTATATGGCTGTGTCAGGTCTTAGTTGTGGCACGTGGGATCTTCCTTGTGTCATGTGAGATCCTTCTGTGTGGTGTACAGGCTCTCTAGTTTTGTAGTCTGTCTCCGAGTGCACAGGCTCAATAGTTGCTCTGCAGCATGTGAAATCTTAGTTTCCTGACCAAGGTTCCAACAATCATTCCGAGTTGCAGACTCTTAACCACTGGGGCACCCAGGGAGTCCCTCACCCATAATTTTTTTTTTTAATTTGAGTACGTCTCATTGAATAATTTAAATTTTATTTATAAAGTACATAAATGGATCACTGTCTTGATGGGCATTGTGAAATGTACAAAAATAAATAATGGAGAAAAATCAATAATGAGATCAACATGAAATAAGTCTATAAAAATATCTTGCCTACCATGATAGCATTCTACCATCATTAGCTAATATTTGAAGACAATATACGTATATACACACACCTGCATACAGGTAAAGCCATAATTAACAGTCTGTATACAATTTCTGTTGATGTTTAAATAGTTATATGTGATTGATAAAGACTCAGCCTAACAATATTAATAATTGCTACCCCAGTAGTTTCCACTGTCATTTTCTGGTTTACTTACACTTGCATTGTTTTTGTTGCTGTTGTTCAAACTTTAAGTCTTGTGCAACTTTTTGTGACCCCATGGACTGCAGCATACTGGGCCTCCCTGTCCTTCACTGTCTCCCAGAGTTTGCTGAAACTCACATCCATTGAGTTGGTGATGCTATCCAACCATCTCTGTTTTCCTTTCTCCTTCTGCTCTCAATCTTTCCCAGCATCAGGGTCTTTCCAGTGAGACAGCTCATCACATCAGGTGGCCAAAGTATTGGAGCTTCAGCTTTAGCATCAGTCCTTCCAGTGAATATTCAGGGTGATTTCTTTTAGGACTGACTTGTTTGATCTTGATCGCCTAGGGACTCTCAAGATTCTTCTCCAGCACCGCAATTCAAAAGCATCAATTCTTTGGCTCTCAGCATTCTTTATGGTCCAATTCTCACATCCTTACATGACAACTGGAAAAACCATAGCTTTCACTATCCAAAATCTTGTTGGAAAAGTAATGTCTCTGCTTTTTAATATGTTGTCTAGGTTTGTCATAGCTTTTCTTTCAAGGAGTAAGCATATTTCATTTTGTGGCTGCAGTCACCATCCACAATGATTTGGAAGCACAAGAAAATAAACTCTGTCACTGTTTCCACTTTTTCCCCATCTATTTTCCATGAAGTGATTGGACTGGATGACATGATCTTAGTTTTTTTAATGTTGAGTTTCAAGTCAACTTTTTCACTCTCGTCTTTTACTCTCATCAAGAGGTTCTTTAGTTCCTCTTCACTGTCTACTAATAGAGTGGTATCACTTGCATATCTTCAGTTCAGTTCAGTTCAGTTCAATCGCTCAGTCATGTCCGACTCTTTGCGACCCCATGAATTGCAGCACGCCAGGCCTCCCTGTCCATCACCAACTCCCAGAGTTCACTCAAACTCATGTCCATCAAGTCGGTGATACCATCCAGCCATCTCATCCTCTGTCGTCCCCTTCTCCTCCTGCCCCCAATCCCTCCCAGCATCAGGGTCTTTTCCAATGAGTCAACTCTTCACATGAGGTGTCCAAAGTATTGGAGTTTCAGTTTTAGCATCAGTCCTTCCAGTGAACACCCAGGATTGATCTCCTTTAGAATGGACTGGTTGGATCTCCTTGCAGTCCAAGGGACTCTCAAGAGTCTTCTCCAACACCACAGTTCAAGAGCATCAATTCTTCGGCAATCAGCTTTCTTCACAGTCCAGCTCTCACATCCATACATGACCACTGTAAAAACCATAGCCTTGACTAGACGGACCTTTTTTGGCAAAGTAATGTTTCTGCTTTTTAATATACTATCTAGGTTGGTCATAACTTTCCTTCCAAGGAGTAAGCATCTTTTAATTTCATGGATGCAATCAGCACCTGCAGTGATTTTGGAGCCCCTAAAAATAAAGTCTGACACTATTTACTGTTTCCCCATCTATTTCCCATGAAGTGATGGGACCAGATGCCATGATCTTTGTTTTCTGAATGTTGAGCTTTAAGCCAACTTTTTCACTCACCTCTTTCACTTTCATCAAGAGGCTTTTGAGTTCCTCTTCACTTTCTGCCATAAGGTTGATGTCATCTGCATATCTGAGGTTATTGATATTTCTCCTGGAAATTGATTCCAGTTAGTGCTTCTTCCAGCCCAGTGTTTCTCATGATGTACTCTGCATATTAGTTAAATAAGCAGGGTAATAATATATAGCCTTGAGACATTCCTTTCCCAATTTGGAACCAGGTCATTGTTCCATATCTGGTTCTAACTGTTGCTTCTTGATATACATACAGGTTTCTCTTTTAAAATTTTCTACAATTTGTTGTGATCTACATAGTCAAGGCTTTGGCATAGTCAATAAAGTAGAAGTAGATGTTTTTCTGGAATTCCATTGCTTTTTCTATGATTCAAAGTATGTTGGCTATTTGATCTCTGGTTTCTCTGCCTTTTCTAAATCCAACTTGTACATCTGGAAGTTCTCAGTTCATGCACTAATGCTTGAAGGATTTTGAGCATTACCTTGCTAGCATGTGAAATGAGTGCAATTGTGTGGTAGTTTGAACATTCTTTAGCATTGACTTTCTTTGGGAATGGAATGAAAACTGACCTTTTCCACTTCTGTAGCCACTGCTGAGTTTTCCAAATTTGCTGACACAATGAGTACAACACTTTAATAGCATCATCTTATAAGATTTTAAATAGCTCAGCTGGAATTCCATCACCTCCATTTAGCTTTGTTCGTAGTAATGCTTCTTAATGCTCACTTGATTTCATAGCCCCAGATGTTTATCTTCAACCCTCAGTTTCTTTGGTGGGATATTTTCATGTACTTGCTCATGTTGAGAGGTCTAATTTAATTAAAACTAAATATGGCAATCCCAAATTTCCTTCCCTATGTACATCTAAACTCTCAAACCATTCATACAGTCCTGAAAGTAAATAAATGAAGGAGCTTCCACTTATCACTTCATCTACCTTGCAAAATGACCACCCTGCTTTCTTCAGGGAATTGTGCCTCTGGTATATGACAAGTGACCATCCTCATAAATGGCTGCCCGAAGAAGTCAGTGTAAATCTGTGCAATAAATAAGAATAATGCCTAAAGAGTAAAATAGGTCTATTATTATCTTTCTACACCCAAAGCATCACCTTTCATAGTCTGTAAGGTGTGGGTCCTCCACTGTACCAGGAAATAAAGTCGCAAATCCCTTATCTGGCTTCCAACTTCTCTATGACATGGCTCTGATGTATCCATCTTAGTTCAGGCAGTACTTATTCGGAAGTGTTCCTCCTCTTCTCCTGCCCGGACCATCCTCTCCTCATCATCTGTGCTTTGATCCATGTTATACCTCTACTTGAATGCCATGTCAGCTGTGACGTGAGAGCACCGAGCATCTTTTAGTCACCTTTCATTGGCTCACAGCCAACACAGTAACTGCTGAGGAGTGCAGTCCTAACTGAGAACTCACTCTTGATCTCCCTGTATTAGCTGATAGCAAGATCTCCCTCATTTCAAGTCAGTGAGATTTTTTACCATGGCATCTTCTATCCTTTCCTCCCTTCATGAACAAAACAGCCTCAGTTACTAGGATATCTGTAAACTTTGTTTTCCCTTCTTTTCTCTGCATCTTACACTCTCCATTACACATTTGGCGAGTTTGCATAAGATAGAAATTATTTGGATAAGTAATTAGTTGATGAAGAAAAGCCTCTGGAATTCCATAAAAACTCACATTCATGCTAGCTTTTTCCCTATGTACTTTTTCGTGTAAATCACACTTTTTGGTGTGCCGTTTGTTTCTACTTAAAATATCTGCAGGTAGCTCATATAAAGACAGAATCTATTACTGTGATGTTATGGTATTTAGGCATTTTGATACTGAGATATTTTCCCAGTAATTAATGACTAACATAAAAATGACTTCAAAACCCCAAGTTATTTTTCAAGAACTGCCTGAAGTGAGGACTTCACATTGAAGTCAGTGTTACACCCTACTCAATGTTTTTCAAAAGGAAATCATTAAAATGTTTAATTTGTAAAGAGCATTTGAATTGTACTCTGTAAATCTATATTGTGAAGCCGATTCCTTGTTATAGCCTGAACCTCTTTAAGATCTGTATTTCTGAAACTATCTCTTTTTTTTTCTAGTTCTTCACTAGTACATTTTTATATATTTTTCCTTCTCCTGAAAATAATTCTTCCATCTAACTCATTTTTATTCCATGTTCTACCAATAGCAACCAATTTCCAAGGACCAAGAAAGATCCTTTCTTGTATAGAAGTTTAATGTCCAGCCCACCGGCGGGTTCATATGAAGTTGCAAGTATACAACTAATTATTGCATGAAAGTCTCAGGTTCCTCATTTTTATCCAGCAAGTTTTGTGTCGCCTTTAGGATTAACTGGTCTAGTGGAAAGATGACCCAGGAAAGCATGGACATATTTCATGCAGCACTATAACATTACAGTGATGATGCTCACTTATTAATAACAAATCCCTTTTAGCAAGAGTTTATCTTCATCAGCATAGAAATCCCTGAACTCTTCAGTTCCAGGCGCCAAAGTCTTAGTTGTCTTGAATTTGCAGTCCCAAGAAAAGGAATTTCTAAACATTTGTGACACTTGCACATAAGGCGACATAGGATTCAGGATTAGATACATACAGAAAGCTTCAAGATAACATCTAACATTGATAAGGTATGAATTTTTTTTCTTTGTAATTTGAGCTCAACTTCAAGTGTCAAATGATACAAACAAACTTATTTACAAAATATAAACAGATTCACAGACTTAGAATATAAATTCATGGTTACCAAAGGGAAAGATGGGGGGAGCAAATTAACCTATATTCACTACCATATATAAAATAGATAAGAAACAGAACCTACTATATAGCATAGGGAACTCTACCCAATAATCTATAATAACTTTTATGAGGAAAGAATCTGAAAAATAATAGATATATGTATATGATAACTAAATCACTTTGCTGTATACCTGAAACTAACACGGCATTTTAAATCAATGATACTCCAATATAAAATTTAAAATATTTTAAAAATAGAAGTATAGTCAAAGTTCTAATGAACGAAAAGCATTCTCACTCATATAAGAGATAGATCTTTGTGAATATTCAACTCGAGGCAAAGCTGGTCTTTCTGTGGCACCCTTTATTTCAGGGTAGCTAACTTTAATGTTGAGAACATTATTATAATTATCTCAGTAGCATCAGATTTCTGTCAGCGAAATTTCACACAGCAGTTTCTGTTTCACCCTCCCTGTGTGAGAAAGCAAGAGAAAAGGCCAGACTTTCCTGTATCAGACAAGGTTTCTAGAGAAATGATTGAGCCTCATGCCTTTTTCTCCTGCAGTATTATGACATCATGTTATCCTTAATTTAACAGATTCATGGTGTTAGCTCCACGTAATGATGACTATGTCTATACTTTAAAAATGTGTGCTGGCATGCATGTTTAACTTCCCATAATCTAAACATTTATAGATCTTAATGCAACATTTAAGACTTCATATCATATTGATTAGGTAAATGAGACTGGGCATGTAAACATTAGTAGGAAGCACTGAAATCACACTCAGTTTTATTGTTTAGAGATAAACTCTCATTTACCTCATAACACAATTTTTAAAATCTCCTAGGTTCAGTGTCTGGTTGGGTTTTCTCAGATTTATGTATTCTCTTCCTCTTGATTTCTTAGTTTTCTTCCAGTTTTTGTATAGTTACCTTTTACTCCATGATATAAACATTTAACAGATGAATGGCTATTTATGCATTGTTTTCATCACTGCTTATTTCTGGCTTGCTATATATTTATATGTTTGTTTTTCCTATGTATTTTAGGACACAATTTTATTAAAATTTTCGATCATTATGTTTTTGCCTCATATGTGAAATTTAAACAATAGGATTTTATTATTGGAGTATAATTGCATTACAATTTTATGTTAGGTTCTGCTGTACAACAAAGTGAATCAGCTATATTGGTACATATATCCCCTCCCTCCTGAACCTCCCTTCCACACCCCCTCAACCTACCCCTCTTGGTCATTAGAGTACCTAGCTAAGCTCCCTGTGTTATACAGCAGCTTCACACTGGCTATTTTATATATGGTAGTGTATATAGAAAATCCCATGGATGGAGCAGCCTGGTGGGCTGCAGTCCGTGGGGTCGATAAGGGTCGGACGCGACTGAGCGACTTCGCTTTCACTTTTCACTTTCACACATTGGAGAAGGAAATGGCAACCCACTCCAGTGTTCTTGCCTGGCGAATCCCAGGGATGGGGGATCCTGGTGGGCTTCCGTCTATGGGGTCACAGAGAGTCGGACACAACTGAAGTGACTTAGCAGCAGCAGCAGCAGTGTATATATGTCAGTCCTACTCTCCCAATTCATCTCACCCTCCCCTGCCCCCTTACATCCACATGTCCATTCTCTACATCTGCAACTCTTTTCCTTCCCTGCAAACAAGTTCATCTGTACCATTTTTATAGATTCCATACATATGCGTTAATATATAATATTTAAACAGTAGGATTGTAAACTTAGAAGAAAAAATTTGACAAAACTAAGAATAAAACATTGAAACTGATAATTAGTTATAGAAAGTATAAATGAAAAGATATAAGTATGAAATATTTTCTTTAACTCTGGAATATTATTAAATTTTAAGTTAACACACCAATATTTTCTCTTAGGCAGTTGATTGCTCTCAATACCATGTTTTTAAATGGCTAATATGTTTTGATGCACTGCATATGTGATATATCCAGCCCATCTGTTAAGAAAAATAAGTCAAACTATATCTAAACTAAACCACTAGTCCTCAAAATAAACAGCTAACTAAATAAATAAGGCATATGGCACAAACTGTTACTTTGGTGTATTGTTTAATCTTTGAAATAAAAGAGTAATAGCTAAGCATTTACACTGGATTTAACAGAATACCAAGCTACTCACAGTTAAAGGAACAGTTATCAGACCTGCCCAGTTATTTATACTGGCAACTCATATAATGAAACTTAACAAGTGAAAGAAGCAGAAATTATTGGCATGAAAACCAAGTGAAAATGGGTTAACTAATTATATGAGTTTTGAAAGGGACTTGAAAACTCTCATGCCTACTTTTCTTATGGAGGTTTGCTACAGGTTAATATACTAAAAAATGTTTCTTCATGGGGATGGTTTGGCCAAGGAAGAGACAGGAAAACAAATGTGGCTTCATTCCGGCTCCTAAAGAAAAGCAGGACTGAAAGGAACAAAGAGATGAAAGCAAGTGTCATGCGTGTTTATAATATTCCATCCTTAAAGAATAACAATAAAACTGAACCTCTAGGTCCATTTTCCCTGTTGTTCAGTCAATCAGTCATGTCCGACTCCTTGCGACCCCATGGATTGCAGCACGCCAGGCTTCCCTATCCATCACTGTCTCCGGGAGCTCGCTCAAACTCATGTACATTGAGTCGGTGATGCCACAACCATCTCGTCCTCCATTTTCCATTTTTTTTCCTTAGTTTCTAATGTTCAAAGTCATTTACTGGATTTCAATTATTTTTAAAATGTTGATAAAATAATTTATTCTCATATTTTTAAACATGGAAAATCATATGGGACTCTTTTCTCACCCTATGGTCAACATTTCAGGATTAAAAATGTAACAGTAAAAATAATAATTAATAAACATTTTAAAATACTTACATCTCCCCAATAAAATAAAATCAGTACAAAAGCTCTGTGCAGCCTGTGAAGTAGTCAAAATGACATTTCATAGTACAGTATTGATCTTGAATAGTTTGATTTAAAAGGAAATCTTGGAAGGCAATTAACCTATATATAAAGATGTGTATAATAGAAAACTCTTTTAAAATTGCTAATAGGTAATTCTTTTTTTCCCTCCAGCATCCCACTGAGAACTCCCCTTTCTTAAAATATATGTTCACTTTAACAACAACTCTTTCAACAGTCCTTGATGACTGCTGTTACAAGAGTCCTCCTAAGAGTTGCTTCTCTGTTCCATTTCTTAGGATGTAGGTTCTGTGTAAGGGAAAAACAGCTGAAATACCAAGGCCTACTGGAAGATGCCAGCATCTAGATACTAGTCTCATCATCTGTGTACTTTCTCAACTGAAAGTTGATTACAATGAATTGAGAATAGAGGGAATATAATAAGAACAGAAATTAGATGTTGTTTTAGGGAAACAGATATTGTATATCAAGAAAGACCAGTTATTGATACAAAAACATAAGGACATGAAATGAGACTGTGATATAACTTGGTTCAGCAGCCATATGTTGAAGATAAAATGTGGGGAAGTACCAGCCTTATTAAGAATCATGCTCTCAGCTTAACTGTCAGTAGCATCTGGCCTAGAAACATTAGGTCCCTCCTTATAGCCCAAGTTGCAGTCAGTGTTACCAAACTATTTCACAAGAAAATTGTTTAATTACTTAGCAGTACCTATAACTCTGCTCTCCATCCTGCATTTGAGACTTTTGAAAATCTGATCATGCCACTACTTTCACAACTGATGTCCCAAATTCTTGGCTAGACAAGTTTATCTTAACCAAATGAGTCTGACTTTTCCTTAAGTATATCTTTATCACTATTTCTGTGTTTAGTAATTCTTCTTGCCTGGTGTCTTCAATTCTAAGCGGTATAGTAAGTTTATTGTTACTAAGTGCATATTTCTTACAAATAGTACTGGTGTTGTTTATATGTGTTTCTGTCATTAGATAAGACGGAAGTGGTTGGCAAAAAGTACCTTAAATCTTGTTCACCTGTTCAGTTTGCTTGGAGATAATCTCTTCATCCATTCTCCAAGCAAATTGAACAGGTGAACAAGATTTAAGGTACTTTTTGCCAACCACTTTTGTCTTAACTTATCTAATGACAGAAACACATATGAAACATGTATATTATCATATGTGAAACGAATTGCCAGTTCAGGGTCGATGCATGTTACAGGATGCTCGGGGCTGGTGTGTGGGGATGACCCAGAGGGAGGATAAGGGGAGGAGGGAGGTAGGAGGGGAGTTCAGGAGGGGTAACTCATGTACACCCGGGCAGATTCATGTCAATGTATGGCAAAACCAACCAATATAATATTGTAAAATAATTAGCCTCCAATAAAAATAAAAATTTAAAAAAATAATAAAGATAAGTTTGAAAGGAAACAAACTCATTCTTACTGAGTGTAAATTCTACCCATCACATATTTTTATTTTAACATAAAACAAATAGATGGATTTGAATTATGGAAATTGTTGTTGTCGTTCAGTCACTCAGTTGTGTCTGACTCTTAGTGACCCTGTGGACGGCAGCACGCCAGGCTTCCCTGCCCCTTCCCATCTCCCGTAGCTTGCTCAAACTCATGTCCAATGAGCTGGTGAAAACATCCAACCATCTCATCCTCTGTCATCCCCTTCTCAATAAAACACATGAAAGAAAGAATTTAAAAGGAAAAAGATAAGCTTCTGAAAACAAGTATTATGGGTACCTAGTCATAGTACTGGCCTTTGGTTAACCCTTCATTAATAACTACACGAAGTAATGTTATAAACAATGGAAAGGTTTAGGAAATGAAAGGACTTTGTAATTTTTACGTAGTTTAATAGGTTGAGTGTCTCAATAAGAATGAAGATTAAAAGATTTTTTAGAATATTTTAACAAGTACAACAAAGTATTAAAAGTCACACCTTTGGTTGTTTAACCTTAAGATAGTAAAGCTACCTGGATTGAAAATGATGTACAATTTCGATCCTGGCTACCAAAGCAAAGAGAACCTGCCAGACCTTCTGATGTCACCTGGCCTCTAACTTCTGTGAAAATTCATTGTGCTCATGCCTAAACGTGGTCTAGAATGTAAAGTATACTTGTCATGCATGCCAGAGAAAGCTCTTGATTCTTTCATATTTATTTTAAACCTCAAATACAAACCAGGTACAATCTCATAGTTTCACATTTTCCTGTGGTCATTTGTGTAAATGTAGAAATTTCATTCTTTCTAAATAAATTCATAATACTCTATCATCCAGCCAAACTGAAGAGAAGCATCTCAGATGTTCATCAGTTTTCATTTCTGGGCCCTTTATTGATTCTGTGAGTTTTTCCATGCCCATCTGTTTCTTCACACTCAGACACACTCACAATGAGTGAAAAATGTTAACTTACTGGACACGTGCCTGTGTGTGGCCCTCTACTCAAAGCACAGTCAGAGCTTTCAAGATATTCTGATGCTTGTTTTATACCGATAGATACTTTTCAAACTTTATCTAAACTTCTAATCTAACAAATTTTTTTCATACTAGTCTCCGGCATACTACTTGATGTGGAGTGAAACAGGATTTGGGAAAGAGAAGACTTGGCCTAAAGTTCTGGTTCTGTCATTCCCTTGTTGTGTAATATTGGGCAGTTAGCTTCTCCCAGCTCTGGTTTCCTAATCTGCAAATTTTCAATACTGTTAGTACTAAAGGACTAAAGAGCTATTCCACTTGACCCTCTACAGATATCAGCGCCTCCACTTCTTCCAGTGGTATTCTCAGTATACCTGACTAAGTTTCCTCTTGGAAACTTTTTTTTTTCCTGGTAGCCCAAAGCTGAATTTTAGCCCTGGGGATGCCTAAGAAGAATATAATTTCTCTGAAGGGAATAGACTATGTCATTATTTTCAAGGCTGGTGGTGGTGGTTTAGTCGCTAAGTCATGTCCAACTCTTGTGACCCCATGAACTATGGCCCTCCAGGTTCTTCTGTCCATGGGATTCTCCAGGCAAGATACTGGAGTGGGTTGTCATTTCCTTCTCCAGGGGAACTTCCCAATCCAGGAATCAAAACCAGGTCTCCTGCATTGCAGGAGAGTTATTTACCAACTGAGCTACAAGGGAACCATTTTCAAGGCCACTGGCTGGTAATTATGTCAATTCTGAGCCCTAGAATTGAAGCATGGGTATTTCCATTACTGTGCCATCATTCAAGAACCAGCTTGGATGTGTACTCCTCTAGCCAATAGATAATAACCATCCCATTGCAGATTAAGGAATACTAGTTTTAATCCATCCTGTTGGACTGCCAACCATTCTGATGCTTGGAGTCTATTCCACAGTAGTCTCAGTACTTCTGGCACCAAATTATTGCCTTTACTAACCTCCCCAGACCTATCTATCTTGTTCTCATCATACTAGTGAGTTAACAAGTTGAATGAGCCCTATCAACCCACGGGATATCATGAAGCTCCCTTGATCTGCCAACTAAGAGTTACCCTTCCCATACCTAAATTATAGTTCATGTCCAATTTATGTCACTTAATTTATCCTCTTTGATAATGTATTTGTTGATATCTGAATTTTCATAGTAGATTTGAAGACCACAAACTTTGTCTTCCTGCGATGTTTAGGACTATGTATTGAATATAGCCAGTAATGAATGAATAAATATTGAATAAATTAATCAAAGAATGTGAAAACATAAAAATTATATTAAAAACACTCTTAAATATGTATCTCGTCTGTAATAACAAGGAATCATGAAGCTTAAATTCACTGCCTAAAGCCAACCTTCTGGTATAATTTATTTTTCCTAGCTGCATATGACCTTAAAATGATAGTCCTCTGAAAGCTATTTGAGAAGATGACAGATTCTTTCCAAGGATTAAATTTAAATCATTTTTGACTATCAAAGACACTTGTAAAAAAAATAGGTTTTATATATATATATATATATATATATACACTAGTGTTTAGTCACTCAGTCGTGTCCAAATCTTTGCAACCCCATGGACTGTAGCCGTTTCCCTTTTCCAGGGGATTCTCCAGGCAAGAATACTGGAGAGGGTATCCATTCCTTTCTCCAGGGGATCTTCCCAACCCCAGGCAGGCAGATTCTTTATCACCTCTGAATCCCAGATTAGACATACTGCCTATTAATATGAATATGTAAAACTGGAATACATACCCAACCATTATTCTGATGAAGAGTGATTTTAATTAGCTTCTAAAGTATCAACAATTTAAGGAAATAATTAAAAATCATGAGTTTGAGATGCTGCGTAAGACTAAATACTGAAATTAAACAGTGATATAGTGATACCATTTAAGTAATTTGCAGGTTATCAAAGCTTGCATATGTAAGGATAACTATATGACAACTAATCATCTTGTTTGGCTACTTAAAATATTTTATGGTTCATCATACTATCCAAATAATTTGATGAAAATAATTTATATTTTAATGCTGTCTCTCCAAAAATAAAGTTAAATTCAAATATCACAGTTTTCTTCTTTATAAAAATTAATTATTTTCATTGGTCAATGTCATTAAATACTCAGAAATAGGCTTTCTCTTTCTAAAGAGAGTACTGGATTTTAAAACAGGTACTCATCACTGTTTTTAACATTCTCATGCAAAAGAATGTATAAGCTGTAAAAATATTTATTTTGTTTTATTTTTTATCCATGTGTCTGTGAAATGTTCAGAATCTTAACTAGACTCTCATTTATATATTTGTAACATATTTGTTACATATTTGTAACTCTCTTTGAAATTGGATGATAAATTAAATTCAGCTGAAACATCAGACACACTGAAGGAATAAGCTTTGAATTTTACCACTAAGAGGTTCCATGACAAATACTTTTTCTTTTGTTCCACTTTGTAAAAAGCTTTCTCTAGTCCCATCACTTTTTAATGTAGTTCTTCAACAGTTAACTGAAACTTGCTCTTCCTTTTCATATAAACTTGTGATATATTTACTAAATATAAAATAAGAATGATGATCCTATTAAATATAGTCAATATGAGATAAAAAGCCAATTAAAAACCCAGATGGAAGTAATCCACAAGAGAAAATAGCATAAATGGGTAAAGGTAATCAGCTGATTGGTTTATAGATCTAAAGATCCCCAGAGGATGTTTTAAATCTACACATTGTGGCCCAGAATGCTGAATTTTGCATTTGGGAGGTCTGATTCAACTAAAAGATCCTTAAAAGGCTATACTCCCTCTTGGCTTTATATCCAAGGAAGACACAAAATAGGTTAGTTCCATCAGAGTCTGGAATAAATTGCACAGAGTAAATTCTCTTCAGATCTTCCTCAAATAAGCTGGCACCTACCCCATTATAAATACTGAATATCTGCTACAAAGTTATAATTTGAGGGAAATGGCAGAATTTCAGTGGCTCAATATTTGACAGTGTATTATTGTTCTCTGTAGAATTGCAGTCATTCTATAGACTGCAGAATAATATAACTCCCCTGACTAGCTATGCTTGCAAATTATGACAGTAGAGAAATATTTGTGGTTTGTTACTCTCCTTCTCTTTTAGCTGGTCAGAATTAATGATGCAATTTTTTCCAGTGTTGTAAAAGATATAATCCTTAAATCATCTGCTACGTATATTCTGGGTCAGAAGACAAAAAATATAGAGTAGACTGGAGACCTAGTCAAGAGACACATAGCTCACATAGGACCAAAACAATATTTCATAATTTAACAATGAAATGTAATACTTCAAGCATAAAGCAATTTGAAGCAGACATCATTGGTTTTGCTTTTTGCTAGTTACAAATATTGAACAATTTGTTGCTGTTCAGTCATTCATTCATGTCTAGTATTTTGTGACCCCACTGAACAATTATTTGTTTGTTTTTTTAATAAAGATGAAGGAGTTAAGATTTACTTGTCTCCTTAAAAAATTAAATTTAGTATTAAATATAACTTCAGCCTCTGTTTTAGTCTGTTTAGGATGCTATAACAAAACACACTGGATGGCTTAAACAACAAATATTTATTTTCTCATAGTTCTGGATGCTGGAAGGCCCGTGATCAAGGTGCTGGCAAAGTTGATTTCTTGTAATAACTCTCTTCCTGACTTGTTGATGAGTACATTTCTATTGTGTATTTCTATTAGGATTTCCCTGGTGGCTCAGATTGGAGCTTCAGCATCAGTCCTTCCAGTGAATATTCAGGGTTGATTTCCTTTAGGATTGACTGGTTTGTTCTCCTTGCAGTCCAAGGGACTCTAAAGAGTCTTCTCCAACACCACAGTTCAAAAGCATCAGTTCTTCAGTGCTCAGCTTTCTTTATGGTCCAACTCTCACATCCATACATGACTACTGGAAAAACCATAGCTTTGACTAGATGGACATTTGTTGGCAAAGTAATGTCTCTGCTTTTTAATATGCAGTCTAGATTGTTCATAGCTTTTCTTCCAAGGAGCAAGTGTCTTAATATCATGGCTGCAGTCACCATCTGCAATGATTCTTAATCATCAGTGTTTAAGAATTAGCTTTTACACCTCATTTTCTTTCAAAAATCAACATTTTTTGTTTATATGTGTGCACTTATATTTCGGTATTTACCTTTATATAGATTCAAATTTTTCTGTTAGATTTACATTTACTGTGAATAATGGCTTTTCTTATCTATTCTCTTTTCTCTTTTGCATCACTTTCCATCTTCTACATAAATGGAATATATCTATGTATTAGCTACTTTAATTTCTTTTACATGTCTCCAAAGGCTATGTTGGCTTATATTCATTTGAAACTATAAATTCTCTCCTTCTAAGAATAGATATTAAAATCTGTTTCCAGAAGACATATCTTACAGGTTGGTTAAATATTTATTTCCATTGAATATAAATTGCATCATTCTTTTGGATAAATAAGGAAGATGATAATTTTTACAGTACATAGGAAAGACTTGGATATCAACCCCAGGGTTGTGGGTGTATGACCTTGGACTGGTCTTTGAGTCTACTAGTTTCTGTTTCCATAGCAGTCAAACATGAAAGTGAAAGTTGCTAAGTTGTGTCAAACTCTTTGCAATCGCCATGGAAAAGTCCATGGAATTCTCCATGCCAGAATACTGGAGTGGGGATCTGTTTACTTCAGGGGATCTTCCAAACCCAGTGAACAAACCCAGGTTTCTCACATTGCGGCAGATTCTTTACCAGCTAAGCCACCAGGGAAGCCCAAGAATACTGGAGTGGGTAGCCTATTCCTTCTCCAGGGGATCTTCCTGACCAAGTAATCTAACCGGGGTCTCCTTTATTGAAGGCAGATTTTCTACCACCTGAGCTACTAGGGAAGCTCATAGACAAATATGAAAGTTATATAATAATGGTCCTACCCATTCTTAGGTTTGTAGAAAGAATAAAATGAGACAATATGTGTATGTAGCATGTCACACAAAAACAGGCTATTATTCAGAGAAGCAATTAAGCATAAGAAGAGGTTTCATAATTTCGTTTTCTTTTCTTCAATAGAAATATAAACATGGAAAATACAGACTTTTATGTGATCAAAAAATTAATCATGGCAAGACTGGCTTTCACTTTTATCAGGTCTTAAAATTTTCCTCTTGTATTTTTAACTTATATCTTACCTATATTTACCTAATTTTAAGATTTAGCAGCTATATGCAAAATGTTTTAAACTATCAATTTAATCAGTTATTTTTGGTAAAGATTTCAGTTTTACTCACAGCTAAAGCTGAAACTGCAATACTTTGGCCACCTCATGCGACGAGTTGACTCACTGGAAAAGACTCTGATGCTGGGAAAGGTTGGGGGCGGGAGGAGAAGGGGACGACAGAGAATGAGATGGCTGGATGGCATCACCGACTCTGTGGACATGAGCTTGAGTGTACTCCGGGAGTTGGTGATGGACAGGGAGGCCTGGCGTGCTGTGATTCATGGGGTCGCGGAGAGTCGGACACGACTGAGCGACTGAACTGAACTGAACTGAAGAATTGTAAGCGACATAGTTTTTTGTCTTCCGTGGCTCGTACAATAGCATACTCCGTTCCGTTCAGTCGCTCAGTCGTGTCCGACTCTTTGCGACCCGGTGAACTGTAGCCTACCCGGCTTCTCCGTCCATGGGATTCTCCAGGAAAGAATACTGGAGTGGGTTGCCATTTCCTTCTCCAGGGGATCTTCCCGACCCAGGGATCGAACCCAGGTCTCCCACATTGGAGGCAGACGCTTTAACCTCTTAGAAATAAATTAGAAATCTGCAGTCATTTAAGACCCACCCTCACCATTTAAAAAAAAAAAAACAAAAAACTCTTTAAAATTTTCAAGAAGTAAGGGACAATGATGGAGAAGGCAATGGCAAGCCACTCCAGTACTATTGCCTAGAAAATCCCATGGATGGAGGAGCCTGGTAGGCTGCAGTCCGTGGGGTCGCTAAGGGTCGGACACGACTGAGCGACTTCACTTTCACTTTTCACTTTCCACTTTCACACATTGGAGAAGGAAATGGCAACCCACTCCAGTGTTCTTGCCTGGAGAATCCCAGAGATGGGGGAGCCTGGTGGGCTTCCATCTATGGGGTCACACAGAGTCGGACATGACTGAACTGATGCAGCAGCAAGGGACAATGAAAATAGTCATGTGTTGTTTAAACAAAACCTAACATTTTAATACGGCGAAGGCAATGGCAAGCCACTCCAGTCCTCTTGCCTAGAAAACCCCATGGATGGAGGAGCCTGGTGGGCTGCAGTCCGTGGGGTCGCTAAGGGTCGGACACGATGGAGCGACTTCACTTTCACACATTGGAGAAGGAAATGGCAACCCACTCTAGTGTTCTTGCTTGGAGAATCCCAGTGACGGGGGAACCTGGTGGGCTTCCGTCTATGGGGTCACACAGAGTCGGACAAGACTGAAGTGACTTAGCAGCAGCAGCAGCAACATTTTAATAAAATTTTCTGAGAAGTCTACTCACTGACCCACAGATGGCACAAAAATGTACAAATAGGAAACAGGCTGTTCTTGTTGTTCAGTTCAGTTCAGTCGCTCACTCGTGTCTGACTCTCCGCGACCCCATGAATCACAGCACGCCAGGCCTCCCTGTCCATCACAAACTCCCGGAGTTCACTCAAACTCATGTCCATCGAGTCGGTGATGCCATCCAGCCATCTCATTCTCTGTCGTCCCCTTCTCCTGCGCCCAATCCTTCCCAGCATCAAGTCTTTTCCAATGAGTCAACTCATCACATGAGGTGGGCAAAGTATTGGAGTTTCAGCTTTAGCATCAGTCCTTCCAATGAACACCCAGGATTGATCTCCTTTAGAATGGACTGCTTGGATCTCCTTGCAGTCCAAGGGACTCTCAAGAGTCTTCTCCAGCACCACAGTTCAAAAGCATCAATTCTTTGGCGATCAGCTTTCTTCACAGTCCAACTCTCACATCCATACATGACCACGGGAAAAACCATAGCCTTGACTAGACGGACCTTGGCTGGCAAAGTCATGTCTCTGCTTTTTAATATACTATCTAGGTTGGTCATAACTTTCCTTCCAAGGAGTAAGCATCTTTTAATTTCATAGCTGCAATCAGCATCTGCAGTGATTTTGGAGCCCCCAAAAATAAAGTCTGATACTGTTTCCACTGTTTCCCCATCTATTTCCCATGAAGTGATGGGACCAGATGCCATGATCTTTGTTTTCTGAATGTTGAACTTCAAGCCAACATTTTGGCTTTTCACTCTCCTCTTTCACTTTCATCAAGAGGCTTTTGAGTTCCTCTTCACTTTCTGCCATAAGGGTGGTGTCATCTGCATTTCTGAGGTTATTGATATTTCTCCCAGCAATCTTGATTCCAGCTTGTGCTTCTTCCAGCCCAGCGTTCCTCATGATGTACTCTGCATATAAGTTAAATAAGCAAGGTGACAATATACAGCCTTGACGTTCTCCTTTTCCTATTTGGAACCAGTCTGTTGTTCCATGTCCAGTTCTGACTGTTGCTTCCTGACCTGCATACAGGTTTCTCAAGAAGCAGGTCAGGCGGTCTGGTATTCCCATCTCTTTCAGAATTTTCCATAGTTTATTGTGATCCACACAGTCAAAGGCTTTGGCATAGCCAATCAAGCAGAAATAGATGTTTGTCTGGAACACTCTTCCTTTCTCCATGATCCAGCGGATGTTGGCAATTTGATCTTTGGTGCCTCTGCCTTTTCTAAAACCTGCTTGAACATCTGGGAGTTCTCAATTCACATATTGCTGAAGCCTGGCTTGGAGAATTTTGAGCATGACTCTACTAGCGTGTGAGATGAGTGCAATTGTGTGGTAGTTTGTGCATTCTTTGGCATTGCCTTTCTTTGGGATTGGAATGAAAACTGACCTTTTCCAGTAGGATTAGCTAAATTACCTTTGTGAGAATTTTATGAGGTCAGAGAAAGAAAAGTCAGGAAAGGAAGGAAGCCACTTCTGATTACTTCTCTGTGGATTTTTGGTAGTTCCAGATCCAGGCACCTTCTCAGTATCAAAATATATTGAGAATTTACTCAGGCTGGAAGCTTAGTATTCACTGAGTACTATGAGCTGACTTTTCTCAAAAAGTGTAAGGGAAGTTGGTTGTGTAAGCGGGCCAAAGTGACTTCACACATAGAACTTATTTGGGTTTGTCCATATTGTATTTTTTCTACATGCAGAATTTAGATTTTTATGTGACTAAGGATTTGAAGATTTTCTATAGTTGCTGCATTTTAAAGCTGAGAGAAGAAAGGAAAATTAAAAAAGACAGTGTCTTCCTGAATTAAGTTTTGTAGATCTCTTGTGTTTTTATATTAACCAAGTGATTGATTTAAGGCAAGTTAATTTTGATGATGCACTCACAAAACAAGATTTTTTAATGTGTTTCCCCACTACTTATTTTGCCCCTTAAGTTGTGAAAGCATGCTTGTTTCTTCTGTGACTGCCATGATATTAACTCACAGGATGTTTGAAAGCATTAGTTATGCAAAATCAGTGTGTTCTTGCAAAGTATTATAAATTAAACATCTAGTAGTCAAATTAGCAGAGAAAGCAATGGCACCCCACTCCAGCACTCTTGCCTGGAAAATCCCATGAACAGAGGAGCCTGGTGGGCTGCAGTCCATAGGGTCACAAAGAGTCAGACACGACTGAGCGACTTAACTTTCACTTTTCACTTTCATGCTTTGGAGGAGGAAATGGCAACCCACTCCAGTGTTCTTGCCTGGAGAATCCCAGGGACAGGGGAGCCTGGTGGGCTGCTGTCTATGGGGTCACACAGAGCTGGACACGACTGAAGCAACTTAGCAGCAGCAGGAGTCAAATCAGGTTAAAAAGCACACAGGAGCAGGTATTACTTAAGGCACTGATTCTGTGAATTGTCTTGAAAAAACAAGCCTTTTGTAAGGTAAACAATTAACCAGTGTTTTGATCTTCCACGGCGTATCTGAGTGCTCAAAGCAGGACCCACCTGTATTTAATTTCTTTCTGGATGAGAAAAGAGCAAAAACAGTGGAAGTGGATTGAAATAGCCCAAATCAGAACAGGTAGTTGAAACCACACTCTGAAATCAGAGTTGGATGTGGGGGAGGAGTGAGGATAGCCAGATGAGACTAGCTGCAAAGGTTGCCTGAGGGAGAGTGTGAAGTGGATGTCTGCAGCAACAGAACAAGTTCCTGTGGTTAAAGCAAGGCTGATGCTCAGGAAAACAGCCTCACACCTGGCAGGGTTTTAGAAGGTTGGTTTGTGGGAGCTCTGAGCCCCCAGAAAACTCTGTCACCAGCCCTTGGGCTGGTCATTAAGATCAGAGTTTCTGCTTCCATAGGTTGCAAACACAATTGACTTTCTCAATGTGCAGATAGAATTGTTAGTCGCTAAGTTGTGTTCAACTCTTTGAAACCCCATGGACTGTAGCCGGCCAGGCTCCTCCGTCCTTAGAATTCTCCAGGCAAGAATGCCGGAATGGGTAGCCTTTCCCTTCTCCAGGGGATCTTCCTGACTCAGGAATCAAACTCAGGTATGCAGGCAGATTCTTCAACATCTGAGCCACCATAACACCTATCACTTGCATAATAGTTTTCAAATATTTTTAGAAAGCTATTTTCCATGAAGTATCTCTTATTATCCTGTCAGTCTCTAGTACATTAGTGTGAAGGCGTTTATCAGGTCACTGAAATGCACACTGACCATCAGATTGTGGGAAAAGATAGGAAAGGCAAAGAGGATAGTAAAGAAAAGAAAGGAATTGTATATCATTTACATACCAGTCAGCTTTCTCTAAGTGATAGGCAGTGCACAGGCATGAAACAAGCACAATCCTATCTACTTTCATGCAATGCATAGCTTCTTAAAAGAGAGCAATATTCAACTAATAAATACATAGTACTTAACGACAAAGTGTGCCAAGCATGGAGAGTGTTGATCAGGGAAGGCCTCTGAAGAAGCAGTCTTTAATCTGAGATTTGAATAGTAATGTGCACTTAACATGTGCTCAGATCTGCACTGTGCTGTGCTATGCTTAGTTACTCAGTCATGTTCAGCAATTTGCAACCCCATGGACTGTAGCCGGCCAGGCTCCTCTGTCCATGGGGATTCTCTGGGCAAGAGTACTGGAGTGGATTGCCATTCCCTCCTCCAGATCTACACTTAGAGGTGCTATTATTATCCACATTCATTGTCCATTACCATTGTCCATATTCTATAGATGGAGAAACAACATTATCAAGAGGTTATAAGACTGTCCAAGGTCACACATTCTAGTAAATAATGAATCTGAACCAGGTCTCTGCTTTACTGAGCTTACCCATGCACACTGCTGCCTCACAAGGAAACAGATATAGACAGCAGTCTGGCAAGTCACCAAAGAAGAGAAATCAAAAGATAAACCTCCAACTCTTAAGTCGTGCATAGAACCTTCAAGCATAAATAAAACCAACTGGTTATAAGATTCACGAACTCTAACTGTACAAGTTGTCTGAAAATGTGCTTACTAGAAGGAGAGAAATGCTGTGTGTGACCCCTGAGTAGGAAGTCACCTAAAGCTGGAAATTCCCTTACCCCATTCTAAGTGAACCAGCCTTTATTTCATTTTGATAGAGACCAAGGACAGTGAGACAAGAGAAGAAAAATTAACATATTATATATGACACTTCCTGCATGTAAGATTTTTTAATTGTGTTCAGCTATTTAGGATAATTATACCTAATCACATAATTCCTGTAAATTGGTGAAGTGACATAATTTAGATGTTTAACAAGAAATGTAGATTAAATAATTATAACATATAGCTGTAATTTATGGATAATGACAGGCAAATTTTAAACTTTGCAAAATAGTGTGATTTGAGCCTTCATGGAGCTGTCTTACCATTTCAGTTTCCTATTTCTGACCAAGTGCAACAGGTTTGAAAGCTACATAATATAAACACAAGGGCTTCCCTCTGTTTCTGGGATATCCTAAATATAGAGTGCTTAAGAGACTAATGTGGTTTTCACCTCTTCCCAGGAATTTAATATGAAATGAACTGCCTTAGAAAGAATTCAGGACTCCACCTGTTTCTTGAGTGAAGTGACCATTGGGAAGCCTGAAAACTGTGCTCAAGCAATGGTGACTGTGGCCCAGGATCTCTCATTCATATATTAATTGTTAAGTCATGCAATACATGTGTATCAGTGGCCATTATGTATCCTTTGTCGTGCCCCTGCTGAGTGCTAGCCATTTGGTGGGGAGCAGAGTCCAAGACAGCCAAGAAAAGAGAAGAGATGAATAAGTGCGGCAAATGCAACATTGTTGAGTCTTCCAAAAGAACAAATAAGATTCATCTTTCAACAGGGAAATCTTGGAGATTTTCATGAGGACCTATAGTGGAGAGGTGAATGTCAAGACCAGAAGGAGTAGTTGGGAGGCAATTCAGAGGCGAACTGGAGAAAGCACATTTTTAAGAAATTTCATAGTGAAGTAGAAGAGTGAAATCAGAGAAGGGAGTGTCGAGTTTAAAGGAGACTGCTGTCTTCCCCATAGCCCAGTGGGACAGGTATTTGAATCCCAATGGGAAGTACAATTTAAGTAGAAGTAAAGACACAAGTTGATAGACTCAGTGAAGGAAGTTGTGGCACTTTCCTGTGATGGCTTCCATTTGTTTATAAAGTTAAATTTCCTCTGATGACTGAGCAAAGAGTTGAAGGAACCAAAAGTTCATACTGAGCAGCAGAGAGCAGGTAAAGTTTTAACCATGAGAAGCTGGAGTAGGACCTGACAGAATTTCACCCTCTTGTCCTCGTTCAGGGCTAAGTTAAGGTTGCTGACCATGAACGTAGTGTGCATGTGCAGGTGTGAAGGCCAAGAGCTGGACTGATATCCAGTTATGGCTTTGCCAAGCTAGTGGGTAGGGATATCAAGAAATCTGGGAAAAGGGAAGCTGGGCTTGTAGATGGGCCTTGGACTTTAATCAGGACAGGAGAAGAAGTGAAGCACAGAAGGAGCCAATAGAGAAGATGGAAAAGATTCTGAGGACAGGAAATTCTGATGCAATCCAAATTCAAGTATGTTTGAAAACTGAGTGACAGAACTGAATTGAGACTATAGTTAGAGTGAAGGATGACTGAAGCTACTGTACCAGAACTCAGCCAGAATGGAAGTTCCCCCAGGAGTGAGGACAGAGCATAGCCCCTAAGAGATACTGTTTCTAAGAAGGCTGACTCTCACGGTTTTCATAGTTTTTTTCAGATACCACAGTGTATCCTCAGCCAATTCCTTAGAAAATAAATATATATTCGGGGCGTGTGCATGACTTTTAAAGACGTTAAAGTTAAGTTTCTGACACATTATTAGCATGAAAATATTATATATAAGTTCCTGATGCTAATGCCTTTTCAATATTAAAATTATGTAGTAATAAACTGTGGTTAAGAATAAAAATTATATAAAAATTCGATCATAAATCCCAAATGGAGATCACCGCTGCTGCACACTGCCATCTAGACAAAAATGAAACAAAACAGTGGCTTTGTAATGTCTGAATCTTAATAGGTAGAAGCTACAGAAGAAAAGATCAATTAGTCACAAATAAATAGCTGATGTTAAAAGAAATAAAATGCTGATATTAAAAGAAAGGAAACAAAATCTGAGTACAGTAATGTACATGAGTGGCATGAGGGAAGAATAATTTTTAGATCAAATGAACATATTTCTAAACTGTGATAAGAATCAAATGATAAAACCAAAACCATTGTCTGACCATCATTGAAACAGAGGGAATATATAATAAAATTATTACAGAATACATAATTATCAATGACTTAGAATTTCTCCTTCCTTATACGTTGATAACTCACCACATAGAAAGTGAACATAAGCTCTATTTTTCATTTTTTATTATTTTGTAATTCTTTAGAATTTGGGTTATGGTTCCTATGATGAAAATTACTTCTTGGCAAATGATCATGATTAAAATGATTTTCGTTTTATAGTAGAACTTGTGATTGGGGTTTTCAACTTGTAAATCAGAATGATTTTGTTGTTCAGTTGTTCAGTCATGTCCAACTCTTTGTGACCCCATGTACTACAGCATACCAGGTTTTCCTGTCTTTCATCTTGCCCTTCCACCGTCTCCCAAATTCACATCCATCGAATTGGTGATGCCATCCAACCATCTCATCCTCTGTCATTCCCTTCTCCTGCTCTCAATCTTTCTAAGCATCAGGGTCTTTTCCAATGATCAGGATAATCAGAATGATTAAGAGGAACATAAAGGAAAATAAGTGTCTGTACCCATATGTGTGTGCTTATATGTATGTAAATGTGCACACATATGTATCAGTTATGTATGTATGTTTCTCTACTTGTCGGCCGAGGACTTAGTGACACTGGTTTCTTTGCAAAGAGTTAGCAGTCATGACTGAATTATGTGCACTTTAATTATATGGCCATCCAAGTAAAATTTCTGGAGGAACCAGAACCATGTAATTCTCACGTGTATTTGAGTCATGATGTGTAATCCAAGAATAGTCCATGTGAAAATGGCTTCTTAAAAGTTATAAAATCATTGGTATTCTCAGTGAGAAAATTAAAGACAATTTTAAAAGACAGCATTAGCACAGTTCCCAAAATTTCTCTTTCTTTTTATTTCATGGTCATGTTGAATACACGGCAAGAAAGGAATAAAGTGCCTAACTGAACAGAGCATACTTTCAGTCACATTCAGAAAAGGAAAGAAGTCCCCAGTTTCTGTGTTTCAAAGACTGCCCAAAAAAGGCATCATGGCTAAAATCAGGGGCAAGAGAAGCCGCACGGCTGGCATTATTCTTAGCTCTGTGTTTCACGTAACCACACTGTTTCCTCTGAGTGGCTGAGCAAAAGAATGGCTCACCCCTGTTCTGATAGCTCATTTGGAACACATAAAAGCCATCCTCATCGGGATGAGAAAATTACATCACCAATAAGTCAAACTTCTGTACCATTTGGATCCTAGTGTCTAGATAGAAAATGTGGCATTTTTAGACATTAAGGCTATTTCGGATTCTTTTGAATTCCTCTAAGAGCAATTGGGGCTGATGCGATGGGTTTTTCCCTTATCTCCCGGGCTATGAAGAGCTCTTTTATCATCCCTGCCTTCGAGTTGGCAGAGTCCCTGGAATAGGTCAGAAAAAGCTCCTACAGATTTTTTTATATTATAGCATTGTTAGCTAAATTAATCCTTTCGCCTAGACTTTTTTCCCCTGAAGAGAAATTCTGTAAAGTTAATTGGAGTCTCAGGAAAAGAACTAACAAAAGGCAGAACTTCAACTGGGTTAAACAGGCGTATTATCTCAAAACCAAAAAGATGAATTATGAGGGAGGACACTTGCTTTTTAATACAATTGAATTCTGAAAGAAAACAATTCATCTAGTCCATTTCTTTTTCCTTAAGATAAGACAGTTCATGAACATTTGGAGGGGAATACTTTTTTATCTTATTATTCAGGATCCATAGTGAGAGGAATTATATAACTTGTCACAAATCTAGTAAGTATTTTATTAGACATATTAAATCTAATAGATTATTGAGTATTTTACCCAGGAACCTCTCCTTTAGCTTAAATACCATGTTCCAAAATTGTATAAAAATTTTGCCTAGTCTCTCCTATAAGGAAACAGAGAAATAAATAGTTTTTTCATTGTGAATTGTTAGCCATCCTATTTATAATATCCATAAGCACAATCTTGACACTGGAAACATCCCCAGTCTACTATTTTTTTTAACTATTTTATTATATTCTAGTATAAGGTCTTGTTTATCCATTAAACTGCTTTCTTGTATCTTTCAAACACTATGTCTTAGATACATAAATTTCTCATTTCTTATTAAATTGTTAAACATTAAACTTTTATTTTAGTGTAATTGTTGTATGTTTGGCTCATTGTTATACATTAAACAAATAGCTTTAGGAAGTAAATATACATTTAAAAACTTATACTTACATATGAATGTATGATATGGATTTGTCACCCTATACTGATCTTGGGGCTTCCCAGGTGGTACTAATGGTAAAGCACCCGCATGCCAAAGCAGGAGAAGTAAAAATGCAGGTTCGATCCCTGGGTCGGCAAGATCCCCTGGAGAAGGGCATGGCAACACACTCTAGTATTATTCCCTGGAGAATCCCAGGGACAGAGGAGCCTGGTGGGCTACAATCCATGGGTTCACAAGAGGCGGACAGTGCTGAAGCAACTTAACAGGCACCCACAGGCGCACTGAACTTTATCAGAAAGGATACGCCATTAACTAATTTTACCACTAGATGGCACTGATCTGCCTTTGGAAACTGCCAGCTTTCCGAGGGAAAAAAAACAACAACAAATATAACTCTTTCCTTAACCAATAAACTTTTAAGTTTGCGACGACTTTTTAATATTAACAAACATTTAGTATTTTTTAGAACAACCATAAAAACTTGAGGAAGAAAAAAAAAAAAGGAAGCCCAAATAAGCACTGCACTTTCTACTCTGACCAGAGAAGGCAATAGCAACCCACTCCGGTACTCTTGCCTGGAAAATCCCATGGACAGAGCAGCCTGGTAGGCTGTAGTCTACAGGGTCGCTAAGAGTCGGACACGACTGAAGTGACTTAGCAGCAACAGCAGCAGTTCTACTCTGACATTTTTACCACCCCAACTTTATAGTTCAGTTCAGTCACTCAGTGGTGTCCGACTCTTTGTGACCCGTGGACTGCAGCAGACCAGGCCTCCCTGCTGCTGCTGCTGCTAAGTCACTTCAGTCGTGTCCGACTCTGTGTGACCCCACAGACGGAAGCCCACCAGGCTCCCCCGTCCCTGGGATTCTCCAGGCAAGAACACTGGAGTGGGTTGCCATTTCCTTCTCCAATGTGTGAAAGTGAAAAGTGAAGTCGCTCAGTCGCTCAGTCGTGTCCGACCCATAGCGATCCCACGGACTGCAGCCCACCAGGCTCCTCCATCCATGGGATTTTCTAGGCAAGAGTACTGAAGTGGCTTGCCATTGCCTTCTCCACCAGGCCTCCCTATCTATCACCAAATCCCGGAGCTTACTCAAACTCATGTCCATCCAGGCAGTGATGCCATCCAACCATCTCGTCCTCTGTCGTCCCCTTCTCCTCCCACCTTCAATCTTTCCCAGCATCAGGGTCTTTTCCAGTGAGTCAGTTTTTCACATCAGGTGGCCAAAGTATTGAGCATCAGTCCTTCCAATGACTGTTCAGGACTGATTTCCTTTAGGGTTGACTGGTTTGACCTCCTTGCAGTCTAAGGGACTCTCAAGAGTCTTCAACACCAGAGGAAACTAAGAGTTCAGTGTTGAATTTGAAAATTCATCCTTGCCAATCTTCATGAGTATCTCTTTTTAAAAAGTGTTCATTCCTTTTTCCAATTTTGAGTCAGTTTTGGTCCCAGAGTTAAATTTTTAAGTTACTTAATAAAAGCCCAAGTTATGCAAATTTGTCTATCAACTTTTTTTTTTTTTCAGAGAAGGAATTTGTTGGCTTTCTCTTTTAGCTACCCATTACAAATCTTAAGGTAAAATATGATTCTTTGCTTGTGTCATGTTTACTTGACTTTGGTTCCATGAGTATTACTTTTCAGACAGGAAGATAATTTTTATCTAACACAAAGATGTATAGTAAGAACATTCCATTATTTAAAAAAAAAAACAGACATTTTATTCTTCCCAATAGAAATATTAGAAATATTTGTGTCGGTTCATTGAGCTTTAATTTGCCCTTATGTGGACTAATGAAGTTAAATGCAATATGGTAAATTAGTATGGGATACAACATGTCCATTAAATACCACAATGCTTTGGACTAACAAAGAATCTATATCAAGGTTCATGGTCCAGGAAAGGTTCAACAAAATTACCTGTAGAGTTTCTTAAAAGTACAGAAACACAGACTCCACTAAATACCTATTTACTGGATTGGAAGATGTTTCATGCAAAAATGACATCTGTACTGGTTAAAGGCCTAACATAGTGTTTTAATTTGCAACCAGAGTTGAAAACTATTATTCTTAAAGAGGAAGTTTGATTCAAGAGCATGATCTTACTTAAACACCCAGCACCATAGCTCAGCACCCTGGAATCTGGAGCCAGCTTGCTTCTACTCTGCCACTTATGAGTTCTGTGAGCTGTGTGCTCAGTTAGTCGTGTCCACCTCTGTGCAAACCTATGGACCATAGTCTACCAGGCTTCTCTGCCTGTGGAAGTCTCAAGGCAAGAATATTGAAGTGGGTTGCCATGCCCTTCTCCAGGGCATATTTTACTCTTGCAAAAATATAGTTGCCCTCTATATTGATAAGCTATAAGTTTATAAAAATTTGTATTACTTTGCTATATCTATTTTTATTTTATTTTTATTCTACATTGAGTGAGAGTCACATGGATTAAATTGTATAAAGAAAAGAATGAAGACAGTGAGGTAACAATTTAAAAGAACAACATAAAATTTTCACAAATTATTTAACAAACTTCTGGAGTCACTAAGAAATTAGTCACACTGAAAATTAAGTATGGATAATGAAGAACTGATTACAGATCTTTTTCTTTTTTTCCATTGTCATGTTTCATTCATAAGTCATATTGGAAAAGTAAAAATTAAATTAAATGTATTTTATTTATAAGGGATTTACATTCTGATGTGATCATCAAGGCATGGGCCAATATCATAAAATTAAGACTATAACTAGACTTTTCTTCAAAGAAAGCATTTAGTAATTACACCTTACTGAAACTTCAAGTTAGGATTATATGAACTCCCTCCAATACTTTTTCAGAGCACATGTATCATAATCTCTTATTCTATTGTCTTGGGTGCTACTGCCATAAATTGAGTCCAAAAATATTCCACAATTTCCTTTGCCTGAAATTATCCTTCTTTTTTAGTCTAGTGATTAAAGTTCTCTCATTCAAACTTAGTTCAAGTATCACCAACTCCAGAAATCCTTCCAACTGTCCTATAAACCACTTGTTCTGAAGTCCACCAATCCCTCCGTTTTTAGGCCTTTGGTGTTATTTTATTAACATTTTGTAGGGCTAAGTTTATATAGCTGTGATGTCTCCAATTGTATTATAAGCTACAAAGAACCATGACTGCTAGAGTGTGATATTTTTAGCCCTGGCATAATGGAGCCTTTTAATCAAAATTTATGATGTTGATTTTTCTTTCTCTGTTGTTGTTTTAGTTGCTAAGTTGTATCTGACTCTTTTGTGACCCCATGAACTGCAGCCTGCCTGGCTTCTCTATCCATGGGATTTCCCTAGAGTGGGTTGCCATTTCCTCCTCCAGGGAATCTTCCCGACACTGCAATGGAATCTGCGTCTCTTGCATGGGCAAGAGGATTCTTTACCACTGGAGCCACCTGGGAAACCCCTTCTTTCTCTTTAGGGCTTTTTTATAACCCTGCTGCTGTTGCTGCTAAGTCGCTTCAGTCGTGTCCGACTCTGTGCGACCCCATAGATGGCAGCCACCAGGCTCCCCTGTCCCTGGGATTCTCCAGGCAGGAACAGTGGAGTGAGTTGCCATTTCCTTCTCCAATGCATGCAAGTGAAAAGTGAAGTCTCTCAGTTGTGTCCAACTGGTAGCGACCCCATGGCTGCAGCCCACCAGGCTCCTCTGTCCATGGGATTTTCCAGGCAAGAGTACTGGAGTGGGGTGCCATTGCCTTCTCCGTTCTTATAACCCTAGACATATTGATATTCATAATACTGGAAAAGTGTAGATGACATTCTAAATGATTGAGGTTTGGATAACTTTTCTCATTGTTTACTCTGTAGATTGAGTAATGAGTGACTAGAATGAAACAGGAAGTTTGACCCATCAGGATCATGGAAATTTGGTCATTAAAACTCTTTAAATAATATCAGCACCAACCACCAATCCAGTAATAAGAACTACTTTGAAACAGTTCTTATACAGACAGAAAATGAACCAACTATAATTTATGTGTATATTTGTATTTATAACTATGTAGTTTTAAAGATCAACTCTATATTATCAAAGAATGGAAACATTATATGTGAAGTAATATCTTGGTTTGGAAGCTCAGTCAATAAATGAATTAAGCAGATCTTTTTTTTTTAACCTTGTATACAAAGTTCATTTCATGATATTCATTCTCCAGAATTTAGCCATTTTTTAAAAAGGAAAGCAGACTAAAAGAAAGCAGAAAGGCTCATTTTGACTTTTAAATTATAGGAATAAAATATGTTTTGATATTTATCAAGGAGTTAATTGAGTGATTCATTTGCTGTTTCATCATTATATTGTTATAGCATGTTGATGTGTGATTTAGTTTCCATTAACTGTTGCTAGAAGATTAATTTAGTTTAAGATGCTGACTAGGCAAGCAAAATGTTCACTCACTGCAAGCATTTTATAATTAACTCAGCAGCACAGATAAAGAAGCAATGTTATAGTAGCACAAAGGACATGATATGACTGGTTTCTGAAGAAACACATTTTAAATAGCAATTCATTGCTTTATAGGTGGACACTTGTAAGTAGTGGGAAAAAACCTTTCGCTTGATATTAAGCTATGACATGTTGTCCAAACTTGCAGTATTCGCTAATTTTCATGACCAAAAATATGTTGAAGACAATGAAATGCATGCTGAATAGCACACTACATTTCTAATTTGGAATGGTGAAATATATAATCATTCATGTTCTTTCCGTGTGCAGGAAGGAGACTACTATTCCACTCTTAAAATTATGGATCAAATTTAAGAAAGGAGATACTTAAATTATCACATTTCTGAAATTTTTCTCCTTTTTCAAAATGGAAAATAGGTTACAAGTATGCAGGTGATATTAAATGTGCAGTGAGACTGCTATCATGAGAAAATATAACTAAAGCATACCCAAACACACCTTGGATTCCAATACATGTGTTGAAATCCCCGGACAGATTTACGAGAGCAAAATGTATTATCTGGGAAATCGGTAAATAGAGAACTTCCCCAATCATAAAGCACTGTTGGCTTCGAAATATTCTTAGGATAACAAATTATGGCCTCTTGGAATATCAGTCATTCTTTCCAAATCAAATCCAAATAGGAGACAGAGAATGTACTCAAATAGCACCTTCCCTTTGACCTTTGCTTCTTCCTTTTGATCCCAATGACTAACACACCTGAATCATGCTCCATTTATCTGTTCCAATAATAATAGTTGGCATTTATATAATACTCATTTTATGCCAAACACTATTCTTAGTATTTTATAGCTGCTAGAATGCTTAATCCTTGTAATAACCTTATGGGGTAGGTAGTATTATCATTACAATTTCATTTTACAGATAAAAAACAGAGGCAAAGAGAATAACCAACATGACCAAGGTCATGAAGCTGTGTAAGCAAAGCAGACAGGACTTAAACCAAGAAAGTCTGTTCCAGAGACTGTGTAATATTCAGTATTCCAAACCACACACACACAGACACACACACACACCAGCAAACAAACATATCTTATGTTTCTTCTGGGAACACAAAGAAGAACCTGAAAAGTTTATATGTAGAATGCTGTCACCACCCACCCCCTTAATTTTATGTTTTATTCCTTGCTTGCATTGATCTGTAGATGAAATTTGATACCATTTCTTCAGTTTAAGAAAGTCAGAAACCGGATTTCATATTTTATGGATGCAGAAATACTTTCCTGATTCACAACTGGAGGTTAGAGCTAGAGGTTAGTGATTGCACTTAAATGAGACTCATTTCAAACAAAGTCAAAAGTAAGTAATCTGATTTGGCGATATGTTGTGTTTTTATAAGTCTTGTATTCTCTCCAAACCATCCTGTCCTCAGGGAATTCATTAGCTCACAGCTAGACCTGTGGCAAATCTAGCTCAAACTGGTATTTTGAGCGTGTGTATGTAGCCTCTCCGCAGTTGCAATTTTCAGTTTGGTAAATACTTCAGATAAACAACTTCAATTTTTTTTCTGTAAACTGAAGATAATTGTGTAAATTATAACTAAATTCTATATAAACTATCATCTCTTTATAATTACCTCAATTAATGTTTTTAATTGTCATAATGATTCACTCTTTATTCTAACACCTGAGGCATTTTCAGTAACTCTGACACAATAACATATTGCAATTGCTCATGGGATATATGTCTAACAGAAATTTCCCCCCTTAAATATATATGGAAGCTTCTTGACTTATAAACAAAGTAGGTTCTGAAAGGTTAAGGTCACCCCTTTTTAAATCCAAAATGACATCATTCAGATGTGTGCTTCCACTACCTGTTAGATACAACAAAGACGACAAATGGTATAACACATTTTATAATTTTTCGAAGGTTACAATTTCATTTACAGAATTTTCTTAAACTTCTAGAGTAAAATTCCTCATTTCTCCTATGTCACATTCTGATACTTCATTGATCATCATAAAGACAAACTCTTCTAGAAGCAGAAATAAAGAGAAAAATTAATGAATCTAATAGTTTGACTGACCTACCATATTATGGCTTCTTGATGGGCCCAGCTCAAATGAATACACAACAGAAGAAATCAGTACCTTTTGGCCAAAGTTGAAATTGCCCAGGAACAAATTTACATTAATTTTTAAAAAAATTGCCTGACACCGGAGTGTAACTAGAGAAGTTTTTAAAATTTCTGTTAACTCAGGGAAATTCTAGAGTTTTGATTGGTCTAATGAACCTGCCCTACATGCCCTGAGAATGTCTATTTTTTCCTTTACAAATAAAAAGAGAAGCTACACTTAGCACATTTTCTACCAAGTGTCAGAATTAGAGAAGCAGAGACAAGTTCAGGTATATGCAAGGACATAAATAAAGAAGTAAAAGCAGTGACGTGCGGGGTTAAAAACTTGGGGGTGTTGAATTATGAGCCTTCTTACAGAACTACAGTGTCAGATATATTACTTATCTTGAATGAAATTCTATCATGTCAACATTTTGTTCACTTATGAATCTTATGTTCCCTAGAAGGATTACATGCCAAGCAGAATGCATTTATTGTTGAAAAGTCCTATACTAAAAACAAGGAAGTAGTAAGGGGGGATGTTAGTATTTTCATCAGAGAATCTTATATATTTTGAAAAGGTATTAGGTCTTCCTATTGAAATATACTCTTTTAACATACTGTGTCTAATAATGCTGAAAATATGATGTCAAAAGATCTATTTTGTGAATGTTTCTTCTGAAATAATAAATAATGTCTTCTCTCCATTAAATAAAGATTTAAATACTGTGAGTGGCATGTGGATGATAAACTGAATTTATGAGTTCTTATATTTAAAGCATAGAAATGAAACTGTGAATACTTCTCTGATGGGTAGTGTTTATGAAAATTCTATTTATGGGTAGTATTTATGAAAAGAAAGTCCATTTATGAAAATGGTGATTCTGCTCATTCATACAATTTCCATTACGATCTGTATGCTAATGACTCCAAAACCTACCTCTCAATACTTGAACTGCTACTATTTCCAAAAACTGTAACTAGAAGAGCAACATGATTAGGTTTAGTAATTTCACTCTGTTGTCATGATGTCCATTACCTCTTTGAGTAGAGTAGATATCTCATGAATTGCTACACATGTGTCACAGGATGCTCAGGGCTAGTGTACTGGGATGCACCAGAGGGATGGGATGGGGAGGGAGGTGGGAGGGGGGGTTCGAGACAGGGAACACATGTACACCCGGGGCAGATTCATGTCAGTGTATGGCAAAACCAATATAATAATGTAAAGTAATTAGCCTCCAATTAAAATAAAAAAGAAGAGAGAGACAGGAAAGGAAGGGAGAGGAGGAGCAGATGACAAATCTAAAAGGCTGGTCAGTGATGCTGAAAGCCCTGCTATCATTGGAAACCTTGAATTTTCATTATGCCAATCAACATATTTGAGTGACATAATCCTGAGTACTCAGCTACATAATTGCAGAGCAGAGATGTGGGATATAATAGTGGTTTATGTTTGAAATTTTGCTGGGCAGCTCCAGTGGAAAAATAGTGATGCAAAGGAATGAAGAATATTGATGTGAGGGCAGTATGGATGGCAAATCAGGCCTTTGGAAGGTAGAGTAGTAGGAAAGGTCAGGAGGAAGTTGATTGACCTAAGATGAAGAAGGTAAGATGAGCTCAAGTGGGAGATACAGAAAGCAAAAAAGAAAGGGGGAAACAAAGTTTCTTATCAATCTCCTTGCCACATGAACTGTGGAAAGGATTTAGGCTTATTGTGCATGTTAAAAATTTAGAGGAGTCATTGGCACAAGATAAGTACTCAAAAATTCTGTACAATAGTGGTGGTGCTGGTGGTAATGGTAGTAGCAGTAGCAATAAGAACAGTAGTGGAAGTAGCAGCAGCAACAGGAATTGTGTAGTGGCTTTGCTACACTATGGCGATAACTTTGATTTATTTCTTTGTAACTTAACTTCCAGTACATCCTCCACACTGCCATCCTAGCCCTCTGCTTAAAACTCTTATTAGCTTCCTGTTGACGTCCTATTGACTGAATAAGTCAAAGTTATTTAGCTGGGTATAAAAGAACCCTCTGAATTTATCCTCAGGACTTCAACAATCTTGAATTGAGGAATTGTGCAAATAAAGATCATCAGATACAACCAGGCTGAACTTCTCACCATTTCATAATAAAATAATAAGTCACAGGACTACTCTAAATTTCATTTCTTATGCACAATTATTTTTGTGTGAATGTGTGCATGTATGCTGAAATGCATGTATTCATATGTACATGCTTTTGTGAGTATATTCTTCTCTATAAAATTAATTCTTTCTGATTCAGCTAGGCAGAATTAATTTTGTCCTTCTCTTTACTTCTACTTTTATCATGTATCTATTATAGCATTTCCCACATAACTTAGCAATTTGTCTCTCCCATTGAGTCCTTAACAATTTGTCTCAAGGACCCAGAACAGTACTATATATCTAATATCAACTAACTAAACATTTAGAGAATAGAATGCTACAGTTTGAATATAAAAAATACTACATCCAATTGAATACATTGTCTCCTTGTTCTTTGGTTCTGGTCTCAAACTTTTATTATCGAGAGACACTTTTAGGAAAATAATTTATCAGTAAACGAACTGCCTTCTTATTACTAAAGAGTTAATATTTTCCAGTTGCACAACTTTAAAAGTTAGTATGGTCCTTAACTCTTTCTAGACAGTGTGATGTTAACTGACTAATTTAAAAATAGCTTTGGTTCTTTGAAGTATATGTAGTAGTCACGTTCTGTGTATGTGAATTTAAAACCTGTGTATATGCATGAAATTAATTTATAAGTGTACCAACAATAAGCATCTGAAATCTTCTTATTTGATGAATTAAATAATAAAGAAAGGCAAGAGAACAGAAAAGCAGATTACAATTTGTCTGGACACGATGCCTAAATTTCCTTCTTTTTTTTCCTTCATGACTTTCTGGCATGTATATAATATTATAGAATCCTGCACTCTAGAGGAAAGTAAGCCTAGCAGTTTTATGGGATACTTCCATTTCTAGTTAGCATTCCTGCAGTTCAAAAGGAAGAAACACAGCAAAAGGAAAACTTAGGAGCAGGATGCTCTGTTAGAAATTACCTTTGTTGAGATTTTGAGTAATGGAGTTAACTCAGCAGGGCCAGAGGACGCTTAAAAGTGGCAGTTAGCTTCTTGCTGCTATAAAGACATATGTCTTAATTTGTAATTACCAGAAAAACAGGTTGCACAAACTGCGTGTTAAATCATCTTCCCAGCTATGGGAACTAGTACAAACATGCAGGCAAAGGACATGTTATACCCTTCTTTTAATTTCCCACAAGATGGTTTTATTTTCCCCTATTGTTGTTTTGATCAGATCCCTTTTGTTAGCAGTAACAAATTCATAGAGAGTTAGCTTTGATATAGCTTTATCTTTCATTTTTTTTTAAAAGCAAGATGTATTAAACATAGATATCAAATTCAAACAGTTTAACTGTACAAGGATGAAATGAATACTCACCAAAAATCTTACAGAGAAAGAACTATGATGAGTGTTATCCTAAAATCATTACAACTTAAAGGACACAAAAACTTGATTTTGTAAAAAGTAAAATCATTTTGGCTTTCTCTTTACTGTCATTCAAAATCAGACAAACATTAAAAAAAAAAAAAAAGACTTTGCTATACTGAGGAATGTAGTCAGAGATCTGTGAGCTGCTTTTTTGCTGTTTTGTTGTTCAGTCACTATGTCCTGTCCAATTCTTTGTGATCCCATGGACTACAACACACCAGGATTCTCTTGTCCTTCATTATCTCTTGGAGTTTGTTCAGATTCATGTCTACTGAGTCCATGATGCTATCTATCTCATTCTCTGCCACCCCTTCTCTTTTTGCCTTCCCTCTTTCCCAGCACCATTCTTTTCCATTGAGTCAGCTCTTTGCAACAGATGGCCAAAGTACTGGAACTCCAGTTTCAGCATCAGTCCTTCCAATGAATATTCAGGGTCAATTTTCTTTAAGATTGACTGGTTTGATCTCCTTGCTGTCAAAGGGACTTTCTAGAGTCTTCTTCAAAACCACAATTCAAAGCTATCAATTCTTTGGTGCTCAACCTTCTTTATGGTCCAGCTTTCACATCAGTACATGACTACAGGAAAAACCACAGCTTTGACTATATGAACCTTTGTTGGCAAAGTGATATCTCTGCTTTATAATACCCTGTCTAGGTTGATCATAGCTTTCCTTCCAAGGAGCAAAAATGTTTTAATTTCATGGCTGCATTCACCATTGAGTGATTTTGGAGTCCAAGAAAGTAACATCTGTCACTGTTTCTGCTTTTTCACCTTCATTTGCCGTGAAGTGGTGGGACTGGATGGCACAATCTTTGTTTGTTTCTGTGTTTTTAATCTTGATATTTAAGCCAGCATTTTCACTCTCCTCTTTCACCTCTTTCAGCCTCATCAAAAGACTCTTTAGTTCCTCTTCACTGTCTGCCATTAGAGTGGTATCGTCTGCATAACGGAAGTTTTTGATATTTCTCCCAGCAATCTTAATTCCAACTTGTGATTCATCCAGGCTGGCATTTCACCTGATGTACACTGCATATAAAATAGATAAGCAGAGTGACAATATACAGTCTTGTCTTACTCTTTTCCCAATTTTGAACCTATCAGCTTACAAAGACAATTTAAATTTGAGTGAAATTTTTGACATTTAACAAAATGACAATTTATAATACTGATCTTTTAAAGAAAACGTCCAAACAAAGAGATCATTGGTGGTTCCCTTAACTACTTTATGGAGTTTAATTAATTTTTTTTCATGTTTGTCTCTGAGATCAAATGAGATAACATATTTTAAATGCTTGGAAAAATATAGAACTGTGAAGCAAAAGTATTTTCAGTTCAGTTCAGTTCATTTCATTTCAGTCACTCAGTCATGTCCGACTCTTTGCAACCCCATGAATCACAGCATGCCAGGCCTCCCTGTCCATCACCAACTCCCGGAGTGCACTCAAACTCATGTCCATCGAGTCGGTGATGCCATCCAGCCACCTCATTCTCTGTCGTCCACGTCTCCTCCCACCCCCAATCCTTCCTAGCATCAGACTCTTTTCCAGTGAGTCAACTCGTCGCATGAGGTGGCCAAAGTATTGGAGTTTCAGCTTTAGCATCAGTCCTTCCAATGAACACCCTGGATTGATCTTTAGAATGGACAGGTTGGATCTCCTTGCAGTCCAAGGGACTCTCAAGAGTCTTCTCCAACACCACAGTTCAAAAGCATCAATTCTTCGGTGATCAGCTTTCTTCACAGTCCAACTCTCACATCCATACATGACCACTGGAAAAACCATAGCCTTGACTAGACGGACCTTTGTTGGCAAAATAATGCCTCTGCTTTTTAATACGCTATCTAGGTTGGTCATAACTTTCCTTCCAAGGAGTAAGCATCTTTTAATTTCATGGCTGCAATCAGCATCTGCAGTGATTTTGGAGCCCAAAAAAATAAAGTCTGACACTGTTTCCACTGTTTCCCCATTTATTTTCCAAGAAGTGATGGGACCAGATGCCATGATCTTTGTTTTCTGAATGTTGAGCTTCAAGCCAACCTTTTCACTCTCCTCTTTCATTTTCATCAAGAGGCTTTTGAGTTCCTCTTCACTTTCTGCCATAAGGGTGGTGTCATCTGCATATCTGAGGTTATTGATAGTTCTCCCAGCAATCTTGATTCCAGCTTGTGCTTCTTCCAGCCCAGCGTTCCTCATGATATACTCTGCATATAAGTTAAATAAGCAGGGTGACAATATACACCCTTTTCCTATTTGGAACCAGTCTGTTGTTTCATGTCCAGTTCTAACTGTTGCTTCCTGACCTGCATACAGGTTTCTCAAGAGGCAGGTACATGTAATTTTCATTTAACTAGTAGAGACCTCGAATCTCATTTCCTTCAGAGTTTTTTTGAGATACAATTTACGAACCTTGAAATTCACCTGTTTGGAGTATACAGTTGAGTGTTTTTTAGAACACTCATATACAGCTTGCACCACAGTCTGTTTTAAAATATACCACTGCAAAACATTCCTGTATTCTTTAGCTTTTACCTAACTATTCTCCAGTCTCAGCAGACTTACACAAGAACTACATACTTTCTGCCTCTATAGAATAGTCTATTTGGGATATTTCATATAAATGTAATAACACAATATATGGCAGTTTTGTGTACTAGCCACTTTCTCTTAGCATAATGTTTTCAAGGTTCATCCATGTTGTAGCAAGTATCCATAGTTTGTTCTTTTCAGTGACTAAGTAACATCCCATTATATGTATATATTAAATTTTGTTAATCCATTCATTAATTGATAAACATACCACTTTGTGTCTATTGGGAATAAAGCTACATTGAACATTTGTGTATAAGGTTTTGTGTAGACGATGGACTGATGCTAAAGCTGAAACTCCAATACTTTGGCCACCTCATGCGACGAGTTGCCTCACTGGAAAAGACTCTGATGCTGGGTAGGATTGGGGGCGGGAGGAGAAGGGGATGACAGAGAATGAGATGGCTGGATGGCATCACCAACTCAGTGGACATGAGGTTGAGTGAACTCCGGGAGTTGGTGATGGACAGGGAGGCCTGGCGTTCTGTGATTCATGGGGTCGCAAAGAGTCAGACACGACTGAGCGACTGAACTGAACTGAACTGATAGTTTTATTTCTCTTGGGAGTCAAATTGCTGTGTCAAATAAAACTTTATGTTAAATAGTTAGAGAAACTTCTAGAGTGTTTTCCAAAGTGACTACGCCATTTCACATTACAAATAGCAGTGCATATGGGATCCAATTTTCCCATATTTTTACCAGTACTAATTGCTATCTATTTTTCTAATTATAGCCATCCTGATGGGTGTGAATTGGTATCACACTTGTTTATATTTGCAGGTTTTGGTGACTATAATGTTGAACATCTATTCATGTGCTTGATGACCCTTTGTATATCTTCTTTGAAAATCTATTCAGATCCTTTTTCCATATGTTTGTTTATATAATTATTGAGTTCTAAAAGTTATATATTCTAAACATGTGTCCCTGATTAGATAACTGGTTTGCAAATATTTTCTTTCATTCTCTGGGTTTTATTTTCACTTTCTTGTTACTATCTTCTGAAGGACAAAGGGTTTTAATTTTGATGAAGTCCTACTTAATCTGTTTTTTTCTTTGTTGCCCAAATTTTGGTGTCATATCTAAGAATTCATGTAAAGTCCAAAGTCATGTAGATTCACCCCTATGTTTCTCCTGAGTTTTATAGTTTTAACTCTTACATTTAGGTCTTTGATTTATTTTGAGTTAATTTTTATATGCAGTGTGAGGTAAGAGGCCAATTTAATATTTTTCACATGTGAATATAGAGTTTTCTCAGCATCATTTGTTGAAGACTGTTCTTACCCTGTTGCATGGTCTTTGTATTTTATTGAAAATCAGTTGGCCATAGAGTCACAGATTTATTTTTGGAGTTTCAAATCTATTCATCAGTCTACCTTATGTCAATATTATACTGTCATGGATACTCTAGGTTTGGAGTAAATTTTAATATTGGGAATTACAAAGCTTCCAAATTTGTTCTTTTACAGATGATTTTGGCTATTCTCAGTTACATTTAACCACATAAATTTTTAATTAGCCTGCTGATTTTCACAATGAAGTCAGCTGAAATTCTAATAGAGATTGCCCTGAATCTATAAATCCACTTGCAGGGTATTATGATCTTAAAAATACTAGACCTTCCAGCCCATGAGATGTTTTTCCATCTATTTAAATCTTCTTGCATTTAACAGTGTTCTATAGTTTTCAGAATATAAAGCTTTGCAGTCCTTTTGTTAAATGTATTTATAAATATTTTATTCTTTTTGACATAAAATTATTTTCTTAATATTATTTTTGATCATTGAAGTTGTAAGAAATAGAATTGATTTTTTTTGTGTGTATTATTCTGGTGTTTTGCAGCCTTACTGAACTCACTTAGTTCTAATCATTTTTAGTGGATTGCTTAGTATTTTATATATGCAAAATCATACTAACTGTGAATACGATAGTTTGATTTCTTCCTTTTCAATCTGTATATTTTTTTTTCCCCTTTGCTAAATGTCCTGCCTAGAACCTTCAGCACAATGTTAAATAGAAGCAGAGAAATAGCAGACATCCTTCTGTTGTTCCTAATCTTTTAGGGGGAACGCATCTAGCCTTTCACCATTAATCATGATGCTAGGTATGATTTTTTAGATATCTTTCATCAAACTGAGGAAATACTTTTCTATTCTTAATTTGTCTTATATTTTAATCATTAAAGGATGTTGAAATTTTTAAATTTTTTTTTCTGTACCTATAGAGGTGATCATATGGTTTTTCTTTCATGGATATGTTATATTACATCATTTGCTGTTTTGGGTGATAACCCAACTTTGCATTACTGGGATAAATCCTATTTGATCATTGTGCAAAAAATTGTTTTCAATAGTTTGCTGAATTTAGTTTGCAAGTATTTTGTTGAATATTTTTACATCTACTTTCACTGAGATATTCATCTGTAGTTTTCTTTTGTTGTGATGTCTTAGTCTGGTTTTGGGTATCAGGGTTTTATTGACCTCATAGTATGAGTTGGGAAGTTTCTGTCTTCTGTTTTTTACAAGACTATTTGAAGAATTGGTATTAATTTTTCTTTAAATGTATTGTTAAATTTACCAGTGAAGCCATCTGATCTTGACATTTTCTTTGGAAAAAAATTTAATTACTAATTTAGTCTCTTTGCTTGTTATAGATCCCTACAATTATTTATATCTTCTTGAGTCAATTTCAATAGTATATCTTTTTTGGAATTTGTCCATTTCATCTAAGTTATTTAATATATTGGTGCATAACTATTCAGAGTATTCCTTTGTAATGATTTTTATTTTAGTAAGTTTGGTAGCACTGTCACCCCTTATATATCTGGTTCTAGTAACTGAAGTCTCTCTGGTCAATCTGACTAAAAGTCTGTCAGTTATACTGATATTTTGAAGAATCATCTTTGGTTCATTTATTTTCTCTATCGTTTCTCTTTTCTATTACAATACTTCCCACTTAACTATTATTTCTTTCTTTCCACTTGCTTTAGGTTTACTTCACTCTTCTTTTCCCAGTGTCTTATATGGAATTTAAGGGCATTAATTTGAGCTTTCTGATTTTTGCTTTTTATATAAGCCTTTATTGCTATAAATTTCCCTCTGACTGTTGCTTTAGTTGCACCTCATAACTTTTTATATGTGATGCCTTCACTTTTTATAGCCTTCATTTTTATTACTATCAAAGTATTTCCTAATTTCCTTGTGATTTCTTTTTTAACCTATTTGTTATTTAGGAGTGTGTTGTATAATTTCCACATATTTGTGAGTTTCCCAAAATTTTTTCTGTTGTTGTTTTTTAATTTCACTCAACTATGGAGAACATGCTTTATATTATTTATATTCTTATAAGTTTAATGAGGTTGGTTTTATGGCCTAGCATATGGTCTATCCTAGAGGTTGTTCCAAGTATAATTGAGAAGAATATATATTCTGCTGTTGTTGACTGGGCTTCCCTGGTGGCTCCGAGGTTAAAGGGTCTGCCTCCAATGCGGGAGACCCGGGTTCGATCCCTGGGTCGGGAAGATCCCCTGGAGAAGGAAACGGTAACCCACTCCAGTATTCTTGCCTGGAGAATCCCATGGACGGAGAAGCCTGGTAGGCTACAGTCCACGGGGTCGCAAAGAGTCGGACACGACTGAGCGACGGAACGGACGGTTGTTGACTGAAATATTCTGTAGTTGTCTGTTAAATCCATTTGGTTTATAGTGTTATTCAAGTCTTCTATTTAATTTTTACTTTCTTACTAGTAGACTATCCATTGTTGAAAATGTAACAGTTTTCCAATCATTATTGAAGTCTGAACTCCAATAACCATTTATCTAATGCTATATCTGGTGGTTAAGCCATTTAATTCTCTTTGGGTCTTAATATCTTCATGAATAAGAACAAGCCTTTACTTCCACTTTATCTTCATAGGCTTATTATACCCCTGTGATTCTATTACTTTTACTATACTTAGGTCTTAGAGTAAATCCATAATTCATGAATGCTTATGCTAAAATATCATAAACATATTACTTTCTTTTGCAAAGATTTTTTCAGTTATTTTCTCTAGTCTAGTCAGAATCAGAAACCCTAAGAAAGCAAGATAAGACAGAAACACAGATTTGACCAGATTGTTAGCAACTATTATGCTATAATATGTGGTTTGAATGTTAATAAAGCAGTGGCATGCTTATATATAGACTCTACTAATATAATTTTTCTAATTAAATTTTGTGTCTTAAATTCAAATTGTCATTCAGTCATAACCAGACTTGTTTTGGAGAAAAAACAAAATTTTTATCATAAGCTTCCTGTTTTGTCCCTTTAGAAATGGGAGAAAGCATGCATACATTATTTATGCCATATGCATATGAAATTTCTAAAGTGTCTCTTTGCACTCAAAAATATAAAATGTATGATTCACTACTAACTTTTGCTAAGAAATATATCATACACCGTCAAACAAATGCCTGCCTAAGAGAGTTTTCTTTAGAGAGAGAAAGCTGTTTATAATTCGAAATCCAGCACAAACATGAAATCCAATGGGATGTCTTTTCCTTATGCCAATTAGAATTAGTTTCTTAGTCCTTTGCCTCCAAACCACTTTCTACCTACCTACATTATGAAACTTTTTCCACTGGTGTGTTTCCTGCAACCTTCCTACTGCAAAAAAAGAAGGACTGAATGTTTGAAAGGAAAATATTACCTCATTTCTGCTTGTAACAACAGAAAAATATCTCACTTGTTAGAGGTTCAAATAAATGATTGTATTTTAGCATTAACAAAATTTCTTGTCTGTTTGCCGTAATCAAAGATGTTTCTGATATTTGTGTTATTATCTTATATGTGTCTCAATGTAACAAAACTAGCAGAGACTGCATTTTACCCCTTCTGAATCAGTGTTTGTTCTCCCATGTCCAGCGTCTTAACTCCTATTCCCAATATACTACATTTGGTTTTAAGGTCTGCTGTTCATTCCATCCTTTCCTTCAAAATAAGCTTTTTTATTTCTGACTGGTGCCTAAGGTGACTGTGCAAGCTACTTTTCTTCCTTGAGAATTTTTTTTTAATTAGAGGATAATAACTTTACAATATAGTGATGGCTTCTGCCGTACATCAACATGAATTGGCCATAGGCATACATATGTCCTCTCCCTCTTAAACCTCCCTCCCACATCCCTTCCCACCCCACCCCACTATGTTGTCACAGAACCCCAGCTTTGGGTTTCTTGAATCATAGAGCAAATTACCACTAGCTATCTATTTTATATATGAAAATATATATGTTTCAGTACTACTCTCTCAAGTCTTCCCACACTCTCCCTCTCCTTTAAAGTCTGTTCTTTATGTCTGTATCTCCTTTGCTGCCCTGCAAATAGGTTCATCAGTACCATCTTTCTAGATTCCATATATTTGCATTAATATACAATATTTCTATAGTGGCTATATCATTTTGCATTCCCACCAACAGTGCAAGAGAGTTCCCTTTCCTCCACACCCTCTTCAGCTTTTATTGTCTTTAGACGTTTTGATGATGGCCACTCTGACTGGTGTGAGATGATACCTCATTGTAGTTTTGTTTTGCATTTATCTAATGATGAGTGATTTGAGAATATTTTCCTGTGTTTGTTAGCCATCTGTATGTCTTCTTTGGAGAAATGTCTGTTTAGATCTTCTGCCCACTTTTTGATCAGGTTGTTTGTTTTTCTGGTATTGAACTCTATGAGCAGGTTGTATAATTTGGAAATTAATCCTTTTTAGGTTGTTTCTTTTATTATTATTTTCTCCCATTCAGAGGGTTGTCTTTTCACCTTGGTTATAGTTTTCTTCATTGTGCAAAAGCTTTTAAAATTTAATTAGGTCCCACTTGTTTATTTTTGTTTTTATTTCCATTACTTTAGGAGGTGGGTCATAGAGGATCTTGCTGTAATTTATGTCAAAAAGTAATTTGCCTGCTTTCCTCTAAGAGTTTTATAGTTTCTGGTCATGCATTTAGGTCTTTAATCCATTTTGAGTTTATCTTTTTGTATGCTGTTAGGAAATGTTCTGATTTCATTCTTTTACATGTAGCTGTCCAGTTTTTCCAGTGCTATTTATTGAAGAGGCTGTCTTTGCCCCATTGTATATTCTTATCTCCTTTGTCAAAGATAAGGTGTCCACAGGTATGTAAATTTATCTCCAGACTTTCTATCTCATTCCACTGGTCTATATTTCTGTTTTTGTGCCAGCTCCAAACTGTCTTGATGCCTGTAGCTTTGCAGTATAGTCTGAAGTCAGGAAAGTTGATTCCTCCAGCTCCAGTCTTCTTTCCCAAGACTGCTTTGGCTATTTGGGATCTTTTGTGTTTCCATACAAATTGTGAAATTATTTATTCTACTTCTGTGAAAAATAACATTGGCAGATTGATAAGGACTGTTGAATCTATAGGTTGCTTTCAGTAATATAGTCATTTTCACAATATTGATACCTCCAATCCAAGGGCATGATATATCTTGACATTTGAATGATATATGCTACATTTGTTGTTACATTTTAGCAAGAATTTAAAATAGTTGTTCTGCCCCTGTCTGTTGTGGTTCACCATCAACTCAACTGATTTTCAGGTATTCTCTGATCTTATCTTCTCTATAAGTGTTCTAAGATGTTTTTGCCCATAACACTATGTTGCCATTTATTGTCTGTTGTTGAGTATATCAAATTTATTTGACTTGTCAGGTGTCACCTTTGTTAAATCCCTTAATTAACTTAGTGACAAAGAGGGATTTATTTACCCATCAGTCGTCATTATTTGGTGCAGTTTCTTGAGAGGATAATTTTGGCTGTGCTATATACAAGCTAATACTTGACCTTGACTGTCATCAGAAATATTTTCAACCTAACAAATGTGCTGACATTTTAGAAAAGTTCAGAATCTTAATATAAAGCTGCAGAATATTCAGTAGCTTTTAAAGATATACACACACAGTATAATGCATGATACTGACATATTTAGAAAATGTTATTAAACACAAAGGAAAAATTAGTCTCCCACCATCCCCTCTGTATTATCAATCCCTTGATGTAAATACCTTTAAAATTTGGGGTATGGTCCTTTCCAGATTTGGGGTTTTTTTTGTCTGTTTATGTATCTATCAATCTATAAAGCTCTATTTATACACACATGCTTTTACTATTTAAAAAACTACATACTATTTTGTGATAAATTTTTTTTAACATATCACCACATTTAATTCCAAAAGAAGGTTTATTGTAGTTCAGTTGTTAAGTCATGTCATTATGCCAGGCTTCCCTGTCCTTCACTGTCTCTTGGAGTTTGCTCAAACTCATGTCCATTGAGTTGGTGATACCATCCAAAGAGAAGGTTAAATTAATTTTTTTTGGCCTGTGTACAATTTAAATAGTCATAATTATCACAGCATCAAAAAGTATCAATTTGAAAACTATTTCAAATCTAAAGCATATCCAGACTCTTTTTCTGAATAATTATGCAACATAATTTTTAGTATAATATATATGCATTTGATTGTAAAGTATGTATCATTTTGAAAAATGATTAATTTTAAAAAGTGATATGCCTTAGTGATTTAAGATGGTGAATATATTTATGAAGCTTTCCTAGGGAAATAGTGATTCAAACTGGAGCATTTTTTTTTTAATTTTTTAATTTTTTTTTTATTTTACAATATTATATTGGTTGGTTTTGCCATACGTCGACATGAATTCACCCCAGGTGTACATGAGTTCCCCCTCCTGAACCCCCCCTCTCACCTCCCTCCTCCCTTTATCCTCCCTCTGGGTCATCCCCGCACACCAGCCCCGAGTATCCTGTAACATGCATTGACCCTGAACTGCTGATTCGTTTCACATATGACAACATACATGTTTCAATGACATTCTCTCAAATCATCCCACCCTCACCCTCTCCCACAAAGTCCCAAAGACTGTTCGATACAACTGTGTCTCTTTTGCTGTCTCGTATACAGGGTTATATTTCCATCTTTCTAAATTCCATATATATGTGTTAGTATACTGTATTGGTGCGTTTCTTTCTGTCTTACTTCACTCTGTATAATAGGCTCCAGTTTCATCCACCTCATTAGAACTGATTCAAATGCATTCTTTTTAATGGCTGAGTAATACTCCATTGTGTATATGTACCAAAGCTTTCTTATCCATTCGTCTGCAGATGGACATCTAGGTTGCTTCCATGTCCTGGCTATTATAAACAGTGCTGCGATGAACATTGGAGTACATGTGTCTCTTTCAATTCTGGTTTCCTCGGTGTGTATGCCCAGAAGTGCGATTGCTAGATCATATGGCAGTTCTATTTGCAGTTTTTTGAGGAATCTCCACACTGTTCTCCATAGTGGCTGTACTAGTTTGCATTCCCACCAACAGTGTAAGAGGGTTCCCTTCTCTCCACACCCTCTCCAGCATTTATTGCATGTAGAGTTTTGGATAGTAGCCATTCTGACTGGTGTGAAATGGTATCTCATTGTGGTTTTGATTTGCATTTCTCTGATTATGAGGGATGTTGAGCATTTTTTCATGTGTTTGTTAGCCATCTTTATGTCTTCTTTGGAGAAATTTTGATTTAGGAAATTTTATGAGAAGAGTCAAGCTTCAGTTTGAAGGCTGATGCTAGCTTTGTAAAACTTCTGAAAAGTGGTTTGATCTTTAAACAGAAAAAAATTTAGCCTGAAGTATTCAGTTATATGCTACATATTCACTTATCCTACTGTATTAAACATGTGTTCAGACATTTTTAATCATTTTTATTGGAAAATAGTTGATTTACAATGTTGTAGAGGTGAAGCAAAATGAATCAGTTACAACAATATAGTCATGTTAGTTTGAATATGTTAACCAGTTGTAGAAAAATACCATGTTATTATAAATCATGAAGTTTCTGCAGGGTACACCAAGATGCAAGGCCCTATGAAACACTGAAAAAAATATATTTGAGTGTTTAGCAAGAGTTTAAAAAAAAGCAACAGTGTCTTTAATAAAAGTGGCAGCAGTTTATAAACTATTTCACTAAGGTGAAAGATCTGCTTCAGCAAAATTGTTGATTGCCTTGGAATGTGTGGCAGGGTAAGGAGAACACAGGAAAGATTACAGCTTCACCACAGCAGGAATTTAGTCACTCGAGTTATCATATCATGATTAGAAAGTGACTGTGGTAGAGTTTAGATAGTTTGAGTGAAAACCAAGTGATATGGGTCTTTATCTCTTTTTCTATTTTGTGTGCCTAAAAGAGTAGTTTCTACAAGCCACTGGGGAGTTTCCCATTCACAGGTACTGCACAGGTAATTATACCCCACAGTGGAAGTGAAAGACTTCCTTTTAGTGAGGCAGTCTGGAATCTTTTTGCCCCCAGAAAGCAAAAACCATCCAGATAAAAGAAAGAGGGAAGAGAAGTGAAATGAAAGAAGATTGGCCAAAGTTGTCAGGTACTTTACTGAGTCACATGTCAACTGCCTTAACCTCTGTTTTCCACACTTTTTACAACTTTGTAATGAATAAATTTTAAGCAAATCTAAGTTTATAGGAAAACAAATGAACATTTATATACCTCTTCATATATTAAACATTGTTAATGTTTTATCACATATATACTCTCTCCCTCTAGATGTGTCTGTGTGTGTGTGTACACAGTTTTCTTTGCTCCATCATCTGAAACTAGGTTGCATACTTCAGCATGCATGTTTTAAATATAAGCATTCATTTTTGTAACCATAATAACATCATTCCTTAGAAAGAACAATAATTCTATATTATACTCTGAGTAGACCATGCACAAATTTCCCACAAGCATCCTGAGAATGTCTTTTATAGCTGCCGCTGCTGTTATTTTTAATTTAAAATTATAATTAAAATTAGATCCATATATTTCACTTAGCTATTGTTTCCCTTTATTTTAGAGTTTCTCTGTCTTGGCAGGATCAACATGTGGGCCAATAACTCTTTGCTGTGGGGAGGAAGAAGGCTCCCTTTGCACTGGAGGATGTTTGGCAGCATCACTGCTCTGCATCCACTAGATGCAAGTTAACATCCCCCCCACCCCAATTTGTAACCATCAAAATTGTCTCCAGATGTTACCACATGTCCCCCAGGGGACAAAATGACCTCGGACTGAAAACTACTGCTCTATTTTAATCTAGAAAAGTACCACTGTCCACACCTTTTGTAGTGTCAGTTAGCTATGCCTGGAGACAAGTCTAGATTTTACATCTGTATTATCTCAACATAAACCACCATCCCTCTGGGGAATGTTTGAGAAACATGAATCTCATTAGGAAACAATCAGTCTCTAGGCAACCATAAAAATCACCTGAGAAACTTGCCAAATACCAATTCCCACTCTTGTATCCTAGATAATCTGACTCAATTCTGGACCAGGACCTGTGAATTTGAGTTTGTTTTATAAGCACACCAAGTTATCCCTATCCAATTTAGTTTAGGAAAGCTATGTCCTGTGACATAAAATCCAAGGATCTCTGAAAGTTCACAAAACAAATGCTTCCTTCCTATTTAAATTATTTTTAATATTTCTCTATCCTAGGTTTGCTCAAAGGGCAACCATAGGTACTTTTCTACATGTTTGTTTTCTATTCTTCAGTTACTGCTGATTTTTTTTTTCTAGCACTTAGATTTGGGGACACCAATGTCTTGAACCCTTTATCTTTGTATAAAGCAGTATCCATATCTCATGGTTTCAGATGTCATCAATAGTGTGATATTTTCCATGGATGAACCTTAAGTGCATATTGCTAAGTGAAAAAAAAGATGCCAATCTGAAAAGGCACCATACTGTGTTGAATCCAACTATATGACATTCTGGAGAAGGCAAAACTATGGCAATCAGTGGTTGCTAGGACTTTAGGAAGAAGGAATGAATAGGCAGAGCACAGGATTTTTAGGGTAGTGCAACTACTCTGTATGATACTATGCTGCTGCTAAGTCACTTCAGTCGTGTCCGACTCTGTGTGACCCCATAGACAGAAGCGCACCAGGCTCCCCCTTCCCTGGGGTTCTCCAGGCAAGAACACTGGAGTGGGTTGCCATTTCCTTCTCCAATGTGTGAAAGTGAAAATTGAAAGTAAAGTCGCTCAGTGGTGTCTGACCCTTAGCGACCCCACGGACTGCAGCCTACCAGGCTCCTCCATCCATGGGATTTTCTAGGCAAGAGTACTGGAGTGGCTTGCCATTGCCTTCTAAATGTGGATATATGTCATTATAAGTGTTTCCAAACCCACAGAACATACAACACCAAGAGTGAACCATAATGTAAATTATGGACTCTGAATGGTAAGGACTTGCCAACGTAGGTTCAAACATTGCAACAAGTGTACTGCTCTGGTGGGGGATGTTGAAAATGGAGGAGGCTGTGTGTGTGTACAGGGGCAGGAAATAAATGGGAACTTCCTGTTTCTTCTGCTCAATTTTGCTGTGAAACTGAAACTCCTTTAAAAATAAAATCTACTTAAATTTTATCTATTAATTGCTCTGTCATTTTTCATAAACCTTAAGGTGGCTGCCATGTAATTGTACTCTTCCTTTTCCTTCATTCTCAAGTATAGTTATCATGTTCTTTTCATTCTTCCTCTAGAGTATTACTTCTCAAACTTTCATTTTTAAAAATAATCACATAGAAAAATTTGTTAAAATGCTCATTCTCAGTGATCACTCTGAAGAATTGTATTGAGTTTTGTTTTTGTTTTTTTTACTTTCAGTGTGGTTTGCTTTTTTTTTTTTCAAGAAATCATCATTCATATAGCATTTATTATTTTTTTTCATAAATTTTTTTCAATTTTATTAAAATACAAAGCACAATGCCAAAAACATTAACAGTTAAAATTTCACCAAATGAAATAATACTATTTTGCTTTTTGCAGCTTGAGGCAGTTGTAAAATAACTTAATATAGCTTTTTACAACTGTGTATTCTATTGTATTGAGTTTTGATATGAAGTACAGGAATATGAATTTTTCACAAACATCCTAGGTGATTCCTATATCAGTGATTCAGGGACCAACCTTTGAAACCTCTTGCTTCATAGTATCTGACATATTCATCATTTTCTCTCTTTTTAGGTGACTTCGGGTCTGTTCTATTCACATACAGGTTAAAATCACTTCTTTGCTGGTGATTCTAATTCCAGTCTCCTTTTGTACAATTATTCCTTTGTAAATTGCTAAAATAATCTGCAAATGCCATTTTTATCACATCAACTTCCTGCTCAAGAATCAGCTACTCTTACTGTATCAAGTCTAAACTCTTGGCCTATAATTCAAGGTCCTCTATCAACTGGCACTTTTGTACCTCTCTAATTTTATCTTTTTCCACTACAGACTGACTCTCCCCTCTAGTTAAATCCAGCCAACTTTCCATTCTTCCATGCTGCTTATTTGCATGCCTTTGAGTCTCCCATCAATTGGAATGCCCCGCTTTTTCATCCCCCCACCCCAAACATATAATAAGCATTTGTTCCCAACTCACCTACTTTAGGAAAATTTTCCTGATAAAAAATTTCCACCAAATCATTATGCTGACTGATTCGAAATTATCAAATTAAACTATAATTCAGATGACTAAAAATAATAAAAGGGGCCTCTAATTTATAAAGTTTGGAATGGTATGTAATTCTTCCTATTGACTTGTGAAACAAATTAATTACTATAATAAAATACTAATCAGAATTTTAATGTATAAGTATGTGAAATAAAATATTAAAAATAAGTGAACTTAAATTTAGTATAAGTGTGATGGTTGAACAAAAAGACAGAGCATCATTAGGTAATAAGTGAATGGAAAAAATAAGAACTGCAAAAATATGGAATGAATGAGACAGCAAAGTACAGTGTTAGATGGAAATGATACAGGAAGACAAAGCTTCAGTTGGCTGTCCAAATAAATTTAAACTGTTTCCACAAGCAATTTTGGTAATGAATGGATGTGGATTTTATTATTGTGTAGCCATAGCTCCTGTATTCAACCAACTCTTGGCCTCTTCAAAAGATAACCAAGTTGCAACCTTTTAAAGATGCAAATATCAATTGACATCTCCAATCACATAACTAGAACAGTACATGGAGGTTGCAGCAGCCATTTGGAATGCAATCCATTGCTACTATGTCATCTGTGACTAAAAAAAAATTGCTACTATCCAAACATCACTGGGGTAGATAGACTTGAATCCATCAAGGAAACAGAACTTGTTCCATCAACATCAGGAGTGAGTGACATTGCAACTTGCCCTCCATCTCCTATTAGTAATGACCCTTCAGCTCTAGCATTTCTTGCCTCCTCTCCCTCCTCCAGTCAGTATCTCTTCTTGCCTATTCACTCAATGACAGCCCCTATATGCCAGCTGTTGGATTGTACTACTCTACTTTTCAAGGCACTAGTACAGTACTATATAGTCATTTGTATTAGTTAGGTACCTAGGCTAACTTCGTTGAATTTACAAACTGAACTTATGAACACGCTCCAGGAATGGAACTTTTTCATATGCAGGGGACTTACTATATTGAGAAGATAAAAGAGCTCACTGGAAGCTGAGAAAAGTCAGGAGGCTATTGCAATAAACGTCTGTGAGATGTTGGTGCAGATCTGGTGGTAGCAGTAGAAGGAGTGAGGAGTGTTGAGCATCTGGACATGTTTTGAAGATGCAATCAATAATATTTGCTGTTGGGTTGGAGGGTTGTATACAAGGTGAGGGCTTCCCTAATAGCTCAGTTGGTAAAGAATCCGCCTGCAATGTGGGAGACCTGGGTTCAATCCCTGAGTTGAGAAGATACCCTGGAGAAGTATTCTGGCCTGGAGAATTTCATGCACTGTATAGTCCATAGGGTCATGTATGGATGTGAGAGTTGAACTGTGAAGAAGGCTGATCGCCGAAGAATCGATGCTTTTGAACTATGGTGCTGGAGAAGACTCTTGAGAGTCCCTTGGACTGCAAGGAAATCCAACCAGTCCATTCTAAAGGAGATCAGTCCTGGGTGTTCATTGGAAGGACTGATGCTAAAGCTGAAACTCCAGTACTTTGGCCACCTCATGCAACGAGTTGACTCATTGGAAAAGACTCTGATGCTGGGAAGAATTGGGGCCGGGAGGAGAAGGGGACGACAGAGAATGAGATGGCTGGATGGCATCACCGACTCGATGGACATGAGTTTGAGTGAACTCCGGGAGTTGGTGATGGACAGGGAGGCCTGGCGTGCTGTGATTCACGGGGTTGCAAAGAGTCTGTCACGACTGAGTGACTGAACTGAACTGAGCTGATTGTCCATAGGATAGCAAAGAGTAAGACATGACTGAGCAACTTTCACTTTCACACACGGTGCGGTAAAGACATGAGTCAAGGCTAATTTCATAATGTGGGTCCTGAACAACATGAAGAATGAAGTTACCTATCATTAATAAGAGAAAGACTGACTAAATGGAGACTGAGATAAGTATTAGATGTGCAAATGGATGGCTTCCCAGGTAGTGCAGTGGTAAAGTATTCATCTGCCAATGCACGAGACACAAGACATGTGGATTCGATCCCTAGGATGGGAAGATCCCCTGGAGAAGGAAATAGCAACCTGTCCCAGTATTCTTGCCTGGAAAATTCCATGGTCAGAGAAGACTGGCAGGCTATAATCCATGGGGTCTCAGAGTCAGACATGAATGAGCAACTAAGCATAAATGCACAAAGGGATACGTCAAGTTGATAGTTGCATACCATAGTGAGAAATTCTGGTGAGAATTCTGAATGGAAATGCTATTAATTTCAGAACCATAAGAGACCATTTATTTGGTGTTTAAATTCATGAAATCAGGAACTTATCAATCTAGTAAATATAAAGATAGAAAAGAGAAGAGGTTAAAGAGATGGTTAGAAGTTCAGAATGTTCAAGCAAATGAGAATGAAAAAGAGCAGACAGAGATGTAGAGACTAAAACAGAAGAGAAAAATGTCCTGGCATTAAAGTAAAAACAACAAATCAAGGAGAGGGCATGATCTAAGGCCTGAAAATTGAAGTGAATTTAACAACATGAAAATTAACACATAACTTTAGTGTTTCTCCTCTGATAGAGAACATAATTTTTGCCAAAATCCAAGAGATATTTCGTGATATATATGGTAGATAGGATGAACACTCAACTAAGATAACACAATTTGTGGCAAATTAAGTTCAGCAATACGTTCACCGTGAACTTGCAGATGTTCAAGCTGGTTTTAGAAAAGGCAGAGGAACCAGAGATCAAATTGCCAGCATCCACTGGATCATCGAAAAAGCAAGAGAGTTCCAGAAAAAAAACTTCTATTTCTGCTTTATTGACTATGCCAAAGCCTTTGACTGTGTGGATCACAACACACTGTGGAGAATTCCTGAAGAGATGGGAATACCAGACCACATGACCTGCCTCTCGAGAAACCTGTGTGCAGGTCAGGAAGCAACAGTTAGAACTGGACATGGAATAACAGACTGGTTCCAAATAGGAAAAGGAATATGTCAAGACTGTATATTGTCACCCCGCTTATTTAGCTTATATGCAGAGTACATCGTGAGAAACACTGGGCTAGAGGAAGCACAAGCTGGAATCAAGCCTGATATGCAGATGACACCACCCTTATGGCAGAAAGTGAAGAGGAACTCAAAAGCCTCTTGATGAAAGAGGAGAGTGAAAAGTTTGGCTTGAAGCTCAACATTCAGAAAACAAAGATCATGGCATCTGGTCCCATCACCTCATGGGAAATAGATGGGGAATCAGTGGAAACAGTGTCAGACTTTATTTTTTGGGGCTCCAAAATCACTGCGGATGCTGACTGCAGCCACGAAATTAAAAGACGCTTACTCCCTGGAAGGAAAGTTATGACCAACCTACGTAGCATATTAAAAAGCAGAGACATTACTTTGCCAACAAAGGTCTGTCTAGTCAAGGCTATGGTTTTTCCAGTGGTCATTTATGGATGTGAGAGTTGGACTGTGAAGAAAGCTGATGGCCGAAGAATTGATGCTTTTGAACTGTGGTGCTGGAGAAGACTCTTGAGAGTCCCTTGTATTGCAAGGAGATCCAAGCAGTCCATTCTAAAGGAGATCAATCCTGGGTGTTCATTGGAAGGACTGTTGCTAAAGCTGAAACTGCAATACTTGGGCCACCTCATGCAATGAGTTGACTCCCTGGAAAAGACTCTGATGCCGGGAGGGATTGGGAGCGGGAGGAGAAGGGGGCGACCGAGAATGAGATGGCTGGATGGCATCACCGACTCGATGGACATGAGTTTGAGTGAACTCCGGGAGTTGGTGATGGACAGGGAGGCCTGGCGTGCTGTGATTCATGGGGTCGCAAAGAGTCTGTCACGACTGAGCGACTGAACTGAACTGAAATCACTGCAGATGGTGATTGCCGTAATGAAATTAAAAGACGCTTACTCCTTGGAAGGAAAGTTATGACCAACCTAGACAACATATTAAAAAGCAGAGGCATTACTTTGTCAACAAAGATCCAGCTAGACAAGGCTATGGTTTTTCCAGTGGTCATGTATGGATGTGAGAGTTGGGCTATAAAGAAAGCAGAGCACCAAAGAATTGATGCTTTTGAACTGTGGTGTTGGAGAAGACTCTTGAGAGTCCCTTACCTCTTACTCTCTTACCCTTCCTCCTTTCCCTCTCCCCACTGGTAAACACTAATTTGTTCTCTAGATCTACGATTCTGCTTCTCTTTTGTTATATTTATTAGTTTGTTGTAATTTTTAGATTCCGTATATAAGTGATATCAAACAGTATTTTTCTTTATCTCTATCTTATTTCACTTAGCATAATACTGTCCAAGCTTACCCCCATTGCTGTGAGTGGCAAGATTTCATTCTTTTTGAGGCTGTGTAGTATTCCATTGTATATGTATATACCACATCTTTTTTATCCATTCCTCTGTCAATGGACATTTATGCTGCTTCCATGTTCTTGCTATTGTAAATAGTGCAGCTATGAACATCAGGGTGCATGCTGCTGCTGCTGTTACTGCTAAGTCACCTCAGTCATGACCGACTCTGTGCAACCCCACAGACAGCAGCCCACCAGGATCCTCCATCCCTGGGATTCTCCAGGCAAGAACTGGAGTGGGTTGCCATTTCCTTCTCCAATGCGTGAAAGTGAAGTCGCCCAGTCATGTCCAACTTTTAGTGACCCCATGGATTGCAGCCCACCAGGCTCCTCTGTCCATGGGATTTTCCAGGCAAGAGTACTGGAGTGGGGTGCCATCGCCTTCTCCATCAGGGTGCCTAAATCTTTCTAAATTAGTGTTTTTGTTTTGGAACTTCAATGAATTTTAAATTGTAAAATATTGAAAACAATCATAATAATAATCCCAATTGATTTTGAACTTTATACATGCAATGTACAATGAACTTTCATTGTAGTCTTTATTGATTTAATATTTATAAGCTATTTGTTCAAACGATTAGGTAAAAAAGTAATTTTTTAATTAGAATAAAAAGAAATTTTTATAGTGTTTATTTACTAAAGTCTTTAAATTAATTATAAAGTTTAATTTATCTGTGATAACTTCCCTTCATTATTATATCATTTCTGAATAAGTTGCAATAAATATTTTAGCATATCATGAGGCCTTGTAAGCATATGATTTAGCTTACATTTAATTAATTAAATATTTCTGTGTACATTTTGACAAAATAGATTATAATTATGAGTAAGCCATTCCTAAATCATTTCTGAATATATATGATACAGTCATTCCCTGGTCTGATTTTCTTGAGTAAATATTTGTTTCTTTGGTATGCTATACAAACATGGAAGATGATTACAAAAATGATATATTTTAAAAATTGGTACCAAAGACACATAACTAATATCTTTCTAATTTAGATACCTCTAAATTGGTTTCTTTAACTTTTAATTTATTAAAACAGACCCAGAAAATTTAGTAGGATAGAAAGCAGTCAGTTTCACTTTTTTTTTTTTTAATTCACAAAAAATGAGTGAATTAAAGACTTACCTCAAATTTGAAACAATCATTTGGATGCCGCACAACTACCAACTTAATAGTGTTTCCCAGTATATCTTTAGATAAAATCTAGATGGATCAAAGATATCTGTGAACATTTTCAGGTTTTCTCTGCTGAGTGGACTCATTCTTACATACACCCATCCCATCATTAAACACAGATTTATTGAGCATTGACTATTGACATAGTTGTTGGGACACAGCACTTACCCAGAAAAGAAAGTCTTACCATCATGGTTCTAATATTTTAGTTGTAGAAGACAGTTAAAATAAATAAGAAGAAATAAATAATAAATTAGGTGGTGCTAGGTCCTGCGCGACTCATTAAATAATGGAAATGGGGCTGGGATAGGCACAGGAGACTATAATATTAAAAAAGAAGATCACAGTTGGTGTCCCTATGTGAAGACCTGAAGAAGGCAAAAGAAGGAGAGTTGTGTGCCAATATGGAAGCACTTACATAAATTTTACCATGTGCCAGGCACTGTTTGCTTCAGTTCAGTTCAGTTCAGTTCAGTCGCTCAGTTGTGTCTGACTCTCCGCGACCCCATGAATCACAGCACGCCAGGCCTCCCTGTCCATCACCAACTCCCAGAGTTCACTCAAACTCATGTCCACAGAGTCGGTGATGCCATCCAGCCATCTCATTCTCTGTCGTCCCCTTCTCCTCCCGCCCCCTTAGTAGCCATTAATCTATTTACTTCACAGAGTCCACATGTGAGCGAGCTAATGATTCCATTTTACAGATGAGGAAACTGAGGCACAGAGAGGAATAGAAACTTTGCTAAGGTCATAGACTAATGGTAATGAAGCTAGGATTCAAGCCAGAATTACTTCCAGATTCGAGGTGCTTAAATGTAACCAAAACATCCCAGGCATAAGAAACAAAAAGTGCCAGGCATGAGGTACAGAAAGTATTGGTGTGTCCAGAGGCAGTGTAGGTAGGAGGAGTTGAAGGGAGTAGGTGATACTGGAGTAGAGCCCAGTGGGATACAGATCACGTGGGACTTTTTGGATTCATGAGGCCTGTCTGATGGGCAATCATTTTAGGCTTGATAATTAATAGAGATATGCCCTAACAATTTAGCTAATGTGTGCTTCAAATCAAAGACATTTTATAGGTTAGGGAGAAAAACAGGAAAATAAAATAACAAAATAGAAAGGAAATAAATATAAATCTTTCAGGTAATTTTTGTAATCATAATGTATCTTTCAAATAATTCTTATTACTTCCTACCCTTCTTATCATCTTTTCTTTTTCTCCAATGGACTGATCACCATCTAATCTAATAATTCATTTTAAAATAGACTTTATTTTTTTAAAGCAGATGTTGGTGGTTCACAGCAAAATTAAGTGGAAAGTACAAAGAGCTCCCGTGTACCCCATGCACTCATGTATCCATGACCTCCTCTAATATTGATAGCCAGCACCAGGTGGTACATTGGTTTATAGTTGATTAACCTAACTGACACACTGTTATAATCCAAACTCCATAGTTTACATTAAAGTATTTTATTTTTATTGATGTCTTGACTTCTCCCACTTGAGTATAAATCCAGGAAATCAGAGTTGTATGTTTAATTCATTGCTTTATTTCCACCTCCTAGAAAAGCACCTTGTGAATAACTGATACTTAAAAATTATTTAGGAATTAATTAAGTGATTCAAGCAGGATCCTTGTTAACAGGAAAAAATCACTTAAGGCAGTAAGACGAATGTCGCCATTTTTAAAACACTGGCATAGTGTAGATTCTCCAGTCTAACATTGTAGCAACACCATTCCACACCTTGTTGATTCAATAACTGTTTACTGAGTGCTTACATCAGGCCAGTCATGCTTTTAGAAGTAAAGGATATAGACATGGAAAAGCGGTAAAGATCTACATGAAAGTTGTATATAAGTGCTCTATTGGAAAAGCTTTCACTCCAGAAGTCAGCGATTGTATTAGCTTTCTCTTCTCATTCCCTGTTCTATGGTTTGATGGTGTTACCAAGTGTTAAGTTCGTATTGCTCCCTGTTCCCCTGGCTAATACATCAGGAGAGGATTTGGGGAGAGGAATAGTAACTTTATTTGAAAAGTTAACAGACTGAAAAGAACTTTGGGGCAGACTTGTGCCCCAAAGAAACAACTTGCTTGAGTTAGAATTCAGGCTTCTTAAATACTCTTAAGAGAAGAGGGTGTGGCTGCTGCTGCTGCTGCTAAGTCACTTCAGTCGTGTCCGACTCTGTGTGACCCCATAGACGGAAGCCCATCAGGCTTCCCTGTCCCTGGGATTCTCCAGGCAAGAACACTGGAGTGGGTTGCCACTTCCTTCTCCGTTGTTACAAACTTCTTGGTGCTGGAATCCTTTCTTCTTACAGTTTCAACAGGTCTGTTCACAGTGGAACTATAAACCTCCAACAAGACAAATGTTATTCTCTGTTTTGCAACTTTTTATTTGTATATGAAATAAAAAGTGTTATATATTTAAAGGTCAGAGCATTGAGAAAGGGCTCTCCTCTCAATTTAAGGCTATAGGCAACATTCTTTTACAAAAGGTACAGAGCCAGCGTGACTAAGCACAGGCAACAGAGCCAAAGGTTAGAGTTAAAGGAGTAGATTCAGCCTGGAATCTGGTTTGTTGTTCTCTGTCACAAAAGCAAACAATGAATTGTTCAACAAGCTGTAGATTATTTGTTTTTGACAGAAACTACTTTATGCATTGATTTGTTCGTTTTTAAGATTCATTTTTAATACTTCATATAGATGTTGCAATTGCACATCTTAAATTTTCTGGGACGAACCTGACATTAAATATCTGCCTCCTTGTGTTTTAAAATATGTCAGTACTTGTTAGAACCCGCATGCTAGATTTTTTTTTCTTCTAAAATTATGTCACTATACAAATAGAGTCACAATCTCAATGTCTGAGAATGCTATGCTCCTTCATTATCACCAGGAAACTTTAGGCAGACAACAACTCTAAAGCAAGAGAGAAGCTGGTAACCTATCGGCCTCAAAGAATTCATTTAGATTCCAAATGTTTTTCACACAGAGGGGATTTCCTAGGCATCTGGAAAATCTACCTCTCTTATTTGGCATTCTTTTCCTGTAATACTTTTGCAAGCTGCTACTGCTCCAAGTGGAAACATTTCTTAATCACCATTACATGCTTTGTGCTAGAAGGCCTGGAGTATTTGTTGCCACCATTAATAAATCCAGAGAAATAATTCAGAAAGCTGAAATTAGCATGCCTGCATATTTAAAAGGATGAGAATTTTACTGCTATTTGTTAAAAAAAATTGAAAGTCTCTTATAAAGTGCTTGTTTTTCATATTACATTTCATACGGACTTGCTTAAACAACTGTTTTGGTCTTAATTATTTTTCAATAAATTCTTAAGTTTGAATTATTAAAATTACTTTTAATAAATATATTAAATTCAGTTTTGAAAGCAAAACTGAATGGGCAAAATAAATCTTGATAGTAAACTAGAGGCTTTCAGAGGAATTTGTCTAAGACTCTCTGAAAGGTGAAATAAACATTATAGTATCAAGATGAAATTGTTGATTTAATGGTAAAATCTAGGGCATTTAGTTCCTCATTAAATTTGGATTTACATTTTTATGATCTTGAAGGATATAATTTATTTATGATGAAGCATTCGTTTTCCCCAATTGCAGTTCTGTTCTTTCAAGCATAATAATTTGAAAATGTGTTTCTTAGCCCTACACTAAATGATGCCAAGTGTATTATCAGTGCTAAGATTTATTTTTATTATTGCTATAGTTAGTTATTCCATCAAGCCTACAAAGACTCTTAAAACCGTATATATCTGGTTCTGATTGCAGTGCATGCACATCAGATGTATTTGTTTATGCATGGCTCGTTTCTGGAGCATTAAACTGAAGAACTTAGGAGCACAGAGGGCTCATCCAATGCAGTGTCATCATTTCACACACACAGAATCAAAGAACCAGAAAGTGAAGATCATTTCCAAGGGGCACGAGTCTAACAAGAACCAGGAGTATAACTTAAGTCTCAAACTCTGAGGCCAGTTCCTCTAACTCCACAAGATTGTATCTCCAGTGACTATACTTCTGAGACAAGATTTCGTTGGTCTACAGCAGGGATTTAAAAAAAAAAAAATCTAAAAGCTAGATAGTATGTATTTTAAGCTTCGTGAGCCATACGATCTCTGTAGTTGTAGCATAAAAGTAGCCATAGACAAAGTACAAAGGAGGCGGGGACGGGGGGTGGAAAGTGAAACTGTGTTCCAATAAAACAATGAAATTAGGTTTTTGTGTTATTTTATGTTCTACAAAATAGTATTCTTCCTTTGATTTATTTCAACTATTTGACAATAAAAGCCATTATGAGTTCATGGTTGTACAACGATAGGCTAAAAAAAAATAACTAAAAAACTAGCTTGCTAAGCTGATAAAAAGAATGGTTTTTGTTGTTGCATAATTGCTAAGTCACATCTGACTCTTGTGAACCCATGGACCCTTCCAGGCTCCACTGTAAATATGGCCCAGGCAAGAACACTGGAGTGGGTTGCTGTTTCCTTTTCTAGAAGATCTTCCCAACCCAGGATCAAATCCAGGTCTCCTGCATTGGCAGGCAGATTCTTTAGCACTGACCCAGCAGGGATTATAGGGGTGTTTTAAAGAACCTATAATCCACAGACACACAGGATATTCCACTGAGAAACATTTAGAATTTTCATTTAAATTTAGGTCATTCTTCTAAATTTCTTATTTTAGTAATTTTTATATTAATGTGGTCTTCACTGATAGCTCAGTTGGTAAACAATCCACCTGCAATGCAGGAGACCTGGGTTCGATCCCTGGGTTGGGAAGATCCCCTGGAGGAGGGAAAGACTACCACTCCAGTATTCTGGCCTGGAGAATTCCATGGACTATATAGTCCACGGGGTTGCATAGAGTCAGACACAACTGAGCAATTTTCAAATAAAAAAAATTACATGTTAGGATATTGGCACATATAATTTATAAACAAATACATATATATATGTATATATATTTGCTTAGTTTTTAACAGATAGTGAGTTGCAAAAAATTTTGAAGTCCATTGGTCCAAACTGATCTAAAAGAAACAAGAGAAATTTAACAAAAATATGAAAATAATCTTGCATAAGTACAGCTTGGGATATAAGTACAGCTTCCTAATATATAAAATGGAGCTCATTGTACTGCCCCCATAAGGTCACATCAATTAGATAAATATTACAGGTCAAGCACCAACATAGTGCTTGGAACTTAGTATACACTAAGACATAACCAGCATTATTATCTCATATGAAAACAATTTATGAGTAAAAACTATATATTCAGCCAATTATGATAAAAAGACTGAGTTAATCTTTAAGAGAATGCCAACAAATAATAACAATATATTTGCTAACAAAATATAACAATATATTTTCTCCACAATTTTTAGTGCTTTACAGTTCTCTGTTGCTGCTGCTGCTAAGTCACTTCAGTCGTGTCCGACTCTGTGTGACCCCATAGACGGAAGCCCACCAGGCTCCCCCTTCCCTGGGATTCTCCAGGCAAGAACACTGGAGTGGGTTGCCATTTCCTTCTCCAATGTGTGAAAATGAAAAGTGAAAGTGAAGTCTCTCAGTCGTGTCCGACCCTTAGCGACCCCACGGACTGCAGCCTACCAGGCTCCTCCATCCGTGAGATTTTCTAGGCAAGAGTACTGGAGTGGCTTGCCATTGCCTTCTCCGTTACAGTTCTCTAAGCACTATCAATTGTATTTATTTTAAATTTAATATAGAACACAATTCTTTTTTTTGTTGTTGTTCTTCTTTTTTTTATTTTTTATTGGAGGCTAATTATTTTACAATATTATATTGGTTGGTTTTGTCATACATTGACATGAATCTGCCCCGGCTGTACATGAGTTCCCAGTCTGAGAACTAGGCTGGTCTGACATATTTTGAAGAATAAGAAAAAACTGTATCTACTTTACAAGAAGAAAAACTCATTCCCAACTGATAATGGTGGTGTCATTCCAGAACCCAGGTCTTCTGAATTTCACTTGTTAAGGGAAATGATAAGCCACAATTAAACATTTAGATTGTTCTGGCCCCACATATTTAGAGGAATATTGACAATCTTGATGAGTACAAACCAGAAAGTTTTCTGTTACCTGGTAATTTGAGAAATGATTAAGGGAAATTTTGACCTATATAAAAACTTCACTGTAGAGAAAATAACTCTAATTTTTTTTTAAGATTTGTCATGTTGAAAGAGAATGAGGACATTATTTTATAGCCCAGAAGAGAGAACGGAAACAATAAGCAACAGCCTTGGACAAAATGCAAGGAAGGATTCGTAATAATGGAATAGTACTATGGGGCATGGTCTATCTTTGAGGGTGTGAGCTCTTCTAAAACCTGTAAACCACCTGCTGGAGAGAAGACTATAATAACAAAAGTAAAAGGGTACTGGATTTCTTTTATGGCCCCTTCTGTTCCTAAAAATCCATAATCATGGATATTTTTAAGATAATGGATTGTAACAATTATTTAAAGATTGATTATATATAATTTTATTATGATTTTCTTTTAAATTTTACCTCAGTACAACTCTTTAGTATTACTTTTACACCAATACCCTGCCAGTAGTTTTGAAAAAAATCACTGGAAACAAGATTTAAAATGCCTTTCATTTGAAAGGTTTTAATTATTAAGATTGACAGGTAGGATAATTAAGGTTGATTTCTTACGGATTTTCTTACCGGAACTGACGTGTGTCCTATTCAAATATCATTTTCAAAAGATGATGATGTAAATTAGAGTATACCATTGTAGGAACTTCTGTGTATTAATACAGGTGATGTTATTTTTTTTATGAGATATTTGCCCTTAAAGTAAAACCGATGCTAGGTCTGCTGCTGCTGCTGCTGCTAAGTCGCTTCAGTTGTGTCCGACTCTGTGCCACCCCATAACTAACTTCTGTGAACTAAAATAATTGATAATGTAGCTTTCACTTTACAAAAGAGATATTGTGATAATTAATCCACCATTTTTATGCAAATAAGGTAACACATGTTAAGTACTAAATCATTTGTGTGTGTTTTACAAAATTTTGATTAAGTGCATTTGATTCAAGCCTTTTAATTGTGCAAATAAGCTAACAGAACAACAGAGCTTGGCATTTCTCATTATGTCTTTGTTTATTATATAGAATATTTAAATTGTTCTAGTCCACCAAGGCAAACAAATATGTGGTCAGGTCCATGATACTCTGTTTCATGCAGAGTTGTATTTCCACTATTGCGTTGTCAGCAGGAATTGAAAAGAAGCAGATTTTTGTCTGTTTTTTGGGAGTTATCACGTTAATCATTCCCAAAGAATGAGCCGTTAGCAAAGGATTGGTGAGGACTAGAGCATGTATCATGGGACCTCTACTTTCTTCTGTACATTTCGACAATGAAATTTACTGCTTGACACGTGAGAAGAGCAGCAAAATGGTGATTTATTTCCATAGAAGACAGGACATTACATACTTTCCTGTTCTCTAGCCATATTTTAAAAATTTATTTTAAGAAATCCATCTTCAGTTATAGACTGCTGATTAATGGCTGTGGTACATGTTTGCATGATTGAGTATTATCATAACAAAGCTGAGAAACTCAGAGGCTCTATTTAAGTTTAAAATAAAAAGTTCAAATACATTAGACACTATGTAACAAACACTTTGATATGCTTTCCCCAATATGTATGCCAAGCTTAAAGTTTTTTTTTTCTTAACAGTAAGAAACTTATAGTCAAGTGTATATCTTACTGAGTAAATATTCAATTGCCAAAATACATTTTGATACTTAGATAATACATTTCATAATGTGTTACATTTTACTAAAATACATTTTAATAATTGTCAGGCACTTTAATTTGAGCTTATTTATAGTATTTCTCATATGCTGAAATACGTGAAAATTTTTCAGGAAGCTTTGAAATACAAATATTTCTAAAGGAAGGACTACAAAGTAGCCTTCAAATATGTCTCATAGTGACTAAATTATCTTTCTTAAAAATTCCTGTTTGTTTTACTTTACTTTGTCTATCAGTTATGTATAATGTAAATAATAACAGTGTTTAGTTTCTTAATGGTAATTAACTATTGCACATAAATGTACTCATTTGAACATCACAATGTCTCTCTTTACCGGGAAAGAAAGGGAAGCTCAGAGAGGTTAACTGTCTTTCAGATAGTTACACAGGTGATAAATGGCAAAGCTGGAGTTTGAACCCAAGAAGGTTGGCCCCAGAAATAGCACTCTTCATGCCTCAACCACATTACCGGTGTATCAGAATTATTATGTTGTATTAGGAAAAACTCACATGAACTTTTTGGTTAATCCAATATTTATCCTTGGGGAGTATACTCATAGAGAGCTTCCTAACATCAAAACAATCCAATCCAATCCCACACAATCCCATAAAATAATCCAAAAAAGTTCCAATAAATTTGCTTTGTTTGAAAAACTTCTACTGAATAATCATTATTCTCCATGAAAGGTAAAAGTTGCCCACTGTCCTACTGAGAGCCTGGAATGTATCTGACAATTCAAATTGATTTTCCTCCTTAGGTTATCTCACAGAGCTATGTCTTAATTTTCCTTTGTGTTTAAATTTTCAAACATTAGAAACTTCTTCCAATTCATTCCATTATGTCAATATTTGTCTTTTTTAAATAATTTAAGCCAGAAAACACTCTGACAGTGACAAAATATTGTTTTACCTTTTTAGAAAAGATGTGAAGTATTGCCATTCTTCGTCTTATCTTCTCCACAGTGTACTGACATTTGTGTTTTTTTAAAGGGGTGAAAGATGAAATATTTAAGATTAGATCATTTGAGATATTCTGATGGATTAACCAAACCAGGATATTCAAGGAGCATTCTAGGAATTTAAATATAGGGGCCTTTGGGTCTAGAGAAATTTTAAAATATTGTGATGTCCAACTTTGTGCGTTTAAGTACAAACTGAAAAAGTGTAAACTGAAAGTGTTAGTCACTCTAATGCCTGACTCTTTGCAACCCCATTGGCAGTAGCCCACCAAGCTTCTCTTTCTATGTAATTTTCCAGGCAAGAATACTGGAGTGGGTTGCCAATTCCTTCATCCAGGAGATCTTCCTGACCCAGGGATTGAACTCGGATCTCCCACATTCTGGCAGATTCTTTACCATCTGGGCTTCCCTGGTGGCTCAGCTGGTAAAGAATCTGCCTGCAGTAAGGGAGACCAGGGTTCAATCCCTAGATTGTGAAGATCCCCTGGAGAAGGGATAGGCTCCCCACTTCAGTAATCTGGCCTGGAGAATTCCGTGGACTGTATAGTCCAAGGGGTTGCAAACAGTTGGACAAGACTGAGCAACTTTCACTCACTGAGCCACCACTTTTACCATCTGAGCCACCAGGGAAGCTCAAGTACAAACTACTTTTGTACAAATCTGGGTGTGTTGAACCCTCTCTCTTCACAGCTGCCACACTTAGTGAAGCCACCAATCAACTCTCATCCTGAGGATTGTGGTCCTTTCCTCTCTGATCTCCCTATTTGTAAGCTTGCCTCCCTGAAAGTCATTTTCTGCATGGACACCAAGTATAATTTTTCAAAATCATAAATCAAAATATATAACTCTTTGCTTCCAATCCTCTGCAATTTTCCACTGAACAAAAGTTGAAATTCACACGTTTAAAAAGTTTTTATTGGAGATATTTGATTTACAACATTATATCAATTTCAGGCATACTGCAAAGTCAATTACCTATACATATACATATATCCCTTCTTTTTTAGATTTTTTTCCCATATAGGTCATTACCAAGTATTGAGTACAGTTCCCTGGGCTATACAGCAGGTCGTTATTAGAAATCTATTTTATATAGAGTACTGTGTGTATGTCAATCCCCATCTTCCAATTTGTCCCTCCCCTACCCAAGAAATTCACACATTTTACCTTGGGCTACAAGGTACTGCACACACAAGATCCTCCTACCATTCCAGTCTTACCTGATACTTTTCTCTCTTGTGTTTACTATACTATGACTAAGTGGCAATCTCACTGTCTTTCTAACACTTGGAACCTACCTGGAGTCTTATGCATTTATCCTCTGGATGGGAAATGTTTTCCCAATCTCATCTTTCAGGTTTCAAATTTCGTATCACTCCTCAGAGAGGTTCTTTTTCTCCCCCATTATTTACAGTAGCTACTTGGGCTTCCCTGGTGGCTTAGAGGTTAAAGCCTCTGCCTCCAGTGTGGGAGACCCGGATTCGATCCCTGGGTCGGGAAGATCCCCTGGAGAAGAAAACGGTAACCCACTCCAGTATTCTTGCCTGGAGAATCCCATGGACAGAGAAGCCTGGTAGGCTACAGTCCACAGGGTCGCAAGGAGTCGGACAGGACTGAGCGACGGAATGGAACGGAACTTCCCTTCCTACCTCATTGTCTGCTCACAAGTTCTGTAAAGTTTAGATTTGAGCGTGTTAAGCCCTTTCTGCAGTCATTTTCTTTATATACTGAGGGGTTTTTTGTTAATCCACTCTGTAAGAGTTGTCTATTTGTCCCCATTAGATCATGGGCCATGTCTTTGATTTGATGTGAACCTTCCAGTGCTCAGACCATAGCAGATGCTGAGCAAATATTCACTGAACGGAACTATTGAATCTTTTCCATTACAAAAGTCTCCACAGTAACCTGTGTAAGGCTGTATGATAGGCCTTATCAGAGAGGGTAAATGTCTAAATACTCACTGAAAGCTTGATGGCCAGTGTGATGCCAGGTTGAGAGGAGGGCATAGGCGTCCTGGCTTTTAGTCAAGTTTTCCCACTCAGACACCCTTTGTGTTTTTTTATTGGTTCAATTACTTAGGCAGCATCTGTTGGAATTTCACAGTTTAAAAATAATGATTTCTTCTGGAACACTGCACTTGTTACACTTGTGCAGTTTTCGCAGAAGTTTTTCTTCCCAGAAGAATTATGGGAGTTAGGCAAATGCTTGAGGATTTATTAAAGCAATAAAGAGATTAGCAGTATTGTGGGGCATATATCTGTACTACTCAGTTAAGAAAAATGCATAATTTGGAACCTGAACTATCTCTGCCACGCAACACTGGCTGGCTGATGCAGTTACATTTGGACTTTTTTAATGAAAGAAAGCTTGAATTTTCTATAAGTTAATTCAAAACATAGATATAAAAAGGGATTTCTATTTCTGTATCATATCAAAACATATAGCAGTCTATAAACCTCCCAGATTATGGGTCAGTGCTACATTGACTGCCATTAGTATAATGTACCATTCAGATGATGTGTTACTGTGCTACTCTTTGGAAGTGGTGTTTAACAGTCTCATTTGTGCTTTGAGTTTAGAATTGATGATATAATTAGTCAATGTACTTATGGACAGATGCATGCATAGTTTTATTTGTGGAAATGAATACTTAATAAACTAATGATATGTATAATTTATCATTTTAATTGGAAATTAGAATAAGTGTACCACCTCAAAAAATTGACAAACTGTATCACCTTGCAATTGCTAGAGTTTAAAGCATTCTAGTGCTTTTGACATTCTAGATAGTTTTATAATAGTTAGGACTTCAGAGATCTGCACCTTAGACTCCTGAAATTATAAATATGATATGAAATATGAAAGATATCCTAAATCAGAGTTACCATAATATTTCCTACACATGTCATTGACTACAATTGTAATGTATTTAGAAGAAAACTAAATTATTGCAAACTTGCAATGCACGTGTAATTATTTTTGCTTGTTGTGTTTTTGCTTCAGGAATTGTTATAAAATAATAATCACCTTAAATGGTATAATTCTTCATATCCTTTCTTCCATTTCTCCTTTCATGAAAGATTTCTTAGGTATCTGTGTGTCAGTCCTCCTGTGAAGGGATGTGAATAAAAAGGATACACAGTGCTCAGAGAAATCTGACAGCAAACGGACCGGTATAGGACTAAATGGTCAATAAATAAGAAATATGCTTTGAGCTGTATTTTTCTAGTGATGGGAATGGTTTTTTATAATTATCTCATTTATGCTTTCTGACATAGTTTTCTTTGCTAGCAAGTGCAGGCATTTGTCAGGAAGAGTATTAAGTTGTATGACCTTCCCCTTCCCCCTCCCCCCACCAGTCTGTATGATGCCTTCAGTTCAACTCAATTGCTCAGTCGTGTCAGACTCTCTGCGACCCCATGAATCACAGCACGCCAGGCCTCCCTGTCCATCACCAACTCCCGGAGTTCACTCAAACTCACCTCCATCGAGTCGGTGATGCCATCCAGCCATCTCATTCTCTGTCGTCCCCTTCTCCTCCCAGCCCCAATCCCTCCCAGCATCAGAGTCTTTTCCAGTGAGTCAACTCTTCGCATGAGGTGGCCAAAGTATTAGAGTTTCAGCTTTAGCATCCAATGAACACCCAGGACTGATCTCCTTTAGAATGGACTGGTTGGATCTCCTTGCAGTCCAAGGGACCCTCAAGAGTCTCCTTTCAAAGAGAAGACTGTCCTGCCATTTGCTTTACCATAGTTTCTGATGTAGTACTTTGTATTCATGTGGCCTATACAGAGACTGCCTGAGTACCTGGGTTAAGTCAGATTGATAGCATGTTTTGTTCAAGTAAACACAGCCTCAGCAGCCATTAATCAGTATTTTATGCCCATTATCTAAATCAGTGATTCCTGGACCAGCAGTATTACATCTTGAATTAAAAAAAAAATGCAGATATTTAGGCACCAAATCCGTCATACCAAATCAGAAACTGGAGGTTGAACTCACATGCCAAGTGATTCTGATATGTACTAAAGTTTGGAACCATTCAATTCAGTTCAATTCAGTCACTCAGTTTTGTCCAACTCTTTGTGACCCCATGGACTGCAGCACACCTGGCCTCACTGTCCGTCACCAACTCCTGGAGTTTACTCAAACTCATGTCCATTGAGTCAGTGATACCATCCAACCTTCTCATTTTCTATCATCCACTTCTCCTCCTGCGTTCAATCATTCCCAGTGTCAGGGTCTTTTCAAATGAGTCAGGTGACCAAAGTAATGGAGTTTCAGCTTCAGCATCAGTCCTTCCAATGAATATTCAGGATGATTTCCTTTAGGATGGACAGGTAGGATCCCCTAGCTGTCCAAGGGACTCTGAAGAGTATTCTTCAGCACCACAGTTCAAAAGCATCAATTCTTTATAGTCCAGCTCTCATATCCATACATGACTACTGGAAAAACCATAGCTTTGACTGGACAGGCATTTGTTGTAAAAATAGTGTCTCTGCTTTTTAATAAGCTGTCTAGGTTGGTAAAAACTTTTCTTCCAAGGAGCAAATCTTTTATTTTTATTCTCTTTTTTTTATTGGAGGCTAATGATTTTACAATATTATATTGGTTGGTTTTGCCATACATTGATATGAAACCGCCCCAGGTGTACATGAGTTCCCCTTCCTGAACCCCCCTTCCACCTCCGTCCTCCCTTTATTCTCCCTCTGGGTCATCCCTGCACACCAGCCCCAAGCATCCTGTAACATGCATCGACCCTGAACTGGTGATTCGTTTCACATATGACAACATACATGTTTCAATGCCATTCTCCAAAATCATCCCACCCTTACCCTTTCCCACAGAATCCCAAAGACTGTTCTATACATCTGTATCTCTTTTGTTGTCTCGTATACAGGGTTATCATTTGCATCTTTCTAAATTAAATATATATGCGTTAGTATACTGTATTGGTGTTTTTCTTTCTGGCTTACTTCACTCTGTATAATAGGCTCCAGTTTCATTCACCTCATTAGAACTGATTCAAATGCATTCTTTTTAATGGCTGAGTAATACTCCATTGTGTATATGTACCAAAGCTTTCTTATCCATTCGTCTGCAGATGGACATCTAGGTTGCTTCCATGTCCTGGCTATAATAAACAGTGCTGCAATGAACATTGGAGTACATGTGTCTCTTTCAATTCTGGTTTCCTCGGCATGTATGCCCAGGAGTGCGATTGCTGGATCATATGGCAGCTCTATTTCCAGCTTTTTGAGGAATCTCCACACTGTTCTCCATTTGGAGCCCCCAAAAAATAAAGTCTATCACTGTTTCCACTGTTTCCCCATCTATTTCCCATGAAGTGATGGGACCGGATGCCATGATCTTAGCTTTCTGAATGTTGAGCTTTAAGTCAACTTTTTCACTCTCCTCTTTCACTTTTATCAAGAGGCTCATTTGTTCTTCTTCACTTTCTACCATAAAAGTGGTGTCATTTTCATATCTGAGGTTATTGATATTTTTCTTGGCAATCTTGATTCCAGCTTGTGCTTCAGCCAGTCCAGCATTTCTCATGATGTACTCTACATATAAGTTAAATAAACAGGGTGACAATATACAGCCTTGATGTACTCCTTTTCCTATTTGGAACCAGGCTGTTGTTCCCTGTCTAGTTCTAACTGTTGCTTCTTGACCTGCATACAGGTTTTTCAGGAGGCAAGAAAGGTGGTCTGGTATTGCCAACGCTAAGAATTTTCCACAGTTTGTTTTGATTCACACAGTCAAAGGCTTTGGCATGTCAATAAAGCAGAAGTAGATGTTTTTCTGGAACTCTCTTGCTTTTTTGATGATCCAGTGGATGTTGGCAATTTGATCTCTGGTTCCTCTGCCTTTTCTAAAACCAGCTTGAACATCTGGAATTTCACAGTTAACATACTGTTGAAGCCTGGAGAATTTTGAGCATTACTTTACTAGAGTGTGAGATGAATGTAATTGTTTGGTAGTTTGAACACTCTTTGACATTGCCTTTCTTTGGGATTGGAATGAAAACTGACCTTTTCCAGTCCTGTGGCCACTGCTGAGTTTTCCAAATTTGTTGGCATATTGAATGCAACACTTTCACAGTATCATCTTTCAGGATTTGAAAAAGCTCAACTGGAATTCCATCACCTCCACTAGCTTTGTTTGTATTGATGCTTCCTAAGATTCACTTGACTTTGCATTCCAGGATGTCTGGCTCTAGGTGAGTGATCACATCATTATGATTATCTGGGTCATGAAGATATTTTTGATCTCAAATGCCAAGTGATTCTGATATGTACTAAAGTTTGGAAACACTGGTGTAAGCTAATGAGTAACTGTGTGTGTGTGTGTGTGTTAGTCGTGTTCAACTCTTCAACCCCATGGACTATAGCCAAGCTCCTTTTCCATGGAATTCTCCAGGCAAGAATAATGGAGTGGGTTGCTATTCCCTCCTCCAAGGGATCTTCCCAACCCAGGATCAAACCTGAGTCTCCTGCATTGCAGGCAGATTCTTCACCAGCAGAGCCAGCAGGAAACCCTAACAATATATACAGTCAATGACTATATTATACCCAAACTAGAGATTTGGTTTGTATTTATTTACTTCTGAATATCAACTCATGCCTGTTAAGGAGAAAGTCACAAATATCCAGTCCCCTTCCTTTCTCTGCTTTGATCCACATATGAAGCAGGAAGTAGTATTACATGAGGAAATCAAAGTGCAATTTAAGCTGAAATGGAATTTTCTTTGTCTCCAAACTTGCTTACAATAGAGTTCATTTCATTCAAGGCTGTAATAATTTGATTTCAAAGGAAAAACTTCAGACTTTATCCTCTTGCAGTTCTTGCTGAATTGCAGTCTGCAATTTTGAATGAGTGAGGAAGAAAGACACCAATGTATGTTGAATGCCCTCTGAAGGAGAGAAGTGCATGATTTTATATTAATATCATATTGCATATAGACAAAATAATTCTCTAAATAAAATATTGATGCTATCACCACTAAAAGAAAACCAAGGAAAGTGCAAAAGATACTTGGTGCCTGGTACAGAATAAGTGTACAATAGCTTTTAGGTACTATTATTACAAACTATTTAGATATTTACAAGATAAACTCATCGGGAAAGGTATGGATAAAAGCTTTCCAAATGCAAATATACTTCTAGAAAAATATATCAGTAGTACTTCACAATTTTAGTTGGTTCTGAACTCAAAAATTAGCAGGGGCTGCATTTATTCAGTACACATTTCAATAAACCTTACAAATTTACCGAGGATGGAAATGAAGAGTTTTTTGTTTGTTTGTTTGTTTTTGCATCTGGGGCTTCCCTGATTGCTCAAGCAGTAAAGAATCTGCCTGCTATGCAGGAGACACAGGAAACATGGGTTCGATCCCTAGGTAGGGAAGATCCCCTGGAGCAGGAAATGGCAACTCACTCCAGTATTCTTGCCTCGAAAATCCCATGGACAGAAGATCCTGGTGAGTTACAGTGCATAGGGTCACAAAGCAATTGGCAAACGGAAAGATACTGAACGTTCTTGCTTTGGAGTCTAGAATTTAACAGGTAGCCATGTGTTCTGTTGAAGTAGAACATCTTAGCTTGATTAACACCATTATTTACCTTTACACTTAGAATAATTTTTGGATAGAGAATTTCCATTCTCAGCTTCAAAGTCCCAAATATCTATGAAATAGAAAATTTAAGCAACATCAACAATGTATTAATAGCTTACATTTTATAAGGATAATCATATGACTATTTTGCATAAAGTTGACAGCCATCAAAATTTTTTTTATATATTGTGTATCTATTGAATACAAGTTTTATCAAGGGCAATACTTTATTGTGCAATTGTCTCTCTAGTATCTAGAGAAATGTCTGACATAACAGACTTCAAAAATATTTGATCATGATCATTAATTGAATAGATGGAAGAATTTGTGAGAATCTTCATTATGACAGAAAGCAAATATTATTTTTTAAATTTTTGAGGATGATGAATATTTATACTTTGTATTTTCAGGTATTGTAATGTTTAAAACACCTAAAATAAAGATTGAACCACACATCTAAATTTATATTCTTTATTTGGAAGCATGCTATTATGATCTTGAACAAGATTAAAAACAATATTTCTTTTAGAAAAAATAAAAAGAAGAAACAATACATTGCCTCTCCTTTCATGCCATTAAACACATTTCCTTAAATGTCTTACATTTAAAACTTTTCTCAACTTACAGTGATGGTATTATGAAAAAACATAGAAATGTAGTCAGGCAAACATGGTAAAATCTCAATTCGCTACTATGAACAGGATCCCTTCTAAGCCCCAATTTCCAATATATAAAATAGGAATGATAGTATCAATCTTGTTCTGTTATTTTCAAAATTAAACAGAAACAAATGTGAAAGCATCTAACATTAAATGTAATTTTCTTATCTCAAATTTATTTGAAATTTCCATACCAATTAATTTGAAATTTCTTTATATTTACCCTGAAGTAAGAAACAAACAATGGTTTAATCTTCTAAGTTTAAGTAGTCCTAAGTAAAACCTTCTGTTTGATATTTTAAATATATATTAATATAAATTACATTAAAGGTATATTAACATAATAATGAAAGTTAGTCTCTCGGTCATTTCTAACTCTTTGTGACCCCATGGACTGTAACCTAACAGTCTCCTCTGTCCATGGAATTCTCCAGGCAAGAATACTGGAATGGGTTGCCATTTCCTTCTCTAGGGGATCTTCCTGACCCAGGAATCAAGGTCTCCTGCGTTGCAGGCAGACTCTTTACTGACTGAGCCACCAGGGAAGCCACACATATTATTAACATAGTAATATATTACTTAAAACATTACATATATCTTTCCATGAAATTTATTTGCAATTCTAACGTTAGAAAATGTATGAAGGATCTACCCTGGTTATATATCTTAGCAACTCTTGACCTTCAACAAGTTATTTAATGTCTCAGTTTGTCGTATATAAATAGTAAAATAACAATAGAGCTGTTGGGAGAATTAAAAATACTGTAATGGGAACTTTGTTAAACTTCAATAGGTGACAGCTCTTAACTTTTATTCAAGTTTTAGAAAGCAAATTTTATGGTAGACATTTGTTTTTCTTTTCACTGTACTCCAAGTTGCATGTCTGCCATAATTATAATAACAGAAACAGGAAATCTCAGTTATATTAGATGTTAGCATTTAATACATTTAACTTGTTTTTCATATTTTCACATGAAGAATCAGCTCCAAGTCTACAACTATTTTCATATCTACTACTTAGGCAGTTTTTACTTTATTTTTTAAATAAAAATAAACATTGTGGAAATATTTCTTTTGCCCTTAAGCCATTTAATTCATTAATCATGTCCAATTATTTCTCAGCAGTATTCAAGGAGCTTACTAGTCAAACTGACTTAATAAATGTGGAACCTGCTGCAAGCCCAGACATTCTGCTAAGCTTATGTTCCCAACTGCACAAATAATATTTTGAGATGTATTGCAAAGCCATTTTTTATAACTTTCCTTTATTTCTATTAAGAAAATATATTGATCACTATTATTAGAAAGAGCAGAATTAAGCCACACATTAATTCAGACTTACACTGTTCAGTTTGAGAATCACCAGCTACATGAGTCTATTGAGCCCATTCAGAAGTGCTGGAAGAGATGTACACACTGGTTTTCAAAGATGTAAAATTTTATTAATAATTTTATGTTGACTTTATGTTGAAATTATAATATTTTGTACATTGTATATTAATAAAATTAATTTTATCTATTTATTACTTTCTTAAGAGTGGCTGCTAGAAAATGTAAAAACACATATGTAATTCACATTTACAAAATAAATCAGTCAAAAAGATTCCCTTAAACTAGGAAGAGGTTTTATAGCTATTTATGTTTGTGTATGTTTAGGTATGTGTGTACATGTGTGTAATGACTATAGATAAAAACAATGGTACATTAATAGCACAGTAGAAAATAAGTATATATATGTATATACATGTATATATATATATATGAATAGAGTTCTATCTTAAAACACATTTTTCTGCTACAAGTTGACTACTTATTTTGGGATTTGTAACTTGATTATAAAAGCCACCTCATCATAGAATTAACTGAATAGCTATTAGAACATTTTTAGTTGGAAATGGTAGAAACCCCACTCTGCCATATCTAGTCCTCACTTAACCAAGATGCAGGTAACTGAAAACATTAAGGGCAGATTTTGTATACAGTTTGATCAAGAAAGTAAAGTGTTAGTTGCTCAGTCATGTCTGATTCTGCAACCCCATGGACTGTAGCCCACCAGGCTCCTCTGTCCGTGGGATTCACACTTTTCTTCCACCATTGCTTCTAGCATCCTCTATCTTGTCTTTGCCACCTTTATGTCTATACCTCCAAAGCCTAACTTGGTCACTCTTGAGCTGGTCTAATAAAATGAGATTTTCCTCTTCAATATTTTTTGGAATAGTTTGACAAGAATAGATATTAATTCTCCTTTAAATGTTTGACAGAATTCACCTATGAAACCATCTGATCCTGGACATTTGTTTGTTGAAAGTTACTTGATTATTGACTTGATTTTTTTTAATAGTGTTCAGTCTATTCAAATTTTCCATTTCTTCCAATTCAGCCTTGAAAGAGTATATATTTCTAGGAATTTGTCCTTTTATTATAGGTTATCCAATTTGTTTACATAATGGTTCATAGTAATCTCTTATGTTTCCTTGTATTTCTGTGGTGTTGTTTATAACTTCTCTTCTTTTATTTCTGATGTTATTGTTCCTAATGAATATGTCTAGTTTTATCAATTTTGTTTGTTTTCAAAGAATCACCTATTAGTATAATTCACATTTTCTGTGACTTTTTAAGTATCTAGTTCATTGATTTCTTCTCTGTTATTTATTTCATACCTTCCACTAACTTTGGGCTTTGTTTGTTCTTCTTCTAGTTTCTTTAAGTGTAAAATTTTATTTTTTGTTTGAAAATTTTCTTGTTTGGGGAGGAAGCCTGTATTTCTATAAAATTCCCCTTTAGGACTGAGTTTGAAATTCCCATATATTTCAGAATTCAGTTTCTCATTTTCATTTGTCTGAAGGTACATTTTAATTTCCAATTTGATTTTTGTTGTTGTTGACCCATTGGTTAATAACATGTTATTTAACCTCCATATGTTTGTGATTTTTTTTTTGTAGCTTTCCTCTTATCAATTGATTTCTAGTTTTATTTTGTTTTGGTTGGAAAATATGATTTCAATCTTCTTAAATTAATGAGACTTGTGACCTAACGTGTGATCTATCCCAGATAATAGTCCATGTACACTTGAAAAGAATGTATTCTGCTGTTTGGGAAGAGAATGTTCTATGTATAACTATTAGGTTAATATAATGTAGTATGTAGTTTAAGGCTAATGTTTTCTAATTGTTTTCTTCTCTATATACTATATCCATTAATATAAGCGGGATGCTAAGTTCCACTACCATGACTATATTACTATCAGTATTTCTCGTATATTTATTAATATTTACTCTATGCATTAGGTTCTTCTATTCGGGGTGCAAAGATATTTATAAGTATTACATCCCATATGTAATGCCCTCATTTGTCTCTTATTATGGTTATCGTTTTAAAATCTATTCTGTCTGATATAAGTATTGCTTTCTTTGTATTTCCCTCTGCATGAAATACCTTTTTTCATCCCTTTGCTTTCAGTCTGTATGTGTTTTTAGATCTTACCTGACTGTCTCTTATAGGCAGCATATACATGTGATTCTTTTTTTACCCCATTTAGCCACCCTATGCCTTTTGAGTGGAGAATTTAGTCAATTTACATTAAAGTAATTATTGATAGGTATGTACTTGTTGCCATTTTGTTAGTTATTTTTTGGTTGTTTTATAGTTCTCTGTTTCTTTTTCTCTTGTTCTCTTCCCAGGTGATTTGATGACTTACTTCAGTGTTATGTTTTCATTCTTTCCTATTTATTTTTTGTGTATCTATTATGGGTTTCCCAGGTGGTGATAGTGGTAAAGAACCCATCTGCCCATGCAGGAGATATAAGAAACATGGGTTTGATCCCTGGGTCAGAAAGAGCCCCTGGGGGAGGGCATGGCAATCCACCCCAGTATTCTTACCTAGAGAATCCCATGGTCAGAGGAGCCTGGTGGGCTACAGCCCATGGGGTCATAAAGATTTGGACACAAACTGAAGTGACTGAGCCTGTATATAGGTTTCTGGTTTGTGGTTAATTTGATGTTCATATTTGTATAACAACCTATATTTAATGCAGTCTACTTTAAGTTGACAGTTGCTTAAGTTTGAACATATTCTGAAAGCACTACATTTTTATTCTCTCTCTCACCCCACATTTTATGCTTTTGGCATCATATTTTGCATCTTTTATTTTGCATATTGATTATTTTAAATAGAGATGAGTTTACTAGATTTTTTTTTAACCTTCAAACTAGCTTCAAACTAGTAGTCTTGTTCACTACTTTCACTGCATGTTTGATTTACCAGTGAGAGCTTTCTCTTTCATAATTTCTTTGTTTCTAGTACAGTCTTTCTCTGTTTTAACAGATCTCCTTAACATTTCTTATATGACCAGTTTAGTAGTGATGAACTCTTTTAGTTTTTGCTAATCTAGAAATTTCTTTATTTCTCTTTTATTTCTGAATGATAACCTTCCTGAATAGAGTATTTTTAATTGTAAGGTTTTTTTTTTTTCCTTTCAGCACCTTGGATATATCATGCCAGCCTCTTCTGGCTTGTATTTCTACTGTAAAATTAACTGATTGTCTTATGGGGAGTTCCTTTTTCATAACAAAATGTTCTTCCTTGCGCTTTTAATAGTCTCTCTTTATCTTTAAGCACGGTGTTTTCATTGTAATGTGTCTTGGTGTGAGTGTCTTTGGATTCATCCTGTTGGGATTTTCTGTGCTACCTAGACTTGAATGTCTGTTTTGTTTATCAGGTTAAAGAAGTTTTCAGCCATTATTTCTTCAAATAGGGTTTCTGTCCCCATCTCGCTCTCTTTTCCTTTGGAGACCTCTATAATATAAATATTATTATGCTTAATGCTGTCCCAGAGCTCCTTTAAGCTATCTTCATTTTTATTTTTTCTCCTTTTTGCTGGTCTGATTGAGTGATTTTCACCATCCTCTTTTCCAGATTGCTGATCCATTCTTCTGAATCTTTTGGTCTACTCTTGACTTCTTCTAGTGTATTTTTATTTCAGTTATTATATTCTTAGTTCTGATTTGCTTTTCTTATATTTTCTCTTTGTTGAGTTTCTCACTGAGTTCATCTGTTCTTGCATCAAGTTCAGTGATCATGTTTATAACTATTACTAGAAATGACAACCCACTCCAGTGTTCTTGCCTGGAGAATCCCAAGGATGGTGGAGCCTGGTGGGCTGCCGTCTGTGGGGTTGCACAGAGTCCGACACGACTGAAGCAACTTAGCAGCAGCAGCATAAACTATTTATCTGGTGAATTGCTTGTCTCCATTTCATTCTTTTTTGGAAGATTTCTCATACCCTTTCATTTGGAAACTATCCCTTTGTCTCCTCATTTTGTCTCGCTCTCTGTGTTTGCTTCTATGTTTTAGGGAGCATATTCTCGGTCTTGAAATAGTAGTCTTATGTATGAGGTATACTGTGGAACCCAGTGGCACGATCCCTTCTGATTACCAGATGCAGATGCTGTGGGTATATGTTCTGTGTAATCTAGGTACACCCTCTTGTGAGATCAAGCCATAATTGTTACAGGTCGATTAGTGAGCAGGGTGGCCTCTGATTCAGCTGGCTGAATAACTCATCTACAACTGCTATGACTGTCCTAATTGTGGGGCTGGTCCTCACCCTGGCTTTCCATGAGTGCTGACCATGATTATCACAGGTGTGGTGTTGAATGTGTCTAGCCCCCAGCCTGCCTGGCTTCCAGGCCTGCCCTTGACTCTTGGGAGCACACTGAGGTACAGGCATGGCCCCATGGAGCACACTGGAGGGTTGCCAGTTCTGGCCGGGGCTGCCCACCAGGTGGAGTAGAACAGGAGCACCTTTGAAGAGAATGGCCGGAGCAGGCAGGTGGCTGAGGCAAGTCTTCAAGGGAACACCAAGGTGGGGGTGCACGACATTAACTAGGTTGATTGAGCGTGACAGAAATCCCACCCTCCAGCATCAGACCAGCTAAATGAAGGAGTGTGTCTTTAGAAATAGTGCCCACCAGTGCTCCTGTCACTAGAAAATTCCAGCAGATCTCTGCTTCTCCAGCACCTGCCCTGATATTAGTCACTGAATCTCTTTTTTGTATGACCCAGATGCTTTTCAAGCTGTTGCCTCTCATCTGGAACTTAGAACAAATGAGTTTGCACACAAGCCCTTCTAAAACCAGGTCTTGTTTTCCTACAGAATTTCAGCTCTCAAAGGTATAAGCCATAAGCCCCACTGGTTTCCAAAGTCAGATTTTATTCAGGCTGTTTCCTAGTGCAGGTTCCCCAGGCTGGGAAGCCATTCTGGGGCTCAGACCTCTCAGTCCTCAGGGGGGAACATTGCTGTTATGATATTTCTCTTGCTTATGGGTCACCACTCTGGTAGTATGGGTTCTGTCTAGATGGAGTCTCTGCTTTTTTTCACCTATCTTGATGTCCCTTCTTCTTTATATCCTTTAAATAAATTGTATAAAATGTAGATGTGCTCTACTAGTACTCAGGTTGTTTTCGGAGATATTTATTCTGTCTATTGCTGTAGTTTTGATGTGTCTATAGGAAGAGGTGAGCTCTTTGCTATCTTAATCCACAGATCTCTGAGACAATATTTGAAACCCTTTAATTATACTATTTATATTAATATGCATAAGTCTATAAGTTAAGAAGTACTATTATGAGTATTTTGCAAAAGAATACTTTCATAGAGTTAAATCCTTTTCCCAAGATTACTCAAGTAGGAAATGGCAGTATTTGGTCGGTTAGTTTCTGTGTGTATATGTGGGTAGGTGTGTCTGCATGTAAGTATGTGTGACTTCTGAAGTTAAAGTAAGCATTTTCTATAACTTGCAAGAAAAAGGAAAGTGCCAGATAGTCTGGCTCCAGAAATGATGATGTTGATCTCAGTTCTGTACTTCTCTGAGGGACCTGAAAATCTAGTTGGGCAGCTAAAATATACTTATCAGAAACCTACACAACAGAATTAGAGGGTAGGAATATTTAACAAGTACACAGGGAAACGTGGGAATTCAAGGAAGACAGTTGTCACTTCTACATGGTGATCTGGGAAGATAATGTGTAATCAGTGGGTAGGATAGCACTTGTGATGATTTATTTTTTCTACTTGGTGTCATTCTTAACATACATGCATACAAACATGTATAGGAAGTAACTTTTGCTTATTTTAAAATGGAGATGCCATTTGTTTTAGTTCTCTCTATAAAGAAACAGAAAGTAATTCATAGAATATAAATATTTCCAAGTCAATTGTAGAGACAAAACACATTTTTAGAAACATAAGTTCTTAATTGTCTATATATGTGAAGATAAAATTGTAAACTGGCACACATAAAGCATTACAGCATGTAATAAGAGTGTGTCACTATCTTTATTCATTTGCTTGCCTTGGTATTCTAGAGTAATGAATAATGTGCTATGATGTACAGGACAGCTGCATTCTTTCCTGATAATCATTATAGTATCTGATGCAATTTCAGAATGATATAACCTTGCCAGAAATCATCAAAATAAGGAAAGTAGGAAATAAGTGAATGAATAAAATGCTTTAATTACTTTATCTGGGCCCTTGATGCTCTTGAATTTTGTATGATAATTCCTAATCTATTTGTTCTCCCAACCTTCCAGACAATTCCTTAATAATTTTTCATCCCTTTAGATTACATTCCTTTATGCCACCTTAGCCTCCAACAACATAAACACAACCATAAAATAATTTCAACAAACCACCTCCACCACATTCATACATCTACCAATTTGCCTGCCAACAGAATTGAAACTCTCTCCCAGTATCAAGGATGAATTTTCCATGTTTCTCACTAAAACTGTCTTTTATACTAGAACTCATTCCTCTCAGAAAATAGTCTGACAATTCTCCCCACAAATCTACAAATTTTCTTCTAGAAAAAGTCATTCCAATTAACATTCACCACTCTAAGATACTATACATTTTCTTATCTTGGGTACACTCGTTACCCCCACTAAAATGTAAGCTCTGTCAAGTCAGAGACGTCTTATGTGATTTTCACTTCTCTATGACAACACCCCACAACAACTCTTATTGCACAATGGGCATTTATTTAAAGTATAAGTGACAAGGATTTTCAGAAGCCTGTATCAGATTTTTATATTGTAAACCCATCATCCAAGTTCAAAATAAATTAAAAAATGTAACTCTGAAGGGAAACATCCAAGCACAGATAATATGACGACAATTTTAAGCTTTTATGGGACAGTATGAGACTTAGATGGAATCATGAAGTCATAGACAATTCACATTCTTAAAATTTACGTGAAACATCACAGCTTCTTAGCTTTCTATGGAATAAGCCTAAAACCTGAACTTTAGGCTGGATTTTATTCTAACTTTAGGTAAAGACAAACAAAAGAAATAGGATCTTTATAAATAATGCCTGTGAATTTAAGCTGCCAAGTTTAAAACAACTGTATAGGCTCATATCTACATTTATTTATCTTCATTTCTCATCCTCTGGTTTTCTGAAGTAACTTTTAATAGCTACTATATTACTCATAAATGCATATTGCAGATGATATACTGTGCAGAAGCATTTTAATCTTTCTTATTCATGTAGTTTTCTTTAACTGGTTAGTAACTTAGCAACATGTGAAATAAGTTTTCTCAAGGGACTATTTCCCACCTATGTACGGATTGGGTTGTCAGAACTTAGGCAAATGGGGCTAAAAGAGAGGACTGTTTCGTCTACATATTGACCCTAGGATTCTTTCTATCTCTTTGCACATAACTTGTAATCTCTGAAAGATTAGCCATAAGCAATCATTCTGTTTATGGGGATCCCAGACACTAAGAAATACTAGAACCTGGCAGTCTTTTCTAGTTGAGCTACAGAGAAAAGGATTAATAAAGTTTTAGAAGAAAGCTCCCAAAAGTACTGAAAGAAAGACAATTTTCTTGGCTTCATACACAATATCCATTGTCTGCAGACAATCCATTTGTCTTAATCACACAAGAGGTTGAACATTAAAAGTAGGGATAAAAGTTTGTGAAATAGCGTGTTGCTTTCAAATCTGCACCCTTGTCAAATTGTCTAGTGAAAAGGCATAAATAATATTGCAGTCTATTTTCTGCCAGTATCTTAATACTTCCTTGGAATGTTATTAACTTTTTAATTATGTGATTTTTTTTCAGCAACTGCATTTGGAATGCCCCTAATTTTTTTTTATGGTCTATCATACTTTTGAAAAATTAAATGGTATTTGGGAGATTGTAAATGACAATTTGGTTTATTGAATGACTTTTCTTTCATCTGTTATATATGTGTATGTATGTATGTATTTTAATATCTAATCTGCTGAAATTAAATAGAAATTAAAACACTGAAAAGATGGTAATATCTAAGGATAGGTAGATATTCTATGTTATTCTTTTTAAGCAGTTGTTACAGTTACAAAACATATTAAATGAATGAGGTAATGAATGGTTGCTCTTTTACACATATGTGTATAGTGAAGGTGGGGACATATAGAACTGTCAGTATCTCAACCTGAAAATAAATTACTCCTTCTCCAAGTTCAGAGAGGCCTGAAGATGCCTAAAAAGATTGATCATTTGGTCCAAATTCCATTTGAGGAGATCTATTTACCTGAAGGAGTTTGGTCTGAGTATAGTATCTTAGCTTTGAAGAACAGTTGCAATTTAGAGTATAACATCTCTCATTTATATATTTATTCAATAAATAATATTTCAACCTATTATCTGTCAGTAGCTGCTCTGGGCACTGGAATTGACCTCTGTGAACTCACATTCCATTGGGAATGTAGACAATAAACAAGTGTAATAATAAAGTATGTGATCTCTGGTAAAGATTGTTTCATTGAAATAAATAACATAGGGAAATGAAATTAAAAATGGCTCATGATATGGAGATCTATATCTAAATATGAATATCAGGAAAGACCTCATTCTGAAGGTCACAAGTTATTTTGAGAGCAGAATATTGGGAAGATAGTGCATTATTTCAAGTAGCCAATGATAATTATACAAACCTTGGTTGTATGAATGGAAACATAAAGAAGTGGTTGATTTGAGAAATACTTTTTGGAAATAGAGTTTATAAGACATGCTTATAACATTTACTAAAACAAACTTGGGGGCATCTGGAGTCATGGGGAAGAATGTTGGTAAAAGACCAGAGAGATAAACACTTAAAATTTGATTTCTCTGTGTGAAAATAAGTGGGGGTTTGCATAAGTGGATCTGAAGCTAAGCAGGTAGATCTGGGATGGAAATAGGAATTTGGAGACAATCATGGATGGCTTTTAAATCTTCATCAGGAGAGAAAATCTATGAGACAGTATATTTAGGGAATGGTAGGTTAACTGTGGAGTCCTAGAGTGTGGCAATATTAAAGTATCAGAGGAAGAGCAAAGAATATGTAAAATTTAGGCGGTCTGATTAGCAGTAATCATCAAAATGAATAGCATAAAATGCCTCAGTCCTAATTTGGTATTGATGCTTCGCAGCAGTACTTCAATACGTGTTAAAAGGTATTGGTGGATGGGGTAGAATTGAGTGGGAAGTTGGGGAATGAAAAGATGTGCTTAACTGGAATAGCTTGGTGTGCTAAGTCGATTTGCAACACTAGCTCTCAGGCCCAGAGAAATGAGACTGGAAACTGTGTATCTGTTTAGGTTGCAAGTTGGAGACTAGATGTTAAAAAAAAAGGCAGAAGAGTTAGAGCTAGGGTGTCTACTTCTCATTGTGAGGGCACTGGAGCTTAATGAATTAAGCCAGTAGTACAAACTGTGGGCTCTGGCTGTATTCCTTGATGTCAGATAAATGACTGTGTGTGTGTACTAAGTCACTTCAGTCATGTCTGACTCTTTGTGACCCTATGGACTGTAGGCCACCAGGCTTCTCTGTCCATGGGATTCTTCCAGGCAAGAATACTGGAGTAGGATGCCATGCCCTCCTCCAGGGGAATCTTCCTGAATTAGGTATTGAACCTGAATCTCTTGAGGCTCCTTCAGTGTAGGCAGATTCTTTACTGCTGAGCCACTGGGGAAGCCCTAGATAAATGACTCAGTTCAGTTCAGTCTCTCAGTTGTGTCCGACTCTCTGCGACCCCATGAATCACAGCACGCCAGGCCTCCCTGTCCATCACCAACTCCCAGAGTTCACTCAAATCCATGTTCATCGAGTCGGTGATGCCATCCAGCCATCTCATTCTCTGTCGCCCCTGTCTCCTCCCGCCCCCAATCCCTCCCAGCATCAGAGTCTTTTCCAGTGAGTCAACTCTTCGCATGAGGTGGCCAAAGTACTGGAGCTTCAGCTTCAGCATCAGTCTTTCCAATGTACATCCAGGACTGATCTCTTTAGAATGGACTATTTGGATCCCCTTGCAGTCCAAGGGACTCTCAAGAATCTTCTCCAGCACCACAGTTCAAAACCATCAATTTCGGTGTTCAGCCTTCTTCACAGTTCTACTCTCACATCCATACATGACCACGGGAAAAATCATAGCCTTGACTAGACGGACCTTGATTGGCAAAGTAATGTCTTTGTTTTTAATATGCTATCTAGGTTGGTCATAACTTTCCTTCCAAGGAGTAAGTGTCTTTAATTTCATGACTGCAATCAGCATCAGCAGTGATTTTGGAGCCCCAAAAAATAAAGTCTGACACTGTTTCCACTGTTTTCCCATGAAGTGATCAGACCAGATGCCATGATCTTAGTTTTCTGAATGTTGAGCTTCAAGCCAACCTCTTCACTCTCCTCTTTCACTTTCATCAAGAGGCTTTTGAGTTCCTCCTCACTTTCTGCCATAAGGGTGGTGTCATCTGCATATCTGCGGTTATTGATATTTCTCCCGGCAATCTTGATTCCAGCTTGTCCTTCTTCCAGCACAGCATTCCTCATAATGTACTCTGCATTTAAGTTAAATAAGCAGGGTGACAATATACAACCTTGACGTACTCCTTTTCCTATTTGGAACCAGTCTGTTGTTCCATGTCCAGTTCTAACTGTTGCTTCCTGACCTGCATACAGGTTTCTCAAGAGGCAGGTCAGGTGGTCTGGTATTCCCATCTCTTTCAGAATTTTCCACAGTTTATTGTGATCCACACAGTCAAAGGCTTTGGCATAGTCAATGAAGCAGAAATACATGTTTTTCTGGAACTCTCTTGCTTTTTCCATGATCCAGTGGATGTTAGCAATTTGATCTCTGGTTCCTCTGCCTTTTCTAAAACCTGCTTGTACATCTGGAAGTTCACGGTTCACATATTGCTGAAGCCTGGCTTGGGGAATTTTGATCATGACTTTACTAGCGTTTGAAATGAGTGCAATTGTCCGGTAGTTTGAGTGTTCTTTGGCATTGCCTTTCTTTGGGATTGGAATGAAGACTGACCTTTTCCAGTCCTGTGGCCACTGCTGAGTTTTCCAAATTTGCTGGAATATTGAGTGCAGCACTTTCACAGCATCATCTTTCAGGATTTGAAATAGCTCAACTGGAAATCCATCACCTCCACTAGCTTTGTTCATAGTGATGCTCTCTAAGGCCCACTTGACTTCACATTCCGAGATGTCTGGCTCTAGGTGAGTGATCACACCATCATGATTATCTTGGTCGTGAATATCTTTTTTGTACAGTTCTTCTGTGTATTCTTGCCACCTCTTCTTAATATTCTGCTTCTATTAGGTCCACACCATTTCTGTCCTTTATCGAGCCCATCTTTGCATGAAATGTTCCCTTGGTATCTCTAATTTTCTTGAAGAGATCTCTTGTCTTTCCTATTCTGTTGTTTTCCTCTATTTCTTTGCATGGATCGCTGAGGAAGGCTTTCTTATCTCTCCTTGCAATTCTTTGGAACTCTGCATTCAGATGCTTATATCTTTCCTTTTCGCTTCTCTTCTTTTCACAGCTATTTGTAAGGCCTCCTCAGACAGCCATTTTTCTTTTTTGCATTTCTTTTCCATGGGGATGGTCTTGATCCCTGTCTCCTTTGACTACTTAACTGTAATTCTTCGCTTTCCCCTTTCAGTAGAATTCAATAGTTATTGACAGTTTATCTGACTGTGCCCACTTGAAGTATTTATTGAACCTACCTGTGCCAACTATTAATACCTTTCCAAGTCTGGGGAAACAACCATGGACAGGATCAGTAACTACTTTCAAGGACCTTTTCAGACTCTGTAAAAGTAGTAGAGGATAATTTGAAATAGTATTAGCTGTGGCAAAAATTTAAACATAGAGAATAATGTGAGGCATTTATGGCTAGGGAAATACTATTTGGGGGCAAGGAGGTTAGCGAAAAGTTTTCTGAAGGACTGAGATGTGAGCTAAGTCATAAGATGTAACAGATGAGGACCCTATCAATATTCAGGACTACAGATTTCTACACAAGGGGAACAGCTAGGACAATGGCTCTTAGGCTGACATGAACTTCTTGTGTGTGAGAACTCTAAAGAAGACTGGAGCTTGATGAACAAGGAGGTGGTGGGTTTAAAATTAGACCAAAGTTATAGTTACACTCTAACAGAAGTCAGGAAAACTCACTCTCCTATCCCTAGGACTCTAAATTCTAGACAAAATAAATCTCATATAAAGCCCATTATGATAGAAAGAAATTCAAATCCTACCTCTGCAGTTTCATAACTGGGTGTCTGGGAAATTTATTTAATCCCACATTCTATGTATTTACTTTAAAATTGAAATTATGCACCCATAGTGTTAAATAGTGGTGCATCCCTTTAAGAATTGCTATTTAGATTAAATTAGTATATGTAAAAACACATGGATCTTCTCAGGTGGTGCTAATGGTTAAAAAACACACCTGCCAATGCAGGAGACATAAGAGACGAGGGTTCGATCCCTACCAGAGAAGCAGATAGCCATCAGCTATTACTCGCAAGTAAATGAGAAGTCCCATTAACTATAGATAAAGATGTCAATGCCCAATATTAATTCAACCATTATCAAAATGCTGCCCAGGTACAAAGCAGAGTAAATGAAGATGTTCTGATGGCTTGTGAATCGTTAGTCCTGAAATAAGCTTTGTCTATAAAATTTTTAAAAAATCAATACAGACATTTTCATCTGGTGGCTTCTGGAAACAATTAGAAAATGCCAGAGAAAAAACTTCAATGGATGTCACCACACACTTTGTTTAAGAGTTAACAGCTTATATATATATATATATGAAATTGATAACACTGATGATTGTATTTGAAAATGGATTTCAGAAAATGCATGCCAACTATTAGTTTATATAGTCTTCTTGTAATGCAGAAAATGGCAACCCATTTCAGTATTCTTGCCTGGGAAATCCCATGGACAGAGGAGCCTAACAGGCTACCCTCCATGGCATCGCAAAACAGTTGGACACAACTTATTGACTAAACAACAGTAATAATACAGGCTTACAAAATGCATGAGATAAGTCAATCGCTAGAAAACTAGAAATCTGCAATAGAGTGTTATTGATTAGGAGAGTAGGACAAGCTCACAGTGCTTCCAGTAGTAGCCACTGAGCGGCTGAGGTTTCCACTTCCAGCTCCGCCATACTACCAGTGACAAGTGAGGTGCATTATTTGGCTGATCCTATGGCGTGATGGAATATCAAAAGGCCCAGCATCCCAGGAGAGAAAGGTGAGGGAACACACTCTCTTGCAACATGATGAATAAGGTTCTTCCACACCAGCAGCTGCCAAACAGATGAGCAGCTTTTAACAGAGTCAGGGTACACAATGTGAGCTGGGCCCAGAACTAATCAGATCTAATTAAGACAGACATGTTATGGTCCACCAGTGCTGACAGGGTCGGGATTCCTGTAGCTTTAAATGAAGCATGTTATAATTAGGATCTAATTGAAAATCTGGAAGTGATACAAAACCTTTACCCTTCAGGGCCTAACAGGAGGTCTGTGTAGGTCCTGGTGTGCACTTTATTAGATTGTGAATGCTCAATTAGACAGTTATGTTAAAAAAGTAAGCAAATGGAACAATAGTTAAATGTGGTTCAAAGGAACACAATTTCACATCTTTGGATGGTTTGGATGGTTCAGAGTTGTTTCTAAATTTTAAATTTATGGTTTGTCTTTTTTTCATATCCACTATTTTGTTGTGACTACTATTATATACAGCCAAAAAAGAAAAAAATTGGGGAAATTGGCTGAATACAATATGCTTCATTAAGCACTCCTGATTTTTAGGATTTGGAAGTGGTATGTTCATCCAAAGTATCTTCTAATAATTATGTAAAAGGTATTCATATTTCACAATCTCACAAAACATTTAAAATTATTTTTGACCAATACAGATGGCCACTAATTTCTCTAGTAGGGCTTTTCTTTATTCAGGTTGTTTGATTTTTGAAAGCTATTTAATATTTTTATAGAATGACTCAGATCTTAAGTGTATTATGGCCATTTAGCTGCTCATTGCTGCCCTATGTACATGTGTCTCCCTGCCACATGTACAGATAAACATGAAATAGCCTAAAAGGGCCTAGATTGTCCTCTTCACAGATCTTCAGGTGATTCTTAAGATCACTCTAGTAACTGCTGCTGCCGCTGCTGCTAAGTCTCTTCAGTCGTGTCCGACTCTGTGCGACCCCATAGATGGCAGCCCACCAGGCTCCCCCGTCCCTGGGATTCTCCAGGCAAAAACACTGGAGTGGGTTGCCATGTCCTTCTCCAATGCATGAAAGTGAAAAGTAAAAGTGAGGTCGCTCAGTCATGTCCAACTCTTCACGACCCCATGAATTGCAGCCTACCAGGCTCCTCTGTCCATGGGATTTTCCAGGCAAGAATACTGGAGTAGGGTGCCATTGCCTTCTCCAACTCTAGTAACTACTGATACTTATGAGGTTATGGTTGGTTTTTGTTTCTGTTTTGTAGTGTAGCATTAGCTTATAGTGGGAACAGTGCCTCTGGGGCCGTGTTTTACCTATATATTGACTGGGAAATATCTCCTGGAGATAGCTCTTCACTTTAAAATTTGTTATCTAGATGCATTGTGTGTGTGTGTTCAGTCTCTCAGTCATGTCTGGCTCTTTGCAACCCTATGGACTTTAGCCCACCAGGCTCCTCTCTCCATGGTATTTTTCCCATCAAGGATACTGGAGCAGATTGCCATTTCTTCCCCTAAGGGTTCTCCCTGACCCAGAGATCAAACCTGTGTCTCCCGCATTGCAGGTGGATTCTCTAGTGCTGAGCCACCAGGGATGCCCCTAGATGTAGTACTAACAGCTAACCTTGAATATTTTCCAATTATTTCATGCTAAGTTTGGGAATAGATCTGATCATTATACAGTAATCATAGTGAAAAAATGAATATAACATCAACTGTCTCTAAAATGTCATCTTTGTGACTGGCCACCTTATCAATTTACAATTTAATTTTACAGAAGATCAGTTCAAAGAGCCAAATAACAGGTTTAGGACCTACAATGGTTGTTTCTCACTGCATTCAGATCTCCTTCCAAATGTCATTTTATCAGCAACGACTTCTCAAACCAGAGGACATAAAATACCACTTCAGTCCCTTGCTTGACCCCGCTTTCTTCCTTCTGATAGAACTTGTCATTATATGACGTGTATGTTCATAGCTTATCATCCTAATGTCTATTTTCCTCAATGAGAAAAGGCATTTTGTTTTGCTCACTGCCATCTCCACACTGATTGGCACAGCACTGGGCAGCACAGTAGGTCCACAGGTGAATTTGAAGGAATGAATGGAAGAAATATAGAGTCAATGCTTGCGTTTGGAGGTTTATCATGAAAGTTAAATTTGAGATTTACAAGCTAAAAATTATACATTCCTACACAGTGATCAATGCAAAGAAACAGAGGAAAACAACAGAACAGGAAAAACAAGAGATCTCTTCAAGAAAATTAGAGATTCCAAGGGAATAGTTCATGCAAAGATGGGCTCGATAAAGGACAGAAATGGTATGGACCTAACAGAAGCAGAAGATATCAAGAAGAGTTGGCAAGAACACACAGAAGAACTGTACAAAAAAGATCTTCATTACCAAGATAATCACGATGGCATGATCACTGACCTAGAGCCAGACATCTTGGAATGTGAAGTCAAGTGGGCCTTGGAAAGCATCACTACGAACAAAGCTAGTGGAGGTGATGGAATTCCAGTTGAGCTATTTCAAATCCTGAAAGATGATGCTGTGAAAGTGCTGCACTCAATATGCCAGCAAATTTGGAAAACTCAGCAGTGGCCACAGGACTGGAAAAGGTCAGTCTTCATTCCAATCCCAAAGAAAGGCAATGCCAAAGAATGCTCAAACTACCACACAGCTTCACTCATCTCACACGCTAGTAGAGTCATGCTCAAAATTCTCCAAGCCAGGCTTCAACAATATGTGAATCATGAACTTCCAGATGTACAAGCAGGTTTTAGAAAAGGCAGAGGCACCAGAGATCAAACTGCCAACATCCGCTGGATCGTGGAAAAAGCAAGAGAGTTCCAGAAAAACATCTATTTCTGTTTCATTGACTGTGCCAAAGCCTTTGACTGTGTGGATCACCATAAACTGTGGAAAATTCTTCAAGAGATGGGAATACCAGACCATTTGACCTGCCTCTTGAGAAACCTCTATGCAGGTCAGGAAGCAACTGGACATGGAACAACAGGCTGGTTCCAAATAGGAAAAGGAGTATATCAAGGTTGTATATTGTCACCCTGCTTATTTAACTTATATGCAGAGTACATCATGAGGAACGCTGGGCTGGAAGAAGCACAAGCTGGAATCAAGATTGCTGGGAGAAATATCAATAACCTCAGATATGCAGATGACACCACCCTTATGCCAGAAAGTGAGGAGGAACTCAAGAGCCTCTTGATGAAAGTGAAAGAGGAGAGTGAAGAGGTTGGCTTGAAGCTCAACATTCAGAAAACAAAGATCATGGCATCTGGTCCCATCACTTCATGGGAAATAGATGGGGAAACAGTTGAAACAGTGTCAGACTTTATCTTTTTGGGCTCCAAAGTCACTGCAGATGCTGATTGCAGCCATGAAATTAAAAGATGCTTACTCCTTGGAAGGAAAGTTATGACCAACCTAGATAGTTTATTAAAAAGCAGAGACATTACTTTGCCAACAAAGGTCCATCTTAGTCAAGGCTATGGTTTTTCCAGTCGTCATGTATGGATGTGAGAGTTGGACTGTGAAGAAAGCTGATCGCCTCAAGAATTGATGCTTTTGATCTGTGGTGTTGGAGAAGACTCTTGAGAGTCCCTTGGACTGCAAAGAGATCCAACCAGTTCATTCTAAAGGAGATCGATCCTGGGTGTTCATTGAAGGGACTGATGCTGAAGCTGAAACTGCAATACTTTGGCCACCTCATGCGAAGAGTTGACTAGCTGGAAAAGACTCTGATGTTGGGAAAGATTGGGGGCGGGAGGAGAAGGGGACGACAGAGAGTGAGATGGCTGGATGGCATCACCGACTCGATGGACATGAGTTTGAGTGTACTCCAGGAGTTGGTGATGGACAGGGAGGCCTGGCGTGCTGTGTTTCATGGGGTTGCAAAGAGTTGGACATGACTGAGCGCCTGAACGGAACTGAACACAAATTAATGTGCAAGTTTCCCATGTCTGAATGATTTTGTTTTTGTCCTAGTTGTAGTCCCTAATTTAAGTTATTGGAAATGTGGAGTGATTTGATCTGTTTCTTTTATTTACTGTTTGAATTTTTGCTTTCCCTACACCTGTACTCATTGCAGACAAAACTTATGCCATTTCTACTTTTACCAATTAGTTCAAACATTTCCTTGGGGAAAAAACATGTTACAAGTATTTATAATAAAACAATGTAATATGTTTAAGGACATAGAATATTTGTTGCTCTTGTAACCTGATATAGAGATGGTTTCTTCCATGTAGCAGACAGCTTGTGGGAATTTATAGGTGTGAAATTAGCCACAGATTCTAGAAATATTTCACCTGTAAACAGGACACCTATTGTTATAAAGACGATAAAAGAAAATTAATTTAAACCATGCTATTGCTTCCAAATAGAAGATTGTTTCCAGGATAGATGAACATGTGCTTTTTGATAGAATTTCTTTTTTCCTTTTTTTTCCTATTTCTTGTTACTATGTTATCCATACCAATATAGACATTATTTCCAAAGTGGATCAGTTCACTAGATGGATTTTTCCAAACGCAATTAACCCATCACAAAACAAATCCTTTTTTATTTTTACTGGTTTTTTAGCTATATACTTGACATGTTACCAAGAGATTTCAATTTTGTGAATACCACATTGAAATAATTATTTAAAATTCTAATAAGAATATTTAATGCATTATTTTACAGTAATTCTGTAATTTTACCTAATAAAAATAACTTCAGTAGGTTGGGACTTATCAGAGAAATGAATTAAAATAAATATTAATTAATCAATCTGTTAAAATCTTGAAATGTACAGTTTATTTCAATTTATAGTCTAGTGACATTTTACAAGGCATCGCACTATTTTCTGAACAATCTAACCCTAACTGTAGAGTTGTTTTTATAGAATGGCAGCTTCAATTTCACCAGATGTGAAATCATTTGGTTGTGTAAACACATTTTTTTCTGAAATGTATAGGGTTTTTATTTCACTCAAAAAAAAAAAAAAAAAGCCTGTAAATGGATAATGTCTATAGGTTGAACAGGACATCTCAGAGGGTTCCAGGGCTAAGATCCACTGAGGTGATTTATAGTCTGAGGTAAACAGATTGGCTCAGGTAACACTGGCTGATCGATGCTCCCATCTCTCCAGCAGGAAATGTCTTGGGGAGGCAGGGGAATGACTTTTGCAAACCCTTCTTCAAATCCTGAGCTTCCCTGACCCCACTCTCTCCTTTTTCCTGAAGAATTGAGATCTAAAGAAATAAAAAATTCTCTTTCTTCTGCTTTGAAAAGTTCTGCCTGTTTTTTATTTTATATATATATTCTATATTTGAGAAAAGAGCAATTGAATGAACTGTTTGACAAGTTTACCTTGAATAATTTTTCATAATAAATATTGGGCTATCTGTCCCAACAGTGCAGGGAAATGTAGAAATATACACTTCTCACATTTTTATGGGCTGTTAGAAAGTAATTGAAAATGATGTTTGCAGTAAAGTTTCCATTTTACCCTTTAATCAGTCCCAGTAGATGGAAATTACTATTTAATTTTCTATCCCTTTTGGGAACCTGTTTCAAGAATTTCAAGCTACTTTATCACATAGGTGAAATATGTTGTTGAATGCTATGATTGTTCTGGGAATAAAAGAATACAGTTTATTGATATCCTGAGAAGGAAAGCGCTCAAAAAAATGATGCTTCCCGAATTAAAATCTGAGCTTCTGAATTTAAAGGTCAGTTTTATTTATTTGGTTTACTTACTACCTATATTCTTCTCTTTCTGACACCATATTTTATCAAGAATGTGTAATAGAACTTTTACAGCTGTCACAAAAGGCTCATTTAAAATCTGTAAATTTTAAAAGGCTGGATTAGTAAAATCAATTCAAAGAAGGCCTTACAAATAATACATGTATTATTTTTTATGTATTTTGCTGTTAAGAAGGTCTATGTAGTAAGTATCAGCTTACTTATTCCTCAGAAAATCTATCTCAGATTTATATCCTGTTACTAATTTTAAGTATCTGCATATCTCTTTCAGAAGCCTTTTGGAGATGGAATACTCCACAAAATTGATTCTGATTTTAATAGTCTCAGCTGTATCCTAAGGTTTTTTCATTTTCTCAATTTCATCTATGTACATTAAAAAATTTAACATAGAAGGAAATTTTTTCTATTTCTTATAAGCTCAGTTCAGTTCAGTCGCTCAGTCGTGTCCGACTCTCCGCGACCCCATGAATCACAGCACGCCAGGCCTCCCTGTCCATCACCAACTCCCGGAGTTCACTCAAACTCATGTCCACAGAGTCGGTGATGCCATCCAGCCATCTCATTCTCGGTCGTCCCCTTCTCCTCCCGCCCCCAACCTTTCCCAGCATCAGAGTCTTTTCCAGTGAGTCAGCTCGTCGCATGAGGTGGCCAAAGTATTGGAGTTTCAGCTTTAGCATCAGTCCCTCCAATGAACATCCAGGATTGATCTCCTTTAGAATGGACTGGTTGGATCTCCTTGCAGTATAAGGGACTCTCAAGAGTCTTCTCCAACACCACAGTTCAAAAGCATCGATTCTTCGGCGATCAGCTTTCTTCACAGTCCAGATCTCACATCCATACATGACCACGGGAAAAACCATTGCCTTGACTAGACGGACCTTGGTTGGCAAAGTAATGTCTCTGCTTTTTAATATACTATCAAGGTTGGTCATAACTTTCCTTCCAAGGAGCAAGCGTCTTTTAATTTCATGGCTGCAGTCAGCATCTGCAGTGATTTTGGAGCCCAAAAAAACAAAGTCTGACACTGTTTACACTTTTTTTCCATCTATTTCCCATGAAGTGATGGGACCAGATGCCATGATCTTTGTTTTCTGAATGTTGAGCTTCAAGCCAACCTTTTCACTCTCCTCTTTCACTTTCATCAAGAGGCTTTTGAGTTCCTCTTCACTTTCTGCCATAAGGGTAGTGTCATCTGCATATCTGAGGTTATTGATATTTCTCCCAGCAATCTTGATTCCAGCTTGTGCTTCTTCCAGCCCAGCGTTCCTCATGATGTACTCTGCATATAAGTTATAAGCTAGTAGTGCATAAATTCCCTCCCTCCAATATTGACATAATGTTGTTATTCTTATGTCAGCATTAATAGGACAATTTCATTTATACTTTGCCTCACTAATACTGAAACTTTGGGCAAGCTTAATCCTACTCAACCACAGATTTCTTATTACAACAATAAAAACCTTCATATCATGGAATTGTATATATCAAAAGAAAGAAAGCCCATTGCAAACCTCTGAATTTTAAATTAGTCTCAAACCTGAGTTTGATCTCTGGGACGTTTCCCTGGAGAATGGCATGGCAACCCACTCCAGCATTCTTGTCTGGAGAATCCCCATGGACAGAGGAGCCTGGCAGGCTACAGTCCATGGGGTGACAAAGGAGTCAGACACGACTGAGTGACTAAGCACACACAACACAAATTAAATATACAGTGGTCACTGTGTGTCCTTCAGCGTTGGTTCTAGGATCCACTTGAATTCCAGAGTCCTAGAATTCTCATTTCCCACAATAAGTTTTCTGTATACACAGTTCTGCATCTGCAGATTCACCACCATGGATCCCATAGTACCATAGTATTTATTGAAAACAGTCCACATATATATGGACCCTCACAGTTTAAACTCACTTGTTCTGTGGTCAACTATAGCCCTTAACGAATCCAGTCACTAAGTAGTTAGTTCCTTATGTGACATTAATCTACTTTCAGAGTATATTAAAATCATCCTAGAATAATCGTTGACCTGGATTAATGTGTACAGCTTCTTTTGTTTTAATGAACTAATAATCCCTTGCATCTATCTGTTTAATAATTTACATTATCAAAGGGTTTTTATGATAGAAGTTTCATTCTATTGTTTAAGACTAAGACTTTTAAAAACCTGAAAACTGAGGGGTGTCAAGAAATGTTGGTCGACCATCCTTTTAGAAGCACTTTGTGGGTCTCACCAGAACATAGGACCAAAGCTTTGTATTTCCTTACCTGCCCTCCTACCAACTCTCAGAATTTCAGAATGAACAATGAATTTCTTGAGTAGTTTTCTCACTGACAAAAAGGAATTACATTCTCCGTAATTATGGGTGAAGGAAATGATACCCATGATTGGATTCATAAAAGGAGAATTGCAGACCAAATTCAAGATCACATTTAATTACCCCTACTCGTTTCCCAAGTTACTTTGCCATTTCTTCATGTGATGTCAATTTAGGTGGTTGTAGGTTGTTTGACATATTCTTTTCTCTTTCTGTGATAAATTAATTAAGCTGTGTTGTGCAAATTTGCACAGTGTTGTAGACAAAAATTAAAAGAACAAAGGAGACCTCTTTAGTTTCTCTTCTACTGGTATTAGCTTTACAACAATGTTTTCTTTTTCATATCTAAATATAAAATACTTAATGTTCCATCAATTCAGAGAAAATGAATTTAAAGCTGAAGGACTACCAAAATGACTTTTTTTTGGAAACTGCATACAATTTGGTCAAAAGGCTAATCTTACACAGAAATTGTAAAATAATGGAGCCCCAAATGAAGAAGCTAGGAGATATTTCACTTTAGAAACATAATTTTTTAGACAGCAAATTAGATATCTAGCTCAAAAGGTATCATGAATCAAACTGAAATAAATCTTGTAGTCCAGTGTTTTAAAACATCTTGACTTTTCTCAGAATTGAGCACACAATTAGAGAATAAATTGGAGAGAATTCCATTCTCTGTTCTCATCACTTAATTTTGACTTAATGAACCTTATCAAATGGTGAGCAGTGTAAATGTGGAAATGCTCAGAAGGAAGCAGCTTAGTGTATGCAAAGCAGAGCAGAGGCTGATTAGATTACTCAAACACGTGTATGGCGTGTATAGTTCCTGTACTAACACTCAGTTCCTGGAATTTTGTCTGGCTTCTTCATTTTACTTTGGCCAAAAAAAAGCCCCTTGTGCTGTATCTGTCCTCATTAACCATTTTAGTTATCTCCTGATTGGAATATTGTGGGATGTAACATTCACAAACGGAGAAGGCAATGGCAAGCCACTCCAGTACTATTGCCTAGAAAATCCCGTGGATGGAGGAGCCTGGTAGGCTGCAGTCCGTGGGGTCGCTAAGGGTCGGACACGACTGAGCGACTTCACTTTCACTTTGCACTTTCCACTTTGACACATTGGAGAAGGAAATGGCAACCCACTCCAGTGTTCTTGCCTGGAGAATCCCAGGGACGGGGGAGCCTGGTTGGGCTTCCGTCTGTGGGGTCACACAGAGTCGGACACGACTGAAGTGACTTAGCAGCAGCAGCAGCAGCAACATTCACAAAGACAATGTTGTAGATGGTGAATGAGTGGGTAGAATGCATAGAGTCAAAAGAGATAAGGTTTATGCACCCATTCTAAAATATCATGCTTGTATACTAGGATTCTATTATATTCATTTTATGAAGTTAGAATATTTTTCCCTAAAATTTGTTTCCAGGGTCAGCTCCAGAGCTCAATATTGCCCATTTCTTATTTTTTCTGTGTATGCCTTTATTTAGTATGATAAAAGACAGCTCTCAGCTTTTGAAGGGAAAAGGTAAATTAACTTTCAATTTTATTATTGTTTTGGAACATTTATTGCCTACTTATACTGATTGGGATATTTATTTTGTATTTGGTTTTGAAAATTTTATTAGATATGCCCCTCTGTTGGAATGCATATGATTGTTTCAAGGGAGCTAATGAAGCATGCCAAGGCAAATATCAATTCAAACCACCATCAATTAACCCTAAAGTGGGCGACAAACTGAAGATAGAATTTTAAACTATTTCCAATAAAGGGTGTTCCTCAACACAAAGATTTACTTGAAGAAAAAGTATAAACGTAAGCCTTCTAACAGGAAGTGTCAACACTACAGTTTTTAATTTTAAAATCTACACTGTCCCATTTCACAGTACCATCTATTCTTTGTAAGACATTCATCTCATGTTAAAATGAAACCCTCACTTATGTTTTATAAATATTACCTTGAATTCTATTTCTTTTCTTATATAATTAATATTATACAAGTTAAAACATCTTTTTGAAAATTTAATATATCTTTTAATCCCAATGATTTTTTTCATTGCTTGTTTTTAATGTTTTCTACAGTAGTTGACAGTTAAAACTATCTTCCATTTTTGATCCTTGTTCAAATGCACCTCAGGGCTTCCTAGTTGGCACTAGTGGTAAAGAACCTGCCTGCCAACGCAGGAGATATAAAAGATGTGGGTTCGATCCCTGGGTTGGGAAGATTCCCCTGGAGGAGGGAATGGCAACCCACTCCCGTATTCTTGCTTGGAAAATCCCATTAACATAGGAGCCTGGAGGGCTACAGTCCATGAGATCACAAGGACTGAGCGACTAACACTACTACAAATGCATCTCAGTACTTCAATTACAATTCTAAACTCTTCTTAAATGGATGAATTCCATTGAACTGGCAAGAATTCATGCACATATGTAAAAAAAGAAAGAAAGCTATATTGTTTTCTCATTTTCTTTCTATTAAAAAATTATTTTACCTCAAGTTTATATTTCCTCCAAAAATGACTGTATTTATTGGCACAGATAAAATTTCAGAATACTGTTACTATTGCTAACTGGATTGGATTTGAAAATAAGGTAATTAAAAGTATTAGGTGTCAATAAATATAGAGCAGGTATCCTAGCATACATGATTTAATTCTGTAAGCAATGAAAATGACAACATCTTCACCATGTGTCAGGAACTTGACCATGTGCTTTACATATCTCCATAATTCCCACTAAGCCACATATTATTCCCCTTTCCTGATGAGGAATTCAGGACCCAGAGAATTAAATAATTTACTAAACATCAGACTCTCATCAATGGTGCAGTCAGAATTCAAACTGGGTCTCTATAATTCTAAAGTTCCTGCTCTTTTCTCTAAATTCCATTATATCTAAAAATAATTAACTGAACGCATGAAAACTGATTTCTGTTAATGTTATCTGAACTTTAGTACACCTGATAACACATATTTAGTGGTGAAAAGAATACAGCCCCTTTACTTCAAATGGCATACTATGTTGTTATAATGCATAGAAATAGAAGGTTCAATTGAGCCAAAAGAAAGTATCCAACTTCTCTGTGTGTTTTTATTTAATATGTTTATATGTAGAACTATTCTCAATACAGTGAACTCAAAGGAACTATTTATACTCTGTGTAGCCATTGCCATTATGTTGAATATGTTGGAAAATTTTACTCAGATATGTTGGCCATAATAGAGTTTAACCCATAACTTCCTTCCTCAAAAGAGTTGAAAATGGAAATTTTCAAATAAAATCTTTTATAGATGACTTAATTAGTGGAATTCCATCAAAAGTATAATTAAAATAGAAATTATCTACCTGCTTCCTAAAATTTTTTAATATATACTTTAATGAAGAACTTGGACTTGAAATATTCATTAACTTTAAATTATTTAAAACTTGGTTTACATATTTTAACCCATTAAAAGTAACACAAAACAATTTTTTGATTGGTAATTTGAAAACCATTTTAGAGGAAGTGTAAGAATAGGCTGGCATTTTGTTTCAGGACATCCTAAAATAAAAGAATGAAATTCTACTCCTATGCTAAAGTAATATTTCATTGCTATTCACTAAAAAGAATGATTCAGTCTTTTCAAAGGGACCATAGAGTACAGAAATAGACCACATGGACTACTGAAAAACTCTGACACTTAAACCCTGCTTCCTGAGGGGAGGCATATTATCATTTATAATATGCTTGGTCCTTCATAATCTCACCAGGTCAGGGACCCCTTTAAAAAAGAAAGAAAGAAAAATCAAATAAGCTGTACAGAATGAGCTAGGTAGGGGAGGAGGGGAATGTACCTTTAAACCCAGAGGCTTTTTGTTCCTGTGTTGCCAGTCAATCACACCAGCTGGTGTGCTTATAGGTTCTCTTGATGATCTGTTTTCACAAGATCCTAAGAGAATTCTCATATGAAAGGACCTGCTCATCTCCCTACCAAGAGGTATTTAAAGTAAACTGAAATTTAAAAATATATGTATCCGCATCACAGAAGTCTACGTTAGTGTATTTAATAATTATCAGTATGAGAACACTATTTATTTCCACTTATCTGTGTACAAATGATTTTACATTGAATGAAACGCTAAAGTTTAAGACATTGGATTTTGGGGGAAAAAATCCTATGAAGAAAAGAAAATTATTTTCTTAGGCTTTCCAGAGAGTGTATCATTTTAATCATCCTCATTGCTGGTTACATTTCATTAGAGCATCATGCAATATTCAGACTTAGGTTTTAGTGGTGGGAGAATAAGGTTGTACCTTCAGAACACTGTTGATTAAAAGAAAATTCTAGCAGTTTATTTGTCAGAGTATTGTTAGTCATCCTCCCTTCTAACAATATGGTAACAGGGTCTCACTGTATTTCAATAAAAGAAATGTATCCGTATATTTAGAATAATTTCTTCATAGGCCTTGGAGAAATGGTATTTTGTTTACACAAAGCATCCATTTTTCATTTCTGTCCTCCCATGGGAGCTAACATAAATCAAAACAACTCAAATGTTTTTAATTTCAGTGTGAGATCAGCAGCTGTTCTCCAGAACTCCAGTTGCCACAAAAGAGGGATTTTTGTGAGTCACAAGTCAGACAGACAATGTAGTAAGATCTAGTTACATATTATGATACTTACTGTGCATATGCCCATTAGAGATCATAATAACAAAGAATTGTGTTTACTTAAACTCACAGTTTTGCAAAAGTCAAGCAGTTATGTCATTGTCCCTATAGCTCTGTGAATCATGGTGGTAGAGAAATGTAATCAATTAGTGACAAGCTCCTTTGATGTACTGTATAGTGGGTTGACATTACAAATGACCCATTGAAGAGTACTGGGCTAAACTAGACTGCTTAAAAGGAAATTGAGTTCAAGTGAATATTTCCAACAGTTTATTCTGAATGTTTATACTTTATGCAGTTCCTAAAAAATGTGTAATTAGGCTATCTGCTTAGTTTACCAGAGGAAAGAGAAGTAAATGTGAGAGTTTCAGCTGAACGCCAACCACATCTTTTATTTAAAAATAAAGAAATCCAAAAGCAAACTTGTTAAAGTTAAAGCAGAATTGAGAATTAGAGTTTGAGGTTTTGTGAGTCTTAAAAATTAAACTTATGTTAAAGGACTATGATAACCTAACACTTTCTGTTCTCCTGTTGTAAATACATGGCTTTAAAAGCTAGTTTTTGTAAGATTAGATGTACTGAAAAGAATATGAGTTTTACAGTTTGAACACCTTTTAGAGTAGATACAAAAAAATAGGGAATGATGACCAGAAAAAAAGACTATGGCAGATATGGTTCTGATTCAAAGTCAGTGATTCCATAAGAATTTAGTTTTAATTTCTGAACCCTCTTTAGAATTTATTTTTTTAATTAATTTATTTTTTATTGGAGGCAAATTATTTTACAATATTATATTGGTTGGTTTTGCCATACATTGACATGAATTCGCCCCAGGATTACATAAGTTCCCCCTCCTGAACCCCCCTCCCACCTCTCTCCTCCCTTTATCCTCCCTCTGGGTCATCCCTGCACGCCAGCCCCGAGCATCCTATAACATGCATCGACCCTGAACTAGTGATTCGTTTCACATATGACAACATACGTGTTTCAATGCCATTCTCCCAAATCATCCCACCCTCACCTTCTCCCACAGAGTCCCAAAGACTGTTCTATACATCTGTGTCTCTTTTGCTGTCTCGTATACAGGGTTATCATTTGCATCTTTCTAAATTCCATATATATGAGTTAGTATACTGTATTGGTGTTTTTCTTTCTGGCTTACTTCACTGTATAATAGGATCCAGTTTCATCCACCTCATTAGAACTGATTCAAATGTATTCTTTTTAATGGCTGAATAATACTCCATTGTGTATATGTACCAAAGCTTTCTTATCCATTCGTCTGCAGATGGACATCTAGGTTGCTTCCATGTCCTGGCTATTATAAACAGTGCTGCAATGAACATTGAAGTACATGTGTCTCTTTCAATTCTGGTTTCCTCAGTGTGTATGCCCAGGAGTACGATTGCTGGATCATATGGCAGTTCTATTTCCAGTTTTTGGTCTGACCCCCATGGTCCATGGTCTCTTTTGGTATAACTTAAGCTCTAAGTGTAAATATGACCTGAAAACTAAGCCTGTCTAATGAAGTTCTTTTTAAATAAGATCAATCCATATCAATTAGAAATCTTCATAATGTCTACTTCCAGGAGATCTCACAGAACCTGTCCAAAATTGGGTGAGTGAAAATCCTGAGAGACTTGGTTACCCAATTGATGGATGTTAGGTGATCCCACTGAGTCCCTGTTCTTCTAGAAACTAAAATTGTAATTCTATTGTTAAGTCTACGCAAAGGATGTTACCTTTAGTCATTTAAATCTTGTATATCTGGAAATTGACCCAAGTGTCCTGCTATAAAGATGGTTCCTTTCCATACATTCTGCTCTCTGGTCAAAGGAAAATTGATTATTGATATGTCACAGAGTTACATTTTAACTTTAAAAGAGAATTTATTATTTATTTATTTTATGTTTGGCTGAGTTTTCATTGCTGCATGCAGGCTTTTTCTAGTTGTGGAAAGCAGGGGCTACTCTCTAGTTGCAGAGCATGGGCTTTTCATTGCAGTGGCTTCTCTTGACACAGAGCATGTGCTTTAGGCATGTGGACTTCAGTAGTTGTGGTACATAGGCTTAGTTGGCCCAAGGCATGTGGAATCTTTCTGGATCAGGGATTGAAATCATGTCCCTACACTGGCAGGTGGACTCAACCACTGGATCACCAGGGAAGCCCACGTTTTAACTTTTAAATGAGAAAATAAATAAATGTTTCTGTGCTGATATTCATGTGCCTAGTGCAAGGCTTCTCATAAGAAATTTTTCACACAGCATTTGATTGGAGGAAACTTTGTCCCATCTCACCACCAACAAATGAGTTTGAAAATATTGTGATTCCATTCTTCACCTTGATTTCTCAAAATTTTGATATTCAGTCATATCTACTGGATTTGCAAATATAGATTTCATACTTGCTTATGTCTTATCTCTCAATCTCATTTTCTATTTTACATCCCTAGATATCCAGACTATTGTAATTTTGAAACATAAGGTTTATTATTCAGGCGTATTCTTCCCTTGTAGCTCAGTTGGTAAAGAATCTGCCTGCAGTGCAGGAGACCCAGGTTTAATTCCTGGGTTGGGAAGATCCCCTGGAGAAGGAAATGGCAACCCACTCCAGTATTGCCTGGAGAATCCCATGGACAGAGGAACCTGGCAGGCTACAGACCATGGGTTTTGCAAGAATCAGACATGACTTAGTGACTAAACAACCACCACACAATTTTAAGCTCACCTTTATCTAAAGCCACAAAATCCATACACTTTAGATTTTGAGTCTTTTCTTCTTTTTATTGTTGTTTTGGGAAAGTGTGAATGAAAGGATTCCATCTCATTAAGAGTTGAGCTGGCTGTCCTTATTTTCTCTTCTGAATTAGGCTCACATGCTTGCTATCTTATTGGTTATAAATAATAATAAGTATATGACAATGACAAAATAACTATACAATCTTCAAATAAATGCCTTTTTTAAATAATGATATTATTTGTTTTGTTTTCTAATGCGTTTTATTTATTTATTTTAATTGGAGGCTAATTACATTATTGCATTGGTTTTGTGATACATTGACATGAATCTGTCCCGGGTGTACATGTGTTCCCCATCTTGAAGCCCCCTCCCACTTACCTCTCCATCCCATCCCTCCGGTTCATCCCAGTGCACCAGCCTCGAGCATCCTGTGTCATGCATCAAACCTGTTAAAGAATGGTGCTGTTGTTAAATTCATTCATTTCACCTTCTTTTACAAGAACTATTTGTGTGATAAGCACTTTTCAAAGTACGAGAATATATAGGGGTGTTCAGTTTCAAATTATCTGAACTGTTTGCTTACATCACAGTTTTGAACTTCAGCTTAAAAGATCATATTTTGTTGTTTATACAGTTCTGAATCCAAGAAAATAAAAACTCGGACTCAATTATTCCTAATTGCCCCAAATCAGCTTTGCAGGATGGATATGTACTCTTTCCAAACTCTTGCCAAATGTTTGACATGCTGATTGGATTTCTTGTTTCCAAATGGAACTTACTATCACTTGCAACCACCTATCACATAAATATGTATAATTAGTGAGAGTCCAGTTAATCTTAATCTATCACAATCTTTCTGAAAGTTTATAATAGTGTGTCCAAAAGTGACCAGAATTCATAAGCATTTAGGTAGCAATACTATATTTACAATCTACAATAAGACTGACACTACGTTAGACATGAAAGATATAAATATGATTAAAGTAACCTTTGTCATTGAGGGCCTACACTCCTCTGGGGTATACTGAAAGGTGTGGGAAAGAATATAATTAGAGAAATTACTATATCTGTTGTGTTATACCAGCTTGTTGAAGAAGTCCCAAGTCTTAGAGAGAGCCACAGCAAATATAATTAAATGGGTAGGCTTAAGATAGATCTTGGAAGACGTGTTTTGGGGGTTACCAGGCAAAGACAGGGAAAACTGTCTGCCATATTTAAGAAATATGGGAGCTGGAAATCATTACTGACAGATGTAGAGAGGGAGATAAAATTTGGTATGGGTTATATTGCAAAAGTTCCAGTACACTGTGATTAGGTACCAATAAAGTACAAACATGGTACAAGTTTCTATTGTGGAAAACTCAAGAGAAGCAACCAGCTAAAATTCAAAGGCTTGTAAACAGTGTTTTGGTTTAGTTAAATTTTTAAACTAAACAACCAGGAGAATTTTGAGTAGTTAAGAGATAGATTTTCATTGTGGACAAAATGAGTAATGAATATGAAATAACAAATCAATATATCAATGTCACAGAATTTAGATGAGCTGAAATTATGTCTGATGACAAAGTTCAAATTTAGTTTAGGTTTATGATTTTTTTCTTAGAATTTAGAGGACAGGATCATAGATTGCTTTTCCACATGGATATAGAAATACTCCAGGATAACAGAGTTAGAACCAAACAGGGAACATGGACTGGTTCTAAATTGGAAAGAAGTACATCAAGTTTATATATTATCACCCTGCTTATTTAACTTATATGCAGAGTACATCACGAGAAATGCCAGGCTGGATGAAGCACAAGCTGAAATCAAAATTACTGGGAGAAATATTAATGACCCTCAGACATGCAGATGACAACACCCTTATGGTAGAAAGCAAAGAGGAACTAAAGAGCCTCTTGATGAAAGTAAAAGAGGAGAGTGAAAAGCTGGTTTAACATTCAACATTCAAAAAACTAAGATCATGGCATCTGGTCTCATCACTTCATGGCAAATAGATGGGAAAGAAGTGGAAACAGGGAGAGACTTTATTTTCTTGGGCTCCAAAATCAATGCAGATGGTGACTGCAGCCATGAAATTAAGAGATGCTTGCTCCTTGGAAGAAAAGCTGTGACAAACCTAGACAGCATATTAAAAAGCAGAGACGTTACTTTGTCCACAGAGGTCCATCTAGTCAAAGCTATCACTTTTCCATAGTGATGTACAGATGTGAGAGTTGTACCATAAAGAAGGCTGAGTGCCAAGGAATTGATGCTTTTGCACTGTGATATTGAAGAAGACTCTTGAGAGTCCCTTGGACTGCAAGGAGATCAAACCAGTCAATCATTAAGGAAATCAACCCTGATTATTCTTTGGAAGGACTGATGCTGAAGCTGAAGCTCCAATTCTTTGGCCACCTGATGCGAAGAGCCTACTCACTGGAAAAGACCCTGATGCTGGGAAAGATTGAGGGCAGGAGAAGAAGCGGGCAGCAGAGGATGAGATGGTTGGATGGCATCACTGATTCAATGGACATGAGATTGAGCAAATCCCATGTGATGGTGAAGGACAGGGAAGCCTGGTGTGCTGCAGTCCATGGGGTCACAAAGAGTCAGACACAACTGAGCAACCGAACAACAACAATTAGCTCAATATCTTTTGTTAATCTGGGGAGTGATCAGGAAAGAATCATATGACAGTGCAGAGGGAAAGTGGTTTAACTGGACAGAATGAACATCACAACATAAAAGACATTTACATAATGGTGGAAAACTACTGCTCTAGAAATAGAAAGTTGAAACAAAAAGAGCATAGTCCCTATCACCTAGTAACAAGAACCAAGGAATGTAAAAAATTAAGCACTCTTCCTTTTTTTTTTTAATGAAGGGTATAATTGCTTTACAATGTTGTGTTAGTTTCTGCTGTACAGTGTAGTGAATCAGCTGTATGTGTACATACATCCCCTTCCTCTTGGAATTTCCTCCCACATCTTCCCATCCCTAGCCTAGATCATCAGCTGAGCTCCCTGCACTAAACAGCAGGTTCCCACTATCTACCTGCTTTAAGGTTACTAGATTGTGGGGTTTTTTGTTTGTTTGTTTGTTTGTTTTAGTAAGAAGCAGGTTTTAGTTAATGATAAGATGAAGATAACATTCTAGGGAAAGCCTGAGGATATGTGTAAAAAGTGGGATCATTGTAGAGGGAGATGTCTAGAGGGCGATATGGAAGGACTTCAGGATTGAGTACATATGTAGGATCCTTAAGTGGGTTAAGGATAAAAGACTGGACTGTATAGTGAGAGAATACTATTGAGGTGAGCAGTTCTGATGTTAAGAATATAGGAGAGGACTTGAGCCTGTCAGAGATCAGGTTTGAAGCAAAATCTGTTTCCCTGCAAGACCAGTAATATGATGGAGGCAAATAATTAGAAGTGGGGCAGAGGAACACAGGAAAGGAATGGCATGGTTAAATATTCCACTCGAATTTTGGTGACAAATTCTTTTTGTCCTGCTGTGTGTGTTTATGTGTGTCCTCGGAGTGGTCATTTAACTATTCAGATTTCATCTCTCCGTATTGATGGATACAGATGGAAAATGAAATCTCAGGCTCTGAGAAAACAACAGACTCCTTATTACAATGCCCTTTGGCAAGAGTAGGCATTTTCACCCTAACAAAATGTTATTTGGTTAACATGTCATAAAAAAAAAAAGTTCAAGCTGATGTAGGTAATTGTAAATTAACTCTAAGCTATGGTTCTTGAAAAATTTTCCACTATAGTCACAACCATTATTCCTTGCATGTTGTTACTGAAATGTCAGTTTTATATTATTTTTATCAGGAAACTTAAAAGATAAAAATTAAATCAGGCTACTGAGCTGTGGCATTATCGACAGCACCACCATAGCACCCCAGATCAAATCCAAGCCCATATCTTCCTGGGTGGGAGGAGCTAGAACTGTGCTTGCATGACTTGTGCTTGCAAGGAGGAGCTAGAACTGTGCTTGCATGTGCTGATATGGGACAGAGAAAGTAACAAACATTTTACATAGAGGGAAATTAAGAGGCAACCGTTGGTTTAAAGTTACCCTCCACTGAAGAAATCCTCAAAACAAATATGATTTCAAACTTCTCTTTCTCATATATGCACATACACATATATACACATACACACACACATGCACACCCAAATATTCTGGCTAATAGTGTGCTATCTTTCTGGTTTAATGCTAACCATATGGCCTTCAATATTCAGACCAGAGCATGAAAAAAAAATGGAGTTATCTGCTTAAGGATGTAGTCTGGAAATTGAAACGATTGATATTACTACCAGAAAGTGTGACACTTAAAATTTTTTTGTTTTAAGAAAGAAGGGCATTTTTTAATGCATCTTCTACTGTAGAAAGCATTTACATTCTATGGAAGCTTTCAGTTAGATAGGAAAATAATTTCATATGGACTTACTTAGGTTAGACATTTGAAATATTTCTAACTACTATTCTGTTTTGAAATCTTGGTAGTCTCAGGTATTGGAACAAAGCCCACTAAGAATCAGGAGGTTCCTATTTGCATTTCATAGAAAGTCACATTTTGTTTGCTATTCCAGTACAATGGCATCAAATATCCTTGTCAAAATATCATATCATTTCCTAAAGGGGAAAAAAAACTAATAAAGCATTTCCCGTCAGTGTAGTAAAATGTTTCTACTACACAAATGACAATAACACAAATTCTTTTTATTTGGGTTCAACACACTTTTAGTGCTATCTGAAATGAGTGGAAATTGGACAAAAATGTGACAATGTGAAAGGACAATAACAGGTGAGGAGAAATAAAATGCTCAGTGTTAATAATAGTAATATATATATGAACAGAAGGGTGAAGGTCATTTTACTGGGCAGCTGTAGAACACTAAAGGAAGTTGGTCCAATAACAGAGATTTTGAAAGTAAGGAAAGATTGATTGTTCAACAGTGTTTCTGCATCTGGCCTCCTTGATTTCAAACACTTCCAGATTGTTATCCAAGATTGCAACTGGGCAAACACTGCACTCAAGTTTGCAATTATGAAAACACAAACACAGCAAAACACATATACACATCAAAAGAAGACATAAGTTTGAAGTATTCTTAAGTGAGAATGTTAAATACTGAGTCACAATTTTTTTAAAAATTCAGTCTGTATAACCATGCCTTGTGCTTTAAAGTTGGAAGTATTGTCGTTAAATTTACCATTAGGAATTATGACACCCCATCAAAGTGGGTCATTCAGAAAAGAATAAAAACTGAGGTCATTCAAAAGGATTTCCTTACTTTCTGAAGTGGTGTAATAATAGTAAATTACAAGTATCAGGGGAATATACTTTTAGGACTTTTAAACCTTTCACTAAGAAAAAGGAAATGGTGGGGTTTTTCCCCTATTATTAACAGGTGCAGAGTTTGGAAACTGAAGAATATAGAATTTTTTATTTTCAGTGAAAGTGCTTAGATATCTTAAAAACAAATCAAATTAATATATCATGTAGAGTTAGTTCAGTCTTTAAGAAAATTACTATTTAAGTATGCATACATAAAAATAGAAGGTTGGGTGTTCCTTTGTTTCATGTCGAATGATCACTATGTTCTCATTTATATCCATCTGAATTCAGTTGAGATCAACATGTATAAAACATGACTACCTACAAAAAAGACCAAAAATGGCTGCAAAGAAATGTAAAAGTCGCTACCCTTGGAGTTACACAAACAAGTTAACAAAATGGAAATGTGTAGATCAAAATCAAATATTAGTATATTTAATTTACTTTCTTTTTTCCTTTGAAATTCAGTACATACAATGAAGTGAAGAAGTCAGGAATAAAATTTAAAAGAGAGAGGTTGGAAAAGACTGAACCAGGCAAAGAAGAAAAATGAACAAGGTTATAGGTCAGAAACACTGGAATAAGATATGTTAACATGAAATTTTTGTGGTACCGTCCCTATAATACTTGACGAAGAGGAGCCATCTGGATGATGGGGTAACTGTTTAGTCATTGTGTTTAGTCATTTAGAGTCTGTAAAACACTTGTAAATAGAAATGCAAATGACTTGTGTGTTCTTTCAATATGTTTGTGCTAGCATTTTTCAATATCTTCATTGACATGGGAATATACAGTGATAGAAGTAAAGGAATATGGCATAGTTTGCATATATCTGGGATTGACTAGGGACTTCGCCTCATGTACCATCTGTTTCTCAGATTATTCTTGTTACCCAGGCAATGGCCAAAGCAGAGAGATTGATTGGTTATGCTATCAGATTGAATGTCTGTCCCAGACACAGGACAGAGGCTACATCTGCAATGAAGAGCAAAATTACATGAGTTCAAAATATTTCCAAATCTAAAAATTTTTATGTCCATAATGTAATTCAGATGCTGAACTAGTCTATTATGTATCCTCTTCAACAAACTGAAGAATTTAGTGTTACTGTTACATGATGTCATAATGCTAAATTTTTATAGGACAGAGTGATTCATTTTGCTCTGAAAATCTTCCCCAAACCAGCAGGCGAAAGGACATATATGGACAATGATGCCACTACCTGCATGCAAAAGATAATGGAGAAAGATTTAGAAAACTAACAGCATTTTGTGTGCATTTTGATTAAACTTTATATGGCAGAATATAAAATGGTTTATACACATCTTTATAAGTCTTGTGGATTTGAAAAATTATATACCCTATAATGAAATCCTTATGTTTATCTGGAATTTATAAAATGAAGATCAACTCTAATTATTTTCCATTCAGGTATGGGCTGTGGTATTATTATTACACTATAAATATTATATATCCGTGTATTTATATATATTCATTTTTGTAATCACGCTCTTCTTCCTCAGCAACCTTTTGGAAATGTCCTTCAAACGTTTGAAACCCATTCATTTCTCATACTTCTAACCCATTACTCCACAGCTCCAGAACAAACACATAGATTTTAAATCCAGATGAGTAATTCCGTTTGTTGTGCATAAAAGTCCAAAGAGTTTTTTACTATGAGTATAAATGCTTCCAGTTCTTTTCTGTTGAACCTGATTTTCCTCTGCTTTTTGTATGGCATTTAACACAAGGGGTAAAAATTGTCATCTTTTAATGGTATTGACTATAATTTTATCTCCATGCACTGTTTCTTCTAAATGTGAATAAACTAAAGAAATTACTGGATATTTGAAAGACGGTATCACTAGGAAGTAAAGAACATTTATGTTGGGGCATGTTTGTTGATTCAACTCTTTATTATTTGATTCTCTTGTTAATACTTTAGAGTTTGTGACTTTTATGCAAACATATCAATGACTTATAAATCTAAAAGTAGCTGGCATTGAAATCGTTGCCAGAATCATCCCCATATAATGCAAATGAAATTGGCATATTTCCCTCCTTTTGTCATATTTTTTCATTTTGTCTTATCTTTTCCTTCACTTTGCCTATTTCTCACTTTTTTATATCTCATAAAGTTATATTTCCAAATATTGATATCTTCTGGTAAATCATTATGAATAATGAAGTTTTAAAATATTTATGTATTTCTCTCAAAGATCCATATATTAGTTTTCATTATCTGACTTCTTGGAATTTTAGGCCTTACATGTGTTGGGTTATCGAGGGACACAAGGCTGCAATGGTCTTTGCAAAATATTACCCAATTTCCTGTATCCTTTCCCTTAGGAGGAATTTCACAAAATTTCAGCAGAGTTAAGGAAAAATTCAAGGCTTTGACATGTCTCCTCGGTCCTGCTATCTGTTTTATTGCACAACTTTCCTGAATTGTCCCATGATCAAGACTTCTTTCATGCCTCTGGGTACCAGATAAGACGTGACCACAAAGGGGCCAGATATTAATAACATTCCTTACATTTCTAATTTTAGGCACATGTTACATGTATGGTTAAAATGAGACACTAGTTTTCTGCATTTAAAGGGCTATTCCATGTGAAGTAATTCTGTAACCTTTGACCTATTTAGTAATGCTTTGGGAAATTACAATTATATACAGGTGCAAGTAATATGGTAAGAAAAACACTGCATAGGTTGGTTTGCTTTGCACAATTTCATGTTCTTCCAAGGGAGCTATAGATTTTAAGTCAAGTGAGTGTGAGATTTAATAACTTTTCTCCCTCTTATTGGTTTTCTTATAGCTAAAATATTACCTTTGAATAGATTTAATCATTTGCGCATACATAGACTTTTGAACAAATGCTTTCGAATAACATGTTGATTTATAAATCACTGGGAATGTAATTTTTCAATATGTTCAGTTATTCAACACTACCTAATAAAATAATATAAAAATCAAATAAACTAGTGAAGCTAATTTTATAGATATAAGTAGACATGGTGGTGGTTCAGTTGCTAAGTTGTTTCTGACTCTTGCAACCCCATGGACTGTAGCCCTCAAGGCTCCTCTGTCTATAGGATTTCCCAGGCAAGAATACTGGAGCGGGTTGCTATCTCCTTCTCCAGGGGATCTTCCCAATGCAGGGATTGAACCAGCATTTCCTGCATTAAAAGGTGGACTCTTTACTGACTCTACCACCAGGGAAGCCAGGAAGTAGGCATGGGAAATATTTTTAAAAATTGGCAATAACATGAAACAAACTTATGTTGTAAAATAAATAAATAAAGAGTTCTTTTTAAGATTTATTTTCTTACTCATTCTAAATGTTCTGAGTAATAATTTAAAGGTTTTATTTTGTTCCTTTTACCCTTGGTTTTACTTTTTATCACCTCATTTCTATGTCAAGTGAAGATTCATGAATTTAGAAGATTGATCATTAGCCATATTATTACATTTGCTTTAGGCATAATTTCACTTCAATCAAATACAGACTTTCTATAAGTGTAGCTAAGTTGTCAACCTTTGTTAAGTTTATACTTAGCTTGACGGTGTTTTTATGTCAATTCTAACT